>NW_027266265.1:13277500-14540000 GCF_022045235.1 Haliotis cracherodii
TGGGGACTTACAGAGATGAAGATCATGTAGTAGTAGTAGTAGTAGTAGTAGTAGTAGTAGTAGTAGTGGTAGTAGTGGGGACTTGCAGAGATGAAGATCATGTTGCAGTAGTAGTAGTAGTGGTAGTAGTAGTAGTAGTAGTAGTAGTGGGGACTTACAGAGATGAAGATCATGTTGTAGTAGTAGTAGTAGTAGTAGTAGTAGTAGTAGTAGTAGTAGTAGAAGCAGTAGCATATGTAGTCTGCTATACAGACCCTTATACAAGTATATCCAATACAGCCCATGCAAGTCTACATGTATAATGTTTGGCAAGTCAAGATTACTGAGAGTCCCGGGGCTCCTTTTTTTTAATTTTAATTAAGATAATTTAAAAACTTTTTTTTTCTGTAAGATATGTTCGTTTCAGATGTAGTAGCAGAAGTATTGATATTTATTGAAATAGTAACAGTGATATTGGTTGACCAGAGCGGATATTATGATTACAATAACAATTGAAGGTGAGGTGGAATGGGGTTTAACGTCGCGTCCAAGTCAATAACAATTGAAGGTCACCATGGGCATGGCTCAAAGTTTACAGTTATATGGATAAAAAAAATATTAAAAAAAAAAATGAAATTAAACATCACGTTTCATCATCCTCTGTGATGTGTATTGTAAATGAATGACGTGTGTTGAGCCAGGTGTCCTGCCTATAACAACGTGCCGGCCTATTGTATGTTGGTGCCCGACCCCAAGGACGCCTGCTGCAAGATTCCGTCTTGTCTCCCCCCACCCAATATGAAGTCAACGACACCCGCACCCCTTCCTGGCGTGTCATACAACACGCAGGCAACGCCTCAACCCGTCGTCACCCTGGCCCCGGGACAGACTTACCCCGCGGGCGTGTCTCCCCCTGTGGGATTCACCCCAGGACCAGCAACCCCTGTGCCCCAACCTAGAGGTAAGATGCTTGGACTTCCTTGTTTTATATGTGTCCTTACAAATCCCGATTATTAAAATATATGAGTGAGTGAGGGATGGGGTGAGTGAATTTAGTTTTACGCCGCTTTTAGCAATAGTCCAGCAATATCACAACGGGGGACACCAGAAATGGGCTTCACACATTGTACCCAGGTCGGGAATCGAACCCGGGTCCTCGGCGTGACGAGCGAACGCCTTAACCACTAGACTACACGACCGCCCCGAGTGAGGGATGTAGGAAGGTTTGGGGGGGGGGGGGGGGTATGGCTGTCACGGTCACGTGGCAGATGTATACTTTTGTATGGGTGTAAAACGTAATGGTATATGCATTTACGTAACGTAAAGGGAGAGTAATTATACCAATATACAACAAAAAATGAATACACTGACTTTTCCTACCCAGAGGTTTGCACATACAAGGGCGTGTCGTACACCCAGGGCCAGCAATTCTATGACGGCTGTGACAAGGTCTGTGTTTGTGAGAATGGGAAAACTGGATTCTACAGATGCTCAGACAGGTGAGCTAAATAATTTATCAGCAACGGTACAGTAAACTACGGTTATAACGAACTCAAAGGGACTACTTATTTTAGTTCGTTATATCCGGTTTATATCGAATCTGGTTTATCGCAACGATAAGGATATATGATAAATGTATATCATTATGTTGAAAAGAGAGTTAACTAATAACAGTACATCAGTCTGTTGTCCAATATGATATACACATATTTATTTCAATAAAGTGATTGGCAAAAAAGCAAATTTTGCTTATCTGAATGCCTCTCCCAAACATGTTACATATACGAATTACAATGTATTGAAAGTGACATGAGAAATAGCATACATAATATAATTGACATTTAAGTAACGTGATAATTATTGTTTTGTAAGTATTTTAATACTCGGTTTTCTTTCGTTACTACAGCTACGTAATTATTTGCATCCAGCACAACAGTATTGCAGCCTTTGCAGGATAATATAGCAAAACCAATATTGCCGAAAAAACTCCAAATCATACAAATTCTCTGAATCAGCAAGATGATAGAAAAAACAAACTGATATGCACTGATTTTAAAATTTCGAGATTTGTGCACTACCCCTTTGACAAGGAATAGAAACTGTTTGGACGTTAGAAATGACAAGAAAAATTCCTCTTAAGCAAGATTAAAGGTTTATTTCACTGATCCGGAAATATTTTGTTGCCAATCGGACATTTGCATTTTGGTCACGCCCACTTCATATCTGAGGTGCTGGATGTATAAATAAAAAGAATAAACTCAAGTGTCTCTTTCATAACATATATAGTGTTCCTATAACCTCGGTTATAGCGCGGTAACAATTGGCTCCCAAAATGTACTTACATTTTTAATAAACTCAAGGTTTACACTGACACGATGTTTTTCCCCCTCTCAAAAAACACTATCAGCTGATCACCGCAGCACGTAACACCAGAAATACAGTCAACAAGTCAAAACTGAAATACGCAATCCCATTATTATATTATCAGGTTATAAAATCGTGCTCATTGTATATCTGGACTTATGTTTGTGAGATATTTTATCAATTTTTCATTCAATATCGTTTGCAATAATTTTGGCCAAATCGTGTGTGAAGTGATCGGTAGATCACACAACTCACTATTTACAGGATCCACGGTCAGATTACCGCTATTGACCCCGTGAACTGAACTTTAGTTGCCAGAGAATGGATACATATATCATAAATGCCATACTTTGACTCATTAAAAGTCATATTTGTGTCAATGTGACTATTATTGAGTCAACGTTACGTTTTCGCAATCAATCTACATAGAGCGTGGGAAGTCCCTACGGTGACTGGTCAAATTGTTCCCTGCGTAAAAATATCCTGCAATAGCAATCAGCCGTACCAAAGTGTTATGTTTATGGTTCTTATAATTATAAATGTAAATAGTAAAAGCCGCAACTAAAATAACACGATTTTGGAATATAATATTCCTGAAAAAAATAATAATTTCAGATACAGTTTGTTCCGACCATTGCATCAAAATTCTTTGGTAAATCTGATTCAGATGCACACAGTTCACGAACATCCCCTCTACGTGCACCCTGGTCGCTGACCCCCGGGACCCTGGGTGCTGCCAAGTACCACAGTGTATCCCCTCCCCAGGTCAACCTGGTTACTCGACCCCCAAGCCCGGCGCACAACCAACCATCGTCACCAACATTCCTGGGTTTGTGACGGGCAAGGCGCCTGTCCCAGGCCCCACCCCCGGGCCTGACGGGAAGATTCCAACGCCTGGCCCAGACGGAAAGTACCCCACCCCTGGCCCGGGAATGACACCTGCCCCAAGAAGTAGGTTTAACATATATTTTTCAGTATACGTTCAGTATAATACATCACCAATTGCAATATTCTCCCGAAGAGCCTTTTATTATAAGACATGAGGCACTATTATGTGAAATAGCGATTAGCCGAGTGTGTTTCCATATTCTAAATATCCTATATGAGGAATACAGAATATTTTATTCCTAATGTATGATATTTACGATACAGAAACACATGAGGATAATCATCGCTTTATCGTTTCATGTCATCCTTAACATAAACGATTGTTGAAGACATAATTTTACTTCCTAAAATAACTTTAGAAATCACGTTCAAATACGACGTTTGAGATGATGGAGGGAGCGTGAAAGTAGTTCCTGGTAGGTGAACTCATTTGCATATTCATCGGACCGTTATACGAAACTTATCAGATTAGCATTGATAGCACTATCCCTATGACGACTGTTGACGTTATTCACCTCCCTGTGACGACTGTTTACACTGCTCACCTCCTATGTGACGACTGTTAACATTATTCACCCCCTGTGACGACTGTTAACGTTATTCACCCCCTGTGACGACTGTTAACACTATTCACCCCCCAGTGACGACTGTTAACACTATTCACCCCCCCTGTGACGACTGTCAACGCTGTTCACATCCCATGTGACGACTGTTAACACTATTCACCCCCCTGTGACGACTGTTAACACTATTCACCCTCCTGTGACGACTGTCAACGCTGTTCACATCCCCTGTGACGACTGTTAACACTATTCACCCTCCTGTGACGACTGTCAACGCTGTTCACATCCCCTGTGACGACTGTTAACACTATTCACCCCCCTGTGACGACTGTCAACGCTGTTCACATCCCATGTGATGACTGTTAACACTATTCACCCTCCTGTGACGACTGTTAACACTATTCACCCCCCTGTGACGACTGTTAACACTATTCACCCCCCTGTGACGACTGTCAACGCTGTTCACATCCCATGTGATGACTGTTAACACTATTCACCCTCCTGTGACGACTGTTAACACTATTCACCCCCCTGTGACGACTGTTAACACTATTCACCCCCCTGTGACGACTGTCAACGCTGTTCACATCCCATGTGATGACTGTTAACACTATTCACCCTCCTGTGACGACTGTTAACACTATTCACCCCCCTGTGACGACTGTTAACACTATTCACCCCCCTGTGACGACTGTTAACACTATTCACCCCCCTGTGACGACTGTTAACACTATTCACCCCCTGTGACGACTGTTAACGTTATTCACCTCCCTGTGACGACTGTTAACACTATTCACCCCCCTGTGACGACTGTTAACACTATTCACCTCCCTGTGACGACTGTTAACGTTATTCACCTCCCTGCGACGACTGTTAACACTATTCACCCCCTGTGACGACTGTTAACACTATTCACCCCCTGTGACGACTGTCAATGCTGTTCACCCCCCTGTGACGACTGTCAACGCTGTTCCCAGGTGGGTGTGACTACAAGGGTACAGTGTACGTGGAGGGTCAGAAGTGGCAGGATGGCTGCAAGTACAGCTGTGTCTGTGACGACGGCAAGACGGGAAAATACACCTGCAATGAAAGGTGAGATGGCAAAATACACCTGCAATGAAAGGTGAGATGGCAAAATACACCTGCAATGAAAGGTGAGATGGCAAAATACACCTGCAATGAAAAGTGAGATGGCAAAATACAACTGCAATGAAAGGTGAGACGGGAAAATACACCTGCAATGAAAGGTGAGATGGCAAAATACACCTGCAATGAAAGGTGAGACGGAAAAATACACCTGCAATGAAAGGTGAGATGGCAAAATACACCTGCAATAAAAGGTGAGATAGCAAAACAAACCTGCAATGAAAGGTGAGACGGGAAAATACACCTGCAATGAAAGGTGAGACGGGAAAATACACCTGCAATAAAAGGCGAGATGGCAAAATACACCTGCAATGAAAGGTGAGATGGCAAAATACACCTGCAATGAAAGGTGAGACGGGAAAATACACCTGCAATGAAAGGTGAGACGGGAAAATACACCTACAATGAAAGGTGACACGTGAATACACCTGCAATCATAAAGTAAATAGAAAAATAAGATGGAAAATTTCATCTGCAATGAAAAGTGAAATGGGGAAAACACACCTGTAATTTCAGGTGAAAAGGAAAAATAACCCTGCAATGAAAGAAGAGATAGCAAAATACTCCTGGTATATAATGTGGGATGGGAAATACACCGTTCATAAAATATGATAGGAAAATAAACCTGTTATGAAAGATGAAATTGGAAAGCACACCTTTTGGGTAAGACGAGATGAGAAAATACATGATACACCTAAAGTTAAAGTGGAAAATGTACCTGTGATAAAAGTTGAATAAATACATGAGTGAGTGAGTATCCCGGCGTATCAGCTTAATGTGGGAGGAAAGCCCGAAGTGATGCAGATCTCAGACATTTACCACTTCGGTAAAACCTACAAGCATGGGTATGATGCTGACAAACCTAGAAACATAATCGGGGCGAACCAGGATTCGAACCAACAATCATAGGTTTCTGGCGTGCCCAAGGGACGCTGGAATTTCTGGGATCAATCGTAGCGCCACCAGTGGCTATTACAAATTATGTCCCTTCTTTGTCCCTACTATTGACTAGTCAGATTCCACCTCTCTTATCACTTGCATTTGCTTCAAATGCAATGGCGACACCCAGTCGAGGCGATCTCATCAATAATCAAAATGTATATTGTGGTAAAACGGTTCTTACTTCGCGAAGTGCATGAAATCACGTGAGCACCAAACATGAAAAGATTTGAAAAATATCTGTTGAGGGTACACATGTTTTGCACATACTACATATGTCGATTTCGTTACGCGTTTTTGATTGGACTATGCATAGACTCATTAGTCCAACCAAAATATAACTCCATAATTCGGCAAGGGTGGAAACTGGACTTTAACTGTCAGTTAACTCCCTTGCCTCGGGTAGATGGGGCATGGATGGCCCAGTAGAAGATGCTGCATCACATTTGCATGAAGAGTTACGCCCCTTATACGCGCCGTGGTCTCGTTGAAAAGATTTCAGCGTGCGAGTATATACACATGTGAATGAATGAGTGATACTATGGTTTTACGTCGCTGGTAGCAATAGTCTTTTTCTACTCAGTTGACACCCTTGCCTCTGGAAGATGAAAAAGGCTGCCCAAACCACAGAGACGGTTATAATGAATTGTATTATTTTATTAAGAGTGTGACCTTTGTCATTTTCTTTTTTCCTAGGTGCCCCTCCTACCCCATGTTGCCCCCTCAGTGTACTTTGGCAACAGATCCCAAAGACTACTGCTGTTACATATCGGTGTGTGACTTTAACAAGCCCATCGCGACACCAGGACCCCAGCCAAACCCATTTGCCACCCCTAAACCCAACTATCAGACACCCTATCCCGGAGGAACCTACCCCCCAGGTTATACTCCACCCACCAACGCCCCAGGGGTCAGTCCACCAATTCCTATGACACCCTACCCAGGGGGAACCTTCCCTCCAGGATTTACTCCAGGCATGATTTACCCCCCAGGGATCAGTCCACCCAACCCTAACACGCCGTACCCAGGAGGAACCTACCCCCCAGGGTATACTCAACCCACCTACGCCTCTGGGGTCAGTCCACCCATTCCTCTGACACCCTACCCAGGAGGCACCTATCCCCCAGGATTTACTCCAGGCATCCCTAACCACAACGGGGTCAGTCCATCCATCCCTAACACGCCGTACCCAGGAGGAACCTATCCCCCAGGGTATACTCCACCCACCTACGCCGCAGGGGTCAGTCCACCCATCCCTAGGACGCCCTACCCAGGGGGAACCTTCCCTCCGGGATATTCTCCAGGCATACCAGTCCAGCCTAGTCCTGTGCCAACAATCCCACCAAATCCTCTTGGTAAGTAAACATTAGGTACTATTAATCATTTTGGGTAGCTATTAAATATTACATACAATTCATCATGGTTGGGTATTAGTTTCAATATTCTGATTAAATATTAGATGCAATTCATATTTTTGTTTATAAGGAATGACGATTCTTATTAGATGCAATTCATACTTTCGGGCATTAGGTACAAAGGTTCTTATCAAATATTAGAAGCAATTCATATTTTTTACTATTTGGTGGAGAATTTTGTATTGGATTCAATTCATACCTTTGGATATTAGGCACAAAGATTCTTAATAAGAATATTGTAGTGTGCTATCACCACTAAGCCACAATGTCCATCAATCTGCATCGCGTGCGTGGTCCAGTGGTTAAGTGAGTGACTTTGATTTTACGCCGCTTTTAGCAATATTCCAGTAATATCACGGCGGGGGACACCAGAAATGGGCTTCACACATTGTACCCATGTCGGGACTCGAACCCGGGTCTTCGGCGTGACGAGCGAACGCTTTAACCACTAGGCTACCCGCCAGTGGTTAAAGCCTTAGCGGGAAGCCAACTATCCCCAGTCATAGGTTTAAATAGTGGTGAAAATATATATAGTTATGAAAATAGTGGTGAAAGCGGAATAGATATCCTATTTACTTTCTTATCTTGTCAGCCTTCTGTGTATACAAGGGAGTACCCTACCGCCAAGGTCAGTCGTGGCAAGACGGCTGCACCAAGAAATGCCGGTGCGAGGACGCCATGAACAATTTCTACACCTGTTTCGACAGGTACGTTGTATATAATCTTCAAACAGGACGTATCAACCACTGATGCACCTGTTATCAGTTGGAATAACAGTAAAATCATTTATGTTTCGTGAGAGGTCCCTGTTGGTCATGGCATTGGTTTGTTTTGTCAAGACATGATCACACAAAGTAGGCATATGTGATAGAACAACGATGATTATATTTTCATTGCTCACTATTTCGTCAGAACGTGAATTGTCAAATGAATGGCTGTGTCCCCCAATTTGATAGGTTGAAAAACATTCAGTGAGCTTCAAGATCTGAGAATCATCAAGACTTTCACTTCATATGAATAATTTTCTCCATAAGTCATATTTTGTCCCAAATGTGGACAAAGTGGCATTTGAACACCACAAAAATACCGTATCCACAGAATAGCACGTTAAAACACAACGGTCAAATGTGGCTGAACACTGTGAGCAAACATGTATCTACCGAGATGTCAAGTTACATAATTATTAGCGCCCGATTAAAGTGCTCTCAGAATTTGCTAACATAATGGAGAAATGATCGACGTGGGCGTATTACGCTGACTGGAACAGCGACCTACGTCATAGGCGGGAATGTCATTAGGGAAATTGACATGTGTGAAATATACAAACCAAGTGAAAGTTGTGGATATCTAAAACAATTAATTCCAATTTTGGCGGGGTATAACTTGTTAATCAGAAACGCAAACACAAGTCGAACTCATGTATCTTCTTTCAGACTGCAGTTTTTAACCCTGAGCACATTTTTACCGCCCAAACTATGTGAAGGATGCGTAGGTTTTTCAGGCAATCAGATGTCAGTTATTCGGCTTCCTCGCTTCACCATCTCGTTTCGGAAGTTTCGACCTTAGCAAAAGAAAACCCACACAGGATACAAATCTACCATTGATAATACAACTTTTTGGTGTAAATACTATATTTAAGTGCTCCGAAACGACAGGACGAATAGCGCGGCTTTATTATTTTGCTTTCGGAACTCCCCGATAACATTCGTTTTCGAGAAACAGAAATGACATATGCTTGTCTAAATGCATCACTCACTCGTACCGAGAATTAAGAAGCCTCGACGCTGTTTGGCTGATCTGATAGCTAACCTAACGTTCTATGGAGATGTTCTCAGATCTTCAAGCAGATTTTAAAGAGATTTCTGAAAACATATTTCGAAAATTGAGTTGATGTGTCTGTTACAGATGTCCATCTTATAACCTGAAGGATGGATGTTCCCTGGTAACTGACCCCTCGGACCCCTGCTGCCAGGTCCCCAAGTGCAGCTATATCCCCACCCCCATGCCAGGCGTCAGCCCCGCCCCTGGATCTACTGCCACACCCAAGCCTGGAGTCAACCCTACCCTAGGCCCTGGAATGACCCCCTACCCTAACCCTTCACCCCTCCCCACCGCCATCCCGGGTCACATCAGTGGACATAATCCGGTGGACGCCAAGCTCAACCCCACCGGGAAAGAGAGTAAGTTTGGATCTTTTCGCACATGGTGAAACACAAGTATACAGAGATAATTAAAAAATGATACTTTTTTATGACTTTCATCACACCAAGCTGCTAAACTGTATGCATATGTAAATCGCCAAACTAGTCCTCGTTGGTTGGTTGTTTTACGCCACACTCAGCAATATTCCAGCTATATGATGGCCGTCTGTTAATATTCGAGCCTGGACCAGACAATCCAGTGATTGATATCATAAGCATCGATCCACGCAATTGGGATCGATGACATGCATCAACCAAGTCAGCGACCCTGACCACCCGATGCCATTAGTCGCCTCTTACGACAAGCATAGTCGCCTTTTGCGGCAAGCATGGGTTGCTTAAGACCTATTCTACCCCGGATCTTCACATGTCACAGGTCAGGAGGAACTGTGAAGTACCCGGGTACGATGTCTACATGTGAAGCCCATTCTTGATGTTCAAACGCATGCAGGGTATTTTCAGCAGTATTCGACCTAAATATATCCAACATGTTCACCCACATTTATTCTCCATATATTGTTCGAGGCTATATCCATCTAGAATCCTCATTGGCTCTTAGGTCTGATATTGGCTCTCCAGTTGTCTCGAAGTTCGGATAATTCGATCTATTGTCAGCGGTCCCGATGACTTCGTTATAGAGTTTCACTGTATTTTACTGTCTCCGTGGACACACAGTGTCTGTCCAGAGAGCGAAATTTCAGACGTCAAAAGATTGTACTTGTTGTTACCCTGTCTGGCTCACTCTACACATGACCCTCCCTATTTCAGACTTCTGCCTGTACAAGGGTCAGATCTTCAAGCAAGGACAACAGTGGGAAGACGGCTGTGACTTCCATTGTGTATGTGTGGACCAGTCCACGGGAAAATATGACTGCACAGAAAAGTACGTACAGTGATTGAACAAGTCAGTAATTTTACATCACTTTGAACATCACGTTAATGAATAATTTGCATACTCGTATATGCAAGGGGCCGACATATGGTTCCAGTAGGAAGTGACAACTCGGAGACGATGGCTTGAGGTATATAAAGTTTTACTCTATATGTAGATATATACACACAAAAGACATTATGTGCCAGGTCAGCACATAGTGGTAGTGGTTGTTGTCTAGGTGCCCCGGAGCACCCAGCCTAATCCTAGCTAGGCTAAGGGTAAGACCTTTCTTTTCTTCCTTCTTTTCAATCTTTCTGGACCAAGGCTTATGTAGGCAAGGTCACCTGACATTTTGTAAGTAAAAAATATAAAAGTAAACAGTAATTCATCAGCAGGACGGCAGACAGTCGATGTACACAAAAATGGGGATTAACAATTAGGATTAGCATCTTATAAATAACAGCAATTAAGTGTTTCAAGGCATATAGATGTCATGGCTCCAGGGTAATGAGCCTTTGCAATTTAATGTTCTTCAGACAATGGGTGTCGTAAATCAGTCGCTATGACAAAACCTCGGTACAGTGCTGACAAAACATAATCATGTCGACCGGGGTTGATTAGAGAACTATGAAATACCGTAAAGAACATATTTAGCTTGTTTCCAAAGTCTCGCGTCATCGAAACATGTTGAACAAACTGGCAATGTATTGACGAACTATGTCCGGCAGTGACAGCATGACGAACAATTTCATGATTTTGAACCATATGATTAAAACAATCCTGGCTCTGTCATTGATGACTGTGGCTGTTCTAATGTTTGTTGCAGATGCGGAAAGTATGTGAACATCCCTCCCTACTGTGTGATGGTTCAGGACCCCAGCAACACATGCTGCAAGGTGCCCAGCTGCGCCGGACCCCTGAATCCTGTCAACACCCCCGCACCACAGCCAACGCCAAGTTCGGGAGCCACCTACCCACCCGGAGTATCACCAACTGTACCCGCTGGCGTCTCCCCCACGGTCGGCGGCACCCCCATACCCAACCCCAACGTTACTCCCGGGAACCCCATACCTAAAGGTAAAGACAAAAATATGACACGTGGTTGGCCGTTGGCCATGGACGTTGTTCCTCAAGAAAAAAATATGCCACGTCCCCGGTCGTTGTTCCACAAGAAAATAATTACGCCACGTCATGGTCATTGGTACACAAGAAAGAAATTATGCCACCTCGTTGGTCATTAGTCCATAAGAAAGAAATTATGCCATGTCGTTGGTCGTTATTCCATAAGAAAAAACACGCCACATCGTTGGTCGTTGTTCCACAAGAAAGAAATTATGCCATGTCGTTGGTCATTGGTCCACAAGAAACACATTACGCCACATCGTTGGTCGTTGTTCCGAGACAAACAAATTACGCCACGCCGTTGGTCATTGGTCCACAAGAAACACTTTACGCCATGTCGTTGGTCGTTGTTCCAAGACAAACAAATTACGCCACCTCGTTGGTCATTGGTCCACAAGAAACACTTTACGCCACATCGTTGGTCGTTGTTCCAAGACAAACAAATTACCCCATGTTCACATCTAAACGAATGGCATGTAGTACTGAGGGTTGTCATACTTTCTTTTCAATGATTTTTTTATCAAATCGAAAAAAACATTAAAGGACCAATGTGGACGGATATTCAGATGCAATTGTTTTCATTGTAATGTAATCTACTTAATATACACATTCATTTCCAGACGTGTGTGTCTTCCAAGGCAAGGCGTACACCCAGGGCCAGCAGTGGTACCAGGGGTGTGACAGGGTGTGTGTCTGTGATGATGCCCACACCGGCCTCTATTCCTGCAATGCCAGGTATATCAGACGAAATAGAACCTGTTCGTTGTCCTACAAAATGTACACTTGTCAGAGGGGTACACAAAGTACGTGATCTAGACGACCAGTCGTCGGACTTTCATTTTTGTAGAAGCCTCGGTTGCTTTGACTTTGTGTGCTGGCGATTAGATGTCTCACTCTGGCGGTGTGGGTTTGAATCCCAGACGGGACTCAACCCAAAAAAGTACGACAATCTGTACTGTACGAAGAAAGTGTTATCCCAAATATAACATTTGTTACATTTGACCACTTCCTAAATGGCATTGTGTGTTCATTATATTTTACTGTAAGGTCCATCTTGTAAGACTTTGTCAATCAAGGACGCTGGCTCTTCAGGAACGAGAGCAAGACATATGGATAGAAACCTAGAATTTCGGGTCCTTTCGAGGGATCTTACCTCAGGAGGATGAGGATCAAGTGAATATAATGTAGCAATCTTGCTGTGCTGACATCAAGATATCATAATGTTTTAGTCGTGACGTCACTTGCTTGAATTTACTATGCTTTTAGTAATATTCCAGCAATATCATGGCGAGAGAAACCCACTGTGCCCATGTGGGGAGTCGAACCCAGGCCTTCGGTGTGACAAATGAACGCTTTAACAACAAGGCTACGCCTCCGTTCCTTGTTTCCAAGGGAGTCGTGAAGAAACATCCGATGCAATATATTTATTCATACTTGTACTAAATATACTCAAACCTCCTTTCCACAATGATGTCAGACCCTCGAAGATCCGGGGTAGAAAAGGTCTTCAGCAACCCATTCTTGCCATAAAATTGACTATGCTTGTCGTAAGAGGCGACTATCGGGATCGGGTGGTCAGGCTCGCTGACTTGGTTGATGCATGTCATCGATCCCAATTCCATGGATCGATGTTCATGATGTCAATCACTAGGTTGTCTGGTCCAGACTCGATTATTTACAGACCGACGTCATATAGCTGGAATATTGCTGAGTGCGGCGTAAAACAACAAACAACCAAGAATGGTGTCTTGAGGATCCTTCTATTGTTCCCAGGTGTCCTACATACACCAACATGGCGCCGACCTGTGTGATGGTGCCGGACCCACAAGACCCCATCTGTTGTAAGGCACCAAAGTGTGACAACGGCAACAGCACCACCGGGGTGATCGGTACCATTACTGGTAACGGCCTGCCACCCACCCCCAGGCCTGGACCCACCTACCTCCCGGGCCAGTCCCCGTCCCCCGGCACAGGGGTCACACCCAGCCCGGGTAGCCAAGTCACCCCCACGCCACCAAGTAAGTGGCATTTCCATCCATCAAGGAGCTGACATCACCCCCATTCTCAACCCCTTAACCCGACACTTAAGGTAATTGGCATCCCCATCCCTGGAGAAAACGCAAGGCCCATTCCAGGACCCCACCATTTAAGTCGTTTTTCTCGAACGAAGTAAATATATCTTATACCACTACGCACCCCCCCCCCCCCCCCCCCCCCTCGAAAACAACGCTACCCTACTCTTCATGTGGCTCGTGTCCCATCCTCTCACCCCCTTCATTACCCATTCATCTAACACTGTCGCAACCGTTCACCCCTATACCATTGGGAAACGTACAAGACGCCAGCCCGGCCCAAACAAGCAGTAAAATCCCCACACCTTCATTTAGGTTGTACCCTCGCCTCAACAATATGAAACAAATGATGAATTGATTTCTAAATGAACCCTAATGGTTCTGCATTTCAGAGGTGTGTGTTTACAAGGGTGTCTCGTATAACGAAGGTCAGAAGTGGCAGGACGGCTGTGACTTTGACTGTGTTTGTCTGGATGGTACAACAGGCAACTACAAATGTACTGACAGGTGGGTAGAATATGATGTCTTGTAGTGGCATTAGAAGCTTCAGTATCAGAGTTGCTTGTACCTTTATCCAGACAATGCTACCTTTCTTTACAGATTTTTGTACCATTATCAAGCACAATGCTACCTTTCTTCACAGTTGCTTGTACCATTATCAAGCACAATGCTACCTTTCTTCACAGCTGCTTGTACCGTTATCAAGACAATGCTCTCTTTCTTTACAGATGCTTGTACTGTTATCAAGCACAAATCCACCTTTCTTTACAAATGCTTGTACCTTTATCAAGACAATACTACCTTTCTTCAGGGTTGCTTGTACCATTATCAAGCACAATGCTAGCTTTCTTTACAGATGCTTGTACCGTTATCAAGAGAAAACTACCTTTCTTCACAGTAACATGTACCGTTATCAAGACAATACTACCTTTCCTTACAGATGCTTGTACTGGTTTCAAGAAAATGCTCTCTTTCTTCACAGTTGCTTGTACCATTATCAAGACAATGCTCTCTTTCTTTTCAGATGCTTGTACTGTTATCAAGCACAAATCCACCTTTTTTACAAATGCTTGTATCGTTATCAACCACTTGAAACGCGCAATGAAAAAACAACAACAGTTACTTTTAAACCATGTCAACTCTCTTTCCGTGAATCTAATTAGCGCTGACATAAACTGCAACCATTTAAAGTACTTTTTTCAGTTGTTTTGCGGTTTATCTTAGTCTACTATATAATAAACAATCTTCTGACATCTTCAGATGTCCGAGATACCCCAACCTTCCTGTGACCTGCGTTCTGGCTTACGACCCTGTCAACCCCTGCTGTAAGAAGGCACTGTGCGGTGACCAGGTGCCCACCCCCGGGCCAGGAGTCTCCACCCCTAAACCTGCCACGATCGTCAACCCCACCCTCTACCCTGGACAAGTGCCCTCACCCCGTGAGTTCACGCAATGCTTACAAGGTCTTACTATGTCCAGTATTTGCAGATCAAGTATTTCCATCAGTTGATGAGCTTGAGCAGGTTCATGAGGGAGTTCGTGTGTATACAAAGTGAATGAAATAAGTAAGGCATGTTAGTGTCTAAGCCCTATTGAAGGCAATTGTGCTGGTTCATGTGTGGTCCTTTATCCCCGCAGAGTTCTGCATATACAACGGCGTGCCATTCAGGCAGGGTCAGAAGTGGAATGAGGGCTGCGACAAGGTGTGTCGCTGTGAAGACGCTGCCACAAAACAGGTCAACTGTGACGATAGGTACGACACTTTCAGGGTGGGGACAGGTACAACACTTCCGAGGTGGGGACATGTAAGACACTTCTGGCATGGGGACATGTACGACGCTTCTGGGGTGGGGACATGTACGACACTTCCGGGGTGGGGACATGTACCACACTCCTGGGGTGGGGACACTTACGACACTTCTTGGGTGGGGACAGATACAACACTTCCAGGGTGGGGACACGTACTGCACTTCCAGGGTGGGGACATGTACGACACTTCTGGGGTGGGGACAGGAACAACACTTCCAGGGTGGGGGCACGTACTGCACTTCCAGGGTGGGGACATGTACGTCACTTCTGGGGTGGGGACAGGAACAACACTTCCAGGGTGGGGACACGTACTGCACTTCTGGGGTGGGGAGAGGAACAACACTTCCAGGGTGGGGACACGTACTGCACTTCCAGGGTGGGGACATGTACGTCACTTCTGGGGTGGGGGCAGGTACAACTCTTCCGGGGTGGGGACAGGTACGACACTTCTCGGGTGGGACATGTACGGCACTTCTGGGGTGGGGACATGTACGACACTTCCGGGATGGGGACAGATACGACACTTCCAGGGTGGGGACAGGGACGACACTTCTGGGGTGGGGACATGTACGACACTTCTGGGGTGGGGACACTTACGACACTTCTTGGGTGGGGACATTTCTGCACTTCCGGGATGGGAACAGATACGACACTTCCAGGGTGGGAACAGATACGACACTTCCAGGGTGGGGACAGGTACGACACTGCATAGGTGGGGGTAGGTTGTGCCTGGTCTGTGACTTAGCAAATCACTAGCAAGGTCATGCCAGCCAGGCAGTTTACCTATTACACACGTACACGTGTTCCAGGTGTCCCGCGTTCCCCTCCATCCCCTCCGGATGTTCCCTGGCCACTGACCCCAACGACAAGTGCTGCCACATCATCAACTGCGCCATTAACCCCGGCCAACCAGGCACCAGCATCACCGGAGTTCCGGGCGTCATCACTGGACATGGTCTCCCCTCCACCAGCCTTAACCCATACATCACCGGAACCCGGGGTCAGTATTCAGTAGGGGCGGTCGGGTAGCCCAGTGGTTAAAGCGTTCGCTCGTCACGCCGAAGACCCGGGTTCGATTCCCAACATGGGTACAATGTGTGAAGCCCATTTCTGGTATCCCCCGCCGTGATATTGCTGGAATATTGCTAAAAGCGGCGTAAAACCAAACTCACTCACTCACTCAGTATTCAGTACAGATTGACACTCCCCTTTTTGTAATACGCGTCTTAAACGTCACAATTACGCCAAATTACGGTTCAGTTCCGCATTTCCAAAAGCGTTCACATCGCTACGATGATAGCGATATAAGCCAATGTGAGTACAGTAGACTACGGTTATGACGAACTCAAAGGGACCTCTAATTTTAGTTCGTTATAACCGTAGTTTGTTATAAGCATATATACAGCATAACTATATAATAGCCGGGACAAAAATGTAAGTTCGTTATATCCGTCAGTTCGTTATAAGCGTGTTCGTTATAAGCATAGTTTACTGTAAATGAATGTTACTTAATGTTATTATAACAATAATATTATCATTGGTTCCCAAACAACATATAATGGCTAGGTGCTTGTTGACTCCGTACTCCAACAACGTGGGTCATTGTTCATGATAACTACAACTGTCTGGTCCAGATTCGATAATTTACAGGGGCGGTCCGGTAGCCCAGTGGTTAAAGCGTTCGCTCCTCACGCCAAAAACCTGAGTTCGATTCCCGACATGGGTACAATGTGTGAAGCCCATTTGTGGTGTCCCCCGCCAGTGATATTGCTGATGTATTGCACAAAGCAGCGTAAAACCTCACTCACTCACGATAATTTACAGGCCGCCTCATGTTGGTTTGTTGATTAACGCCACATTCAGTAATAATCCAGCTATATGACGGCGGTCTGTAAATAATCGTGACTGACATCATGAGTATCGATGACAAGCTTCAACCAAGTCAGCGAGCCTGACCACCCGATCCCGTTAGTCGCCTTTACATAAAAGAAATGTATATATGGCTGTTTGGAAAGCACAATTAAATCCCTGCACGGTAGAAGGTAACAGATATCTCTAATTGTGTATGCCTTTTTAGCCTATGTCCGTGTCGGCGTCTGTAGACATATACTCCTCAGACCAATGGAGCTGAAGCATGCAGCTATATGACAGCGGTCTGTAAATGATAGAGTCTGGACCAGACAATCCATTGACTGACATCATAAGCATCGATCCACCCAATATGGATCGATGACATGCATCAACCAAGTCAGCGAGTCTGACCGGACAGCATAGTCACCTTTTACGACAAGCATGGGTTGCTGAAGACCTATTCCACCCCGGATCTTCACGGGTCCCGCCCCATGTTGCTGGAATATTGCTGAGTGTGATGTTAATACAATACATGAAAACGAATGATGCAATTTACACACAGGGTAAATCCAAATGGTGCCGTTCCCATGGAAATCTGAATCTGAAACTCTTGTGTTCTTCCTTGTCAGACGTGTGTATATACAACGGGAAGACGTACAAGCAGGGTGAAACCTGGAACGACGGCTGCACCTACAACTGCGTCTGTATCGACGCCAACAGCGGCAAATATCAGTGTACAGAGAAGTAAGTGCTTCACAACAAGGCATACCAACATGCACCCTTCATTATCATGTGTATTGGATGAATTCCTCTGTTCCTACCTTGACTTCTTTAAGAGGTGGGGTGAAATGGGGTTTAACGTCGCGTCGAAGATTATTGTACTTATATAGCGACGTGCATGCATGTGTGTGTGTGTGGCTGCTTGTACTAGTCCGGACTGATGCCGATTTATAGTGCTAGCTCACTGAGATACCATGCCGAAGTTTAACATGAATACCCCACTCAGACACAGTATGCTGACTCCGAGCCGACCAGTCCTTGTTTTAGTCCCTTAATGGCGTTCGCCAGACAGGGTAACAACAAGTACTATCTTTCAACGTCTGAAATTTCGCAATCTATTTGGTATGATGCGGACGGGGATCGAACCCCGGACCTTCCGCTCTCCGGTCGGACAATCTACCACTTGACCAGAGAGGCGGTCACTTCGTTTAGAGACCAATTGAAAGGTCACAATGTTAGAAATAGCAGTACACATTAATCTCTAGTTAGTTGGGTAGTTAAGGTAGTGACATCATTTAAGAAACAAAACAATGGTGGCATATGGGCCCAGCATATTTATCTGAATGAACTGAAGTTATCGTACTCAATAAGCGAATATGCATCTTCAATGTCGTAGTTCTTATTTATTATTAACATTCATACTACATGTATATCATCATCATCATCATCATCATCATCATCATCATCATCATCATCATTCATTCATTCATTACCGTAATCATCGTCGTTGTCATAATCGATATCATCATCGTTATGATGATTATTATTATTATTGTTGTTGTTGTTGTAATCAATATTTTTCTCCTAGGTGCCCACGGTATCCTCCACTCCCATCAACATGCACAATGGTACAGGACAAGACCAACGTTTGCTGCATGAAGCCCTATTGCCCTGACCGCGTCCCCACCCCCGGACCCAATCTGACGCCAGCCCCCGGAGTCTCGACACCAAAGCCAGGAGCATCTACCCCAACCCCTGGACCTGGTGTGTCACCCTCAGCTGGTTCACATACCCCCTCAATTGGAGGAACACCCAACCCTGTCGGTGAGTTAATGCTTACGATGCGAGTAAGTGTATGAGTGAGTCAATACGGTTGAGTGTCATCACTGCGCGTCAGACCCGTGAAGATCCGTGTTAGAATTGGCCTTCAGCAACACATGCTTGTCTAAAGAAGTGACTGTGCTTGTCGTAAGAGGTGACGAACAGGATCGGGTGGTCAGGCTTGCTGACTTGGTTGATGCACGTCATCGTATCCCAATTTCGCAGATCTATGTTCATGATACCAATCACTGAATTGTCTGGTCCAGACACAATTATTTACAGGCCGCCGTCATATAGCTTGAATATTGCTGAGTGCGGCGTTAAACAACAAACAAACACATACACTACGCGTAAGTAAAAGCTTCAAATGTCACAGGGGGCAAAAACTTACTACTTTTATGAAACCTGTGGGCAATGGTATGGTGCTGACTATCCAGAAATCCAATAAATAATAATCACGGCAATTAAGGGAATCGAACCCACGATCACAGGATCATGGCACGCCCAAGGGAAACAACTCTCCACAGGTAATTGCGTCGACATAGATGACTCGATGAGTGAAGTCCCAACACTGCCGAGGAGGGTCAATAATCATAATCAGGGTGAACCTGGGATTCGAACCCTCGATCCTTATTTCATGGACGCAACTCTGTATTGTGAATTCCTGCACATTAGACGACTGGGCTACTGACCTCCTCTACCCAGAAGAGAGCACAACACTATTCATTTGCCGGTTCGGTTCCAGTTGAGTGAGTGAATGTTGTTTTACGTTACTGTCAGCAGTATTCAGGGTATGTCACGGCAGCCTGCAAATACACGATTCATGGTGCATAACTCATGGAAGTCAAATGAGCCCCACTCCATGCATGAATGTCATTTGAACCCAACCTTTACCTGACATTCAAGCAGTGGATAGAGTAGATGGCAGCAAGGTATGGAATCCGAGAAGGGACATTGTCGCATTGTCGTATTGTCGACCTTCAGTAAAATGAAAAAAATAATATACAAATTTCGGCAATGCGACAAATGGCCAAAATGTCTGTTGTCGCATTGCGCGGTTTGGTAAATTGGGACACTTTTTGCTTGTTTTTGTGAGGGCGAAAATGCGACAATGCGACAAATGGCCAAATGTTGGTTGTTGCATTGTCCCGCTTTGGTTAATTGGGACACTATTTGCTTGTTTTTGTAAGGGCGACAATGCGACAATGTCCCTTCTAGGGTTCCATAGCAAGGCTTTGTTACATTAAAGACTGGCTTTTGTGCGATGAAAATACACACTAGTCAGAGAACTTGCTTGTTTTCCTCTCGCCAGGCCGTGGCTTGATTTGTTGGTTAAGGATAGGGACCACACTGCACAGCAGCCGTATGTATTCAGTGGTGATGGAGGAACGTGTGTACAAACCCGTGACATATAGTTACGTTGTGTCTATTCTCCAGACATGTGCGTGTACAAGGGTCAGCAGTACAAGCAGGGCCAGATGTGGTATGACGGATGTAACGCCAAGTGCCGCTGTGAGGATGCCAAGAATAACTTCCACAGGTGCCAACAGAGGTATGTAGACAGTTGCCATGGTAACAATATAGGCAGAATATGGAGACACTTATTGTTACAAAAATGCATCTGATGTTGGTACGCATAGAACTTCATTGTTGTGACCCTGTCCATCATCATCATCAGCAGCAGCAGTAGTAGTAGTAGTAGAAGAAGAAGTAGTGACTCGTGAAGATCCGGGGTAGAATAGGTCTTCAGCAACCCACGCTTGTCGTAAAAGGCGACTATGCTTGTCGTAAGAGGCGACTAACAGGATCAGGGGGTCAGGTTCGCTGGCTTGGTTGATGCCTGTCATCATATCCCAATTGCGTGGATCGATGCTCATGATGTCAATCAGTGGATTGTCTCGTTCAGAGTCGATTATTTATAGACAGCCGTCATATAGCTGAAATATTGCTGAGTGCGGTGTTAAACTACAAACAAACAAACATGTATATACATGTCTTTCATTCCAGGTGTGCCGCCTTCACAAGTGTTCCTGCTTCTTGCACCTTGGTGCCCGACCCTAAGGATCCCATGTGCTGCGAGGTCCCCAGCTGTCCCCTCCCCACGCCAGCACCAGGCGTCTACCCCACCCCCGGCTTCCTGACAGTCACGGGGGGACCCACGGGGGTCATCACAGGTATAGGGAGCCTGCCTGGTTGAATGAAGGAATGAAAGAATATAATATAAAGGAATAAACAGACATGGTGATAGAAGGATTGACTGATGAATGGGTGTAAGCGTTCCTCTATCGATGGATTTGTCTATCAAAGTGTTCGCTTGTTTATATTTGTAATGACAGTGGTTGATACATTGATGGACGTGATAGATTATCTAGGAGGAGAGGTGGGTGAATGCATGAATATTTTGATGAGTTAATGAAACATGATTACTTTGGTGCGTTAATCATGCATGAATACTTTGGTGAGTTATTGAATGCATGGATACTTCGGTGAGTTAATGAATATTTGGGTGAGTTATTGAATGCATGGATACTTTGGTGAGTTAATGAATGCATGGATACTTTGGTGAGTTAATGAATGCATGAATACTTTGGTGAGTTAATGAATACTTTGGTGACTTAATGAATGCATGGATACTTTGGTGAGTTAATGAATGCATGGATACTTTGGTGAGTTAATGAATGCATGGATACGGTGGTGAGTTAATGAATACATTGGTGAGTTATTGAATGCATGAATACTTTGGTGAGTTAATGATGCATGAATACTTGGGTGAGTTATTGAATGAAGGAATACTTTGTTGAGTTAATGAATGCACGATTACTTGGGTGAGTTGTTGAATTAATGGATACTTTGGTGAGTTATTGAATGTTTACAATATTTGATGATAAAATTTCAGGTTCTACGTGTTTTAAACAGTATTGTAGTTAATGTATGATATGTCAACTTAAGGGGCCGACTCCGTGGTTAAGTGGGTAAAGCGTCTGCCCGGAGAGCGGAAGGCCGGTGCTTCGATTCCCTGGTTGCGTCAAACCAAAAGACTTGTTGTTCTGGTACATGTTAATCTTGGGTACATGATAATAAGGATATGTACTCGCATATATTTTGGAATTGTACCACTATTATTTCTATGAAATACTCTTTTGGGCATGCGACCTTATATTCATGAAACAAAGACGAGTTTTAATGAACAACGGACAATGTTTTGTAAATGTATCATTTGTTTCCTAGGCAACGGTCTGATCCCAACCCCTAAACCAGGCCAACCACCACTACAGCCAGGAGTGACGCCATCCCCATACCCATTCGTGTCCCCTGGGGTAGCGGTCACGCCCTCCCCCGGTAGCGCGGTCACGCCACTACCCAAGACAGGTGCGTACATTGCATAGGTATTCTCAATTATCATCCTGTATGGAATGATGTGTAAGCGGACAGTCCACTGGGATTCCAGGTAGGAAAGGTGCGTGTGTCCCCAGCAAGCCATGTTTGTCGCAAGAGGCAACTTAATAGATCGGGTGGTTAGGCTTAGTGATGTGGTTGATTACGTGTCATCGTACCCTGATGAACGTTGTTCGATGCTTATGATATCAATCACTGGATTTCCTTGCCTAGACTCGAATTAACATATACAGGCCGCCATATAGCTAAGATAATGTTGAGTACTGTGTTAAACGACAAGCAAACAATAAGCAAACACGTAACATACAATTTTCTTACATTGTAAATCTTCATGGCTCCGCAATTTTCCGAGGGAGACTGGATTAATTGACTGTATTTGATTGTTTGTGTTGCTTAAACAAGTACCATGTTCCAGACAGGCACAGGAGTATGCTTTGTGTATTTGTTTGTTTGTTGTTTAACGCTGCACTCAGCAATATTCCAGCTATATGGTGGCGGTCTGTAAATAATCCAGTGATTGACATCATGAGCATTGATCCGCACAATTGGGATACGATGACATGCATCAAACCAAGTCAACGAGCCTGACCACCCGATCCCATTAGTCGCCTCTTACGACAAGCATAGTCTTCTTTTACGACAAGCTTTGGTTGCTGAAGACCTGTTCTTCCCGAGGCAAGAGAGTTAACTGACTTTAAAAGTTCAATTTCCACCCTTGCCGAACTAAGCTGGAATTCCTATGCCACCAGTGGCTATTACGAGTTATGTCCCTTCTAAGCATCTCCTATTGACCAATCATATTTCACCTCTCGTATCACTAGCATTTGCTTCAAACAAAATGGCGGCGCCCAGTCAAGACGATCTGATCGATAATCAAGATCTATATCTGTTGACAACGAGTTGGCGGTGCACATTCTTTGCAAATCCTGCAATCGACCGAAATCTGCATGACGGTTTACGAACCAGATTTCGATTTCGTTGCGCGATTTTGATTGGACTATGCATAGACTTGTTAGTCCAGCCAAACTCCATTTTTTCAGCCTAGTTCGGCAAGGATGGAAACTGGACTTTTATAGTCAGTTAACTAACTTGCCTCGGGAAGATGGTTCTACCCAGGATCTTCACGGGTTCACAGAAGCATGCTTCAGAAATGATTTCAATATGTTTTGTGTTTATAAATGCATTTATGTGCACACCGAATTTTACAGTTATACCTCAACAAAATACGGACCTTGATGTCAATTCTTATACGTGAATAGGTCAGCAATAAAGACTTCAAGGATTGCTTTTTTAATCGTCAACACCAAGCAAATGTACACAAAGATACAAAATCAGTGACAGCGGACTTATTGCTACACAGGTGATGGTTATTTATTTATTTATTAATTTATTTATCATAATTTGTTTGTTTGTTTACACGATGCTGTGCTTTTCATTTTCAGGTTGCTACTACAAGAACCATGTTTACAAGAAGGGACAGTCTTGGGCCGATGGCTGTGACTTTAACTGCATCTGCCTCGACGATGTCACCGGCAAATATAAGTGTAGTGAGAAGTAAGCACCAAGAGTGAGTGAGTGAGTTGGGTTTAACGCCGCTTTGAACAGTACGTCAGTTATATCATGGCGTGTCAGCTTAATGTGGGAGGAAAACTTATGTGATGCAAGTCTCAGACGTTTACCACTTTGGTAAAACCAACGAGTACGTGCTGACAACCTAGAAATATAATCACAGCGAATTTGTGATTCGAATCTACAATGAGCGTGGCCCATGCCTAGTGTCCCCTGCTGTGATATAGTGGGTATAGTGTCAAAGGCGGCGTAAAACTATACTCACTTATGTTTCTAGATGTCAGAAGTTCCCCACCCTGCCGACGCAATGTGTGCTGATCCAGGACCCCAGCGACAAGTGCTGCAAGAAGCCCTACTGTGACTTCATGAACCCCACCCCCTTCCCAGGAGGTGTCCCCACCCCTGCTGGTGTGGCCACACCCACACCTGTCCCAGGCATCAACCCTAACGCTTCACCATCTCCAGCAAGCATGACCGGGAATGGCAATGTTATATTTGGCAAACGAGGTCAGTTTAAATATTTTTAAAGTTTGCAAAGGTTAAGATCGTAATATATAATTGGACTCAATAGATTGTTTGGGTCGATTTCTCAAGCTTATTTGATGTATGTGAGTGAAATATTGTGGCGACTCAGTGTGAAATCCCGCCGTCATATAGCAGAAATATTGCTGAGTGCGGCGTTGAACAACAAACCAACCAACCAGTGTGTAATCAGCAAAGCTGGAAGCGGTCTTAAATGACCATGTCCTGTGTAACTGACGTTAAAAGATGGTACTTGTTGTGACCCTGTCTGGCACACGGCATTAAGGGGCTAAAACAAGGACTGGTTGGCTCGGAGTCAGTATACTGTGTCTGAGTGGGGTATTCATGTTAAACTGCGGCATGGTATCTCAGTGAGCTAGCACTATAAATCGGCATCAGTCCGGACCAGTACAAGCAGCCACACACACACGTGCATGCGCGTCGCCATATAAGTGCAATAATCTTGGACGCAACGTTAAAAGCCATTTCACCTCACCTCGTTCAGATTGTATTAACCTATCGTACTCAGTATAGGGAGGCTTTGTTTTTGTTGACCTGTTGTTGTTTTGATCGCAGGCTTCTGTGTGTACCAAGGAGTGTATTATAACCAGGGACAGGAGTGGAACATTGGGTGCTCCAAGACCTGCCGCTGTGAGGACGTGTCCACCGGCTACTACTCGTGCCACGAGAGGTACTGACCACGTATTGACCACATACTGACCACACAACCCGCACTGACGTCATTGATAAAATACTGAGACAATATAACTCATTCTTTCATTCGACATTAATGCTGGATTTTTATAAATTGAAAATAATCGACCTGGTTGAATCAACAACGGATTCCTTCCCTGTTTATATATTCACTGACATCATGTTCGGAGATGTGGATGCATGGATATAATAACGTGTGTTTGCTTAATTATTTGGATTCCAGGTTCGGTGACCTTAAATGGATTAACTCTTTGAAAGGCATTTAGAAGTGATACAGGAAGAGAATATATGGATTTATGGTTGTCAACTTCTTTGTGATCATAATCAAGAGGTTGACATCCATAAATTCTCTTCCTTAAATGGATTACACTTCCAAAAAAGTTCTTTGCTTTTTCCTAACGTTTCTGGTAAAATATTTCGTAATCTTCCAATCTTGGTTACTGTACGTATTCACTCTTTGTAATTTCCATTCCAAGAAATATTTGTGAAGCTAATTATTTTTGTCTCAGGGCGTGATATGTCTTGTACATTGCTAAAAGCTGTGTGACAACTCCTATGCTACCTCCCTCCCCTTACTCACTCACTCATCCACTCACTCACTCACTTACTCACTCACTCACTCACTCACTTACTCACTCACTCACTCACTTACTCACTCACTCACTCACTCATTTACTCACTCACTCACTTTACTCACTCACTCACTCACTCTACCCACTCACTCACCTACTTTCTCACTCACTCACTCACTCACTTTACTCACTCACTCACTCACTCACCTACTCATGCAATTCACTCACTCACTCACTCACTCACTCACCTACTCATTCCCCCATCCACCCACCGGCCCACCCATTCACTCACTCATATACACACTCACCCAATCACTCACTCAATCACCTACTCATGCAGTTCACTCACTCACCTACTCATTCCCCCATCCATACCACCGGCCCACCCACTCACTCAATCACCTACTCATGCAGTTCACTCACTCACTCACTCACTCACCTACTCATGCAATTTACTCCCTCACTCACTCACATACTCATTCCCCCATCCACCCACCGGTCCACCTATTCACTCACTCATATACACACTCACCAGCTCATTCCCCCATCCACCCACCGGCCCACCCATTCACTCACTCATATACACACTCAACCAATCACTCACTCAATCACCTACTCATGCAGTTCACTCACTCACCTACTCATTCCCCCATCCACCCACCGGCCCACCCACTCACACTCACTCAATCACCTACTCATGCAGTTCACTCACTCACTCACTCAATCACCTACTCATTCAATTCACTCACTCACACACTCACTCACTCAATCACCTACTCATTCAATTCACTCACTCACTCACTTACTCAAATACTCACTCACTCACTCACTCACTCACTCACTCATCCCCCAGGTGCCCCAGCTACGACAACGTCCCCTCCACCTGCCACCTGATAGCCAGCCCGACCGACCCCTGCTGCCTGGTGCCTGAATGTAACAAGTTCCCTCCCGTGGGCTACTCCACCAACCCCGCCATCGTCGGCACCGGCTCCCCGGGGGTCAGCCCAGGAGTGTCGTACCCCAACATCTCCGGCATTTACCTCCCCACCAACATCCCCGGTACCATCACCGGCATCAGCGGGAGCAACAACAACTACAACCCACAGTATGGTGTGATCGGATCCGGAATAAGAAGTAAGCCGTTAAGAGACCATTTATAAGCCATACCTATGTAACTGGCTGGAAACACAAAACCAGAAGTACAGTTACCATTTTATATTCTTGGAAGGGGCTTGGGATTGTGTGTGGAGGTTAGATATGTTATTTATCTTTTAAACCAGATGTTTTATTATTTCAAAATATGAGCCTGAATACATTTTTCAAGAAAACCACATAGCAGCAATTTAATGTTTGTGGCCGACAACTTCTTTATTTTCAGCATTCTGAAGCATAATTATTGTTTTCAAACATTTTCTGTGACAATATATTTTTTGCGATGAAATATCCCAAGAAACATTAAACTGACATACCTAGAAACGGATCGGGGCCAACCGGGATTTGAAGCCACAATCATAGGTTTCTGGCTTGGGCCCCCAATAGTAGTAGTAGTAGTAGTAGTAGTAGTAGTAGTAGTAGTAGTAGTAGAAGTAATTTAGCAGCTGTAGTAGTAGTAGTAGTAGTAGTAGTAGTAGTAGTAGTAGTAGTAGTATAGCAGCAGTAGTAGTACAATGTAGTATAGCAACACTAGTTGTAGTAGTAGTGGTGGTAGTAGTAGTTGTAGTAGTAGCAACAGCAGCCTTAGTAATATAATGTAGTATAGCTGCTCTAGTTGTAATAGTATCGGTAGTTAAAGTACTAGCAACGGTAGTAGTATCGGCTATGTGTAATGGTTGTCCGTCCCTCCCCAGCTGTGTGCGTCTACAAGGGACACATCTACAGCCAGGGCCAGACGTGGAACGACGGCTGCAACTACAAGTGTGAGTGTATTGACGCCGCCAGAGGGCAGTACAGATGCTCGGAAAGGTAATCATCATCATCATCAAATAGGAGATAAACCTAGTGTGTATTCAATTTAGAGGTCTCAAACGTCTATTCGACTCTTGTAACTTTCACTGGAAACGAGAAGGCGATAACATGAGGTATCAAATACACAATAACGCCCTCAAATCAGAAAACATTTAAACTCCTAAGAACCCATGCGTGTCCAATGCAACCTTGATATTCCGGAACCTGCTGCTGGCCATGTCTAGGAAAATATACAGAGGCGTTACCATAATTCGTAATTCAGGCATTCATTGTCGGGACACTTGGGAATTACTGGTTTAGAGGTAAATGGGATTTGGTGTGATTTGTTATGACTTTTTCGATCTTTTGTGCAAATATTTGACCCATGTCTCTCTCCAGATGTCCAAAGTACTATGGCCTCCCCCCACAATGTAAGCTGAGCGTCGACCCCGCAGACACCTGCTGTGAGAAGGCCATTTGTGACTTCACACCCACCCTCAAACCAGGGATGTCGACAACGACACCAGCACCAACACCTAAAGTTACCGCAGGAGTCGCCATTGGTAAGTTTGTGACTTGCCTCCGCCTTCTCTCAAGCGTGACTGCACGAAGACAAGCCCTTTTATAGCTGACGATACTTGTATATTGTCACACGCACACACACACATACACACACAAATACACACACGCACACACACACATTTTTATATAAGAGAAGCAATCTTTAGCGTGACGTTAAACGCCTTTTCACCTCACCTCAAATACAGTAAACTACGGTTATAACGAACTCAAAGGGACCATTAATTTTAGTTCGTAATAACCGTAGTTCGTTATAAGCATATATACAACATATATACAACAAATGGCCAGGACTAAAAATTAAGTTCGTTATATCGGTCAGTTCGTTATAAGCGTGTTCGTTATAAACGTAGTTTACTGTAATACTTTGACGGAAACTAACTTGTCACTGTTAAAAAGAAAATCAGCCTTCATGATGCGTCCGTTACCAAAACAATATGAAATTGCAAGGTTTGGAACAGCGCGAGTAAATAAAATACTTACATATTTACAAATATATAGGCTTTACAAATTGAACTAATTTGGGAAATCGAACCCAGACCATCCTCGCAACAGGCAAGAACTGATTCTGCTGTGCTAACCCACCATATATTCCTCAGCAATGTTATTTCTCCTGGAATCTCTCCCGCAATTTGTTTGTCCATAATGACAACTGGCAGGAACAAGATAATTGGATTTTGTACATAAAAAAACATTATCATACCACCATGTCAGAAGGATGTGCTCTGATTGGTCCACGGGATCTTGATAAAATAATGTGTAACCTGTCTTGGAGGGTAACACATTTCCCAGCGGAGGAATACATTTCTTATACCCCGCCACATGCATTTCTGAGAGACAGAATATACGCTTTATAGTCCGCGTCATAGCAAAAAGCCGCACACTTTTTCCGAGTCAATGGATGTCACGTTACATAGCGCAACCTAACCTCAACTCAATCGAGTAGCTGTTTTCTATCAATTTGGATTTTTTCAAAATTATTTTACAATGTCATATTAAAACATGTCGGTAAGGTAAATTCGTTGTAGCAGGATCACGAGGGGTATATGGGGTTCTATGCGTCCCCCGTTATGTTTTATACCACTCCCCTCCAGTATAAAACCCCATGTGCCTCTCGTGATCCTGCTACAACTTATAATGTTTGAATAAAAGTTACCAAAAAACATGTTTTGCATGGTTCCCACAGTGAAACAACAAACCTTTAAATGTGAACCTGATTCTCTTCAACTAATATTCAAATATTGAATCACAAGAAGAATTCCAACTTTCCAGTTCCTACAGCGGGAATTATATCAATATTATATTATCACACAGAGTGCGGCAATTTTAAGCTCAAGACTGGATATTTGTCGAAAAAAACTGGTCTTCCTTTCATTTCCTGTTTAATTGATTCACTTGGTTCTTTGATATACATGACAAAACCCTAGTGTATTGTTTAATTGATTTACTTGGTTCTATGATATACATGATAAAAAAACCTGTCTATTGTTTAATTGATTCACTTGGTTCTTTGATATACATGATAAAAAAAACCTGTGTATTGTTTAATTGATTCACTTGGTTCTTTGATACACATGATAAAATCCCTGTGTATTGTTTCATTGTATATGAACTGGAAATGATGGAAATGCAAAATGCAACAAAAATGTTTATCATACCTACATGTCAGAATGACGAGATCTGATTGGTCCACGTGATCTTAATAAAATACTGTGTATCCCGCCTTGGAGAAGAATAAATTTCTCAGCGTGGCAATATATCTCTTATACCCCGCCACAAGCAATGCAGGCTGCATGTGTATTTCTGAGGGGCATAATAAATCCCTTATACTTTACGCTTACGCCGTACGCCTTTCCCCCGAGTCAATGGAAGTAATGTGACAAAGCACACGTTAACATCAGCTCAGTCGAACAGCTGTTTTTTACCAATTTTGAATTTGTGTTAATTCTTTTACAATGTCACATTAAAACATGTTGGTAAGAGAAATTGGTTGTAGCGGGATCACTCTACCCCTCGTGATCCCGCAACAATAAAAATTATAGAAATAATGCCAACTCGGAACTGTTTCGTCAGGGAAGTGCGTGTACTCGGATGGGTCTATCCACAACCAGGGCGACATCTGGAGTGACGGCTGCGACTTTGACTGCAAGTGCAACGATGCCAGCAAAAACATCTACAAATGTACCCAGAAGTGAGTTCTCAGCATCTCATTTGTCAAAATGAATCTACATCCATAGGTACAGGGGATGTGTTGAACTAAACTGCCGGGCAAAAGAAAGTATACACCCATGTTTGATGGTGGCTGATATTAAACAAACCAGAAATAGTTATTCGATATTGATGTATTTGATGCGTTTAGATCATAGTTGTGTTTGGACCTAAAGTATAGTATCGATATTGTAACGTTTGCAATGTTTTGTGGTCAAATCCAATTTTTAAGTCGATATCTTCTTCGCCCGGCAGTTTATATTTTATGACACAGTATACTGACTCCGAGCCGGCCAGTCCTTGTTTTAGCCCCTTAATGCCCAGCGTCAGACGTCTTTTGGTATGACGCGGCCGGGGATCGAACCCCGGACCTTCCGCTCTCCGGGCGGACGCTCTTCCATTAGACCACTGAGGCGGTCTAGTTACCATAAGAAGCACACTTTAAGGAAGACGCCTTTATCAAACGCTACATCATCCTCTGGCATTAAACATCTCTGGCATTTATGATGCCCTGGAATTTGCCATAACACTGTTTTGGATGTGACTTGTCAATCTCCATGTCTCTTATATCAGAGACACTTCTCTCATACAGTGGTTGTAAACATGGTTTTTTTTTCATAAAACGTGTGAATCGAGATTGGATAATAAATAAAACTTATGACTGTTATGTTGCCACCGCTCTGTACTTTTAAAGGTCTATCCCAAATTAGTGTAATTTCGAATCAGACTCAAAGCGAGGCTATGTAGAGGTAAGACCCTTGTTGATCGAGGATGAGAGATGTTTGTGTGCTGTTTAACACCACACTCAGCAATATTCCAGCTATATGACGACGGTCTGTAAATAATCGAGTCTGGACTAGACAATCCAGTGGTTGACATCATGAGCCTCGATCCACGCAATAGGGATACGATGACATGCATCAACCAAGTCAGAGAGCTTGACCTTCCAATCCTTGTAGTTGCCTTTTGGGGCAAACATAATCGCCTCTTACGTAGAGAATGGGTTGCTGAGACCTATTCTAACCCAGATATTCACGTGTGGAGAGATCTTACTCTAGTCTAGTCAGAGCTACTGGTAGTTCAGAACCTTAAGTGAGTGAGTGAGTATGGTTTATGCCGCTTTTAGCAATATCACGGCTGGGAACACCAGAAATGGGCTTCACACATTGTACCCATGTTGGGAATCGAACCCGGGTCTTCGGCGTGACGAACGAAAGCTTTGACCACACGGCTACCCGACCGCCCCCCAGAACCTTAGACTCCTTTCGCGAACACCCGGTGTTATTGTTTATGAATCATAAGCTAAGCTCTTCAAATATTTTTCGCTTCAATCATTTTTTATTCTTTTTAAATGAAGAAATACGGGTACGAGTATGTACACCAACGGTAATGACGTTTTTAATTACACATATCTTTTCGCCCTTACCCCTCTCCCCCACCCAGGTGCCAGGCGTACTCCAGCCTGCCCAAGTACTGCCACCTCCGGCCCGACCCCGCGGACAAGTGTTGCGAGTCCCCAGTTTGTACGGGTGGGGTTAACGCCCTCTCCGGCAACAGCAAGCCCACCGCTTCCCCAACGCTGGACCCCACAATCCAGAACATCGTCCCCCTCGGCACCCACACCATCTTCACGGGGACGAGCCAAGTCAGTGCCATCCCCGGGATGCAGCATACGGTTGGCGGGAGAAGTAAGTATTTGTCGAATCAACTGTAATATTTTCTCGCTTTTGCCTTAGCCAGTTATGCTAAGCTCCATACAGACTTATGATAGTCATAATGTCAATGATTAAAATCAGATTTTTTTCGCGCATACCTTTCTGTGTCAAGATGACAAGATGTCCCGTGCCCCACGGGAGGTCGTGTTAGGTCGATATTTTAATCAGCCAACAGTGTCGAGGCTGAAAAATATTCAGTACGAGTGAGCAATATCAATTTCTGACTTCTAACTTAAAGGTACAGTTCTAAATGACAATAATAAAGCCACACAGTCGGTCTCAACCAAGGGAGTCGTCGTATCGGCGCAAAATATCTGGTTCTAATAAGATGTGAACATTGTGTTGTTGCATAAGGACCAATAATTGAGGTGAAAAAGTAGAATATATCATCATGTCTTTAACTGAGAATCACCTTCAGTATTTATGGATTTGTATATAGAATTATTATTATTGCTGTTTCGATCTCTCTAACAGTCCAACACTCACAGATGTAATAAATTAAAACAATGATATGAAGAAGTAGAGACTACTGTTTGTGGTGTTAATTTGATAATAAATTACAAATGCCATTACCAGTTGTCATGACCAGTTACATCAAAAAGTGTAACTTCTAATTCGGAACAGAGTTATAGAAATACAGAACTGAAACCAAATTTAGCTTGCAAATATAAAAAACATGAACTTAGGGTCGGGGCAATAATTATGGATGTTGATGAGAAACAACGTTTTTATATGACCAAGTATTGCTCCATATTAAACCTGTGTTGCCCTGACTTTTCCCCTTCCCTCTAGGCGTGTGCGTTTACGATGGCAAGACGTACACCCAAGGTCAGTCATGGGATGACGGTTGTAAGTACGTCTGTACTTGCAACGACGCCAATGCTGGACGCTACCGGTGCACGTCAAAGTGAGTTCGAAATAAAAGTGACAGAACCATTTCCATAATCATGAGAAATATCTGCTGACAACAGAATCCATGATACGATTCCGACTATATCATGAGCATGTTCTTTTAAATCACTATCATTCACATCCACACAATTTACTGTTCGCACAGGGACATGAATGTTCAGTAAATGTAGATCAGGGTTCGTCCTTTCCAGACAGATGACAAATATCGGGTCTTTAATAAATGAATGCTACTAAACGTTTGGAAAAAAGACATGATTTAATTCTAATCTCTCGCAGCAGACCCGGTGGCCTAGTCATCTAAGATGCTGCAATTCGCGAGAAACCAATTTTTGAGAGTTCGAATCCCGGTTCGTCCTGATTATTTGTTACAGGTTTGTCAGCACCATACCAGTGCATACAGGTTTCATCAAAGTAGTAAACTTCTAAGACCTGCATCACCTCGGGCTTTCCTCCTACATCAAGCTGACGCGCTGTGATATAACTGGAATACTGTTCAGAGCGGCGTTTAACCTCACATACTCACTCACTCACTCACTCACTCACTCCTAACTGACCAATTTTATATATGAAAGACAATGGAAAGAAATTATCTATTACACACGATGTTAAGGAAAATTTTGATTTTATGCTAATTTAATTTTTTGACGCAAATTTGTAGCATTTCATGCATCATGACATGAACATGATAGCTTGATTCAGGAGGAAATCGGGAAGTGATGCAGGTCTTAGACATTTACCCATGACCACGGGTTTGGTGCTGACAAACTCACCATCTCCATCAGATCAAATCCGGGATTAGAACCCGTGGTCATAGCATTCTGGCATGTCAAAGGGACACAACTCTGCTCAGCTATTTGCGGCGCCGGGTGGGAATCCATGCTTTTGGAAAAGTACATTTAGTTCTATGTGACATTTCTACTTGATGTAATGTTGCAGCTGTTGTTCAGCCATGAGACGTTTATCACAGTCAGAAATATTTAATTGTCTCCCTTTTCCCTCCCAGATGCCCCAACTTCCCTCCCCTGCCAAACTACTGTAAGATGGTAAGCATCCCAGGCCAGTGTTGTCCCAGCCTCACCTGTAATGTGCCAGGCAAGGGAACGTACGTGCCTGTACCCCAACTGGTCCCCAGCCTCCCACCGACCCCTGACTCCCTCGGCAACACCCCTACACCATCAACAGGTGCACAACAGCTTCTAGTGGGACCTGCTGGAAGCAGCATCTTCGGTGGCGTCAACCTCCCCGGTGCGGGAGCGACTGTACCTCCTGGACAAACTATCACTGGACTGAGAGGTTGGTGACATGCGCTTGGTTCAGAGGTATTTGACCCTTGGTCACTGAACTTACATACAGATAGCTAACATGCGGACACTGGGTCAGATCCTCCGTCACTGTACTCTGAAACACACAATGTCCTCTATCAACGAACACAAATATATGTAATGTCCTCGATCAGTGAATATATATATATACGTAATGTCCCCAATAAGTGAATATATATATATATATACGTAATGTCCCCAATCAGTGAATATATATATATATATATATATATATATATATATATATATATATATATATACGTGATGTCCCCAATCAGTGAATATATATATATACGTAATGTCCCTGATCAGTGAATATATATATATATATACGTAATGTCCCCGATCAGTGAATATATATATATACGTGATGTCCCTGATCAGTGAATATATATATACGTGATGTCCCCAATCGCTGAACACAGGTATATGTATTGTCCTCAATCAACGAACCTAGACATACACAGCATCACCAAAGCAAGACATACGTAATGTCCTCGATCACCAAACCTGGAGACAGTTGATTGCTTACTTGAGTTACGTAACATTACCAGATCCTGGATCACCTGGAGCAGTTCAATGTCCCTCTCTCGTATAACTCTACATAGTGTCAAATGTCTCGTCTCTATATGGCTGTGATATTACCAGAGAGACTTTAAATGTAACAAATCTGTTTCACGAATACAACTGTCGAAGAAATGACACAAGACTAACCGAAATATGCACGATTTTACGAGCGCTTCTCCTTAGTTTAGTTTCCTGAAACTCTTTGAAAGAAATATTCAGGTATGAAACTCTTTGAAAGAAATATTCAGGTATCAGTGATGAATCTACTCCTGTTGTTCCCAGGCGTCTGTGTCTACAACAAGCAGATGTACCACCAGGGTGAGAAGTGGCAGGATGGCTGCACCTACGACTGTGAGTGTCTCGACGCCAGGTCTGGATACTATTCCTGCAAACCCATGTGAGTACCACTGCTTATTACCACGAAACATTCGTGCTTTGTTTCAGCCATAAATAGCTTCATTGTTACTTTACTAGATTACTTAATCTGAGTTCAATGGAAGTTAGTAATCACATTCTCTGAGTTCAATTTTAACAATTTTAGTAGATTATCTCTTTCTTTACTTTTCCGTCTCACGAGTTCAATGGAAGTTAGTAATCACATTCTCTGAGTTCATTTTTTTTTTATCTCTTTCTTCACTTTTCCACAACACCCCAGTGTCCTCAATGTATAAGTGTCCGTTGTATACATAACGAGGGTACACATCACTGATCTTTTCATTCGCCTTCCCGGTCCCCAGTCCCTTACCCCTCCATTCGCCTTTCCGGTACTACTGGTAAATAGATTTTCGACTTCCCGGCCCGACACCGGCGCAACTGTTAACGCCTACGTGTATTTGCATATTGGTGATTGTTTTAAATAATAGGCTTATCTTAGTCTCGTAAAAGACGGTCCCGCCTCATCAGATATTCTGGGCCAGGCATCTGCATCTGATTCCGAACTTCTGAATGCAACTCTTCACTATCATCTCCAACATGTTTGATCAACTTAAAGAACGTGACAGGGTAGATTTAGAGCTAAGATTATCGTAATTCCCACATTACAACATAGGCGTAAGAAAGTCATTGAGCTAAGATCGCTTTGAGGAAACGGGACTTTGGACTTTCAAAATTTAATCCTCGACGCTACCAGTTTAGACTTGACCGGGTATTAGGTTAAGATAATTTGATATATAGCTCAGACTAGACACTGACCCGAATCAATTGCAAAAAAACTCCCAGATGTATTTAATTCATTGGAAACACTGTGTGAACACATCCATGACAGTGTGAAGATATTCAAACAGAGATTATTTTCAGTCTAAGGCAGGATTGTTGAACAATTTAAACTTAAAGAATTCTGCCAACAAAGGAGGAGAAATATCAACTACTTATCCCAGTTTCAGTTGAAATAATCATATTAAACTGAATTTAATAATTAACCTTAAGTAACTGTATCAATATTCGTAGCAGTGAGTGAGTGAGTTTGGTTTTACGCCCCCTTGAGCAATATACCAGCAATAACAAGGCGGGGATATCAGAAATTGGCTTCACACATTGTACCCATGTCGGGAATCGAACCCGGGTGAACGCTTTAACCACTGGGCTACCTGAGCGCCCCCACCCGTATCAAATTGAATCTCCCCTCAGTAATAGCTCATATGACCCATCCATATCAAGCTGACTCAGCACTCAGTGATTGACTAACTCCACAGGTGTCCGAGTTACGACAATCTACCCAGCGACTGCTACATGGTGAAACCTCAGACAGGATGCTGCTCGTCCCCGGTGTGCAAGAAGCCGGACGGCACCATCATCAACCCCATCGTCAACCCTGGCGTTTACCCCGTGTTCGGCTCTTTCAGTGGCGGCTTCAGTGGCTTCCGGCCTGGCTACAACGTGGGATACGGCCAAACTATCGGCGGCTCGTCAGGTACTAAACATGATTGTTTGTCAGACACACACATATAGGTTGCAAGCAGGTATCCGATGGCACAGTCGTCTAGGGCAACACGACTGGCTGTGCAGAGTTGCCTCCCTTAGGCATGCCCAGAACCTCTGCTCGTGGATTTCATGTAAATAGTGAACGTGTAAGAACTGCATCACTTCATGCTTTTCTTCCGCACCAAGCTGTTACATAGTGACATAGATAAAATATTGTTGAAACACAAGCACGTGCCAAGTTGTACAGCTTTTGCCTAATCGATTTGACCGTTTCGAATATACAAATAAAATCCGTTTAAAACTACAAGTCGTACCAGGATCTGCTGACAGTGCGTTCGAATCCCAAATTCACACCAAACCCGGCTCGTTTGATACAAGCCAATGGCATACAGCACTGCTGGAGTTTCACAGCATTAAGCTGACAGGCTATGATATAACAGGAATATTGTACCAAGCAGTGTAAAGCCAAACTCACCTCACATACACATGTGGGGGCACGGGTGGCCCAGTCGTCTAAGGTGCCGCGATTCGCTGTGCAGTGTTGCGTCCCTTGGGCACGCCAGAAACCTATGATTGTGGGTTCGAATCCCGGTTCGCCACAATTATGTTTCTAGGTTTGTCAGCACCATACCCGTGCTCGTGGGTTTAACCGAAGTGGTAAACGTCTGAGACCTGCATCACTTCGGGCTTTCCTCCCACATTAAGCTGACACGCCGTGATATAACTGGAATACCGTTAAAAGCGGCGTTAAACCCAACTCACTCACATACACATGTAAACCATGTAACAATGTTTTCAAATATACATATGGGGTAGCCTACTGGTTAAAGCATTGGCTTGTCACGACGAAGACCCGGGTTCGATTCCCGACATGGGTACAACGTGTGAAGCTCATTTCTGGTGTCCCCCGCCGTGATATTGCCGGAATATTGCTGAAAGCGGCGTAAAACCATACTCAATTCAAATATACATAAGCTCTTCTACTCAAACAAGATCCATATTAGGTACTATCACGTGGTCATGTGTCTGTGTTACAGGAGTGACCAAGTCGTCTAATTCGCAATAAGTTATGTCCCTTAGGTGTTCCAGGAAGCTGTGGCTATGGGTTTAAATCTGTGTGTCGCCTTGATGACGTTTCTGGCTTTGTCTGGGTGGTTTAAGTGTTTGCTCGTCATGCTGAAAACCCGGGTTCGATGCCCGACATGGGTACAATGTGAGAAGCCCATTTCTGGTGTCGTGATATTACTGGAATATTGCTAAAAGTGGCGTAAAACAATACTCACTCACTCTGGCTTTGTCAGCACAATGTATACCAAGAGTTATGCGTTTCACAAAGTGGTAGATGACTGAAAACTGACACACCATGAAATGACTGAAATACTGCCCAAAGCGGCGTTAAACAAAACTTACTCACTCATTCACTTATTTCCAGCCGGGTGTGTATACAAGGGCACTGTATACCAGCAGGGGCAGAAGTGGGACGACGCCTGTGACTACCGCTGTGAATGTACCGATGCCAAGACGAGGCAGTACAGATGTAACCCAATGTGAGTACAGACCCGTGAAGATCTGGGTTAGAATAGGTCTTCAGCAACCCATGCTTGCCGTAAAAGGCGACTACGCTTGTTGTAAGAGGCGACTAACGGAATCGGGTGGTCAGGCTCACTGACATAGTTGATGCATGTCATCGTATCCCAATTGCGTAGATCGATGCTCATGATGTCAATTACTGGACTGTCTGATCCAGACACAAATATTTACAGACCGCCGTCATAGAGCTGGAATATTGCCGAGTGCGGCGTTAAACAACAAACGTACAAAAAATAATTGATCAATTGTTGCCTGACAGGTGCCCCACATACACGTCTCTGCCCGCCCCCTGCCGACTGAAACCGACCCAGGGGTGCTGTAAGGCCGTCGACTGTAGCGTCCAGGTCACAGCCTCCCCGTCCCCGTCAGCGGACCCAAACTGTAAGGACGTGAAACCCAACTGTGAGGTGTACGGCACCTACGCTTGCACGGGACAATACGAGTCATGGGCAAAAGTCAATTGTGCAGCTTTCTGTGGACTGTGCCGTGAGTTATTTCATTTTGTAATTAATTATTTGAGAACTATAGAGGAAGTGCAATTACTGTAAGGGCAATTCTTTTCATTGAGCATGTGTTGTGCTTTATTGGTCTTGTTTGAATTTCACCATGTCGTTATGTTGTTACGTAAAGAATGAAATGTGCCTTTTTTTATCCCAATTCAATTGACATATTTAGATATTAGGGAAAACAAGTGTGAACAAGATTGACAAGTGACATTTAACAATCCTGTTGACACATGAGTACAGGCTGCATTGTGGATCAAACTACAAAGGCCTTTTTACCAAAGTCCTGTGGACCGCCTCCATGGTCCAGTGGTAGAGCGTCCGCTTGGAGAGCGGAAGGTCCGGGCTTCAATCCCCGGCCGCGTCATACCAAAAGACGTTAAAAGATGGTACTTCTTGTTACCATCCGGCTGGCTCTCAGCATTAAGGGGCTAAAACAAGGACTGGTCGGCTCAGAGTCAGTATACTGTGTCTGGGTGAGGTATTCATGTTAAACTGCGGCATGGTATCTCAGTGAGCTAGCACTATAAATCAGCATCAGTCAGGACTAGTACAAGCAGCCACACAAACACAAACACGTACATGCATGTCGCTATATAAGTGCAATAATCTTGGACGCGACGTTAAACCCCATTTCACTTGAAAGTCCTTGAGAAACACGTAAAATACTGCCAGACAAAAGAAAGTATACATCCATGTTTGATGGTGGCTAAAAATGAAACAAACAAGAAATAGTTGTTCGATGGTGATAGTTGTGTTTTTTACCCTTACCTGTTTCAGCGCCTGATTTCAGCCAATTAACATTTTAATTTTTTGTTTTCTGTTTGTAATCTTTTGGTCAAATCCAAAACGCAAGTGTACAAATCATTGATATGTGACATTTCAGGTTTAACAATCTTATTGATCACGTTTGTAATTATTTTCAATTTTGAAATATATACTTTCTTTTGCCTGATAGTTTATAATCAAATACGTGACCCAAGAAATTAATTTCCTTAAGTCACTGTTTCACGCCTCCAGGAAATACCGCTTTATTCAGGGAATTGCTGACGTTGAAACAGCTGAAATGGGCTGTCCAATACACGCCATAAACCAACATGTTTCAGTTATGTCAGTCATACTGTTGAGTGATTTCAAAACTTGAAATTGTTATCAGGGAAAACAAACCATTCTTATCGCCCACTCAAAAATCTATGTGAGCATACATCGTAGATGAGAAAAACAACATGATCTTATCTTTCCCTGTTTAGCCAAACCCACAGTGGCTACAGCATGTGCTGACGTGCTGGACAACTGTGCCAAGTATGGGGTCAGCTCCTGCAGCGGTCCCTATGAGGCTTGGGCGGTCAAGAACTGCGCAAAGACATGCAACAAGTGTCCGAGTAAGCTTACTTTGTAATACCATTCTACCAACTGTGGAAAGACATGCAACAAGTGTCCGAGTAAGCTTACTTTGTAATACCATTCTACCAACTGTAGAAAGACATACAACAAGTGTCCGAGTAAGCTTACTTTGTAATACCATTCTACCAACTGCAGAAAGACATACAACAAGTGTCCGAGTAAGCTTACTTTGTAATACCATTCTACCAACTGTAGAAAGACATGCAACAAGTGTCCGAGTAAGCTTACTTTGTAATACCATTCTACCAACTGTAGAAAGACATGCAACAAATGTCTGTGTAAGGTTACTTTGTAATACCATTCTACCAACTGTAGAAAGACATGCAACAAATGTCTGTGTAAGGTTACTTTGTAATACCATTCTACCACCTGCAGAAAGACATGCAACAAATGTCAATGTAAGGTTACTTTGTAATACTATTCTACCACCTGCAGAAAGACTTGCAACAAATGTCAATGTAACGTTACTTTGAAATACCATTCTACCAACTGCAGAAAGACATGCAACAAATATCAGTGTAAGGTTACTTTGTAATACAGTTGTACCAACTGAAGAAAGACATGCAGCAAATGTCAATGTAAGGTTACTTTGTAATACCATTCTACCAACTGCAGAAAGACATGCAACAAATGTCAATGTAAGCTTACTTTGTAATACCATTCTACCACCTGCAGAAAGACATGCAACAAATGTCAATGTAAGGTTACTTTGTAATACCATTCTACCAACTGCAGAAAGACATGCAACAAATGTCAATGTAACGTTACTTTGAAATACCATTCTACCAACTGCAGAAAGACATGCAACAAATATCAGTGTAAGGTTACTTTGTAATACAGTTGTACCAACTGCAGAAAGACATGCAACAAATGTCAATGTAAGGTTACTTTGTAATACCATTCTACCAACTGCAGAAAGACATGCAACAAATGTCAATGTAAGGTTACTTTGTAATACCATTCTACCAACTGCAGAAAGACATGCAACAAATGTCAATGTAAGGTTACTTTGTAATACCATTCTACCAACTGCAGAAAGACTTGCAACAAATGTCAATGTAAGGTTACTTTGGAATACCATTCTACCAACTGCAGAAAGACATGCAACAAATGTCAATGTAAGGTTACTTTGTAATACCATTCTACCAACTGCAGAAAGACATGCAACAAATGTCAATGTAAGGTTACTTTGTAATACCATTCTACCAACTGCAGAAAGACATGCAACAAATGTCTGTGTAAGCTTAAGGTTGCTTCGTAATACCGAGAATTTGGTTGAAAATTTTGGTTCTGAAAGACACGTGAAACCATTATCTATCTCTTAAATCTGGATGTGCTGGCAATAAATTGTATCATCCATACACCCAGCTGGACAGGTTACGACGACGCCAGCTCCTGTACTTGTCGGAGCCTGCACCGACGTCCTCACCAACTGTCCCTCCTACGGCGCTCAGTCCTGCAAAGACCCGTACGAAACATGGGCAAAGGCTAACTGCAAACGTACCTGTGGCTTCTGTCGTGAGTATTTAAATATTATATACGTAGCTTGAATAATAACCTAAGATGCCTTTTCATTCAATAATTTCTTCAAAAATATAATTTTGTCTCCGGCATTTCTCAAAAAGAAATTTTTAGCTGGACATGCTGGGTGAAAAGTGTTGAAGATAATTTCTTCAGCTCCTTTCTGGAAATATATTTTATGTTATTGATAAAAAAACAACAGTTAAACCTCGTTATCTTGAATGTACCGATATCTCGAAGCTACTCGCCGGTCCCGACCGCCATGCTAATGTTCACGCCACATTATCTGGAATGTCCGGATATCTCGAAGTTACAACATGGTCCCGCTAGATTCGAGATAAGGTGGTCCGACTGTTCCATGCCCAGCAACGTTTAACGTCGCGTCCAAGATTATTGCACTTATATAGCGAAGTTGTAGCGCTAAGGTCGTTGTCACAGAAAATACCACCCTATTCGCTCATCCAACTGTTTGTTTCAGCCCACGAGCAAATTGTCACCGGTCAGTCACTCAGCTCCACCATAACGACGCTGACGGGAGTGCAGATTTTGTTCGGATCTGGTTCATCACAAGGTATGACTGATTGAAAAACAATATGAACAGTACACATGCAATTCAAATTTAGGTGAAGTGACCTAGTCCCCCAACGCCTCTCGTACATACTAAGGGTGACAAGTTGTGCAGAATTACTCCTCTTTGCCGCGACAGGATACGCACAAACCTGTATTTTTGAATTTCTATGACCTGACACTCTGAGATTCTGCAAAAAGTGGCATTAGCCCCAATTCCCCAACTATATATGGCATATAGTCCACTATTCGGGGTGATGTTTATATAGTCCACTATTTGGGGGGATGTTTATCTATTCCACTATTCAGAGCAGTGTTTATACCTTTCACTATTCGGGGTGATGTTTATATAGTCAACTATTTAGGATGATTTGTGTGTATTCCTCTCTTCGGGGGCACTCTTATATATCAATTAATTCAGGGTATCGTTTATGTCCCACTGTTCAGGGAATGTTACATATTCCACTATTCAGGGGTCTGATACATATTCAACTACTCAGAGGGGACTATTCTTAATTATTCAACTATTCAGGGAAACAACTATTCAAGGGTCTTTTACCTATTCCACTATTCAGCTGGACTCTTCAGGGCTCTGCTACATATTCAACTATTCAGATGGGACTGTTCAAGGGTCTCTTAATCTTTCAACTATTCAGGGAGACAACTATTCAAGGGTCTGTTACCTATTCCACTATTCAGCTGGACTCTTCAGGGGTCTGCTACATATCCCACTATTCAGGAGGTCTGTTTATATCACATCCAGGGTGGTTGATCTTAATGAAGGGCGTGGCAGGAGTCCCTGGAGACCTGTATCAGTTGTGGTCTGGGCCGGGCACCTCCAACCAGTATAACTCCAAGGCCATGGACCTGACCAACAACTTCAAGGGTCACTACAAACCAGACTTCGCCAACCGATGGAATGAATGCAAGTTTGACCAGGCGAGTACTTAATCTGACAATCATGTGTACATTCTGGTCCTCCCATTGGTTGTCAGGTGGCAAGTTCTGGTTTCCACTGCTATGGGTCGCATTAGATGCAGGTTTTGTAGTCCCTGCAGCCATTGCTCAAGGTAGATAACTGCTGGCGGCATAAGGCTCCTCCATGTGCAGATGCTCGACCCTTAGAGATCACAGAACCAATATCAGGGTGAATCGTTGCCCATTAATACACCAATGTCTCATACGTTCGTTCGTTTTTTTTCGTTTTTTCGTTCGTTCGTTCGTTCGTTCGTTCGTTCGTTCATTTGTTCGTTCGTTCGTTCATTAGATTTATGGTATTTTTTATGTGATGTAATAGTGACAGGTCACCATATTTAAACATGTCACTCACTCACTCACCAACTCACCAACTCACCAACTCACTCACTTACTCTGTTGTTCAACCCTTCCAGATTAAGCTGTCTATCTACAAGAATGGTGTGGAGAAAGCTAACATCATATTCAACGCCACGGGTGCCACCAAGAACGACTGGATGGACCCCAGCAGGATAATCTCCTCCACCTACGTCGACATCAAAAACGCCGTACATGGCGTCTTCAGCCTCAAGGGGTAGGGAATCCCACTTTCCTAACCCTCACCTTTCCTTTGGCGTGGAAAGCCTAATGCTTAAACTGCCCGCCCAGGGGTGGTGGTGAAGCCTGGTGCTTAAAATTGCCCACTAAGAGGTGATGGGTTACCTTAGTGGTGAAAATACCTGCTAAGAGGTGGTAGGTTACCCAAGTGGTAAAATTGCCCGCTAAGAGGTGGTGGGTTACCCAAGTGGTTAAAGAACCCACCTTAGGGAGGAGGGGGGATGTAGCCTAGTGGTTAGAGTGCCCACTAAGAGGTGGTGGGTTACCCTAGTGGTTAAAGTGCCTGCTGAGAGGTGGTGGGTTACCCTAGTGGTTAAAGTGCCCGCAGGGAGGTGGTGGGTTACCCTAGGGGTTAAAGTGCCCGCTAAGAGTTTGTGGGTCACCCTAGTGGTTAAAGTAGCTGCCAAGAGGTGATGGGTTGCCCTAGTGGTAAAAGTGCCCACCCAGGGATGGTGGGGTACCCTAGTCGTTAAAGTGCCCACCCAGGGGTGGTGGGGTACCCTAGTCGTTAAAGTGCCCACCCAGGGATGGTGGGGTACCCTAGTGGTTTAAGTGACCACCTACGGGTGGTGCGGTAGCCTGGTGGTTAAAGAGCCCTCCTAGGGGTAGTGGGGTAGCCTCGTGGTTAAACTGCCCACCTAGGGATGGTAGCATAGCCTCGTGGTTAAAATGCCTACCCAGGGGTTTAATGGGGTACCCTAGTGGTTGAAGTGCCTTCCCAGGGGTAGTGGGGTACCCTAGTGGTTACAATGCCTACCCAGGGGTGGTGGAGTAGTAAAAGTGCCCACCCAGGGATCATGGGGTAGATTTGTGGTTAAAGTGCCCGCTAAGAGATGGTGGGGTAGCCTAGTGATTAAAGTCCCGTTATGAAGTGGTGGCTTACTCTTGTGGTCAAACTTCATACCTACGGGCGGTGGGGTACCCCGGCGAGAGGAAGACCACCAAGTTCTCTGACCAATGAACACTCACCAAACATCGTACAGCGCGTGCCATTCTCTTGTGGCTGCTTCAGTGTAAGCCATGATGTCCATGAGTTATACACCACCTCACACATAAGCTGGCTGACAACAGACACGCGTCACTACCCATGAGGTATTGTCGGTGCAAATACCATGCTATTAAGCAATAGAATAATTCACAGGATCTGATGTTCACGCTCACATCTTTCTTGTTCCAGCGATGCCAACAGCGGTCGGGAATTCTACGCCAGCAGCGAGTCTAATGGTTGCGACGCCTATGGCTGGATGATGATATCCACTAAGGGCAACTGCTTCTATGAGAGACTAGCAGACAAACCAGCATTCTACTACTCACCCACCGAAACAAGATCTCACTGGGGATTCAGTAAGTACCTTGAACCACCATCACAACCATCCTTTATTTGTTATCGCTCCATAACCTTCTGTTGACCTTTGGGTACTTTCGATTTTGAAAAAAAGCAAATATGGGCCAAAAATTATGTAGAAAACAGAGCTCCAGATAACTTTTGAGCTATTGAGTTTTTACTCGAAGGTTTCTATTTTAAATAGGTTATTACATTTTTCATTGGGGAAACCAATATTTTTTCACTCATCTATTCATCACTCTTTTGGGATTTTCCCAAAATGAGTAAGCATTTTGAGATTTAAAAAAAATGAAATAATGTTTTAGATGTATATAACGGTTCTAAATATAGGCTTGACTCGGAAAGTAAATTAGCTCGTAATTGTGTTTCGGAAATTAGCTTCCTTGTACGCATGCTGAAAAAGCTTCATTGGGTATTTACGCGTGTTGTTTTCATTTCAAACAAATGAGTTTTCCATTTAATGCATGCGTTTCTGTACGCAAGTTAATTGAAAATAATTGGGTTTGGGAATAGTTTTGGGGGGTATTTTACGCAAATACGCAGTTTATCTGAAGTTCTGCAGAAAACTGTTTTATTCTCCGGCATATATGACGACTTATCATATTACATCGTATGTTTAACGTGCGAGACATGATACATTTTATAGAATATCATGTGTATTTCCTTCGCAATAAGTTATATTTTTGTCTCCCGACAGCCAACCCCGGCGAGGGTGACGTCATGACCATCAGTGGCCATGGAGGAAAGTGTGAGTAATATATAGTGTCTTATATCTTATTCCTCGTTTATGGATTTCTTAAAGAACATTTCCTCGCAGGAAGATGTATGAAAATACTTTCATTTCAGTTTGGTTTATTATTGTGGTTTTTCTATTGTTCATAAAAGAATCTTGGGGCGAAGACCCGAGGAGATTAAAGGTCTTCAGCAACCCACGCTTGCCGTAAGAGGCGACTATGCTTATCGTAAGAGGCGACTAACGGGATCCGGTGGTCAGGCTCACTGACTTGGTTGATGCATGTCATCGTATCCAAATTGCGTGGATCGATGCACATGATGTCAATCACTGGATTGTCTGGTCCAGACTCGATTATTCAACAAACAAACAAACAAACAAACTTAATATGTTCCTATGGGCGCAGAGTTATGTCATACCAGTGTCAATAATCATGTATCTATAGTATTCGAAATACAAGGCCAAAGTCATACTTTTGAAATAAACCATTTTTCATTTTCTTAGAATCGTCAGAATTTGTAAACCATTTGGAAATAAAGGCTTGCCTTATTATTGATGATATTTCATATATAAAGTATGATCTATATCGCCCTATCATCACGCTTACATCTACTTACAGGTGGAGGTTCGCAAACGGGAAATCAAAACAGTAAGTGTTTCTTCTCTGTCTTCCAGCTTTTAGGCATGCTTTAATACCCACATGTATGCTCTCTTAGTATCTACATTTTATTATGATAAATATCCTTGACCCATTCGCCACCATAGTTTCGTTTCGGAAGTGACGTCACTACCTCCATTGCTCCTATCTCTGACGTAGCACCGTATCTCTCTCGTGAGAGTATTTTTGGGGCGCTTTTTTATCGTTGTGCTATTTGCACCAGGGTGAAAATGAACCAGTTGTAGTGAATGGGACATTTATCGTAATATGCAGTCGGCAAAGGAAAATATACACTTAAAAATTGGATTTGACTAAACAACTAAACAATTGCAAACGTTATCAAACCGTTACTAGGCTGCAAGCAGTCAATGAAACACTGTAAAGTTAAGATCCAAAACACTAATATCACATTCGAATAAACATTGCTTCCTTGTTTCATTATACATAGGTGTATACCTTCCTTTGCCCGGCAGCTGAATACAGACTTTAATACAGTTTAATACAAGCTCTGGATAATGGAGGATGTATTGTATTCAGATCCAGAGACATTTACAGAAATGACATTGAGATGTATTCTTGTGTATTTTCGATTGATGGTTTCCCTATCGATATGTACGTCCGCAGCGTTTCCGGGTTAGAATAGATCCCCACCAACCGATGATAATGGTAAGAGGCAACTGTATGGATGGTGTGGACAGGCACGGGGACTTCGTGTCATCGTTCCCCAATGCCGTGGATCATGCATTAAATTAATATCAGTCACTGGATCGTGTGGTCCGGACTCGATTATTGACAGGCCACCGCCATATAGCTGGAATATTGCTGAGTGTGACGTTAAACAACAAACAAACACACACACATGTCAATGTGAACGATAAGAATCTTCCCGAGGGAGCTGACTGACTGTAAATGTCCAGCTTCCACCCTTGCCGAGCTAGACTGGTAATTCGTTACTCGATCGTAGCGCCACCAGTGGTTATAACAAGTTATGTCCCTCCTGTTTTCCTGCTGTTGACCAATCAGATTCCACCTCTCATATCACTTGCATTTGCTTCAAACAAAATAGCGGCGCCAAGTCAAGACGATCTGATCGATAATCAAGATCTATATTGTAAGAAAAACGGGTCTTACCTCTCGAAGTACATCACTTTAACACCTTGCTTAAAAACATGAAAAGATTTGGATAATTTAAGCTGACGCTCATTTGACGGGGCAAATGCTTTGCAAATCCTGCAGTCGACCGAAATCTGAACGTTGAAATCCATGTTGTTTTTATCTAGGTCATTACGCGCTTTTGATTGGACTTTGCAGACACTCGTTAAACTTTGTCCAGCCAAAGTTGCAACCTCGTTCGGCAAGGGTACTAACTGGACATTTAACGTCAGTTATGTCCCTTGCCTCGGGAAGTTGCAAGCTCCTTCCCAGCGCGTGACACCTTCGTTACACTCTCGGTAACATCGCATAGTATAAAGAGCCCAGCGAACGGGCTATCGCTGCGAGGAGCTTGGGGAAGGTGAGAGATAATGTGCACGTGGTCGTGTCCCGTGGCTCCACGCAGGTGTGTTTTATGTTGCAGCTAACAAGTGTTTGTATAAGGGAAAGAGCTACAAGACGGGAGACAACTGGCAGGATGGCTGCACATTCAACTGCACCTGCGTTGACGACACTAAAGCCTTCTACAGATGCTCAGACTTGTAAGTGTACACACTAACACACGAGGAGGCAGACAGACATGTTTAGAGGGCGATGCCTTCAATATATCAGACCCCTGAAGACCGGGTTAGAACTGGTCTAAAGCTACCATGTTTGACGTAAGAGGCGACTAACAGGATCGGGTAATCAGACGGCTTGCTTAATGCATGACATCGTATCCCAATTGCGTGGATCGATGCTCATGATATCAATCACTGGATTGTCTGGTCCAGACTTGAATATTAACAGACCGCCGTCATGTAGTGCTGATAGCGGCTTTAAACAACAAACAAACAAACAAAAACGCAATACATCCAGCGCATGTTAATCATGTGACATATTATAGCCTTGCGTACTGTGTTTTCGGGCCGCTAAGAAGGATTTCTGATTATATGTCTAATAACAATCCCAATGCCTTAAAATTAGGTCTTACCTTTGACAACATTTATTTCTGTCAACATTTCGCTGGTTAAATGACCATGTTTGGTTAATTATACAGTGATCATACCACGCCGAGCAGAATTGCGTCCCTTGGGCACGCTCTGATTGTGGGTTCGAATCCCGGTTCGCCCCGATTATGTTTCTAGGTTTGTCAGCACCATATCCGTGCTCGTGGGTTTCACCGAAGTGGTAAACGTCTGAGACCAGCATCACTTCGGGCTTTCCTCCCACTTTAAACTGACACGCCGTGATATAACTGGAATACTGTTAAAAGCGGCGTTAAACCCAACTCACTCACTCACCCCAAAAGAACAATTATCAACTCATCAACGAAGAGCTGACCCACAGAACAATTATCAACTCATCATTTTTTATAAGATGAGCAGCACAACAACACATGCATTAAATTAACGCTTGTTTTTCCAGATGCCAAGCATTCCCCAACCTCCCCCCTAACTGTAAGCTTGAGAAGCAGCCAGGACAGTGCTGTAGTACGCCTATATGTCACGAGGATAAAGGTAGGTAACCATGGAAACGTACCGTCATTAATACTTCACGGAGTTGTATTTCCATTCATCAATTACCCGTACAGACGACCTCTATGCGATGTGACAGTGACGCTGTCTATTTTCAAGGCAAGCAATGACTCCCCTTACATAAGTCTGATGAGGTCCTCTCCGTGCATGTAGTTTGTGTACGGTCGGACCCAACCGATAGGAGCAGATACCGTGTCACATTTTGCACACGATGTCAAACAAGACATAATGCTGTCGTCTGTTGATTGGTTGGTTAAAAATAGCTACTTCATCGCATTGTGGCCGTATGTGGTCACGGGCAATGGAGGGACGTTGTGTTTACAATTCCATGAAGTATTGACGATGGCGTTTTGGGATGAAGGGTCAGAATATGCACACCAGCATCCCACAGTGGACGCGTGCTTGTCTTAATTGCCGACAGAAATGAGTATCAGGTGGATACCATGGCACAGGGTGTGGATCGTTGTTCGTGTTATCAACCACTGATCTGTTTTCACGTGGTAGGGTTTGAATATTGTTAAAATTTATGTGTGTTCAAAGAGATCTTTGAACACGGATGGACCGCCTCCGTGGTCTAGTGGTAGATCGTCCGCCCGAAGAGCGGAAGGTCCGGGGTTCGATCCCCAGGCCGTATCATACGGAAAGACGTTAAAAGATGGTACTTGTTGTTACCCTGCCTGGCGCTCAGCATAAAGGGGCTAAAACAAGGACTGGTCGGCTCGGAGTCTGTATACAGTGTCTGAGTGGGATATTCATGTTAAACATGGGCATACACGATGATATACGTGCAATAATCTTAAAAAAGACATTAAACCCTATTCCACCTTACATGTACCTTAGCCACTAGGCTACCCGACCGCCCTCTATCAAATATAGATCATACAGGTGTTCATAGAAAGGTGAGCGTACCCTGACCCGCCGATGGAGTCCGTCACAAACAAATGCAAAGGCAAGTCAAATGTTCACCTGAAAAAACACGGGACCACACGGTACAAGTTAAAGTAGGAATTGCATCTGAAATCAAGAAATGATGCCTCAAATATGGATATTTCCTTCCATCTCCCATAAAGACTTTAATGATACAACCGAATCACATTGATCAGTTTGAGTCTATTAAACTCCAGGTTCGTGTGTCTACAAGGGCCGCACATACTCTGAGGGACAGACTTGGGACGACGGCTGCGACTACACGTGCACGTGTGTAGATGGGACAAGGGCGTTCTACCAGTGCAAGACAAAGTAAGACTGGGTCCCGGTTGAGTCCCATTTCGCCTTCATCCCATTTCGCCTACATCCCATTTTGCCTACAAAAAATATGTAGGCGAATAGGGAATAGTAAATGCACCCCTATTGAGAGAATGGACTTGACTTAGTGGAATTCAGGAAGGTCAGTTTCACAATTTTTGAGTAAAAAGATAAGTATATCATTGTCTTTAAAGGGAGTCGCTTCATAATCTGTGTTTATATCAGCAATTGGCTTAAGGATTAAGGCTATGAAGATCAAAAGTAGCAGTGAAATACTTACAACAGTTTGTGATTATAAACAAATATTAATCCTTTTGTTTCACTTTAGTGAAAGGGATTGTGTATAAGTTTTAATTAGCTTTCACCTGGAAGGCCTCCATAATGGTCTGAAAAAACTTCATAACAGCTATCAAGAAGATTGAATCCACCAACCAGATCACTCGCCTTCAGATTGACCATGGTGCAACAACTCGGTCACGCTCACGAGCTTACACAGATCTATCTACGTATTTATATGTTGCTATGAATAAAAATAGGAAAGAAAAACACTAAGGGAGATTCCATTTATATCTGAAGGGGGTAAACTTATTACTCATGCATGAAATAAATTGTTGTTTTAAGACTGTAGGTGAAATGGGAACAATCCCCGCTACACGCTGCGCTCTAGCCTGATACTCATACCTGGGCAACTCACGGCAGGGAGTCGCTCAGAGCTCTTCAAAAAAGAAATTTACTGTCGATGAGAGAATTTTCATTTTTCAGAAATTTCTTTCAATTTTCAATTACATAGAAAACAAACTCAGTTTCATTTCTTTTGCTAACTATATCAGCATATTATGCTCGCAAAATACGGCTATTATAATCTCTGTTTATCACATCCGCAGATTCTTTAATATAAATATATCGTTTCGTCCCAGGTGTTTGCAGTGGAATCTTCCTGACCAGTGCCACCTGGACAGTGCCCCTGCGGGAAAATGCTGTCCGATACCTAAGTGCCCCACTGGCTTCGTCATCAACTACCCCGTGGGCTACACAGAACAGTAAACGAACAGCCACCAGAGGCGCTTCAGACGCCACAAATGTATTTTTTATATAATAAAACATGTTATACATGACACTATCTAATGAGTATTGTATATCAATAGCACCGAGGCTTTTCAAGGCGCAACTCTGTGGCCTTAAAGTTTGTTAAAAGTGCTCCTTTTGGTTGCTTTTCCGGGCAACCTACATATATACTTGTCCAGCTGTGATATACTGGTTTGTTAGGTCCAAGGGGCTGTCGGGTAGCCGAGTGGTTAAAGCGTTCGCTCGTCACGCAGAAGACCCGGGTTCGATTCCCGACATGGGTACAATGTGTGAAGCCCATTTCTGGTGTCCCCCGCCTTGATATTGCTGGAAAGTTGCTAAAAGCGGCGTAAAACCATACTCACTCAAACACTGTTAGGTCCAAGGGGCGGTGGGGTAGCCTGGGGGTTTAAACTCATGACGCCGAAGTCCGGGTTCGATTCTCAACTCGGTTACTATGTGTGGGGCCCATTTCTGTTGTCCCCGGCGTTATATTGCTGGAATATTGCTAAAAGAGGCATAAAATCAAACTCACTCACTCACTATTTGATGGTAGTTAACACGGGCAAACGGACAATACTGACAGTCAAAATATAAGGAACAATAGAGATTTAAGAGTGGTGATGAGACTCTCCGCTCAACCATTTCTTTTGTGGTGCATTAATTTGAGAGAGTTAAAATTTAAAATTTAAATTTAACGTCGCATCGGCATCATTTCAGCCATATAGCGAACATTAATTTGAAAGACTCTAAGAGAGAGAGTGAATAATGTTTATTATAGTGTCACATGTTATATACACTTCACACTAAAACACGTACAAAAACAATAAAATATAACATCCGACCAGGTATGGACTAAAAGACACTAGACATAAAAGAAAATTATAACGTCATAATCTGGATAAGGTAAATTAAGACACATACTAACACAATGTTTAAAGTTAAGATTGGGTTATGAACACGCACGCACACACCCCACACACACACCCAACACAGAGGTGCATTTATCCTCACCGACACTCAACATAAACATTACAAGTATAATATTGATCACAAGCAGAAATACTACTATTCGCAAGCACATGCAGAATGGCGCACACAGAAGTAAGTGAGTGTCAAGGGAACATTTGATCAATGAGCTTACAAAGAGTATAACACCCGTGTTCACATCTGAGTAATGTAATACATTTCTCGATTGAAGATACGTTTAAGAAATGTGGCATACATTCACACATAGCGTTCATTACATCATAACGTAAATCATCATACATGTAACAATCAATTACAAAGTGGACCTCAGTCTCTACTGAGTTAAAACAAAAAGGGCAAGTTCTATCCTGAAGGGGGACAGGGGGACGACTGTACCTCATTTTTTCATTGTATATGGGGAGGCTGCCACTGCGTAAAAATGACAAATATTTTCTGGTGTTTCTATGGATATAATTTGATAAGACATAGGGCTCAGGCGCTAGATCCTTCTTAAGCAATCTATAGGACCTCAGCTTATTACCAATAGGGTTATTTGCATCATTCCACAGCTCTGAAAACCAAGCAGTTTCATCCACTTGAAATATTTTTTGCTTAATGAGAGTGAACTGGCCACGTGTCATCGAATGGACATCGTTCAAGTCGACGACGTGTAAATTTCTAACTAGCTTGTAAACCGCCTTTTCCCATGAGCGCCCTCTTTTGCTTGACCAAGCATGAATCTTGTACTTTCCATACTGTTAAGGCGGAAGAATAAACGAAATACTTCTATGCGTTGCTTAGTGACACATGATTTCCAACCTATGTCTCCCCTGGCGGCGACATTTGACGCATTACGTCTAAGGCCGAGGAAAAATTTACGTTTTGTTTTGCAGAGTGTTTAACTTTTTATGTTCATACAACCTCCAGATGGGAGCACCATATTGCATAATAGGCTGAACCAAGGATTCATACAATTTAGTATCAGTTGTATAAGTAAAACCACCAGCATCAACATATTTAGTAAGTCTATGTGCCGTGTAGCATGTCACGTGACGGTCAACCAAGACGTATCGTGCCTTGTACCAGGATGTGGTTTACTACTGATGCACGCCGGGTTATTGTGTATAGTGAGCACCTGGATGAATTATTCCAGATAGTGTTTATGGCATGATGTAATGTAATCGCATCACAATTTATTTCATATTTACAATAAACTAGAGTTATAACGAACTCAAAGGGACCACAAATTTTAGTTCGTTATAACCGTAGTTCGTTATACGCATATAAACAACTTATATGCAACAAATGGCCGGGACTAAAAAAAATAGTTCGTTATATCGGTCAGTTCGTTATAGGCGTGTTCGTTATTAACGTAGTTTACTGTATATCAATATAACATTGGGTCAGTACTAACACCAGCGCAAATGTCTCAGGATAAAGTATCATTTCGTGAAAATCATTTTAAAGGAAATGTGGATTTGGATTCCCGCGTGTGTTTAAGGAAAAAACAAACAAATTAGAGCCTAATGCCAGGGTTTCCCTGCTCAGTGTTGAAAATTATATATCCTTACTCAAATCTCCGGGTTTTTTTTGGTAATTTCAAAGTCGTGTAATCAATTAAAATACATTATATATTTCTGTTAAGAATTTCGAATAAAGTTTTACAAAGCAGTATGTATTCGTACTGTCAGAACGTAATATATAATAAATATGAACTGACAATATTTGCATTTTCTGTTAAATTACGTATTATGCATTAGCATTCAAGTCAAAGGATCGTCGCTTTTACAGTCCTTAGATCTTGTAAATGTCACAAGTGAGATTATGCCAAATTAAACAGAGTGCCACAACTCAAAAGCAGGAATTTTATCGCCAATTAAACATCTTCTTCAGTGTCAGCCCAGTCTCCTTGAAGTCAGTTCTGACGATAACAGTACTGTCGCTGAGCGAGTCGTGTAGAGGTATAGCCCGGGGGTAGCAGCGTGTCTGGGCAGGGGTGGGACTGACGGCCCCGGAGATGGATGTTTAGCGAACAACGAGGCACACGCTATAGTTCTATCACGAAGGCTGCCCTCATTAAGTCAAGAGGGATCCGTAAGTAACGGGAGTATATGTGCATACCTTGCTGTAGCTGAGATTACCAGGGATATGGGAACGGAGAGGCCGGCGGACTCGAGCTCTGTGGATATGGGAGACTCTAATAGACGTAAGTGTTGACAGATTCATAGAATAATCTAGTTGCAGTGTTTTTCATCATTGCTTCAATAAAGATGTGTAATCTGCATCGCTGATGCTGTACAATAAGTCGCAGTTGAATCGGAAAGTTTGTTTATCATGTTCTTTCAAACTTGGGGCATTCTAGATCTCTGTTTGTTTACTGCTTCAAGGGTGATGCTGCCGTTGTTTACTAACCACGTTTGCAGTCCTTTGTTCAGTGATTGATTCAACAATGAAGTTTTATATTGCATAGCTGACACGGTTGAACTGGTCGGAGTTGAATCGGAAAAAAATGTATTCTTTCGAACTTGGGGCAGTCAAGGCCTGTGTTCGTTCGTAGGATTTAGAGATGAATGCTCCGGTAAATTAAACAACGCTTTTAGTCGTACTTCGTTCAGTCCTTCATTCAACATCAATCGTACAATGTAGAATATTTGCATCGCTGATGCGGTTCAGTAAGTCGGAGTTGAATCGGAACAGGGTGTTCTTTCGAACTTGGGGTAACTTAGACCCATGTTCGTTATAGGATTTAGGGATGAATGCTCCGGTTTTGTTAAAAACACAATGCTAGTCGTCCGTCCTTCGTTCAATCCTTGATTCACCATACTGCTGCATTGAAGATTTGCATTTCATCACTGATGCGATTCAAGTCAGAGTTCAATCGGAACATGTTTGTCCATTCGAACTTGGAGTGACTGGATTCATAGAATTTAGGGATAAATGCTCCGGTGTATTCACCAACTACTTTTGTAGTCGTCCTTCTTTCATTCCTTGATTCAGCATCATTTATGCATTAAAGATTTATATTGCATCGCTGATACGGTTCAAGTTAAATCGGAAAGTATGTGTTCTTTCGAACTTATGGCAGTATAGGCCCCTGTTCGTTTATAGGGAATAAGAAGAAGAATGATATTTTATTAACGTGTCACTGGATGCATAAAAACAGTAACATGGCAAAAATGGCATGAATTAAAAATACATCCACCGGCCATCATTGACCTACGAGGCACGAATATACGTGTTACATCAATAGTTAAAATATAAAATATACATCAATGCATTAAAACGGGATTAATTAAGTAGTGACATGATATTAAGAGAGTGTGTGACAACGACGCTTATACATTTTGTTAGTAATACGGCTTAATAACGTATAACATAGTGAATCATTATTCATATTATATTAAACTGGTCTGCTGGATTAAGTAGTAGGACGGTTAAAGGGGAGGCGATTCCAGTGTATTTACCAACCTTTGTTTGTAGTCGTCCTTTGTTCAATCCTTGATTTGTTGGTATACTCCCTAAGTATACAGTAAACTATGGTTATAACGAACTCAAAGGGACCCCTAATTTTAGTTCGTAATAACCGCAGTTCGTTATAAGCATATATACAGCATACGAGTATATGCAACAAATGGCCGGGACTAAAAAATCAGTTCGTTATATCGGTCAGTTCTTTATAAGCGGGTTCGTTATAAACGTAGTTTACTGTATGTACTCATGTTAAGAATGACTACAGGCGTACCTGAATGTGAAGCACAGTGTTATTGGACACCGTCAGGAAAGGGCTAATCATCTTTGAACATGCTTACAGGAAATGAAACCTGACACATTGAATTAACGTGTTATTTCGTATCATTTAACATATGCCTATATCCTTTTACAATATTTACTGGTGCTAGGTATGTTTTATAGCCTTTGCTCATGCGGTAAAACAAGAATGACAGGTTTTCTGACCAAGGGGCGCAATCCACCCACATAAACAAAGTTCATTCATGCAGAAATATTCCCACAATATCTAGCGATATTTATTTGTTTTTGAATGATGTAACCAAGATTAATATTACGTATATATATTGTTATCATCAAATGAACTGGTAAGGTAAATCTTTACCTCGGATTAGTGGAAGGAAAAGCAGATTACTAATTGTTAATCGACATCTGGGTGCATGCAATACTGACTTGGTAAAATATATAATATACTTGAATGTGACCCAATGGAATTTGCTTAAAGGAATTATTTCTCGGGGCGTGCACATATTGTGCATGAACCTAAAAACACAAAAACACATGTATAAACATAAGACAATGGCACGTTTTTTTGTGGGACGCTCATGTGGTCCACGGCGCTGGACTTACAAGTCTTACCTTATGCCTTGACGTGACACCTGTCATATGAAATAGACACGAATTTCACGGAAACACGTGCAGCATTAGAAAACAGACCGGTGTTTAGTTACCGTTTTCTTTTCAAAATGTATACGTTTTGTTAAAAACGATTTTATAATTATGAGGAATTCAATTCCATTACTAACTTATAATAAAGAACAAGACATATATTATCAGAAGGACCAATCGCCATGTCCGTGTTCAAGGGTTGTGTTAACGCTAGTTAGCTTCGGGGTACTGATAAGTTCGGCAATAAATGCCGCTGTACTTTATCGTTCCTGCCCCAGGCGCTGCTTAATGTCCGTTTCAGAAAATGCGTGACAAGGACAAGAGTATGCTGCGAAAACCCGTGAATCAAACCTCCGTTATTTCGACACATCGTCTTAGGCGATGTGACTTTATCCTTGTCGACACCACGGTCTAATAAAGCCGAACTATCTAGTGAGTTAGTGGGTATGGTTTTACGCCGCTTTTAGCAATATTCCAGCAATATCACGGCGGGGGACACCAGAAATGGGCTTCACGCATTGTACCCATGTCGGGAATCGAACCCGGGTCTTTGGCGTGACGAGCAAACGCTTTAACCACTAGGCCACCCGACCGACCCCCGAACTATGGATAAATCGATGTTACTTCGAGTTAACGAGGTGTCACTATACTGTACGAGAAAATTGAAACAAAACTTTCCCTTGTAAGAACTAATGTAAATATATTCTACTAAAAGTGAATTGAAAATATACAATGATAAAGTAGTATTTAAACAAAACAAAACAAAGAATACACTTGAAAATTTGACCAATAAATTACAAACGTTATCAAATCGTTGATAGGCTGAAAACAGTGCAAACTTAAAAATATATAACCATCGAACAACCTTTCCTTGTTTGTTAAGGGGGCAGTCGGGTAGCCTAGTGGTTAAAGCGTACGCTCGTCACGCCGAAGACCTGGGTTCGATTCCCGACATGGGTACAATGTGTGAAGCCCATTTCTGGTGTCCACTGCCATGATATTGCTTGAATGTTGCTAAAAGCGGCGTAAAACACTACTCACTCACTCACTTGTTTGTTAAGCCATCATCAAACATAGGTGTATACTTTCTTTTGCCCGACAATTTATAAACACAATATATTAATCAACCCAACATCCAAACATCGTTAACTATTATGTCATGAATTTCATAAAATTTAACCGCCTGAAGGTAGGGAGGATGTCAAAACAAACCTATTCGTTATCTTAAAAACAAAATTTTCATTTTTTTAACTCAAAAAATGCTTTTAGAGGGAAACTATTAACATTGTTAAAGCAGTGACTGTCACGCCCTCGGGTCACGAACCCACATTCCTAAAGTCGTGCTTAAGATGCTGTGGTAAATTGTGACGGCCCCGCCTGTTCTGCTGGACTGCGTGACAAGTATTTCCCCTTGTCTTATAGTAAGCACTGTGTCGTCCTTCTCTGTCGGAATCGAGTGTGAAACAGCGTGTAGAGCTTTCATTTGCATTCCTGCGTTCATGGTGATTGTTCTATTGTTGTTTCGGAGACACGAATTCATTATCATACATGCCTTAATAGGTTTAAGACGCGGCGTGTCCTTTAAGTGAAAAGTTCCCCTTTTGCTGTCATTCGTCAAAACTCGCCTCTTTCCGTAACCTTCTATTCGGCTTGTCCCGGAATAGCACGAGTTGGTCACGAATTCTTCTGCTGTATGAATATACGAGTTTGAATCTTCATCATCATCATAGTTTTGATACCTGCATCATTTCGGGCTTTCGACTCGTGAAGATCCGGGGTAGGATAGGTCTTCAGCAGCCCATGCTTCCTGTAAAAGACAACTATGCTTGTCGTAAGAGGCGACAAACGGGATCGGGTGGTCAGGCTCGCTGACTTGGTGGATGCATGTCATTGATCCTAATTGCGTGGATCGATGCTCATGATGTCAATCACTAGATTGTCTGGTCCGGACTCGATTATTCACAGACCGCCGTCATATAGCTGGAATATTGCTGAGTGCAGCGTTAAACCACAAACAAACAAAACTTTGGGCTTTCCTCCCACATCAAGCTGACGCGCAGTGATGTAACTGGAATACTGTTCAAAGCGGCATTAAACCCATAGCAGCTATCACCGCATCATCATAAGATCTATCCGAGAGGAGAGAGGGTGGGGGCAAAGATAGTAAATGTACATAAGACAAAGCTTTCTTTTCTTTCTGGTTTACAGGTGTTTGGCCCAAAAAGGTCGAAAAAAATACTAATAAAATTCAAATTTCATTTATTTTATTTCCTTAAAATGTTAAGTTGGAATGCGAAAATGAAGAAGGTTGGGGCCAGGGAATGGGAGAGGTATCCCCCTTCCCTTTCAGACACGGGTCTGTCGCAGTTAGTCATAATTCGTTGTGTTTTAACATTAATTAATTTTCAGTAGCTTTTGAATATAGTATTTTAAATCATTATAATATATATGTATTGATAGCGACGGTGTGGAGTGCGCTCTGGTCAGTCACAACCCAGCTAAATCCTGACAGGCTGTAAACCATCGAGCAGGTGCTAGGCTAACCAGTGGTTGATAGCATGAGCAACGATACCCGACATCGTGGCACGGTCAGATAACACATTGTATGAACCCGATTCAAGTAGCCCTCAAGACGAGCGCTAGGGACATCTTCTGCCCGGGAACCACACGGGATAGGCTGGTAGCAAAGCAATAGATGAGAGTTAAGGAGTATACGGATGTTTACAAATGTTTGTTTTATTTTGCTTGTTCCTTTGTTGTTTAACGCCACACTCGCACATAACGCAGTATTCCAGCTATATGACGGCGGTCTGTAAATAATCGAGTCTGGACCAGTGACAGACATCATGAGCATCGATCTACCTGTTGGTATACGATGACATGCATCAAGCAAGTCAGCGAGCCTGACCACCCGATTCCGTTAGTCGCCTCTTACGTCAAGCTTAGTCGCCTTTTACGACAAGCATGGGTTGCTGAAGACCTATTCTACCCTGGAATCTTCAAGGGTCTGTTGAATTGGCTTCAATGCCTCTTTGAACAGTGTAAATCATGAAATTAATGCGTCACTAAATTAATGCGACTGTCGACCCCCTGGCCTAAAATGTATCATGGAATGTATGTGAGTAGCCCTGCCTTCAAAAACTAATCCCCCAAATATTTATAAAACGGTAGGACTGTAGATTTCAGAATTCCATGATATAGATTTCAGGTATATCAGGGCGCGACGGCTTCATGTGGGAGGAAAGCCCAAAGTGATGCATGTTGTGGGTGTTTTGGTTTAGCACTTTGTCGAAATCCAAGATCAAAATAATAATCATGATCTGGAATTCGAGTCCACAAGCATAGGATTATGGCATGCCTAAGGGAGGCAACTCCGCATAGCGAATTGCGGTGCCTTAGCCGAATGCCCCCTTGGTACCGAATACTTGCCGAAGACCTTTTCTAACCCGGAATCTTCACGGGTCCCATTGAAGTAGGCCTGAAGAAAGGTGGACATATTCTGCCCCGGGATCCCAAAAGGGTAAGCTGGTAGCAAGACAATGGATGAGTATACAGTTGTTTACAAATGGGTACAACACAAATGCTACGTGTAAATCTTTCTCCACATGGTGAATTGTTGCATTCTATCACTACACCGTCAGACAATGTCGGGCTGTCTTCGGAGTACATATATATTGGCACGCCGCGTGCTTCCTGTCGTTTTTTAGAAACTATTGCGACGTCATCAGTTATTGTCTAAGGAAGAATATAGCGCATAACAGCAATCTGGACGTTGGGTAAGCCCAGTGGTGAATGTGTTTGCCCATCATGAACTTGGCATGAGTTCTATCAACTTGCACTTTACATTGGCTGCAATATTTCTTTAGGTCGGGTAGCTTAGTGATCAAAGCGTTCGCTCGTCGTCACACCGAAGACCCGGGTTCGATTCCCGACATGGGTACAGTGTGTGAAGCCCATTTCTGGTGTCCCCTGCCGTGATATTGCTGGAATATTGCTAAAAGGGGCGTAAAATCACACTCACTCACTTTAATCTCCCATCGATCCCAATTGCGTGGAACGATGCTAATGATATCAATCACTGGATTGTCTGGTCTACACTCGATTATTTACAGACCGCCGTCAAATAGCTGGAATATTGCTGAGTACGGCGTAAAACAATAAACCAAACCAATAATAACTTTAATGTGACACATGCTATCTGACAACGCCATACATAGTTGCCCACAGGGCGAGTATAGCCGCCTCCAGCACGAGTATCACTCCGAGATACATGGCCTCGCTATTCACACAAACACACATTCTATAGGCCCTGATAGCGTATTCAGCAGTAGATAACATTCCAGAACGTGGTCATTTATATTTGCTCCTCTGTACTGGGGAATATTGAAGTGATGGAGGCTCTCATTGTTGGAGTCACGACACACCCACCTATGCTTTATAACGTATACAATTCTACCTATTGAGACGCTGTTCGCCATCCCCGCTTCACGTACAGGTCATGAACACCCGAGTGTCATGAATAGGGTGGTTCCCTTGTGAATAGCTGTGTATATTCAATATCGCGTTAAATGCACAGATTGTTATGTAGAGCACAAAATGTCGACTTTAGGATCAGGAATGTCGAGATACCATGTTGGGTGGCACGTCGGGAGGTCGAGCTTGAGAAATGAATACCCCCATTGATGTCACTTAGAACGCGTACATGATTCCAGGTGCTTAATTTGTTTACCTTTCACTCGAATATGATATGATAATTATTCAATTATTTGTTTCATTTGAAAGCAAACACATTTATGAATAAGGATTTATGTGTTATAAATAACGTACATTGTGAGTTCGTAATAGAATACCTCACTTCGCTGTGCAGAGTTGTGTCCCATGGGCACGCCAGAAACCTATGATCGTGGGTTCGAATCCCGGTTCGCCCCGATTATGTTTCTAGGTTTGTCAGCACTATACCCGTGCCCGTGGGTTTCGCCGAAGTGGTAAACGTCTGAGAGCTGCATCACTTCGGGCTTTCCTCCCACATTAAGCTGACACGATATGACTGGAATAATGTTAAACATGTTAAAAGCGACGTTAAAACCCAACCCACTCACGCACATATAATGATTTTTGCAAATTCACAATGCCTTTCACGACTCTCTTGAATGGTTTTATACTGTTTAAGAATTGGCATCATTATTTCTTAGTTGGTTTGTAGTTTAGTAGGATTCTTTCATCCTCAGTTGGTTTTTATTTTAGTATGATTCTTTAATCCGTTGCTGTTGTTTTATTTTAGTATGATTCTTTAATCCTTTGCTGTTGTTTTATTTTAGTATGATTTTTTAATCCGTTGCTGTTGTTTTATTTTAGTATGATTCTTTAATCCGTTGCTGTTGTTGTATTTTAGCATGATTCCTTAATCCGTTGCTGTTGTTTTATTTTAGTATGATTCTTTAATATAACTTTTAAATCATAGGTTGGATTATATTTTTTGTATGACTCTTTCATTCGTTTGGGAGGGACGCGTTGGGGTAGCCCCATAATTATAACGTTTGCTCTTCAAGCCCAAGACCCGGGTTCGATTCTCCACATGAGTACAACATGTGAAGCCCATTTATGGTGTCCCACGCCGTGATATTGCTGGAATATTGCTAAAAGCGGCGGAAAACTATACGCACTCACCCATCCTTAGTTGGGTTTTAGTTGAGTATGAAGCTATAATCCTTGGTTGTTGTTTTTTGGCTTTGGTATAATTCTCACCTTATGAGTGAGTGAGCGAGTATGGTTTTACGCCGCTTTTAGCAATATTCCAGCAATATCACGGCTGGGGACACCAGAAATGGGCTTCACACATTGTACCCATGTCGGGAATCGAACCCGGGTCTTCGGCGTGACGAGCGAAGGCTTTACCGCTAGGTTACCCGACCGCCCCTACTCTCACCTTATGAACCTCCATGGGTTCACATTGTAATTGTTACTTTAATATGGTTCTCACGTGGACTTTGCTATGTACACATTATAGATCAAAGTAAAGTAACGGGGACCCCCGGGATATATCGGGAGAATCCAACTACGTGACCCCATAAATATAACCAGTTACCCAGGCGAAACGAAGCGGACATTATGGCTTGGATGGGAAATCAAGTGTATGTGTCATTTGACAATAAATCGGGTCGATTTCAATTACTGAGTAGCGGATATGTAGTAAAATGTCCGTGCATGCAGTCGAGGAAATGAAAAGAGTTTCGTCAATGAAAATGTGTAAGCGTGGGAAATGGAGTCGACAAAGGAATGTTGATGTGAAACTTACTGCGTACTTTAAAAACCACAAATATCAGATAAATCCTGACTATAGTTTAATGAACTATCAAGAAACTATTCCTGGAATATATGAGAATGATATGCCCCAAGGCCAAAGGATCCGTGAGAACATGTGAAACCGAGGACCATCTTCCTGAGGCAAGGGAGTGAACTGACTGTAAAAGTCCAGTTTCCACCCTTGCCGAACTATACTGGAATTTCTGGGTTCGATCGTAGCGTGTGTGTGTGTGTGTGTGTGCGTGCGTGCGTGCGTGCGTGCGTGCGTGCGTGCGTGCGTGCGTGCGTGTGTGTGTGCGTGCGTGTGTGCGTGTGTGACTACCACGCAAATGTAGTTAAAGAACATGCGATGTTTTCATATGACTAAAGTTTATCTGTCATATTATGTCATAGCTTCTTTGGGGTATTATAATTATGTAACTCGTAAAATAAATGGCAACACCCATGTTGTATTGTCCGTCACCACACAGAGTCCGCGGGACGCGGGGCAATGCTGGTCCCTGCAGTGATTGTATTGTTAATGTAGGGGATTGACTGATTTAGATGAAACTCTTTACCTAGCCTCAGATTTCATCAAAATATTTAAGTGCAGTTCAAATCCGCACTGTCGAAATACACTTTCAATTATTTTTTTAATCGCGAAAAGGATAAAGTAGGTTTGTCAAATCATATTGAAAGTCTATCCTCTTTCCACAAGTAATATAAATGAAACACCCAATACACAAACTATTCCAACTCTCATCATTTAATTAATGTGATCATTAATCCGATTTAAAAATAACATAACATTTCAAAAACTAAAAGCAGAAATTCTGCAGATTACACATATTCGACAGGGGCAGGGATTAAGTTCGACTATCCCGGCCGTGGTCAAGGCGCTGTTATTGATTATTTGGGTTACTATGGCAACCATTAACTGTAACATTGATGTGTATTATAAATAAGTTAGCAAACGAACAAAGTGGCTTGGGAATAATTACTATCAAACTTGGTAGGATCAGGGAGCCTTGTCATAAGAGACGACTAACGGGATCGGGTTGTCAGGCTCGCTAACTTGGTTGATGCATGTCATTGTATCCCAATTGCGTGGATCGATGCTCATGATGTCAATCACTGGCTTGTCTGGTCAAAACTCTAGTATTTACAGACCGCCATCATATAGCTGGAATATTGCGTTAAACAACAAACACACGAACGAACGAACGACTAGATCATGTAAACGACGAACAGTTTCTTTGATGTTAATACATGTTTGCATAGAAATATCTATGACAACTCTTGTTACTTCAAAGACCGCCTCCGTGGTCCAGAGGTAGAGCGTCAGCCCGGAGAGGGGAAGTTCCGGGGTTCGATCCCCGACCGCGTCAAACCAAAATACGTTAAAAGATAGTACTTGTTTTTACCCTGTCTGGCGCTTGGCATTAAGGGGCTAAAACAAGGACTGACCGGCTCGGAGTCAGTATACTGTGTCTGAGTGGGGAATTCATGTTAAACTGCGGCATGGTATCTCAGTGAGCTAGCACTATAAATCGGCATCAGTCCGGACTAGTACAAGCAGCCACACACACACACACACGTACATATACGTAGCTGTATAAGTGCAATAATCTTGGACACGACGTTAAACCCAATTTCACCTCACCTCACCTCGTATCCAAATTGCGTGGATCGATGCTCATGATGTCAATCAGTGTCTTGTCTGGTCCAGACTCGATTATTTGCAGACCGCCGTCATATAGCTGGACTATTGCGTTAAACAGCAAACAAACGAACGAACGACTAGATCATGTAAACGAAGAAAGTCTTTGGTGTTAATACATGTGACGATTGCATAGAAATATCTTTGTCAACTCAGAATATTACACACTTCAAGCGTCAGTTCCAATCAACTTTCACTAGTAATACCTCATGTAAACAGATCGATCCGTACGTCTGTGTTGTCATGATGTGTCAATTTCAATCAAAATGCTTTACGTCATGATTTATATCTGTCACTGTAGTCGTGTGACAGCAAAGCATGCTGCAAGATGTACATGTCTTTGTCGGCTGGGGGTGTTGATGCATCACATCAAACACCAACCCTTGTTGAAACAATGATTGATCACCAAACCATCAACTGTATGAAACGGTTTGGAGGCAAAGTTGTCTCTGTCGCCTAAGGCTGTGCAGAGGGTTCGAATCCCAGCTTAATCCTGATCGTGTTTTCATCACCATACCTGAGCTTGTGGTTGTCACCTTAGTGGTCACGTAGAGTCTAGGACCTGTAGCTTTGAGCTTTCCTACTTTAGGTGAGGTGAGGTGAGGTGAAATGGGGTTTAACGTCGCATCCAAGATTATTGCACTTATATAGCGACGTGCATGCACGTGTGCGTGTGTGTGTGTGTGTAAGTGCTTGTACTAGTCCGGTCTGATGCCGATTTATAGTGCTAACACACTGAGATACCATGTCGCAGTTTAACATGAATACCCCACTCAGACAGAGTATACTGACTCCGAGCCGACCAGTCCTTGTTTTAGCCCCGTAATGCCGAGCGCCAGACAGGCTACTACAAGTACAATCTTTTAACGTCTTATAGTATGATTTGGCCGGGTATCGAACCACGGACTTTCCGCTTTCCGGGCAGTCGGTCTACCACTAGACCACGGAGGCGGTCTTCCACTTTAAGTGACACTCCGTGATTTAACAAAAATAAAACTGAAAAATGATTGTTAAACACAACTCACTCACATTAAACGACTTTTTGAAATGGTCAAATGTAACAAATGTTATATTTTGGATAACACTTTCTTAGGAAAGAACAGATTCTCGTACTTTTGTAGGTTGAGTCCCATCGGGGATTTGAACCCACACTGCCAGAGTGATGTTCCTAATCGCCAGCACACAAAGATCCAACCCACTCAGCCATCGAGGCTTCCATAAATATGAAAGTCCGACAATTTGTACTCTAGATCACGTACTTTGTGTACCCCTCTGACAAATGTAAATTGCCACGCCTCCCATGGCCGAAAGCTATGCACACACAATGCCATTTCGAAAGTGGTCTAATGTAGCAAATGTTATATTTGGGGTGGAGTGGGTTCGAATCCCGGTTGAAACTCAATGGGACTCAACCTAAAAAAGTACGAGTATCTGTACTTTCACTAAGAAAGTGTTATCCCGAATATAACATTTGTTACGTTATACCTCAAACAGAGCCAGTCATAATGAAACAATTCATTTTCTTTACAGGTCAGCTGTCTCCCAATGAAAGGGCTTACGTGTCAGGGCAACAAGGCAATACTTATATGTCTTATGACGTCACGAATGAACATTCGCCACAGCCATCGCCGCAACCTCTGGCCGTCACTGATTGGCCAATTAGGCCGTATCCCGACCAATCACAGGAGCCAGTTTGGGTGGTGCCGCCCTATAGGGAACCAATCATCATGGGGTATGGCCCAATGTGGGTGTCGCCTGATGGATCAATGACGAAGCTGTATGAAGATGATTGGTCGGGGAGAAAACCGAGACGGGTAAATAATACTTATTTTGTTTGTTTGTTTGTTTGTTTAACGCCGTACTCAACAATATTCCAGCTATATGATGGCGGTCTGTAAATAATCGAATCTGGATCAGACAGTCCAGTGATTGACATTATGAGCGTCGATCTACACAATTGGGATACGATGACATGCATCAAGCAAGTCAGTGAGCCTGATCATCCGATCCCGTCAGCCGCCTCTTACGACAAGCACAGTCAGCCTCTAAAGACACGCATCGGCCATGGCATGGGTTGGATCGGGTAATCAGGCGACTTGGTTGATGCATGACATCGTATCTCAATTGCGTGGATCGATGCTCATGATGTCAATCATTGGATTGCCTGGTCCAGACTCAATTATTTACAGACCGCCGTCATATAGCTGGAATATTGCTGAGTGCGACGTAAAACAACAATCAAACAAACGAATCTTAAGATGAGTATAAATACACTCTCAATATAATTAGATCACTTACTCCAGGACGATATCTCTGATTTAAGATCTGAGGCCACTTCCATATAAGGTCGCGTCAGGTATTCCTGCCCCCTAAATTACTTTTAAAGAATGAAATGATGAACCACCATCGCCATTCCCATCATCATGATCACCATCTACATCCCCACTCCCTTCCTTTAAAACTATGCATCCTTCATGAATCGTCAGACATATCTAATTTCTTTTTTGTTATGTCCAGGGCCGGCGGCGATACCTACGAGATATGGAATTAGATGACGACCCCCCACGATCGTGTATACGCGAGGCTGTTGTCTATATCGGCGGATTCGTCGTGCTCGCTGTCGCCCTTGCTGCCATCATCGCGCTTGTCTACACACGCAACTCACAGTGACTCCTGCTGCACGTGCTTGTATATATCACCTGTCCATCATTGTCATTGGTGTCATTGTCAATTGCGCACCTGCCAATTATCGTTATGTTCAGATAGTTAATGTGACAAATTTGGACGTTTCTTGGGAGATAGAATTATTGTGTTTTCGGTTTTGGATGACATTTTCAATATAATTAATCAATATATCTTTAGTTTGAAAACTACAGCCATGAGTTTAAAGTCACGAATAGTATAATATTAATAAGTCAGATGATTAAAATCAGGTTATTAATGACTATTTCTAGGATACGACTAGCTTCGCTATGACAATCCTAAATAAAAAACATAATACGTTATTATTTATTCTAATTGATAATGTATAATCTGGCATGGCAAATAGCCATAACATATTTTTTCCATTAAATACGCTGTTCATTTTGTCATTGCAAGAGGGAAATTGTGTTGTGTGAGATCGTCACGGTTGAATGAATACGAAACGACAGTGGGAGGCAACTCATTGCTGCTACATTACAGTATATGGGGTTTCAAATGGCCTCTGCCCATATGCATGACATCGAGATTGGTAGTGTGTATGACATGTCAATTTCAAGCGCCTCGACTCCAGCAAGTCAGAGATGAACGCCGAAATACATGTTGGTGCAGATAGAGCATTCAGCAGTGAAATCAACTGTTTGTCAAAGATGCAATTTATTGTAATTTGATTCCCCTGAATGAGCGACCAAGCAGAACCGAAAATCCCACATAAGTCATAGGATGCAATTAATTTCAAATGCACACAGAAACAAAATCATTTATTGTGCTTGAATTTTGTATGTCTATTGTGTGAGTGTGTGTGAGTGTGTGTGTGTGTGTGTGTGTGTGTGTGTGTGTGTGTGTGTGTGTGTGTGTGTGTGTGTGTTTTCCAAGGGGTTTAAACTAATTTACATTTGTCTTGTCAACAAAAGTCTGAAGTCAACACATTTCCTTGTACAAGCGACAAGTTAAGACCTATATCTTAAACTGGCTGATGCTGTCAGTGAACCAAACTATTGCATGGATAACATTTACCCATTGTTACTCTTTAAGGATACATGTGTGTGGGGATAAGCGCTGTACAAGCATCATCACTGTTAAGAAACAAACAGCATAGTGACACCTCATAACGTAAAGACTTCTGGAACTTACAGAATGCATCGAGTTATGCGTCGTTCGGGACAAGATGTGTATTGTTTTAGCTTGTAATTATTCTATCAGAACTCTAAAATCACATCGTCTTATACAGGATTTCAACTTAACGAGGTTTGGATGTGGCTGTTAATGTAAATTATTTAAATGTCGGTCGTTACGACAGTGTACGTTATGTTTTAAAACCTGTGAAGATCCTGGTTAGAACTGGTCTTCAACAACCCATGCTTGTCGTAAAAGGCGACTAACGGGATCGGATGGTCAGGCTCACTGACTTGGTTGAAGCATGCCAGCGTATCCCAATCGTGTAGATCGATGCTCATGATATCAATCACTGGATTTCTGGTTCAGACTCGATTATGTACATACCGTCAATATATAGCTGGAATAATGCGGCGTTAAACAACAAACAAACAAAACAGGTCTTCTGACTTAGATGAACTCACCACATTTGCAGGACTTATATCAACGCGTTTTTTTATTACAGTAAACTGTCGCTTTTCATTCTGAATATATTCATACATATTGCAAGTTATTGAAAAGCGTATGTGTATGAGTGGTATCAGCATCAGGTGTTGCTAAGGATAGTAGATAACCACATGTTCCCGTTGTACATCATGAATAAATATTTATACTTTGTTAGTGTTGTTGTCAATCATTAGGTATATGTAGAATACATTGAAAGTTTTCTATGCTAATATATCCTGTTGTAACTGTTTACTACGTGTTTGATCATAATTATATTTGCACGTGAAATTGCTAGCTGTTTTGTTGGCATTCTGGAAGTTGGTAAGTAAGTAAGAAAACATACAACTTTACAACTTTATGGATAACAACTTCTGGTTTATTGCATATAGCGACGTTTCGATGTAGATTCTTACACCGTTATAAAGTTGGAGTGACAACCAAGTGATAAGAGGTATATATGCATGATATGTTGTGATAAGCAGCAAATCAACATTGACAACATCAGCATATATAAAAAAGGAGCATACAGATATTTGAATGAAGCCAAATGTACAATAAGAATAACAAAATGCACACAGGTAATAAAACCAGATCAGATGTACAGTAAGGATAACAAATAGCACAGAGGTAATGAAGCCAGATCAGATGTACAGATAGGATAGGGATTACACAGTTGTGACAAGCTGATTTGATCTTAATTAAACATATCATGCATATATGTCTCTCATATGTCTCGTTAGACGCCCCTTCAAAGGTGACGTATTTGATATTTGGTATCGTAGGTTATATTGGCCCTTACGTTTGCGGTGTATCGGTGCTGTTTTCATCCTTCTAATGTTTTGATAACGATTGTAATTGTTTGGTCAAATCCCTGCGGTGTAGTTACAAGGGATGTACAAAGTGCATGTCTATATGTTCACGGAAAAGCAACTTTATGTTTCTTGTGTCGCATATTTCCTGACTATTTACAAATTTTAGGAAATAGCATTAAATGTAATTGGATATATAATCTCTATTTTTTATCACTTGCAATTCTATTGATTGAATTTAAATCGTTTCTATGGTGATGTAGACATTTCAAGTGTAGTATGATTCAATACATGTATGACACCTTTTAAAGCGGGGATTCGCTAGGAGGAGTTGCGTACCTTAGGCACGCCAGAAACCTATGATTGTGGATTCGAATCCAGGTTCGCCCTGATTGTATTTTTAGGTTTGTCAGCACCATACCCGTGATCGTGGGTTTTACCAAAGTGGTAAACGTCTGAGACCTGCATCACTTCAGGCTTTCCTCCCACATTAAGCTGACACGCCGTGATATAACTGGAATACTGTTAAAAGAGGCATTCAAACCAAATCACTTACTCACTCAGTCTGAAGCAATTGTTTAATTGAGATATCATAATTTTCAGGTTAGATCAAATACATTTATCATACATGTTGAAGATCACATGTTGTATCACATTTCCCTATACTATATGATGGAACAGGTTCAACTATATGAACTGGAGGTGAACCGAACGAAAACCAATCCATGTCAGCTTTCAACTGCGATACCAAAGAAGCCCTGACCGAGCATTTAAAACTTGTGTCAATTTCACTAACCTTTGTCGTGCCATTTCCAAAATATGTACCTCATGGCCGAAATTAACGACTTCAAATCAATCCCCAATACATCACTATCAAACACTGCTTTGACATTTGCATCGCATTTTTTCTAAGCAGTATTAGCTTAACGGGCGAGAACGCCATTCACCGAACTCCGATCAAACAGGGTGTCGCTATTAACAAACACTGGTGCGGAGTACAGTCATGACAGTCGTCACGGGTGACCGCGTCTCGCGACTCGGTCAAAAGACGCTCATGCAGAAACACGTAGCTTCTGTGTTATGATAACAAGTACACATCCACCAGAATGTTGTGATCACGTGACGACCTTGTGACGTGGACCGAGGTCACATCGTTGTCACCCCGTCATTGAAGACAGCGACGACGACCAAGGAGCACGTTGACGGCGAAATGAACAGTGTTTTCTGTATTTAAGGTGAGCTATATATTACTGATGACAGTCCCTGCAAACAAACAGCATTAGGAACGTGTTTTTCTACGAAAAGATAACAAACCTCGTCTTGCTCTAAAGGTTCAATATACATATATGTAAATCAAAATTGTTTGTATACTTGTACAACGGCTTATTCCCATGTCAGATGTTGATGGTGTAAACACTCATTTCATTGTGTCTTTCTGTAATTTTAGAAAGGTGAATAATTATGTCAAGTTATCTTTATCAAAATTGATAGAAACAACTTGTGGCATTGGATATCATTGAATAAAACTATCGGATGAATGACTTTGTATTGTTAAATGGACAATATCTTTATATAAATTAAAGTTCCTCCATAGTTTATCGATTATATTTCTCGAGTGTCTATCATCTCTCTAGATGGAGGGGTATAATACAGTTAACGCTCTTTAAAGACTCGTGAAGATGCATGTTAGAATTGGTCTTCAGCAACCCATACTTGCCGTAAAAGGCGACTATGCTTGTCGTAAGAGGCGACTAACGGGATGGGGTGGTCAGGTTAGCTGGCTTGGTTGATGCTTGTCATCGTATGTCAATTGCGTGGTACGATGTTCATGACATCAGTCACTGGATTGTCTGGTCGAGACTCGATTATTTACAGACCGCCACCATTTTGCTGGAGTATTGCTGAGTGCGACGTTAAACAACAAACAAACAAACAACACTCTATAAAATACGAAGTTTTTTAAAAGACATTGGAAATACGTCCCTTTATGAGTCTGATAGTTAATTATACTGAGGTGACAATCCAGAGTTGAAGCAGGTGCCCTGATATATATACCTGATCTCAACAACAAAACCTTCTCATCTCTACAAAAAATAATATCCGCCATCTCAACAAACATATAGTTCAACCAATTCAGCCCGATATCAACAAACGTGTGCCTGATATCAACAAGTATATCATTTATCTCAACAAATATACGTCGAGTAGCTGCCCAGCTGTATATACCTGAGATACACAGACGGTGGCAGCGACCGTGACACCCCGCTAACATTTACTGTTACACACATGATTCACACAAGGGACAATGCACAGTGTGCGTGGCATCGGCCCGTGGCATTTATGATCAGCAGTGGGATGGTCGGACTGAGATTTTAAACGTTTTAACATTATTCTTAGGGTTTTACTTACTAAAATAATTACGAAATTTTTGGCGCTCGACATGCACGATATCCTGATTGTGTGTTTTTTTAAAACAGCCGTGTCCGAAAACATCTATAGTCTCGAACAAAAATCAAAGCAACCCCGTTCTTCAACACACGCACGGACACACACACACAGATGCACGCACGCGCGCGCCGACAGACACGCACGCGCACACACACACGCACGCACACGCACACTCACGCACGCGCGCACACACACACACATGCACACACACACACATGCACGCACGCGCGCACACACACACACACACACTAGTTTTGTTTGTTTGTTGTTTAACGCCGCACTCAGCAATATTCCAGCTATATGACGGCGGTCTGTAAATAATCGAGTCTGGACCAGACAACCCAGAAATTGATATCATGAGCACCGATCTGCGCAATTGTGCTTCAACCAAGTCAGCGAGTCTGACAACTCGATCCTGTTAGTCGCCTCTTACGGCAAGCATAGTCGCCTTTTACGGCAAGCATGGGTTGCTGAAGACCTATTCTACCCCGGATCTTCACGGGTCCCGCCGTAGTTGTCCAAACTCCTATCCCTACCATATGTTGAGCGGTATGCGAGAAGCAATAGCATTAGGAGTTTCAGCATGTTAGTCATTTTGAGTTGTTGCTGATTCTGTACCACCTACAATCCTTGTATCCATGGTGATGATATTGCAGCCTCGCTTCCGTTTCTCGAAATGACGTCACATCCGGCTGACCACGACGAGGACTATCACGAATCCGTATCTTTTCAAGCTCCTCGAGAATGGGCCACAGGTATGTCACGTGATATTGCTTGAAAGAAACCATTTAATATTTGACTGCCATACAGAAACGACAAAAGCATTTCCATAAACACAAGAAATCACAGATTAGCATATCCTGCCCCACCAGTGGCACAAGTCACAAACACATGGAAAGGCAAGTCAATTGTTCACCTGGAAAACACGGGAACGTGTGATACAAGTCAAAATAGCGAGTACATCGTGCATCAAGTGTGTCACTGACGCGTTAAATTTGGAAATGTTCTCCCCATGTCTACCATAAAACCATTTGAAAGCTTTACTGAGGTCATGAATGTTGTAACATTGATCAAACAACTTCTGAGCAGGAGTCGTATGACGCTCTTTGAAATCTTCGTAGAATGAGCATGCACGATTGTACCTTAGTTGTGAAATGTAGACACCAAGGGCTGGAGCTGCTAGACTTAAAGGGTAAATTGACTATGAGAAAGCTGAAGTCATCCCTCTTGTCAGACAGTCGTGTGGAAAGTTTTTTGTCACTCTGAATGTTAATGCATAGATATGAATATGAAAAGGACCAGGCGGCCTCACTGGTCTCCTTTATTCCTAGTCCAGGGCCCACTTGCACAAAGCGATCTTAGCGCTAAGATCGCTTTGTGCAAGTGGGCCCAGGTGGGTAAATTAGTTAAAGGGGGTTGGCTATTTGACAGACAAAACCAAAGTGAAGTAATATTTCGCATTTTCTTATTAATATTGGTCTCAGTGGGTCAACACATATCAGCGAATATTACAAACTTTTAAATTACCTTTAACGTGGCCATGTGTTTGTATATATATATGAATACAGTGATCTATATAAGGAATTAAATTCACGTTTCAGCTTCCAGCAAAGCGCATCCTTCTTCCGCTGGACCACTTCCATGGCGATATACCCGCGCCCATTCCACACTCTCCGGGAACACTGCGTGGAGCTTGAGGGTAACTATCCTTGGCGTGATACATGTGATGCTCTTTATCCTTTAATGCTCAAACTTCGTGTACCATTACACAACATGACAGATTTATCAAAAACCTTCATTCCTTGATCCATGGGGCTATAAATTTTGTCTCTGAACGTGGTGACCATTGAGGCAGTTACATATTTATCTTCAAAGGCTCAGGACAATCTGTTAAAAGTGAAAGCTAATGACACTGAGCTTACTGAGAAAACAATATGCTGAGAAAACAAAATGCTGGACTTCTTCATCGATAATATCTATGTTACATTTGGGTTGTGGTATTTAGTGCTCTCTTTCATTTTCTTTATGCACATGACTAGGAATGTCTGACAAATACAATACACGGGAATTCGGCCAAGAAGTCTCACTTAAACTGCAGATACAGTAAACTACGTTTTTAACGAACACGCTTATAACGAACTGACCGATATAACGAACTTACTTTTAAGTCCTGACCATTTGTTGTATATATGCTGTATGTATGCTTATAATGAACTACGGTTATTACAAACTAAAATTCGTGGTCCCCTCGAGTTCGTCATAACCGTAGTTTACTGTATATCGATTTTGTTATATCGATCAGTAATGGTCAACCATTTTCCTTCCACTGATTTACCCTCCGCAACTAGAAATAAAAGACCAGTGATGCCGCCCTATCGGTTTTATGTTTAAATAAATTTATATCCATTTTTTAATTTCATTTTGTTTGCTACATGCAATTGGTGTGGTTATTTCCCCCTTACAGTCTTTGGTTATAGGTTTGAGCTTTAAAAATGCATGAAAACGGAGACGAATCATTTAAAATGTTCCTCGTGTTTAATGCCTGGGACATACGTATAGCTTTTTTTAACACTGCGAAACATGTTCTGTAAATACCGTTTGCATGAGGTTTTCCTAAGTTTCAGCAGCTAACCTGACCATAGAAGATTACGATTGTACACGGTTGTATAAGTATATTCAAAGACAAGAATTACTGTTATCATATCAGTTTATTATGAATTATGATGACATGGAGAGTAGGACTTCACATATTATACAATTATCAAAGCGGCCATAGTTCGAATATGTTATGGAAAATGAGATACGATAGTTGTAGCTCCACGATCGCTTTGTGAAACGGCCAGGTAGCCATAAAATATGTATAACGGTAATGATGGTAGTTACAAATCAAACTTTGATTCCAAATATCTGCTAACTGTTGTATACATGGGTAATGACACGAAACTATGGGCCATGTGGCCTGAATTACGAAATAAACTTGATTGACGATTGAGTAAACAGGATCCGTGAAGATTCCGGGGTAGAATAGGTCTTCAGCAACCCATGCTTGTCGTAAAAGGCGACTATGCTTGTCGTAAGGGGCGACTAGCGGGATCGGGTGGTCAGGCTCGCTGACTTGGTTGATGCATGTCATCGATCCCAATTGCGTGGGTCGATGCTCATGATGTCAATCAGTGGATTGTCTTGTCAAGACTCTATTATTCACAGACCGCCGCTATATAGCTGGATCATTGTTGAGTGCGGCGTTAAACAACAAATACACAAACAAAGAAAGAATACAGTAAACAGACATAACCATGATTTATGTAAATAACACTTGCCAGCTGGAACTATAATTTGAAATTTCAAATTTAATTGTGATAAATACAAAATATGGGGGGCCTGTGATCATCCATATAAACCAACTCACCTCAAATCTTCAAAGAAAAATAAATTAGTTTTGAGTTATGCGGTTCTGAAAACTCATAGCACGATACGAGCACTATCACAGTCACTGTTATGTTTGGGGATAGTTCAGTAACACTGAGCCATTAGCTGTAGTTGTTTACCTGTGTTACTTGACAACGAACGTTCTGTCACTTGTAATGGATCGTTATTAACACTTTCCGGCCGGTGCTGTATTTTGCTTTGTCCAATTGTCTCGTAAATTTGTAAAACGGCTGAGCCTCGCACCACAAAGCTACTTAAACGCTGTTAAAGTCTAAATTTAACAAGTGTTTTAAAAATTGTCTGTATTGACTATAACATATGTAAACAAACAACCTGCATACTATTGACATATGTAGCAACTCTATTCATCTTCGATATGCTGAATTTGATAACCCCCATCTAACTATGTATGTAGTACTCTAAATACAGTCAACTACGGTTATAACGAACTCGAAGGGACCGCTAATTCTAATTCGTTATAACCGTAGTTCGTTATAAGCATATGTATATTATATATATACAAAATGTACGAGACCAAGAAACAGTTCGTTATATCCGGAAGTTCGTTATACGCGTGTTTGTTATAAACGTAGTTCACTGTATATACATTTCAAGGCGGTAACAGTTATGGAATGGTAATAGACGGTCAAAACACAAAGCCTCATTCTCGGTTATTCCAAAATGGCCGCCAATCACGTGATAAGTGGTTTCGTTTCCACAGGCACCGCACCTGTTGAGACGAGACAACGACGTCGAGGTGACGTCGACACGCATCACCAGCTGTCTTCACGACGTCGTCATCGCTATTGGCATCGTCGCGGTTCTCTCCATCATCGCCCTGGCTTTCATTGCAACGGTCGGCCTCAATAACCAGGCGTCTGTCACGTGACATGTGAAGACCATTCTCGGTGTGGGAGGGCTCATTACGCCTCAATCAAGCTGCTCAACGTGTTCACTGTTTCCTAAATCGATGTCTACATCTTCCGTGTTTCAAACTGTGTTATGTAATCGTTTTATGTCGAGATGTTGTATTTTTCGATTAAACTATCTCGTACAATCACTACTTCATCTATGTGTGGGGGCGGTCGGGTAGCCTAGTGGTTAAAGCGTTCGCTCGCCACGCCGAAGACTCGGGTTCGATTCCCGACATGGGTACAATGTGTGAAGCCCATTTCAGTGTCCCCCACGGTGATATTGCTGGGATATTGCTAAAAGCGGCGTAAAACCATACTCACTCACTCATCTATGTGTGACGATGCTTGGAGATCGCAGTTTCCGTTGGAGTGAGTTGCTGATTTGGGTATTATGCCGCTTTTAACAATTTATCACGGCATGTTAGCTTGATGCGGAAGGTAAGTGACGACGGTTAGACGTCTACCACATCAGTGAGACCCACGAGCAGGGTATGGTGTTGGTAAACCAGGACAGATAATCAGAATTAACCGGGATTTGAACCTGTTTCTGGCTCGCCTAAGGGACGTAACTCTGCACAGCGAATTGCAGCGCCTTAGACAATTGAGCAAAATTGGACAAATTGTTTTACAAATAATACCCGTTATCATCACTGATTTTCAGCGAGCCATTCATATAATTTCCGCCACTATTTTGCCTTCTACGCCCCATGGAAACTGTTTGGGCAGATAATTCAGAATAATTATTCTCTGGCGTTTATATTTACGACGCTGATAAAAGTGGGTCGGGTGCTTCGTATTGGATAAAAATTGAAGCAAGTGCTATGTTGATTCAAGGGGTGAGATATGACAAGAGTTATACAGGGTAGATGGATGAGGGTATGTCATCGCTGCAGCAGTATTTAGTCAATGTCAGTGTAGCGGACAAGAAACGGCTCTACCTAGTGTAACCATGTGGAGAATCGACCGAGGGATTTCTGTGTGCTGAGGTTCATCATCACAAAGGAGGTTACAGGATGAAGCTGATGATGCTGAGATTGAAAGGAGGCTGTGTCTGGCGTGAAGCAGCTTCCAAAGTGAGTGAGTGAGTATGGTTTTACGCCGCTTTTAGCAATATTCCAGCAATATCTCTGCGGGGGACGCCAGAAATGGGCTTCACACATTGTACCAATGTCGGGAATCGAACCCGGGTCTTCGGCGTGAAGAGTGAACGCTTTAACCACTAGCCTACCCGACCGCTTCCAATGTGTATTTGAAAGGGAAACTGTGGAGGGATTGAGCGATCTGTGTGTCCAAGGTCCGTTTGACCTACTTCTCGAGTCACATGTTGTGTCCAATGTTGGAAAGGGAGTGAGTGAGTGAGTTGGGTTTAACGCCGCTTGAAATAGTATTCCAGTTTTATCACGGCGTGTCAGTTTAATGTGGGAGGAGAGCCCGAAGTGATGCAGGTCTCAGACGTTTACCACTTCGGTGAAACCCACGAGCACGAGTATGGTGCTGACAAACATAGAAACATAATCGGGGCGAGCTGGGATTCGAACCAATCATAGGTTTTTGGCGAGCCCAAGGGACGCAACTCTGCATAGCGAATCGCGGCGCCTCAGACGTCTTGGCCACCCGTGCCCCCTTATACAGGCCGAAAAAGAAGATGAAACTCTTGAATGTCTTTCAGAGTGGCAAGTCAATGCGTGATGTTGTCAAGTAAGGATAAGATTTATGGATGAACAACTTCTTTATTACAATTAGGTCTCCATGAAGACGACGTATAACTTCTTTGAGAGGCATTTAAAAGTTTGACACAGTTATCAAGCAAGTCCCTTGAGTCGCAACCATCAACCGACTCACTTGCCTGATAACAGTGATACAACCTACACCGAAATGTCGCTCCTAATTGTTATAAAGACGTTGTTCATTCATATATATCTTATCCTTACTTAGTACTCCAATTTCTAAATGCCTCTCAAAGAAGTTATACGTCGTCTTCATGGGGACGAGGCAATCGCAACCATCAACCGACTCGCTCGATAACAGTGTTCACCGAAACGTCGCTCCTAATTATACTAAAGAAGTTGCCTCTCAAGGAACCTGGTGTTGTCATAGGTAGAATGCACAAACTGTTAAACAGGAAACTGAATTGGAATAAACCCATTTTGTCCCATTTAACTGCCATCCCATTTAGTCTGACCACCTCGCATGAAAGGCCTCAACTAACATGACCGTTATACGTAAGCATCACAACATTAATCTTGTGATCAAAGAACTTGATATTCCTTTTGTACTGGATTATATAAGTACTGGATTAGATAGATATATTACAGGGTACCGCGAATGCACCCCCAAATCCTGTCTCAAAGATTAATCATAAATCTTAATACAATCAAGGTTGGTCTTGTCCACATTGTCCACATTGTAGTACAGTAAACTACGGTTATAACGAACTCAAAGGGACTACTAATTTTAGTTCGTTATAACCGTAGTTCGTTATAACCGTAGTTCGTTATAAGCACATATAGTGTATAACTACAGCAGATAGTCAGGACCAAAAAAGTAAGTTCGTTTTATCCGTCAGTTCGTTATAAGCGTGTTCGTTATAACCGTAGTTTACTGTACAGTATTTGAGACAACAAAAACAAAAAGTTTAATTCTGTCAAAACATTCAACTTTTCCACACTATGCAACACACATATACATTCGTTGATCCATAGGGCATTTGTCTCAAAACGTGGTGACCATAGACATACTTACAGATCAATCTTCAAAGGTTCAGGACAATTTGTCAACAATGAAAGCTAGGGTCACCGAATGCGTTAGTGTGTGAAGCGGCCGTACAATATCACCAAAGTGTGTGGATAATGGTGCATGACACTTGACACTCATCGCCGTCACATTCACACCCATTCGGCTTAGAATGTACAGTGAACTACGTTTATAACGAACACGCTTATAACGAACTTCCGGATATAACGAACTGTTTCTTGGTCTCGTACATTTTGTACATATATAATATACATATGCTTATAACGAACTACGGATATAACGAATTAGAATTAGTGGTCCCTTCGAGTTCGTTATAACCGTAGTTGACTGTATAATGAATGTAAATGTGTCCCGCTTTGCCACACATGAGGAGAACATCCCATGAGTCATAAACTTGAGAGCGAACGCTGTGTCACAGTGACGACATCTAGAACACCTCGCCACACATGAATGCAGGACGAACTCCACATGACAATAACACCTACAAAAACATAACAAAAATCTTACTGGTCCCCCGATCACAATCAACGAGACAGATGGTTATTAAATTGAGATTTTGACATTTGAAAACTGCTCTGTAAGATTACCATCTTTAATGTTGATCTGACACATTGATAAGGCGATCACTGAAAAGCCATATTTCCTTTTGAGAAAACCGGTTCTACCACTCTAACCAAACTGTAATGAAAAACCTGTCTAGCGTAAAAACTTAGCTCCTTGCGTGTCAGCTATTTTTTAGCTTATGCAAACATAACAGTGAATCTGTGTCACACAATTGGTTTGTTTGTTAATGTCTTGGCATTCGTAACTACTCGGAGATCCCCGGGGAAAGCCGAGTGGTTCAATGACTTTTTGTGGAAAAGATCCGAGGTGAAGTTGCACACATGTTATTCGATGTGATGACATTTGCGACACTCTTTCAATGCAAGAAAACGCTGACTTGTGTATATGTTATAGCGTGTGTGTTGAATGTGGTAATGCGCTTCATCATCCCAAACTGGCTCCCACAGGAGATATCGCTTGGGTGAGATCAAGCGATATCTACGCTGTAGATATCGCTGCAATGAAATTGCATCACAATGCTTTGCATACGATTTTGAAGTCACTGGTTACCATGACGTCACAATCAAATGACATCACTAGCGGCTCTGCAACTGAAGCTGTTAGCAGTACTTTTTTACACTGAAGACACTGCTAATTACTGTCTACAAACTGAAAAAAAATGAAGAATGATGTTGGATGATAAATAAAATCTCACCCTCCTGTCTTTTGATATCAAATATATCAAATCGTTGATATATTTGAAATCAAAAGACACTCAGGTGAGATTCTCTATTTATTATCTACAAGGGCAAACATATCGGGGTTAATAAAAATCATATGTGCCCCAGGGTCATATCACGTCACGAGACAACAGTGTATTGTTTACGTCATTCGGACGGCATTGTTGACGTCATCAGAATCTTACTGTGACGCGTGGTCGTATGAATGACGTCACACTAGAAATGACGTCATAGTTGAATATTGCTGACGTCATTCGATAAATTGTGGTTCCGCTGCTGTTGCGACTTGCTGTCATTATAGGTAAACACTAAAATTCATCTCCGTATGTAGACATCTTCTTCGGTAATAAATAAAACATTATATGAACGGTTATTTACAGACCGTCGTCACATAGCTGGAATAGTGCTGAGTGCGGCGTAAACAACAAACAAACAAAATGTATTCTGACAGTTGAATGCCCAAAACGTCATCTAGTACAGTTTAAAGCGGCGTTAGAAACTACAGTCGAACCATGCTATCTCGAACCCAGCTATTCGAATGTACCGATATCTTAGACCTATTCTTCGGTCCCGACCGCCTTACAATACGCGTTCACCTAACGAGTAGCTGTCAGGTGAATAGTTTTCGATTCCGCCATTTCAGGGCTTTATATTACAGCATAAGATCACAACTATTTTCCCCCTTTGCTGTCTACAGTGACCCGACAGCCCACAATAATTAACATCGGTCGTAGGCTGTTCTCCTGTTGCATGTTGACCAACCCGCCACTTGTAACTTACACAGGAAAATACCAGCCTGGATCCACCATCTTGATTCCACAGTAACCACTGGCAACATATCACCGGAAGTGTCGTGCCGAAACACGCTCATCGGCCTTGAACTTGGGGTCAAATCATGGGAAGACAATATGGGAGGCAATATACAGTTTAATATTTCCTTTAAGCTGTCAGAAGTCACTTTTAGTAAAGGACGTACGTGGGGTAGCTGTGCCCTGAGGCCTTATCCTCACATCCAACGTCGCCATTCGCTGTGTAGTGTTGGCTGATACCGATCTTTGGTTTGTCAGTGTGGTCTAATATATTGATCACTTCGGGCTTTTCTCACATGTAGTCCACACGCTGTAGTGAGTGAGTATGGTTTTACGCCGCTTTTAGCAATATTCCAGCAATATCACGGCTGGGGACACCAGAAATGGGCTTCACACAATGTACCCATGTCGGGAATCTAACCCGGGTCTTTGGCGTGACGAGCGAACTTTTTAACCACTAGGCTACCCACACGCTTTAACAAAACTGAAATACGTCAGTGTTAAACTAACTCACTCACTTAGTCACTCGCTCAAACGCTCACTCACCACTCTTGCCACCATGTTTGTTTGTTTGTTTGTTTGTTGTTTAACGCCGCAATCAGCAACATTCCAGCTATATGACGGTGGTCTGTAAATAATCGAGTCTGGACCAGACAATCCAGTGATTGATATCATGAGCATTGCTCCACGAAATTGGGATACGATGACATGCATGAAACCAAGTCAGCGAGCCTGACCACCCGATCCCGTTAGCCGCCTCTAACGACAAGCATAGTCGCCTTTTACGGCAAGCATGGGTTGCTGAAGACCTATTCTACCCTGGATCTTCACAGACCTTGCCACTATGTATCGTGGTAACTATATTGCAGTATCAGATTAAAAGTAGATAGTAAATATTTATCTACAGTTTAGGCAATTCATGTGTCAAAAATCTATACAAGAATTCATCTTAAATAAAGAAGCTCAGAAAATTGTAGTTGTAATTCTTCAAAGTGTATGTATGGTTGCTAAAATACGTGAGTGTCCTTGAGACTGAATCTGGATGAAATTTGCTTTCATTGCAATGTTGAGTCGGTGTGTACCTGTTTCACCGCGACCTTGACCCAAATATCGCGTCCTTTTCAACAAAGAGTCTATCATACTCATGTAAACAGCGTATAGAGAGACCATCACTCCAATAGACGGAATACAAGTTTGTGTCGAACCTCGTCTAGAGCAACAAAAGAGATGAAAAAGTAGGCTGGCAGACTGGCCGACTTAGTGTACACAACCTAAAAGCGGGGAGCCTCTCTGATAGAAGTAACGCTGGGCACTTATCGGCCCGTCACGTGGTATCAGGGGGTAGTGTGGGACGTCAGTTTGGAAGGAGTTTTGGTCGGAACAGGCTGCTGAGACAAGCTCCAGGATGCATCGCATGTATGAACACTGTCGGCCGGGGATACGTGGGGAGGCTGTGGACGTCAGGGGTGAGTGGAAGGGCTGGGGTAGATCGCTAGAGCTGTGTTGTTGTTGTTTGTTGTTGTTGTTGTTGTTTAACGCCGCACTCAGCAATATTCCAACTATATGACGGCGGTCTGTAAATAATCGAGTCTGGACCAGACAGTCCAGTGGTTGACATTATGAGCATCCATCCGCGCAATGGGATACGGTGACATGCATCAACCAAGTCAGCGAGCCTGACTACCCGATCCCGTTAGTCGCCTCTTACGACAAGCATAGTCACTTTTAACGGCTTAAGCTGGGTGTATACCAAAACGTTCAAGTGCAGTGGTAATAATGTAACGTGCATGCCTAGTGAGATAAGTGAGTGAGTGAGTGAGTATGGTTTTACGCCGCTTTTAGCAATATTCCAGCAATATCACGGCGGGGGACACCAGAAATGGGCTTCACACATTGTACCCATGTCGGGAATCGAACCCGGATCTTCGGCGTGACGAGCGAACGCTTTAACCACTAGGCTACCCGACCGCCCCTAGTGAGATGAGTATACGGTGAGTGAGGCGGCATGTTTGAGATAAACGAAAGATAATGACGTGGGGAAATAAGTGTCCGTGCATGAGACCAATTTAGAAATTAATAACGTAAGTATAAGGTAGAGAAGGCTGCATGGGATAAAACTTAGAAAGAAAAGGATAAGCTGAAATAAGCATGTCTGCATGAGATAAAAGTGAGATAAATAAATACAGGCTGGAATAAGGTCATGTGCATTCGATACAAGGCGATAGATAAGTGTAAGGTGAAATTAGCTTATATGCATGAGAAAAGTGTAAAGTGGACTATGACGACGTGCATGAGATAAAGATGACAGAAAAGATTGATATGCCATTGGTGAACATATTGTAATATAAAAATCTGGTAAAACATTTTATTTTTTTTTTATTTTTTTTAATTTTTTTATCCAAACTGGCTTCCAGAGGCGATATCGCTTGGATTCAGACCATTATGATGTAATTGGTTTCATGACGTCATACTCAAATGACATCACTAATCTTTCAGCCACTGAAACTGGTTAGCTTCACCTTACCAAAGCACTAGTTGTTACTGTTTACGTACTGGAAAAGTTGCAAAACTCTGAGTTTTAAAAATTTTCGACTCGAGTTTATAATATATTTTTTATCCAAAGAGGCTCGGGGGAGATTCTCTACGTCATGTCAAGCCAATCCGCCACAAAAGAAGCAGTGCGTTATGGCGATTTAGATATACATTTGTTCTCCCTAGGAACCTCTTTCCGATCCAGCTTTTATTTCTCTCTGCGTGTATAATCATGTCTAGTGTATATCCCCACCCCATGCTGTTCACAGGGGCGTCCCAATATTTTAGTGTTCCACAACAGTGCTTTCACTTGAAGAGAAGAAGATTGCCTATAGTCCCAACAAAGCACGTCCCTGTTCAATCGTTTTCGACACACTGGGGTATTTCAAAAGCGATATTGTGGTATTATATGCTTACATTCTATACGACGCTTTAATCGTATGCATCATCGTTTTTGCGTTAGCGATTCCAATTCTGCTGTGAACATTTCACTAAACAGTAATAACCAAATAATTATCTCACGCTTGGGAATTACTTGTTTGTTTGTTTGTTTGTTGTTTAACGCAGCAATCAGAAATATTCCAGCTATATGACGGCGGTCTGTAAATAATCGAGTCTGGACCAGACAATCCAGTGATTGACATCATGAGCATTGATCCACGCAATTGGGATAGATGACATGCATTAACCAAGTCAGCGAGCCTGACCACCCGATCCCGTTAACGCCTCTTACGACAAGCATAGTCGCCTTTTACGGAAGAATGGGTTGCTGAAGACCTATTCTACCCCGGATCTTCACGGGGCGCTTTGGAATCACTAAATAAACTAAACTCAAGCGGCCAGCGAACATGACATTTGTGAATAGACTTAATCTACGATCGCTACCAGTGGAGTTTTTTAGGCCAAGTAGATCTGGACTTCATACGCTTGTATTGTTTGCCGTGTCTCTATGGGTGTGCCATCATTGAATGCCTCAGTTTTGAGGGTATGCCTGAGCGTGCACGGTAGCGAGTGTGTGGGGGCGGGTCTCCAGTGTATACAGTTTGCAAAGTTTACACAGTGGAAGTATTGACTGAAATCAAAGATTGCATTAATAAGTGTATGTGCTCGAAATGTGTATGCTTTTCATGCGAATGCGTGATTGTGTGAAGAATATATGCCTTATTAGAAATATATCTGCTACACAAACGTTCCTTCTTCAGTGTGTGTGCTTGGGTTTGTGTCTGTGGCCCTGAGAACTTTTGGCAGACTCTGACGTCAGTCATACTTTGTAATAACAGAATGTTTTGCGACTTTCCTGCAGGACGCATGAAGGATGTCGATTGCAAGTCACAACTCCTACGCGGTGACGTTCATGGGATGAAAGTTAGATAGGAAGATGGGGTGGGGTGAAATTGGGTTTAACGCCGCGTTCAAGATTATTGTACTTATATAGCGACGTGCAGGTGTGCGAGTGTGCGTGCTGCGTGCGTGTGTGTGTGTGCGTGTGCGTGTGTGTGTGTGTGTGTGTGTGTGTGTGTGTGTGTGTGTGTGTGTGTGTGTGTGTGCGTGCGTGCGTGTGTGTGTGTGCGTGTGTTTGTGCGTGCGTCCGTGTGTGTGCGTGCGTGCTATTAATATTCCAGCTATATGACGGCGGTCTGTAAATAATCGTCTGGACCTGACAATCCAGTGTTTGATTTCATGAGCATCGATCCACGCAATTGGGATATGATGACATGCATCAACCAAGTCAGCGAGACTGACCACCCGATCCCGTTAGTCGCCTCTTACAACAAGCATAGTCACCTTTTACGGCAAGCATGGGTTGCTGAAGACCTATTCTACCCCGGAATCTTCACGGGTCGACTGCAACGGTAGAGAATGAGTGAGTGAGTTTGATTTAACGCCGATCAAACGTGTAAGACCAAACGAGAAAGGTCGCAAGGTTTCATCGATAGCACATACTATACTTTTTTTCAATCGAGTACTATTACATCCATTTGTAAACACGTGTCTCTGGTTACCAAGTAACCAAGGAAAAATCAATCATCAACGCCAAAGTATAATCAGTATCGATAATTTGCCCAAATAGATTACAATGGGTGTCAAAGGTCAAATAGTGATGGAAATTGTACATTAGTACTCATGCCATACAATGGCAACCTGTAAACAATCAAGTCTTGAGAAATGTTATATAAGTAATGTATTAGAGCTCCGGCAAATGTTTGAACCTCTTCCAATTTAAAATTCCGTTTATATGAAACTTTAGCTGTACTTGGAGGCACGGATGGCCCAGTCGTCTAAGGCGCCGCGATTCGCTGTTCAGAGTTGCGTCCCTTGGGCACGCCAGAAACCTATGATTGTTGGTTCGAATCCCGGTTCGCCCTGATTATGTTTCTAGGTTTGTCAGTATCATACCCGTGCTCGTGGGTTTCACCGAAGTGGTAAACGTCTGGGACATCACTTCGGGCTTTCCCCCATATTAAGCTGACACGCCGTGATATAACTGGACTACTGTTAAAAGTGGCGTTAAACCCAACTCACTCACTTACTCACTCAGCTGTACTTCTAGTCTTACAGAGGCTAACGGGTTAACCCTTAGACGTGCAGAGCTTTAGCAAGGCGAGATGAAGACGGAATGGGATTATAGGAGTTTTAGGGACAAGTAGAGTAGTGAGTAAATAACCTGATGTAACTTGCTAGTTTGATCCTCATGACATTGACGTAATTGAAAGTAATTTGTACCAAAGCCATCGCTGTTTGATCGCAAAATATGTTACACTCAGTATAATCGTATGTTGTAATCCATCCCATTATTCTGGGGTGGTAGTTTAGGGTTACCGATGATTTTTATTGGAGAAAGTATTTATATTTTCATAACACCGGTTTTTTAAAAAGAAAAAACATGTTAAGTGAAAAATGTATTTTGGGCAATAAAACCCGAAAAGGAAAAAAGTTTTTTTCAGTTTATACATTTATTATTTTAAAAAAATACAAATTGTCTGTTCCTAAAGCGCACCATTGGCAGGGGATGCAGAATGTGAACAGTTTACTGCAGAAATGTATTCTTTGACATTGACAGTACAACCACGCTGGTTCTATCATAATAATGTCGTTCTAGAAAGTGGACGTAGTTTGTCAAATTTGTCCTACGAATTTTCTTAGATTAAGTGTTTTTTTCACAGCAAATAATGGTATACTTATCAAAGAAATTTGCTTATTGGTGTTGATAATTAAGAGATACAGAAAATTAATAAACAGTATTATTGCAAGTCAAATAAATAAGAAAGAACCTATATATGCCACTCCGTTTACTTTACTATTTTGATGTATATCTTAATGTTTTAGTATATAAAGCGAGATTCTTTGTTTAAAGGCTATCATCGTGACCGTGTTAAAAATTCAATTTAAGGCTGACCAAAATCCAGGTAACATACTCGTAGCTCTACAATATATGAAACTTATTCTAATACGTAGACTGACTGACTGACTATATGTATTCCTCTTTGTACAGCAATGATGCGAGCATGCAGAACAGGAGAGCAGCCACCGTCCGGGATGTGGAAGTGTTCCGGTGTGGTCCTGGAGATGGCCTTCTTCTCTGACGAGAAGGTGGCGGGAGGGGGCAACGACAGTGTGGGCGACTACTACATCTCGGGAACGTGGGGAGGTGGGGAGGTGAAGTTCGTCATTCACTACACAGGCAAATACGACGTCACCTACAACGGAAAATATGCTGATAGTAAGGTCACAGGTACCTGCGTCCAGAGTAATGGCGGTTCCAGTTCTTCCTTTGAGTTGGTGTTTTGTGGAAAAGATGCAAAGGTCACTCCGAGGCCTGGTCAGTGGTCAGGCCAACTCTGCCGATCAGGAGGGACTGAGACGTTCCATATCGACTTTGAATTTGGCGATCATCCGTACAAGTCGATAACTGGACGCGGTAAGGATGAAAAAGGGAACTTTCGAATCAAAGGTCGTCTTGAAGGACGAGGGCTTCGTCTGATACGTCACAACATCGTCTACTACGGCCTGATGAACGAATCAGGGACGGCGGTCGTAGGGATGTTCCTTGATTCAGGAGGATGCTGGATGGAAGGAAGGTTCGTGCTGGCGATCGGCGGAGGCAGTGCTGTTCCGTCTGGAGGCGCTTCTGACCACCCAACCAGTGGAGTCTGGTTCTGGTTCCTGAGTGGCCGCCCTGAATATCGCTGCTACCTCCAGCTGATGTTTGTTCCTGGGAAGTTCTCCGGTAATGGTCGAGACGAGACTGGATACTTCACTCTGACAGGAACCTGGAGTGGAACCACCATCACCTTCAAGAAGAGCACAACCTCGGTTACCTACACCGGGTCCATCTCTCCAGGAGCCAACGTCATCAGTGGTCAGAATCCAGATGGTGGAACATTCAACATTGCCTTCTTCATGGAGTTTGAACTTCCGGAATTCCCCTACCAGTTTCCAAACAAAAACGTTTCCAATGGACAGCAATGCGCTATCAAGCTGTTTCAAGAGATACAGATCTGGTTGTCAAGGAGACGCAGGCTTATCCAAGAGTTCCGCCTTATTATCCAAAAGATTGAACAAGCTCAATCTGGAAGCCTTTCTGTCCAGTTCCCGGGAGATATTGTGGAAGTCAATGAGCTGATAATCATCGCGATTAGTCTGTTAGCATTGCTCAGTGGGGGTGGAGCTGCATCGGCTTTGTTGTTAAGATTTGGCAAAAAGACTGACATGGTATCCTTCACAAGCGATGCATTTAAAGGCGCATCGAAGATCCTGGAAGTGTACAAGTCAGCTGCGGACGCTGAGACGCTGAAGGACTTGGTCGAGGAGGATGTCATCTCCTCCCGAATCATCTACTATCTCATCGACACTCTCTGGGACATCTCTGGAGCCTTGAGCACTCACTGCAAGGTTGACATATCAGTGAAGAGGATTGCCAAAGGGTTCCTGTTCCAAGCAGCTACTGGAATTGATATCATCAGCTTCGCCTTCCCTGATGAATATGCAGCGCCGCTGCTAACAGCTCCTGAGTTTGATCATGGGAAGCTGGGTGAAATAGAATCAGCTTTATTGGAATGTATTGGTAAAATCGCCGAGATGAACAAAGACGCCATGGACAGGGTTGGAGGTTCTGTTGGAGTTGCAATCCAGTTGAAGGACATACAAGAAGCCCTAGAGGACCTGGATGATGCATCACCCTCTGTTTTCAGGAAATGCCTGGATCAATGCATTGTTGTTCTGGAACGGAAGATGGAAATCTACGTCTCTCTGCAACTGAAGACCGAGAAATATTTTGAAGAGCGGGAAACCATCAGCTCCAAGTTGTCAGTGGAGACGGTTGTTACTGTAGAGTTTATCAATGAAGTTATAGCAGTCCTGAGAGACTTTAACCCAGGGTGGTGTCAAGCTGTTGAAGAAGCAAATCTTCAAGAAGTATTTGCGGCAACTATGACCAAGGTCTTCCCCGCCATCAGACAGAAGATGAACCTCATGATGAGCAGCTATCGCCCAGGTGGTTCAGACACTCCAGTTGACATACTCGAGATCGTTATTGTCGGTGAAGCAGCAGTAGGTCTACCTGCTTTCAAGAGAGACCTGTTATTCCCTGTCCCAACTCTCCAGGATGTTGTACTATACCAACCATACGGATGCACCATTAACCAGTCCACAATCCTTGGCATTGCGTCCGGCTCTTTCAGACCAAGTTGCCGACAGATGTCATCCAGCGTCGACCTACCGCAATCGTGGAACTCCCTCCTTTCCGGACAAACTGAAGAGGTTCCTTCAATCTACCTAGAACAGGCCGTTATTGACGAAGTCACATTCACAGAGCTGAAGGATCTTCTTCAGCAGTTCCCAGAGGATGTCCAGAGAAACCGCCTCATCATCCCCTTCTTCACCGCCTCGGATGCTGACTCTCTGCCTCCTGTCCCCCTCTGGTTGTTGACCTCTGCCTGCTCTGTGGCAGGGATGGTGAGTGGGGTCAATGTCCGCGTCCACCTCGCCGCCAGCCTCCCCGTCCCCGACCCAAGTCCAGAGTTACAGACTCTGTGTCAAAGCCAGTACAGCTACGCCCAGACGGCCATGACCTGTGACATCGCTCAGCTCCACCTCGAGGGCATCAACACCAGCTGGCTCAATCGCTTTATGCAGAGCGAAACGCTCTCGAGTTATTTCTCAAGTAAGTGGTACATCGCATTCTGAAGCAAACTTAACGTCTGTTAGAATAGGTTTCCAGCAACCCATGCTTGTCGTAAAAGGCGACTAACGGGATCGGGTGGTCAGGCTCGCTGCATGTCATCTTATCCCAATTGCGTAGATCGATGCTCATGATTTCAATCACTGGATTGTCTGGTCCAGACTCGATTATTTACATACCGCCGACATATAACCGGAATATCACTGATTGCGGCGTTAAACAACAAACAAACAAAACATAAAATGTATGCTACACCATAGATACGGTGAATGGAAATTACAAATGGATACGACAGTTGTAAGTGTAAAATCTAAAATATTCGAAGCGTCTGTTAAATCCCCAACAATGTAATACGTTAATACGACTTATCTCAAATGTTATAACCTCGGTTAATCTGTAAATAAACCCGTAAGTATCCGGGGTACAATAGGTCTTCAGCAACCCATGCTTGCCGTAAAAGGCTACTAACGTGACTGGGTGGTCGGGCTCTGAGGACGTGGTTGATGCATGTCATCGTATCCCAATTGATGTCAATCACTGGATTGTCTGGTCCAGACTCGATAATTTACAGACCGCCGTCATATAGCTGGAATATTGCTGAATGTGGCGTTAAACAACAAATAAACAAATAAATAAATACTCTTTCAATATATCACTGTGACCATTTCAGATGATTTTCAATGTTTGTAACAGGCTCTTCCACTCGAACAAGGAATATGTCGTTCGAAGGAGGCGTGATCCGAATAACGACGACCACTACAACGACCTATCAAGGGTAGATAACTCAACTGGATTGGGAGAATCGTCTACAGACAATTCCGTTCTTTAGCTTTAGTGCTGCCCGTAAGAGAGGGCCTGTATTATTAACAAAAATACGTTTAATGGAACGCATTGCTTTTGTAATTTTAGACAAGGATAATCGACGGCGCATAGTTTGGCTATCTTTGTGCTAAGAATTTCCCAGTTCCATCAATGGTATACAGTAAACTACGGTTATAACGAACTCAAAGGGACCACTAATTTTAGTTCGTTATAACCGTAGTTCGTTATAAGCATAACTACAACATACTACAACAAATTTTAGGGACAAAAAAGTTCCTTATATCCGTCAGTTCGTTATAAGCGTGTTCTTTATAAACGTAGTTTATGTAGTATGAAGTGTAGGAAAGAGTACATCCATGCCTTGATAGGGAAGGACCATTTGATACTTGTGCAAAGAGGGCTGTATTATTTGTTCCTGGAAAGAAATGTTCAGGAAGAAAAGCTTGGAAAAACTATCTTCCCTGGACAGGCTTCATGTCCTAAAAATGACCGTCTTTTCCTCTCAGAATGTTTTAAAGGAGTGGCCTTTCCTTTCTAACACCCTCGAACTCAAATCAACCATTATCAAGCTGGATGCCAATCTCATTAAAATCAGATCTTAGTTCTCGCTACCGGTAAACAAAGATATGAAGACATCCCAATACGGGTCACGTCAGACCGACCTTGCCCAAACTTTGACCGACCAATGGAATGAGTGACAAGCCAATCGACATTAGCCAATCAGAAGGCAGCTTTCTCGTGCTTTACGGCACTAATTTCAAATTGGCGACTACGCTTCGAAACATATTTTGACAAATTCTCGATTACAAATTTGAAACCTGAACAAAAAAACATTCTTGAGTGGTTAATATATGGTCTAGATTGTATGTATTCAGTCGTTAAGCCCGTAACTATCGTTCGGAATACCCCGTGTTAACGTTTCCGAGGTTGCATGATCAGAAATCACATTCCGACAGTCACTTTCATGATCTGGTAAGCAACGGTCTGATTGGTCGGATGAAAGGTCGTTCTGACGTGACCCCTAATGGGGTGTCCTCAGATCTTTGTTTAGCGGTAGCGAGAACTAAGATATGATTTTAATGAGATTGGCTGGATGCAGAATTATGACCTATCGTTACATTCGAGACAAGTTACAACTTCATGTGGGACGCTTCCCCTACTGAGAGTTTTATGTTACTGATGATGACCAGTGTTACTTGATACTGTGTCGCCTGTATGCCGGTATTATTGTCAGATCGAATGCAGCAGTAATACGTATCTTAATCTCACATTTGGTTTGACTGTCAATAAAAGGAAATCTCGAATCTTTTTATCTGATCGACCGTGTCGTCTGCTATGGCTGTCATCTCAGTGAAGCCATTCGAAATGAGTACAGCGATCTGATTGGATATCGCGTTTTCATCACAAGGGACACAACTCGTGTTCAACGCGGCACTGGGCCACAATCGATCCCGAAAATTAGACTTGAAATGGCAAGGGTGAAAACTAGGCTTTGATATATGCAGGTGGACACTCTTTCCTCGGAAAGATGTCCCTACTATGGCATCATCCCTTATCCAATGTTGTTTTCCACGATCGATGGGTCATAGCAGTGATGCAGTAAGCAGTACCCACAGTTGTATGGTCTACAGAAAGTTGGTTCAGTGGGTTTTTTTATTATTTACTCATGTTGGTTTACAAGTAGATTTATATTTACAAAATATTGCTTTTGTTTAATATATACCAGTAATCTCACAGCAATAAATATGTTTGATACAAGGCAATGACTTTATTATGTGTGTGTTTATGGTGCGTTCATCTACATGCTAAGTTATTTATGACATATGTCGAAGTTCGGCGGGAAGGTCGTCGGTTCGATCCCCGGCCGCGTCATATCAAAGACGATAAGCCGGAGATGCTATATGTTGTTAACCTGCCTGGTAAAAAAAGGACTGGTCGGCTCGGAGTCAGTATACTGTGTCTAAGTGGGGTATTCATGTTAAACTACGACATGATATCTCAGTTGGTTAGCACCATAAAACAGGCATCAGTCCGGACTAGTATGAACACACACACACACACACACACACACACACACACTGACTCACTCACTCACTCACACACTGACTCACTCACTCACTCACACATGCACACACACACACACACACACACACACACACACACACACACACACACACACAAACACACACGCACAAACACATACACGAAACAAGGGCATATAAAAGCGACGTTAAACCCCAGTCCTGGACTAATGTCATCTCTGTGGTTTATATGTATCACATCAGTTATGGACTAATGTCATCTCTGTGGATTATATGTGTCATATCAGTCCTGGACTAATGTCATCTCTGTGGTTATATGTGTCATATCAGTCCGGGACTAATGTCATCTCTGTGGATTATATGTGTTATATCAGTCCTGGACTAATGTCATCTCTGTGGTTATATGTGTCATATCAGTCCGGGACTAATGTCATCTCTGTGGATTATATGTGTCATATCAGTCCTGGACTAATGTCATCTCTGTGGATTATATGTGTCATATCAGTCCTGGACTAATGTCATCTTTCTGGTTTATATGTGTCATATCAGTCCTGGACTAATGTCATCTCTGTGGATTATATGTGTCATATCAGTCTGGGACTAATGTCATCTCTGTGGTTAACTAGTGTCATATCAGTCCTGGACTAATGTCATCTCTGTGGTTAATTAGTGTCATATCAGTCCTGAACTAATGTCATCTCTGTGGTTAATTAGTGTCATATCAGTCCTGGGCTAATGTCATCTCTGTGGTTTATATGTGTCATATCAGTCCTGGACTAGTGTCATCTCTGTGGTTTATATGTGTCATATCAGTCCTGGACTAGTGTCATCTCTGTGGTATATATGTGTCATATCAGTCCTGGACTAGTGTCATCTCTGTGGTTTATATGTGTCATATCAGTCTGGGACTAATGTCATCTCTGTGGTTTATATGTGTCGCATCAGTTATGGACTAATGTCATCTCTGTGGTTTACATGTGTCATATCAGTCCTGGACTAATGTCATCTCTGTGGTTAATTAGTGTCATATCAGTCCTGGACTAATGTCATCTCTGTGGTTTATATGTGTCATATCAGTCCTGGACTAATGTCATCTCTGTGGTTTATATGTGTCATATCAGTCCTGGACTAATGTCATCTCTGTGGTTTATATGTGTCATATCAGTCCTGGACTAGTGTCATCTCTGTGGTATATATGTGTCATATCAGTCCTGGACTAGTGTCATCTCTGTGGTTTATATGTGTCATATCAGTCTGGGACTAATTTCATCTCTGTGGTTTATATGTGTCACATCAGTCCTGGACTAGTGTCATCTCTGTGGTTTATATGTGTCATGTCAGTCCTGGACTAATGTCATCTCTGTGGTTAATATGTGTCATATGAGTCCTGGACTAATGTCATCTCTGTGGTTTATATGTGTCATATCAGTCCTGGACTAATGTCATATCTGTGGTTTATATGTGTCATATCAGTCCTGGACTAATGTCATCTTTGTGGTTTATATGTGTCATATCAGTCTTGGACTAATTTCATATCTGTTGTTTATATGTGTCATATCAGTCCTGGACTAATGTCATCTTTCTGGTTTATATTTGCCATATTAGCCTTGAACTGAAAACATCTCCGTGGTTTATATGTTTTATATCGGTTTGAAAATATTAATCTTAAATATCCTTACAGAGTTTTGATTGTCCTCAGCAATGTAATCTCAGATGGGTTTTCTTTGATGACCATTCTGTGTGGGTATCTGTGACACACAGACAGTACAATAGGTGGAATCCTTCTCACACCAGCGCCAGGATGAGGATACAGAGGAGCAAGATGCTGCTGAGGACAAATGCTGCTACGATGACGGCGGTCTGGATGTGACGTCGCCGACGTGTTGACTTATCGGATACGTTATTAATCTGAAATGACCAAATACATCTTACAAGTTACATACCTGGTATCAATCTAGCAATCGTACACGGCATTTAGCTTCGTCGGAAAATGCTCAGGTCTAAACTGACGGCGAAAAAAGACACGATAACCACCGGAACTCCATGATAGCGTGTATAACATGATAATATATTCCTATGGAAAAAAATCACACCCCTCTATACACATAGAGACAAGGAGTGACACCCGCCATCTTGGTTTTTGTTCAAGATTTCGCACTCAGATCGAATCACGCGATATAACTGGAATACTGTTAAAAGCAGCGTTAAACCCAACTCACTCACTCACGCTGTCCAAGCGGCACGTGTTTCACCTTTTTTTCATTTTCTATAAAAAAGAAACGTGCCGTCAACGTGTATGATTTTCTGCATAGAGCATTGATGTGTTTGGACGATGTGTTTTTAAATTCTTGCAATTTTATTTTTTAAAGTGGTAAAGTTTCTTTTGGTCGTCAGCTTATCTATCACATCAAAGCTCAAATTATTTCACATTAAGATAATAATATTCTTTCAGGGTCTTAATTGAAAATAGGCTCGTGCACCCCCTAGATGTATACATACAAGCTAAAATACATGCACACTGCCGAGAAAAAGATTTGAAAGTATGTACGTTAACATTTGACCTACAAACTACAAACGTTATCAAAACATTACTTGTTTGAAAACATTCGCCAAAACACTGCAAACTTCATGTCCAAAACACAACTATGATACCCGTATAAAATATATCACCATCGAATAACCATTTGTATGTTTGTTTCATTTTTAGACACCATATGTGTATGTGTGTATACTTTCTTTTGCCCCGCACCCGTGAAGATCCGGGAAAGAATAGGTCTTCAGAAACCCATGCTTGCCGTAAAAGGCGACTATGCTTGTCGTAAGAAGCGACTAAAGGGATCGGGTGGTCAGGCACACTGACATGGTTGATGCATGTCATCGGTCCCAATTGCGTGGATCGATACTCATGATGACAATAACTGGATTGTCTGGTCCAGACTCGATTATTTACAGACCGCCGTCATATAGCTGGAATATTGCTGAGTGCGGCGTTAAACAAACAAACAAACAGTTTACATTGTATGAACAGGGGTAAAGGAACAGTTCCAGAGAAAGAAAAGCAGAGATACAATTTAAAAAAAAAAAAAAAAAAACCTTATACGGAGGTCGACCACTGACTGCATGGCAATGGCGATTAGCTGAGGTGTCTGCCACAAGAGGGTTCCGAATGCCATAATCCTGAGATGTGCAACACGTCTCTCTGATTCCTATTGCAAATTCACCACCAATGTCTTTAGAACTTGACGTGGAATAATTGTTCTTCATGTGATAACTTTGTTCATTCCCAGTGAACACACACAAGGATCCATCATTCTGCCACACGCTGCCCGATTCATCGGTACGCAGAGAAAATGCCATACCAGAGTCCACGTCTTCCCGGGGACGCTGCGAGATCGGCCGTGGTTCGGCGAGATCTCTTCGCGAGGAAACATCCTCTGGCTGTTGTCTCCCATCAGTATTATCAGTAGTAGACGAATAAGACACATCCCTGTTGAAATTATCGCTGTAGTCCATCATCTGATCGTCTACAGATCATTAATCTGGCTCCTTTCAACACTAGTTCTCCACACAGTCGCCTCCTTCGCATAAAGGATCGAGGGTTCTATTCATTTTAAGACCGAGGTCCCAAGCAATGAGGAAGTTCTAATTTTTTGTCAACTTATTCTCCGATACGTCGGGCAGTATTCACCATAATAATACACTGTTGGTCTGGCGATATTGTGTAATGATAGGCCTAAAATTGTTTTGAAAAGCGTTGGATAATTTACGAGCCAGGGACGGCCTCATTTGTGATCCATTCTGTTTTATTCAACAAGGAAGTGCGATCTGCCTCGTGTGTTATGTGAGTCATTCGATACCCCACATATGGTTCGACGAGGCAATGTGATATCAGTGAATTAGTTTGGGCGTCAGAAGCTATTGCTGGAGGGCAACGGAGCATAGTGGACATTTCTACTGCATACGTAACAGGCATATTCGTCCAAACAGGATTCATTTATAACCGCCGTCATATAGCTTGAATATCGCTGAGTGCGGCCTCAAACAACAAACAAACAAACACTTTTATGGGTTCAAGAATTTTGAAGACTGTTAAGGTTGTCTTTTTGCTAACTCTTTTGAAATTGATGGCGTTCTATGGGGCGTTCCTTTGTACCAAACACATTAATAAACACGTGATTATGACAATGCTGGGATTGTACAATGGGCGCTGCCTTTATAATTGGATTTTAATTACGCTATCATGCAGTAACACGATACTCGTGTACACATGCAAACATTACATTCAATCTCACATCACAATACATAATACGCCCACCCGCCCGCCATGTCCCATACACTAAACACACACAACCATATGGCTTATATAATATACCTCCCCGGCTTATGCACGTGCTGAACATGTCATTTCATTTTAAGGGTTGGGGGTTAAGGACCTCTCTTCGGATGCTTCCTTCCGGAAAGTTTTACATTTACACCATCAGTTGGCACAGGAATGGGGTTTGAATCCCCAGGCACACTCGGGGAAGTCGGTAACCTATGAATGCGGCCAGAGATAGCACACACACGCACACACGCACACACGCACAAAGTACACACGCACTCGAACCTTGTGTATCAGCTAGTACCTAACCTAACATCCTTCTCCGTAAGAATGTGGTTGAGAAACTTTAGTCGGTAAGATGTAAAACAGTGATATCTTTATCGGGTGTATAAGATTGGAATTACACCCAACGATATCTGCCTTTGGGTGCTTTTACAACGAGTAACCAAACGAACACCTGACAGTTCATAATACGGCACGCTAAGGCCGACGCACCTTGTATATTGCCTGTTGCACGGGTCATTGATCTTCCTGAATTACAACTAAATATAACTCACGTATTTTTAAGCTCCATACAAGCAATACACAAACCCTTTTATAAACTGTTTCGTCGACAAAGTCACACCGTGCATACATTTTGTACACCTGGTATCATCATTGTATAGTTCTATTGATTTGCAGTTGCGAGTTCTTTTTGACCATGACGCTTCCATTTTGTTTGGACGGTTTTTTTCAATTACTACTACTACTGCTGCTGCTACCACCACCCCCACCACCACCACCACCACCACTATTTATTTGTTTATTTATTTATTTATTTATTTATTTATTTATTTATTTATTTATTTATTTATTTATTTATTTTCGCGCTTGCACTACCTTTGGTGGATAAGAAAAAGAAAGATAGAACTACCAAATCAATGTGGTAGATTTTTAAAAAATAACTGCTCAAATGCATTGTATATCGTCTTTAGCCCCATAAATCCTCTATAAAGTGTATAAAAAACCATGGCAACCATGCATGTTTTTAAGTACTCTGAGACCGCCTCCGTGGCGTAGAGGTAGAGCGTTATAACAAGAAACTACCTGACGACGCCCAAATGACGGCACATATGCTCTGCAAATCTGCAATCAACTGAAATCTGCACGACAGTCGACATGTTGTTTATGGGCCGGATGTCGATTTCGTTATGCGATTTTGATTGGACTGTACATGCATCTAGTCCAGCCAATATGTGACTTCATAGTTTCAGCCTAGTTTGGCAAGGGTGGAAACTGGATTTTTATAGTCAGTTAACTCCCTTGCCTCGGGAAGATGGAAGAACGGGGCAACAACAGCAGAGAGAAACCTGTGAGCAATCTTTATCCTTGTCTGTGATAAATAATACAATAAACTCATCCGTTTTTCTAATATTCGAACATAAAAAAGTCTTTGACCCAAGCTGATTTTCTTTGGAGATGTATATACATAAATAACAGTACAAATATCCGGTAAAAAATCACCTGGGGTAACAGACATGTCATAATTAAGATTTTCCCTTGAAGCTCGCAAAATCGTGCAGGACAGAAAAATGGTCTAGCCGTCAGTTATTTGAATATGTCTGATATTTGTCGATAGTTCTTTGATTTCCACAACTCTAAAATTTGGCATTTTTAGTCGTCTCTTATGCTACCTCGTCCTTTGTTTTAATTCTTATCCTTATTACTACCGAAAAAAGCTAATTTGCTACATCCCTCATCCAAAATAAAATGTGTCCTGATTGTTATTATCTTTCAGACAAGAATACATACACACCTTCACGACATTAATGTTTGTGACTACAGCGTCCAGTATCACATTCCATGGCCAGCGTACCGGGCCACGCCCATGACTCTGGAATATATTTATTTCATGAAAAAAAATAATCTAGAAACGCATACAAAAGCAAGTCTAGCCAGATCTAGCTAGCTCTAAAATCAGCATAGGGAAATGTGGATTTTTTTTATTTTTAGAGTCAAAAAGGATATTGAGTAATATAAGATTTCACAGACTAAATGTTAGTCTAACGGTCTACCAGTGTGGAACATATTTATAAACGACATAAAAACGCTTTTCTAATCAAATTTATTATTACAGTTTTATAAGTACAAAATGAAGTGACCAATTAAGGAAGTACAAAGTGATGGATCTACATGATGAGGTATGAAACATAAAATATGCATAACATTCTTGTTATATCGGTTTATTGATGATGACTACTGTATTCCCCATTCTTCCACATATCAATCATCATTTACAAACAATTAACACACATTAATATCGTCTCAATGTGACTATTAATATTAACCCACTTACATTAATAATTTCATAGCAGTATAAAAAATCGTTCATTTTGAAAAGAGGTAACAAAATAAATTATCATAATGCAAACAAGTATATATACATTTTTAACAGGAAATTGTTCAGTTTAATCAATTCTGGAATGTGAATAACATCATAAACGGTTCTTGGGAAAAGAACGCTTACTGATGCTCTCGCCTCTAACACTACAACAGAGCCATACAACTTGACACAACAATACCACACAACATGTATTTTGTATAAAACCTCTCGTACTTAATATACTTGGCCGTATGAAACGAGAATATCGGACATGAAAATAGTATCATTATGTCTTAATAGAAAGAAAAGAATAATTTAAAAAGTAATTTTGAAAGTTAGGGCAATTTTGTAAACAACTGTGTCCGAAAAACCGCGCTGTTGTCATTCATATTGATGTCAGGCTGTTATATTCAATAATGACATATACTCTTTAAAACGTCAATCTGGTTAAATCGAATCCATACTTTTGCGATTAATACCGTTCGTATATGAAAATATGTGATGTCAATAATTTTGATTATGTCATTTGTGATACATCTTGGAAAACACTTTTTTTTTTAGTCTACACACGCTGATTTCTGGGTACAATGCGTGTTATGACGCAATGACGTAATTAATAACAAGTTGGTTTTTTATATAATCGTGGAGTTTCTTCCTGTTAGTACTGTGGCCTGACTAATATTTATTTTTTGTCGATCGTAGGTGTAAGTTTGATTAGTCTATTGATAAATTAGTTTTTAATAAAACATTCTCTGAGTATGAATAATTGTAAAAAACATGACATAAAAGGTTATGCGTTATGCGTGTGAGCGTATGAAAGTGGATTAGCGTGTACGTGGTTTGCTATAGCTTATACATATACACAGTCGTACTAACATCCACATTACACCAACAACTGTGCTTTTAACGGTAATATGATATGCAAATGTGTTCAGCGAAATGCGATTGAAATTAAGTCCATAACATGTTGTTCCTAACATTTGAGCCCATTTCTAGTGTCCCCCGCCGTGATATTGCAGGAATATTGCTAAAAGTGGCGTAAAACCATACTCACTCACTCCTAACATTTGAATAAGATTTGTTCGAGTTTCATTAAAACGCGAAAGCAAAACGTAAATACATACAAAACCAATTTCATAACTGATCACTGTTATATCACGGGTAACAGAAATATGAACAATGAAGCACTTCATTGATCAACATACACGTTTGTCCACCAGCGTAGAACACATCCTGGTTGAAACATGGGTGGTTGTTTGATTTATGGCACATGTTGTGATGGGTCGATACACAGAGGTGGATTTCATCAGCAGTATACCCTCACGTTCAGCACAAGGGAAGACAACTCCTGCAACCCTCGCCATCATTCGTCACCACTCGCCCCTTTCCGTAACCTGCAAGAAGCGGCTTGTCCCGGAATAACACGAGTTGGTCACGAATGCCTCGCCATTAGCTGTACTTTGTCAACAAGTGGAATCTTGCCAACGCGAAGAGTCTGTGTCACTAAAAGCGTTACTGTTGTATACATGTCATTCAAGACAGAAAATCACACATGTAATCAGAACTATTACTTTGACTTCAACAGCCTGCTGAAGAAACCGTCACCATTCGTTCCATTCCAGAAAACAAAAGCCGTTAAGAAATGAACAGAAATGGCCGATTGAGATGTTTCTTGATGTCCTATGGCTTGCGTCAGATGTCTCATGGCGTCATGTCATTCGCAGTCCGTTTCATTGTCTGGTATTCCATATCAGACGATCTAGTTCAATCCAGTTCAATCTGGTTCAGTCAGGCAATAACTGGTCCAGTCTAGCAATAACTGGTTCTGACAAGGCACTACAGCTGTGTCCTGGACCGAGATTGGACACGACCACAACAATTGCTCTTAAAGGGAGACTTGGGTCATCTGGCAGTCCTAGCTAATAGGATGGTATCATTTAGAACCCACTATGCTTGTCTGTATACTCAACTTTTGAAATGTAAAATATCTACCAGTTAATGCTTCCCCGGGAAAATACGGGGTTAAAATCTACCAATCTATCAACCTATGCATGTCGCGAGAGGAGACTAACGGGATCGGGAGGTCAGGCTCGCTGACTTGGTTGATGCACGACATCGTATCCTTAATGCGTAGATCGATGCTCATGATTTCAATCAACGGACCGTTTGGTCCACACTAGATTATTTACAGACCGCCGTTCTATAGATGGAATGTTTGGAGTGAGGCATTAAACAACAAACAGTAATGATTCCCTGATTACATCACATTAATCACTTATCACAACGTCTTGGCCTCGCTAGAAACTGTGAGGATCGTCTCCCTTTAACTAAGCCGTCTCTACAAACATGTCCGTGCCTGATGATGGCCCCGTTCCTCTAAGCGACCGTTGCGTTAAGATTATTGTAATTCCCATATCTTTCACACAGACTTACGACGATCGCAGCACTATAACATTATCGTAACTCCCATATTTTAACATAGCACTAAGACGACCGTGGCTCCCATATTTTAACACAGATCGTAGCGCTAAGGTGATCGTAACTCCATATTTTAACACAGACTTACGACTGTCGTAGCGCTAAGATGATCGTAACTCCATATTTTAACACAGACTTACGACTGTCGTAGCGCTAAGGTGATCATAACTCCTATATTTTAACACAGACTTACGACTGTCGTAGCGCTAAGGTGATCATAACTCCTATATTTTAACACAGACTTACGACTGCCGTAGCGCTAAGGTGATCATAACTCCATATTTTAAAACAGACTTACGACTGTCGTAGCGCTGCGATCGCTTTGTGGAACGGGGACCGGTACTAAATTCCAAGAAGATCCATATTCAGAGATATTCTACAGACAGTAATATGTCTGCTTGATCATTAACAGAACACTTGCAAGGCACTCGGAGAACTGTCATTGCTTGAGCTGAAAGGTGTTTTTGAAAACCATTTGATGCGCAGATCCTGCAGACAGTATCCCAGTCAGACTGAACATCCATACTGCCACATGTACCAAGTAATATGGTGTTGATGCAGTCACGTGTCACGTTTTCGTCTCCGTGTTTATATTCCTCCATATTCCTATATAAATGATGTATCCTAACAACATAATCACTGCCCCAGCAACGACCCAGCACAGCGAGCGGTAGAACTTGCGGCGACATGCACTCTGGTGATAGGGTTGGATGTTGATTTGATTCTGGAAATTGAAAGATAAGATCAAGCTCCTCTACATCGCCAAAACATGGAGTATATCTTTGCATCTACATCGCCAAAACATGATTGCATCTTTCTACTCTTGGACTTAATCCCTGCATGTGTCATTTGAACAAAACTAACAGTGTTTACATACATACTACTTCAGAGCTACAGATAAACAGCGTATTTGCGTAAAATACCCCCAAAATATACTAGCCACATAAAGAAACTGTGCACGGAGAAAATATAGATATAAGGGCACACTGTCCATATATGAAATATAGGTTTGAACACAGCAATTATTGGAGACATTCAAACGCTCATGCACGTGCCATGCGATATGACGTCATTGATGGGGGCCTATGGATGTGCAATGTGTTACTGCACGTGCATCCTGTGCAGCTGTACACAGCATGTGCAACTCAAAATTTGCTGTCACTTTGGAAAGCATGATCTGTGGTCATTCAAAAATTCAAAACTTCTCAGGCGCAGACACAAGCATATCACAAGCTAATCATGCCAAGATTGACAGCTGCACAGCGTCATGAAGCCATTGGAATGATCCGAGCGGGAATGAGGCAACAACAGGTGGCAACACATTTCCAATGCCATCGTAACACGATATCGGCATTGGTGAGGTGTTATCAGAACACAAATGACGTTGCCGACCACCCACGTTCAGGACGTCCCCGAGTAACGACGCCAAGACAGGACAGATGGATTCGAGTTACACATCTCCGACACAGGTTCCAAACGGCAGTAACGACGTCCCAGACAATTCCTGAACTGCGCCGTATCCATCCCAACACTGTCAGGAATCGTTTACGTCAGTACGGGATTCGACCACGACGCCCTGCCATACGTCCCATCCTGACACACCGTCATCGAGTCAACCGTCTAAGATGGTGTCGAAATCATGTTCGCCAACCTCGAATATGGTGGAGAAATGTTGTCTTTACAGATGAATCGAGGTTCAACATTTCCCACAGTGACGGGCGCCAACGTGTCTACCGGCGTTTGGGAGAACGTTATGCACGCAACTGTATTGTGGAGAGGAATCGTTTTGGAGGTGGCTCTGTGATGATTTTGGGTGGGATAACAGCACGGCACCGAACCCCTTTGCTGGTTGTTCAGGGCAATCTCACCGTTGTTGGCTACAGATATCAGATTCTGAGGCCTGTGGTCATTCCTTTCCTGCAACGTCATGGCCCGGGATTGACATTTCAACAGGACAACGCTCGTCCTCACACGGCTAGGGTCGCAATGGATTTCCTTCACCATAACAATGTCATGTTACTGCCATGGCCTGCAAATTCTCCAGATCTCTCCCCAATAGAGCATGTGTGGGATGAAATGGAGCGCCGTCTGCGTCGTCTTCCACATCCTCCAGATAACGTCCGTGACTTGGCACAGGATTTGAGGAGGATATGGCAGGCCATTCCCCAGGCCTTCCATGCCCATTTGGTGGACTCCATGCATTGCCGATGCACTGCTGTGATTCACGCACAGGGTGGTCATACCCGTTATTGACTTTGTGACTTTGTCGTTTGACACCCTACTCCATTTTGATCTTCTGACGTTATCGTAACAGATGTTGTTCAGGTCCCGTTGACATTTTCTTATGGTCAGATCATTCAGCTGCTACAGCGTCTGCATCATTTTGTTCTTCCTGTGTTGTATTTCAATCCAGAATATATTTTCTCCGTGCACAGTTTCTTTATGTGGCTAGTATATATTCAAAACCCAATCACTTTCAATTAACTTGCGTACAGAAACGCATGCATTAAATGAAAAACTCAAATGAATATAAACAGCTCGTGTAAATTCCCAATGAAGCTTTTTCAGCATGCGTACAAAGGAGTTAATTTCCGAAACACAATTACGAGCTAATTTACTTTCCGAATCTAGCCTATTTATTTAGAACAGTTATATACATCTAAAACATTTTTTTCATTTTTTATATATCTTATTTAGAACAGTTATATACATCTAAAACATTTTTTCATTTTATATATATCTTAAAATGTTCACTAATTCTTTTGAAAACCCAAAAGAGTGACGAATAGATGAGTGAAAAAACATTGGTTATCCAATGAAAAATGTAATAAACCAATTAGAATAGAAACCCTAGAGTAAAAACTCAATTGCTCAAAAAGTTATCTAGAGCTCTGCTACTTGCATATAATGTCCATAAAAAATTAATAATTTAATAAAAATATTAAATTGATTATAATGCCGCCAATTGTTGTCGTTACTGTACTACGAATGACACAATGTTAAAATAGAACGTGAGTGAGTGAGTTGGGTTTAACGCCGCTTTGAACAGTATTTCAGTTATATCACGACGTGTCAGCTTAATGTGGGAGGATAGCCCGAGGTAATGCAGGTATTAGGCGGTTACAAGTTTAGTGAAAGCCAAGAGCACGGTATACTGCCGATAACCAAATGTGTCAAATATAATCAGGGTCCACGTCATAATTTAAGATACTGGCACGCCTAAGGGACGCAACTCCGCACAACGTATTCCGGCGCTTGATACGACTGGGTCACCCGGGTCCGAACAAGACATTGTGTTTTCATATTCACATTACTGAATTGAGTTAATTGGAATGCTATTACACAGTTCCGGATTATCGGGGTTTTGTTTACAGAGGTTCTCAGAGTACGTCAAGCAGCGGTTAGCGGTCTCACCGGTGTGTAAGTAGGGGCCACCACGTTGGGTGGAATATGAGGGTTGACGTCATGCTCCAGATGATCAACTCTCGGGTGCGTTAAGGCTTGCTCATATGAAGGGGGCTCGCCTGAGCTCTTGACAGCGTCTTCATACGACGGTAACGTGAAGATGGTGAAAACCTGCGGTGTAGTGAGACCGGAAGTAGTAGAACCGGATGTCATTTTCTGGAGCAGAGAAGAATGAGTGATTTACTTGGTAGTATTGATTACCACCATCTCATAAATATAAACTGTCAGCGCCAAAACAAATATGGACCAGACCCATTGGAGGTAAAAGACAAAATAGCGTGAAAATTATATGAATGGCCCACAGAATAGAATGATAATACAATATGCAGCGCTTCATATGGTCAGAGGCGCTTGGTCGACGGTTCTTTTCAAGAAACATAATTTCATATGCATCCTGAAATATTGATTGTGCCATTGATGTGTTGCTCATCATGTGTTTTCGGGTTTCATGTTTCAATTTACAACGTACTGTAAACGGCCACTTTGGTAGCATTAATTGATATTATGTAATCGAAATTTATCGTTATTTCAATTACTTCATCGTTCTTTCGATTTTTTTTCTCATTTCGATTATTTTCTCGTTATTTCAAGTTTATTTCAAAACCTCGAAATGTCCAGTTTATTTTCGTTATTTCATTTTTTTTCTCGAAATTTCGAAAATAATCGAAATCACGAGCGAATAATCTGGGTAACGAGAGAAAACTCTAAGCAACGAGGAAATAATTGAAATAACGAGTAATTAATTGAAGTAACGAGAACAAAAACGAAGCAACGAGTAATGACATAACCAGTAATTTTGTTGTGATATCAACTTGCAATAACGAGAAAATACCCGAAATTACGAGAAAAAGCTCAAAGTAACTAGAAAATAAATGAAATTACGAAAATATAATAGAAGTAAGGAGAAAAAATAAACGGAATTTTGAGAAATTATGTATATGCTACCAAAGAGGCACCATCAGGCTTTCGCAATCAGCCGCAAGTTCTCTGAAGTAATCGAATTATCGGTTCATTCATTCCTATTAGTAGATATACTGGATTGTCTGGTGCAGACTCGAATGTTTACAGACCGTCGTAATATAACTGGAGTGCGGCGTTAAACAACAAACAAACAAACTTAAGACATGTTCTTTTATAGTTACCAGTTTCGTAAAACCTATTTTGTTTTTGTTTGTTGTATACCAGCTGTATGACAGCGGTCTGTAGTCTGTAACTACTCCAATCTGGAATACACAGTCCGGTGATTGACATCATGAGCATCAAAACATTCATGATCCAGTTGAACAGTCTCCAAAATTTGTGTTTCACGATTATCTCCAAGAATGCTTTTAAGCAGTATATCTTATTTTGTTATGATATGTAAGATACTTTGACCTAATATTTATAGTTATGATCTTGTGTAAATAATAATTTATAAAAAGGACACAAACGTGTACAGAAAGGTCTGGCCACATGATATAAAAATATTTTCTGATGTAGACATGTGGCGACATTGTTTATTAAACAGTATACATATGTGTGGGAGTTGAGAGACGATATTGCGTAAACATTATAGCATGATGGAGAAGGTATGATGATTGATCATATATAATATATCAATATTCAGATACTGTACAGAAATGCTTGTTGAGAGAGTGAGTTTCAACATCGTTTTGGCCAATATGTGAGTTTTGTCAAGGCGTATCAGTTTGATGTTGGACGGACATCGGAAGTATCACAGACGTTAATCGCTTGGTGAAACCTACGAGCACGAATTACTGAAGTGTTTCACTTCACTTACTGCACTGCACTGCACTTTACTTCACGTCGCTTCGCCTCGCCTCACCTCACCTCACCTCACATCACCTCACCACGCCTCACCTCACCTCACATCACATCACCTCACCACGCCTCGCCTCACCTCACCACGCCTCGCCTCACCTCACCTCACCACGCCACGCCTCACCTCACCTCACCACGCCTCACCTCACCTCACCTCACATTACATCACCTCACCTCGCCCCGCCTCGCCTCGCCTCACCTCACATTACATCATCTCACCTCAGCTTACCTCACCTCACCTCACCTCACCTCACCTCACCTCACCTCACCACACCTCGCCTCGCTTCGCTTCGCCTCGCCTCACCTCAAATTACATCACCTCACCTCACCACCCCTCACCTCACCTCACCACACCTCACCTCACCTCACCTCACTTCACCTCACCTCAATCCGGTATTATTATCAACATCAGTAATGAGCACAAGCATGGGTATGGTGCTGATACTTACAAATATAATGGTGCGAAAAGGGATTCGAACGGGCCTTAATGATTTAGGAACAGTACAACGGACCTTAATGATTTAGGAACAGTACAACAGACCTTAATAATTTAGGAACAGTACAACGGACCTTAATAATTTAGGAACAGTACAATGGGCCTTAATAATTTAGGAACAGTACAACGGGCCTTAATAATTTAGGAACAGTACAATGGACCTTAATAATTTAGGAACAGTACAACGGGCTTTAATGATTTAGGAACAGTACAATGGGCCTTAATGATTTAGGAACAGTACAACGGGCCTTAATGATTTAGGAACAGCACAACAGACCTTAATAAGTTACGAACAGTACAACGGACCTTAATAATTTAGGAACAGTACAACGGGCTTTAATGATTTAGGAACAGTACAATGGGCCTTAATGATTTAGGAACAGTACAACGGGCCTTAATGATTTAGGAACAGTACAGCGGGCCTTAATGATTTAGGAACAGTACAACAGGCCTAAATGATTTAGGAACAGTACAACGGGCCTTCATGATTTAGGAACAGTGCAGCGGGCCTTCATGATTTAGGAACAGTACAGCGGGCCTTCATGATTTAGGAACAGTACAATTGGCCTTAATAATTTAGAAACAGTACAACGGGCCTTCATGATTTAGGAACACACATACGTCAAGTGTTACATATCATATCAACCGAAAACATCACAAAATCATCAAATGAAAATGCTATACCTGACAAGCATTTGTTTCCCAATTTCTGATAATAAAAGTGTAATATCACGATGACTCGCCCGGGTATTGCAGGCGGGTATTACGTGTATCTCAGTGAGCTCTATTGATTTCATTTTCAAGAGCCTCACGAATCATATAGATTGTTAAAGCAGGTCAAGCATCAAAGACTTTAAGTGTCATGGGCAGGCAAGGTATCTTTTATAACACCAACAACACTGTGAATGAAAGGACTATCAGTCTGTCTGTCTGCCTCTTCACTTGTCAAGAAACGAACATAATATTATGTAAACAATCTGTGTAAGTACGAAATATATTCATATGCGAACTCTTAAATTCCTAATGGATTAAACATCTCAATCCTCCTCGAAATAAAATAGTTTTCTATACCTACTCTGATCCATTAAGAAATTTCGCAGCATCCGATATATGAAAAAATCACATGTGTTTCCAATGAATTATATACGTTTCATTGTTCAGATGGCGAAGTAACAGGCCTGCCACGTGTTATGAACTGAAACTCGACTCGAAATGTAATATCAACTGGGACTGGAGTTCACAAACAACAACCGTCACAACAATGACAGATCTTGTCAATAGTGGTAGCGAGGTCAACACTGAATAATGAGTTCTCTGAACACATGATGTACTACGGCAGAATATGTGCGTGTGGAAATCATATAAATATGTTTATATAATGTCGCTACAAGGTCATGGCAACTGGATATCATCCACAAAATATACCAGACACGGAAATACGGCGCAGATGTTTTGCATCGTCAAACGCCAGAATACTGACAATGCATTCGTCATCACGTTTCACCAAATGTTGTTTACATCAGGCTACGAATAATTAGTACTGGTGATATTGCAAGTCACGAACGAGAACATGTGACACACGAACTCACCACTTAGCGTGTCGGACGTGTCGCTTCTAACTTCCTTCTATCGATAGGTGTACGACGCGGGGGTGTCATCCGTCCTTATCTTTCTAGCCATAGGTCCTGCATTTTCGATGTCTCATCGGACGGCGACGTCTGTGACGGTGTATCTAGTCACAGATACCGGGGACGACACGGATACTAGTCACAGATGTGGCAAGTCTCCTACAGCCGGCAGACGAGTCAATACTTATGGATTTATCTGGAGCAAGCAGTCGCTGCTATTGTATTTATACCCTGTCCCGTGAGTCACGTGTGATCAGCGACCGTGAACAGACGTTGTGTTATATTCAAAATTTGCTTACCCCGTCTATTTATACGATGTTCTTGAGTTTTCAAGTGTCACTTAGGGACCGACTGTTTATTATTTAGCCCCCCCCCCCTGGGAGTTTTGTGTTAGAGAGCATATTTTTTTCTTTCAGCCATCGCGAATCAAGACATACATGCTTGTCTTTGGAAAAAAAGACCGAAACATCGTTTTGAACCCACAACACATTATTTTCCAAAACATACAGTATGTCAGATGAACATTATATTTTTTAAAACATGGGGAAAATACGTATCAGCGCATGGACAATTTAATATGATATGTAGTATTAACAAACTGATTTGTTTGTGCTATTTCCATAGATAGCAGCACGTTCATATTGAATCTGACATAACCCGTACATTACTGCTCATATCTAAACCGTTGGTTGCTAGGATTTAAAAATGTGTTGTTATCAAACTGGTCGATATGAACACAAGGAACAATGGTTTTAGAATCCTGCAACCGTAACTCCTTGTCGAAACCTTGTCTTTGACGACAATACATTGATCACCAGTAATTGTTTCCCAGCAATGCCCGGGTCTGCGGGCAATGACTTTCTTCGCCTTGTGTGTCATTTGAATCAATTATGTAAAGATGCGAGACTAAATCAATTATGTAAAGATGCGAGACTAAACTACTTGTCCCCAAACACGCTTGACGGAGTAATCAGAAAGGTGAGTGTGTGTGTATGTGGTTTTATGCCGCAAGTGGAGCAATGATATGTTCATAATTAACATATGTATGTCGATAATTAGGTTAATAGTACTGTAGCGTATGGCTACTGAACCTTCTGACTTACTGAAACCAAATATGTGAGTATGAGTATGTTTGTTTGTTTGTTTGTTTGTTTGATTGATTGATTGTTTGTTTGTTTGTTTGTTTGTTTGTTTGTTTGTTTGTTTGTTTGTTTGTGTTTGATTGATTGATTGATTGATTGATTGATTGATTGATCGATCGATTGATTGATTGATTGATTGATTGATTGATTGATTGATTGATTGATCGATCGATTGATTGAATAATGTAAGTATTCGTTGAACTGAAAAATAGCATTTTTCTTAGACCCTGCATGTTTTGAATTTAGAAACGTAATACAGAAGTAAGGCCAAATCTGTCCATGAGAGTAATTTAGTGGTCCTGTCAATGACCCACGCTGAATTCCCCAGGATATATGTTAAGACATTACAAACCATCATGGATTATGAACACGCATGGCCATAATTAACATTTCTACAGAAATTCGAAACATCATCTTTCTCACTAACTTTATGACTCATTATGTGTAAGTAATGGAATGAATAATGTCTGGCTGCCAGTCTGAAACTGTAGATTTCATTAAAGATTTTAAGACGTTTATGTAAATTTGAACTTTCAGCATGTCAGAAAAACCCTTAACATACCCCTTCCTGAAGATGGCAAACTGTATCAAACTTCATGTATGCACAAGATTCCTTGTGAGAGGGTGAGTTGTGTTTAACATCGCTTTGAACAGTATTCTATCTATATCACAGCGTGTCAGCTTTATGCGGGAGGAAAGCTCGAAGTGATGCAGGTCTCGGAGATTTACCACTTTGATGAAAACCCACGAGCACGGGTATGGTGCTGACAAACCTAGAAGCATAATCTGGGCGAAAAGGGATTCGAACCCGCGATCGTAGGTGCCTGGCATACCCAAGGGACGCTACTCTGCGCAGCGAATTGTGGCGCCTTAGACGACTGCCCACCCCATCCCCATCCCATCCCATCTCTACACCACCCCATCTGCCTACATGGATGGGTTGACCACTAACATTGATAGATGGAAGAGAGGTAAATGTTTTAATTGACGTGTCACACGTTACAATATCATACTTCAAGGTGGTCCAGAGTCGAACAATATTGTCAGTCGAAGCAAGCTTGATTCAATTCGTCTAAACACTACTGGGGGCACGGGTGGCCCAGTCGTCTAAGGCGCCGCGATTCGCTGTGCAGAGTTGCGCCTATTGGGCACGCCACAAACTATGATTGTGGGTTCGAATCCCGGTTCTCCCTAATTATGTTTCTAGGTTCGTCAGAACCATACCCGTGCTTGTGGGTTTCACCTAAGTAGTAAACGTCTGAGACCTGCATCACTTCGGGCTTTCCTCCCACAATAAGCTGACACGCTGTGATATAACTGGAATACTGTTAAAAGCGGCGTTAAACCCATCTCACTCATTCACTCACTCACTCACTCACTAAACACTACTTTGTCTGCTGATGTCATGCCGAGCATTATTCCAACAGTTTTAGCTTATGGCTTCTATATTCCTCAATTATTAATGTGCTTTAGAGCATGTGTATGTTCTTCAAATTTCACTGAAAGATACATTTTGCTCTTCAATCAAGGTTTGATCAGCGAAGGCCTGGTTAAGTCATTCCAGAAAGTTATGTTAGACATTCAGAGGAATTAACTAAATATGGAACGTCGCTTGTCAACGTGATACGAAATGACATCCCATACCGTGACCTTTCTCACCTCCTTGTGGCCCAGTCGTCTGAGGCGATTCGCTGTGCAGAGTTGCGTCCATTTGGCACGCCACAAACCTATGATTGTGGGTTCGAATCCCGGTTCTCCCCAATTATGTTTCTAGGTTTGTCAGCACCATACCCGTGCTCGTGGGTTTCACCGAAGTGGTAAACGTCTGAGACCTGCATCACTTCGGGCTTTCCTCCCACATTAAGCTGACACGCTGTGATATAACTGGAATACTGTTAAAAGCGGCGTTAAACACAACTCACTCACTCACTCACTATCACCTCCCTACTCACTGGCAGAATGGGGTGAATGCGGGTGCTACCTGTAGTGCAGGATATGCTATCCCTTTTTGCGAACACCTGGTGTCATCCCTATTTTACCTATACGCCCAATGGACTCCGCGTTGCTGCGGATACTCGAGAATGTTTCTGGTGTTGTTTTTTTAAATTATTAATCATATCAGTCTATCAGTTAATGATGACCATAAGAAAACAGAGACAACGTATCAATGGCACGTATTATGTTCAGCGTACAGGTCACGGATCAGGTGAAGTTAGCAAGCGTTTGTGGCGGAGAGTGGGTGGATGGGAGACCGGGTGCAAGCTTTCTAGGGCCTTGGTCCTGCCCCACACATGCTGTCTGTGATGTCGCCTTAGACAAGTGACTTTGTTCAAATACGCCTCCTTCCAGCAGCGAATTGATACCCGATAGGATGAGACGGTAATGCGGGGCTGTTAACCTTCTGGCCCCTCATATGCAGCTTGGTATGTACGAGGTGAAAATGACATTCGAGAGCCCACTGAATAAGTGAGGAGAGCGGGAAAGAGGGAGGGAGGGAGAGAGAGAGAGAGAGAGAGAGAGAGAGAGAGAGAGAGAGTTTACCACTGTCTATTCCCATTCCGGGACGAGCCGAATGTACACTCGTGCCATTCTCGAAGGTTTCCATATTGGCGTATGAACACTAGACCAACTTCAAACAATAACGATAACACTTATTCTACCCGCCTCTCGTAGTGAAATTAATAAAAGCCTTACTTACAGCAGCGCTCACTTATTCTTGTTGTAAGATTATCTGACCTCTCTGATATGTATATATTCTTTTGGACAACAGTATATTTGGTAAGTCATTCAACTCGTTCATTCTCAGCTGTTCATCTTTTATTTGCAAATTATTTTTTGGGTAAATAAGTTATCAAAATTAGATGAAGAAAACTGACAAGACGAGGGTGGTTCTCGGATTTTAATAATTTCAACATTGCGTTTCTCACACATATTTAGTTAAGTGTGGTAAATTTTGATGATGTTGTCTTTTCAATGCATAAACCGACAACTTTTATGACTCATTTATTTCATGACTGAATCTGTTCTTTCATAGACAGCGTTTACAAACAGTACACACATTTTATATGAATTTATGACAATAAAAATATGAATATGAAGGAAAGTACCCATGTCCTGATTGGATTGCGCCGTTTCGACGCATGGCGGCCTTCGAGAAGGGAGCGAGCCTTGTTGCAGGTTACGGAAACATGCGAGTGGTGCCGAATGTCTCCACCCAGCTTTCAAGGGGACATAACTCAATAAAAACAACTACTGAGTTAACTTGTAAATGACGAATCCAATCGCCATTACGATGACGCATCCCACGATCGGACAGAGCGAGCGGTAGACTCTCCTGCGACAGTCTCCACGGCGGATTTGGGGTCGATCTACTTGGTTCTGAAAAAAACGTCATTATATCAGAAACAATGCCATCAATAATAATTAAACTGCCAGACAAAAGAAAGCTTACATCCACAAATGATTATTTGATGGCGAAGTATTTGATACGGCTATCATAGTTATGTTTTGGACCTGATATTTGCAGTATGTTGGTGACAACGTTTTGATAATGTTTTGTAATGTTTTTGTCAATTCTAGTTCAAGTGTATGCATTCTCTTTCAGGCCAGTTTACTAAATTTAGAAGTAAATTCTGAGGTTTTTTAAATTTCACCTGAAATCATAACAAGAAATAGGATTGTTTGGCTTGAAGATTTGGGTCGCCTCTGTGGTGTAGTGGATATAGCGTGTACCCGGGGAACGGAGGGTCTGTGGTTCGATCCCAGGCCGCGTCATACCATACGTTGGTGCAATGGTACTTGTCATCCTGCCTGGCGCTCGGCAATGGAGGTATAAATCAAGGACTGTCTTTTGTGGTTCTTTGTTTCGTTCTTTCGTTCGTTCGTTCTTTTGTATACTGTGTCTGATAATAAGTGGCATATCGATGTTATCTCAGTGGGCTAGCACTATATAACTGATACTAGTACGGGCTAGTATAAGCCACACACACACACACACACACACACACACACACACACACACACGCACAAAACACACACTAAAACACAAAAACAAACACACAAAACACTACAATCTTTTAAATACTCTGTAAGAAAAGAAACGCAAAAATAGTAAAATCGTAAAGACCTGACAAAGTGTTGAAGACATCCACACAAAATAAATACCAAAATAAATTGATTATTTCTGCATGGATTGGGACTAATTTTTTGTTGAAAGAATGAGATACTGCAGAAATTTGGAGAAAAGATGGGAAAAAATCGCAAAACACAACTTCGTGAGAGCCTAGCGCCGAAACACACCAACCTGACATGCACGTGCAACATCACTTGTTGGGCTATGAAAACGTTGGGTTGTCATTTGCATGCCGTCACAATCTTACAGTAAGTGAACAGCGAAAACATGCCACGACTGACGTAAGACCAACGCAACAATTCCATCGGCCGACTGCAAACAAGAGAATCATCTTCAGGTTTTCCCAACCACTATTACAAGACTGTGGAACCGTTTTCAGACACTCTCCTACCCAGAGTTCCATGCGGCTGGCAGCCAGCTAGCATAGTACCCCTGCCACAGGCCAGCGCCATGTGACGATTCGTCACATATTTCACAGTCCATTCAAGATATTGCATTTGCTTTTCATCCGTTTCATGTTTGACAAGTCTACACATTTTCATAAACAAATGTCAAAGAATGGTTAACCTTCATTGAGAAAGTATGCAAATACGTAAAAATCTACTTGTTTTTGCGTAGTTATCCTATGTTTACATTGGTTGTACGGCTCCACGTGCTGTCATCGAAACCCAACTGAGAGCTAGCGACGCGGTCACTTTGATGCATAAATATATATTGTCATGCAACTCACTGTCGCAGTTGTAGTAGCATATCTATATAGTTATGCAAAACAATATGTAAAGCGCCCCCAAATACTTGAATTAGTCCGTTCTATACTGATTTCTGAAAAAGCGTGTTTGTTTACAAACAAGAAAAAAGTCCGGTCACGTGATATGCAAATTAGCCTGTGGCAGTGGTGTTATGCTGAGTCACCACTGCGACGGAGTGTGGTTTTCAGACACACGGGACAACACGTGACCTTCCCAGATCCGGTTAACCATGTATCACTACACGAACATAGGACAGGTTCACACAGCTACGCCACTTACGTGACAGAGCCACCACGGCCACCTCTACAACTACGGCAATACAAGGATTGCTTGGGATAAGCTCAGACAGCGAGGGGCCGTTTACGCGCCGTAGGTATTCACGCTAGACGGCCAGTTCGAGGTGTCATTTTGACAGACCTGCATCGTCCGCTGCGACATCCAGTTATGTCAAGATCACAGAGTGTGACCACAACTGCGATGGAGACAAATTTGGTTTAGTGACTAGTCTTCGCCGTCCGAATAGTAGACGTGGTATTTACAGGCGTCGCGGTGAACGTTATGCACGAAACTGCGTTAAACATGTGTTGCACTGTATGGGAAGGTGAGGTTAGGTGAAATGGGGTTTAACGTCGCGTCCAAGATTATTGCACTTATATAGCGACGTGCATGCACGTGTGTGTGGCTGCTTGTACTAGTCCGGACTGATGCCGATTTATAGTGCTAGCACACTGAGATACCGTGCCGCAGTATACTGACTCCGAGCCTGACCAGTCCTTGTTTTAGCCCCTTAATGCCGAGCGCCAGACAGGGTAACAACAAGTACCATCTTTTAACGTCTTTTGGTACGACGCAGCCGGGGATCGAACCCCGGACCTTCCGCTCTCCGGGCGGACGCTCCACCACTAGACCAAGGAGGCGGTCTGAATGGTAAGGAAATCGGATCCCTTTTAGAGGCAAGACGTATAAACTGACTGGTAGGTCATAGTTCAAGGTTACATTCTCACGGCATATTGGATGACATAATTGTCGCACATACTTCCTTTTATTGATTATGATCTCCCTTTCAAGATATATATGTCTGACGTTAACATAATATATATTCTTGAAAAGCTTATGGCTTTTTGTGTTTGTTGTTTAACGCCGCACTCAGAAATATTCCAGTTATATGATGGCGGTCTGCAAATAATCGAGTCTGGACCAGACAATCCAGTGATTCACATCGTAAGCATTGATTCACGCAATTGGGATCGATGACATGCATCAACCAAATCAGCGAGCCTGAAAACCCGACTCCGTTAGTCGCCTCTTACGACAAGCATAGTCGTTTTTTTTGCGGTACGCATGGGTTGCTGAAGACCTTTCTACTCCGAATCTTCACGGGCTTATGAAGAGAGCTTACATTTGATGTGCTGCATGACACAAAAGGATACCAAACAATTATCATATGCTTCAAGTGCTTCAGAGGGGTCGTGACATACTTACCTATGTTGGGGCACGGGTGGCCCAGTCGTCTAGAGCGCAGCAATTGGCTGTGCAGAGTTATGTCCCTTGGGCAAGCCAGAAACCTCTAGTTGTGTGTTCGAATCCCGGTTCGCTCGTGTTTCTAACTTTGTCAGCAAACGTCTGAGACCTGCATCACTAGGGGTGACTATTGGTCTGAAAATCACTATTGCGATCACTATTGATATTGCAAGCAACTATTGACATAAATATCGATAGTTTTCACTGTATCATTTTAGATGGATTTTAGAGTTGAATTAAACCCTGGAACTGAAGTTTTCTTTGAATATGATAACCATAACAACAAATAAAAAGTAGAGTTTGAGATAAGACTGATTTGTTTTTTCTTTACTCTAATAATTTAAGAAAATAAAACTTCCACATTACCATGTGTAAATTACTACCACTCATGATCAAAAGAAAAACAAATTTGAACAGCATTGCATGTTTTTCATTTAAACTGTAAAACTATGGTAAATACAAGCGAAACTATCGATATTCCTAACTGAAATCGATAATATTGATCAGAAACTGATTTAACTATCGATTTATTGACTTTAAGTGCTTACCAATGGCAATATATCGATTTATTTTGACACCTCTTGCATCACGTCGGTACTTCCTCCAACATAAAGCTGACACGCCGTGATATGACTGGAATACTGTTAAACACAACTCACACAATCACTGACCTATACTTTGTTCAGAATTCCGAATATTGGTAGACGTTTTATACGTTTAAAGGGATAGTTGCTGAATGTAAGCAATTAAAGTCATTTTTGTTGTGATATGAGTTTGGCTGGGTGTGTACTTTGCTGGACTGAACTAATTTGAGTTCCACAAAGACAAGAAACGCAGCGTATCCACTGACTGGATGATCTGGTAAAGGGGCGATAATTCCCGTGTTATAAAACACAGCAACTTACATTAGAAAATATGGTGGACTGAATATTTGCTGTCCTAAAAGAAGTTCCGAGGTTAGTGAACTGGAATGAAAAAAAACTTTCAACAGTATTTCAGTAACGTCACCGCGTATCAAATTGATGTGGGAATGATTTGGTGAAATCCTGGTATGGTGCTGATATACCTAGAAACATCGTCAGAGCTAATCTGCTATACGAACCCACGATCCTGGCACACCCAAGGGGAACAACTCTGCACATATAATTGCGCTACCGTGCTGAAGAGTGTAATGGTGTAGAATAACGATATATCATACAGTTTTCTTATTTGCTGGTGCATAGGGCTTTATATTCACTTGTGATGGAGCTCGAACGTTGAGTGTCCGTTCCAGATGAAATTGACCGAAGGCCTGGTCGTAGGTTGGTGGGTCTCCCGAGGACTTGATCAGCTCATCATAGGACGGTAATGTGTATACAGAAGACACTTGGTCAGGACTGTGAATTCTGGATGTCATTTTTCTGAAACACATGCTTAGAGTGAGGGTGTTGGCCGCTTTGAACACTATTTATATAACACCATGTCAGCTTAAAATGGGCCCACGTGACCTAAGTCGTAGGCATTTACCCACGAGAACGGCTGGCAAAATGAATACCATAATTCAGTGAGAATCCAGGGTTCGAACCCACTATCAGCGGATCCTGGAACGACAATGGGACACAACTCTAATTGCGGCGCCTTAGACGACCCTGCCCTTCAGTGAACGAGTAAGCACGTATGGTCTTACGCCGCTTTTAGCAATATTCCAGCAATATCACGGTGGGGGACACCAGAAATGGGCTTCACACATTGTACCAATGTCGGGAATCGAACCCGGGTCTTTGGCGTGACGAGTTAACGCTTTAACCACTTGGCTACCCGACCGCCTCCTACAGGTTTAGACTGGGTTGAGGAAATGTAAACATGCGCTTCTTGATCTTCAACCTACGACGATGTGTGTCTGTAGTAAGTGAAGAAACAAAACTGTTCTAGCTAATGTTAATGTGCCAGGATAGGTGAAAACATTAACTAGGCGGTCGTTCGAGAAATTAAAATATCGATTATTTATCGATCATTTGTTTAACCCTTATCGAAAACCCATGAATGAGTACTGAATATCACATTTAAAGAGGGACAATGCTAAGACTCATGCCCCCAATAACTTTGTTCTTATTAAACCTCATCTAGGGAATTTTAAAATACCCTATGAGGTAGGTGTGTCTCGATAAATCGAAATATCGATATATTGCTATTGGTTAGCACTTTAAGTCAATAAATCGATTGTTAAATCAGTTTCCGATCAATAATATCGACTTCAGTTAGGAATATCGATAGTTTCGATTGTATTTACAATATACAAATTTGTTTTTCTTTTCTTCACGAGTTTTAGTAATTTACACATTATAAGGGTAAAGAAAAAACAAATCAGTCTTATCTCAAACTTTACTTTTTATTTGTTGTTATGGTTATAACATTAAAAAAGACCTTCACTTCCAAAGTTTAATTCAGCATTAAAATCCATCTAAAATGATACACTGAAAACTATCGATATTTATGTCAATAGTTGCTTGCAATATCAATAGTTATCGCAATAGTTGCTTTCATTATCAATAGTTATTGCAATAGTGATTTCCAGACCAATAGTCACCGCTACTTTGAGTATTGTTTTATAATGGAGAGACATCATCAGAAATATTTCCAATTTCGATTCTGAAAATCCCTCAGTCTTTTACATAAAAGTTAGGATACTTAAGGCTATACACCACCCATCTAATCGCCCCAAGTACAGCCCAGCTTACAGGATGTCCAGAGAAAACCACTGGATTCAGCTGTTCAGGGCAGACATGGGCAGTCTTTCTAATCCCCGTCTCAAATATCAACCATCAAAATGAATACAGTCTAGGGGGGACTTTCTTTATATTCACAGATTGACACATATATGGAATTAACAACACGTTGATTCTCCAAACCGAATATAAGTTAATTCTGCCACAACATTTCATTTTTCCACTCGATAAACCGCTATCAAAACGACAAACTGTATTTCTTGATCCATGGGATATTTGTTACTAAACGTGGTGACCAAAAGATAAAGCTACATATCCGTGTTTCCACTATTGCTGATCAATGTTTAATGCGTATGAATAGGAATTTCTGCTCATATTGACATAAACAATTCCCTGGAGTTTGTCAAAGAATTTGAACTTAAGCTTCAGGTATATCGATGATCTGATATCGGTCAGTAATGGTCCACTAGCCAATTCCCTCCCACTGATTTACCCTCCTCAGCTGAGACCGCCTCCGTGGTCTAGTGGTAGAGCGTCCGCCCGGAGAGCGGACGGTTCGGGGTTCGATCCCCGACTGCGTCATACCAAAAGACGTTAAAATATGGTACTTGTTGTTACCATGTCTGGCGCTCGGCATTAAAGGGGCGGTCGGCTCGGAGTCAGTTTACTGATATTCATGTTCAACTGCGGCATGGTATCTCAGTGTGGTAGCACTATAACGTGCATGCACGTCGCTATATACACTGTAAGTGCAATAATCTTGGACGCGATGTTAAACCCCATTCACCTTCACCTCACCTCAACTGAAATAATGGAGACCAGTTGGATCGCCTCATCTGTTTCATCTTCAGATCTATGCATAAAGATTCGGAGTGATATAATACACTCCACAAGACTGTATGACGAGAGATGCCTCCAGCTGTCCAATAGTCAACTTGCCCTTAATGTCGAGAAATATTCCAACATCTCAAGCCTTAGGTGTCCACATTTCACTACTTTTGAGGTACAATCTACTTTCTACCAAGACTTCAAAGAGCGCCATACGACTCTTGCCTAAAAGTTGTTTGATCAGGGTTACAACATTTAAGGCCTCAGTCAAGCTTTCAAAAGGTATTATGGACATTTCTAAATTTGACGTATCAGCCAAATAATAGTAAACATTGGTATAAGCATTGAGGTGTACACTTGAGATGTTGAAACCCTCAGTAAATCACGTCTCTGTGGAATATACTCTGAACTTCAGACAACACCAGCTCAGTCTAGAATGCTTTCACAAGTTGATAGATGGGTTTGTCTTACCTGGTCAGTAGATGGCTCCACTGTCAAGTCCACACCATCTCTGACATCTTTACTATAGTAGAGTCTTACCAGCAGGATGGCTAGATTATCTGCCCTTGATGTACTCTAGGCATCGATTTCCGGGGGCCTTGTATTGATTCCAGCGGTGGTAATAATCATTTTTCAATATTTCTCATGAATTATATAGATTTTCACAGCATTGCCAAAACGGAAGTCTTTTGAGAACATTTTTTGCCTCATTAAAATTGAATATTTACTGAGAGGTCACTGGCGGATTATCCCTTTGGGAGAGACCTATATTCGAGGATGAATGGGCTGATGATGTGGGTGGGGGTGCTTGGGAGGTCTTCACACAAAACATGGTTGTTGGCTGGACAAGCCCCAACGGGTCATCCAGCTCGACAACACGAATTTCGGTTAGTTAACACTTCTGGGTTGGTATGACATGTCAACGTGAGCCTCGGTCAGTCAACAAATCAACAACGCCAGGTTGCCAACACGAGCCTCGGTCTGTCAACAATTCCGGGAAGGTACACCCGGTCAACACAAGACTCAGTCAGTCAACAACGCCAGGTAGACAACATGAGCCTCGGTCTATCAACACTTCTGGGTAGGTACACCAAGGTCAGCCAAAACCAAATGGTTGACCGCCGTCCCTGCACATCTTTATTCTTAAAGACCGCCTCCGTGGTCTAGTGGTAGAGCGTCAGCCCGGAGAGCGGAAGTTCCGGTGTTCGATCCCCGGCCGCGTCATACCAAAAGACGTTAAAAGATGGTACTTGTTGTTACCCTGTCTGGCTCTCGGCATTAAGGGGCTGAAATGAGGAAGGTCAGCTTGAAGTCGGGATACTGTGTCTGAGTGGGGTAATCATGTTAAACTGCGGCATGGTATCTCAGTGTGCTAGCACTATAAATCGGCATCAGTCCGGACTAGTACAAGCAGCCACGCACACACACACACACACACACACACACGTGCATGCACGTCGCTATATTGTGCAATAATCTTGGACGCGACGTTAAACCCCATTTCACCTCACCTTTATTCTTTATACATTAAGAAAAGAAGATGGCCGAGTTACAGACATGAATGAGTTTTAAAACATAACAGCTATGACATCGAATTCATTGAGAGGTTATTTTAGGAACACAATAGCTACGATCATGCATGCAAACATTCAGCTTCATGGGCCTTGGAGTTTCCCAGATGTTAAAAATTAAAAATGCAGTGCCACTAGACAAAAACGAGGAAGTTAAGCGAAGGTAAAAGGTCGTAACTCGACCCAGAATCAAATTATGCTTATAAACGTATCATAAATTATTCCGTATACCACATCTTGTGGCATATCAAATTTCAAAACGATAATGGACAAAAATGACAATAATGGCATCTTTAATATGGCGACGGAACCGGCCATGTGTAAAACCGGAAAGGAATTCAGTATGCCTATTTTAAAGACACCATAGCTGGGATTATTCATGTAGGTTTCAGCATCACAGGCGTTTGTAGTGTCGAAAATGCAATAGTTAGCGATAGACAACAGCACGGACAACCGGACGGACAACCAGACTGACAACGCGCCACAGAATACGCCCGCTTTCAGTCAGGTGGGAAAACGGAAAGTTGGGTGAATAAAAAAAGGTTGGTTACCAGTTTGGAGTGTGTGTTGAATACATGCCGTAGAATTAACAAAATATTTCTGTTCTGAAACGAATCGTTTATTTGCGAAGAAGTAAGTTAAAACGTGTTTGCATTAAATTTACATGTAAAAACAGAAGCAGATCTATTGTGCCTCCAGTTACCTTAAAAACAAGTTGTGAGCAGTTCCGGTTAAATGACATCACTTCCGGATTTGCCGGATGTAGTACAACTTTGAAACAGAACGTCCTGAATTCGTACCGTCCTAAAGTGAGTGAGTGAGTGAGTTGGGTTTAACGCCGCTTTTAACAGTATTCCAGTTATATCACGGCGTGTCAGCTTAATGTGGGAGGAAAGCCCGAAGTGATGCAGGTCTCAGACGTTTACCACTTCGGTGAAACCCACGAGTACGGGTATGGTGCTGACAAACCTAGAAACATAATCGGGGTGAACCGGGATTCGAACCCACAACGGGCACAACCATAGGTTTCTGGCGTGCCCAAGGGACGCAACTCTGCACAGCGAATCGCGGCGCCTTAGACGACTGGGCCACCCGTGCCCCCACCGTCCTAAAGAACCAAGTTATGAACACTTCCGGTTTAAACACTCATGCCATTTAGGAAAACACGTGTCCAATGCAAGACAACTTTAGGACAACAGAAGGTCCAGTGCCTCTGTTTTACAACGTTGTGGAAAGGTTGTGGGGAACGTTACCTTTTACGTTGCAACGTACGGTTAAGTAACATCGTATTTCAACCACTGGTTTGTTTGTTTGTTTGTTTAACGCCGCATTCAGCAATATTCCAGCTATATGACGGCGGTCTGTACATAATCAAGTCTTGACCAGACAATCCAGTGATTCACATTATGAGCATCGATCCACGTAATTGAGATACGATGGCATGCATCAACCAAGCCACCGAGCCTGACCACCCGATCCCGTTAGTCGCCTCTTACGACAAGCAAAGTCGCCTTTTACGGCAAGCACGAGTTGCTGAAGACCTATTCTATCACGGATCTTAATATATGGTTGTATGTACTTTTGAAAAGAAAAGAAATATTGTGAGAACATTATTTACAATGGAAATCCAGTCCTGGGTATGAATTTATACTTTTTCAAGCCTAAAACATATCTCTCCAGTGGTGGTCCCTCATTTTCTCCAATAGCGTTAAGCAATATTGGTTTGGTTTTGGTTTGTTGTTTAACGACGCACTCAGCAATATTCCAGCTATATGACGGCAGTCTGTAGATAATCGAGTCTGGACCAGACAATCCAGTGATTAATATCATGAACATCGATCCACGTAATTGGGATCGATGACATGCATCAACCAAGTCAGCGAGCCTGACCACCCGATCCTGTTAGTCGCCTTTTACGACAAGCATAGTCACCTTTTACGGCAAGCAGGGAGATGACAATAAACATCGTGTGCACACTGACCCATGGACCGGAGTAGAAATGTAGCGCTTTAAGCATGCTTTGGGGTGTGGATTTGGCGCATTATGTACATGCACATTATTAAAATGTACATTAAAAAGGTGCATCTCTGTAGAATCTTCAGGTAACTTCGCTCAGTAATATTCAGATACCAAAATACCTGAGTGAGTGAGAATGGTTTTACGCCGCTGTTAGCAATATTCCAGCAATATCACGGCGGGGGACACCAGAAATGGGCTTCACACATTGTACCCATGTCTGGAATCGAACCCGGGTCTTCGGCGTGACGAGCGAACGCTTTAACCACTAGGCTACCCGACCGCCCCTTATTATTCTGAAGGAATTGAGAACGAGGCATTTGTATTATGTCTGCGTTTTATATAATGACATCAGTGAATAAATGTCATGAAAAGTGTAGGGTGTAAGGAAAAGTTATACAAGTATTTCTATCAAACATGGGGGCATGGGTGGTCCAGTCGTCTAAGGCGCCGCGATTCGCTGTGCAGAGTTGCGTCCCTTGGGCACGTCAGAAACCTATGATTGTGGGTTCAAATCCCGGTTCGCCCCGATTATGTTTCTAGGTTTGTCAGCACCATACCCGTGCTCGTGGGTTTCACCGAAGTGGTAAACGTCTGAGACCTGCATCACTTCGGGCTTTCCTCCCACATTAAGCTGACACGCCGTGATATAACTGGAATGCTGTCAAACCCAACTCACTCACTCACTCACTCACTCACTCTAGCAAACATATGCTACATTTGCGAAAACTGTTTACATGCTTAATGGTTAATCGGTGAATGCTTCATAGGTGCTTATTTGTTTTATGTGACTTTAAACTTTAAACAATGTGTTTAGGGATCTGTCATGATTCATTTTTAAATGGTTCCGTATATTTATTTAAGATGTTTGTTGGTGTTTTGTTTTTTTAATCAGCACTCAGCAATATTCAAACTATATGACGGCGATCTTGCGTAACTCTGAAATGAGGCGTAAATTGACCATTGTGTATCTTTGTTCGCATATATCAGAAACATATACCTATATATGGCATTGTCACGTTGTCGCCCTTACAAAAACAAGCAAGAACTATCAAAATTAACCAAGCGCGAAAATGCGTCATTTTGATCATTTATCGTATTGTCGTGTTTCCCAATTGTCGCGCTTTTAATGTTATCTTTTTTCCAGTGCGACAACGCGACATTTTTCAAGGTCATCGAAATGTTGCTTGTCGCATTGTCGAGCTTTGGTTATTTTTTATGGTATTTGCTTGCTTTTGTAAGGGTGTTGTCTGACCTTGGATGGACGGGGCAGATATTCCTAGAGTGAGTGAGTGAGGATTTACGCCGCTTTTAGCAATATTCCAGCAATATCACGGCGGGGGACACCAGAAATGGGCTTCACACATTGTACCCATGTCTGGAATCGAACCCGGGTCTTCGGCGTGACGAGCTAACGCTTTAACCACTAGGCTACCCGACCGCCCCAGATATTCCTAGAACCCAGATTGTACGCAACAGGACAACACATGAACTGGGCGAAACTCGTGATGTGGTGACTCTCCTTTAAGTGACTTTGTTCGAAATAGGTTTCTGTTCGTACAGCATAGTGCCAGACAGGAGACGAAAATGATAATGTTAAGCTTCTACTTGGATTGTATACTCCCCAGGAAGCTGAGAAAGAAATTCGAATGTACACTGATCCAATGAGCGGGTTGATAATGGTGCGGTTTCAGCATCCAGCATGAACAAGCGCAAAATAAATGGTTATTAATATAACAGTGCAGATAAAAACAAACACTTTGTTTTTTGTCTTTTGCATATTTAACTAATTAACGAGTGATTATGTCATAAAATTCACACAAAATGGACTAAATGGCTATAGAACAAAAGTAACAAAGGGTATTTCTTTTCAAACACAAACAAATATTCTAACCTTAATTATGACATACTTTTACAACACGATGTGCGCGACACATGGCATATCACTGCCTCCGTGGTCTTGTGGTAAAGCGTCTGCCCACAGAGAGAAGTTAGAGGTTCCATATCCCGGCCGCGTCATCCCAATAGACGTATAAAAGGTGGTACTTGTTGTTACCCTGCCTGGCGCTCGACATTAAGGAGACAAAAACGAGGACTGGTCGGCTCAGAGTCAGTATACTGTGTCTGAGTGGGGTAGCACAAAAAACCCGGCATAAATCCGGACTCATATAATCAGTCACAGAGATCCACTCCTCTCCTCTCCTCTCCTCTCCTCTCCTCTCCTCTCCTCACCTCACCTCACCTCACCTCACCTCACCTCACCTCACCACACCTCACCTCACCTCACCTCACCTCACCACGCCACACCACACCACACCACAGGGCACGTCAATGTATACGACAACATCACCTCCCCCAGTGTCAAAAACACTGCAGTTACAGAGAGCGAGCGCCATGTGATACAAGAAGATCATGCATATCTTTACCTTTCGCCCAGTCCAGCGCTGTCCTCCCCGCCATATCCCTGGCATTGATGTCTATCCTGTTCTGTGTGAGAACATACGACGCCACCTCCGCATGCCCTCTACGACAGACCCGATGAAGGATGGTGCAGCCTTCGGTATCGACGAGTGACAAATCGGCACCTTCACTCACCAGTAGCTTAACCACTTCAACACTCCCCATTTCGGCTGCAACCATCACCGGTGTCCTGCCGCGGTACCCTCTACAGTTGATGTCTACAATGTCCTGTGAGATGAAATATTTCACTGTCTCCTCATCTGCGCCAATGCAAGCCTGATGGAGGATGGTGTCACCGCTGGCATCAAGGACTGATGCATCAGCCCCCATCCCCACCAGAAACTCTATAATGTCTTTCATCCCTTTCCGTTGTGCCGCACTCATCAATGGTGTCAGCCCAGAGCGACTTCTACAGTTGATATTAGCCCGGTGCCGAGACACGATTCGTCTTACATAGTCTAGAGTCCCATACCTGCAAGCCTTGAGCAGTTTGGCGTCCTCTTTTCGAAATCGTCGGGAGTGTCTCCGTGGCGCTAAAACAGAACTGCTAATAGCGACTGAATGATCACAGCACCAGGTGGGATACTTTGTAAATACAGCTAATAGCTAAAGACTGATCACAGCACCAGGTGGGATACTTTGTAAATACAGCTAATAGCAACTGACTGATCACAGCGCCAGGTGGGATACTTAGTAAGAACAGCTGATAGCGACTGACTGATCACAGCAACAGGTGGCATACTGAGAAAGAACAGCTAATAGCTAAAGACTGATCACAGCACCAGGTGGGATACTTTGTAAGAACAGCTAATAGCTAAAGACTGATCACAGGGCCAGGTGGGATACTTAGTAAGAACAGCTAATAGCGACTGACTGACCACAGCGCCAGGTGGGATACTTTGTAAACACAGCCTCGATTGACTGATCACAGGGCCAGGTGGGATACTTTGTAAAAACAGCTAATAGCGACTGACTGATCACAGCACCAGGTGGGATACTTTGTAAATACAGCTAATAGCAACTGACTGATCACAGCACCAGGTGGGATACTTAGTAAACACAGCTAATAGCGACTGACTGATCACAGCGCCAGGTGGGATACTTAGTAAGAACAGCTAATAGCAACTGACTGATCACAGCACCAGGTGGGATACTTTGTAAAAACAACTAATAGCGACTGACTGATCACAGCACCAGGTGGGATACTTTGTAAAAACAGCTGATAGCGACTGACTGATCACAGCGCCAGGTGGGATACTTAGTAAGAACAGCTGATAGCGACTGACTGATCACAGCACCATGTGGGATACTTTGTAAAAACAGCTAATAGCTAAAGACTGATCACAGCACCAGGTGGAATACTTTGTACAAACAGCTAATAGCGACTGACTGATCACAGCACCAGGTGGGATACTTTGTAAACACAGCTAATAGCGACTGACTGATCACAGGGCCAGGTTCGATACTTAGTAAAAACAGCTAATAGCGACTGACTGATCACAGGGCCAGGTGGGATAGTTTCAACTTTCCAATAACCTTTCGTCATTCCAGTTGTGTAAATCAGTTGAAAGATAATCGAACAAAAAACGGACGTATAACAATGGCGCAGGCTGATCTGCAAGTATTGGTTCATCCACACCACCCCTGAGGGAATGAGACGGGTAGAAACCACATGAAGATCAACATTGTACAATTCTCTCACTGAGACGCTTTCCTCCCACATTAAGCTGACACTCCGTGATATAACTGGAATACTGTTAAAAGCGGCGTTCAACCAACTCACTCACTCACTCTCTGAGACACTTACATTTTAGACAGGAAGCTTTTCCATATTTATTTTCAAAACATCTGGAAGGCGGATGGCAGTGTTTGGATGCACAGGATCCGACCCCGATCTGTTGACACCAATAATACTAATAATACTAATAATAATAATAATAATAATAGTTGATTTGTAAAGCACCTAATATCCATCGACAGTTGCTCACTGGCGCTGTGACAAAGTTAAAAAGTAATGTCTATGTACATATGCCAACAATCAGGAGATATATTGAAAAGCTGAGGTGAAGAAGTGGGTTTTGAGGAGAGACTTAAACGTTTCCTTAGAAGCAGAGTTTCTCAGATTCAAAGGCAAAGAGTTCCATAACTGTGGACTGCAAAAGGAGAAGGCACGGTCAGACATAGCAGAAGTAGACAGAGGCTGATACAGTAGAGCTCCACCAGAGGATCGGAGAGCGCGCACTGGAGAGTATAGGGATATAAGATCTTTGAGATAGTCTGGATAGTCGCTATTGTTGAGGCAGTCGTGAGTGATGATACATATCTTATAGTTTATACGAAAGGAGACTGGAAGCCAAGGTAGTGCTTTGAGGACAGGACTGATGTGATTGGATCTTGGAACTTTAGAGAAAGTCTGGGAGTATGGTTTGACACCGCTTTGAACAATATTATTTGACATCACTTCGTTTGAGTTTGATGTGATGTTTGACGTTTGAAAACCCAAGATCTCTCACAGGGTTTGCTAAGGTCCTAAGTAGCTTGTGCGTTAAGTCATTATACAGTAAAGTACGGTTAAAACGAACTCAAAGGGACTGCTAATTTTAGTTCGTAATAACCGCAGTTCGTTATAAGCATATATACAGCATGACTACAGCAAATAGTCGGGACCAAAAAGGTAAGTTCGTTATATCCGTCAGTTCGTTATAAGCGTGTTCGTTATAACGGTAGTTTATTGTACAACAAATGCAACGCTATTCCTCTAAAGATAGTTTGCCTGGATGTCTTATTTGTCAAACTCGTATATATATTAAATGTAATCTGTGTGAATCATGCACTATGTTGCCTGTGAACATTAAATCAAATGTAGCTACTATTAACTCTCTATTACATATAAATATATGATTTAATCAAGCCCAAATATTTAGCATATGATAAATGAGAACAAGTTTTCAGTCATAATGATTTTAGAACTTATCGTTAATGTTAATCAAAGAAACATTTTACTGATAACATATATATGCTCGTAAACTTCGATCTAATCAAATTGTACTGGAATTTGTATTGTTTGTTTATTTGTTGTTTAACACCGCACTCAGCAATACTCCAGCTATATTGCGGCGTTCTGTCAATAATCGAGTCAGGACCAGATATCACACATTTGGGAAGCGATGACATTATCCACCAAGTTAACGAGCCTGACATCCCGATCCCGTATTCGCCTCTAACGACAAGCATAGTCGCTTTTTGAGAGGTATTCGGTGCAGTACATGTTATTCTAGGTACGATTCGAAGTGTTAAACGTCTGAGACCTGCATCACTTCGGGCTTTCCACCCACCTTAAGCTGACACGCCGTGATATAACTGGAATACTGTTAAAAGCGGCGTAAAACCCAACTCACTCACTCACTCACTCACTCTAGGTAAGATTAACTCACACCCATATGACCCACATGACGTAATCCGACATGAGTCTTAGAAAGGACACTGGATCCGCCTGACTTTTCAACCTTCTTTGATTCATTATCTAATCGACGACAGGTTTGAGTTTCAGGAATGATATCGAAATTGGAACTGAAGCAATGTTCATCACATCTAACTTGGCACAACTTCATGCCGGTGTTCCTGATAGTGATAGAACCGAACGTCATTTTGTCAGTCGTTTGAAGTCCACATTTCCCTGCGGTGCACGTGGAGAGTTCCAATATGAAGTACACACTTGCTGTTAAAGTCAGGCGTAGAGTACGGCAGTTACTGGAACACAGCGACCGCATGTTGAAGTCTTCACAGGAGTAACTGATCCACACAATGCTGACAGAGACGACTTTTAGCGCCAAGGTCCAGAGACATAGCAGCTGACAAGACGGGGTGGACACTTATGTTAGAGGGAGGGGCATAGGTAGGCCGATGCCCACTTGAAGCAGTTCTGGAAACGTCATGTGACATTTCAGTCATCACATCGGTGACTAAGATCAATATACTGTATCCAATATCATCCCATCATCCCATCATCCCAACAGTCCAATCCCGATACCATCATCCCCAAAAGTACCATCACGTATAGATGCTTAAAGGGCAATTAAAGTTAAAATGATTGCGATTTTCTCGCGAATATCAATTTTCCTAGATCCATCAAGTCAATTTCCGAGTCCAAAAAAGTCATAATATTCGCAGAAAGTATTTAAATGTCAAAATGAAATTGCTGAAACCACACGCTCCGTAAACGGTTTTCAAAACAAACAGACCGCCTCCGTGGTGTAGTGGTAGAGCGTCCGCCCGGAGAGCGGAAGGTCCGAGGTTCGATCCCCGTGCGCGTCATACCAAAAGACGTTAAAAGATGGTACTTGTTGTTACCCTGTCTGGCGCTCGGCATTAAGGGGCTAAAACAAGGACTGGTCGGCTCGGAGTCAGTATACTGTGTCTGAGTGGGGTATTCATGTTAAACTGCGGCATGGTATCTCAGTGAGCTAGCACTATAAATCGGCATCAGTCCGGACTAGTACAAGCAGCCACACACACACACACGTGCTTGCACGTCGCTATATAAGTACAATAATCTTGGACGGGACGTCAAATCAAACCTATTTGGGCGAGTGGCCTAAAGCTACCGGCGCAATCAATTGGCTGACAAATGTTTAAACTGGTTGATGTGTAGACTTGGTTGAGGCTTTGTCAGGAAACGGTCAGCCGCAACTCAAACATCAGTCAAGAGAGAAAAATCTTTAAAAGTAGCTATTTCTATTAATCCTACAAACTAAAGATCCTAAACACATCCTGTAAATACATTCCTCCCAACAGTCCCACCCCTTTACCACCATCATCCTAACAGCCCCATCGCTTTACCACCATCAGCCCAACAGTCCCACCCCTTTACCACCATCAGCCCAACAGCCCCACCCCTTTACCACCATCATCCCAACAGTCCCACCACTTTACCACCATCATCCTAAAGGTCCAACCCTGTTAACACCATCATCCTAACAGTCCCATCCCTTTACCACCATCATCCTAACAGTCCCACCCCTTTACCACCATCATCCTAAAGGTCCAACCCTGTTAACACCATCATCCCGACAGCCCAGTAACCTTTACCACCATCATCCTAACAGTCCCACCCCTTTACCACCATCATCCTAAATGTCCCACCCTTTCACCACCATCATTCCAACATCCCCATCCCTTTACCACCATCTTCCCAACATCCCCATCCCTTTACCACCATCATCCCAACAGTCCCATCCCTTTACCACCATCATCCCAACAGTCCCATCCCTTTACCACCATCATCCCAACAGCCCCATCCCTTTACCACCATCATCCCAACATCCCCATCCCTTTACCACCATCATCCCAACAGTCCAATCCCTTTACCACCATCATCCCAACAGTCCCATCCCTTTACCACCATCATCCCAACATCCCCATCCCTTTACCACAATCATCCTGACAGTCCCACCATCAGTCTCATCCCCTACATCACCATCAGTTCCATCCCCTACATCACCATCAGTCTCATCCCCTACATCACCGTCAGTTCCATCCCCTACATCACCATCAGTCCCATCCCCTACACCACCATCAGTCTCATCCCCTACACCACCATCAGTTACGTCCCCTACACCACCATCAGTTACGTCCCCTACACCACCATCAGTCTCATCCCCTACACCACCATCAGTCCGATCCCCAACACCACCATCAGTTACGTCCCCTACACCACCATCAGTTACGTCCCCAACACCACCATCAGTCCCATCCCCTACACCACCATCAGTCTCATCCCCTACACCACCATCGGTCCCATCCCCTACATCACCATCAGTCTCATCCCCTACACCACCATCAGTTACGTCCCCTACACCACCATCAGTCTCATCCCCTACATCACCATCAGTCTCATCCCCTACACCACCATCAGTCTCATCCCCCACACCACCATCAGTTACGTCCCCTACACCACCATCAGTCCCATCCCCTACATCACCATCAGTCTCATCCCCTACACCACCATCAGTCTCATCCCCTACATCACCATCAGTCTCATCCCCTACACCACCATCAGTTACGTCCCCTACACCACCATCAGTCCCATCCCCTACATCACCATCAGTCTCATCCCCTACACCACCATCAGTTACGTCCCCTACATCACCATCAGTCTCATCCCCTACACCACCATCAGTCTCATCCCCTACACCACCATCAGTCTCATCCCCTACACCACCATCAGTCTCATCCCCTACACCACCATCAGTCCCATCCCCTACACCACCATCAGTCCCATCCCCTACATCACCATCAGTCTCATCCCCTACACCACCATCAGTTACGTCCCCTACACCACCATCAGTCCCATCCCCTACATCACCATCAGTCCCATCCCCTACACCACCATCAGTTACGTCCCCTACACCACCATCAGTCCCATCCCCTACATCACCATCAGTCTCATCCCCTACACCACCATCAGTCTCATCCCCTACACCACCATCAGTCTCATCCCCTACATCACCATCAGTCTCATCCCCTACACCACCATCAGTTACGTCCCCTACACCACCATCAGTCTCATCCCCTACATCACCATCAGTCTCATCCCCTACACCACCATCAGTCTCATCCCCTACACCACCATCAGTCTCATCCCCTACACCACCATCAGTTACGTCCCCTACACCACCATCAGTCCCATCCCCTACATCACCATCAGTCTCATCCCCTACACCACCATCAGTTACGTCCCCTACACCACCATCAGTTACGTCCCCTACACCACCATCAGTCTCATCCCCTACACCACCATCAGTCCGATCCCCAACACCACCATCAGTTACGTCCCCTACACCACCATCAGTTACGTCCCCAACACCACCATCAGTCCCATCCCCTACACCACCATCAGTCTCATCCCCTACACCACCATCGGTCCCATCCCCTACATCACCATCAGTCTCATCCCCTACACCACCATCAGTTACGTCCCCTACACCACCATCAGTCTCATCCCCTACATCACCATCAGTCTCATCCCCTACACCACCATCAGTCTCATCCCCCACACCACCATCAGTTACGTCCCCTACACCACCATCAGTCCCATCCCCTACATCACCATCAGTCTCATCCCCTACACCACCATCAGTTACGTCCCCTACACCACCATCAGTCCCATCCCCTACACCACCATCAGTCTCATCCCCTACATCACCATCAGTCTCATCCCCTACACCACCATCAGTTACGTCCCCTACACCACCATCAGTCCCATCCCCTACATCACCATCAGTCTCATCCCCTACACCACCATCAGTTACGTCCCCTACATCACCATCAGTCTCATCCCCTACACCACCATCAGTCTCATCCCCTACACCACCATCAGTCTCATCCCCTACACCACCATCAGTCTCATCCCCTACACCACCATCAGTCCCATCCCCTACACCACCATCAGTCCCATCCCCTACATCACCATCAGTCTCATCCCCTACACCACCATCAGTTACGTCCCCTACACCACCATCAGTCCCATCCCCTACATCACCATCAGTCCCATCCCCTACACCACCATCAGTTACGTCCCCTACACCACCATCAGTCCCATCCCCTACATCACCATCAGTCTCATCCCCTACACCACCATCAGTCTCATCCCCTACACCACCATCAGTCTCATCCCCTACATCACCATCAGTCTCATCCCCTACACCACCATCAGTTACGTCCCCTACACCACCATCAGTCTCATCCCCTACATCACCATCAGTCTCATCCCCTACACCACCATCAGTCTCATCCCCTACACCACCATCAGTCTCATCCCCTACACCACCATCAGTTACGTCCCCTACACCACCATCAGTCCCATCCCCTACATCACCATCAGTCTCATCCCCTACACCACCATCAGTTATGTCCCCTACACCACCATCAGTCTCATCCCCTACATCACCATGTCTCATCCCCTACACCACCATCGGTCCCATCCCCTACACCACCATCAGTTACGTCCCCTACACCACCATCAGTCCCATCCCCTACATCACCATCAGTCTCATCCCCTACACCACCATCGGTCCCATCCCCTACACCACCATCGGTCCCATCCCCTACACCACCATCAGTTACGTCCCCTACACCACCAACAGTCCCATCCCCTACACCACCATCGGTCCCATCCCCTACACCACCATTGGTCCCATCCCCTACACCACCATCGGTCCCATCCCCTACACCACCATTGGTCCCATCCCCTACACCACCATCGGTCCCATCCCCTACACCACCATCAGTTACGTCCCCTACACCACCATCAGTCTCATCCCCTACACCACCAACAGTCCCATCCCCTACACCACCATTGGTCCCATCCCCTACACCACCATTGGTCCCATCCCCTACATCACCATCAGTCCCATCCCCTACACCACCAACAGTCTCATCCCCCATTGCTATTCATACCCAGTATGTTTTAGGACAGGAAACCTGAGGTATTCTTGGAAAAGTCAATTTTTCTCTTTTGATAAAAGACTGAAACTATTATCTTAATCGTTTGAATGCAAATAGATTCAATATGTTTTGTCACATCATCATTGTTCTAAAGGTTTTATTTCAATAAATTATGACAACCAACTTATTTCAAAAGCTAAAGTCTGAAAAGTAAAGATGTTAAGAGTGTTCGTGTTGAATATATGTTAAATTTGAATGGAGAACATTAACTTCATCTACAATTAAATAAGTAACGACATATCAGTCAGATCAAGTCACTGGTCCGATAAACGATTAATGTAAGTTATATGGATTAAAATCTATTGTTGGGTATATTTAGAAATTAGCTGCAGATAAAAAACAAAACCTGGTGGTGTTTTTAGGCTTCCATCTTCTTGTTTTCCAAAACCTGGACTTCTGCGTCCAAACAAACACATGAAATAGCAAGTGAATGGTGAATACATCATGGACCAAGAATGCAAAACACAGACAAACTTATTAACAATTTTTATTTTAAAAATCCAACATGAGGACTTCATTTATATCAAATGAACACAGTGTTAACACAAAATGAAACCTTGTTGCCAAAGTATGAAGAGAGATCTCACAAGTAACACCAATCACAGCCTTGTCTCAATTCCTCCTCCCAATAACAGGACTTTTCATTGTCTCTTTGTACATATCACTTTTCAAGTAACGGTCTCAATGGTCTCTACAGTCTCTACAGTCACTACAAGTTCCCAATATACATAGCCTCCAGTGACGTCATCCTATTGTTCTCCAGTCGGGTTAAATCTCATAAACAGGGATGTTGTAACATCCCAGGATTTTAATATAATAACTCCGGGATTTTATATGATATCCCGTGTATTTTATTAACACAACTTCCCTTTAGATTGTAACATATGTTTCTTGCTAGAAATTTATTTTGCATTTTAACACGTCATGAAATGTAAAATCAAATGACAAATGTTTTCTTTATATTCCCGAGGATCGAACACGCAACCTTTGTATCTTCGTATCTGTACCATTAGGCTACAGAGACGCTGATAAATCACAATGCTTTTAAGAATGTCATTTTCAAGTACCAACATCAGACACTTTACGCCCATTTCCTAAGGTTCATGGAAAGTATGTTTGAAACATTTAAATGTTGATAAATGTTGTGTTAAGTTTCTTTTGGGGTTTTTAAGTTAGATGAAACACTCCCCCTCAGGTATTTATGACATTTAAAACCCTCATCCTTGGGATAAAACCTTGGGGCTGATGCCAATCGGTTTAAACACGCAAATGCAGTCTTAAATATCATGAAACCCTCAGACGTTCTTTATCCTACCCATAAACCCCTCATTAAAGGTACAAAAATAGTTCTCAAACTAAGATTTCGGTAGCACTTTCTCATTATTGTGAGTCTGGGATTTTTTAATAATTCTTTTTAAAAACAATGGATTAATTATGGCTTTACCATATTCACACACTGACTAAATAACATGGCAATAAAAGATGTTACTTAAAAAAATATATTTAGAAAACACAAGGGTTGTGTTTTCTAATGTTTGTTTGTTTGTTTGTTTGTTTGATGCCGCACTCAGCAATAATTAAAGAACCCATCCAAGAGTGCACCAACTAATCTCTGCTTAGCAATAACAATAGTTAAAGTTGAATATATACATACATTTCTCCAGGCTTGAAAAACACTGTCTGTCAAATATTGATTATATGTAATGGTTGGTGTAAAAATCATAAGTCAAAAATGATTTAGAGTTATGGTTCAGAGGTTAACACATTAAACATGAATAAAACATTTCTCTACAATAACTTTCTCAACTTTCCATTTGATATGAGGATAGAACCAGTTATCATTTAATGATCATAAAAATATTTCAGACATGACATATAATGCAGTCCACAAACTGATGTCATTACAAAAGCAAACCTCTTTACACACACTAAAGTAATTTCTAAAGAGCATAGTCGGCTTGTGAAATAAACAGTTATGGAAGAAATTATTACTGAATTTCTTCAACAGGTCAAAGGACTACTTCAATCCACATAAAACAAAAAATATTATCAAACTTTAATTTTTTGTGAAATTTATTAAATTTAGGACTGGTGCTTCCATAAACAATGATCATCCATTCAACACAAAAGAATGCCTGATACTGAATGAGTGGTCAGAGTATGGAATGACGCCACTGTTAGCAATATTTCAGCAATATCACGACAAGGGACACATTGTACCCATGTGGGGAATCGAGTGAGTGAGTGAGTATGGTTTAACGCCGCTTTTAGCAATATTCCAGCAATATCATGGCGGGGGCCACCAAAAATGGGCTTCACACATTGTACCCATGTCGGGAATCGAACCCGGGTCTTCGGCATGACGTGCGAATGCTCTAACCACTGGGCAACCCGACCATCCATGTGGGAATCGAACCCGGGCCTTCATGATAACAAGCGACCACTTTAACCACTAGGCTACCCCAACACCCCCATTGTTGAACGAAGGCAAATAAGTGACTTGTTTTACTGATATTTGACATATTTAGTGTCTCCCTCTGTCAACAAAATGTGCATTGTTGAAATAGCCAAGCTTGTCATTGTTCATGTTTAACCAAAGCATGTCCATGTGTAACATTTCCCCATAGTATTATTTATGATGAATGGTTATTGTCAAAACATATCCAAGAAAAGCAAACATATGTTCAAATACACACAGCTGGTATTAATACAAGTATAAAACATTTGACGATCAGCATACCCCAATAGTACCTGATTGTAATAACATCAGTGAGAATTCATTTAAACATGTCACACCAAGCCATACCACAGGTCAGGGTCACGCAAATAGGATTCACACCAGGTAGAAATTGCCTGTTTCGCACAGTAATCGACTTCAAACAACGCTGTGGTGTTGAAATATAAAGCTTACTAACTTTAGAGGCCCTATGAGAGAACGTTTATAATCAGGCAATATAATAGGGATGCAGCCACCATAAGCTTATGATCATAGGCAATATGTTAGGTCATATTGAGGAGAGCACATTACAAGGCTCGTAACATAGGGTTATGCTACTGGCTTATGTCAAAGGGCCATGCCACTGGCTTATGTCAAAGGGCCATGCCACTGGCTTATGTAAAAGGGCCATGCCACTGGCTTATGTCAAAGGGCCATACCACTGGCTTATGTCAAAGGGTTATACCACTGGCTTATGTCAAAGGGCCATACCACTGGCTTATGTCAAAGGGCCATGCCACTGGCTTATGTCAAAGGGCCATATCACTGGCTTATGTCAAAGGGCCATACCACTGGCTCATGTGAAAGGGCCATACCACTGGCTTATGTCAAAGAGTTATACCACTAGCTCATATCAACAGGCCTCACCACAAGCCTTATATCAAAAGGCTAAACCACAGGGCTTAGATCAAGAGGTCATACAAGATGGCTTTTATCAAAAGACCATAATATCACAGGGCTTACATCAAAGGTAATACCTAAAGCACTAAAACCACAAATAAAAATGCCACTGATTTCCTGCAAACATTGAATAAAACACAATTAGGGATGGGACGGGTAACTCAGGTACTCGGGTCCGGTGGGTACTGAGTAGGACCCAGGTACCCACAGGACTACCCATACCTGTGGTTAGTCACATGATGTATTGTTTAATGACAAAAAATATCTAGAACTCTACTGTTACACTACAAGTCACTTATGTTCACAATTCTTTCTGACAATGCACCCATTCCTTCTGACCTTTATATGTTTGAATAAAGTTTGGTTGGTTTGTTGTTTAACGCCGCACTCAGCAATATTCCAGCTATATGACGACGGTCTGTAAATAATCGAGTCTGGACCAGACAATCCAGTGATTGATATCATGAGCATCGATCCACCCAATTGGGATCGATGACATGCATCAACCAAGTCAGCGAGCCTGACCACCCAATCCCGTTAGTCCCCTTTTATGACAAGCATAGTTGCCTATTACGGCAAGCATGGGTTGCTGAAGACCTATTCTGCCCCGGATCTTCACGGGTCGTTTGAATAAAGATAAAACTTCAGTCAACTTCAGTGTATGCATGATCAGATCATTTTATACCTGTATCTAAATACATTTTACCAGGGCTATGGTCAAACTATTCCCAATCTGGCATTTTGTACCTATCTCATGACACCAACAGCGGGTACCCGGGTAGGGTCAGGTAATAGGGGTGTGGGTACCCGGGTAGTAACTTTGGACTCATCTCAGCACTAGTATTCCAGTTATATCACAGCATGTCAGCTTAATATATGTGGGAGGAAAGCCCAACAGGCACTGGTATGGTGCTGACTGACATCGAAACAGAATCGAGGCAAACCGGGATTCGAACCCACAATCATCATCCCCTGAGGCAAGGGAGTTCATCCCCGGAGGCAAGGGAGTTCATCCCCTGAGGCAAGGGAGTTCATCCCCTGAGGCAAGAGAGTTAACTGACTGCAAAGTCCAGTTTCCACCCTTGCTGAACTAGGCTGGAATTATGGAGTAATACTTTGGCTGGACTAACAAGTCTATGCATAGTCCAATCAAAATTGCATCACAAAATCGACATCCGGTTCATAAACATGGATTTCAACGTTCAGATTTCGGTCGACTGCAGGATTTGCAAAAAGATGTGTACATGTACCATCAACTGGGTGTCGACAGATATTTTCCAAATCTTTTTATGTTTTTAAACAATGTGCTCATGTAATTTCATGCAATTAGCAAGGTAAGATTTAATTTATTACAATCTATATCTTGATCATCGATCAGATCATCTTAAAAAAGTGCCACCATTTTGTTTTAAATCAAACGCAAGTGACATGAGAGGTGGAATCTGATTGGTCAATAGGAGGGGAAGAGAAGGGACAAAACTCGTAAAAGCCACTGGTGGCACTACGATCGAGTCCACAAATTCCAGCCCAGGGTGGTAACTGGATATTTAGAGTCAATTAACTCCCTTGCCTCGGGAAGAGGACAATCTGGTTTCTGGCGTGCTGAAGAACAAATTTGATGACTGGGCCAAGAGCTTGCTGGCTTGTGCAACACCTACTGATCAACAACAATACTATCAGCACATTCAAAAATCATACACTTGAGCTAAGATTATACACCACCTGAACTTTTCAGTGAGACTAAGATAACATATAAACCAAATAAAGGAGTTTATACTACTCAAAAAAAGTTAAAGAAGACCCAATCCTTTTATATTATTACTGTCATCCTGTCATGCATGAACATACACACCGCTCCAAAGGAGTAAAGAACACCTGATTCTTTCGTACAACTATTGTTAATCTGTTATGCCACAACCAACAACATTATGTTGTTGTTGTTTGTTGTTTAATGCCGCACTCAGCAATATTCCAGCTATATGACGGCGGTCTGTAAATAATCCAGTCTGGACAAGACAATCCTGTGATTGACATCATGAGCATCAATCCTAATAATAGGGATACGATGACATGCATCAACCAAGTCAGCGAGTCTGACCACCCGATCCCGTTAGTCGCCTCTTACGACAAGCATGGTCGCCTCATAACAACATTAACTATAGTCATATGAAAGAATCTCTACTGCAGTATATATTTTAAAATAATTTGCTAACAGATATGCATTTATTTACTGCCATATGCCCAAAGTACAAAATTCTATAATAATGTTTAAATATTTTTCAAGTTCAAGGTCAATGCAGAATCTTAGTAGGAACTTCTCCCGAACACAACTCTAACCTATTCCTTTCAGACAACCCCAAAGCATGCCATCATGTTAGCTGTCCATATGAAGTATCAGATTGGAGGACAGAAAATATTTATTTATTATTTGTCCAAATATATAAAAATATATCAAAATATATCACACCTGAAACTGCCCGTGAAAGTATATTCTTGAATCGGTGTGCAGTGCCTGTGTGTCAGGCAGAGTATGCCAGTATCTCTCTATGTAAGCCCCTGCGTTAGTAGGCATTGTATCCAAGGGTTTGACATGGTCTCCATTAGGTCACGCATGAGAAGATAGTGCAAGTATCCAAACACTCATCTCGGTCAGAAAACATGTATAACGCACATCTATTGAGTGAATATATGTAGGTGTAGTATTAATCATGTTAATTGGACAATCTTGCATATTTTCATATTGCTGGGAAATATATAAGAGAACTGTGTGGACTAATTCAAATTTATTTTTTTCTAGAATATATTAAGGTCTTATGCCACTTTTAGTAATGTTCCTGAAAAATATGTCAGAGCTGCTACAGAATAAAGTCATTTAAGAATATATTTTTTTAAAACTGTAGCACTTTACTGCAAAAAAACAGTTTTCAAAATTTTTAGAAATTGTTCAGAGCCAAATACTGACCAGAAGAGTCATTGAATCTTTAGAACGTTTAGTCAGTTTCAGCAATACTGAAGGGGATACCAGTAGGTTCAAACATTAGTAGCAAAGTGGGGACATCAACTCTGATTACATAACCATACCAACAAACACCTTGCCCACTGCCCTCACATGTATATGAGTGGCAGACACTGAGTTTGGTTCCATGCTGCTTTGAACAGCACAGATATATGAAGATCCTTTCAGACAAAAAAATGTATGTATGAAATCACCACAACATCTAAAAATCAGGAATATTTCACATGGAGATATATACCATAACTCATATTATAAAAGTATTGCCAACATACTTCTATCAAAATGGACAATGGTCAATGTGACCAGCCAAAGTTCATCGGACACCAATAGTTCATTCAGAATGGATCCGTGGAAGTACTCAAGGATTCTTAAATTGCTTTTTGCCATTTACTCTTTTTCCAAATTCTTGATTTCTTCTTCAAATGTCGAAGGTTTTTCCGTTTTCCATTTTGAGATTTGATTCCACCCAGAAAAAGGATCTGGAGTAGTGTCATGTCCAAACATATCAAAATAGTAGGAGGGCTTGCGTGTTGAAAAAATTGTTTTTAAAAAGTCTCTATCTTTTTTCACGTTGTCAAGTTCTTTTAAAATTGCTGGATCAACTGTAGGATAGTCAAACTTAAATGTTGGTTCCTGGTTGATTGAGCCGTGAGAGGATGATGGATAGTGGCGGAGCACAGAGGCAGCAATGAGTCCAGCGACAACAAACACTCCCATTATTGCTCCCAGTAGACAGACTGACCACTTTTTTCGGGCTGCAGTTTGTGCCCGAGGGTCAGATGGAGAACTTCCTCGTCCAGAACTATCTCTTCTTGGTTGTGACCGGTTCTGAAATATACATTGCAAGAGTTGAAGGATTTTGTTTGTTTGTGTGTTTGGTTGTTGTTTAACGCTGCACTCAGCAATATTCCAGCTATATGACGGCGGTCTGTAAATAATCGAGTCTGGACCAGACAATCCAGCGATTGACATCATGAGCATCAATCCACGCAATTGGGATACCATGACAATAACCAAGTCAGCGAGTCTGACCACCAGATCCCTTTGGTCACCTCTTAGGACAAACATAGTTATAGTAGTACCTATTGTAGCAAGTATAGGTTGCTGAAGACCTATTCTACCCCAGATTTTCACGGGTCCTCGATGCTTCTGACTGATGAGGGGGCCTAAAGCTGAGTTGAGGAGGTCAGTGTAATATTGATAAACATGACCATAAAAGTAAAAAGATATTTAACATAAAGACCATTAAAATACTGCTTATTGAAAATAAAATAATATTATTTTCCATAAAGGCACAAGTGGACTTTTATAGTCAGTTAAAGCCCTTGCCCCAGGAAGATGGTGAATCCCCAAATGAAACATGTCATGTGACACTTTCAATAGTTAATCACAATGATCATGCAGATTCGAGAATTTGATATTTCACAGGCAAAACAAGCACCTGAAGACTTTTGTATTACTTTTATCAAAAAGCAAATGCATGAAATAAGTGACCACAAAAAACAACTTCAGATGAAGAACTGGCTTAGCAAGAGTGCTGGCAACTGATCACATAATCAATATATCAAGTGTCGAGGAATTATTGATTGTTGTTATATCTGATCTGAATACAACATGGACATGTAACCATGGTAACAGAAGGTAGTAACTACACAATATTGTAACTTACAGGAATATGAACTGGAAAATATTATCAATTCAATAACCCAATATTGCAATAACCGCAACAGCAGCCAGTCTAGACTCAATTGGGTTTTAAGTTCATCACTTCTGACAAAATGCATTTTCAATCAAACTATTTGGCCTACTTATCGATAAATGATTTGGGATCTAGGGGTATAAAAACGTTCACAACGTGCACTTTGACAGAGATTGTGAAGGCCAGTGAAAAATCATCTTCCCGAGGCAAGTGAGTTAACTGACTATAAAAGTCCAGTTTCCACCCTTGCCGAACTAGGCTGGGATTACGGAGTTACATTTTGGCTGGGCTAACGAGTCTATGAATAGTCCAATCAAAATCGCGCAACGAAATCGAAATCCAGTTTGTAAAATGTTGTGCAGATTTCTGTTGATTGCAGGATTTGCAAAGCATTTGCACCGCAAACTCGCTGTCAACAGATATTTTCCAAGTCTTTTCATGTTTTTAATCAAGGTGCTCACGTGATTTTATGCACTTCGCTATGTAAGATCCGTTTTATCACAATATAGATCTTGATTATCAATCAGATCGTTTTGACTGGGCGCCACCATTTTGTTTGAAACAAATGCAAGTGATACGAGAGGTGGAATCTGATTTGTCCATAGGAGAGGCTTAGAAGGAACATAACTCGTAATAACAACTGGTGGCGCTACGGTCGAGCCCAGGAATTCCAGCCTAGTTCGGTAAGGGTGGAAACTGGACTTTTACAGTCAGTTAACTCCCTTGCCTCGGGAAGATGGTGAAAAATCGGCATTGGTAGGAGCAGTGTTACTGTCCTGACAAACCTAGAAACATAATCAAGGCGAGTTTGGGATTCAACCTCACGATAAGGCATTCATAAGATATGATTTGTGTACAACTTGTTACATGGATTGCAACACAAAGTGCATTTTTTTAACATAAAGTAGTCCCTCACAGATGGTTTGTATTGTCATACTACTGCATACTGACAACCTGATCTCCATTTTTAAATTTTAATACATCTTGATGTATTATATGTATTGTATTAATAAAGCATATGAAATATCAGAACAACAGATAAGCAGCGTATTTGCGTAAAACACCCAAAAAAAATATTCAAAACTCAATTACTTTCAATTAACTTGTGTACAGAAACGCATGCATTAAATGAAAAAGTCAAATGTTTTAAAACATCATGCGTAAATACCCAGTGAAGCTTTTTCAGCAGAGTACAACATGTACAAAGGAGCTAATATCCGAAACCCAATTACGAGCTAATTAACTACTTTTTTTTACTTTTTTTAAATCTTAAAATGTTCACTCATTTTGCGGAATACCCAGTAGAGTGATGAATAGATGTGTGAAAAAATAATGGTTACCTAATGAAAAATAACCCCATTAAGATAGAAAGCCAAGAGTAAAATAAAAACTCAATTGCTCAAAAGTTACCTGGAGAACTGAATGATTCATACCCTATTAAACTATATCTCACTAATGAGGTTTTATGTGGGCAAAATTGCTTTTTTATCCACATAATCCAGATCATTATGTAATAATTAATTAATATCAAGGGAAACCGCTGTAGTAAACATCCCATGGCCAACTATTTGCCCTCCTACAATGCCACAAGAGTGTGTGTTTGTTTCATGCCGCACTTAGCAATACTCCAGCTATTAGATGGCATCCAGTAAGGAATCGAGTTTGGACCAGACAATCTAGTGATTGATATTGTGAACAACAATCCAAGCCATCAGGGTACAATGACATTCAATGAACCAAATCACCAGATCCATTAAATCGTTGCTTATATCCAGTATTGGTTGACGGGTACCTATTTTAACTCAGAAACCAAAAGGGGACATGGGTGGCCCAGTCGTCTAAGGCGCCACGATTTGCTGTGCAGAGTTGCGTCCCTTTGGCTCGCCAGAAACCTATGATTGTGGGTTCAAATCCTGGTTCGCCCCGATTATCTTTCTAGGTTTGTCAGCACCATACCCCTGCTCGTGGGTTTTCACCGAAGTGGTAAACATCTGAGACCTGCATCACTTTGGGCTTTCCTCCCACATTAAGCTGACACGCCATGATATAACTGGAATACTGTTAAAAGGGGCGTCAACCCTAACTCAATCACTCACGGGGATGAGGTGGTAGTGTGACTGTGATGTAACTGTTAGCTTTAAAACTCCTCATAAGGCAGCTTATGTTGCATACTCCCCAGGGAGCTGAGAATCAAATTTGTGTGCACACATTGACTGACCAAGGGTAATAATAAATGTTAGCACTTTGAGCTTGCTACAACTGATGGATCTGTAAATACACCTTACCATTATTGTTCTTATTATAAATAATTCACATTACAGACCACAGACATATTACAAATACAATTTATACACCATCCAGGATCCTGACATTACCTGTGTTGCGGTTTGATGCAAAAGTCCCGGTGACCTCCCTTGCCGTGGGCGATCAGCCCTTTCTATGCTAACAATAATTAGTCCTGTGAGGTCATTCGTGCTCTGCACTTCTGGCTGATCAGAAGGGAGATAACTGCTGGGGTACACATCATCCTTAGTAGCCTCAGTGTAAGAAGGTGGTGGTTCATCATTGCTTGCAATTTCAATTCTGGGAATCTCGGGAGCGGGCGACTGAACTGCTTCCTCGTATGATGGTGGAGAAATTGGAGCATCAAAAGGAAGAGAAGAAGTAGCCATATTGGAAGAGCTTGACGGATGATTAATCATTTGTCAGCGTATAATCTATTTCCTACTTGTGCGTCCTGGAGCAAAATCCTCTCATCAGACTCTCATCCTGCAAGAATCACAAGTGATAAAATTAATATCATGATTACCATGATTATGATTATTATTATTTATACCTCATTTATCCAGATACACAAGTATCTGCTCAATGGTGGCTTATTGTTCCCAAACCAGTGGAGCATTTCAGTTATCATTCTCAACTCCCTGGGGAGTATGCAACCCAGACTGCCTATGGGTACTAGAAGGTTTTACATCCACCTCGCATATCAGGTACCCATTCCCTGCTGGGTGAACAGAAGAACATTGGAACTTGTCACTTGCCAAGCGTGACACCACATATATTGACACTTGTGTTTCACGTGTGTGAATGTATTCGTGTTTCCACCATCTGGTAATTTACTAACAATTTTTTAGTTTGAAGTTTACACGATATACGGTTTTCCATTGGACAAGTGGTCGGTCACATGATGGCGAAACTGGTGTTATAAGTGTATGAACGACACAATTTGATATTTATGTTTTTCATGAATCTAGCTTAGTGTCAATTTGACACATCTTTACATTCACCTTTCAGTGATCGGCCAACTGATCTGTGATGACTGACACCGTTAATAGCCACAGGTTCATTAAAAAATTCGAAAATCTCTCCCATCACGTTTATCGTGTCGCCCATTTTGACATCTCGTACTTGATGTAAAATGTATTATGACGCGCTGTCATTGTGACTGACTTATTGAGGTTGTTCTCAACATTCCTTTCTCATCTAGTGTACATTTGTTGCACAGAAGCTACAAAAGTTGTTCCTGTTGAGCATGTTAAGCTCATGTCACCTCTAGTTTTGAGGAACCAATTTATTCCGCGAAACAGCTGGTTGTTACATGGCTGTCAGTGTAAACATGAAGTCACACATCCTAAACATAATTGTTATAGATCCAGGTCTACATCTTTTGAGGTGTAAAATAGTGATATAAAAAAGTATAAGAATTGACTTTCACTTTGTGTGAGTTTATTGGAGTATGAACCTTCATAGAGTGAGGGCCAAACTGTTTGAACGTAAGCTCAGACATTTTTTATAAATTTGAAGGGAAATCTAAAATTTCAGTGATTGTAGCTTTACCTTGGCTGTCTATAATCCAGAGATAATACAATGAAGGCAACAACTATGCAGCCTTTGCAGGCAGATTGGAAACAAATCAAGACTTTGTCCAAAATTAGGATTTTGTTTAAAGTTCTAAATTTCCTAAATTAAGAGGTATTTTATCTGTGCCGCAATGTTTAGTTGTTTGTTTGTCATTTTCCGCCGCACTCAGCAATATTCCAGCTATATGACAGCGGTCTGTAAATAATCAGACAATCCAATGATCAACATCATGAGCATCGATCCACGCAATTGAGATACAATGACATGCATCAACTGAGACAGCGAGCCAGACCACCCAATCCCCTAAGTCACCTGCAACAATGTTAATGCCAGTTTAATTGAGTACTGACATTTGCTGCAGGCTAAGGAGTGAGATATAATTTAACACCAGTTAAGTAATTAAGTAAACCAGCTTAATTAAGTAATGACATTTGCTGCAGGCTAATGAGTGAGTTATAATTTAACACCAGTTAAGTAATTAAGTAAACCAGTTTAATTAAGTAATGACATTTGCTGCAGGCTAAGGAGTGAGTTATAATTTAACACCAGTTAAGTAATTAAGTAAACCAGTTTAATTAAGTAATGACATTTGCTGCAGGCTAAGGAGTGAGATATAATTTAACGCACCAGTTAAGTAATTAAGTAAACCAGTTTAATTAAGTAATGACATTTGCTGCAGGCTAAGGAGTGAGATATAATTTAACGCACCAGTTAAGTAATTAAGTAAACCAGTTTAATTAAGTAATGACATTTGCTGCAGGCTAAGGAGTGAGATATAATTTAACGCACCAGTTAAGTAATTAAGTAAACCAGTTTAATTAAGTAATGACATTTGCTGCAGGCTAAGGAGTGAGATATAATTTAACGCACCAGTTAAGTAATTAAGTTAACCAGTTTAATTAAGTAATGACATTTGCTGCAGGCTAAGGAGTGAGTTATAATTTAACACCAGTTAAGTAATTAAGTAAACCAGTTTAATTAAGCAATGACATTTGCTGCAGGCTAAGGAGTGAGTTATAATTTAACACCAGTTAAGTAATTAAGTAAACCAGCTTAATTAAGCAATGACATTTCCTGCAGGCTACGGACCTCCAGAGAGCTTCATCTGAAATGTGTGGATCAGTTGAACATAACACCTGGTGTCTAGCCCCTGTTTGTGCAAGGCCGTAGTTAACTTTTTTTGACAGGGGGACAAATATTTGTACAAGTATCACTTTTCCCCAACTTGATTCAAATAAAACTGTTTTCTATAAAAAATCTAGGGAGGCAACTGCCCCTCCCCCCCCCCCCCCCCCCCCCCCCTCTCTTGGCTGTGGTTATGCTAACATCAGCAAAATCCATCATAACAAGATGGCAGACAGTGTGTTACCAAAGCAACAATTTCTTACATTTGGGTTTACAGATTTAACCGACCAGAGTTACAAGCTACAATAATAAAATGTAATAATGAAGTTCAATTTAATTCTAGTTCTCTGAATGCTTAACCTGATACAACTAAGGAAATTTACCATAGTAATTGTTAAGTGTTAATTGGTCAAATGCAATATATGTTATGTCGAGACTCTTCAAACCAGAGATACAACAGAAAACAAAATCTTCTCAGAAGTGAGTGAGTGAGTATGGTTTTACGCCGCTTTAAGCAATATTCCAGCAATATCACGGCAGGATGCACCAGAAATGGGCTTTACACATTGTACCCATGTTGGGAATCGAACCCGGGTCTTCGGTGTGATGAGCGAATGTTTTTACCACTAGGCTACCCAACCGCCCCTTTTCAGAAGTATTATTATACATACCGGTACATATTACCGTTAAAATGATAAACTTGAATCTATATATTCAAACTAAACCGACCGAAAGAACCTCCTGTTCAATAAAATAAACCATATCATCCTCAACATGCTCAAATCTTTTTTACTACTTTTGACTGACCCAAGCAAGAAACAAAATACAAAATGTGTCCCAATGACAATATATATAGATATAATAATTAAGAGAACAATAAACATTCTCCCAATAGAATCTGAAGACAAATATTGATGTATTTTGTCGATCCAGTTTAGGTAGAATGTTATGACAGAAACCGGCAACAACCTCACACCGTTTATTACCAGCCAGCTGGTATGAACATAGAATTTCTGGTCGGGTTCAAATTTCCCGTCTGGTCCAGTACGACTACATAAGCAGTAGTGATAAACATGATAAAGCTGGAATATTGCTGACTAAGAAACAGTGTACCATTAACTCGTCCCATTGTATATGCATGTGTATCAATACAAAATACTGTGCATAGGTATCAATACAAACTGAAATACAATGAAAAGAGTCAAAGAATCAAGTTTCGTATGGACAAAAGTGCCTTGCAGTTGTGATAGCTTATATCCCATATCAAATTTCTGCACAGAGAAAGGTTTGAATCAGGGATTAGCTTTTCATATTAACACTTCACTGACTGCATGAGGCGAGGTAAAATTAGGCTTAAGATTATTAGGACTTAAGATTATTATTGTTATACTGCAATATGCTTTTCATATCATTTGTATAGCCATATGTCTTCTGTGTTCCGGTATATTGGGTAACAAAATACAGCATTTGTTATTATTTGTATCTCTTACCCTAAACATGCTAAAGTTTATACAGAAATTAATTCACAAATGATCTTTCTGTTCAAAATTGACTGACTGAACGGTGATTTTCCTCACCTATATCCATGACTACAATATGACAGAGAACTACCATGCCGCACTCAGCAATATTCCAGCTATATGACGGCGGTCTGTAAATAATCGAGTCTGGACCAGACAATCCAGTGATTAATATCATGAGTATCGATCCACGTAATTGGGATCGATGACATGCATCAACCAAGCCAGCGAGCCTGACCACCCGATCCCGTTAGTCCCTTTTAACAACAAGCATAGTCACCTTTTACGGCAAGCATGGGTTGCTGAAGACCTATTCTACCCCGGAATCTTCACGGGTCTACTTCAGTAGTAGACAATAGGATCTGCGTGCACAATCAGTGTCAATCACTGCCATAAACCTCAGAACCAAAAAAATTGCAACATGTATCACAGTACTAATACTGTAAATCGTGAAATTAATGCGTCTCCAAAAGAATGTGAACACTGGCCCCTTGCCAAAAATGCGACACCCCCCTCCTCTCAAGCTTCAGTGGATATGTTATCTAAAGAAAATGTCCTCTGTCAGGTTTACCGGAGAATCCTCACCTTAATCCAACCTTACATTAATCCAATCACACACCAAATAGAACTGCTTTTTAGCGCTGAGTAGTGTACTTCCGCTAAAACAATGCGGGCGCGCTGGCTCGTGTCGGCCTTTGACGCAGTCGCAAAGAACAAAAGACACTGTGTTGCGTGGGTGGCGTCTGTCTGGACTTGCAGGTGTGATCAGTGATGACATAAGTGAGTAGAACTCTTGTCATGACCCCAGCAGTGACATTTCACAGGATGTAATTAGTGTTTGAATTACATTGTTTATATACTTGTTAAAAGTGCTGCTCAATAAACAGTGATGTGGAAACATAGTTGTTTATTTTCAGCGTATGTCTAAGTTCCTATTTCTGCTAAACAAAATGTCTTATTGTTGATATAAATGTGATGTTTAATAATTGCGAGCCAAGACCACGCACATTTTTCGCATTCAATTCACGCTCACGTTAATTTCAAGATTTACAGTACCTATATTGCAAATGCAATACAAATTTTTGGCCAATACACAGACCCAAAATGTTTTCCCTTTTATTACATATACAAAGATGTTCATGCACATGTGTCTGTACAAGACAACTAAATTGTGCAGAGGTCAAGCAAACAGCCAAGGATGGTCGTCATTGACACGTAGCACTTGAAGGCTATAATTCTGTTTTGTTTGTTGTGTAATGCTGTACTCAGCAATATTCCAGCTACCGTGTTCGACGTAATAAGCGCCCAGGGCGCTCTCATAATTAGAAACATGAGGCTCTAATTAGAATATTATTTCGGTGGAAAAAAAAGTGCTGAAAAATAAATTTCGTGGTTTATGCTGACAGCCTGAAATGTTTATATGCGACATATATATTTTTCCAGAATTTAATTGCCTATAATTAAGGGTGCATATGACACACGAGTGCGTATTATACACGAATAAATAAGTCTTGTGTACATTGATCAATCCGAAGGGGTGCTAATTGGGATTGTTCACTAGCCACTATATACGCAAATATCGCCATGGGCGCTTATTAGAGCGGGGCGCTTATTACGTCGAATACGGTATATGGCGTTGGTCTGTAAATAATCTGGACAAGACAATCCAGCGATTGTCAGAATGAGCATTGATCTTCACAATTGGGATACAATGACATGCATCAACCAAGTCAGCAAGCCTGCCCACACGATCCCCTTAATTGCCTCTTACGACAAGCATTGTCACCTTTTACTGGGGGGGGGGGGGGCTGGCTGAAGACCTATTCTACCCCGGACCTTCACGGGTACCAGTTCTCAAAGCTTCAGTCTTGCTACAAATTGGAAGTGAATGAATGTGACAGAAAATGTAAACATATATACATGATTGTGTCATTCAAGCAGTACTAGCTACAAAGTCTGAGATCTGAGGATGAAATTGAGAAAATATCCTAAAATGTGTAAAACTATTTCCATTGTCATATTATACTCCACATGCTGTCATCGAAGCACCTAACTGTTGCAGTTGTAGTCATGTATATGTATAATCATTCAAAACAACATGTAAAGCGAACAGAAAGGTTTCAATTAGGCCTGTCTGCTGTTATTTCAGAAAAAGTGTGTTTGTTTGCAAACAAGAGAAAGATCTGTGACAAGACCATCCACTGGAGCAGAAACTTCTCTGCTTAATAAGCGAGCAAGCCCAAGTGGGCTATTGTTTATAAACAATTCTTCAGAATGGTCTATGTACTGACCCCACATTTTTTTATAATATGACTCCAAATGACTACCTATATTTAGACAAACTACAAATACAATCTCTCAATTCCAGACGGTGAAATCAAATTTACAATATCTCCACCTCGACTGCAAACGTTTGTGCACATACTTGTGTACTAAACAATGCGATACATAAAGAGCATAAATTGTATGTGTTCTGTACATTATTTTTGATCGTTTGTGTAAACAATGCCATACACGATCAAAAATAGTGTCCCGCACACATAAATATTATGTTCTTCTTCAGTAATGATCTAGTCCGATACGTGTTCGACCAACAATACCACATTGAACAACAGTAACTTCGGCGGAAGGGTATTCAATAACGTTACCCCATTGTTAGAATATGTCCCGTGTCATGACATTACATACAATGTTGACAAACATTGTGACAACGCGGATTGGCCATTGTCGAACTGCAACAGCGATCTTTAATTCCAAACAATCCCGACAATTGTTTGTCAACAGTGTTATGAAACCAGTTACCGTTTTTAGCAATATCATACGTGATCACTAGTGGGAAATCGTGACAATCGTGCATTTGACCTATATGTATATATAAACCACACATTTAGGACGCTGGTTCCCCAACAAGCCCCCGGCTGAGCTGGCGATCGTTGATGTGCGAAGTGTTTGCAAACTTCAGACAGAGAACTACGACTAGTTTCACCAAAATATATATATATCATTGACGTTTCGACTTTTACTTACCTTAATGTTCAATTAATGGTGAATAATTCATGACAGAAGTTGAGAAAAACTACCACAAAACGAACACAAACACAAACTATGAGATCGCGTGTGAAATCCAATCGACACAGGATACACGCCATCAGGAGTTACCTCCCTTTCAATATTTTCCATCACAACTCATGGGAAGACTGTGCATCACTCGGGTCGTGACGCACACCTGCACGTAAACTTGCTTGTATTCATGTAAACGTGTTTCCACGAGAACAGGATGTATGACAAACCCCTTTTTATATTTCAAAGTTATTGTGTATCTTCTTCTCAGAAAATCTGACACCGAAACAAATTCGGGGTCATCACACAATTCAAATATTGACTCAAATCAGCCTGTGTCGACTAGGCTAGAGAATTACTGCTCAAATATATGCCCCATAACTGTAAATATTTTACCCTGTTTGTGTAGACAATGTCACGAATGTGGTGACTGCACACAAAGCACGATTTAAAGTGACCTTGAGAGTTAGATCAGTGCAGTTGTTTACGTTCATAGTAGAAGTCGGCCGGGATTTTTAATTACGCTCGTTTTGAGTGAGTGAGTTGGGTTTGACGCCGCTTTTAACACTATTCCAGTTATATCACGGCGTGTCAGCTTAATGTGGGAGGAAAGCCCGAAGTGATGCAGGTCTCAGTCTTTACCACTTCGGTGAAACCCACGAGTACGGGTATGGTGCTGAAAAACCTTGAAACATAATCGGGGCGAACCGGGATTCGAACCCACAATCATAGGTTTCTGGCGTGCCGAAGGGACGCAATTCTGCACAGCGAATCGACACTTAGACGAATGGGCCACCCATGCCCCTCGCGTTCGTTTATACAACGTATATGCCCATTCACATACCTACACGCGAAGATCCGGGGTAGAATTGGTCTTCAGCAACCCAAGCTTGCCATAAGAGGCGACTATTTTTTTCGTAAGAAGTGACTCACGGGATCGGGTGGTCAGGCTTGGTTGATGCATGTCATTGTATCCCAATTGCATACATCGATGCTCATGATGTCAATCACTGGATTGTCTGGTCCAGACACGATTATTTACCGACCGACGTCATAAAGCTGGAATTTTGCTGAGTGCGGATTTAAACAACAAACAAACAAACAAAACAAACATACATATATGGTAAGTGTTAGGGGTGCCACAATCGGTCGATATATCGATGCATCGCGAATTGAAAGCTGACGATAGGCGATGTGCATACCAATGTTTTGATTCATGTTTTAATTCTGCATCGATTTTCAAAAAGTAATGTGTTAAATATTACATTAAGAAGTCATACGCGATGCTAAACTGGGTGCAGCAATTGTCATCCGGCTCACACGGAGACACCCAAGCAATGTGGGGGAAACTTTAAATATACAGTAAACTACGGTTATAACGAACACGGTTATAACGAACAAACGGATATAACGAACTAATTTTTTAGTCCCGACTAAATGCTATAGTTATGCTGTGTATATGCTTATAACGAATTAAGGTTATAACGAACTAAAATTAGTAGTCCCTTTGAGTCCCTTTACAGTTTACTGTAACTACTCAAAATAAGGTTTAAAAACATCATTTTTTCAAATGATTACAGTTAATTTCTCATATGTATATAAGTACTCAAAGTAAGTGAAAGAACACCCAATTTCTTCACATGACTATAGTTAATCTGTCAAGTCACGATATATGGAACCGGGCCTTCGTCGTGACGAGCAAACGCTTAAACCCCTAGTGAGTGATTTAAGTATGGTTTTACACCGCGTTTAGCAATATTCCAGCCATATCAGGGCGGGGGACACCAGAAATGGGCTTCACACATTGTATCCATGTTGGGAATCGATCCCGGGTCTTCGGCGTGACGAGCGAACGCTTTAACCACTGGGCTACCCCTACCCTCCAAATGGATCAGAAGTGACATTGTATGCTGGGCACGAATTTGTACTCAAAGTACACATCATGTGATATAGCGTGGATTTCAGTTCATGTTGGACTGCGTGCTAATGTAATGGCAGACCAGCTTGCATAATCTGGCATAAAATATCCTGAAGTAATTACACATGGCCATATCTGAATACAGACGCCAACCAAAATGGGCTAGAATATCAAGATCTATATTTTTATAAACGTGTCTTACTTTGAGAAGTGCATCAAATCACGTGAGCCCCTTGATCGAAAACATGGCAATATCTGGAAAATATCTGTTGACGCTAAGTTGACGGTACACATGATTTGCAAATCCTACAATCGACCGAAATCTGCACGACAGTTTGCGAACCGGACGTTGGTTTCGTTATGCGATTTTGATTGAAATATGCAAAGACTTGTTAGTCCAGCCAAAAAAACTCCATAATTCCAGCCTAGTTCGGCAAGGAGTGAGTGAGTTAGTGAGTATGGTTTTACACCGCGTTTAGCAATATTCCAGCAATTTCACGGCGGGGGACACCAGAAATGGGCTTCACACATTGTACCCATGTCGGGAATCGAACCCGGGTCTTCGGTGTGACGAGCAAACGCTTTAACCACTGGGCTACCCGACCGCCCCAGTTCGGCAAGGAGGGAAGCTGGACTGTTACAGTTTGTTAACTTCCTTGCCTCGAGAAAATGTGATTTACTCATCTGCTTGAAGTCAACTTCCCCTAAAGGGAATTATAAGTTTTGTCTGATTTGTCTTTTTGTTGTTTATGCCGCATCCGTTTTCCCGAGGCAAGGGAGTTAACTGATTAGGGACATGGACTTTACAGTTAGTTAACTCCCTTGCCCCAGGAAGATGCGCCGCACCATGAGCATCCATCTACACTATTGTAGATCTGACGGGATCCAATTCTAACCAGGGTCTTCACGGGGCAATTAAAAGTTGCAGTCGGATTATATACCAATTTTGCGAAATGTTTGGAGCTGCTGGGCTATTGCTCGACATATGATTGTGGGTTTGAATCCCGGTTCGCCCCGATTATGTTTCAAGGTTTGTCAGCACCATACCCGTGCTCGTGGGTTTCACCGAAGTGGTAAACGTCTGAGACCTGCATCACTTTGGGCTTTCCTCCCACATTAAGCTGACACGCCGTGATATAACTGGAATACTGTTAAAAGCGGCGTTAAACCCAACTCACTCACTCACTCACTCTTGTGTCGAACCCACAATCATAGGTTTCCGGCGTGCCCAAGGGACGCAACTCTGCACAGCGAATCGCAGCGCCTTAGACGACTGGGCCACCCGTGCCCCCTGCACCCACAAGAAATGGAATTTACACCATCAGCTACCAAGTCCATGTTCTGCAAGACGTTCCTGCAATTAAACAACTTGGGTGATACAGGAAAAGGACACTGTTGCTGGTTCCTGAAATTTGAAATATTGTGAGACATTTAGAGTAAAGTCTTGTTCTTACTGTGTGCAGTCTCAATGGTTCTTGAAGGAGGGGCAACACATCTTCCAAATCAATGGTATCATTTGCCTTTCATACTTATTTTGTGTGACCATGGCTGCTGCTGCGATGCCGAAAACCAACTCAATACATTGACGTTGGCAATTCGTTGGCTTGAAAGACTGCCAATGTCTTAATTTTGTCATTACATCCCAACGGTCGAATCAATTTATTTTCTTAGCAGATCCTATAAGGTCGGATGTATTCAAGGCTATAGGATGGATGGTATATTTTCTCTAACTTCCTGATATTGGGGTAGATTATTCAGGTTTCTAAAAGTTTGCTACAACCAGATTGGAGTCAATGCAGATCATTAAACGAGTGAGTTAGAAACGCTAACAAGTATTTTTGGTATGCGAAGGCGCTTCATGTGTAATGGCGAAAGAAAGCATCAAATGACCCAGATCATGGCTATGTTGCCCAAAGACCGAGGATCAGAATCAGAACAACGTACTATTCGAACCCGTGCACGACCGGCAGATTATCCAACCTATTGGGATTTGCAACGCAAACTGCAGTTACACGGATCACGGGAACACCTCTTCACTAAATCCCCAGAGACCACTTGGTCACCTCTTTATTCTATCCTCACAGACCTCTGGGTCACCTCTTTATTCTATCCTCACAGACCTCTGGGTCACCTCTTTATTCTATCCTCACAGACCTCTGGGTCACCTCTTTATTCTATCCTCACAGACCTCTGGGTCACCTCTTCATTCTATCCTCACAGACCTCTGGGTCACCTCTTCACTAAATCCCCAGAGACTACTGGGTCACCTCTTCATTCTATCCTCACAGACCTCTGGGTCACCTCTTCACTAAATCCCCAGAGACCACTTGGTCACCTCTTCATTTTATCCTCACAGACTACTGGGTCACCTCTTCACTAAATCCCCAGAGACCACTTCGTCACCTCTTCATTTTATCCTCACAGACTACTGGGTCACCTCTTCATTCTATCCTCACAGACCACTGGGTCACCTCTTCACTAAATCCCCAGAGACCACTTGGTCACCTCTTCATTTTATACTCACAGACTACTGGGTCACCTCTTCATTCTATCCTCACTGACCACTGGGTCACCTCTTCACTAAATCCCCAGAGACCACTTGGTCACCTCTTCATTTTATCCTCACAGACTACTGGGTCACCTCTTCATTCTATCCTCACTGACCACTGGACCACCTCTTCATTCTATCCTCACAGACCACTGGGCCTCCTCTTCATTCTATCCTCACAGACCACTGGGCCTCTTTATTCTATCCTCACAGACTACTGGGCCTCTTTATTCTATCCTCACAGACCACTGGGCCTCTTCATTCTATCCTCACAGACTACTGTGCCTCTTTATTCTATCCTCACAGACTACTGGGCCTCTTTATTCTATCCTCACAGACTACTGGGCCTCTTTATTCTATCCTCACAGACTACTGGGCCTCTTTATTCTATCCTCACAGACCACTGGGCCTCTTCTTTCTATCCTCACAGACTACTGTGCCTCTTCATTCTATCCTCACATACTACTGGGCCTCTTTATTCTATCCTCACAGACTACTGGGCCTCTATATTCTATCCTCACAGACCACTGGGCCTCTTTATTCTATCCTCACAGACCACTGGGCCACCTCTTCATTCTATCCTCACAGACCACTGGGCCACCTCTTCATTCTATCCTCACTGACCACTGGGCCACCTCTTCATTCTATCCTCACTGACCACTGGGCCACCTCTTCATTCTATAATCACTGACCACTGGGCCACCTCTTCTTTCTATAATCATTCTATAAACCTCTTCTTTTTATCTTCACGATCACAAGGCCTCCTCTTCATTCTATCCTCACAGACCACTTGGTCACCCCTCATCCTATCCCCACATACCACTGGGCCTCCTCTTTATTCTTTCCTCACTGACCACTGGGTCACCTCTTCATTCTATCCCAACAGACCACTTGGCCACCTCTTCATTCTATCCTCACAGACCACTGGGCAACCTCTTCATTCTATCCTCACAGACCACTGGGCAACCTCTTCATTCTATCCTCACAGACCACTGGGCAACCTCTTCATTCAATCCTCACAAACCACCTCTTCATTCTATTCCCACAGACCACCTCTTTATTTTATCCTCACAGACGACTGGGCCACCTCTTCATTCTGTCTTCACAGACCACTTGGCCACCTCTTCATCCTATCCCCACAGACCACTGGGCCACCTCTTCATTCTATCCTCACAGACCACGTGGCCACCTCTTCATTCTTTCCTCACAGACCACTGTTCATCTCTTCATTCTATACTCACAGACCACTGGGCCACCTCTTCATCCTATCTTCACAGACCACTGGGTCACCTCTTCATTCTATCCTCACAGACCACTGGGCCACCTCTTCATTTTTTGTCCACAGACCACCTCTTCATTCTATCCTCACAGACCACTGGGCACCTCTTCATTCCATCCTCACAGACCACTGGGCCCCCTCTTCATTCTATTCCCTCAGACCACTAGGCCACCTCTTCACTCTTTCCTCACAGACCACTGGGCCACCTAGGCCTCTTCACTCTTTCCTCACAGACCACTGGGCCACCTCTTCACTCTTTCCCCACATCTCATTTTGGATCAGTGAGTGATTGCACATTGTTTTTATGACAGTCAGCAATATTCCAGCTATAGTACAACAGCTGTACATTTTCCTGTGTCCAGGAAAAACAATGGTTCAATAGCATGAGCCACGATCCATGTCTCAAGGGTACATAGTACCCAACCATCCAGGTCACATACTGTAACCATCCAATTGTCACCACTGTAACCATCCAGTCTTCACCACTGTAGCCACCCAATCGTAACCACTGTAGCTACCCAATCATCACCACTGTAGCCACCCAATTGTCACCACTGTAGCCGCCCAATCGTCACCACTGTAGCCGCCCAATCGTCACCATCGTAGCCACCTAATCGTCACCACTGTAGCCACCCAATCATCACCACTGTAGCCACCCAATCATCACCACTGTAGCCGCCTAATCGTCACCACTGTAGCCACTGTAGCCGCCTTATTGTCACCACTGTAGCCACCAAATCGTCACCACTATAACCATCCAATCGTCACCATTGTAGCCGCCCAATCATCACCACTGTAGCCGCCGAATCATCACCACTGTAGCCGCCCAATCGTCACCACTGTAACCACCCAATCGTCACCACTGTAGCCGCCTAATCATCACCACTGTAGCCGCCTAATCGTCACCACTGTAGCCACCCAATCGTCACCACTGTAGCCGCCCAATCGTCACCACTGTAGCCACTCAATCGTCACCACTGTAGCCACCTAATCGTCACCACTGTAACCACCCAATCGTCACCACTGTAGCCACCCAATCGTCACCACTGTAGCCGCCCAATCGTCACCACTGTAGCCACCCAATCGTCACCACTGTAGCCGCCCAATCGTCACCACTGTAGCCGCCCAATCGTCACCACTGTAGCCACCTAATCGTCACCACTGTAACCACCCAATCGTCACCACTGTAGCCACCCAATCATCACCACTGTAGCCGCCTAATCGTCACCATTGTAGCCACTGTAGCCGCCTAATTGTCACCACTGTAGCCACCAAATCGTCACCACTATAACCATCCAATCGTCACCATTGTAGCCACCCAATCATCACCACTGTAGCCGCCTAATCGTCACCACTGTAGCCACCCAATCGTCACCACTGTAACCACCCAATTGTCACCACTGTAGCCGCCTAATCATCACCACTGTAGCCACCTAATCATCACCACTGTAGCTACCCAATCGTCACCACTGTAGCCACCCAATCATCACCACTGTAGCCGCCTAATCATCACCACTATAGCCACCCAATCGTCACCACTGTAGCCACCCAATCGTCACCACTGTAACCACCCAATCGTCACCACTGTAGCCGCCTAATCGTCACCACTGTAGCCACCCAATCACACCACTGTAACCACCCAATCGTCACCACTGTAGCCACCCAATCATCACCACTGTAGCCACCCAATCGTCACCACTATAGCCACCCAATCATCTGGGAAGCTAGTTGGACTCCATGGAAATCCATTTGGAACAGACAGAGACGACATTTGATCCTTCATGGCTTGTAAAACTCAAATGAAAACATCATCAATAATTAGTCAAACAGTGGTCACCGAATTCGTAAGAGTTAAAAATAATAATATCTCATTCAGATTAACTGCATTCCTAAATCAGTCGGTGTGTTGGCAAACATTTTCGCAATTTTTCTTCTTGAAAAAATATTTTATGACAAGGAACGTCTATTTGTATGTATATCGAGAATGTCTGAGTGTGGAGTGGGAATACAAACAAATAACTACAACACAAACAAATAACCACAACACAAACAAATAACAATAACAGAAACAAACAAATAACTATACCATAGACTGACAGACAACGACAACAGATGAAAATATAACGATTTTATTATGTTTAATTCTTTAACACAAATAAATAGTCATATGGAATATACCTTAATATAGAGATGGTTAATCATTGACTTGTGCAGTGAGTAATGGATTTGTTCTATCATGTCATTGAAACCATCATGAGGTACTTCCGGTTCATCTCCAATGCCTCAATAAGTCATCAATCAAGCATCGGTTTTCATCCCATACACAAATATTTCTTCCAATTAAACAAAGAATCATTCAAACACACAGCCATGTTCAGCCATCTTCAACCATTCTCATTAATCAGATCCAGATGACCTGGGCTCACTTGCACAAAGCGATCTTAGCGCTAAGATGATTGTAACTCCCACGCTTTAACACAGGCTTACAATAGTCGTAGCGCTAAGATTCCTTTGTTTATGGACCAGGGCCCACTTGCACAAAGCAATCTTAGCGCTAAGATGATCATAACTCCCATGCTTTAACACAGGCTTACAATAGTCGTAGATTCCTTTGAGCAAGTGGGCCCTGGTCAATAAACAATCTATGCACTCATGTAGAGGGACTCTATGAAGAGGTGTGGACGGTCCTGGACTAGGTTCACGATCCTTTCACCCCTCTGATCATGGCCTCCAGCTGATCCCACTGTTCCTTCGTCACCTGTACCAGTGGGCTGAACATCCCCGAGGAGGCAGGGTACTCGCCCCCATTCAGTCTCACCACCTGCAACATACATGCCACACTAACACTAACAGAGGCAGGATCTGGGATTTCCACTTTGTTGGGTATATCCCGGCAGCTAAGGGACACAACTTACTGCACTGCCATAAACCCATTGGTATCCCCTAGTCTGAATTGTGGTGACTCACAAAGCATACCAAGATTACAGACTGTGATCTTAATGCACCCAGTTCATACTTCATTTCTGTCAAGCCTAGTGACTTATTATCATTCCTATGCTGACAAGTGGTCAGTGTCCCCACCACACTGCATCGCTACAAGTGGTCAGTGTCTCCATCACACTGCAACACTACAAGTGGTCAGTGTCTCCACCACACTGCAACCCTACAAGTGGTCAGTGTCTCCACCACACTGCAACCCTACAAGTGGTCAGTGTCTCCACCACACTGCAACCCTACAAGTGGTCAGTGTCTCCACCACACTGCAACCCTACAAGTGGTCAGTGTCTCCACCACACTGCAACACTACAAGTGGTCAGTGTCTCCACCACACTGCAACCCTACAAGTGGTCAGTGTCTCCACCACACTGCAACCCTACAAGTGGTCAGTGTCTCCACCACACTGCAACACTACAAGTGGTCAGTGTCTCCACCACACTGCAACACTACAAGTGGTCAGTATCACCACCACACTGCAACACTACAAGTGGTCAGTGTCTCCACCACACTGCAACACTACGAGTGGTCAGTGTCTCCACCACACTGCAACACTACAAGTGATCAGTATCACCACCACACTGCAACACTACAAGTGGTCAGTATCACCACCACACTGCAACCCTACAAGTGGTCAGTGTTTCCACCACACTGCAACACTACGAGTGGTCAGTGTCTACACCACACTGCAACACTACGAGTGGTCAGTGTCTCCACCACACTGCAACACTACAAGTGTCAGTGTCTCCACCACACTGCAACCCTACAAGTGGTCAGTGTCTCCACCACACTGCAACACTACAAGTGTCTCCATTACACTGCAACACTACAAGTGGTCAGTGTCCCCACCACACTGCATAGTTACAAGTGGTCAGTGTCTCCACCACACTGCAACACTACAAGTGGTCAGTGTCTACACCACACTGCAACCCTACAAGTGTCTCCACCACACTGCAACCCTACAAGTGGTCAGTGTCTCCACCACACTGCAACACTACAAGTGGTCAGTGTCTCCACCACACTGCAACCCTACAAGTGGTCAGTGTCTCCACCACACTGCAACACTACAAGTGGTCAGTGTCTCCACCACACTGCAACCCTACAAGTGGTCAGTGTCTCCACCACACTGCAACCCTACAAGTGGTCAGTGTCTCCACCACACTGCAACACTACAAGTGGTCAGTGTCTCCACCACACTGCAACACTACAAGTGGTCAGTATCACCACCACACTGCAACACTACAAGTGGTCAGTGTCTCCACCACACTGCAACACTACGAGTGGTCAGTGTCTCCACCACACTGCAACACTACAAGTGATCAGTATCACCACCACACTGCAACACTACAAGTGGTCAGTATCACCACCACACTGCAACCCTACAAGTGGTCAGTGTTTCCACCACACTGCAACACTACGAGTGGTCAGTGTCTCCACCACACTGCAACACTACGAGTGGTCAGTGTCTCCACCACACTGCAACACTACAAGTGTCAGTGTCTCCACCACACTGCAACCCTACAAGTGGTCAGTGTCTCCACCACACTGCAACACTACAAGTGTCTCCATTACACTGCAACACTACAAGTGGTCAGTGTCCCCACCACACTGCATAGTTACAAGTGGTCAGTGTCTCCACCACACTGCAACACTACAAGTGGTCAGTGTCTACACCACACTGCAACCCTACAAGTGTCTCCACCACACTGCAACCCTACAAGTGGTCAGTGTCTCCACCACACTGCAACCCTACAAGTGGTCAGTGTCTCCACCACACTGCAACACTACAAGTGGTCAGTGTCTCCACCACACTGCAACCCTACAAGTGGTCAGTGTCTCCATCACACTGCAACACTACAAGTGGTCAGTGTATCCACCACACTGCAACACTACAAGTGGTCAGTGTCTCCACCACACTGCAACCCTACAAGTGGTCAGTGTCTACACCACACTGCAACCCTACAAGTGGTCAGTGTCTCCATCACACTGCAACACTACAGGTGGTCAGTGTATCCACCACACTGCAACACTACAAGTGGTCAGTGTCTCCACCACACTGCAACCCTACAAGTGGTCAGTGTCTCCACCACACTGCAACACTACAAGTGGTCAGTGTCTCCACCACACTGCAACACTACAAGTGGTCAGTGTCTCCATCACACTGCAACACTACAAGTGGTCAGTGTCTCCACCACACTGCAACACTACAGGTGGTCAGTGTCTCCACCACACTGCAACACTACAAGTGGTCAGTGTCTCCACCACACTGCAAGCCACAAGTGGTCAGTGTCTCCACCACACTGCAACCCTACAAGTGACGGTGTCTTCACTGCACTGCAACCCTACAAGTGGTCAGTGTCTCCACCACACTGCAACCTACAAGGGGTCAGTGTCTCTATCACACTGCAACACTACAAGTGACGGTGTCTTCACTGCACTGCAACCCTACAAGTGGTCAGTGTCTCCACCACACTGCAATCTACAAGAAGTCAGTTATACCTGTCCAGTGATCCAGCTGGCATAGTCGCTGACCAGGTAGGTTGCCAGGTTGGCCAGTTCCGGCACTTGCCCGAGACGTCCAGTTGGGACACGATGGACGAACTTCTGTACAAACTGACCAGTTGGGTCAAGTCGACTGAATGCTCCCTGAAACACAAGGTTTGGTTGTCATCTTATTGATGGCTGATATAAGGAGTGTGACATTGCACCTAGAACAGACTTTTCTTATTTCTTTTCTGTTTTCTGTTTTCAGATTTTACTGTGAAAAATCCTTGTTGCTCGGTGGGAAAAACGTAGAATGAAGACCATAATTCAGATTTCTTGTTATTATTAATCTGAATGTGTTGCCATGGGAGCAGTGGTTACCTTGTGGATCTTCCTGATCCTATTGTATCAACAAGTTGTATTTTCAGATCATTTTTTACCACTGTTAATTAATTTAGGTTTGTTGGAATCTATTACCAAATCTTAAAAGGTTTCACTCTAAGGAAGTGAAGTAAACTTGACAACTCTTTTGAGTGAGTGAGTGAGTGAGTGAGTGAGTGAGAGTGTTAGGAGGTTGAATGAATGAATGCTACATCAGCTATATCTCAAGTTTGCTTGTTATTTAACGCCGCACTCAGCAATATTCCAGCTATATGACGGCGGTCTGTAAAATATCGAGTCTAGGCCAGACAATCCAGTGATTGACATCATGAGCATCAATCCACGCAATTGGGATCGATGACATGTATCAACCAAGTCTGCGAGCCTGACCACCCGACCGCATAAGTCGCCTTTTACGACAAGCATCGTTGCCTTTTACGGCATGCATGGGTTGCTGGGTTCTACCCCGGAATCTTCATGGGTCCTATATCTCAAGTGAATGAGTGAATGAACGCTACATAAGCTATATCTCAAATTGAGGCAGAAAAACCAGTGGTTGATAACATGAACAACATTTACGACAACCATAACATATGCTGATCAACATGGGCAGAAATGAAGGGGCAGCCTACAGGGAAAAACATTTCTAGTAATTCTTGACCAACTCGTGTTATTCCGGGACAAGCCGAATAGCGACTCTTGCCCCTCTCGTGGCCATTTCTGCTACCGGGTTCCGTCTTAGCGCAAACGGGCATACCTAAAACAATTGTCAACTCGTTGCATAATGTTTCACATATATATCCCCATATATTATATATATTTCAGATGCAATTAAAAGCACATCGGGACATGCGGATTTATACAACATGATTGACCACATTTAACTGTGTCTTGGGAATATTTTCAGATGCAAGATGTAAATCATAAATTGTTTCTGAGGAATTCTTTGACGAAAGAACTTGAAATCATACGCGCATTCGGATTGGTTTGTCGTATTTTCGCACATAACATTCATCGATAGGGGGACGAGTCTTCTTGCAGGTTACGGAAAGAGACGAGTGGTGATGAATGATTTCTTGTCTCGCTGAACACCTGGGTTTGATTTGGTGTCCCCTAGAAGGATATTTCTTGAATATTGTCCCAAAAGTCAAAAATAATTTCCAATCACTCACAAAGTGTTAGTTTGTTTGTTTGTCGTTTAATGCTGCACTCAGCAGTATTCCAGCTAAATGACGGCAGCCTGAATATAATCAAGTCCAGACAATCCAGTGATTGATATCAACAGCACCAATCCACACACTTGCATGCATCAACTGAGCCAGCGAGCCTGACCACCTGATCCCGTTAGTCACCTCTTAAGACAAGCAAAGTCCAATGACTGTTCTTATGGGCAATGATCCACACTGTCGGGGTATGATGACACGAAATCAACCAAGTCACTGATTCTGACCAGCTGATCAGTTAAGTCACGCCCAATCTCATTAAAATCAGACATTAGTTCTCGCTACCGCTAAACAAAGATCTGAAGACATCCCATTAGGGGTTAATCAGAACGACCTTTCATCCGACCAATCAGAGCGTCGCTTACCAGATTATGAATGTGATTTCTAATCATGCAACCTCGAAAGTTCGAAAACTTTATTCCCAACGAAAGTTACGGGTTTAACGACTGAATCCATACAATCTAGCCCATCTCTTAGCCATTCCAGAATGTTCTTTTGTTCAGGTTTCAAATTTGTAATCGAGAATTTGTCAAATTATGTTTCGAAGCATAGTCGCCAATTTGAAATTAGTGCTGTAAAGCACGAGAAAGCTGCCTTCTGACTGGTCATTCCATTGGTTGGTCAAGGTTCGTGCAAGGTCTGACATGACCCATTATGGGATTTCTTCAGATCTTTGTTGAGTGGTAGCGAGAACTAAGATCTGATTTTAATGAGATTGAGTCACATCTTACTTCCAGCATTGGTTGCTGGGAGCCAATTCTAGCCCTGAATCCCCATGGGGGTCACAGTGGTGATGTCCACTTACCTTTGTCTCAATAGCCCCGGGAGAAAGACAGTTGAATCTAAATCCATGCCTGGCCCATTCAGCAGCTAGAGATCTAGGTATAACCAGACAAGAGAAATAGATTAAGAAGAACTTTCGCATTTCACAGACAACTCAAACATATTTATAAACAGGGGTGTTGAATACCTGCATGATGTACATTTTTTGTTTTGTTTGTTGTTTAACGCCGCACAATATTGCAGCTATATGAAGGTGATCTGAAAATAATCCAGTGGTGGATATCATGAGCATCGATCTATGCACTTGCATGCATCAACCAAGTCACCGAGTCTGGCAACCTAGTCGCCTCTTACAACAAGCTTGTCACATGATGTACAAGCAGTGTGGTGCGCTTAATTTGAACGGGGCACAGGTGGCCCAGTCATCTAAGGCGTTAAAACCAACTCACTCACTCACTTAATTTGAAAACTTATTAATCTATGTCCTGTCTATCTACTATGTTGGAAGGCCTTTCCCAGGTTGATGGTACAAAACTGTTTATTTGGTTACATACTAGTTTGAACAAGCAAATAAAAAAAAAACACCAGCCACCAGCACTATATTTTCAAAAGTCATTGAATGACAACCAATTCTTGTATTTTTTAACGACTTCTTCAACATAAATGGTTTGGTGACAAAATATTCAAAATGATCCTTTGTTGGCTTGAATTCTCCCTCAAAATTACCAGAGCTGCCATTGACCATGTTTGTCAAATAAATACCAAAGTACAAAATAAGTGAAAATCATAGATCTAAAATTCCAACAGTGTTAATGAATAGTTCTCAAAACAAGGGTGAAAAAAATCTCCCCCTACAAAGTGTCATCTCTACAGATGTTCCAATTTGGGTAACCCGAATAACTGACAAATAAAAAAAAACGTCAAATAGACTCAAATATTTATATGTTATTTACAAGATACGCGATCCAGACAGATGTCTTCTATCTCTGAGGATAATATCCTCATCAGTGTTGACGGGCCGCAGTCAAATGTAGAGCCAATTCAAGTGGTCCAAATTTGCTTGCCTGAGTGACGTCTCCGGCAGCGTGAGTGTGTCAGTTGGGTTTAACGCCGCTTTTAACAGTATTCCAGTGTCAGCTTAATGTGGGAGGAAAGCCCGAAATGATGCAGGTCTCAGACGTTTACCCCTTCGGTGAAACCCACGAGCACGGGTATGGTACTGACAAACCTAGAAACATAATCGGGGGGAACCGGGATTCAAATTCACAATCATAGATTTCTGGCGTGCCCAAGGGACGCAACTCAGCATGCGAATCACGGAACCTTAGATGACTGGGCTACCATGCCCCCCCACAGAGGCAGAACACAACGCCCTGGATCGGTGATGCTTACAAGCATGGTGAACCAACTCCTTGCCGGCCAGAAGGGCGACCAAAAGCTGTTGGAATTTCTAGTTGTTGGAGATCTTGCAATGCACCAGAGGGAGCAGTCATACCAGTGGACACGCTTATGCATTCAGATCTACCCAAGAGATGGCTAGGGCACCATGATCCCATGTTCGGTACCAGGATAAGTTGAAAATACTCCATAATATACTTATCCTGCATGACCCAAGGGCACTCCCATAACTGATGTCTTCCTCCCCACAGTACCATCAGCCCTGGAGGATGTTCAAAGACAATGGCGTGTCTCCCGACACCCGATGTCACAGGGGTCATTGTGGCTAGTGGTAGATGGAATCCCAATAGTACAATATCTACTTACTTTGTGAGTGCTTCAACACCTGACTTGGCTGCAGAGCTTGGTGCAACAAATCCTGAACCAGTCTCTGCATAATCAGTTGATATGGACAAAAATGCCGCTCCTGAAACAGGACCATATCAGCATCGTTTCCCTTCCTGCATCTAGAGTCAGCCTCCATGGCCTAGTGGTAGAGCGTCCGCCCGGAGAGCGGAATTTAGGGCTTCGATCCGCAGCCACGTCATGCCAAAAGATGTTAAATGATTGTACTTGTTGTAACCCTGTCTGGCCTTCATCATTAAGGGACTAACAGAAGGACTGGTGGGCTCAGAGACAGTGTACTGTGTGAATGGGGTATTCATGTTAAAACTGCGGCATGGTATCTCAGTGGGCTAGCACTATAAATCGGCACTTAGTCCAGACTAGTACAAGCAGCAACCCATACAAACAAACACACACAGGAATTCTCATCGCTATATAAGTGCAATAATCTTGGACGCCATGTTAGACCCAATTTCACACTATACTGACTGAGTCTACCAGTCCTTGTTTTTTCCCCTTAATGCTGAGTGCCAGGCAGGGTAACAACAAGTACCATATTTTAACATCTTTTGGTATGACACAGCCGGGTATCGAAGCATCACTTTCCACTCTCTGGGCACACTTTCCACTCTCTGGGCATACGTTCTATCCACTAGCCACTGAAGGCGGTCCGTTATTAAAGTATATATATGATAATTGATCAAAGGGAGGGACAAAGATGGATGATGTGGTCAAGTGTGCGGCATGCAGGAAATATTGTTTGTAAAAATCAGCGCCCTCTGGACTTCTGTGCACGGCGATCCCGCTGTTTTACCTTTTCCGGCATCAATCAGCCTCTTCCCAGCTTGCAATGTGACGTTGGCTGTGCCATTCAGAACAATATCAACCACCGTCTTCCATGCATTGTAGGACAACCTCTCCGTTGGGGAGATGAAGTTGCCCGCAGCATTGTTGATGATGATGGTAGGAAGGTCAAACTCAGATGTGATCTTGTCAAGGGCTTGTTTCACAGCAGCCTCATCCCTCACATCTGCAGATATTGGAAGCACCTGGCATACAAATGAAATGATCGAGTTGGAATTTAATTAAGAATAAAAAGATCTACCAGTATTTTCATAGTGGGCCTGACAAGTTTACATTGTCAATTCATTGACACTGTCACAGCTAAGATGCTAGATGCAATGCTGAATATTAGATATCTTTATTAAAGTACATAGTACTTTTTATTAGTTGTGGAAAAAATTGGCCAACATAAACATTTAAAACATTCTGTTGATGAGAGTTATCTCCCTTAGCAGTTGAAAGGTGAGTACCAGTTCTCATTACATCATACAGAACACAAAACCGAGTACAGTTGATCCAGAATCTTCACTTTAAGCAATACTAATATAAACATTAATATATTACTGCCATAGTCAACCCCAATTATATACAGGATCTTATTTCTATGTTGTATACGTTACTGACATGCAATATTCGAGCAAAATGACAGCAGTCTGTAAATAATCAAATCTGGACCAGTCAATCAGGTGATTGACATCATGAGCATCAATCCACCCAATTGGGATACAAAGACAAGAATCAACCAAGTCAGCGAGCGTGACCACCCGATCCTGTTAATTGCCTCTAACAACAAGCATGGGTTGCTGAACATCAATTCTAACCCAGATATTCACTGGGATTATATCAAAGAAGTATGAGTATCGAAAATCGAAGTGTCATGTTACATACCAAAGTCACCCTATAGTGAAAATGGGGGGCACGGGTGGCCCAGTCCTCTGAGGCACCGTGATTTGCTGTGCAGAGTTGCGTCCCTTCGGCATGAGAAACCTATGATTGTGGGTTCGAATCCCATTTCCCTCCGATCATGTTTCTAGGTTTGTCAGCACCATATCCATGCTCGATGGTTTCACCGAAGCAGTAAATGTCTGAGACCTGCATCACTTCAGGCTTTCCTCCCACATTAAGCTGACACGCCGTGATATACCTGGAATACTGTTAAAAGCGGCGTTAAACCCAACTCACCCACTCACTCACTATGAAGTGAAAATGAAGCAATGATGGCACAAACCATAGATTACAAGCCAAAAAGCAAACTTCGCGAAAATGCTGTCATCATTATACTGTGTGCATATAAAACTAAGTCCTCAAATGTTTTACCTTATTCCCAGTTAGGCCACTTATTTCTGCTGCTGTTTGTTGCAGTGGCTCCATTTTTCTAGAAATAAATAACCACTAAACATGTCAAAATATTTTGACATTGAGCTGTCTCGAGGAAATTAGCTGTTCCTTTACATTTAATACACAACATATAAACAGTAAATACACAATAACCCGAATACCTGATCTGACATCACAAGGGCCGTTTGGGTAGCCTAGTTGTTAAAGCGTTCGCTTGTCAGACAAAGGCCTGGGTTAGATCGATTCCCCACATGGGTACAATGTGTGAAGCCCATTTCTACTGTCCCCTGCCGTGAAATTGCTGGAATATTGCTAAAATTGCGGCATTAAACCATACTCACTCACTAACATCACAAATAGAACGATGAGTGGCGTTTCAAGCTCAGATATACATGAGGTGAGCTGCTTCCTGCTCAACCTCTGGGTATTTCCTCCAAACAGCACATCCTGCTCACAGCTGTCAGTGCACAAGCAGTTGGACTTCAAGTCTGACTGAAGATCTACATGAAGTTGACAATTTATACAGCAAGACAAAGTAAACACACACATATAATAATAATTGCTTGTTTAATGAAGAAAAACATCCAGAAAATACTTCAATATATTAGATCAACCAAGGAAAAATTCCAAGACAAAAAGGCTTTCTTCATTTGAAATACAGGAATTTATCTGAAATTACAATCAGCACAAAATAGTTTTTCATGGATTTAAATAGAGTTGGTAGTTAGGGTAACTCACCTGCCTGAAATGGCCACTCTGGCGCCAAGTTGAGACAAACACAATGCCATGCCCTTTCCCAGACCAGTTCCTCCTCCCGTGATGAATGCCGTCTTGCCATCAAATGTACCCGGTGGCAACATTGGAGTTGAGACAGAAGGGAAGTGTTTTGCGTGTGCCAAGGGCTTGTAGCTGTTGTAGCGTACATGCCTGCATTTACACTAGGAAAGAAACAGGATGTTCTGTAGTTCACCTTGAAGGACTCAACGTGAGTTTTATTGTGGTTAAGATATTTGACCATTTTGACAGCATTTGTTTTGTAATTTCTAGTCTTAAACAAGAAACTTTCCATGAACTACTTACCAAAGTCATGATCATGTTTTTAATACAAACGAATAATGTCCACATAACGCTTACAGTCTGGAAACTCTAAATACCAGGCAATTACACTTGAAAACCCACATGTATAAGTGAGTGAGGTGGGTTTAACACCGCACTGAACAGTATTCAAGCAATATTCCAGTGTCAGCTAAATCAGGGAGGAAAAACCGAAGTGATGCAGGTCTCAAAGGTATACCACTTTGGTGAAACCCACAAGCATGGATATAGTGCTGACAAACCTAGAAACATGATCAGGTGATCCAGGATTGAAACCCACAACTATAAGTTTCTGGCCTGCCCAAGGGACGCAACTCCACACAGTGAATTGCAGCGACCCATCTTCCCGAGGCAAGTGAGTAAGCTGACTCTAAAAGTCCAGTTTCCACCCTTGTCTAACTAGGCTGGAATTTCTGGGCTCAATCGTAGCGCCACAAGTGGCTCTTATGAGTTATGTCCCTTCTATGCCTCGCCTATGGACCAATCAGATTCCACCTCTCATATCACTTACAGTTGCTTCGATTTCTTTGCATAATTTTGATTGGACTATGCATAGACTCGAAAGTCCAGCCAAAATCTAACTCCATAATACCAGCCTAGTTCGGTAAGGGTTGAAACTGGACTTTTATAGTCATAGAACTCTCTTGTCTCAGAAAGATGTAGACAACATGTAGACGACCCTTAGATGACCGGGCCAGCTGGTTCCCTATATGTCTGACATAAATAAAGCAAGATTAAAACACCAAGGATTCTTTGTCATATCTTTAAATCCAAATCTTGAAGATTTTGGGGTCTCTCAACCTCATTAAAATCAGATCTTAGTTCTTGCTTCAGCTAAACAAAGATCTGAGGACATCCCATTACCGAAGACCAGCCTTGCGCGAGCTTTGACCGACAAATGAAATGACTGACAAGAAGTCGACATTAGCCAATCAGAAGGCAGCTTTCTTGTGCTTTACGGCACTAATTTGAAATTGGCGACTATGCTTCGAAACATATTTTGACAAATTCTCAAAAAAAAAATTTAATCCTGAACAAAGGAACATTCTGGAATGGCTAATAGATGGTCTAGATTGTATGGATTCTGTCGTAACGCCCGTAACTATCGTTCGGAATACCCCGTGTTAAAGTTTTCGAGGCTGCATGATTAGAAATCACATTCCGACTGTCACTTTCATGATCTGGTAAGCGGCGCTCTGATTGGTCAGATGAAAGGTCGTTCTGACGTGACCCCTAATGGGATGTCCTCAGATCTTTGTTTTTGCAGTAGCGAGAACTAAGATCTGATTTTAATGAGATTGGGGGTCCCTGGACTTCAATTTCTAACAACTGTATGAACAGTTCCATCCTAAGCAACTAGTTTTCACTGTATATAAAGGTTAGGCTGACATCATAGAGGTATTTCACTTCCATTACTGATAGAAAAGGTGCAAATAAGCATAATGAGATCATCACAAAACAGACACGCATTTGGAACTGATCACCAAAGGAGCACAGGTTTTGTTTATTTGTTTGTTGTTTAACGCTGCACTCAGCAATATTCCAACTATATGACGGTGGTCTGTAAATAATCGAATCTGGGCCAGACAATCCAGTGATTGACATCCCCGAGGTTGCAGGACTAGTGGACTAAGATGTTTGTTTATTGTGTGCATAGTCAGAAAGAAATGCGAACATCAGCGACTTGTACTCGTGTAATCTTGGAATTCTAATGTTATCGTCATTAAACAATATATCACATGAATAACCACGGGTCCGGGTTGTCCAGTGGGTATCCGGGTCCTAGACAGCCACAGGACCCTCCCGGCCCGAGTACCCGAGTTACCCTCCCCGCCCCTACGTCAGGGATCTGATTTATTCATCATTTTTCTGTGATTGGCAATTAAAACTCTCCCGAATATAATCACGCTGCATCGCCACTGTCTAAATAATGCAAATTGTAACCGTACATTTTGGTACACTGCTCTAATCACCGGTCCACAACACTTATCCATGAGCGCTGACATTTTGAAAACTCCCGGATGCAATACAGGGAGATGCCATTTACAATAATAACTGAGATTGTCAACGCGCAATAAAAGCACACGTGCGTTCCATACAACGTGTTATAAATATTTTGATTATCCTTTTCTGTTTCTGTAATACTTTATTAGCAAAAAAAGATAATTATTGCAAATTCTCCAATATTTGGTTTTATTTGGTACTTACTGGTCCCCACGATTAAGGTGAAGGACACATAAATAGACAATTTACGTGCAAAGGGAGAGATAGTGTTGACCTTTGTCACGAGATAAGTCACGATGATTCGGAGCTTCCTAACAAAGAGGCAAATGGTACGTTGTCACCAATGTTTAGTTATGTTATTGACATTATGCTTTTGTAAAGTACTTTTTATGCCACATGGTGTGAAACTTTTAAGTGGCATTACCGCTAGATCTAGATGTATCACTATGAGGAACATGGTCATTTTCTGGGACAGTTTACATCATTCAGTGTTGGTGAGCACTTGGTGGGACAATCGCATAGAGCATAGATCTTTGTTTCGATCTATATCCAGTGAACTACTGGGCAGATTGCAGACGATGTCACTAAACATTCTAAACCCTTCAAAACTCAAATTATGCAGATTCAGCACAACCATTATCAACCTCAGACACTTGTGTAACTGCAGTCTAGCCCCATAAAGAGTGACAACTGTACATCCCCTCCAGTAGACACTGATTCTGTAAAAAACAGCAGGTATAACAGTAAATGAATTGTGCCCAATAAGAAATCATATATAAAATTTAATAAATACAGTAAACTACAGTTAAAACAAACTTGAAGGGACCACTAATTTTATTTCATAATAACCGTAGTTTGTTATAAGCATATAAACATCATTTATACAACAAATGGTCAGGACTAAAAATAAGTTTGTTATATCGATCAGTTCGTTTTAAGCGTGTTTGTTATAACCGTAGTTTCTTGTAGTCCCATTTGGTGAGGGGCTTGGGTGGCACCGTTGACTTAAGGTTTCTGGGGGTTTGAATCCCAGATTCACCCTAATTAGAATTCTGGATTCATTAGCACTGCACCTGTGCATGAGGGTTTCACCAAGGTTCTAAATGCTTAGACCTATATTACTTCCCACATTAAGCTGACATGTCATTACTTTAACTGAAATACTGTTCAGGACGACATAAAACCAAACTCTTTTGCTTATGGTGAAGAAACAGACAATGAAATAACAGTGCCTCTTAATTATTTTATCAGTCAAATTTGTTCACTCTTGGTCACTCACACTCTGTTTCTCATAGCTCTGGAGATTTCCAGTATCAAATCATCCTCGATGTTGTCTGAATAGCGAGGCTCCGCCCGAGCTGACAAGAGGAGAGAAAAAACTCATAGATGTTCTCAGGGTGAAGTTCCCCGGGGCGACTTCGGTACAGGTTGCCGATATATCAGGTGAGTCATGTCGAACCATTCACAACAAAGTTCAGTACCTTATATATATTTAGGGGGAACGGGTGGCCCAGTCGTCTAAGGCGCCGCGATTCGCTGAGCAGAGTTGCGTCCCTTGGGCATGCCAGAAACCTATGTTTGTGGGTTTGAATCTCGGTTCGCCCCGATTATGTTTCTAGGTTTGTCAGCACCATACCCGTGCTCGTGGGTTTCACCGAAGTGGTAAATTCTGAGACCTGCATCACTTGGGGCTTTCCTCCCACATTAAGCTGACATGCCGCGATGTAACTGGAATACTGTTAAAAGTGGCGTTAAATCCAACTCACTTATTCACTCACTTATATATATTTAAGAATAATAACAATAACTTCAAGTGAAGGCTCATGACTCTACATTATTACCCTGGCCTTTAGATCCGTGTGCACTTAAATATCATTCTCAACTCACCGGGGAGTAGACCCCATGCCAGGTCTAAAAGACCTCTTGGTCATGGTCTTGGGGCACAAACAAGCCATGCCTAGGGATTTCACCAAAGTTATAGACAGAGCTAAAGATAAGCTGTTTATTTGCGTAAAATACCCCCCAAAGCTATTCAAAACCCAATTACTTTCAATTAACATGCGTACAGAAACACATTCATTAAAATGAAAAGTCATTTGTTTGAAAACAGCACTCGTAAATACCCAATGAAGCTTTTTCAGCATTCGTACAACAGAGCTAATCTCCGAAACACACTTCCAAGCTAATCTACTTTCCGAGTCAAGCCTATATTTAGAACCCTTACATACATCTAAAACATTATTTCATTTTTCATTAAATCTCAAAATGCTTACTCATTTTGGGAAAAACCCAATAGAGTGATGAAAAGATGAGTGAAAAAATATTGGTTACCTAATGAAAAAAGTAACCCACTTGAATTAGAAACCTTCGAGCAACACTCAATTCTCAAAAAGTTATCTGGAGCTCTGTATAGATTTTACAACCCGTATCTCGTTGTTTTAACTTACACTTCATCAACTTATGCTTATAGATTGTGCCCTTTGAAGTAGTTGTGTGGTCAAGTACATCTTGTGTTTTGTGCTCACTAGGAGGGTGTGGAGCTATGTATCAGATATCAATAGAAGCCAGTGAGTTCCAGGGCAAGACCACGCTGCAACAACAGAGGATGGTGAACAAGGTGAGTCTTTAAATTGTCAATAAAGCGACACAAAACCTTTCCTGATCATTAGAAATCATTTTGCAATTCTGCCTATATCCTTAGCTGAATCGCAATCAAATTGTGATGATACCAGGTGTTTGTGAAAAGGTGAGCTTATCCTTCCCCACCTGTGACACGGGTAACAAACACATGCAAAGGCAAAACTCAACTTTCAGATTAGTACTGCTTTGATGAATGGCAAGTTTTAACAGCAAGACACCGAAAAATAATTCAATGCTTTTTTTGGAATAAAGATTTTTATACGTATTATTCATCATTTGTACGAACAGCGGTGACAAAGATTTTTTTCCTCATTTCACTTACTTGTAAAACAGTCAAAAACATAAATTGTCCAAAGTTTGTTATTCAACCTTTCAGGGGTTTTTTTTGTTGGTCGGTCTTGTAAACCAACTAAAACGCATTTCTTTAAGGTCAAACATAATCTAACATATGAAAAATGTACCACAGCACATGATGTACATATATTCTTCGTATTCTTTGTTCCAGGCTCTGTCAGAAGAAATAAAGGAAATGCATGGACTTCAGTTAAAAACCAAGCCTTCGAACACATCATAGGAATGAGCTGTGTACAGTTATTTGTGTTATGTGTACAGATGTGGACGTACAGAGAAATGAGAAACGGGATCTGAAGCCGAACATCCCCAAATCATGTTTAGTTGAATCGAAAAAAAACAAAAGAATCTCTCAACATTAACAGAAAAAGTGTGTACAAAATGGTGAATTTGTAATATTTTGCCTGAACTATAAATATATGTGTATGTGTCTTCAGATGCAGGTGAAAGCTTGATATTTATTAAGTCCAAATAGTTCACATCTCATTAGACGCCATTGGAATTCCTGGTTAGAAAAGATCCCCAGCAACCCATGCTTGCCCGAAGAGGTGACAAAATGGTTAGGGTGGTCAGGCTCTGAGGCTTGGTTTATTTACAGGCCACTCTCACAAAAATACCCAGCTTATTGGAACCTGTTACATGTAACACAATCAAATTGTTGTTGAAAACAAATAGTCCTTCCAAGTTTCCTCTCGTCTTTGGACTAGTGGACTGGTGTCTTTCCCGGTCAGGATACAGCATCTTCCCGAGGCAAGGGAGTTAACTGACTATAACAGTCCAGTTTCCACCCTTGCCGAACTAGGCTGGTATTATGGAGTTACATTTTGGCTGCACTAATGAGCCTATGCTTAGTCCAATCAAAATGGCGCACTGGAATCGAAATCCGGTTCGTAAACTGTCATGCAGATTTGGGTCGATTGCAGGATTTGCAAAACATGAGCACCGCCAACTCATTGTTAGCAGATATTTTCCAAATCTTTTCATGTTTTTAATCAAGGTGCTCACTTGATTTGATGCATTTCGCGATGTTAGACCCGTTTTATCACAATATAGATCTTGATTATCGATCAGACCGTCCTGACTTGGCGCCACCATTTTGTGTGAAGCAAAAGCAAGCGATACCAGAGGTGGAATCTGATTGGTCCATAGGCGAGGCGTATAAGGGACATAACTGGTAATAGCCACTGGTGGCGCTACGATCGAGCCCAGTATTTCCAGCCTAGTTCGGCAAGGGTGGAAACTGGACTTTTACAGTCAGTTAACTCTCTTGCACGGGAAGATGAGATACAGTGTCTCGCCAAGGCTAAATGTCTGTAGGTGTCCTGACATGTCAGATACGATTTGTTGCAACAGGATGAGAAAAGCTGATTATAATATTATTCATGCTTTGGGGAATTAATTCATTTTGAGACCTGAAGAACTTAATATTGTTTGATGATATGTAATGGATGACATGGTTATTGTTTTCAAACTAGCTGCAGATATGGACATTTCTGACTGAATAAAAAAGAATAAGAAAACAAAAAAGTGACTGTCTAATTAATGTATTTTCTACAGAAATGTTAAGTCTGATACTGGACACAAAGGGTTCCTGTCTTCAGTTTAGAGAGTAGGGTCAGCCTGGTGCTAGCCTGTTGAAAAAAGGACCAGGGTGCATTGCTGTCGAAGACAATTTTGGTGCATTGTTGTTGAAGACTGAACCTCAGTGGGGTGCTGTTGAAGACAATCTTGGTACAGTGCTGTTGAAGACTGAATCTCAGTGCGGTGCTGTTGAAGACAATCTTTCTACAGAGATGTTGAAGACTGAGAGTTATGAACAGCATCCTCTATATCTCAAGGGCTAGCATTTCAATAAACCTTTTGCCAATTTAATTGGTTCCGCAACTAGGTCTATTGTACCAATCAGGATGCATGTTACAAACCAGCCTTAATGTTGGGCTCGCTAGTCCCATTGATTATAATCGAGTTTGCCAGAAATGTGACATTAAAAAAACTGACTGACAGCAGAAGAAAGCCCTCACAAATAGTTTTGATGGAAAAGGATGCCTCCAGGTCCATTAAAACTGGCGATGGCATTGTTTTTTTCTAGGTAATACGAGTTACATGTATGTTGACGTTTGATTGGTCCGTAAAATGTTAATAAAAATCAAGGGCGGGTAATTTGCGATGGCAAGAATCACGGGAATGGATCCGGGTGTTAGTGTTGGTTTACCGAAATGCAAGCCCTGGGCCCACTTGCACAAAGCGATCTTAGCGCTAAGATGATTGTAACTCCCATACTTTAACATAGGCTTACAATAGTCTTAGCGCTAAGATCGCTTTGTGCAAATGGGCCCTTGTCATATAGCGGATGCATGAACAGTGGGAAAAAAGAACTTGACAAAATGGATGAGCTACATCAGTGTCTTTCATCTACGAAACGGGGCACTCTCTGTATCTCTGTAACCAATCCCTGGCCTACGTCCCACATATGCACATATTCTTCGCAATCCAAGATAAAGACCTTACTATGTCAGCAGCAGTGGTGTCGTTTACATCATCAATGTCCTCCCCAAAGTTGGCTTTTCCTTCTTCAAAGATGAGATGGGCAGATACGTGTGGTTGTCCAGACGGCCACAAAAAAGTCAAAATGGCCACACACAAAAATCATAACGGACACATGTAAAAAGTCAGAATGGCGATGATGATAATAATCATAATAATGATATTGACTTTATTGCATTTTAGGTTAATATCACATCTCTACAAAGAAATCATTAATCCATGAGATATGTGTTTTCAATCACGTACAGCATGTGGCATTAACATGTTTCCTTGAGATCAAGGTTAACAACATGCTGTCTTAAACTGTTACGTTGCTGGTAGGCAGATATAACAAGCCTACTTTTAGCCAGATTGCGATTATTTTAGAAATTTAATTGATTATTTTAGAAATTTAATTAAGTCAGATACTTTGTAATTGTATCGGTGACGGAATGAGCGTTAAACCGGATGTAGGGTAGAAAAAGTAGACAGATTCGGTGTAGCAAGTGGCAGAATGTTGGGAGTAGTCTCTTATAGGTGAATAACAACCAGTCAGAGCTCGAGATAAGCGGCGTATTTGCGTAACATACGCATTAGATATACTGAAATACGCAGCGTATTAAATGCGCAATGAAACTATAAATGCGCTTGAAATAAAATTAATGCTTATATTAGAACTATTAGATAAAACGATTGCATATATTACAACTGTTCGATGAAAAGATTGTGTATCAGCTGATCGCCACATTCACTTAAAGCTTCTGCGACAAACATACTGATATATGCCAATTGAAAAGCACATCGTGCCTAGTCAATGTACATGTTTCTTTATTGGTCGCTGATTGGTAATTATAACAACTACGCCTTCCTCACAATGCTAGGTTTTGTAAACTAATGACCGCCCGGAGGAGGAGCCGCAAGCAGACGCAGGCGGGTTTCCTGGTATTCACATAGTTGTAAATGATTTACAGGGATTGTTACGAAACGGGTATTAAGTTAAATACCGCAAAGTCAAGAAACAATTGGGTAAAAAAAATTGAATATCCCCTGAAAATCAACCCCCTGGGTAAAATACCTAATTAAGCAAAAGTTTATCTATAAATCTGTAACAGATCTTGTTCATTTCCAGGGCACTTAACAGGTGTCCCTTATCATGTCGAGATGTTACGTGATAACGTCCGACTCTGCAACCACCAGGCACCATTTCAGCATGACAAAGCTCGATCCCATACAACAGGGACACGGGTGGCCCAGTCGTCTAAGGCGCCGCGATTTGCTGTGCAGAGTTGCGTCCATGAGGCACGCCAGAAACCTATGATTGTGTGTTCGAATCCCGTTCGCCCCAGTTATGCTTTTAGGTTTGTCAGCACTATACCCGTGCTCTTGGGTTTCACCGAAGTGGTAAACGTCTGAGACCTGCATCACTTCGGGCTTTCCTCCCACATTAAGCTGACACGTCGTGATATAAATGGAATACTGTTAAAAGCGCGTTAAACCCAACTCACTCACTCACTCCCACACAACACGAACCTGTACTGATTTCCCGAGATTCCAGAACATGAATGTTAAGGCTGTCAAGGCCGCCGGATATCAATCCAATTGAGCCCATGTGGGATGAGCTGGACAGACATTTAGGTCAATGTCAACCAGAGCCACAGAATTAATGGACAGTGATTGGATACGAAACATGGTACCCGGTCAGGAACAAGCAGATGAAGAGATGCGTTTAAATTAATTATAATTGCAGGGAGCGGTTCAAATATACACATGCACAAAAGTTAAGCGCCACCATATTAATAGTCTCTTGATTTCACGTGTGGGAATCAGAAATACGAAATATGATGATGTATGACTGAATTAGGCTTCCATAGTGTCATGAACCCAAATTTGTCCAGATACCACAAGGAAAGCGTGCTTTACGTGTTGCTGCTGTTCCCCTTCCCTATAAATAGTGAAATTCAAGTTTCAGACACGTGGTTGCATTTTGCTCCTGTGAGGAGAAAGTTAACGAACGCTGAAAGATGGCAAGTGATAGGCATGAACAATGCTGGCATGTCCTGCAGGGCCATTGCAAGACAAATGGGTCGTCATCACAGCGTTATCACTCGTTTGATTGTCAAACATGGTCAAACCAATGATGTCAATGACAAGCATACGTCTGGTAGGCCAAGAAAGACCTCTAACAGAGAGGATAGACGTCTTTTCAGGATAGTCAGACGAAATCCATTTGCCACTTCAACAGATTTAAGACTGCAGTGGATTACCCATCAGAGACTCAGAGCGGCTGGTTATAACGCCAGAAAACCAGTAAAACGTCCTCAACTGACTGAGAGGCACATGCGGAATCGTCTGATATGGTGTCGTGCCTGTAGTCGATGGAACTTGGCCAACTGGAGAAGGATCCATTGGTCTGACGAGTGTCGAATGCTGCTACGAACTGTTGATGGTCGAATACGTGTTTGGAAGCAACGTAACACTCGTTTTGCACCAAGGAACATCCAGAAGCATGTGGCGGGGGGCGGGGGGGGCGGGGGGGGGCGGGGGGGGGGGGGGTCTGTGATAATATAGGGTTGTGTTTCCTTCGGCTGCAAACTTCCGCTGGTGATAATTCGTGGAAACCTGAATGACCAACAATACCAAGATGCCGTTCTTCGTCCAGTGGTAGTCCCTCATTTTGACAACCATCCTCTTCAGACAAGACCTGTTTACATGGACGACAATGCTAGACCACACAGATCTCGGGCAGTTTGGGCTTATTTGCGTCAAGAAGCTATTGCCACTCTTCCTTGGCCGGCCTGTAGTCCGGATCTTAATCCGATTGAGCATCTCTGGGACATTCTTGGCCGGAAAATCAGACATCGTGATCCCCCAGTTCAAAATCTCGCTGGACTTGAAGCTGCACTTCAAGAAGAATGGATCCGTTTGCCTCAGAGAAGCATTCAACGACTTGTAATGAGTATGAGGCGTAGGGTTGAAGCTGTGGTCAATGTCCGTGGATCATACACACACGTTACTGACGTTTCTGTCTTGCAATAGACTCTGCACTCCCTAGGGTGTCTATGTGACACCTGATATGGTCTGCTGATATCATGACAGTTACATGACAAAAAAAGTTTTTCAATGTTTTCTAATCCTTCAATTTCTGGTCTTCGATAAAATTCCACTCTGCTCATATTCTTTTGGAACACAAGATAAACTTGCTTTGGGACAACTTTTGCATCACATGAGGTTTACATATACGGCTTACAACAATCGTACATCTCGTTATAATAGTCATCATTAAGTGCCAAAATTAACAGTTCACAAATATGGTGGGTGGCGCTTAACGTTTGTGCATGTGTATATAAAACATTGTATTGACCCGTGTTAGTGACGAAGTGACGCGTTAGAAAAGTGTCGTCTGGTCTCTTGCCTCGCTAGCAGAGGCGTAGGCGGTGCCCTTCCCTTCGGCTTTTAGTGGTTTTCAGTTGAGATTTTAAGGGCAAGCAAACCAGTCTATCTGAGGCGAAGGGCAATGTCTTGCTTCTAAAACTATACCCAAGACACAGTTAAATGTGTTCAATCATACTGTATAATTCCGCATGTCCCGATGTGCTTTAAATTGCATCTGAAATATATATAATATATGGGGAAATACATGTGAACCATTACGCAGCGAGTTGACAATTGTTTTAGGTATGCCCGTTTGCGCTAAGACAGAACCCGGTCGCAAGAATGGCCATGAGAGGAGCACGAGTCGCTATTCGGCTTGTCCCGGAATAACACGAGTTGGTCACGAATGCGTTTTACTGCTGTCTTTTGGCCGACAAAGGAAGTAGTGTATTGAACGAAGAGTAAGTGAGTAGAGATTTACGCCGCATTTGAGCAATATTCCGCATGTGGGCACCAGAAGTGGGCAGCGATAACCAGTCAGGGAATCTAACCCAGGTCTTCCGGATCTTTGACAGAGATACAGTTAACTACGATTATAACGAACTCAAAGGGACCATGCACTAATTTTAATTCGTTATAACCGTAGTTCGTTATAAGCAAATGTACGGAATATATACAGCAATTGGACAGGACCAAACAATTGTTCGTTCTATCCGTCAGTTCGTTATAAGCGTATACTTTACTGTACTAACATATACATGTAATTTAACATCGCATTGAAAGTTTATATATTTGACACTCCATATTCAATGATACGTCAACTTTTTTTATCAGGGTTTGTGCTGATTGGTCGTTACAGAGAAAACTTAAACTTGGTTGACATTCAGACTGAGGAAAGACGAACAACCCAAATTGTACCGAGGCAAGCGCTCGTGGATCATTAGCTCGGCAATATTATTGAAGCGTCATAAAATCACTCGCTAGAAGTTTGTTTCGATTGGGTTTGACAAAAAACAATTTACACACAGCATATATACAGCAAATGGCCGTGACCAAAAAACCAGTTCGTTTTATCCGCCGTTCGTTATAAGCATGTTCATTATAAACGTAGTTTACTTATACGCACGCACGCACACACACACACACACACACACACACACCAATCAACTCAACTCGAAAGGGTGCACGGGAATCACGCACGCACGAATTCGGTGTTAGCGTTGGGCGTCTCAACGTGCGTGACTCCCGTGCACCCTTTCGAGTTGAGTTGATTGGTTCAACTGTGTCATATGGCCCTGTGACGCAGGAGTAGCATTATGCAGATGGCTGTTTCAATGAATGCTCGTCCCACCCGTGACGAACAGGTCTGGTTGTTGATGAAATATAGTGATAGCTAAATAGACAGATTTTATGTAATATCCAGTTATGTATGACTGTTTAATAATCTCATACCAGCTTTGACTGGAGTAGGTCCAATAGTTTTTCAGATATTGTATTAAACATCGGTACCTTAAATTACCTTCCAGACTATACATGTATGTTAGGCCCACACACCGCCTCGTGGTCTAGTGGTACAGCGGAAGGTCCGGGGTTCGATCCCAGGTCGCGTCATACCAAAAGACGTTAAAAGATGATATTTGTTGTTACCCTGTTTGGCGCTCGGTATTAAGGGGCTAAAACAAGGACTGGTCGGCTCGGAGTCAGTATATTGAGTGGGGTATTCATGTTAAACTGCAGCATGGTATCTCAGTGGGCTAGCGATATAAATCGGCATCTGTTCGGACTAGTACAAGCAGCCACATACACGTGCATGTACGTCGCTATATAAGTGTAATAATCTTGGACACGACGTTAAGCACCATTTCACCTCATCTCCAAATTCGACAGGCTGTATTATATAGCTTTATTTAATTATGGCTAAGGCATAAACATGACAGGCAGCGATCACATCACACAGTCGGTCCACTAGGCTTTGTCGTTTCTGGCGGCGAAGTAGGGCAGTGTAGCAGCCTGTTTGACATAATGTGTGATATCTTGTGGTGCCATGCTGGTTAAGTACTGTGTGCGTGTGTTGAGGAAGTCATGATCATGAAACAGTCGTGAAATGTACGAAAGGAAGAAGGAAGACTGTGTGCAAACTCGATAAGGTCGTCGTGGTACAGCTGGAATATTGCACACTGCGGCATTAAACAACTTTCACTCACTCACTCACTCACTCACTCACTCACTCAGACACGGATAAACCCAACCACCGACTCACGCACGCACGCAAGCACGCACGCACGCAGCCGCTCAATCAGGGTGACATAATTGGTGGCATATGTGATACGGAGAGATTATCTGCCTGTAACAAGTATCAACTTTAAACGTTAGATTGAAATAAAAATTAGTAGGAAAACAAACACTTGTTCGAACGATTTAAATTATATGTGCCATCACTGGATCATAATCGGGGAACATTTGGAAAGCGATCCCAGGACTAGCAGATGTTCACACGCTTCAAGAAACTCCATCTGCACATGGACTTAGTTGTATGATTGATGTGAGAAATGCTCATTTCACACTCGGATACTGCTAAACATGTTCGTGGCCTGGACATGTTGACAATACGACACACCCTCAGATTGGCTGGTAAAGTGGGCGTGTTGACAACAAGACACACCCTCAGATTGGCTGGTAAAGTGGGCGTGTTGACAACAAGACACACCCTCAGATTGGCTGGTAAAGTGGGCATGTTGACAACAAGACACACCCTCAGATTGGCTGGTAAAGTGGGCATGTTGACAACAAGACACACCCTCAGATTGGCTGGTAAAGTGGGCATGTTGACAACAAGACACACCCTCAGATTGGCTGGTAAAGTGGGCGTGTTGACAACAAGACACACCCTCAGATTGGCAGGTAAAGTGGACATGTTGACAACACGACACACCCTCAGATTGGCTGGTAAAGTGGGCGTGTTGACAACAAGACACACCCTCAGATTGGCTGGTAAAGTGGGCGTGTTGACAACAAGACACACCCTCAGATTGGCTGGTAAAGTGGGCATGTTAACAACAAGACACACCCTCAGATTGGCTGGTAAAGTGGTCGTGTTGACAACAAGACACACCCTCAGATTGGCTGGTAAAGTGGGCGTGTTGACAACAAGACACACCCTCAGATTGGCTGGTAAAGTGGTCGTGTTGACAACAAGACACAGCCTCAGACTTTTGCTGGTAAAGTGGTCGTGTTAACGACAAGACACAGCCTCAGACTTTTGCTCGTAAAGTGGTCGTGTTAACGACAAGACACAGCCTCAGATGTTTGCTGGTAAAGTGGTCGTGTTGACAAAAAGACACAGCCTCAGATAATTGCTGGTAAAATGGGCGTGTTCACAGCAAGACACCCTCAGATATTGCTGGTAAATTGGTCGTGTTGACAATAAGACACAGCCTCAGTCTTTTGCTGGTAAAGTGGTCGTGTTGACGACAAGACACAACCTCGGTCTTTTGCTGGTAAAGTGGTCGTGTTGACGACAAGACACAGCCACAGTCTTTTGCTGCTAAATTGGTCGTGTTGACAACAAGACACAGCCTCAGTCTTTTGCTGCTAAATTGGTCGTGTTGACAACAAGACACAGCCTCAGTCTTTTGCTGCTAAATTGGTCGTGTTGACAACAAGACACAGCCTCAGTCTTTTGCTGGTAAAGTGGTCGTGTTGACAACAAGACACAGCCTCAGATATTTGCTGTTAAAATGGGCGTGTTGACAAAAAGACACACCCTGAGATATGTGCTGGTAAAGTGGTCGTGTTGACAACAAGACACAGCCTTAGATACTGCTGGTAAAGTGGTCGTGTTGACAACAAGACACAGCCTTAGATACTGCTGGTAAAGTGGTCGTGTTGACGACAAGACACAGACTCAGACTTTTGCTGGTAAAGTGGTCGTGTTGACAACACCACACATCCTCAGACGAGTTGAAAGCAAGGCACACCTTCGGATCTCTGTTGATAAAGTGAAGGTGTTGTAAACATAGAACAACCTCGGATCTCTGCTGATGAAGCTGGAAGATGAGGATAATCTCCACTCACTCACTCATATAAATGAATATATTAGGGTCATGTGTGCGGACTGTACAAAAATATCTTTCTTTTCTCTCGTTAGTTCATAATGTTAAAAAAAACAATTACAGTAAAGTACGGTTATAACGAACTCAAAGGGACTACTAATTTTAGTTCGTTATAACCGTAGTCCGTTATAAGCAAATATACAGCATAACTACAGCAAATAGTCGGGACCAAAAAAGTAAGTTCGTTATATCCGTCAGTTCGTTATAAGCGTGTTCGTTATAACAGTAGTTTACTGTATTTCAAAACCTCCTATCATACATGTCTACAGTATGCCTAAAAACTACAATTATTACAATTATTAAATAAACAGTTATAAGTGGGAAAATTATTCTACATGTTTGATGTCATGCATCTCTTAATAAATGTAATTGAAGCATGTGAATTGTATTTTTGTGTTCCGAAGTTACTGTAGTTTTAAAATATAATGAAAAGTAAAAATGTGAATTTTCACAGATGAGGCCTTATCCCATGCTTGGTCACATGTGTCGATTTTGTATGTTTCGTATTGTAATTAGAATAGAACAGAGTAGAATAAGATTTTCAACTGCTTAGCGAAGATACTTCGGTTGCCACAGACGGCAGGAGATCGGTCCAAGGTGACAGGAGCAAGGTGACGGGAGCAAGGTGACGAGAGCAAGGTGACGGGAGCAAGGTGACGGGAGCAAGGAGACTGGAGCAAGGAGACAGGAGCAAGGAGACTGGAGCAAGGTGACGGGAGCAATGTGACGGGAGCAAGGTGGCGGGAGCAAGGTGACGGGAGCAAGGTGACAGGAGCAAGGTGACGGGAGCAAGGTGGCGGGAGCAAGGAGACTGGAGCAAGGTGACGGGAGCGAAGGTGACGGGAGCAAGGTGACGGAGCAAGGTGACGGGAGCAAGGTGACGGGAGCAAGGAGAAGGGAGCAAGGTGACGGGAACAAGGTGACAGGAGCAAGGAGACAGGAGCAAGGTGACGGGAGCAAGGAGACGGGAGCAAGGTGACGGAGCAAGGAGACAGGAGCAAGGTGACGGGAGCAAGGTGACGGGAGCAAGGAGACGGGAGCAAGGTGACGGGAACAAGGTGACGGGAGCAAGGTGACGGGAGCAAGGTGACGGGAGCAAGGTGACGGGAGCAAGGTGACGGGAGCAAGGAGACTGGAACAAGGTGACAGAGCAAGGAGACAGGAGCAAGGTGACGGGAGCAAGGAGACAGGAGCAAGGTGACGGGAACAAGGTGACGGGAACAAGGTGACGGGAGCAAGGTGACGGGAGCAAGGTGACTGGAGCAAGGTGGCAGGATGACTCATCTACCAAGCAGGAAGTTGTCGAGAATAGAAACAATGCAGGACAACTGTTTGTCAAGATTCGTGTTGTAAACAGCATAGCGTTTTTAACGTTCTACAGAGGCATGTTTCAATATTTAAATTCTGAATAGTCCTGAGACACTTGATTAAGTGTCTCTTCGTGCCTTTTTTTTTTAAAGAAAAGGATTTCGCGTGTTAAACTGTCCTGTTGTGCTTCAAATATGTTCTCGATGTTTTGCGTTGTGTAATTTTATACCACAGGGGTTTAGTTCTGATGATTACTCTGTAAAATTGTTTGTTTCTTTGTTTGTTGTTTAACACCGAACTCGACAGTATTCCAGCTGTTTAACGGCGGTCTGTAAATAATCAGGTCTAAACCCGACAACCCAGTGATTGATATTATGAGCAGCGATCCACGACGTCTGGGTATGATGACACGCAATGAACCAAGTCACCGAGCCTGACCACGTGATCCATTAAGTCAGGTTCAGTAGTGTACTGAGGTTGAGTGGGGAACTGAGGTGAGTAGGGTATTGAGGTTGAGTAGTTTACAGAAATTTAGTAGGGTACTGAGGTTGAGTAGGGTACTGAGGTTGAGTAGGGTACTGAGGTTGAGTGGGGTATGGAGGTCGAGTAGGGTACTGAGGTTGAGTAGGGAACTGAGGTGAGTAGGGTACTGAGGTTGAGTAGGGTACTGTGGTGAGTAGGGTACTGTGGTGAGTAGGGTACTGAGGTGAGTAGGGTACTGAGGTTGAGTAGGGTACTGTGGTGAGTAGGGTACTGAGGTGAGTAGGGTACTGAGGTTGAGTAGAGTACTGAGGTTGAGTAGGGTACTGAGGTGAGTAGAGTACTGAGGTTGAGTAAGGTACTGATGTGAGTAGAGTACTGAGGTGAGTAGGGTTCTGAGGTTGAGTAGGGAACTGAGGTGAGTAGAGTACTGAGGTTGAGTAGAGTATGGAGGTTGAGTAGGGTACTGAGGTCGAGTAGGGTACTGAGGTCGAGTAGGCTACTGATGTGAGTAGGGTACTGAGGTTGAGTAGGGTACTGAGGTTGAGTAGGGTACTGATGTGAGTAGGGTACTGAGGTTGAGTAGGGTACGGAGGTCGAGTAGGGTACTGAGGTTGAGTAGGGTACTGAGGTTGAGTAGGGTCCTGAGGTTGAGTAGGGTACGGAGGTTGAGTAGAGTACTGAGGTTGAGTAGGGCACTAAGGTTGAGTAGGGTACTGTGGATGGGTAGGGTACCTAGGTCGAGTAGGGTACAGAGGTGAGTAGGGTTCTGAGGTGAGCAGGGTACGGAGGTGAGTAGGGTACTGAGGTGAGTAGGGTACTGAGGTTGAGAAGGGTACGGAGGTCGAGTAGGGTACTGAGGTTGAGTAGGGTACTGAGGTTGAGTAGGGTACGGAGGTTGAGTAGGGTACGGAGGTTGAGTAGAGTACTGAGGTTGAGTAGGGCACTAAGGTTGAGTAGGGTACTGAGGATGGGTAGGGTACCTAGGTCGAGTAGGGTACAGAGGTGAGTAGGGTTCTGAGGTGAGCAGGGTACGGAGGTGAGTAGGGTACGGAGGTCGAGTAGGGTACCAAGGTTGAGTATGGTACGGAGATGAGTAGGGTACTGAGGTGAGTAGGGTACTGTGGTTAGTAGGGTACTGTGGTGAGTAGGGTACTGAGGTGAGTAGAGTACTGAGGTTGAGTAGAGTACTGAGGTTGAGTAGAGTACTGCGGTTGAGTAGAGTACTGAGGTTGAGTAGAGTACTGATGTGAGTAGGGTACTGAGGTTGAGTAGAGTACTGAGGTTGAGTAGAGTACTGATGTGAGTAGGGTACTGAGGTTGAGTAAGGTACTGATGTGAGTAGAGTACTGAGGTGAGTAGGGTACTGAGGTTGAGTAGGGAACTGAGGTGAGTAGAGTACTGAGGTTGAATAGGGTACTAAGGTTGAGTAAGGTACTGAGGTGAGTAGGGTACTGAGGTGAGTAGGGTACCGAGGTGAGCATAGTACTGAGGTGAGTAGGGTACTGAGGTGAGTAGGGTACTGAGGTTGAGTATAGAACTGAGGTTGCGTATAGTACTGAGGTTGAGTAGGGTACCGAGTAGTTTCCTGAGTCCGAGGAGGGTTCTGAGGCTGTGTAGTATGCTGAGGTTGGGTAATGTTTTATTTAGTTGAGTCTGCTGTTTTAACCATGTATATTTATTAATAAGGTTTATTCAAATTAGCTTGTTTGAGACAACAAGACATTTCTGTGCGAGTACAAGGGGAGGATCCGACCAGTCCCTGGTTTGTTTGTTTTTTGTTTGTTTGTTTGTTTATGTCAGCTGTGTCGCGCCCCTGGTATGTACATGTACATTGCATGTCGGAGCATGGGTATCGGCATGTCTCGACAATTCCGTACGTGTCATTATGGCTTCGTCCTCACCACTCGCGTCTTTCCGTAACCTACAAGTGGCTCGTCCATTCGTCACCACTCGAGTCTTTCCGTAACCTACAAGTGGCTCGTCCTCGTATCGATGCCCGCCGTTAGTATAAAACGGCGCAAAACAATCAGAATGTGCGTCTGAATTAATTGGGATGCTTATGTAACACGATTATTAATATCAAATAGGGGTATAAATCGAGGTTGTTGTTTGAAGGACTATGTACGTTGAGAGAGTCTAGGCACACGTGTGTTTATTTACGTTCAGGAAACGCCCACTTGACTGCAACATCCGTTCCGTTGAGTTATATCTCGACTCGACTTTTCAAAACTAAATATAGGTAATTTGCCGTTTTGATAATCTATCTAGCGCTGATGAATATACTTGAAATAATCACCAGTTTCAAAACAACATAAATCTATGCACCACTTAAACTCTCAATATAATATATTGTGGTCACGTTGCAGTCAATTTCAGACTTCCACAAAATTGTTTGTGATATCAAGGATTATTCATGCTTCAGTAAAAGCAATTAATAGATAACATTTTCCCAATTTAGATCAGTACACGTGTATATATTGTACTCAACAATTAGAAGTGTAAAATGAACAAGTTACCACTGAAGGGTATCACATAATAGCAACAATACCATTTCAAAAGTCGTAAGAAATATCTACTGACAGCAGAGTCGATTGTACGATTCCGACTTTATCATGAGCATGTGTTTATGAATCACTATCAAATAGTGATTATACCAGGTTTTCGCGAAAAGGCGAGCGTATCCTGCCCCACCGGTGGTTCCATCACAAACACATGCAAAGGCAAATCAATTAGTAACCTGAAACAAAGACGGGAACATGTGGTACAGGCCAAAATAGGTAATTGCTTCGGACATGTGAAATTATGGTATGTAGATAAGTACAATACTTACACAATTCTCTAATGGAAACTTAATGTGATAAATGTGTCACGATATGGCTGAGATATTGCCGATGTGACTCACTCACTCACTCACTCACCCACTCACTCACTCACTCACTCACTCACCCATCCTCACTCACTCACTCACTCATCCTCACTCACTCGCTCACTCACTCACTCACCCATCCTCACCCATCCTCACTCACTCACTCACTCACTCACTCACTCACTCACTCACTCACTCGCCCACCCACCCGCTCGCTCGCTCACTCACTCACCCACCCACCCGCTCGCTCGCTCACTCACTCACTCACTCACTCACCCACTCACTCACTCACCCACTCACTCACTCACTCACTCACTTAAAGCCCACCTACCCACTCACTCACTCACTGAATGTAATACATGTCCGGGATTTAAATGACCAAAATGGATGATATATCTTGGATCTCGCATTGACCAATTTGAACATTTATTCAGGATTATTAAACCTGCAAGGGACCATGTGATTCCAAGACATTTTGTTCAGTTGCATATTAACTGTTCCAAAGCTGAAGTAGGTGATTTTCACCACACCATCACGACATTAATAACTTGTGATTTTTTTTCCTTTTTCTTTAAGACTTAAATATTACGATATTTGAAATATTAAACTTGTCATGTGATATTGATGGTATATATTGAGAAATCCTTCCATAATCTGCCGACATGGTTGATATGGTATTGCTGATTAATGTCAATATTTAATGACGTTATTTCGTAATCCATTTGAGGGGCGGTCGGGTTGCCTAGTGGTTAAAGCGTTCGCTCGTCACGCTGTAGACCCGGGTTCGATTCCCGACATGGGTACAATGTGTGAAGCCCATTTCTGGTGTCCCCCGCCGTGATATTGTTGGAATATTGCTAAAAGCGGCGTAAAACAGTACTCACTCACGTAATCCATTTGTGATGACATATAACCTGTGCACACTGCTTGCTCATGAAGCGAGAAAACCCTTTCCAAATCCAATAGAAATCTTTGCTTAAAGCAGAGTCCATTGTACGATTTTGACTATATCATGAGCATGTGTTTATGAATCACTATCAAATAGTGACGATACCAGGCGTAATCACAAAGGTTAGCGTATCCTGCCCTCCGGTGTCATCCGTCACAAACACATCCTGTCTGGTGCTCGACATTAAGGGGCTAAAAAATGCCCGTACCAGCTGTGATCAGACTATGAGTGCTCGTTTTGATATTTGGGAGACAGCCTCCGTGGTCTAGTGGTAGACTGTCCGTCCCGAGAGTGGAAGGTCCGGGGATCGATCCCCAGCCGCGTCATACCAAAAGACGTTAAAAGATGGTACTTGTTGTTACCCTGTCTGGCGCTCGGCATTAAGGGGTTAAAACAAGGACTGGTCGGCCCCGAGTCAGTATACTGTGTCTGGGTGTGGTATTCATGTTTAACCGCGGCATGGTATCTCAGTGGACTCGCACTATAAATCGGCATCAGTCCGGACTAGTACAAAGAGCCACACAAACACACGTGCTTGAACGTCGCTATTTCACCTCACCTCACCTCACCTCACCTCACCTCACCTCAGACAGTGGGACTCAACTGCTGCTCAAGTATATCACAAATATAACAATACTGTTCCTGTCAAATCTGTAGCGCTGTATCAGTTCATTGTCATCTAATGAATGTAGTACATCTCTTCCCTCATTAAATATTCTTTGATTACGTCTGGCAGCCATTTTGTTTTACATGACTTAAGTCAAACATAAAATTTATATGATTTAAGTCTAGCAAGGTGAGTCTTAATAGTTAAGTCAGAAAATGACAAAACATAAGTCTAAGTCTTTTGTTAAATATGACTTAAGTTGTTCCTCTAATCTTAAGTAAAAAAACTTTTTGTTTTACATGACTTAAGTCAAACATAAAATTTATATGATTTAAGTCTAGCAAGGTGAGTCTTAATAGTTAGTCAGAAAATGACAAAACATAAGTCTAAGTCTTTTGTTAAATATGACTTAAGTTGTTTCACTAATCTTAAGTAAAAAACAAGAAAACTAAGTTTTTTTAACTGACTTATGTTTTATTTATGACTTAAGTTGTTTGATAAATACGGCCCCTGAGCATTGTTCATACCAACCAGTCTCAGTATAAACGTCTGACATCGTAAACATCCGGGGCCTTATATAAAAAAATAATATGCTTTGCGTGTGTTCAGGTGAAGACCTGTGACCCCTCTTCTGAGCTTTAACGCCCATCCGCCCTGTCTACCCGGAACTTATACCGGGGAGGCACACCCGTGTGACATTTTCCTCGTCATGTGATGTTCCTTGATATTTGTCTGCCGAAAAACTTCGTAGTTGTTCCGGCACAAAAGACGGGGGAGCGTGTGTGGTGGCACGTCGTCCTGTACACAGCGCACAAGTCACGAATCAGGCGAAGTTATATTTGAGTGAGTGAGTGAGTGAGTTAGTTTTTCTTTTCCCTGCGTTTACAGATATTCCAGCAATATCACGGAGGTCGCTAAATAATCGAGTCTGGACCAAACAAACCAGAGGTTGACATCATGAGTATCGATATACGCAATTGGGATACAAAGACGTGCATCAACCAAATCAGCGAACCTGACCACCCGTAGTTGCCTCTTACGACAAGCATATTCGCCTATTGCAGCAAGCATGGGTTGCTGAAGACCTATTCTAACCCGGATTTACACAGGTCTAAACCTTCCTTCGGGCGGACCCTACGATAAAACACAGGCTGCATATAAATGACTTTGCTGGAATGTGCCCCCATTGAGTGAGTTAAATGCTTTTACGCCGCTTTTAGCTTTGATCCAGCCATCATGGCGGGATCATCAAGTATGGGGTTCAAACAGTACTCAAATTGGGAAACGGCCCCAGTTGATCTGTGTGATGAGAGAACACATCAACCACTGAGCTACCCCACCGCACCAGTTCACCTTAATACCCACAGAACAAGATCCGAAGTGAGGCTGATTGTGTTCGTTTTGTAAATCGTGATAGGGCAGATCTTGGCGGTAGTAGCCAATATTAGGTGAGGTGTAATGGGGTTTAACGTCGCGTCCAAGATTATTGCACTTACATAGCGACGTGCATGCACGTGTATGTGTGTGTGTGGCTGCTTGTACAAGTCCGGACTGATGCCGATTTATAGTGCTAGCACACTGAGATACCATGCCGCAGTTTAACATGAATACCCCACAGTATACTGACTCCGAGCCGACCAGTCCTTGTTTTCGCCCCTTAATGCCGAGCGCCAGACAGGGTAACAACAAGTACCATCTTTTAACGTCTTTTGGTATGACGCGGCTGGGGATCGAACCCCGGACCTTCCGCTCTCCGGGCGGACGCTCTACCATTAGACCACGGAGGCGGTCTAGCAAATAGTAAAACGATCACTCATAGTCTGATCACAGCTGGTACGGGCATTTAAGGCTCCAAAATCTATGGCTAGATCGACGTATGTACTCAGATTCCCGGGTACTGCTGAGTGAGCATGACTGTACACCGCTTTTAGCAATATACCCGAGAATTGGCTTCACGCATGGGGCATCGAACCCGGGCCTTCGGCGTTACGAGCGAATGCCTTAACCACCAGGCTACCCACCGCCCTCCTATATTTAATACGCAAAGCATTATGTTCTAGTGGCACTTATAAATTATATATCATGCTTTGCATGGGACCTGTGAAGATCCGGGGTAGAATAGGTCTTCAGCAACCCATGCTTGCCGTAAAAGGCGACGATGCTTGTCGTAAGAGGCGACTAAAGGGATCGGGTGGTCAGGCTCGCTGGCTTGGTTGATGCATGTCATTGTATTCCAATTGCATGGATCGATTCTCATGATGTCAGTCACTGGATTGTCTGGTCCAACTCGACTATTTACAGACCAATAGCTGGAATATTTCGGAGTGCGGCGTTAAACAGCAATCAAACAAATAAGTAAAACACAGCTTTGCATGGCTAATATATCTTCCTTCAATTCTGTGAATAAAAGTGACAAAATCCTTTCCATAATCATTAGAAATCTCTGCTTAAAGCATAATCCATTGTACGATTCCGACTATATCATAAGCATGTGTTTATGAATCACTATCCAATAGTGAATTGGTGAGCGTATCCTATCCCAAAAACATCACAAACACGTGCAAAGGCAAGTCAAGTTTTCACACGGAAAAAAGGACGGGGACTTATGGGACAAGTCAAACTAGGTAATTGCATCAGACATCATTTGGGACCCCGATGTGTCAAATTAAGAAATGCCCATCACATTTTTACAACAAAACGTTTTAAAAGCTGTACTGAGGCCACACATGTTGTAACCCTGATCAACCAACTTTTGGGTTCTTTGAAATATTGTTAGAGAGAATGCTCGACTGTACCTCAAAAGTTGTGAAATGTTCATATCAAAGGCAGGAGTTTCCGGAATATTGTTCAACATTGCTCGACATAAATAGTGGCACATTCATGTTTATTACACAGATCCGGTGCGAACAATGGGCATTGAGAGTGACAGCCAATCACCGAGAAGTATTGTGATCAAACTATCAGCAATATTTCCCGAAAATCAAGCTCAGTTCCAAGAAAGTGGCACACTATATCCTCGTATTGTTTACCGTTGGATATCCGGGCTGAGTGCATATCAAATGTAGATCGGGATGGTAGCTACCGTGTCGTTATCCCGTCATTGTTGAATATCCGTTTTTCTGTTTGACTGTTAACCTATTAGCGCCCCACAGGCTGCTTGAGTTGCATCATGCCCAGGGAGTTGAGAATGAAAATCGAGTGCACACAAATTCAGTGACAAGGATAAAAATATGATATATCACGGTCTATAATCCTTGCCAATTGAAATGGAATCACGAAATATTGCGATGATTAATTAACGAAGACACCTGCATGTTTGTTAAAAGTTATAAAGTGAAAATAAGCCATTCCGCCGATAAGAAATATTAATTACAGTAATGACTGTTTGTGTTCGAGCTTGACACGTACGATAAAGGGAGACAATTTAAGGGGAGGTAACTCCTGTATGACAATAGTTCCGTCAAAGTGTTATGTTCACTGCAGTGAAATATCAAGTGTTATGTTCGCTGCGATGAAAATATCACTTTTCTCAACTTCAGAAAACTCAATCTTTCACACTGAAGTATGTAATAAAACGTTTTCTACCATCTGTGAATCGGATGAATCTGTGATTTGTATGTAACCGTGGTGTAACGCCATTGGCGTACAACCATGCCCCTAGCGTAACACAGCTCACCCAAATCTCTGTCGCCTATGGTAAGCTGTTAGGGTCACATCCTTCACTGGACGGGGCTGCGTAGAGGCGATTATTAACGGTAGATGCTGAAATTCGCCTCCTGTTATAGTACAAAATTCTCTATTGATAATGGGAGCAGATTTGAAGCTTTTGCGTAGTGCAATTAATGTAATGTATGCTTGTGTGTTTATTGGATTTATATTAAGGATTGAAATATATACAAACATTATTGTTTGTTTGTTTCTTGATAAACGCCGCACTCTGCAATATTACAGCAATATGACGGCGGTCTGTAAATAATCGAGTCTGGACCAGACAATCCAGTGATTGACATCATGAACATCACGATTAACGCCGCAATCAGCAATATTCCAGCTATATGACGGCGTTCTGTAAATAATCCAGTCTGGACCAGACAATCCAGTAATTGACATCATGAGCATCGATCCATGCAATTGGGATACGATAACATGCATCAACAAAGTCAGCGAGCCTGACCACCCGATCCCGTTAGTCGCCTCCTACGACAAGCATAGCCGCCTTTCACGTTAAGCATGGGTTGCTGAAGACCTATTCTTCCCCATTTATATTTAGTGCTAAAGCCTATACTGCAACGACGATATCTGTAGACAGTGTCCTTCGGGGAAACTGTTGCATGTATTTACGTTTAAATTAAATTATGTTTTTCCTGACAGACTTATGCTTCAGCATGTACATGTATGTACAAATTTACAAAAGGGGAGCGTGGTGCTTCTTATAGACAATGACGACTTATTTAGAAATCAGCCAGTACCCTGCTAAGAAGCGTAATTGCATCAGTGTCTTATCCTCATAGATAATGCCCTTTAAACAATCTAAGAATACGTTATATGGTTTTAAATTAGTTTCTTCCGCGTTGAACTTTTGTTGAGACACAAATTGTGTGACCTTGCTTGACATTAATACCATATGAAACTGTTTATATTTAAGTATTATATTAGTTTGTTGTCAAGTCTCCTATCTCTTGTTGTATTTGCGACAACTGCAATTGGTTTATATTTTAACCAATCACAGTCCACGTCCTGTTTACTATCGGACTAGGGCTATATGACACAAAGCTAAACAATGATGACATATTTGGTACGTGTCAATTACGAAGGCGTATTATATTACAGGACTGTTCATAAATAAATCATTAATGCCCAAATGATTATACCTTTCACTCATATTTCAAGTTTGAAATCGATATAATTCAAACATACAACCTACTGATGCTGTTTCTTAATGATTGTAAAAATAATCTGTTGAGAATGTAGTTACAGGAACACACACACGCACGCGCACACACACACACACACACACAAACACACACCTGTGTATATACAAAAATGAGGCAAATGTTCATGTTAATCCAACATCTTCTTTACATCTGTATATAAACTGTTATTAAGACGATGTTGGACTAACGTGGACTTTATTATTTAATTATATATATATATATATTTCTTAAAGTTGCTTAAAGTGGCGTAAAAATCCACCTCATTCACTCACTCTTACAGATGTTAGACACGTTGTTCCGACTCCATTTCCGTAGCTCATTTTCCCAATCATTGAAGCCATCATCAGTAGGTTATATGTCTAAAGTATATAGCCTGTCCATACTTCCTTGTTTGGGTACGTGATGAAGAGAGTGAGTGAGTGAGTTGGGTTTAACGCCGTCTTTAACAGTATTCCAGTCATATCGCGGCGTGTCAGCTTAATGTGGGAGGAAAGCCCGAAGTGATGCAGGTCTCAGACGTTTACCACTTCGGTGAAACCCACGAGCACGGGTATGGAGCTGACAAACCTAGAAACATAATCGGGGCGAACCCGGATTCGAACCCACAATCATAGGTTCCGGGCGTGCCCAAGGGACGCAACTCTGCACAGCGAACTACGGCGCCTTAGACGACTGTGCCACCCGTGCCCCCTGTGATGAAGAGAACAACACAAAGTAACTATGATGTCAAAAAACTCTCCTTCATATGCAAAGTACTGACAACGCCTGGCTCCATGGGTCAAAGACTGATGCGACGTTGATAACGATGACGTACAAGAGTTCGCGGAAGGAAGTGACAGCTTGGAGTCGGTAGCTTGTGTATATACAAGTTTGTTTTGTTTGTTGTTTTACACCGCACTCGGCAATATTCCAGCTACATGACGGCGGTCTGTAAATAGCAATCGAGTCTGGACCTGACAATCTAGTGATTGACACCATGGGCATCAACCTACGAAGTCACTGAATCCGACCACCCGATCCATTAAATCGCCTTAACTGCCAGCATAACCCGAAATCCCCACGAGGAGTAACTGTTTGCTTGTTTGTTTGTTTGTTTGTTTGTTGTTTAACGCCGCACTATATGGCACGGGTGGCCCAATGGCCTAATGCGACATGCTATCTACCGCTGATCACTGGTTCGAATCTCAGACCCCGCTGACCATGATCCCTAGCATGGCTCTGACATGCGCTTCTCAGCTGCCCTGCCACGTTCTGGCGACACACCGTGACATAACTCAAACACGCTAACCTAAACTCAAGACGACAACACAAGAGAATAATCTGTCTCGATTGTCTGCCGAAACAGCTTCCATTTGACATTAAAGGCAAAATAGTGATGAGGTGAGGTGAGGTGAAATGGGGTTTAACGTCGCGTCCAAGATTATTGCACTTACATAGCGACGTGCATGTACGTGTGTGTGTTTGTGTGGCTGTTTGTACTAGTCCGGACTGATGCCGATTTATAGTGCTAGCTCACTGAGATACCATGCCGCAGTAAACATAAATACCCCACTCAGACACAGTATACTGACTCCGAGCCGACCAGTCCTTGTTTTAGCCCCTTTATGCCGAGCGCCAGACAGGGTAACAACAAGTACAATCTTTTAACGTCTTTTCAAACGTTCCAAAATAGTGATGAAAATTGTATGAGTGGACAAAGAAAATCAGTGATGCCACCAGGTGTTCACGAAAAGGGTGAGCATGTCCTGTCTACCAGAAGCCTCCGTCACTCACACAATTTGCTAAAAAATGTGTGTTGCCTGACACCACGCAGCAGTACTCTTCCTAACAGTGAGTGAGTATGGATTACGCCGCTTTTAGAAGTATTCCAGCAATATCACGGCGGGGGTCACCAGAAATGGGCTTCACACATTGTACCCATGTCGGGAATCGAACCCGGGTCTTCGGCGTGACCAGTGGAGTATGAAACTTAATTGGTTTTTGGACAACACTGTCTTTATCCGTTTAGTATGCTAGGAATGTATGTATGAACAAAGAATATGGGATTGTCGATATGAGGAGACTATATCGAGACTATTTATTTTCTCAGTTATATATCTACCGTTGCAGTCATCTATCAATCTTTATTCATGCAGTTGTTAGGAAGAAGGGGCGGTCGGGTAGCCTAGTGGTTACTCGTCACGCCGAAGAGCCGGGTTCGATTCCTGACATGGGTATAATGTGTGAAGCCCATTTCTGGTGTCCCCCGCCGTGATATTGCTGGAATACTTCTAAAAGCGGCGTAATCCATACTCACTCACTGTTAGGAAGAGTACTGCTGCGTGGTGTCAGGCAACACACATTTTTTAGCAAATTGTGTGAGTGACGGAGGCTTCTGGTAATATTGCTAAAAACGGCGTAAAACCATTCTCACTCACTCATACTCCACTGAGAAGCAAAATTCCATGAAAATTACACCCGATACGTAGATGTATTTAACAATTGACTTTGTTATGTTTGTGGAGATACAAACATAAACACTGATGTGCTTTGTTTGTTTTTTGTTGTTGTTGTTTAACCCTGCTCTCAGCAATATTCCAGCTATATGACGGCGGTCTGTTAATACCGGTCGAGTCTGGACCAGACCATCTTCCCGAGGCAAGAGAGATAACTGACTATAAAAGTCCAGTTTTCACTGGACTTTTAAAGTCAGTTAACTCTCTTGCCTCGGGAAGATGGGACCAGACAATCCAGCGATTGACATTAACCAAGTCAGCGAGCCTGACCTTCCGATCCCGTTAGTCGCCTCTTACGACAAGCACAGTCACCTTTTACGGTAAGCACGGGTTGCTGGAGGCCTATTCTACCCCGGATCTTCACGGGTCGCACTGTATGCTCTCTGCGTTAATGCAGCAATATATTTATATATATATATAGTTATATCCGTTTTATGTGTAATGAGGTGTACAATAATATGTTGAAACAAAATCAATATAGATCCTGGAGCAGGGCGCTGATGAGTGTTCTGCGCTACTCAAAGCGCTACACTGTAAAAAATGTGTTTAGCATGTAAACACATGCGAGACATGTTTATTAATGTCCTTAAATCCTAAACGGAATACACTTTTGGTATGTTCTATCTAAACATGTTCAGGGCCTAAACACATGAAATGAGCGATCTTCTCACAGCCTAAACACCACCTTAATACCACGTCCCCACAATGTTTAGAATTTCAACATGTTTTTTTTTAAAGTAAAGTGCATATCATTTGGAATTATGTCAAATATGAATAAGGTGTATTGAAGTTTGGTGTATAAACATGTTTAGAATTTAAACACATTTAGACCATCAACGAGCTTAGCTGTTTAACTCAATCCTAAACATGTTTAGACCCAAGGAGCGTCACACTAATGGGACAAGGTACGTGTTTGGGGTGTTTTTTTAGGATCTAAACACATTTTGTACTGTGTGCTTCATAATTATCCAGGTCAGTGGATCTGTGTGTTCTTGAATGCCATTCTCAGTATAAAACCTAAGCTGTCTGTGAGGGGGGCACGTGTGGCCCAGTCGTCTAAGGTGCCGCGATTCGCTGTGCAGAGTTGCGTCCCTTGGGCACGCCAGAAACCTATGATTGTGGGTTCGAATCCCGGTTCGTCCCGATTATGTTTCTAGGTTTGTCAGCACCATACCCGTGCTTGTGGGTTTCACCAAAGTGGTAAACGTCTAAGACCTGCATCACTTCGGGCTTTCCTCCCACATTAAGCTGACACGCCGTGATATAACTGGAATACTGTTAAAGGCGGCGTTAGACACAACCCACTCACTCACTGTCTATGAGGCGATAGAAGGATTTGTCATTTCATCCTACCGGGTACCTATTCACTGCTGGTTCAACAGAGGCATATTATCTTGCCTAATTATAAAGGGTCGGCTCATGTAGCATGTGTTTCGGCGTGGGGCGGGACGGAAGTTTGGCAAGTTGTCACCCATTCGCAATGAACGTTACTTAAATTCTCCTGAATTTGTGCCTGTGCCCTATGCAAATGTACAGTCAACCATTTACGTCCGATGTACAGTCAACCGTTTGCGTCCGATGTAGTCAACCATTTACGTCCCATGTACAGTCAACCATTTGCGTCCGATGTAGTCAACCATTTACGTCCGATGTACATTCAACCATTTGCGTCCGATGCCAGTAAACCATTTTTTTAATATGTTCAATCAACCATTTCTATAATATGTACAGTCAACGATTTAAGTACAATGTACAGTCAATCATTTCTATAATATGTACAGTCAACGCTTTACGTCTGATGTACAGTAAAACATTTTTTGATACGTACATTCAACCATTTCTATAATATGTACAGTCAACGGGTTATGTACAATGTTCAGCCAATCATTTCTGTAATATGTAGGGTCAATCAATTTTTGTACCATGTACAATCATTCAACCATTTATGCACGAGGCAATGTCACCCACGTACTATATGTACCAAACTGATTATATTCATGTAAATCAAAGAAGGTAACAGTCATTTGTTTCACAGTCCCCTCTTAAGGACGTAAGATAACGGTCTTAAAATTTCAAGATAATAAGTTGAAATGTTGATATCTGAAAATTTCAACTTAGATGTTATGTTGAAATTTTAAGATACTGAGTTGAAATTTCAAGTTATAATCTTAAAATTTCAACTTATTATCTAGAAATCTCAAAATCATTATCTTGAAATTTTAACTTAGTATATATCTTCAAATTTCAACGAAGTATCTTCAAATTCCTGATATTGCCAGAATATTGCTAAAAGCGGCTTAAAACTGTACTCACTCTTCTTTGATAGGCATTTAGAAGTTGGAGTACTAAGTAAGGATAAGAATTTATGGATGAACAACTTCTTTATTACAATTAAGAGCGGCGTTTCGGTGTAGGTTCTAACACCTTTTTCAAGCAAGTGATTTACAGAGTGCAGTAAGCAAGTATATATACACGTAGGAGGCAATGTTTATACAGTAGGGTAGATATTGTATACTGGAGTAGCGAAGCCTGCTGTGTACTCACTCTGACGATAGAAGGTTGGGTAATGTGAACTCTGATCGGCAGATAAGTGTTTGGGCTATATTTTCGGTACCAGGGAGGCTAATCTTTTGCAGTCAGGGCTAAAGACATAAAATGTTTTCTCTAAAACATCAATGTCCCGCATCAGCTCAGCCAGTCTCCCGTTAGCATTGCGTTCGAATGATGCTGATGCTGCTGAATTAGCTTCCAGCTGCATTAAGCCAGGCAGATCTGGAGAAAGCCAGCGGCAGCCAGACGTTGACCACAGTTACAGCGTCAGTAAAGTGCATATGTACTTTTGCTCTTGGCGGGTGCCTGGAGAGGTCATGTCACAGAGTTATTTAGATACCGACAGATTTGGAATGGTTAAGGTCGCGTTCATGCTTCCCAACAGCGATCACCGTTGTTAGCCAAGGCTGTGGGCACCGTGCCAAAGTGATACACGTCTGATACCTGCATTACTTTGGAGCTTACTTCAAGTTAAAGTACGTAGACCCGGATGATGTCACTGATTTAGACGGAAAGGTACATCTGACCCTGCCAACAGCAAAGATTTATTATCAGTATGGCTAGAGAATTGTCGCTTGTTTTTATGATTTTTACGTGAAGATCCGGGTTAGAATAGGTCTTCAGCAACCCAAGCTTGCCATAAAAGGCGTCTAGCGGGATTGGGTAATCAGGCTCGCTGACTTGGTTGATGCAATCTTTGTCTTGACTAAACTTTGCCAAAGCCTCCAAATGATTTATTATGGAAGAACTGTTCAGTCAGGAAAGTCAACTCATATGTTCGGACATTACTGTAAATCTGCTTCAGTAATGTTATGGCCACGTGGGGTAGAATACATCTTCAGCAGCCTATGCTTGCCGTAAAAGGCGACTATGCTTATCGTAAGAGGCGACTAGCGGGATCGGGTGATCAGGCTCGCTGACTTGGTTGATGCATGTCATCGTATCCCAATTGCGTGGACCGACGCTCATGATGTCAGTCACCTACCGTTGGTTTCCTTGGAATTTATAGCAACAACGTATCCAAATATACATACTGATTCCCCCGAGGATCTACATGTATTTAATCTAAGACGACAAAGCATGAAGAGAATATGGGAACAGAATAACTGTTCCTGGCTACAATGTATGTGTGCTTAGCGTGTCGGATTCGATAGAGCCAGGGGGCACTGGTGGCCCAGTCGTCCAAGGCGCCGCGATTCGCTGTGCAGAGTTGCGTCCCTTGGGCACGCCAGTAACCTATGATTGTGGGTTCGAATCCCGGTTCGCTTCGATTATGTTTCTAGGTTTGTGTTTGTGAGCACCATACCCGTGCTTGTGGGCTATCCTCCCACATTTAGCTGACACGCCGCGATCACTCTCTCCGAAGGGGCCTGGTTCGCCGTGATATTGTTGGAATATTGCTAAAAGCGGTGTAAACCATACTCACTCACTATCATCTACCATTTGTGTAAATAGACAAGACAAATGGCTTTTGAGTGACTTTAATCCAAATTTGTAAGGACTCCCAATTCGTCTTAGATATATTATCTCTGTAAACATTTCAACCTACCAAAATATAGGGCGGCTTCACAGTGTTTGGTCTACTCTCATAATCAACTTTGTAACAGTTTTCGACCGCCTCCGTGGTTTAGTGGTAAAGCGTCCGCCCGGAGAGCGGGAGGTCCGGAAGGTTCGATTCCCGGCCTCGTCATACCAAAAGACGTTAAAAGGTGGTACTTGTTGTTACCCTGTCTGGCGCTCGGCATTAAGGGGCTAAAACAAGGACTGGTCGGCTCGGAATCAGTATACTGTGTCTGTGTGGGGTATTCATGTTAAACTGCGGCATGGTATCTCAGTGTGCTAGCACGATAAATCGGCATTAGTCTGGACTACATGCAGCCACACACAATAGTGCAATAGTGCAATAATCTTGGACGCGATGTTAAACCCCATTTCACCTCACCCGTAACAGTTTTCACGTTGCAGTGTTTGTTCAAGATTAACAATGCCTTGCCTTGCATGTGTTTGTGACGGTGCAACCGGTGAAGCAGGATCCGCACACCATTTCATGAAAACCTGACATAATCACTATTTGATAGTGATTCAGGAACACAAGCCCCAGATATAGTCGACATCGTACAATGGACTCTGCTTTAAGCAAAGATTTTTTTATGATTATGGAAAGGGTTTTGTGGCTTTTATTCAAAACATTTTTTTCTGCACAAGCATTGACACTGATGTCAGTTACATTTCTTACGTTACTGACATAACTTACACACCTTCCCCCTTATAACGGAATGTCTGACCAGTCAATAATACTTCCTGTTGTGATGAAAAACTGTTTTCCTTAAACTGGTTTGACGGTATCGCATGATGCATTGCACGTAGTCCCCATGAAAAAAAGACTTTATATAAATATAATATAAATATAAATATATTTCTTTTCCCGCGAGCTATATGGGTTATTCAAAATAACACAATCGCGGGAGAATATTTAATAACATTACACATATATTTATATTTGTAAAAAAAAACGATATGCATGTCAAACGAATATGACATCTCGACGGGGTTTTGTCATGGCACGTTATGTGATCAAATTGTTTTGTTTACGTAGGTGGGAACACGAATAGTCAACTAACAAAACTTGCATTATGGAGTAGTTGTATTTATATTATGTTTTTTTTCAGCGGCATTTAAAATTTGGAGTACTAAGTAAGGATAAGATATATGGATGAAAAACCTTTTTTATTACAATTAGGAGTAACGTTTCAGTATAGGTACTAACACCGTTGTCAAGCAATGATGTACAGAGTATAAGCATTTATACAGGTAGGAGGCAGTGTTTATACAGGTGAGTAGATGGGGATGCAGTTACACTGGAGTAGAGAGGCCTGCTATGTACACGGTGTCCTCCCAAAACTTCTACATGCCAGACAGTGGAAAAGTGTACCAAGACTATGGTGTCGCCTTAAGAATGTGTCTAGTAGGTTAAACAAACATGTGTTTAACTGGGCTGATAGATACGCTGTAAATGGTTGTAAAAATTGGAATGGTGGGGTAAGAAAGAAGTTTAGTAATATGGATTTAGGACATCTATTAAACGCTACAGGTTTTATTGATAAATTTTCTGTTTGTACACAGGTGGAACAATGGTGTAAAAATGAATATGTTACCCTTTGGAATGATATGTTAAGGAAGGAAGAGGGGCGAAATGGGCTTAATAAATTGAGAATGTATCGATGTTACAAACAAGTATATTGGACAGAATACTATGTTTCAAATAAGATGCCCAGAAACTATAGATCGGCACTAGCCAAGTTTAGATGTCGTGTGGCTCCTATTCGAGTGGAAACCGGTCGATACGAAGGTGCACCTGTCAATAATAGAAAATGTTTTCACTGTAATGACAGCGTAGAAGACGAGGTCCATGTTTTGTTTCACTGCGCATTATATGACGATATCAGGGCAACTCTTCTTAATGAATGTATTGCTAAATCTTATAATGTTTTAGATTTGCCTGATATCGACAAACTTTGTTTTATTTTCAGTGACTCCAGTGTGTGTTTTATACTTGCCAAAGTCTGCTTTTTAATTCTTAATCGTAGAAAACATCTTTTATATGGATAACTTTTTACTATATCATCTTTATATCATTTATGTATAAATTCTGTGATAATTCATCTCTCATAATTCTATTGAATGGTTCTGTACATTTTATCTATGTCAAGTTGTACAAAGCTGTTTTATGTATGTACAGGAGTGAGACGTTAATAGACTATTGTCTGTCTGTCTGTCTGTCTGCCAAAACTTCTACAGCTTAAAACAACAAAGTTTATGGTCCACTGCCTACTAATCTGTGGCTATTACCTGTTGGGCATTGATTGGAACAGTCCAATTAATTAAGTGTACAACATACAACAAAACAAAACAAAACAATTTGAAAACAATGAAGACAATTTACTCATATAGCACTGGTATGAATAAATAGTACACCCACTTTTTTGCACTAGACTACTTACTAATTTAATGTAAGCACTGGTATAAATAAATAGTACAGTCACTAATTTAATGTCACAACTGGCCTCACTCTGTCACATACAGCACTAAAATTACTATATTTCAAGTCTCTTAACCAGAGAAGATGACCAACAGCATCAAGGAACTAATTTCATTGTAAGTGACGGGTCTTTGTATTATAATCTTCTTTATCTCCAAATAAGTTGTTTTCATTAGGTACATCTGTAACTATTTAATCTTCCCAAAGTACCCTTCCTTGCCTTTCTAAAACAACATCGTAAAGAAGCTAGTGACTCTTCTTAATTACAGGAGGGCTATACCATTATAACAATAGGTAAACTCAATCAGCCATGACAACTCTCTGTAGATGTTTTGGCATGTAGACGTTTTGGCATGTAGAAGTTTTGGGAGTGAACCATGTACACACAAGGGTGAACATCTCAGCCGCTGAAGCCAGTAGTATAAACAAAGGATTATAACTGATGGGAGTCTCTGATGAGCTGATGGTACGCAGGGGGTACGATCACGGGAGAATAATGGTTGGAGTCTTTGATGTTGATGGCTTCTTGAAGCTTTCTGATTTTAAAGTCTTTGAGGTTGGTGGTGAGGGCTTTGACTTTGAGGTTGGGGCGAAGCGATGCAGGCCTCAGGCGTTTGATACGTCGGAATTAAACTATTAAGATCATTTTGATAGCTGAAAAGAAGCCAGCATCCAACTTTAACATGAACTTATTTACACGTGTTGATAAACGATGCTGTATAAATAAACATATTCAATTTTGATTTGTAAAAGAAACGATTAATTCTAATTGTGCAGTGTAAATTCGAAATATAGGTCCGTGGTTATAGGGACTACGCTAGGTTCAAAGTGTCGCATTGTTTCTTATTGTATTCTCCGTCCTTAATGGCAAACCAGCAGATTTAATGGTCCTGTATTTGCGAACGTTTACGTCATCGTGGTATGTAGGCATTATTTACCTCTTGAAGTGGAGAGCTGATTACATTTCCACCAATTAATGCTCACTTCCTGTCCACGACCTGTACCAATGTCATGTCACAATGACATGCGTAAGTTGGTCAGACTATAGCGTTTGTGTGACATGACACTTTGGAATATGCAAACTATGACACGTGCACAGCATGTGAGAATTTTGTAAAGTCGTCAGGATGAGGATGGGGATGAGGATGGTCAGAAAGATAACGGGATTTGACGTTTACGCCAGTATCCTTACATCACGGTGGAGTGAGTGAGTGAGTGAGTGTGAGTGAGTGAGTGAGTGAGTGAGTGAGTGAGTGAGTGAGTGAGTGAGTGAGTGAGTGAGTGAGTGAGGATGGGTGAGTGAGTGGGTGAGTGAGGATGGGTGAGTGAGTGAGGATGGGTGAGTGAGTGAGTGAGTGAGGATGCGTGAGTGAGTGAGGATGGGTGAGTGAGTGGGTGAGTGAGGATGGGTGAGTGAGTGAGTGAGTGAGTGAGGATTGGTGAGTGAGTGAGTGAGTGAGGATGGGTGAGTGAGTGAGTGAGCAAGCGAGTGAGGATGGGTGAGTGAGTGAGTGAGCAAGCGAGTGAGGATGGGTGAGTGAGTGAGGATGGGTGAGTGAGTGAGTGAGGATGGGTGAGTGAGTGAGTGAGTGAGCGAGTGAGTGAGTGAGTGAGTATGGTTGAGTGAGTGAGTGAGGATGGGTGAGTGAGGATGGGTGAGTGAGGATGCGTGAGCGATTGAGTGAGGATGGGTGGGTGAGTGAGTGAGTGAGTGAGGATGGGTGAGTGAGTGAGTGAGTTAGGATGGGTGAGTGAGGATGGGTGAGTGAGTGAGTGAGCGATTGAGTGAGGATGGGTGAGTGAGTGAGTGAGTGAGTGAGGATGGGTGAGTGAGTGAGTAAGGACGGGTGAGTGAGGATGGGTGAGTATGGAAGAGTGAGTGAGTGAGTATTAACGCACCAATAGGCAATATTCTACGTCGTTTCTCGACGGGGGACATTGAAAACGGGCTTCGCGTTGAACTAAAGTGAGGTTTCAAACCAAGAGAGAGCGAACGCGGGGTAGCCTAGAAGGCGGGGTAGCCTAGTGGTTAAAGCGTTCGCTCGTCACGCCCAAGACCCGTGTTCGATTCCCCACATAAGTACAATGTGTGGAGCTCATTTCTGGTCCCCCGCCGTGATATTGCTGGAATATTGCTAAATGCGACGTAAAACCATACTCACTCACTCACTCACTCACTCACTCACTCACCCACCCACCCACCCACCCACTCACTCACTCACTCACTCACTCACTCACTCACTCACTCACTCACTCACTCACTCACTCACTCACTCACTCACTCACTCACTCAACCACTCAACCACTCAACCACTCACTCACTCACTCACTCACTCACTCACTCACTCACTCACTCACTCACCCACTCACTCACTCAACCACTCAACCACTCAACCACTCACTCACTCAACCACCAACCCACTCACTCACTCACTCACTCACTCACTCACTCACTCACTCACTCACTCACTCACTCACTCACTCACCCACTCTCTCACTCACTCACTCACTCACTCACTCACTCACTCACTCACCCACCCACTCACTCACTCACTCAACCACTCAACCACTCAACCACTCACTCACTCAACCACCAACCCACTCACTCACTCACTCACTCACTCACCCACTCACTCACTCACTCTCTCCTTAGCAATGAGATTTAATAATTTATGTATGAGGAGTGGCTGAAACAAACATTTCAGGGGATTTCTAAATTGTTGTAGCCCAAATATTCCAAACTTGCCATTAATAAATAAAGAAATGAGTGTTTTACGCCGCATTTTGCAATATTCCAGCAATATTACGACGGGATATGCACTTTACACTGTGAGTGGCCGAGAAGAATGGGACTGTGTGCCCGGCGTGACGAGCGAACGCTTAGTGAGTGAGTTTGACTTAACGCCGCTTTGAAGTGCAAATCGTAGTCGTTTACCACTTTGATTACACCCACCAGGAGGGTATGGCGTGACAAACAGACAATCATGATCAGAGAGAAACGGGGTTTGAACCCAAGATCATAGGTTTCTTGCACGTCTGAGGCGCGAACACTTACAACAGTCGGCCCACTGACACAGTTTTCGTGCCTCCGTATCGAGCTTCGAGGCCTCCATCTGCTGCAAGTAGCCATGCATAGAGAGGAGATGAATCATAACATCCCATGGCACAGGATGCTGCACATATGTGCAATGACCATGTTCTGCTGTGGTAATTTAAAGAACCAGTATATTCAATTATTCACCGCTGTCACAGGAAGTGAAACAGCTGGAGCAATGATAAATTAAAGTGCCAATTAAGTTGACAGTTAATTGGGTTTTTTTACCCAGGATTCCTTTAACTAAAACGAGATTGGATTTTCATATTTACTGAAACCAATTTATGTATGGAATACTTTAAGGGACATTTTCGCGATCTCGACCTTTTGAAACGAGCTAAATGTGCCCAAAACACGAGAATGCGAGATCGCGACACTGTCCCTTCCGGTACTCCATATTTAACAGAAGCTTGTTTTTGCAGTCAATATTTGATGAAGATGATAATGACGACGAAGAAGAACAGCTAGGAATTATATCAACAACCAACTGAAAGCGGCCTCCTCCCCTGTACAAGATATACATAATATAGGGCATACCATGCAATGTTACCCCCTCTGCCCGTGTGAGCGGCTAGACTCGGGGGACCTTCTGTTACAGATTATACATGTGTCCAATCTGACAGATGAATAGCAGCTTTCCTATAAAGGCTTTAAACTGGGATTCAACTGATATTCATAACTATTGTTATTGCGCAGCAGTTTATCTGATAACATGGCCATGCCGGGTGATCTGATGAAGGTTATCCTGGGTGATCTGATGAAGGTGATACTGGGTGATCTGACCAAGGTGATCTGATGAAGTGTTATACTGGGTGATCTGACGAAGGCTATACTGGGTGATCTGATGAAGGTTATACTGGGTGATCTGATGAAGGTTATACTGTGTGATCTGATGAAGTGTTAAACTGAGTGATCTGATGAAGGTTATACTGGGTGATCTGACGAAGGCTATACTGGGTGATCTGATGAAGGCTATACTTGGTGATCTGACGAAGGTGATCTAATGAAGGCTATACTGGGTGATCTGACGAAGGTTATACTGTGTGATCTGATGAAGGTTATACTGGGTGATATGATGAAGGTTATACTATGTGATCTGATGAAGGTTATACTATGTGATCTGATGAAGGCTATACTTGGTGATCTGACGAAGGTGATCTAATGAAGGCTATACTGGGTGATCTGACGAAGGTTATACTATGTGATCTGATGAAGGTGATACTGGGTGATCTGACGAAGGTTATACTGGGTGATATGATGAAGGTTATACTGGGTGATAAGATGAAGGTTATACTGGGTGATCTGATGAAGGTTATACTGTGTGGTCTGATGAAGGTTATACTGTGTGGTCTGATGAAGGTTATACTGGGTGATAAGATGAAGGTTATACTGGGTGATCTGATGAAGGTTATACTGGGTGATCTGATGAAGGTGATCTGATGAAGGTTATACTGGGTGATAAGATGAAGGTTATACTGGGTGATCTGACGAAGATGATATGATGAAAGGCTATACTGGGTGATCTGATGAAGGTTATACTGTGTGATCTGATGAAGCCTATACTGGGTGATCTGATGGAGGTTATACTGGGTGATAAGATGAAGGTTATACTGTGTGATCTGATGAAGGTTATACTGGGTGATAAGATGAAGGTTATACTGGGTGATCTTATGAAGCCTATACTGGGTGATCTGATGAAGGCTATACTTGGTGATCTGACGAAGGTGATCTAATGAAGGCTATACTGGGTGATCTGACGAAGGTTATACTGTGTGATCTGATGAAGGTTATACTATGTGATATGATGAAGGTTATACTATGTGATCTGATGAAGGTTATACTATGTGATCTGATGAAGGCTATACTTGGTGATCTGACGAAGGTGATCTAATGAAGGCTATACTGGGTGATCTGACGAAGGTTATACTATGTGATCTGATGAAGGTGATACTGGGTGATCTGACGAAGGTTATACTGGGTGATATGATGAAGGTTATACTGGGTGATAAGATGAAGGTTATACTGGGTGATCTGATGAAGGTTATACTGTGTGATCTGATGAAGGTTATACTGTGTGGTCTGATGAAGGTTATACTGTGTGGTCTGATGAAGGTTATACTGGGTGATAAGATGAAGGTTATACTGGGTGGTCTGATGAAGGTTATACTGTGTGGTCTGATGAAGGTTATACTGGATCATCTGATGAAGGTTATACTGGGTGATCTGATGAAGGCTATATTGGGTGATCTGACAAAGGTGATATGATGAAGGTTATACTGGGTGATCTGACGAAGGTTATACTGTGTGATCTGATGAAGGTGATACTGAGTGATCTGATGAAGGTTATACTGGGTGATCTGATGAAGGTTATACTGGGTGATATGATGAAGGTTATACTATGTGATCTGATGAAGGTTATACTATGTGATCTGATGAAGGCTATACTTGGTGATCTGACGAAGGTGATCTAATGAAGGCTATACTGGGTGATCTGACGAAGGTTATACTATGTGATCTGATGAAGGTGATACTGGGTGATCTGACGAAGGTTATACTGGGTGATATGATGAAGGTGATACTGAGTGATCTGATGAAGGTTATACTGGGTGATCTGATGAAGGTTATACTGGGTGATCAGATGAAGGTTATACTGAGTGATCTGATGAAGGTTATACTGGGTGATCTGATGAAGGTTATACTAGGTGATCAGATGAAGGTTATACTGAGTGATCTGATGAAGGTTATACTGAGTGATCTGATGAAGGTTATACTGTGTGATCTGATGAAGGTTATACTGGGTGATCTGACGAAGGTGATATGATGAAAGGCTATACTGAGTGATCTGATGAAGGTTATACTGTGTGATCTGATGAAGGTTATACTGGGTGATCTGATGAAGGTTATACTGGGTGATCAGATGAAGGTTATACTGGGTGATCTGATGGGTGTTGTAGCGATACCTCTGTGACGGTTGATGCATGTCATCGTATCCCAATTGCGTGGATCGATGCTCATGATATCAATCACTGGATTGTCTGGCCCAGACTCGAATACTCACAGACCGCCGTCATATAGCTAGAATATTGCTGAGTGCGATGCTCAGCAACAAACAATCTAATAACCTTGGACATACATTAAGAAATTATTAGCAACAAGACTGGTATACAATTTGAATCGAGTATGCTAAACTGCCGGTCAAAAGCAAGTATACAACCATGTTTGATGGTGGCTAAAAATGAAATAAATGAAATTGTTATTCGATGGTGATGTATTTGATACGGGTATCATAGACGATTTACATGCATCATTTCAATAATTCACAGCAGGTCTGTCAAGTAACGCTTGATAACGTTTCTAATGTTTTGGTCAAATCCAATTCAAGTGTCTACTTTTTACCCAGCAGTTTATGTCTGTAGAAATATCATTTATTGGTTCGAAAATAAACCGCTTATATATGCTTATTTATGCATGTAATTGTGAGGTGAGGGGAAATGGGGCTTAACGTCGCGTTCAAGATATTGTGTGTGTGTGTGTGTGTGTGTGTGTGTGTGTGTGTGTGTGTGTGTGTGTGTGTGTGTGTGTGTGTGTGTGTGTGTGTGTGTGTGTGTGTGTGTGTGTGTGTGTGTGTGTGTGTGTGTGTGTGTGTGTGTGTGTGTGTGTGTGTGCTTGTACTAGTCCGGACTGATGCCAATATTTCATCGTGTTAGCCCACTGAGATACCGCAGTTTAACATGAATACCCCACTCAGTGACAGTATACCGACTCCGAGCCGACCATTCCTTGTTTTAACCCCAAGCTTCAAACAGGGTAACAGGGAAACAACAAGCTCCATCTTTTAACGTGTTTTGGTATGAGGCTGCCAGCACTCCGGGCGGACGCTCTACCACTAGACCACGGAGGTGAGGTGAAATTGGGTTTAACATCGCGTCCAAGATTATTGCACTTATATAGCGATGTGCATGCACGTGTGTGTGTGTGTGTGTGTGTGTGTGTGTGTGTGTGTGTGTGTGTGTGTGTGTGTGTGTGTGTGTGTGTGTGTGTGTGTGTGTGTGTCTGCTTGTACTAGTCCGGACTGATGCCGATTTATAGTGCTAGCTCACTGAGATACCATGCCGCAGTTTAACATGAATACCCTACTCAGGCACAGTATACTGACTCCGAGCCGACCAGTCATTGTTTTAGCCCCTTAATGCCGAGCGCCAGACAGGGTAACAACAAGTACAATCTTTTAACGTCTTTTTGTATGACGCGGCCGGGGATCGAACCCCGGATCTTCCGCTCTCCGGGCGGACGCTCTACCACAAGACCACGGAGGCGGTAAATGGAGTCGTTGTAATTGGTGAATTGCAACCAATGATATATGCTGAAAAAAGATACAGTACTGCTTGGTATAATCGATGTATATATTGTGGATGCTGGGGAAATTTGAAATGGATACCACTTGGTATGTAATATTTAAATGCTTTAAACATATGATATCTCCGGAAGTATTATTGGAATTACCATAACGTGAGAAAAAAAAATATGCTATTATCATCGTTCCAGGAAGAATATTTCAATGAATTGTGCGCTTATAGGAGCTCTTACATTAAACATATCCATGTGTAATATGAACGCACTCATATGTGAAAGAATCCCGATGAACCTGTTTAAATGAGCCCATGGGTTTTATACCGAATAAAGACAATCATATAGCCTGTGAAGTACATCGTGTCTGACAGTTAACGTGGGCGCGCAGGACATGTCGGGTATCAGCAGTTCAAGGACAGCTGCGGGAATCATGAACTTTATTGGGCGACAGACGACTGTCAGACCACTGAAATGTTAGTTTGACGCATCTAGAATACCGGATGTTCTGTATTTACAAGGCATTTGATCGTGTGTCATGAAGTGATTGTCTGTTGGACTGTCAGGACATTGAGGGGTCTGTGGGTTCCAGGAAAACAATCTCATTTTACGTGGGCTATATAACTCTGGCGTATGTGCCGAATTCAGATCTAACTGCGAAACCACAGGCATGAAATAACAACTTCAATCCCTGGAAGATTTATGGATGTATCGCTGTCACAACTCAGATGACATGTAACAGCATGTGGGAACACGTGTGACCAGCCACAAAAGGCACATAATTCTTTGTACATAGTTGTCTCCCTTGGTTGTGCCAGAACCCGATGGTGGTGTGTTCGAATCCACTATTCGTTTTGATTGTGATTCTTGATTTGTTAGCACCATTATACTAAGACCAGTTAGAAGTAGGATTATATTCACATTAAGACCCGTTACAAGTAGGAGTATAGTCACACCATGACAAGTTACAAGTAGGAGTATAGTCACACCAAGACAAGTTACAAGTAGGAGTATAGTCACACTAAGACCATTTACAAGTAGGAGTAAAGTCACACCAAGACCAGTTACAAGAAGGAGTATAGTCACACCAAGATAAGTTAAAAGTAGGAGTATAGTCACACCAAGACAAGTTACAAGTAGGAGTATAGTCACACTGAGACCAGTTACAAGGAAGAGTATAATCTCACTAAGACAAGTTACAAGTAGGAGTATAGTCTCACTAAGATAAGTTACAAGTAGGAGTATAGTCACACTAAGATAAGTTACAAGTAGGAGTATAGTCACACCAAGATAAGTTACAAGTGGGAGTATAGTCACACGGACACCAATTACAAGTAGGAGTATAGTTACTGAGACAAGTTACAAGAAGGAGGAAAGTTACTAAGACCAGTTACAAGTAAGACTATAGTCACTAAGACAAGTTACAAGTAGGACTATAGTCACAAAGGCCAGTTACAAGTATGAGTATAGTTACTAAGACAAGTTACAAGTAGGAGTATAGTTACTAAGACCAGTTACAAGTAGGAGTATAGTTACTAAGACCAGTTGCAAGTAGGAGTATAGTTATTAAGACCAGTTACAAGTAGGAGTATAGTCACTAAGGCCAGTTACAAGAAGTTGTATAGTCACACTAAGGACATCGAAAGGCAGGTGTGTGACAAACATCAGATCCAATATGTTAGTGAGTGAGTGAGTGAGTGGGGTTTTGCATTATTCTAACCATCAGACGGTGATCTCTATTTTCATCCATAACAAGAAAGGTAACTCGTGAAGACCCAGGTTAGAATTGGTTTTCAGCAACCCATGTTTATCGGAAGAGGCGACTGACGGGATCGGTTGGTCAGGCTTGCCTACTTGGTTGACGCATGTCATCGATCCCAACTGCATAAATCGATGCTCCTGATGTCAATCACTGGATTGTCTGGTCCCGACTCGATTATTTACAGACCGCCGTCACATAGCTGTAACAGTGCAGAGTGCGGCGTTAAACAACAAACGAATAAACACGACGGGGCTAACGACAACACGGAAAACCGAACTGGGATCTTTGTTGTGATGAACCGGACTACCCAAAATTCTACACCCCCAAATGAAATAGTGAGTGAGTGAGTGAGTTGGGTTTAACGCCGTTTTTAACAGAATTCCAGTTATATCACGGCGTGTCAGCTTCATGTGGGAGGAAAGCCCGAAGTGATGCAGATCTCAGACGTTTACCACTTCGGTGAAGCCCACGTGTATGGTGCTGACAAACCTAGAAACATAATTGGGGCGAACCGGGATTCGAACACACAATCATACGTTTCTGGCGTGCCCAAGGGACGCAACTCTGCACAGCTAATCGCGGCGCTTTAGACAAATGGGCCACCCGTGCCCCCCTATATGAAATAAAACATTACAGGCAATGTCTCGCGCCCTAGCTGCACCGTAGCTGTCTATGACAGCGGTACGAACGTGATTACACCCATTTTTAAAGTTTTTTTATCCATTCTTTTGATGATGGCGAAACATGGCGTTACTGTCGGGAACAATATATGTAGGCCAGGTATTGTGTGGTGTTATATCACTGCAGCAAAAGAAAGGATTCAAACAGGTCATTGTGTTAATTCAAGAGCGTCGTGTCATACGAGCTCTATCTGAATTTGGACAGTGACAGGCGTTCCCTGTTTGTGTCTGTCTTAACAGCACATTCGCCCCGTGCCCCATGTGAACACACCCGTGTCAAGCAACCCGAGTCGGTTTCTATGCATGTTTTGAATGCTTAATTATATAGTTACGTTGATGATACAGGCACGCTCTTCAAAAAAGACGGACACAATCCTCCGAGATGCTGCCTCCCCAAAGTGTAATTTGCACCACAGACTCATATGTTAATGTTATCAGCATAAAGCTTGTCATATCGTTATATTACTTGATGGTGGGTGGAACACACACACACACACGCACGCACGCACGCACGCACGCACGCACGCACACACACACACACACGCACACACACACACATACACGTCGCTATATACCAGCAGGGGCGATCGGGTAGCCTAGTGATGATTTACGTCGTTTTCTACGGCAAGTTATAACAATACTATCACCGCTAATGCCTTAAGGGGGCGGTGGGGTAGCCTAGTGGTTAAAGCGTTCGCTCGTCACGCCGAAGACCCAAGTTCGAATCCTGACATGGATACAATGTGTGAAGCCCATTTCTGGTGTCCCCCGCCGTGATATTGCTGGAATATTGCTAATAGCGGCGTAAAACCAAACTCACTCACTCACTCACTATATACCAGCAAGTGCAATAATATTGAACGCGACATTAAACCCCATTTCACCTCTCCAGTCTGTCACACCTTTCCAACAAGACTCACACGGGGCGTCAAACTACAAAGGAAGAAGACAACACGTACAAGGTACGGCGCAGTATCGCGACTGTTTATTGCGTTGACCTTACATTTTTGAAAACTAATCTTATTATATATGATTTCAAAAGTCTATGCATCGAGAACCTACTCCGTGAAGAGAGTGACCTATTGACTTTGGGGGTTATCGCTAGTGACGTCTTTAGTTTAACGAGGAGCATTACTCCCAGGGCAACGTATAGACGTAGCCCCCCCTCCCCCCCCTACCCCACCCTACCACCCCCCCTACCCCCCCTACCCCCCTACCCTTAGAGAGGCAAACACGACCTTTAAAAAAACTCCACACGGTGTAATGGTCATCTTAAACGTGAACTGTAGATCGAGGTAAAATTATGGAACATAACTTGTTTATTTTTATTGGATGTGTTTATCAGTACAAATTAAAGAAGGCTAAGCAATGAAGGGAGTATCAAATGGCAATCGATGAAGCTCCTTTAAATAATTAAATGATATATACACCTGATCCAGGAAGCACAGTCACCGACTGTCAATGACTCACTGTCGCCAACACGAGCCTGCTGTTAACATGGACGACACGAACGAGTTTGTTTGGCGGTAGCCTGTTTTTAATTCTTGACAAAGCTGAAACGTGACTTTGAAGAATCAATCGGCTCTGTTCTCAGCAGAGATTTCCGATGATTATGGAAATGTTTTTTGTCGTTTTTATTGATCAAATCAATATATAAAATATTTATACATTTTTAAACCTTTCATTTTGTTGGTTTGGAAATGTCTATTACAATGTACAACAGAGTTCTATTTCCCGTTAATCCTTCACATTTTGAATGCATTGCTATATAACATTTGTCGACAATCTGATTTACCTACACCCAGACGTCGTATGCACTGTCCAAAACCAGTCATCGGCAGCCATGGGCCAATCTCATTGTGTTTTCAATATAGAACAGTCTATTCTAAATGATCACACGTGGTATAAACGTTGTGGTATTGTGCAGACTAGCCGGAGTGAGTGAGGGAGTGAGTGGGTTGATGGGTGTTTGGGTGGGTGGGTAAGTGAGTGAGTGAGTTTGGTCAAACAGTTATCTCAAGACATGTCGGCTTAATTTGTGTGGAGGAAACACTGTTGTCTGTTTAAGTCAACAAACCAAAAATATGTAAAATGTTGAAATATATTCATATAAATATAAATATTTTATTTTTAAAACTATTCTCAAAAACTTTTGAAAAGATACCATATAATCCCTTCCTACATTTTTCTAGTTGACAATATAAAAAGATGTGTACCCTACCACATCACAATACCTTCACACTTTAACCGCCACACATCTACCCATACCACATCACAACAACCCCAACTTCAAACCGCCACAACAACCCCAGCCGCAAACCGCCACACAATAACCTCTACCCGTACCATATCACAACACCCCCAACCTCAAACCGCCACACAATATCTACCCGTACCACAACACAGCACCCTAGCCTCAAACCACCACACAATATCTACCCGTACCACATCCCAACACCCCTAGCCTCAAACCACCACACAACATCTACCCGTACCACACCACAACACCCCTAGCCTCAAACCGCCACACAACATCTACCCGTACCACATCCCAACACCCCTAGCCTCAAACCACCACACAACATCTACCCGTACCACACCACAACACCCCTAGCCTCAAACCGCCACACAACATCTACCCGTACCACATCCCAACACCCCTAGCCTCAAACCACCACACAACATCTACCCGTACCACATCCCAACACCCCTAGCCTCAAACCACCACACAACATCTACCCGTACCACACCACAACACCCCTAGCCTCAAACCGCCACACAACATCTACCCGTACCACATCCCAACACCCCTAGCCTCAAACCACCACACAACATCTACCCGTACCACACCACAACACCCCTAACCTCAAACCGCCACACAATAACCTCTACCCATACCACATGACTACACCCCTAGCCTCAAACCGCAACACAACATCTACCCGTACCATATCACAACACCTCAAACCTAATACCGTCACACAACATCTACTCACACCACATCCCGACACCCCCAACCTAATACCGCCACACAACATCTACATATACCACATCACAACACCCCTAACCCCAAACCGCCACACAATAACCTCTAACCGTACCACATCCCAACACCCCTAGCCTCAAACCGCCACACAACATCTACCCGTACCACATCCCAACACCCCTAACCCCAAACCGCCACACAACATCTACCCGTACCACATCCCAACACCCCTAGCCTCAAACCGCCACACAACATCTAACCGTACCACATCCCAACACCCCTAGCCTCAAACCACCACACAACATCTACCTGTACCACATCCCAACACTCCTAACCCCAAACCGCCACACAACCCCCACATCACAGAAGCAACCAAGCCATGCCGCCACCCATAACCTAAGCTATTTCATACCGCGACCCACAACCAGATACCGCCATCCTATACTCCCAACACAAACCGCCACCAACACCTCCAATCAATCCCACAATACCCCAAATCTCATCATCCCAAACATACTTGCTTCCCCACACATCCCCACACATCCCCACAATACAACCATACCAGCACCGCCGGTGGAGGATATAGGTCTCCCGCAACCCGCGCTCGCCGTAGAGGCAACGAAATAGTTGGGGTGAGCAGGTTCGCCGACGTCTGTAGCATTTGATCGTATCACAGTTGGAGGAGCGATGCTCATAAAGTCAATCACTGGATTGTCTAGTCCAGACTCGATTTCTTGCAGACCGCCGTCATATAGCTTGAATTGCTGCTGTTATTGAAACAACAAACAAACAAACAAGTTATGTCATCCCCCACACAACAGACCCCATGCCTCTAACATGCCCAGGGGCGGTCGGGTAGCCTGGTAGTTAAAGCGTTTGCACGTCACACCGAAGGTGAGGTGAGGTGAAATTGGGTTTAACGTCGCGTCCAAGATTATTGCACTTATATAGCGACGTGCATGTACGTGTGTGTGTTTGTGTGGCTGGTCGTACTAGTCTGGACTGATGCTGATTTATAGTGCTAGCCCACTGAGATACCATGCCGCAGTTTAACATGAATACCCCACCCAGACACAGTATACTGACTCCGAGCCGACCAGTCCTTGTTTTAGCCCCTTAATTCCGAGCGCCAGACGGTAACAACAAGTACCATCTTTTAACGTCTTTTGGTATGACGCGGCCGGGGATCGAACCCCAGACCTTCCACTCTCCGGGCGGATGCTCTACCACTAGACCACGGATGCGGTTCCGTCACGCCGAAGACCTGGGTTCGATTCCCCGTCGTGATATTGCTGGAATATTGCTAAAAGTGGCATAAAACCAAACTCACTCACTCAGTATCTCAGTATGAAATCCCACATATATTCTGGCACATCTTGACCACCTCCTTAGTTTAGTGGATAGAGCATCTACCCGGAGAGCGGAAGGTCGCAGGTTCAGTCCCCGGTCGCATCATTCCAAAAGACGTTAAGATGGTACTTGTTGTTACCCTGCCTGCTTCTTGGCGCGCGCGCGCACACACACACACACACACACACACACACACACACACACACACACACACACACACACACACACACACACACACACACACACACATGCACGTCGCTTTTTACCAGCAGGGGGGATCGGGTAGCCTAGTGATGATTTATGTCGTTTTCTACGGCAAGTTATAACAATACTATCAGTATCTTGCTATTAATCGAATTACACGAAACTAGGATCCTCAGAGAAAACGCCGGATCAGTTGGATTTATTCCTGTACCTATATCAGGGACAATGTGGCAAGCATGGCTGGAACTATAGAGACGCTACTGCCTTAAGGGGGCGGTGGGGTAGCCTAGTGGTTAAAGCGTTCGCTCGTCACGCCGAAGACCCAAGTTCGAATCCCGACATGGATACAATGTGTGAAGCCCATTTCTGGTGTCCCCCGCCGTGATATTGCTGGAATATTGCTAAAAGCAGCGTAAAACCAAACTCACTCACTCACTCACTATATACCAGCAAGTGTAATAATATTGAACGCGACATTAAACCCCATTTCACCTCTCCAGTCTGTCACACCTTTCCAACAAGACTCACACGGGGCGTCAAACTACAAAGGAAGAAGACAACACGTACTAAGTACAGCAGTACGAGAATGCGCTCTTGTTTCTTATCATCATCTCTCCTTCTCTTGAATTCTCCGACACATATTTGCCTTCTTTAGCTAAAGATAATGACACTTTTCAAATAAAACTCGAAAAAACACCCAGAAGGAAGCTAAGCTTCATTACGTTTTACGTCATATGATTTCTGAGACAAAAACCTAAACTAAAGGAACTTTCCGAACCGAACATGGGTTAACTACCTCAAAGACGCAACTGCTGACATTTGTATTTAAAAAATATATCTATTAATAAGAATATATCTTCCTGAGACAAAGACAACACGTATGTTTAGCGTTTGTGCGTGTGCCTACGCATAACATGAATCATTCATCATCTTTCACTGGCATGACGCGGTAGGCAGAAGTCTCTGGTAGCTGCATGTAGTTAACAAGCGTTATATTGTTAGTATTGTTCTTAATTACTTGGTGTACAGACCCACCGACTCAAAATATCAGGAATATGGAAAAAAATGTATTTATTTACGCTGGGTCTGATCACGCACACAATCAATCACAGACACCCACTCACCCAACACCCACCGATGCCAGACAAGAACCGTTGATAATGCGGGTTATACTTTTCAAATGCGTCATAGCCCAGGGGAGCTTAATACCTTGAAATGTCTGCGTATCATCGGGCGGAAACATGAACGGCAGACAACTACATCAGAAGAAGTACACAACGTGTTTACAGGCAGCAGTGATTATTGATTCGCCTGTGTATCCGAGTTGTTGCAAAGATGTGGGTGGCTTGTCCAAATGAAGGATACATCTCATTAGTAATTGATTCAACACTTTTCCGGGGTCTGACTGCAATCTTAGAGTCGTCAGAGGGTGGATTCCTTAGGGTCAGCTAAGATTTACATAGTGAGTGAGTGAGTGAGTTGGGTTTAACGCCGCTTTTAACAGTATTCCAGTTATATTGCGGCGTGTCAGCTTAATGGGGGAGGAAAGCCCGAAGTGATGCAGGTCTCAGACGTTTACCACTTCGGTGAAACCCACGAGCACGGGTATGGTTCTGACAAACCTAGAAACATAATCGGGGCGAACCGGGATTCGAACCCACAATCATAGGTTTCTGGTGTGCCCAAGGGACGCAACTCTGCACAGCGAATCACGGCGCCTTAGACGACTGGGCCACCCGTGCCCCCTAAGATTGACATAGCACAAAGCAACCTGAGATTAAGGCAACTGTATGGTTAGAACGTCGTTTTCTTTTTTCTTATTTGCAATTCATTCAACGGTAAGTATTTCATGTTTCAGAATTAAGGAAACGATTTTGTCACTAATATTTTCAATTATGTCAAGCACGTATTTAATTCCAGTTTACTTCTTGTGAATAATCCCAGAGCGCCGATGATGTGTTTAGGTTTTTCAGCACCATGTCAGTGCTCGTGGGTTTCACCGAAGTGGTAAACGTCTGAGACATGCATCACTTCGGGCTTTCCTCCCCCATTAAGCTGACACGGCGCGATATAACTGGAATAATGTTCAAACCGGAGTAAAACCTAGCTCACTCACTCACACACTCACTGAATATATATGTATATATATAATATAAACGTATTTCATGTTTTATGTCAGATTTTAATCGCTGATTAGCAAATAAATGTTCATTCGGCACAACTGAAGGTGAAACTTTTAATCCTTTTCGTATGTGTGTTTAAGAATACTTCAATATTGATTTTCGTTTTTCTTCTGGAGCTATAAACGTTTTTATTTAACATCCGTGTCCTCTGTATAAATCCGCATAGCATTTTTGCGAAATGTGTTCACATCGGTGTTTACGCGGATTGTTATCCATAAATAAGACTGCCTCCTTGGTCTAGTGGTAGAGCGTCAACTAGGAGAGCGGAAGATCGGGGTCCATCCCCGGCCGCGTCATACCAAAACACGTTAATAAAAGATGGTACATGTTGTTAACCTGCCTCGACAGTAAGGGGCTAAACAAGGACTGGTCTATTCGGAGTATATTGTGTCTGAGTAGGGGTATTCATTAACTGTGAAAATCGGCATCAATCCGGACTAGTACAAGCACACACACACACACACACACACACACACGCACGCACGCACGCACGCACGCACGCACACGCACACGCACACACACACACACACACACACACATACGCGTCGCTATATACGTGCAATAATGTACGTTACAGTCAATGTGTAAAATGACTGAGGTTTTCACCCAGGCAATTTTGTAAATAAGAATAAATATTTCAATTATTTTTCCGTCATATAGGGCTTAAAAACATCACAATAGAGTAATGATGTTGTGATTACATGCCGATTTTTGTAATGTATTTTAACAGTCGTTTTCTTTCAATCCTATCATTTTCAATAACTGGATGATGAAATAGAGCGTAGAATGTTTGGAATTCGTTACCATAATAAATGGAAACATAATTGGGAATCTCCATTTTGTAAATTGCTAAGTAAATGCTTTAATTGAACAACTCCAAGCAGAAAACACAACATCAAATACATGCAGCATACGTAATCATTGTTTATAATTACTATTATTTTAGGCAAAACTATATTGCCATAGTTTTGATGGCGAAATAATCAAGTTGCCGACAATTTGTGATATTTGTGCGGAGGATGGTGTGGGTTGGGGTTGGACATTTTTGTGTGTTTTTTATGTGTTTTTCTTAATAATCTGTTCCTGGCAATACTGGGGCAAAACTATTTTACTCTCTGGTTTCACTCCAAAACAAATCGTTAATTAGACATGCTGGAAGTTTGCTCCGATTAAAAAAATGAAATAAGCTTAGAAATGAACAATCTCATTAAAATCAGATAGGATTTCTCGCTGCCGCTTAACAAAGATCTGAGGACATCCCATTACGGCTCACGTCAGAACGACCTTTCGCAAACTTTGACTGACCACTGAAATGACTAAAAAGAAGTCGACATCAGCCAATTAGAAAGCAGCTTTCTCGAGCTTTACGGCACTCGTTTCAACCTGGCGACTTCCATTTCAGACTACGCTGGAAAAATATGTTGACACAGCTACATGTAGTTCCCGTTATAAGATATGACAGCTAGTCCCCGTTATAACATATGAAAGCTAGTCCCCGTTATAACATATTACAGCTAGTTCCCGTTATAACATATGACAGCTAGTTCCCGTTATAACATATGACAGCTAGTCCCCGTTAGAAAGATAGATAATATTTATTGCAGAAACGTTCCATTACGGGACAGATGCAATTTTAAAAGACAAGACATTATGATTCATGTATACATACATACAGACATACATAATTTACATTCCTATAGACACATACAAAAACAAAATAATCAATATTACATATTTGATGATATTTTTATATATAAAATGTCAACGGTTGATTATGAAGGGGTATTTATTGTTTGAAATTATAGATTTGGAAACAAATGTAGTTGATATTGACTGCTTCATTATTTGACAGGATGTAGTGAAATAATTTATCTTCATGACTGTGGACATTTACATTTGCATTTTGTCTGGATATTTTTTCAAAGAGTATATTTCTTTCTCGAGTGTGTGTAATACAGTGAAGTAAGTAGTGTTTTTCGTCATCAATGATTGAACATGTAGAGCATAGCCTCAGGAGAGGTTTAGCACTGTTTTTAAGTTTACCATTTGCTTCGAAGCGTATTCCTAAATAATTATAACTATCTGTAACTAGTATTTTTGTATCACCCATGGTCCAAGTATTCTTTTCTTCTGTTTTAATTGATTTTCCAAACACTACAACATTTGTTTTATCACTATTAATCTTTAGGTTATTTGTGGTACAAAATACCTTTAGTCCATCAAGTAACACTTGTAGTTTTGGGGGGATCGGCAAATAGAACTAAATCATCGGCAAACAACAAATGACAAATGTTGAAACCATTGAGTGTTATATTATTGCTATCAGATTTGACATAATGTGGAAGGTCATTGAGGAATATATTAAATAATGTGGGAGACAAAATGCACCCTTGTCGTACCCCAATGTTGGATTTAAAGGATTGTGAAATGCCCTTGTCAGTTTTCACTTTATAAGAGATATCACTGTATAGTGATGATATTATTTTAAATATGTTTCCTGAGATTTTATTTGATAATACCTTTGTTAGGAGTAGTGATCTGTCAACTGAATCAAAGGCCTTTTGACAATCTACAAAGCAAGTGTATAGTTTTTTCTTTTTACTTTTTGTAGAATCTATTAATGTTTTAAGAACAAATACATTATCTGATGTTTGGTAGCTCTTCCTAAATCCAGACAGACAGTGGTCTTGTAATTGATTTTTGTCCATGTGTTCCATTATTCATTCATTAATAACCTTACAGAATAGCTTACCTAAGCAGCTGCTTAGTGCAATACCCCTGTAGTTGTTAGGGTCAGTCTTATCACCCTTCTTATGTAATGCGGTAACAACCGAGGCTGCCAAGCTCTGTGGCAAGTGACCACTATTCAATACGTCATTAAACAGTTTAACCAACTGGTCTATCGATGAACAAGATATTGATTTTAAAAGTTTGTTACTTATGTTATCTTCGCCTGGATTTTGATTGTTTTGAATTGTTTTATACAAGTGAGAATTTCATTAGCTGTTATTGGTTTATTAAGACCGTCACATATATGCATATCTCAATGTCTGGGTGAATTTTGTAGAGGATCCAGAGAAGATATTTTTGTTTTAGTGTTGTAAATATTCCTGAAGTGGTTTGTTAGCTCCTCAGGATCAGGATAAACAGGTTCCTTTTGGGATGAGGTTCTAAGTTTATTTAATAGTTTCCAGTATCTTTTGGGTTCCCTTTTAACAGGGTTTCCAGTTGTTCAATGTGATTTTGTTTATATATACGTTGTTTTCTTCTGAGTAACTTCTTGTATTCTTTGTTTGATAAAAGAGCCCTATTTTTAATTGATATATTGCTTTCTCTTTTGAACTTTTGATATTTTTGTTCCATATTACGCTTTGCCGCTTTACATTCAGCATCATACCATTGGGTTTTTGGTACATTTGATTTATTTTAGGTTTTGTTGACAATTGTTGACAGTTTGTAATATATCAGAGAAGGCATCAACAAGCGCTTCACATTCAGAACTATCTTTTGGATTGGAGGTTAACATAAAATTGTTTAAGGCAGTTTGAATATTGAAGTTTGAGGTAGCATCTTTAACACATGTGTGGCTGTTGGAATGCCAGCGTCTTCTACCCCTGTAATTAGCAAATATTACATCTGTGGCCTTGTTAATGTTTTTGTTCATTTTAGGGAGTTGATCTGTGGTTACTGAAAGTTTAAGGGGTAGCTGGCAGTGATCTGATAACCATGTTAATGGTTTTATGTTGAAATATGAAATATTTTGGTAGATTCCTTCTGTGACTAACGCATAATCAACAACGCTATGACCATTAATACGTGTGACATGTAAAATTGCCAAGATTGTCACCAATAGTTTGCCCGTTTAATATTATTAATTTACAGCAATTGGCTATATCAAGGAGCGATTTCCCATAATTATTGGTTTTAACATCAATACTACATCTTGGGGTTTGTATGTCTGAGGTTATATCACTGGGTAGGTCTGGCAGGTGATCTATGTTTATCAAAACATTCATCCTCGCATGCTGTACGGGCATTAAAGTCCCCCCCCCCCCCCCCCAAAAAAAAAAAAAATGATCCCACATAAATTTAAAAATTTGATTATTTCTTTAAGGAGGATGTCAAATGGATCAATATTGCATTTTGTCCAAAATGTGGACCCTTCTGGCGGTATGCAGATGGTACCTATATAAATATCTCTCTTGGTGCAACATAATGTTCTATCTTATTTCACCCAGAGAGAAAAGAGGCTAGATGAAATCACATTTACATGGTGTTTAAGGTCGTTTCTACAGAGGAAGGCTATTCCACCTCGACTACTGTTTCCAATACTATGTTTTCTAGATACACTAATGGTATGAAATCCATGAAAGCAAACATCACTTTGGTTTTCCCATGTCTCAGTTAAACCAAGAAGTCATAGTTTTTCAGTTTATCATACAAATCATTGTCTTTTGTATGATGGAGTCCTTGTATGCTCCAAAATGAAAAGTTCATATCACTCTGGGTATACACCATTCACAGAACAATAAAACAAAGCAAAATATAGCCTAATGCGGCACAGGCAGGAAAAAGCACGTTTTGCTGAGCTGCCAGGTTGGTCCGGAGGAGACTCATCATATATGCATTGCACAATCTTGTTTTGGCATTATTATGAATATCATCCACATGGAATTTGGCACTTGAGGGTGGTATGATATAACCCTTGGATACATGAAAGTAAGGTATGTTAATATATCACAGAAAGTTGATGGCACATCAAACCAATGTGGAGAATAAATATACTACATCACTCTTTTCAAATAACTCCAGATACATGCGAAGTTTGCGGATTATGTCCTGTGCTGAATCACTTGTTTGTAGTTGTGATGGTGGCGATGGCCACCATATGGAGGCGGGGGTCTATGGACAGGTTCAGTTGACCGCTTGGTCCTGTCTGTGGGGGGATAGGCCATGGGGGTGGTACCTGGCATCCAGGAGGTGGAGGTGGTCTCAGTTGTCCAATCCTGCTGTCATGGGATGGAGGATAAGGGGGCAGCAGCTGTATCTGCCAGGGTTGCTGTGATTCCTGGGGTTGATGTAACATTAGATCAGGATTTACATTTCCAAACTGGGAATGATGGTGATGTTTGTTGTTGTTGTCACTGATCTGATGCACAGGATGACTTGTAGGCCGAGGTCTGGATGTTTGTATAAGTTCGATGACAGAGGTAGGAAATTAGTACGATCAGGTTGTGGCGGTGTCATCAACGAAATGTTGTCCGCAAAGGAATTGACGAAAAGATGGATTTTGTGTTTGCTTGGGTGAACCTTATCATGGTACATGTTTTTCTTAGGAGCTCCTGAGGCAGTAATGAACACACTGTCATGGTTAATAACGTTGTGTTTGTACTTCTGTCCAATACGTCTTATTGTATCGTTGCCTTTTGCAATGGACTGGAACAACATTCCACTTGTGGAGCTTGGCACCATCAGGGGAATGCATTTTGACATTTCTTTATCAATTTTTCATATTTGTCTTGGTCCAGTGAGAAATGTGGTGGAAGCCAGCAGTCGTCTACACCAACACGAAGTACCAATGTCTCCACTGAATGGTTAACTTTGAACTTATTGAGTCCTTCGAATAGTTGTTCAGTGGTTGTTCCAGAGAAACTGAAGACTGCTGAATGATGAGAGTCTGGGAGGTGTGGCCTTACAAATCTTAAGACTGAGTCTCCTATGAACACAGTCTTAACATGACTGTTTACTCTGAACATTTGCACTAGTGGTGATTTTCCCTCCATTGAGTTCTTCGAATAGTTGTTCAGTTGTTGTTCCAGAGAAACTGAAGACTGCTGAATGATGAGAGTCTGGGAGGTGTGGCCTTACAAATCTTAAGACTGAGTCTCCTATGAACACAGTCTTAACATGACTGTTTACTCTGAACATTTGCACTAGTGATGATTTTCCCTCCATTGAGTTCTTCGAATAGTTGTTCAGTGGTTGTTCCAGAGAAACTGAAGACTGCTGAATGATGAGAGTCTGGGAGGTGTGGCCTTACAAATCTTAAGACTGAGTCTCCTATGAACACAGTCTTAACATGACTGTTTACTCTGAACATTTGCACTAGTGGTGATTTTCCCTCCATTGGGTCCTTCGAATAGTTGTTCAGTGGTTGTTCCAGAGAAACTGAAGACTGCTGAATGATGAGAGTCTGGGAGGTGTGGCCTTACAAATCTTAAGACTGAGTCTCCTATGAACACAGTCTTAACATGACTGTTTACTCTGAACATTTGCACTAGTGGTGATTTTCCCTCCATTGAGTTCTTCGAATAGTTGTTCAGTGGTTGTTCCAGAGAAACTGAAGACTGCTGAATGATGAGAGTCTGGGAGGTGTGGCCTTACAAATCTTAAGACTGAGTCTCCTATGAACACAGTCTTAACATGACTGTTTACTCTGAACATTTGCACTAGTGGTGATTTTCCCTCCATTGAGTTCTTCGAATAGTTGTTCAGTGGTTGTTCCAGAGAAACTGAAGACTGCTGAATGATGAGAGTCTGGGAGGTGTGGCCTTACAAATCTTAAGACTGAGTCTCCTATGAACACAGTCTTAACATGACTGTTTACTCTGAACATTTGCACTAGTGGTGACTTTTCCTCCATTTCTGGTGTTTCTATCATTCTGTGATGACTCTTGCTGTGAGGTTTTGTCTTTCACTGGCCTTCTGGCCTTCACTACTGTGAATTCTGAGGGGCTTGAGTCAGCACTGGGGGGTGAAGTTGGTTGTGGAGGCATGCTGCTCGCTGTTTCAACAGCTTTAGCCATCCGAGGTCACAGGGGGTGCAGGTTTGGGATGAGGAAATGAGTTGTTGATGAATTCTTCTCTGTCCTCTATGAGTGTAATACGAGAGGCCAGTTGTCCAATCAACACAGTAATCTCAGTGTACTCGGGAGGTGGAGGGGTTACAGAACGCTTCTGTTCCAGGGATCGAACTCTGTGGTTTAATTTTGTGATGGATTCTTGCATCGTTTTATGTCTTTTGGTATCTGAAATACGTTCAGATTTTAACATTTCCAGTTCTTTTTACATTTTAGTGTATTTTGGAAATAAATCTTCAAATTTACCTGCCCAGTCACATTCAATTTGCTTTAGTCCTGTTGCCTGTTTGAATAGAACTGTCTTTGATTAGTTGTTCAGCTGAGATCATGTGTTCTTCAAGGCGAGCTTCTTGTGCAGTGAAAGACTCTTTCAGTGAGTTCACAGAGTGCTGGTAGGTCAAAATACTTCCGAAATCCTGCGTCTTTCTTGATGATTTTGATTTGGTCATTTTATTGGTTTTCTTTTGTGGGGTAACCTCAGTTTTGTCAGCACTGACCCTCACAAGTTGGGATGTCTTCCTGTCCTCTTCTGCCATAAGTGTTGGTAGATTTGAGATGATTCCTTGTTGAAAGTCATCCACGAGTGATATGAGTTTGGGGACTTCCTTTTCTTTTGCTCCTATCCCCTGCAATTGGAGCCTGTTTGAGGTCCGGTAGATATGCAGTGTTCCATATCTCTTATATTGATTTGATACCGAATCGAAGAAAGACACAATTATTTTATCTTCACATATAGCCCCTGTCTCGTCTCTGTGTTCTTTCCATTCTGTTTGGATATGTGTGTCCGATTCACTTGATACCAAGTATAGATGGAAAATTGCTTGTCTATATATTTCAAAAATGTCAGTCCTCAAAACAACATTACAGCATCTGTCAGAGTTTTTCCAGCATACATCTTCAAGAGAAAATTTTTTGCTGATATCTTGAAGGTTGTCTATTTTCTTTTTGAGCGCCTCTTCTATGTTAAGTGTAAATTTTGTAACTTTGGTTTCACTCACTCTATGTCCTTGGCACTCTTCTGCTGGGATGTCCCTCAGGTCAACCATGGGTCTCTCCATGTCGGCCATGTTGGCCTGGTAGCACTGGCTTAGCACATGCTGCAGTTATGATTCCTCAACTGTGAAGATGTAGAAGTCCTGACATTCTTTTTGTTGACAAGATCACATTCTTGATGACTTCTTACATCTTGACTCATACATATGAGGTTGTATTCCACTTTTTTTTCGAGTTATCCGCATAAATTTCTGCTACAGATGTGGAGTGTAACCCATTAATCAGGGGAGGTAACCAGTAACATATGACAGCTAGTCCCCGTTATAACATATGACAGCTAGTCCCCGTTATAAGGTATGCCAGCTAGTCCCCGTTATAACATATGACAGCTAGTCCCCGTTATAAGATATGACAGCTAGTTCCCGTTATAACGTATGACAGCTAGTCCCCGTTATAAGGTATGACAGCTAGTCCCCGTTATAACATATGACAGCTAGTCCCCGTTATAAGATATGACAGCTAGTCCCCGTTATCAAATCCGACCCGAAGCCCCATGACACACATGTGAACACATATACTGATGATTCTTTCCGATGATTGCGTCCCCCTAGTCTTTGGTTCGAATCCCACATTCGTCCTAATGATGGCCCTTGGTCTGTCCACACCCTACCCTGCTGGTGGGTTTTACCAGGTACACGTCTAACACCTGCATCACTCTGTTATCGCCCTCAACATCAAGCTGACATTTCGTTCAAAGCGGACCCCATCTGCCTCTAAGGTCTGCAGTGACCGATAACAAACGCTATATGCTATAACGCCAGCTGCTCTTAATCAGTCATGTTAGATCTAAAATAAAATATGGTGAAAGTGAGTGGGTTTGGTTTAACGCCGCTTTTAGCAATATTAAAGCAATATCAGGGTGGGGAAAATTAGAAATGGGCTTCACACATTGTACCCATGTCGGGAATCGAACCCGGATCTTCGATGTGAGGAGCGAACGCTTTAACCACTAGGCTACACGGCCCCCTATGATGTACAGAAAAAAAATGAAATATGTTTTTTTTTGTCTCAGTTAGCATCTGTTTCACAACACTTCCTTTGCTTTGTTGGTTTTGGCAGGTGTACGATGTAACTGGAACCTAATTAATCAGAGAATGGACACTCAATCGTATTTGTTTTCAAACTATATCTCAACGTTTCTGTTCCTCTGGGTCTTACTAAGGTCAATAAAGCAGTGATAGTGACTACTATTGAATCAAACAAAGAAACAATGTTAAAATGCTTTACTTCCTGAATCCTGAGAGGGCAAGGTACGTGGCGAGATCAAGTGTCAGGGTCAGGCTCTTCCCAGTGTGTACATTACTCTATGTATTATTGTAGCCAGTCGTAGTTTCTGCGGAATGTCATCACGAAAAACGACAAAATGTCTAAATCAGGGGAACAGTATAAATTGCTCATAAATTATTTTTTTTAAATTCATTCTTTACCAGGTATTTAGCCACATCTCTAGGTAATATACAGGTGAACTTAAAAACATGCCCGTGCTGAAAAAAAGCATTACAGGACACTGTCTAGTGTCAGATTTATGTGAGCATTTCAGGACACTGTCTAGAGTCAGATATATGTAAGCATTGCAGGACACTGTCTAGAGTCAGATGTATGTGAGCATTGCAGGACGCTGTCTAGAGTCAGATGTATGTGAGCATTGCAGGACATTGTCTAGTGTCAGATGTATGTGAGCATTGCAGGACGCTGTCTAGAGTCAGATATATATGAGCATTGCAGGACACTGTCTAATGTCAGATATATGTAAGCATTGCAGGACCCTGTCTAGTGTCAGATATATGTAAGTATTGCAGGACACTGTCTAGTGTCAGATGTAGGTAAGCACTGCAGGACACTGTCTAGTGTCAGATATATGTAAGTATTGCAGGACACTCTAGTGTCAGATATATGTAAGTATTCAAGGACACTGTCTAGTGTCAGATATATGTGAGTATTGCAGGAAACTGTTTAGTGTCAGATGTAGGTAAGCATTGCAGGACACTGTCTAGTGTCAGATATATGTGGGTATTGCAGGACGCTGTCCAGTGTCAGATATATGTAAGTATTGCAGGACACTGTCTAGTGTCAGATATATGTAAGGATTGTAGGACACTGTCTAGTGTCAGATATATGTAAGTATTGCAGGACACTGTCTAGTGTCAGATATATGTAAGTATTGCAGGGCACTGTCTAGTGTCAGATGTAGGTAAGCATTCAAGGACACTGTCTAGTGTCAGATATATGTAAGTATTGCAGGACACTGTCTAGTGTCAGATATATGTAAGTATTGCAGGACACTGTCTAGTGTCAGATATATGTGAGTATTGCAGGACACTGTCTAGTGTCAGATGTAGGTAAGCATTACAGGACACTGTCTAGTGTCAGATATATGTGGGTATTGCAGGAAGCTGTCCAGTGTCAGATATATGTAAGTATTGCAGGACACTGTCTAGTGTCAGATATATGTAAGTATTGCAGGACACTGTCTAGTGTCAGATGTAGGTAAGCATTGCAGGACACTGTCTAGTGTCAGATATAGGTAAGCATTGCAGGACACTGTCTAGTGTCAGATATATGTAAGTATTCCAGGCCACTGTCTAGTGTCAGATATATGTGAGTATTTCAGGACACTGTCTAGTGTCAGATATATGTAAGCATTGCAGGACACTGTCCAGTGTCAGATATACGTAAGCATTGCAGGACACTGTTTAGTGTAAGAGATATGTAAGTATTGCAGGACACTGTCTAGTGTCAGATGTATGTAAGTATTGCAGGACATTGTCTTGTGTCAGATATATATCAGTATTGCAGGACACTGTCTAGTGTCAGATGTAGGTAAGCATTCCAGGACACTGTCTAGTGTCAGATATATGTGAGTATTGCAGGACGCTGTCCAGTGTCAGATATATGTAAGTATTGCAGGACGCTGTCTAGTGTCAGATATATGTAAGTATTGCAGGACACTGTTTAGTGTCAGATATATGTAAGCATTGCAGGACACTGTCTAGTGTCAGATATATGTGAGTATCGCTGGACACTGTCTAGTGTCAGATATATGTAAGTATTGCAGGACACTGTCTAGTGTCAGATATATGTTAGTAGTGCAGGACTCTGTCCAGTGTCAGATATATGTAAGTATTGCAGGACACTGTCTAGTGCCAGATGTATGTAAGCAATGCAGGACACTGTTTAGTGTCAGATGTATACAGTAAACAGTCTCCATCCATGTTCAGGTGTGTCTGAAAGTAAACAGTCTCCATCAATGTTCAGGTATGTCTGGAAGTAAACAGTGTCCATCAATGTTCAGGTATGTCTGGAAGTAAACAGTCTCCATCAATGTTCAGGTGTGTCTGGAAGTAAACAGTCTCCGTCAATGTTCAGGTATGTCTGGAAGTAAACAGTCTCCGTCAATGTTCAGGTATGTCTGGAAGTAAACAGTCTCCATCAATGTTCAGGTATGTCTGGAAGTAAACAGTCTCCGTCAATGTTCAGGTATGTCTGGAAGTAAACAGTCTCCGTCAATGTTCAGGTATGTCTGGAAGTAAACAGTCTCCGTCAATGTTCAGGTATGTCTGGAAGTAAACAGTCTCCGTCAATGTTCAGGTATGTCTGGAAGTAAACAGTCTCCGTCAATGTTCAGGTATGTCTGGAAGTAAACAGTCTCCGTCAATGTTCAGGTATGTCTGGAAGTAAACAGTCTCCATCAATGTTCAGGTATGTCTGGAAGTAAACAGTCTCCATCAATGTTCAGGTATGTCTGGAAGTAAACAGTCTCCATCAATGTTCAGGTATGTCTGGAAGTAAACAGTCTCCGTCAATGTTCAGGTATGTCTGGAAGTAAACAGTCTCCATCAATGTTCAGGTGGGTAGGTGGATGAGGTTGTAATGCTACATTCATATACAACACACTAGAAACTTTATTTGGATGCTTAACAAATCCAGTAATAGGTCTCATTCAAATTAACAATCACTGGGTAAAGGTTGCATTGCAGATACCAAAGATGTATAGCAAAGAATATTTAATGCGAATACCTGCTGCCGTGGCTGCCTAACGACTGTTCAGTGAGACTATCAACAGATTTGTAACTGGAATCATGCTCCCAGAAATACATCATTTGGTCACTATATTAATGTACTTCCTGACAGACTGGTCTTATCTAGTTTTCTCTTGCTGTCTTGCAACAAGGTTGCTGGGAGGATCTTGCGTTCCACGGACACGTAGAGACCTAGTCATGTCTGTAATATAACAGCAGCTTGATGTGTGTGTGTATTTGGGGGGTTGGGGGGGTTGTGGGGGGTGGGGGGGCGGATGTCTAGAGTATTGCAGGTCATGGACGTTTATCATTTTGGACGCAACTTTGTTTTCAATTGAATCAAACATATGATAAAATCAACAGAGAAGTATAGTTTCTTTCTTTAGTTTAAAGGAATAACTTTAAACTAACTCACTCACTCATTATATGTGTAAATATTAACAGCAAATAAAAAAACATAAAATATCCGAATGTTAAAAATATATTTCACATGATACAATATACTTCGTACACAGTTAGTTAATGCTTTAAAGGGATTGACGAAGACATGGGCGAAATATCATAATAACGCCGTACAATAGTTGAATTGAGTTAAAATGAGTTGAGTCATGTGTCATGCTTATAACACCTTTATGCATTTGCGAAACTAAAACTGTTGAGCAAAGGAAAATATTCTCGCCCATGGGCGAAATATTTCAATAACGCTATAAAATCGTTGAATTAAGTTAAAATGATAAAATTTTGTGTCATGATACTTGAAAGAAATTCATTTATGTATTTGCGAAACAAAAACATGAGTTTTGAGCAGAGGAAAATATTCTCGCCTACTGGCAGGCCAATGAGCCATAATTTTCGCCCATGGGCAGGAACAAAGTCTTCCTTGTACTCGTCCCGTCAATGTTGAGAGAACATAGATTCCCGGATATCGGGTACACCTTGGTGTTATACATTCTTAACAGAAGCGTTATTGTTAACCTACCTGTTCTACAAGTTATACACCTACAGGTAGGCGTGAGAGGTCATCACGCAAATATGACTTCAAAATAATATATGTTGGATATGATTACAATGTTTTTTTACGATGCTGCAAATCGGATACTCTAGTAGAGAAGAGCAGGAGGTCAGCATCAGTCAGTCAACATAGCAGCATTTCATAGTCCTTAATATCTCTACATGATGTATTTTTAAATATATACTCAGTGTTTACTCACCGACAAAAGAAACGCGAACATCCAACACGTTGGTTAATATATGGTGAATTACGCATATTCAAGAGATATAAGACTGGTTTGATGCACAAACCAACACAATGGTATGTTGTGTGAACCGACGCTCATGAACGCATCACATATGACGTCACATATCCAAGATTCGAGATGCACCATTTGTCTTGCGCAGGATTAGCGTGGAAAGTTTGGAAATAGCATGCAGCATATTGTGATAAGAATAAAGAAAATCTGTGGTAACACTTGACTGACTGTCATTTTTTCATTAAGTGGTACACATTGAAAACATCTCTTCTTAACGTATATACTTCTCTATATGTTCAATATATGTTTCGCGTTTTTTTTATTTTTAGCGGTGAGTATAGTTGTGGATTCTTGTTTCGTTATGCTTGTGAACATCCAGGTTAGAATGGGTTTCCAGTAACCCATGTTTGGCGAACCGGGATTCGAACCCACAATCATAGGTTTCTGTCGTGCCCAAGCCCCAAGGCGTAAAACCATACTCACTCACTCACTACTGCCTTAAAGTACATGTACTCTAATATTATGTTCTTCCTTAAGTCATTGAGAAAGGCCTAGATACGCCATGCTGCGGCCATCTTTCATCACAGAAGTAAACAGCTAGAATCTGTGTCATCTCATGCAGCAAGATGTCAAGTCGAGACACATCTGCACTACTGTTTAAGGCAGCGTTTATCCAAACCTGTCCTGATTGATCATTCAATGTCACATGAAAGGGAACCCAAACAATGGAAACTCCTTATTTAATCCAATAAAGTGAGTGTAAAAAGACACTAATCAGCATGTGTTTGAATCACCGTCTTTGAAGTTGAGTGAGTGAGTGAGTTGGGTTTAACGCCACTTTTAACAGTGCTCCAGTGATATCGCGGCGTGTCAGCTTAATGTGGGAGGAAAGCCCGAAGTGATGCAGGTCTCAGACGTTTACCACTTCGGTGAAACCCACGAGCACGGGTATGGTGCTGACAAACCTAGAAACATAATGTGGGCGAACCGGGACTCGAACCCACAATCATACGTTTCTGGCGTGCCCAAGGGACGGAACTCTGCACAGCGAATCACGGCGCCTTAGACGACTGAGCCACCCGTGTCCCCTGTTTGAAGTTGAGAACAAGGCTGTCAATGCTCTTGATAAAATTCTGCGTTCGCCAATGAAAACAGTTCTCTGTATTAAATATTTTAAGGATATCGTGAGATGCAGCCCTTCAATGAGATGCAGCAGGATGCTGGAGTTAGGAGATAAATATGTGTTTTCATATATGTTAGTGTCATTGGGATGCTGGAGTTAATAGATAAATATGTGTTTTCCTATATGTTAGTGTCATTGAGACAATTCAAATTTTAATATTTCCCAATATGTGAATCGACGTTGTAAATACAAAAGAAAATGTCGGTATTTTTCCGTAGAATTCTCTTATCAAGGTCCCCAGTTTTAATGGCATTCATTTCAACCAATCGGATTGCAGTATACATTCCCACCGTTTTATCTTATCACGATCATGTCACACATTTCGCAGCCATTACTGTACAGTGTCACGCATACAGAGACAATAAAGTATTTGATTGTAGTATTGCGTGCAGCATCTGTCCAAATACATTTGACATTCGAAAGTCATTAAAAGTTTCTTTTAATAATTTCATCATCGTAGTGACGGGGACCAAGGACACCGGGAAGCGCGGATACGACTCGATGGCGCTGTTAGTGGGTGAAACAGATTGCAATGATTATAACCGTTTGTCTATTAGATATTCCGTTTCGCTTTGTTATTTCCGTGTACAGCTTGCTCACGTGGTTTTAACTGACACTGTTGAATATTTTTCCTGTGTCGTTTATTATCTATTCTTGTAGTGGGTGAGTATGGTTACAAGGCTTCTTTTAGCAATATTCCAGCCAAATCACGGCGGGGGACACCAGAAATGGGCTTCACACATCGTACCCATGTGGGAATCGAACCCGGCTCTTCGGCGTGAGTAGCGAACGCTTTAACCACTAGGCTACCCACTGTCCTTTTAGCCTGTAACTATGACACCCATGATAAGACCTTTATACTCTCTGGCACCGACAATTTAATGAATATTGCGGGTTCTGCTAGTAACGCTTACCCTTTTCGCGGACGACTGGTGTCATAACTGATTTTCAGTGATCCATTTATATATCTGTCATCACTAAATTGTCTTATACGCTGTGTGGAATCTGTTTCGGGGGATATTCAGGACTGATTATTCTCAGGCGTTGACGTTTTTAAATTGACGTTACAAACGTTGACGCAGTCAGTAGAGCAAATAGGAGGTACTGCAAGTAGGACTGCCTACCACACGTGCAGACAAGTAGGCATAGCAGGTGTAGACAGGCGGGTTGAGCACGATTTAATTAAAATCAGATCATAGTTTTCGCTTTGCTAAACAAAGATCTGGGGACATCCCATCAAGGGTCACGTCAGAACGACCTTTCATCCATCCAACCAGGGCGTCGCTTACCAGATCACGAAAGTGACAGTCGGAATGTGTTTTCTTATCACGCAACCACGAAATATTAAACACGGGTTATTCCGAACAACAGTTACGGGTTTTATGATTATATCCATACAATCTAGGCCATCTATAAGCCATTCCAGAATGTTCTTCTTGTCATTTATATTTTTTTTAATCGAGAATACGTCAAAATATGTTTCGAAGCGTAGTCGCCAGTTTGAAACTAGTGTCGTAAAGCTCGAGAAAGCTGCCTTCTGATTGGCTGATGTTGATTTCTTGTCAGTCATTTCATTGGTCGGTCAAAATTCGCGAAAGGTCATTCTGACGTGACCCGTAATGGGATGTCCTCAGATCTTTGTTTAATGAGATTGGGTTGTGCAGTGAGTGAGTGAGTTGGATGTAACAGTATACCAGTTATATCACGTCGTGCCAGCTTAATGTGGGAGGAAAGCCTGAAGTGATGCAGATGAAGCCCACTAGCAGTGAAAGGGTACCCGGTAGGATGAAATGATAAATCCTTCTAGCGCTTTATAGACAGTGAGTGAGTTGTGTTTAACGTCGCTTTTAACAGTATTCCAGTTATATCACGGCGTGTCAGCTTAATGTGGGAGGAAAGCCCGAAGTGATGCAGGTCTCAGACGTTTATAACGTTGGTGAAACCCACGAGCATGGGTATGTTGCTGATAAACCTAGAAATATAACGGGACGAACGAACTGGGATTCGAACCCACAATTTTAGATTTCTGAAAAAAATCTCAATTTGTATTTTTCAAATTATTATTATCAAATTAAAACAGAACTAGAGATAATGTAACCTCCATATTGCCAATTATGTCGAGCGATATCTCAAAATCAGCCTGAATGTTTTATGAGCTTATAAAATATTCCACAATTAATGTAGGAATAATATAATCATGAAAAGTTAGTAAATGTGATCCCAACCCACATCCTATTAAAAAGTAACAAATATATAATTGCGTATTAAAAAACTAATATGACAACACTAACATTCTTGTACACCAAATGGTTTTATTTGAAAACAGGAATCGTTTTAGTATCTAACACATATGTGCCTGAGAAATTTGATTTATAAATATGGCGGACAAAATGGCCTCCAAGATGGCCGCCAATACAGAAAAATGACAATATTTCGTCTTTACGTCGGAATGTATGAAAACTAAATGACAAAATTTAGGTTTCGACCAGGAACTCCATCTACCTTGTCATTGTCATATGAAAGAAAATTATCGCCGATGTTATGTACTACAATTGCTGATCATATTGACTTACTCTGAAGTGTCAATGTGAAGCACTTATACACAACTGCTTCAATATTGTCAGTAACCCATTAACAAATCCATTATTTTTCTCCAATACAGTAAGATGCATTTAGTCACTGCCACTGTCACTCAAGCCTCCAGGTTCATCATCACGGGCAGAGTGTTAGAAAACAGAGCAGGTGCAGTGTTCGGTACTTGGCAGTCCAGGCTTGAGACAAGAACACTTGAGACTGACACATGATCTGTCACTGTAGATGAGATGAGTGATGTATCAGCAGCCATATTGTCGTCTGAAACATGGCTCTCACCACGTGTTGCTTGAAAGCATCTTCTACAGGTCGGAACATTGTAGCTTCCTTGTCAGTGTTGGAGGCCTGGACATAGCCTAGGTCATCCAGAGTTCAAAAGTATAGCAGGAGGACAAATAAATAACAGAGAATACCCAGTCTCGATTATCTCAGCTCAGTGTAATTACGCTATTGAAGCATGGGCCCCAACGGCGTTATGTTAATTGATTCAAGAAACTGAGTTCAAATAATTATCATAAGATCTTATCCTTATCATTATCTCAGCTAATATTTAGTCATCTAATATGATCTCTATCGTCATATTAGAGGTGGGCACTCTCAACAGACCCACCCCTCTCACCAACCATCTAGACCATTTAAACAGTTTTGGTACTTGGTGTATCAACACCAAGCAATATTTTTAGCGTTCAATATGTACATGTCTACAATGGATGCTTGCTGCTGCTGTATTTATGGAAGCAAAGTGATGAAATATTCAGATAATCTAATATTTAATGTCTAAATGTGTTTCGATTGGACATCGGACAACGGTTGACATTTCTCTTCTGTCCCTTAGAGACTCTTTATATAAGGATGGTTTGTTAAGTTTCCACCTTTGTTATCCTATTACTTTTGTTCTTCTTACAGGAAAATATATTTGTTCTCTGCTTCATAGCATTAATACACCCGAAGGACTAAACACATACTCCGAAACGTTTTGTTCCAAAAAGTTGAAATCCATAAAAAAAAATTCTTATACCTTTATGTGTCTTGAGATTGAGTCCACAGTATCATCTGCTTGTCCATTTTGATGGAGAGCAGTTATATTATTTTGATCTTGTGCACAATTTTTGTTTGTTTCTTCGTAAATTCTATAGAGATGTACCAACCATACCTAGAACCTGAAATGACAGCGTACGTTTATTTGTAGCATTTTTTAAAACTATTTATGTATTAATTCGAATGGCCTTCAAAGTGACATTGACCATAAAATATACCCCCTGGGTCGTTTAAATAATCATTGATTTTAGGCAAGCTTTTAAAAATATCCTATATAGAAAAGATATTTGCAAACGGTGATATGTATGTGTTGTATAAATCTATTATCAATTAAATTGATAATGGGAATAAACAATGCATATTTTGACAAAATAGGGAGTGGGATAACATATGACCAATTTGTTTTAAAATCATAAAAGTTTTGTGGAATATGAACATTGCCATCTCATCATAAGACGTGTCGGATCATTTTGACATATTAAATGGCTGGGTTGATCACATAAATAATTCATTATGGTTCATTTTCCATTAATTAGAAAATGAAAATAGAGCTATGATTGAAAAATAAATAATGAATCAAGTCTACAATGTGCAAACTATCACATAAATGATAAAAATAAGGACTCACTGTATACGCTACTCTTTTAGGGGATTTTAATTTATTTTCTCTATTTTATCGACTAGAAGGTGCATTTTGACCCAAAAATGTATCTGCCACCAAAACATTTGACCACAACCATCATTTTCTAGTCTGTTGGATACAAAAACATAAGGAAAATCTAATTTTGCTTTGTTCTACTATTGGGAGGGGCATGTCGGCTGTTTAAGGGTCTGGCCGCTACCCTATTAAGGCCGTCTCCGATAAAGCGTTGTCCTTATTCCAGCACGAGGTTACGAGAGGTACCCCTTGTCTACTGTCTCACAATCATTTTCCATCACACTCAAACTGGAGGTACCCCTTGTCTACTATCTCACAATCATTTTCCATCACACTCAAACTGGAGGTACCCCTTGTCTACTATCTCACAATCATTTTCCATCACACTCAAACTGGAGGTACCCCTTGTCTACTATCTCACAGTCATCCTCCACCAATGTCAAACTGGAGGTACCCATTGTCTACTATCTCACAGTTATCCTTTACTTATCTCAAACTAGAGGTACCCATTGTCTACCATCTCACAGCTATCCTTCACTTATCTCAAACTAGAGGTACCCCTTGTCTACTATCTCACAGTCATCCTCCACCAATCTCAAACTGGAGTTACCCCTTGTCTACTATCTCACAGTCATCCTCCACCAATCTCAAACTGGAGTTACCCCTTGTCTACTATCTCACAGTCATCCTCCACCAATCTCAAACTGGAGTTACCCCTTGTCTACTATCTCACAGTCATCCTCCACCAATCTCAAACTGGAGTTACCCCTTGTCTACTATCTCACAGTCATCCTCCACCAATGTCAAACTGGAGGTACCCATTGTCTACTATCTCACAGTTATCCTCCACCAATCTCTACTATCTCACAGTCATCCTTCACTTATCTCAAACTGGAGGTACCCCTTGTCTACTATCTCACAGTCATCCTCCACCAATCTCAAACTGGAGTTACCCCTTGTCTACTATCTCACAGTCATCCTCCACCAATCTCAAACTGGAGGTACCACTTGTCTACTATCTCACAGTCATCCTCCACTAATCTCAAACTGGAGTTAACCCTTGTCTACTATCTCACAGTCATCCTCCACCAATCTCAAACTGGAGTTACCCCTTGTCTACTATCTCACAGTCATCCTCCACCAATCTCAAACTGGAGTTACCCCTTGTCTTCTATCTCACAGTCATCCTCCACCAATCTCAAACTGGAGTTACCCCTTGTCTACTATCTCACAGTCATCCTCCACCAATCTCTACTATCTCACAGCCATCCTTTACTTATCTCAAACTAGAGGTACCCATTGTCTACCATCTCACAGCTATCCTTCACTTATCTCAAACTAGAGGTACCCCTTGTCTACTATCTCACAGTCATCCTCCACCAATCTCAAACTGGAGTTACCCCTTGTCTACTATCTCACAGTCATCCTCCACCAATCTCAAACTGGAGTTACCCCTTGTCTACTATCTCACAGTCATCCTCCACCAATCTCAAACTGGAGTTACCCCTTGTCTACTATCTCACAGTCATCCTCCACCAATGTCAAACTGGAGGTACCCATTGTCTTCTATCTCACAGTCATCCTCCACCAATCTCAAACTGGAGTTACCCCTTGTCTACTATCTCACAGTCATCCTCCACCAATCTCAAACTGGAGGTACCCATTGTCTACTATCTCACAGTTATCCTCCACCGATCTCAAACTGGAGTTACCCCTTGTCTACTATCTCACAGTCATCCTCCACCAATGTCAAACTGGAGTTAACCCTTGTCTACTATCTCACAGTTATCCTCCACCAATCTCTACTATCTCACAGCCATCCTTCACTTATCTCAAACTAGCGGTACCCATTGTCTACCATCTCACAGCTATCCTTCACTTATCTCAAACTAGAGGTACCCCCTGTCTACTATCTCACAGTCATCCTCCACCAATCTCAATCTGGAGGTACCCCTTGTCTACCATCTCACAGCCAGACTCCACCAATCAGAAACTAGAGGTATCCCTCATATAAAAATATATAACCCGTCGAGATGCGTGTCGGATTAGTTCTCAGTACCGGTAGTGCTACGAGCGTCTATCAGGAATAATATCAAGCAAAGTCACCGACTAGTCAGTATCAAACTACGTGTTTATCACTCCTGCCAAAAAAACAAGGAACTTTTCACAGAGTGGCTTACATACAGCCAATCAATGGCCTGGGTTTGCTTTGCCGGGTACATTTAGGACGCGATCGTGAATGTCAACATCCCAGTAAACTTCCTGTGTTCTCTAAAAACGTATTGCGGAAGTAGATCGAAAGGTCATGGTCATGAAGTGATCCGAAGGTATATATGTATATATATATATATATATGTGTATGTATGTATGTATATGTATATGTATGTGTACACTATCTCCGTCATCCTCCATCAATCTCAAACCGAAGGTACCCCTTGTCTGCCCTTGATCCGATGCTACGAGAAAAGAAGCATTGCAAATTGTGTCTGCCACACGAATGTCACCGAAACAGTGATACAATGATTCAGAAACTATAATTACATTACCGTTTATTTTTCATGATGGGATGGGTGTTCATGTATCTACCGATGCGTAAGTAATAATTGACATCAATGACTGAGTCATCAAATGCATGTTGCAGGTTGGATGTGCACTGAACTGTTCAGTTGTATGAGATTCAGTGCGTACACAGCCACTTCAACATCGCGTGTCCGTATCATTATACGGTTACATAGTTGTTAGGACATGGACAACACAAAAGGATGCTTCTGCATCTATATGACGTCAACATGCGACGGAAGCAGCTGCATTGCGTATACAACCTTGTCATGGAACAAGATGGTATACGACATCCCCGTGAAGATCCGGGTTAGAATCGGTAAACCGCAACTCATGATTGTCGTAAGAGGTGACCAACAGGATCGAGTGGTCAGGCTTGATGACTTTGTTGACGCATGTCATCGTAGCTGGTCCAGACGCGATATTTACAGACGGCCGACCTGTAGCTGGAATATTGCTGAGTGCAGCGTTCATCAACAAACAAACATGTATACGACAAGGCAATATGCTCAGTCACGACGGCTAGGGTTGTGATTGAGTGAGGTCTTTTTAGGTATGTCTGGCCTGAAGGTTTAATGTGGGAAGTCTGAAGCGATGCAGGTTTTCATGTTTACAATCTTCCGAAATCCATAAGCATGGTTGAGGTGCTGACAAACTGTCGGATCAAAATAGGGTAAATCTGAGTTTCGAATCTATGATCATCGGATTCTGGAACGTTTAAGGGACACAACTCTTCACAGTTATTGCGTCTCCTCGGACAAGTGACCACTATTTGCCTGTCTGGTATGTCACAGGTATCCACAGGCACATAGATTGCACAAAACAAAAAGTATGCCATGTGAACTGTATGAGAATGATGAGTATGCCATGTGACCTGTGTGGGAATGATGAGTATGCCATGTCACCTGTGTGAGAATGATGAGTATGCCATGTGACCTGTATGAGAATGATGAGTATGCCATGTGACCTGTGTGAGAATGATGAGTATGCCATGTGACCTGTGTGAGAATGATGAGTATGCCATGTGACCTGTGTGAGAATGATGAGTATGCCAAGTGACCTGTATGACAAGGATGCGTATGCCATGTGACCTGTGTGAGAATGATGAGTATGTCATGTGACCTGTATCAGTGAGTGAGTGACTGAGTTTGGTTTAACGCCACTTTTAACATTAATCCAGTTATATCACGGTGTGTCAGCTTATTGTGGGAAGAAAGCCCGAAGTGATGCTGGCACAACACAAACGAGGGCACTGAATGATAGGGGCAGCTAGCATAACACAAACGAGGGCCTTGAATAATAAGGGCAGCTGGCACAACAAAAGCGAGGACACTGAATCATAGAGGCAGCTGGCACAACAAAAGCGAGGACACTGAATCATAGGGGCAGATGGCACAACAAAAGCGAGGACACTGAATCATAGGGGCAGATGGCACAACAAAAGTAAGGGCTCTGAATTATAGGGACAGCTGGCACAACACAAACGAGGGCACTGAATCATAGGGACAGCTGGCACGACACAAACGATGGCTTTGAATAATAAGGGCAGCTGGCACAACACAAACGAGGACACTGAATCATAGGGGCAGCTGGCACAACACAAACGACGGGACTGAATCATAGGCCAGCTGGCACAACACAAGCGAGGGCACTGAATCATAGGGGCAGATGGCACAACAAAAGTAAGGGCTCTGAATTATAGGGACAGCTGGCACAACACAAACGAGGGCACTGAATCATAGGGACAGCTGGCACAACAAAAGTAAGGGCTCTGAATTATAGGGACAGCTGGCACAACACAAACGAGGGCACTGAATCATAGGGACAGCTGGCACAACACAAACGAGGGCACTGAATCATAGGGGCAGATGGCACAACACAAACAAGGACACTGAATCATAGGGGCAGATGGCACAACACAAACGAGGGCACTGAATCATAGGGGCAGCTAGCACAACACAAACGAGGGGACTGAATCATAGGGGCAGATGGCACAACACAAGCGAGGACACTGAATCATAGGGGCAGATGGCACAACACAAGCGAGGACACTGAATCATAGGGCAGCTCATTTAACAACTAATACTCTTCATTGCAGTGGACGTCTCAGCACCCGGTAAAAAAATCACAGCAATGTGTTTACAACTGCCAATGTTACTACAAAATCACCATTTGAATATCAGTACGTGTTTCTTCCATACATCCTCGAGAAACGCAGCAGAATGTCATTATTGATATCAGTAGCTTCTGCAAAAATCATAAGCTTTATTTAGTCAATCGTGTGCCCTATATACTCGCCAGCGAGTGTCACATACCCTGACAGCCTCGCTGCTGATCCGACCGCTGTCATTCACATACGAGGCACAGGACATGCTTTGGTGAAATTGACATTTCTGGCTGTTCTATGCAGTGTCCTATCGACTTCTTGTAATGGATTGCTACCCACTAGCAGGCTTCTCTGGCTTGTATTGACGGTGTGCTATCGAATTGCGAGAAGGAAGGCGACGTAGATGTAAAACATCAATAGTGAACAGGGAAAGCGACCTACTTCCTGGTTGGGAGGCAGCCAATCATAAGCCTTGGTTGTCAGATAATGTTATATGATTGGCCCATCGATCAGAAGCCACGGCATGTCAAGGAAGTGGGACATTTTCTCCCGTATAGTCTGCTTGCTTCGCACGAATGAAAGCATACTGCATCTTTAAAAGACAGATACAGGAAATAAGTTTTTTAAAGGGCAGTGGTATTTTTGGAATGCTCGATATGCAGAAACGCGGAAGTGACAATTATTACAATGTTTTTGGATCACGATTGTTATGTTGATTTAGTTAGTCAATATATTACATGTCCGCGTGAGCCAGCAGGATGTCTGATCGATCAAATAAACATCTCTTTATATGGGCGGAAAGGCTTGCCGCTGATCATAAAAATTGGAATTTGCCTTTAACGACAAAATTGGCCGACTTAAAAAATGTAGCATATATTTAACATCACCACTGGTTTAAATACGAAACTATTTCTAGCAAAGTACATGTTCTCATGAGAAAGTATCTGTTAGGTGGCGGAGTGAGTTGGTGAATTTAGTTACGCAATTTTCCAGCAATATCACGGCGGGGGACACCAGAAATGGGCTTCACACATTGTACCCATGTCGGGAAGTGAACCCGGGTCCTTGGCGTGACGAGCGAACGCCTTAACCACTAGGCTACCCGACCGCCACGTTAGGTAGCGGAATTTTTATGGAAAAATAAAGTTCATACTGGTATATGCAAACTCAGCACGTGTAGGATTTTTAAAGATTGTTTTGCTGTTAAAACGGTAAGTATACCTCAGAGTTCTAAAATTTAGATGTAGTATTAGACCTTTAAGAATCGAAACAGGCAGATGTGTTGCGATATGTTTTAACTGTAATGATCATATTGAAGATGAAGAACATGTTATAATTCAATGTCCGTTATGTGATTTAACATATTTAACGTATAACGACTCAGAGCCTAACGTTATCAATCTGTCAAACAATGAGAAGTTGTGTGTTCTTATTAAACATGAGGTATACTCGTAATTCACTTCCAAAACATGTTTTTTTTAATATTACAAAGCAGAAAGCATTTGTTATATGGGTAAAACAGTTGTATATGTATATATCTTTTAGTTTTGTATCGTCTCTCATAGCAGCAGGTGGCACTGTACTCTTTGTATATATAAACCCCTATTTATGCAGGGTTTTTTATGATATAAAGCAGTGAGTCGCTTTTAGCAATATTCCAACAATATCACGGCGGGGAACACCGGAAATGGGCTTCATACATTGTACCCAGATGGAGAATCGAACCCGGGCCTTCGGCGTGACGAGCGATCGCTCTAACCACAAGGCTACCCCACCGCCCCAACAGTAGTACACTACTGTACTGATGATAAAATATTATGAAAATGATACTATTGGTATGAAATCATCATAATATCTATATCATAAAAGGTTATAAGAACGGTATTTATTGCAATACAATACTACTTCATATTTATACCCATAACCATCATCATTTAAATAACATATGTGACGGTATTTCCTTCTTCGAATAACATCAGCTGGTTGTTTGTGCATTTTACGCCATAAAAGTTTGGGGGTTTTGCCCATCAGCAGACATCCTTCTTTAAACAATAAAGTTATCTAAAATACTTTTATTGAAAACCTCAGTGACGTAAAACAGCTCATCTAAACTTACCTTGGAATTTCATTTGATGCGCTTCCGCAGACCAGAAAACCCTGGCAGTCTTTCACAGCCGTGTTGGGTCGCTATTGAGAAGGGGATTCCCCTTTCTCTATTAATAGCAAGTACTTCCTGGTTGAGGATCTGTTTCATTTGAACGTTGACGTTCTCGGTGAGAGCGCGTACCAGCAGATGGTGGAACAATCCACGTGGGTCGACTGGCTAACTGCACACACAACGGCAGACAACGTCTTCATGCACATGTTCACGGACGGTGGTCTACTATGTATTTCTCTAACAATCAACGTGTGTACGCTCTCTTTCTTCGGCTGTGGACGCCTCGTAGAGTTTATTGGAAACAAATATGGTTCCAAAGCGACTCTGCTTACTAAATTTGCCGACCTTCAAAGAAGCAAACCCTGGCTTTGGGGCAAAACGTAAGTAAATCTCTCTCTCTCTCTCTCTTTCTCTCTCTCTCTCTCTCTCTCTCTCTCTCTCTCTCTCTCTCTCTCTCTCTCTCTCTCTGCTATATGTCTGTGATTGTCACTACACCTATGACTATCATATCATGTGATTAATGCTGAAGCTGTGGTAACCTGTATTATGGACCGCCTCCGTGGTCTAGTGGTAGAGCGTCCGCCCGGACCGCGTCATACCAAAAGACGTTAAAAGATGGTACTTGTTACCTTGTCTGGTGTTCGGCATTAAGGGGCTAAAACAAGGACTGGTCGGCTCGGAGTCAGTATACTGTGTCTGAGTGGGGTATTCATGTTAAACTCATGTTATCTCAGTGAGCTAGCACTATAAATCGGCATCAGTCCGGACTAGTACAAGCAGCCACACAAACACACACACGTACAAGCAGTCGCTATGTAAGTGCAATACTCTGGACTCGACGTTAACCCAATTTCACCTCACCTCACCTCACCTCACCTCACCTCACCTCACCTGACCACCTGATCCCGTTAGTCATCTCTTACGACAAGCATAGTCGCCTTTTACGGCAAGCATGGGTTGCTGAAGACCTATTCTACCACGGATCTGCACGGGTTTTTTTTAATTGAGATATTGGGTAATTCTGTCGGGCTTAAAAGACTGGTTCGAACCCCGATAGTCACCAAATGTTGTCGCAACGCTGCCAAATACCCAAACAATGTACCCACTGACTGTAACTACTATGTTTGAGATTATCTAGCATTGAGTTAATTATGACATATGTGTGGCAGGGACTTACGTGTAATTATTAATTAACTGCATCTTCACTTGATGTATGCTACGGACAGTGTATGTGGGTACACCTGAACCTGTATCTGTGCGTGAGATCTACTTATAATTAATACCATGACTCACCTGTAATTTTGAATTTACCTGTTGGAGTCAATCGTGCTGTATTCAAACAGAATAATTACAGGTGAGGTGAGGTGAGGTGAAATGGTGTTTAACGTCGCGTCCAAGATTATTGCGACTGCATGTACGTGTGTGTGTGTGTGTGTGTGTGTGTGTGTGTGTGTGTGTGTGTGTGTGTGTGTGTGTGTGAGAGTGTGTGTGTGTGTGTGTGTGTGTGAGTGAGTGTCTGTGTGTGTGTGTGTGTGTGTGTGTGTGTGTGTGTGTGTGTGTGTGTGTGTGTGTGTGTGTGTGTGTGTGAGAGAGAGAGAGTGTGTGTGTGTGTGTGTGTGTGTGTCAAGGAGTACAAAGAGTACAAAAGTAGTACAAGACACTGTCTGTATACACTGATTTCTAGAAAATTTGGATTGATGATCGGAACAAATATAAACACAATGTTAAAGAAACAACATGTTTTTTTAATTATTTCGTACAGAAAGTGTTGGTTTGTTGTAATAAAAAAGAAAACAAAATAAATCTTTTGCAATGACAAGGCAAAGGGTAAATAGTATGTCGATCTACATGAAGTATATATTTTTTTCCATTAAGTTATTTGTTTACAGGCTCGGTAGGGACAATATGAAAACTTTAATTTATAATTATTTTTCATTTGTGAAATTTTGTCGGCGGATCCATTAACCAAGCAATTTATATGGACTCATCGGCATTTTCGCCTTTAGAATTGCCTTGCTGGAATTACGGCAACTCACCGAATGTCTAGGCATTCACACCCGCCGTGATATTGCTGGAATATTGCTAAAAGCGGCGTAAAACCAAACTCACTCACTCACTCTAGGCATTCACAAGACTTGCACAAGTCTCTACGGCAATGAATATTCATTTAAATCATAATTCCTAGGTTAGATAGCTAATAAGAACAAGTTCTTCCTATGAAAGACTTCCTTAAAGTCGTCCTCAAATGTACTGCCCGCTTATCTAGACTTGCCTAGGATAAAATTACTGTCCATCCATGGGCAGTACAGACTTGGAGCAAGGCTAGGAACCAACATGAAGCACCGTTGCCCATGTACGTAGTTATGTAACATATAAGCACACGTTAAATAGTGGAAAAGTTCAATCATCAGTCTTCATATTATACGGAGTGAGGAGTGTCAAGAATATGCACGGGTTGTCCTGCGGCAGGATACTGCACTCCCTTGCACCTTAAGCAGGATGTATGCACACGGGATTGCATAATTATTTCATGGGCGCTATCCCATGTTTTCGCCGGATCAATGCGTGTATGTATGAGTGAGTACGGTGCTTCGTCGTGACATTGCCCCGGTTCGTACGGTGTTCTATGTACACAAATAAAACTCCTTCATCGATAAGTGTCCTCGTGATAATGCTCGATGATGTTTAGATTTTAATTTATGTTCTCAGATAACGCTCCTTGTTTGTTCTTCCTGGTTCGCGTATTCTTGATAATCTATAAGTTATTTAATCTTCATCCGTAGCGGGGCGGTGGGATAGCCCAGTGGTTAAAAACTTCGCTCGTCACGTCGAAGACCTAGGTTCGATTCCCCACAAGGGTACAATGTGTGAAGCCCATTTCTGGTGTCCCCCGCTGTGATATTGCTGGAATATTGCTAAAAGCGGCGTAAAACCATACTCACTCACTCATTCATCCGGAGCGGGGCGGTGAATAGCCCAGTGATTAAAGCGTTTGCTCGTCACGCCGAAGACCTGGGTTCGATTCCCCACAAGGGTACAATGTGCGAAGCCCATTTCTGGTGTCCCCTGCTGTGATATTGCTGGAATATTGCTAAAAGCGGCATAAAACCATACTCACTCACTCACTCACTTCATCGGGAGCATCTCAAAATCGATGTCTGCTATATTCATTCACCCTTTTTGCGTTGAATTGTGTAGATAAAAACATAGACGCATAAGTAGGTGTTTTATATTTTCCGGGGTGAGTGAGTGAGAATGTTTTTTACGCCGCTTTTGGCAATATTCCAGGAATATCCGGAATACTATTAAAAGCGGATAAAACCACAATCACTCACTCACCCACTAAACCATGTTTCATGTAAACAATTACATAATAGATTTCATTTTTTAAAAATGGGGGGTCGGGTAGCCTAGTGGTTAAAGCGTTCGCTCGTCACACCGAACACCCGGGTTCGATTCCCGACATGGGTACAATGTGTGAAGCCAATTTCTGGTGTCCTCCGCCGTGATATTGCTGGAATATTGCTAAAAGCAGCGTAAAACTATACTCACACACTCATGTAGAACATTTACTGATGATTATCGACTCATTGACTTATTTCCTCTCTAATCTCCTTTGATAATCTCTTTGGGTCAGTGCGATATCACGCCGCTTTTAGCACTTTTAGACAGTATCAGGTGAGTGGACACCTTGCACGAGGGACACCTTGCACGAGGGACACCTTGCACGAGGGACACCTTTTCGTAAACACCTTGTATCGTCACTATTTCAGCTATTCATAAACACATGATCATGAAATATGCGGAAGTGTACAATGGACTTTTGCAGAGATTTCTTATGAATATGAAAATGGATTTTACAATTTTATGTATTATTTTTATTCAAAATTGTACCGAGCCCGATATTGTGCTTGGTTAGGGAACAGTTTAACCGCAAGGTTAACGAACAGTCTTACTCGACGACAGTTATCAACAATACTGACTAATTTCAGCCAATTATCACCAGGCGAGTGTTATCTCCCCGTGTTATCACTGATATCTGTGAGTGCGATTTGCGATAATGGACACACAGTGTCAGAGTTCTGTTATCACGACAAGCAAGCTGCTACGGAGTCCGGAGTAACGAGAACTCTCAGTTGGTACTCAAATTAACGTCTCGGGGGTTGTGTGTGTAGGCGGAGTGATATCAATAATTGGATTTTACATCAATACCTCGAATTAACGGTAGCTCATAATCGACTTTGTGACATTAATAAATGAAAAGCTTTTATTAATATCACCTATTCGATATTCAACTATTTTATTTAGGATGATAGGCGATCTGAAATTTGCAGTTGTTTATCCTGAATCGGTTCATTCCCATTAATCTATAAATTGACTAAATGCAACTAATAACATTTTAATGATAAATATTTGATTGTGTTTTCAACATTCATTTATTGGTGTAATACAGTGAAAGATTAATGTCAGCGAATACGGAAGAAAAGGTAACATTGCCGATCATGCTTATTGGATCTGGTATCAGAGCGATCTCAGAGTTGGCAGCGATCTCCCACCGTCTAATGTATCCATTGAGGTGACCTACTGACCTACATTGTGCACCAGCTCAGGCAATCAAGGTGACGCAGCGTTGCCATATTCGGCTGTTTGTGGATTGGGGCCATTGGCATTCATTTGTTGGAAACAGACATCGGCAATTGTCGAGTTTGGGTGACACTCTTTATTGATCTCAGCTTTCTGTCTGATTCGTGCTCGCAGTACTTCCTCTTCTACGCCGAGCAGCTGAGACACACTCATGAGTGTTCTCTTCTGTCATGCTTTCCTCGTGTGTGTTTGTTGAATGAACCATGCTTTCCCCGTGTGAGTTCTACACTGTTGAATGAGCCATGCTTTCATCATGTGTGTTCTACACTGTTGAATGAACCATGCTTTCCCCGTGTGAGTTCTACACTGTTGAATGAGCCATGCTTTCATCATGTGTGTTCTACACTGTTGAATGAGCCATGCTTTCCTCGTGTGAGTTCTACACTGTTGAATTAGCCATGCTTTCCTCATGTGTGTTCTACACAGTTGAATGAGCCATGCTTTCATCATGTGTGTTCTACACTGTTGATTGAGTCATCCTTTCCTCGTGTGTGTTCTACACTGTTGAATGAGCCATGCTTTCATCATGTGAGTTCTACACTGTTGAATGAGCCATCTTTCATCATGTGAGTTCTACACTGTTGAATGAACCATGCTTTCCTCATGCGTGTTTATTCTACACTGTTGAATGAGCCATGCTTTCCTCGTGTGAGTTCTACACTGTTGAATGAGCCAAGCTTTCCTCGTGTGAGTTCTACACTGTTGAATGAGCCATGCTTTCATCATGTGTGTTCTACACTGTTGAATGAGCCATGCTTTCCTCGTGCGTGTTCCACACTGTTAAATGAGCCATGCTTTCATCATGCGTGATCCACGCAGTTGCATGAGTCATGTTTGACACATCAAGAGCAGCTGTTATAGGCTTTATTCTTGCGCGTTTTAAACTGATTAAATTAGGCATACTTTCATCTCTTTGTGATACATTGTGTCATTTTCCATGTGTGTTGAACACTTACAAGCATTGATCTGCTGTCAGTACGTGTGGTCCACGCTGGATACTTTTGACATGCTTCAAAGCGTGTTCTAGAAATATGTTTTAGACATGATTTCATTCTAAGGGGTTGGCTGGTTTTTGGTTGATTGTTGTTTCACGCCGCACTCAGCAATGGACCAGTGGTTGACATCATGAGCACCGATCTGCGCAATTGCATGCATCAACCAAGTCACCGAGCCTGACCACCCGATCCCGTTGGTCACATCTTACGACAATTATGGGTTGAAACAAACCTTCACTATTAAGGTTATGTCTTTGTGTTTGTTTGATGTTTAACGCGACACTCCAATATTAAAGCTCTATACACTCAAAACCAGAAAATTATCACTTTGTGTGGGTTCATTGGAGTTTGAATCTTCATATATTTCCGAAGTTGTCAGTGTTTGTTGTTTAACGCCGCACTCAGCAGTATTTAAGCTATTTGACGGCGGTCTGTAAATGATGGAGTCTGGACCACACTATTCAGTGATTGACTTCACGAGCATTGATCTCCGCCATCGTTAAACGATGACATGCATCAACCAAGTCAGCTAGTTAGTCGCCTTTTACGGCAAGCATGGATTGCTCAATACATATTCTAACCCGGATCTTCACGGGGCGATGTCGTCAGAGAACCTGTGGGGATTGTTAGCCATCATTGATTATTTGGCCGATAATTGAAAGGTTATAACTACAGACAACAGATACTGAAGTAAATTCACAAATTGCTGTAGAATGTTCATTGTTTCTGTTAGTCTAGGTCGAATCGAATCGACGGTTTGGGTGTGTATTTCTTCGTATTGGTCAGTTGTTATAACATACTATTCATAGTATTCGGTCGCCGGGAGGCAAACACTCCGACGTTTTCCATCATATTAAAAAAAACAGAGTTCAAGATTTAAGTGCTTAAACGATTAGAAACAGAGCTATTGTTTTCATTTGTGATTAGGAATTCCCGTAAAGGAAATCCTCAAGTGAATACGTCATGTTCAGAATACGCGAAAAACGTATAGGGCGTCAAAACGTATCGTTCATACAGTTATGAACGTCGGTTTCACGGTCATGTGACCGGCCTCTCGTCTAATGGAAAATGGAAAACTTAACCTTTTTTTAAAAAATATTGTTATTTTGTCGAATTTATTTAAACGCACTCATCTCAAACTCCTTTAAATAAGTGCACTGGTGTTTAATTGGGATAGTGATGGACCTAATGGGGTTTCTATAAATTCTTGTTTTAATTTAAATTGAATTTAATTTAATATCGTTTCCCATCGCACATTTACAGCAGTTTGAAAGAGGAAGAACAATGACATGTGTCTTTACACTTAACCCCAATGCATCAAAGTTACGTCTAGCTGCACTTGACTATCTTGACAAGTGGCTTGTGGCACTCATTTGTTTAGTCTGTAAAGCCATACACATGTAGTCACTATCATCACCTTATCACAATGCGACAAGTTTGAATACGTGTTGGGGCGGTCGGTTAGCCTAGTGGTTAAAGCGTTCGCGCGTCACGCCGAAGACCCGGGTTCGATTCCTTACAGGAGTGAGTGAGTGTGGTTTTACGCCGCTTTTAGCAATATTCCAGTAATATCACAGCGGGGACACCAGAAATGGGCTTCACACATTGTACCCATGTCGGGAATCGAACCCAGGTCATGGGCGTGGCGAGCGAAGTTTTTTAACCACCAGACTACCCCACCGCCCCCACTGACAGAATCCATATTGGAACTGGTTTCGTTCACGTGCCTATCATATGAAACAACAGGATCATGTACCCAGAAGGACCTCGGACAGTCCTGAAAGGAATCAATATGACTATCAAGCGACACAACCCCACGGCAGTGAACACTACATTATTGTATTTCTGTTTACTTTCCTCTCCAAGTGAAAACCAGATAAGCTGAAAGTAAACCGCCTTATAAACGGCTACTTATACGAACTAAACGGATATTGGCATAATTGAAGTAAACAGTACATACGGTATCATGGTTGTGTTTAGGGCCTTAAGTTTGCAGTGTTTCGACGACAGTTTTTAGCCTTGTAACGTTTTGACAGCGAATGCAATGTTTGGTCAAATCAAATGTTCAGGTGTATACTTTCTTTTTCCCGCCAGTATAACGTGAGATTCGCGTTACACGGATCAAAGTGTGTGAACGCATGCCTATTCGATCTGGATGTCAAAACAGGATCTACAATGCGATTCAATACTGCAGTTCGTGCGTTACTGAATTTCTACTGTAAATGACGTATTTGCTAAGGTGCGGTCCTAAGACAACGACACACAGAAACAGGATTTCCCTTGAAATCATTATTTCGTTATACGTCTCAGCCTAAGCCTATCTTAGTTAGATTGGTGACAAAATCCTTGTCCATGGTCCTGGTCGTACTTGGTACAAAGGTGTGATTGTTTACTTGATAAATGCCACGAGTAGCGTGAATACGGATGTGACAGTGTTTTCCTATGCTGTCATAGTAACATGAATGCGTGTGGGATTGATGGAATGTACTTTGTATCAAGTTTCAGTGATGGGAACGCTCGTCAGCTGCTGACACTAAGTTCACACGTACCCAGTTACTTATACTGAGGATATATTCAGTGTGGTTATGCTGACTTTAAAACTGTTGTTTGGTGTTTCTTTTTGTTTAATGCCTCACCCAGCAATATTCCATCTATATGATTTGTTTGTTTGTTTGTTTGTTTGTTTGTCTGTTTGTTTGTTTAACGCCGCACTCAGCAATATTCAAGCTATATAACGGCGGTCTGTTAATAATCGAGTCTGGACACGACAATCCAGTGATTGACATCATGAGCATCGATCTACGTACGCAATTTGGATACGATGACATGCATCAACCAAGTCAGCGAGTCTGACCACCCGAAAAAGACGTTAAAAGATGGTTCTTGTTGTTACCCTGTCTGGCGCTCGACATTAATGGGCTAAAACAAGGACTGGTGGGCTCGGAGTCAGTATACTGTGTCTGAGTGGGATATTCAAGTTAAACTGCGGCATGGTATCTCAGTTTGCTAGCACTATAAATCGGCATCAGTCCGGACTAGTACAAGCAGCCACACACACACACACACGTGCATGCACGTCGCTATATAAGTGCAATAATCTTGGACGCGACGTTAACCCAATTTCACCTCACCTCACCTCACCTCACCTCACCTCACCTCACCTCACCTGACCACCTGATCCCGTTAGTCATCTCTTACGACAAGCATAGTCGCCTTTTACGGCAAGCATGGGTTGCTGAAGACCTATTCTACCACGGATCTGCACGGGGTTTTTTTAATTGAGATATTGGGTAATTCTGTCGGGCTTAAAAGACTGGTTCGAACCCCGATAGTCACCAAATGTTGTCGCAACGCTGCCAAATACCCAAACAATGTACCCACTGACTGTAACTACTATGTTTGAGATTATCTAGCATTGAGTTCATACGATAGCTTAATCATATCACTGTATATTTTATTCTATATTCCAGGATAACAGAGCTGCTGGTGACTTGCCTCCTCATCACGCTGTCTGTAATCGCTCTGTCAAGTACATCCGTGTCACGTCTACCATTTACCGGAAACCAGACTGCACCCCTCGACCCGATTATCCAGACAGTCATGTCTGTAAATGTGGGTCGCTACATCTACACGACTGTCCAAGACTGTTTCCTACACCAACATCTAGAACGTTTTAAGACCGATCTGATTCATCATATAGTTACAACGGCGTCATACACCATATTCCTTGCATACAAACAAAATATATTTCTCAGTGTTGCTGGCTTATTGATGGAGCTTAACGTCATTCCCATAGAAATCGGTCGGTTTATGCGAGACTTGGGTGTGCTGAAATCATCTGCTCTGTATAGGAGAACGGGCATTGTCAGTTGTGCTGTTACCATGGCTTCAAGAGGTGTTATACCTGTTGTGTTTCTAGCCATAGCTTTAAAACATGATTCTCCGCTTAAGATGGCGTTTCCCCCAATGATTTTTTTTTTTATGTGCATTGTGTTCTTCTGTGTTCTGAATTTCTGGATGATTTTGCAAAATGTGAGCCGAGTCATTAAATATTCCCCGTGTGGGACGGGCGATATCACTGAACAGAGCTCCAATTATCAAGTGACCAATCAGATGGAGCCCCAGTCACGTGACATAGCACTTCCGGGGACTCAGGGAATAAGACAGTGTGTGACGTTTTCCAATTTAAACTATGGATATCTTAAATCTTACGACAACAGGAACATTTGTAATAACGTAAACGGTAAAAATAACCATTGTAGCAAGAACGTATCCAAACCAATACTTGTCTACAAAGAGCCACGTTTACCCTCTACGTCTGTGGGATTAGAAACTGATGACGTTTCCAGCAATTCCGTTGACGTAGTTCACAACAATTTCAGCACGAGGTTACATTTACAGGACGAAACGAGCCGAATGAGTTCTGCTGGGACCGATTTATCAAGAGTGTCACGAGGGAGCGTGCGAAGCAGCAGTTCGAGCACGAGCTGCTGCTCCACCTCAGTCCTCACCCAGAATGTGATGCCGCATCCTCAGCATCTCCCGGAGATACCAATCGCAACAAACAGTTCAATCTCAGCACTCTCGGAAACAGCCGACCCTTCTTTCACAGCGTTAGGTGGAGCTGGGTAGCCGTGTAATTTTCAAATGTTTCGTACCAAGAGGAATCTCGTTCGTCCGGTCTTAAGGAATCGACCAAGGCGTGTGTGTGTTTGCGTGCGTGTGTGTGTTTGCGTAAATGCGTGCGTGTGTGTATTCGTGCTGGATGTACTACAAGGAATGTGTTGAGTAAAACAAATACACGTTCGGTTCCAAATCTCACATGTGTGTTTTGAACTAAAGACTGAAAACCTATACTGTTATAGTGTATATCTCAGTGTTTGCTGTGGTGCATGTGTGCGTGTGTGTGTTCGTCCGCGTACGTTCGTTAACTAGTATATGCATGCGTCTGCTTATGTGTTTTTTAAGCCTGCCATCGACCACCAAAAGCAAAAATGTGATTCACAACTGAAAGGTAATCGCACAACCAAACATGGATGTGATTTATTGTGAGACGATATTCACGACTGCCAAAGGGTGCTCATGTTTTGTGTACAGAATTGTCGCACAACCAAACATGGATGTGATTTATTGTGAGACGATATTCACGACTGCCAAAGGGTGCTCATGTTTTGTGTACAGAATTGTCATAGTTACCCAATTTATTTTTTCCAAATACATATAGCAAATATATCGGTATTCTAGAAATGTTACGCTATTTTAATAACTCAACGGAATATATCGCGGCTCCTATAGTTAAACTCAGAAAATATTGAAAATCAATTTCATAAGCAAATTTAAGTTTAAAGAACTGGCTAGCAATGCCACATTGTTAAGGGTCACTGTCTAGCTTATTGTTATATGTAAACTGACCAGCAAAGAAAAGCATACACCGAAAAATTGGATTTGTCCAAAACTTAGAAACAAATTAGACACAGTTTATGAATAACAACTTCCTATATCCTTATTCCGTTGTCAAGCAAGGCTGGTCTTGTTTGACAACGGTATCAGGATCTTGCTTGACAACGGTATAAGGATCTATACCGAAACGTCGCCTTTACAGTATTAAAGAAGTGGTTATCCATGAATTGTGTCTACTTTGTCATCCGTCTACTTCAGAGTAATGACTATCAAACAGTTCAACTTAGAAACATTATCAAAACAATACTAGGCTGAAAACAGTCACCGAAACACTGCCAATTTAAGATCCAGACGACTATGATACCCGTATCAAATACATCACCATCGAATAACGATTTCCCGTTTATTTTCATTTCCAGCAACCGTCAAACAAGGGTGTATGCTTTATTTTGCAGGCATTGAATCAACCTAAAATATATTTCCCATGTTAGTGTAGATTTTTAAAATCCTACACTCCTCGGTTGAGGGCGAAGGTGTAGCCTAAAGCGGCGTAAAACCATACTCACTCACTCTCATCAGTCGCGTTATTGCTACCCATGGGCGGATTCTACCCATGGGGGGTGGGGGGGGGGGGGGGATAGTGTGTGTGTTCTGTATAAATTACCACCAAAGACAATAAATAGATCTTAGTTGTGCACACACATCCCCCCCCCCTTTAAAAAAAGCTGTACCGCCCATGCTACCAGTACTTTCAATGATAACCAATGACGCTTTAAAGGCAGCCAGTAGTCTATCCTATTCACCAGCACTGTTCAACCCATCCTGAGTCATGGTCTGTGAATAAATCCCACCCAACCCCACCCAACCCAACCCAACCCACCCGAACGACCGATGTGGGACAACATAGACTAGGCCCATGGATTGCGAAGTTGATTCGTTGGACACAATGGCTCCTTGGTGTGATATTATCTAAATGGAAGACTGCTGACAAATTCGGTATTAGGATGTTTTGCTCACACTATCAACCACTAGTTTACCTGGATCGAATCCAGTTTGCAGGTAGACGTTAAGTAGCTGTGATATTGTTGTAAGTGTATGTAAGTCTAGATTGTTCAGGGTTAAATGTATCAGGAACGTGAAGCCTCGAGTCTCGAATATGATTTCCCTGACAGTTACCCAACAGTATTACGACGTCATGCTTTCAGTGACGGGAGCATGCTTGTCAGATTTAACGATGTATTTAAACAGGATTTGTTAAATTGTGAAATGTATTGTTACTTTATTTCTTTAAATAAACTTTCATGAAAGAAATATGGTTTTCTCATGTCTCATCGGGGCTCTGGGGAAGCTTCGTGGTTATAGCGTTCGCTCGTCACGCCGAAGACCAGGGTTCAATTTCCCACATGGGTAGAATGTGTGAAGCCCATTTCTGGTGTTCCCGATGTGATGTTGCTGTGTTGTGATGTTCGCGTACTTAAGACATAAACGACGAGTGGGAGTTGTTTATCGTACACATAAAACACTGCAGGGAGAATCAACCACGAGGAACGCTGTCCTGCAGTGATATATTATACGGTAAACAACGACCAAGTGTCGTTTATTTCTTAAGACCGCCTCTGTGGTCTAGCGGTAGAGCGTCCGCCCGGAGAGCGGAAGGTCCGGGGTTTGATCTCCGACCGCGTCATACCAAAAGACGTTAAAAGATGGTACTTGTTGTTACCCTGTCTGACGCTCGGCATTAAGGGGCTAAAACAAGGACTCGTCGGCTCGGAGTCAGTATACTGTGTCTGAGTGAGGTATTCATGTTAAACTGCGGCATGGTATCTCAGTGAGCTAGCACTATAAATCGGCATCAGTCCGGACTAGTACAAGCAGCCACACATACACACACACGTGCATGCACGTCGCTATATAAGTGCAATAATCTTGGACGCGACGTTTCACTCACCTCCCCTTTATTTCGTATTTATGAGAGAGATATCAAAATGATGCATAGCCTCTTTACGGATGACGATAAATTGTACAAGCTTTGAAAACTATTTACCTGTATTTAAATAATTTAATTTAATTTAAATAATATGACTCCCTCAGTATCCGACGGCATTGTCGGACAAGTCCATCTTATGCACAGGTGGGTATTTTCCGCATATTCTCACAATCCTCACGTCGATTACCTGTATCATTTCTCCCAATACCGATTGTCATATCTCTCACGCTTTGGGATGGGGGACATGGGTGGCCCAGTCGTCTAAGGCGCCGCGATTCGCTGTGCAGAGTTGCGTGCCTTGGGCACGCCAGAAACCTATGATTGTGGGTTCGAATCCCGGTTCGCTCCGATTTCGTTTCTAGGTTTGTCACCGAAGTGGTAAACGTCTAAGACCTGCATCACTTCGGGCTTTCCTCCCACATTAAGCTGACACGCCGCGATATAACTGGAATACTGTTAAAAGCGGCGTTAAACCTAACTCACTCACTCACTCACTTTGGGATGCGATCGTTCGGCCATCGCGTTTATCTGCGTTGCCCAGCTACATCTGTGGGACACTCGTTAGACACTCCCCTCTCAAAAATAACGTTGGCATGAATACGGCATCATCAAGTTGCGAGCGCATGTTCGAATCTCCAGAAATGACGTCATGCTAGAACAATGTTTTATCGTGAAATAAACCACGCTTCGTTCTTCGGCGCTCTTTGCGATTTATCGCGTAGCTGTCTTATATAAGGCCATTATACAGCTGGAAATATCCAGTGCCCCCGCTAATGACATAATCTTGTTGTTCAAATACGCTAACCTTTTCGCGAACACCTGGTTTCATCACTATTCGGTTGTGATTCATATTTGTTTGTTTGTTATTTAACGCCGCACTCAGCAATATTCCAACAATACGACGACGGTCTGTAAATAATCGAGTCTGGACCAGACAATCTAGTGATTGACATCAGGAGCATCGATCCACGCAATTGGGATACGATGACATGCATCAACCAAGTCAGCGAGCCTGACCACCTGATCCCGTTAGTTGCCTTTAACGACAAGCATAGTCGCCTCTTACAGCAAGCATGGGTTGCTGAAGACCTATTCTACCCTGGATCTTTACGGGTCTAGTGACTCATAAACACATGCTTCTGATCTGATACAGTCGGAATCCAACAGTGGACTTTCGGTAGAGATTGATCATGACTATGGAATTTGTTTTGTTGCTTTTATTTTGTAAGTTGTGATAATGATTAATTTGTAAGAACGATAAAATCGTAACTGGATCCCTTCCCCTGGTTCTAGCGATCTTAAATTACCCGCCCTTGATTGTCATTAACATCTTACCGATCTGGGCCCACTTGCACAAAGCGATCTTAGCGCTAAGATCGCTTTGTGCAAGTGGGCCCTGCACTTACAGGGGAGTTGGTGTGTGTATTCCATGAGCGTTCAGTGGAAATGTTAGTTTGCGTGATGTGTATAATATTTATAGTTATATAACGTCTAAGCGGTCATATAATACTCTTGCCACGTATGTAGGTACTGATGTTGCTGTAAATTAACTCACATATGTGCTGTGTTATAAAGAGGATATTGGTATGTGGCCGCTATGAAATAAAACACATCGCGTTATAACGAGATATTGTAGTATCGATGGCGGTTCACGATCACTGTAATATGTATTGACCCCTTTGTCTCGAAGTTTTGAGTTAAAGTTTTAAAAAACATGTTTTTCATACGGGTTTCACAGAATATCTGGTCCATAATGTTCACTTTTGTTCTCTTATATGAACGTACACGCATACACAACCACCTAACATACATGCATACATACCACCTATGCACATACGTATCACACACAGTCACTCACACATACACACACATACACACACACCAAGCTAAGATATACCGCACACCCCTCACACAACACTACATACAAACATCACACACTAATACACATTCACCACTGCACGAGTCATACAAATCATGCGAACCTTAATCATATACAAATATACACCACAAGCACAACATATGCTATATTTCATGCATACTCCACACATACACAAACATAGCTATACGCACACAACACACACACACACACCGTTTATAGACAAACATACCACACACACTCATCACGCACACTTGAGCCTAAGCACACACATAAACATATACACATACACTCACACACACACACACGAACAAAAAAGCACATTTATACACCACATGCACACACACACATACCTATGCTACATGCACCATATACCACAAACTCAAAACACACATACACATAGGTCATCGATACACACATTAAAAATACCACGATACACACATGACCACATCAATATACAACGTCAATGGATCACTGAAAATCAGTGATGACACCAGGTGTTTTTAGAGAGGGGTAAGCCTGTCCTGCCCGCGACTCGCACAATTTGCATAATTAAAGTATTTGTTTGTTGCCTCAGGCCGCACAGCAGTATTTCTGCCACACGACGCTGGCAGCTACATGCACACCGCACCGCACCGCACCGCACCGCACCACACCACACCACACCACACCACACCACACCACACCACACCACGCCACGCCACGCCACGCCACGCCACGCCACGCCATTCCACGCCTCACCGCACCGCACCACAACACAACATACCACAACACAGCACACCACACCACATAACACAACAGCACACCGCACCTCACCTCACCTCACCGCACCGCACCGCACCGCACCGCACCGCACCGCACCGCACCGCGCCTCACCACACCACACCTCACCTCACCCAACACAACACACCCTGTAACCAATGATCACAGTCTTTCTCACGTACACATAGCGCTCCCAAAGCTTTGCTGTCAATATCATGCACTACACAGGACGCCCCTTGTGTCACATGGTAACAAAACGGTGTCGAAGGTCGTAAATCGGCACATGTACACTTCTCGATCACACGACCTTTCCTGTCAACCCCATCTGTCTATATCTACACTGTAAGGAGTTGTTGATCTCAGGGTAACTTCCCTGTCCAAGCACACTGTGATTGGTTGACTTGCAGCTCTGTGATTGGCCAGATTCATTTAAAAGTTTGAACACAGAACCTGAATCTTAAGAACATTTTTAATAGCCTGCAAACGTGTTTCAACTTATGTGCTTTGAGCGACGAGTACAGTATGAGAGTATCTCATTGACATAACCGTTCACAATGATGAACTCACTTTATATTGTACAAAATGATTCTTTTGAATTTTCTTATTTGACATTTATTGATGCACATATACCGAACCGCAAAAAAACGTCACTATGGATAGATATATGAGAAACCTTATTTGTCCAAACACTGTAAACATACTTTGAGAGATATTAAAAAGATGAAACTTGGCAAAACTGATCATCAAGGTTGAAATTAAAGTGTCAAATGTTCTTAAAGTGAAACACAACACTCTGATAAAATGCCATCACAAGTCAGTATCTCGTGTGTCCGCCATGTGCATTGATGATTGCCGTGCAACGTCGATACATGGAATGAATGAGGCGGGTGGTGAAGGCCATAGGCACTTGAGCCAACACTCTGAGGAATGCCTGACACAGTTCAGGTGCAGTTGTCGGCCTTGGTCGGACATCATTCAGCCGTCTTTGAATCTCGTCCCACAGGTGCTCAATGGGATTTAAATCGGGTCTGAGGGCAGGCCACTGCATGGCTCTGATTTCATTCTGCTGTAGGAAATCTCTTGATGCTCTCGCAGTGTGGGCACGGGCGTTATCATGCTGAAACTCGTGGTTGCGGCGACGTGCCAAATGAGGTATGGCGTGTGGTCTCAAGACTTGATCAATGTACCGAGCTGCTGTGACACCGATGTTCTTGAAGACCACAGGGCCGACCCTCTGTGCAAGATTCCAATTCCTCCCCACACCATGATGCTCGGACCACCCCACGAGTCTCTCTCAACAACACAAGCATCCATATAACGTTCCCCACGGCGTCGCCATTCTCTCTCTCTCTCTCTCTCTCTCTCTCTCTCTCTCTCTCTCTCTCTCTCTCTCTCTCTCTCTCTCTCTCTCTCTCTCTCTCTCTCTCTCTCTCTCTCTCTCTCTCTCTCTCTGCCATTTGCTGTTGAGATACAGTAAAGGCTCTCGTCTGAGAGCTGGCCCGGTTTTGCCCACTGAAGACGGTCCCGGCGATGACGTGGTATCAGAAAGGGTCCTCGGTGTGGCCTGTGACAATGGAGGTGTATGCTCATCAATCGTCGACGCACGATGTCCGCACTAATGTGTCGCTGGTGTATCCCCATGGTCTGTCGAGCAGTTTCCGCAGCAGTAAGAAAGCGTTCTTGAAGATGCTGTCGCACAATCTAACGATCCTGACGCCGGGTGGTGACCCTTGGTCTTCCACTACGTGATCGATCACCTGTAGTGTTGGTGGTCTGGTACCGTTACTTGAGCCTATATATGGTCCTTACGTACGTGGACTTGAAATGCATTGGCTACTTGCCGGGCGGTTTGTCCAGCTTGCAATTGTCCAAGGGCTTGGTGTCGGAGATTTCTTGTCAATCTTGGCATGTGATAGCAATTCAATAACGAATGAATGTTATCCGATCTGGGTGGATTTTTATAGGCAAGAAATGCATGTCAGAAGGCATGTGTATTTCAATTTGCACGGAAAACACGTGCATCGGGTTAATTTAGCCGTTGCCGTGATGCGTTTGGGTGATCGGTTTTATTGTCATCTGCTTTGTTTTTTTATCATCAAATTTCATCAGCTTTTTCCAGACAAGGTAATGTTAAATTTTAGAAACTTTGACCAAAAAATACCCAAATATTTAAATGACAACTTTTCATGCAATGTTACTTGAGGTGACGTTTCTTTTGCTCAGACTGATAGCATAAGTCTGTGATTGTTCTTCCGGCTCTCACAGATCTGTTCTCCCAGACTGATCGCATTAGTCTGTGATTGTCCTTCCGGCTCTCACAGATCTGTTCTCCCAGACTGATAGCATAAGTCTGTGATTGTTCTTCCTGGCTCTCACAGATCTGTTCTCCCAGACTGATAGCATAAGTCTGTGGTTGTCCTTCCGGCTCTCACAGATCTGTTCTCCCAGACTGATAGCATAAGTCTGTGATTGTCCTTCCTGGCTCTCACAGATCTGTTCTCCCAGACTGATAGCATTAGTCTGTGATTGTCCTTCCGGCTCTCACAGATCTGTTCTCCCAGACTGATAGCATTAGTCTGTGATTGTCAATACTTCCTGGTCGGACAATTAATTGCAAATAGATCATTGATCGAGTGGTGTAGTGGCAGTCACTACGGCGGCCCGTGAATAATAAAATATAATAAAATAATAAAAACAGTCGTTGGCAGGGTTGGTTGGTTGGATAGTTGTTTAACGCCGAACTCAGCAATATTCCACCTATATGACGGCGGTCTGTAAATAATCGAGTCTGGACAAGACAATCCAGTGGTTGACATCATGATCATCGATCCACGCAATTGGGATCGATGACATGCATCAACCAAATCAGTGAGTCTGATCACCCGATCCCGTTAGTCGCCTCTTTCGACAAGCATTGGTTGCTGAAGAGCTATTCTACCCCGGACGTTCACGACAGTGAATTCTATTATATGAGATTATGTGCATCCATGACAATATCCCATTGAGGTGCATGTGCGTCCTTGACAGTTAATTATATACAATATATGTGTTCTCGGGGCAACCCACGTTATGAGGGCTACGTTATGGGGGAACTAGGCAGTCGACTATATGAGAAGAACATTTGTATTTGCATCAAGTGAAGGATTCAAATGAGATGCTTCCCATCTTCAGCAACCCTTGGTTGAGGCATGTCATGGTATCCCAATCACATAGGCCGGTGCTCATGATTTCAGTGACTGGTCTGTCAGACTAGATTATTTAAAGACCGCCGTCATAGGTAGAATATGGCTGAGTGCGGCGTTAAACAACAAACAAACAAACCTAATACTGCATTAAGGCGCATATCTTGCCCAATAAATTATTTTTAACCAACAAGGAACAATCAAAGGTCTGTTCAGTGTTGAGTTACACATCGTTATGGGAATCTAGACGTGTAACAGCGGTTAATTGCGTCCTTGACCTACACAGCAATTCATTACTTATAACTATGACATATATAGCCTTAATCATTATCATCTCGATCGCGTCGTTAATCACACCCATAAGACCCTTTCCATTGTCTGTTTGTATGTCCTTTGTTGTCCATTACAATGGGGCTGTCGGGTAGCCTTGTGGTTAAAGTGTTCGCTCTTCCTGGCGAAGACTCGGGTTCGATTCCCGACATGGGTACAATGGATGAAGCCCATTTCTGGTGTCCCCCGCCGTGATATTGGTGGAATAGTGCTTAAAGCGGCGTAAAATTATACTCACCCACTCTGTTTACAATATATACTGTTAGTCAGTCTGTTTGTATGTTTGTTTGTTTGTTGTTTAACGCCGCACTCAGCAATATTCTAGCTGTATGACGGCGGTCTGTAAATAATCGAGTCTGGACCAGAAAATCAAGTGATTGACTTCATGAGCATCGATCCACGCAATTTGGATACGATGACATGCATCAACCAAGTCAGCGAGCCTGACCGACCGATCCCGTTAGTCACCTCTTACGACAAGCATAGTCGCCTTTATGGCAAACAGTGGTTGCTGAAGACCTACTCTCTACCCGGATCTTCACGGGTCTAGTCAGTCTGGTATTCAGGCTACACCTGTTTGACTTGTAGAACAGTTGGAAATATTATTCGAATTATTTCTATCATCAATTATATTTGTTTATTTTATAACCGTCATCAATCTACGACATAAACGTTGACAGTTTTGTGGCATAAGTTGGTCAACTGTCAATTAGTTACAGTTCGTTACAGCAGTAAGTCATTACACCCTACACTCCATGTCGTGTCTGTTCTTCTTCTGACAAGGTAACCTTTATATAATAGAAGCCCCTAGACGATTCCAGTAAATCCCACTGCTTCGATGCATACACCGACAAGTAATCTATTGAGAGCGCCTTGAATAGCACGCCATGTCTAAGCCTATGTAATCAGTTACTTGTCAACGTGACCAGTGTACTTCCTGGTACATAGCATAGCGTGTACCCCCATATAGGCCACTGTGTTAAATATAGCATTAAACGTGTTTTATATATAGTAGCATAATACACTATGGTTTATCGTGTCACGATTTGGATTTAGGTAAACGGGGGCAGAGTTAGGCGTCACACCCGACAGTGCAGCGTAAGGCGCCCTTGGTTCGAATCCGGGTTTGTTTAGGTTTCACAAGAGTGGACCTTTTTTCCATATTATTATCTGAAAAAAATGGAAAACTGTTCGAGTTCCTGTTAAAACCCCATACCCCATCCCTATGCCTTTCCCATCCCATCCCATCCCATCCGATCCTATCCCATCTCATCCCATCCCAACCCAACCCAACCAATCCTGTCCCCATCCTATCCCATCTCATCCCATCCCAACCCAACCCAACCCAACCCAACCCAACCCAACCCAACCCAACCCAACCCAACCCAACCCAACCCAACCCAACCCAACCCAAACCAACCAATCCTATCCCCATCCTATCCCATCTCATCCCATCCCAACTTAACCAAAGCAAACCCATCCACATCCAGCCCAGCCCAGCCCATCTCATCCTATCCCATCCCATCCCAACCCAACCCATCTAATTTCATCTCCATCCCCATCCCATCCTAATCCAAACCCATCCTATCCCATCCCATCCCATCCCATCCTATCCCATCCCATCCCACCCCTTCCCATCCTATCCCATCCCATCCCACCCTATCCCATTCCCATCCCATCCCATCCCATCCCATCCTATCCCCATCCCATTCCAACCCAACCCATCTAATTTCATCCCCATCCCCATCCCATCCTATCCCCATCCCACCCTATCCCATCCCATCCCATCCTATCCCATCCCATCCCATCCCACCCTTCCCATCCCATCCCATCCCCATCCCATCCCATCCCATCCCACCCCTTCCCATCCCATCCCATCCCATCCCCATCCCCATCCAATCCGATCCCATCCCATCCCATCCTATCCCATCCCATCCTATCCCATCCCATCCTATCCCCATCCCGTCCCATCCCCATCCCACCCCATCCCATCCCATCCCCATCCCATCCCATCCCCATCCCCATCCCATCCCATCCTTTCCCCATCCCATCCCATCCTATCCCCATCCCATCCCAACCCAACCCAACCCAACCAATCTAATTTCATCCCCATCCCAACCCAACCCAACCCATCTAATTTCATCCCCATCCCCATCCCATCCCATCCTAATCCCATCCCATCCCATCCTATCCCATCCCATCCCACCCCTTCCCATCCCATCCCATCCCATCCCATCCCCATCCAATCCAATCCCATCCCATCCTATCCCATCCTATCCCATCCCATCCCATCCCATCCCATCCCCATCCAATCCAATCCAATCCCATCCCATCCTATCCCATCCTATCCCATCCCATCCTATCCCCATCCCATCCCATCCCCATCCCATCCCATCCCATCCTATCCCCATCCCATCCCATCCTATCCCATCCCATCCCAACCCAACCCAACCAATCTAATTTCATCCCCATCCCAACCCATCCAATTTCATCCCCATCCCATCCCATCCCATCCCATCCCATCCCATCCTCACACATACACACTGACACACTCCCAACTCTCTCGCCTTCTCCCTGTATGAGACTATGGACAGAGGTGGGAGTTGCATGTATCACCTTCACACCTGCTGTTCTATCACAACTGTTTATCCCAATAATTTATTCATAATCTCTGTGGTGGTGAAACGAGACACTCATACTCATGTAATGAGAACATAATGGAGTTCATCGTCAGTGTATGTTGTTTTTCAGGCTGTAGCTGGTTCATTTGTAGAGACGATATTATTTCGATCTTACTTTGAGGCATAATAAAAATATAGAGGATGTTATATCAGTGTTCATATCATACTATGTTTAGGACTCGAGTGTCAAAATTCCGGATCTTAGGTACGAGTGTCGTAAGCATAGCATGACATGAACACGAATATATTGTTCTATTTATTACCGAAGATGTCCACAATCAGAGACGAATTTTAGTGTTTACCTTTAAGGACAGCAAGTCGCAACAGCAGCGGAACCACAATTTGTCGAATGACGTCAAAAATATTAAGCTATGACGTCGTTTCTAGTGTGACGTCATTCCGCCCTTACGTCACAATAATATCCGAATGACGTCAACAATGCCGTCCGGGTGACGGAAACAATACACTGTTGTCTTGTGACGTGACGGTAAATTGATTTTAGAATCGACCCTGCCCAGAGTTTAAAAGCTGATTACTTTACCAGTGTTAAAGGAGAGGAAAGACACAGTCACTGTGTAGTGAAAAGTCAATACTTCCTGGTCGGACAATTAATTGCAAATAGATCGTTTTATCTCTTCAGATAAGAGAAACCATTGAGTGACGGGCGTACGTGGCAGTCAGCAATGTTGAACTCTGTGAATAATAAAAACAGTCTTTGGCAGGGTTGGTTGGATAGTTGTTGAACGCCGCACTCAGCAATATTTCAGCTATATGACGGAGGTCTGTAAATAATCGAGTCTGGACAAGACAATCCAGTAATTGACATCCTGACCATCGATCCACGCAATTGGGACCGTTGACATGCAACAACCAAGTCAGCGAGCCTGACCACCCGATCCCGTTAGTCGCCTCTTACGACAAGCATGGGTTGCTGAAGACCCATTCCCTCCCGGATGTTCACGGGTCCTTTGGCAGGGAAACCATTGTTGACAATCAGCTGATGACATCAGCAAGGATCCATTCAGCCGGGGCAAAGTGACACAAGAGGGCCCAGCAAGATCACACATTTTATCATATACTTCAGTATGAAAGACTGGGTCTGAAAGTTGAGTAAGCAATATATTCATTGCAGTGAACATAACGCTTTGACGGAACTATTGTCATACAAGATTGATCTCCCTTCCCTCCACGTTTATCGTAAGTGTCTGGCCCGTGCACAAACTGTTGACTTCCTTTTTACGCTAGTTCCACATTGACAAGACAAAATAATGACAGTTGGTCATTTATGGAGTAAATATCGGTTCCTGCCGTTTGGTATTCCCTTTAAATGTTTTGTTATAAACTGTACATTTCTCATTTAACTCGTCAATCGAGACTATTATAAGCGAAGTTTACAAGAATATTTTTGTTATAGATGATTTTGTATAATTATAATCACATCTATATGTATGATACAGAATTTTCGTGACCGTAAATATTTTTTGTTATTTTTGTTTATATTTTTTAAGATTTTGCAAACACGAAACTAGTCGCAATTACAAGGGGTTGTTAACCGTCCATGTGTGTATTGGGTGGGGAGAATTCACGTCTCAAGGTTTTACATTTGTAATGAAATAATTACATTTTCCGGTAGACAACTACACAAAAAGTATACATGTATATTAAATTGGACATTTCATGTGTCGAGTGAAATATCATGATATCATCGAGTGACGGGGGAACGGAGATATTTTCACGGAAATACGACAAACCAATCAGAATGTGCGTATGACTTCAAGTTCTTCGGTCAAAGAATCCCTCAGAAATATTTTTGATGTCTTGTATCTAAAATATACCCAAGATACAGTTAAATGTGTTCAATCTTATTGCTCAATATAATTCCCCGTTGTGTTTTCAATAGCATCAGGAATATACATGATAAACTGACGTCCAAAAGAAACTTGTGTACGACGTTGGCAACGACGTGACTGGCAGAGGATTATCTTCACTGACGAAAGTCGATTCTGTATGTCTAGGGCTGATGGAAGACAACGTGTTTACCGCCGAAGGGGTGAACGAACGGCGGCGTGTTGCGTGCAGGAGGTCGTTCCATATGGTGGAGGGAGTGTCATGGTGTGGGGAGGGATCTGTGGGCAGGAGAGGACACCGCTGGTCATCGTTGACGGAAACTTGACAGCTCAGCGGTACATGGATAACATTATTCGTTCAGTTGTCCTACCATTTCTCCAACAGCAGCCACGTGGTGTCATTTATCAGCATGACAACGCTAGAGCCCATACAGCCAAAATTGTCACTAACTTCCTCGCAGCCAACAACGTCAACGCCCTGCCCTGGCCTGCACGCTCACCCGACATGTCCCCCATAGAACACCTCTGGGACTTGATGGATCGTCGTGTTCCACAACGACCACACTCTCCAGCAAACCAGCAAGAACTGATCTTGGCCCTCAAAGAAGAATGGCGTCAAATCCATCTTGACTTCATCAGACGACAGACTTTTTCTGTGCGTCGAAGAGTTTTTGCGTGTATTTAGGCATTTGGTGGTCACACACGCTACTAATGACTTGTTATTGAACGTGAGCGATTGTTTATGTACTCTGCCTATTGTCCATGATTCTGAAAGCTCGAGTTTTGTACCACACTCAACTCCGGGGGGCTCTGACATCATCCTTGGTCGCAGCATGATTGTCATTTTCAGTGTTGATTATGTTGATATATTGATCTTCTCAATACACTTTACTTCATGTATGTTTGTTTTGTTGTTTTTGAGCAAGAGTGATTTCAAACTCTGGTAAAGTTTCTTTTGACGTCAGTTTATATGCGGATGATATACGTGAATCATTACGCAACAAGTTGACAATTCTTTTTTCTATGCCCGTTGCGCCAAAAATGGCCACGAGAGGGGCACGAGTCGCTATTCGGCTTGTCCCGGAATAACGGGAGTGTTTTCTTGCTTTTGTTCTGGTTTTTTTTTTAAATTTATAATGCTGACAATTTTTAAATATTTGTTTATTTATCTATTTCCCAAGATTGATATGTTGCGTTAGGTATACGATGGACGATATATGTACGTTTTTTAACAAATAAAACAGCTTGAAATGGACAATCTTCATTAGATTAGGCTTTATGACACGCATTATAACACTTTTGATATATTATATAATGTTATCTGCAAGTATTCCATTTCTGTCTGTTAATTAAGTGAGTGGGTGAGTGAGTTAATATTTAACGTCACATCGGCAGTATTTCAGCCTTATCGTGACGACTGTTAATTAAGAGGTCTGTTTCTTGTAACTGCAACAGATTTTTCGACTTTGCATACAGATGTTAGATGCCACACGAAGCGATCAACAGATGGTTTTTAGCTTTTAAAACTTGATATATAAAAGAATGGAAAATGCAGAAACATGAAACATATGTTGAAGGTACTGGTTATGACAGGAGTTGGTCACGGATGAAATTTTTATTGTAAGAACCAGCTATTTTACGAGCGCTTCAGTACTAATTTTCTGTGCTGACAATATCAGTAACTGACCCGACCCGTGAAGATCCGGGGTACAATAGGTCTTCAGCAACCGTAAAAGGCGACTATGCTTGTCGTAAAAGGCGACTGACGGGGTACGGTGGTCAGGCTCGCTGATATGGTTGATGCATGTCATCGTATCCCAATTGCGTTGATCGATGCTCATGATATCAGTCACTGGATTGTCTCGTCCAGACTCGATTATTTACAGACCGCCGTCATATAGCTGGAACATTGATGAGGTGCGGCGTAAAACAACAAACCAACAAATCAACCAACCCAGTTGCGTGGATCGATGCTCATGATGTCAATCATTGGATTGTCTATTCGCCTTTTACGATAAGCATAGTCACCTTTTACGGCAAGCATGGGTTGCTGAAGAACTATTCTACCCCGGAATCTTCACGGGTCTCGAAATATGAATAGTGACTAAACTTACTTGTCATGTCATAAATTGTACACAGTTATGCAAGAAAGAACAACATATTTATGTCTATGGTATATAGTGCCTTGCTAAAATTTAAAGATATATTAAAAAAACAGTGGCAACTGCAAAAATTTTGACATCTGAAATTTAAAAACAAGTGAACGCTTCTTGTGGTCTTTATGTTATGGACATGATAAATCATTGTTTTAATTTAGATATCATGATTGTAAATAGCAGTTTAACATATTTTATTAACCTAAATATGGCTGGTATAAATGTCACTATGCAGTGATAAAAGACATACAGTTCTTCCAGTGTTAACATTCATTGCTGCCCTTCAATAAGCCTGCTGTTGATGAATGCCTTCCATTTTGACACTGCTCCAACAGTGGCAAGAGTCGTCTCATGTGGAAGTCCAGACTAATGAGGGCTTTCGAGATGTTCTTCATGGGCTGGAGACTCTGTATCAGGTCCGATATCTTGTCGACAAGAACGCCCTCTTCCCCAACAACCTCTACATCCGGCTCACTCTCTGCTCCAGCTTGTGATGGCTGATCCGCAATGCCTAGTTCGACGTTGACCTCGGCTGATTCTTCAACATCCGGCGTAGGTTCGTTAGTATGGTCATATATTTGTTTGTTCTGGTTCAGGTTGTTGTTTAATGGCAGGTCTAGTTCTTCTGTTTTAAGTGGGAAAGATGTTTTCGCCCTCTGGGCCTCTTTATAGGTTTTGGTAATTCCGGTCACATTTTTGTCTTCGGGAAGATCTTTCATGTTTGTTTCCTCGTTTACGCCAGCATCGTCTGTTGCCATGTGTACCCTTTCTCGTCGTGTGGTTGGTGTCCTTGTTGTCTTAATTCTGCTGCCCTCATCCGATGAAGATGTCAGTCTGGGCTTTTTGTTCTGGTTGTCTGGTTCAGATGTTCGATGTCGCTTATTTCCCCTTTCTTTCGATTTCCTTCCTTTTTCTACACCGTTTCTTTCTTCATCCCCGTTAATATTTCTTATTTCGCTTGTTTTTCTTTCTCCTTTCTCGGATTTATTTCTTCTTTCACCGCCTTTTCTTTCTTTTTCCTCCGATTTCTTTCTTCTTTCCCCGCCATTTCCTTCTCTTTCCTGGGATTTCTTTCTTCTTTCCATTGTGTTTCCTTCTCTTTCCTTGGATTTCCTTCTTTCCATTGTGTTTCCTTCTCTTTCCTCAGATGTCTTTCTTCTTACCATTGTGTTTTCTTCTCTTTCCTTGGATGTCCTTTTTCTTTCCATTGTGTTTCCTTCTCTTTTCTCAGATGTTTTTCTTCTTTCCATTGTGTTTTCTTCTCTTTCCTTGGATGTCCTTTTTCTTTCCATTGTGTTTCCTTCTCTTTTCTCAGATGTCTTTCTTCTTTCCATTGTGTTTTCTTCTCTTTCCTTGGATGTCCTTCTTCTTTCCATTGTGTTTTCTTCTCTTTCCTCAGATGTCTTTCTTCTTTCCATTGTGTTTTCTTCTCTTTCCTCAGATGTCCTTCTTCTTTCCATTGTGTTTTCTTCTCTTTCCTTGGATGTCCTTCTTCTTTCCATTGTGTTTTCTTCTCTTTCCTTGGATGTCCTTCTCCTTTCCATTGTGTTTCCTTCTCTTTCCTTGGATTTCCTTCTTTCCATTGTGTTTTCTTCTCTTTCCTTGGATGTCCTTCTTCTTTCCATTGTGTTTTCTTCTCTTTCCTTGGATTTCCTTCTTTCCATTGTGTTTTCTTCTCTTTCCTCAGATGTCCTTCTTCTTCCCATTGTGTTTTCTTCTCTTTCCATTGATGTCCTTCTTCTTTCCATTGTGTTTCCTTCTCTTTCCTCAGATGTCTTTCTTCTTTCCATTGTGTTTCCTTCTCTTACCTCAGATTTCTTTCTTCTTTCCCTGTCGTTTCCTTCTCTTTCCTGAGATCTGTTTCTCCTTTCCCTCGTGTCTCCTTCTCTTTCACAAAATCTATTTCTTCTTATTTCGTCTTCCTCCGATTCTGTCTCGCCAACGGAATAGTCAAAACCCAAACCAGTACTGACAACGATACCGAATGATTTGTGGTGGTAATCGATAACCTTGTCCACGCCGATATTGTACATAGGTTCATCCTCGCGATGCGGAAAAATATCTCTACCAAATTGTACTTTATATGGTGTTTTGGATTCTATGTACTCTGATATTCCTCGAGGGCATCGCTTCAGTGCTTCTTGGTGGCGAAAATGATTTGTATGATTCAGAAGCTGATGATGCGACAGAGCCTTGAAATTGCACAAGGAACACCTCCATGGTGCCTCCTCCTTTGCCACGTGGCTTCGGATAAAATGCTCTGTTAATTTTCTCTGTGTATCGATCTTGGGGCACTTACTGCATTCGTAAAATTGGGTGGTCATATTGTGTCCTGAAAGTAAAAGTAATAATTCTGACGAAATAACCTCAACAATACAAGGAGATTGTGGGAGAGGACTGCTGGTGTTTTTCGTTCATCCGCCTCCGTGGTCTAGTGGTAGAGCGTCCACCCGGAGAGCGGAAGGTCCGGAGTTCGATCCCCGGCCGCGTCATACCAAAAGACGTTAAAAGATGGTTCTTGTTGTTACCCTGTCTGGCGCTCGGTATTAAGGGGCTAAAACAAGGACTGGTCGGCTCGGAGTCAGTATAATGTGTCTGAGTGGGGTATTCATGTTAAACTGCAGCATGATATCTCAGTGAGCTAGCACTATAAATTGTGACTAGTACAAGCTGCCACACACACGTGCATGTATAATGCACGTCGCTATATAAGTGCAATAATCTTGGACGCGACGTTAAACCCCATTTCACCTCACCTCGTTCATCCTTAAAGATAGATAAGCCGGCCTATGATTGCATGAACAGTCAGTCAGCAACCCTCAACATCAACATCATGTGATGCGGTGAATGAACCAGCATAACTATTATCAGCAAACTTAGTGGGGAAGGTAAATGTTGGTTGTTTTGTTGTTTAACGCCGCATTCAACTATATTCCAGCTTTATGACGATGGTCTGTAAATAATCAAGTCTGGACAAGACAATCCAGTGATTAATATCATGAGCATCGATCCACGCAATTGGGATCGATGACATGCATCAACCAAGTCAGCGAGCCTGACCACCCGATCCCGTCAGCCGCCTCTTACGACAAGCACAGTCGCGTTTTACGGCAAGCACGGGTTGCTAAAGACCTATACTACCCCGGGTCTTCACGGGTGGAAGGTAAATGGGTGTTTGCAAAATGAAAGGATAATATGAACTCATTTAAAAGAAAGATGCAAAATGCATGCATTTTGATTTGGATAAAATGGTATTTTGCTGATTAGTAAATTTAAGTTGTCTAAACAATACAAACCTATGTCAAACCTGTAGAAGGGCTACTATAACGCTGCCAATATAGACTCCAAATGACCACCAAACTGACTGAATACTTGAGTTGGGACTTCAAATGTTCCTGGAATTGTCATAAGTTTCTCTGAAGCAAAAGCAAAAGTGAAAGTAGAAGCAACATTTTAGTGTTGTCTCCAAACATCCAATCAAACAATAGGTATACGATGACATACATCAAACAAGTCAGCGAGCCTGACCCCCCGATTCCGTTAGTCGCCTCTTTTACAGCAAGCATTGGTTGCTGAAGACCTATTGTAACCCGGATCTTCACGGGTTGATCCATTATGCAGTACGGAATCCCCGCGGGGTAAATCCATAACTACTGACAGCACATTAACATGATTAACCCAAATCTTGTACCTGACGAGTGTTCCAATGATGAATATAGCAGGAACCTTCTTAGAGTGTTTGCAAACCCTGTGTCTGGGTCGGCGCATGTAATGTAGTACCTCTGATTTGTGCCTGCTCAAACGGGATATTCCCCATGCAGCTATTTTAAGAACTACATCATATAGGGCATGTGTTACTAAGTATGCCAAGGACACTGTGTACGCGATAACATCTGGGAGTGCCCAAACTTACGGTGGCCCATAAGGGACATGGAGTCTGTTTTTCAATATTTTGATATTTCACTTACTTTTATCGTAACCTTTTGCAAATTAACGCAATTTGTCATACAAATATGTGATAAATCATGTATAAAAACAACCGAAAACATGGAAAAGTAGCTATCGAATCGCTGAAATTTGAAGCAAAAATGTCAAAAACTAAAAGGGATATGTCCAAAACAAAAACGAAAAGGTCAAAAACAAAAGCGAAAATGTCAAAAACTACAATGAAAATACAGTAAAGTATTTCCACCGCAGTGAAAAGTATTTCCAATAAAAATAGTGCGTGCGTGCGTGCGTGTGTGTGTGTGGACTGAACAATTTCCTCCTTGGGTTTAAGTACCTTTAGACTTATCCTGAAATAAGGTTAATAAGAATAATTAAACTTCTCAGTGACGATTTACTTTGAAGCGAAGAAATACATTTCTGAAATACGGAATATAGTATTCAGTGGGACGCCAGGAAGACGCCAGAAATGAGCTTCACACATTGCAACCATGTGGGGAATCGAACACGGGTCTTCGGCGTTACGAGCGAACGCTTCAGCCACTAGGCTACCCCACCGCCCCTTATATGCTACAGTAGCATTGGAATATAGGGTACTATTGGTGTGACTGCAAGCAGCAATTCACACACGTTCAGGTCGCGTACTCAGAATATCCCTTTCAAATGTTGAGTGGGTTTATTTTTAGACTGTCAGTGATTCAGCACTTTCATTTGAATGAGGGTGCTCGGCGCTTCAATGAAGTGCATGCTACCTGTTCGTTTCCTTTTTTGAAGAGTGTATTCAGGTATCAATACATAGTATAGGGCGACCATGCTTGTCTTACAGATGACTCAAGGAGTCGGGTGGTCAGGCTCTCTGAGTTGGTTGATGCATGTCATCGTATCCCAATTGCCTGGATCGATGTTCATGATGTCAGTCACTGGATTGTCTGGTCCAGAGTCGATTATTTAAAGACCGTCGTCATATAGCTGGAATATTGCTGAGTGCACCGTTAAACAACAAACAAACAAACAAAACATGGTGTTCATGGATTTTGAATGAACGCCAACTACGGTATTGCAATGTTCCCATTTTACATGATTTTACGTATGCATCAACACGAGTACATCAGTGGTAGGCAACAGTGTTCATACGATTCCCCGAGGTGGTGTCTGCCATCAGGGTCATACGTCCACATGTTCTGGTAAAAAGTGCAGGGTGTGTGGGGTCTGTAGATGCTCAGGCTACGATGAAATTAGATCATTCAATACTTAAATGGACATTTACAGTGGAACCTTGCAGAATAGAAGGATTGCCCCTTGTTTGATCGGTCCTACGAGTCAGTAAAGCAATGACAGTGTTGTCAGGAATGTTAGCGTGCAGTGAAGCGCTCATAAAATCAGACGCATTTTTTTTTCAATCCAAATTGATTAATAATATGTATATTTTATTGATTGTCCAATCATGTGGTCATGGTAGAATCAATAACAGCTGGCATCTGGCTTGAATGGATGTATAACATTAACTATTGTTTCTAAAACATTGGGTGTGTTAAAATATACGTTATTATAGACATGTTTTACATAGATAATGAGTTCTTTGTTTACTAATCCCTTTAATATTAATTTATTGTAATGAATATAATTGTGTTTAAATATAAACTATGGGGTATTACCTAAGTACAATACGATCGCATGAACCAGAAATGTGGTAGGCAGCAGGTGTATTCGATGACCAATTGAACATTTTAATGTATTTCGCAGCAAATTGTGACAAATGTTCATGTGTGCATGTTTTACGTACTGGATTTGCTGTAAATGAAACTTACTGACACAACGGATCTCTGTTTTTTTACTTCAATCCAGATCCCCCGGCCTGCATCTAGGAGAATTCCTCACAACTTTGTGCAATGTTTATTTGCGCTTCTCGAATCTGTTAATATGGTAAATGCCAACTTCGAGATAAAGATACTAAATTCTTAAAGGGCAAGTTCACACGGAAATGAACCATTTTTTCTTGTACTTTTTCCACATTAAAAGTGTTAACATAGAAGTGTCATAGACAAAAATATAAAAACATCATATTTAATTAACATATTTTTTGCACTAAAACGATTTATATTTTTCACATTTACCAAGCGTTCTATTTCCATAACAAAAACACCATGGCTTATGCCCCTTGCAATATGACGTCATTGGTGCCAATTGATAAACATTATGACGTCATCATGCTTTGTTAGAGCCGCTTCACGTGGTGTAGGTACAGTTTTGTGATTCTAGCATCTCAGATGCCAGCCAGAATTGTGTTATGCTGAGTCACCCTGCGCCCGAGTGTGTCGTAGACCATGTTGTTTTACCGCAAACTGGTCCTTGATATCTTTTGCGTTGAGAATAGACAGGGACCCAGTTGAATTGGCACCAATTACGTCATAATCTAAGGGGGATAACTCAGGCCTATTTCGCTCGTAAAACGAAGGCCTCATAACGGCATATCACTTTCACACTATTGTGAGCTTCCTACTTTCACTATGAAAAAAATGAGTGTATATTTTCAAACACAGATACTAACTAATTCTAAAATTGCGTTTTGTTTAGAAAAAGAAAGAAAGTGATTTTTGCGTGTACACTTCCCCTTTAAGTAAGTTCTAGTTTCCATTTGTGACGTCACTTCCTGTTATGAGTATTACCCAGAATGCCTTTACTATGCCACTTCCGGTTGTTACACGTATGTCATCGTTGTCATGTGACGTCACTTCCGGATATGCCTGTGACGTCACATGGGGCTTAGGACGGTGGATCCGAACGGAGCCTGTTACCTTACAACTCAAGGGGCCCAGTACAAGGTGAAAGTCGAGTCCAACCATTCCAAACCATCATGCTCCGATGTATCAGACAAATCAATTCCTTGAAAGTTCACTCTAAAGTGCTTTCAGCCAAGGCTCAGGTCATTGCATTCAGAATTAAGATATTTCTATTCGTTTTTCGAGCGTAAACAGTGAACACATAAATATGTAGTGATACTGATCCTCGAAGTCACGACCACGTGTACAGGTAGGTTCCGGGTGTATCCATCCGACAAAGCGACGCAACAACAATTTGTATTACAGAAAACTACGGTTATAACGAACACGCTTATAACGAACTAACGGATATAACGAACTAAATTTTTAGTCCCGACTACTTGCTGTAGTTATACTGTATATATGCCTATAACGAATTACGGTTATGACGAACTAAAATTAGTAGTCCGTTTGAGTTCGTTATAACCGTAGTTTACTGTAGCACTCTAATACATGTCTGAAGATGCACTATTGATATTACACTGTATGAAAGAGTAATATCGTTATAGCACATACATATGGGATAGGAAAACCACTTGGTATTTTTTTTTAATTTGTGGGGGGATAGGGGGTGGGGGGGGAGGGTTGACATTCAAGTAACACACACATCCCACGTCACCAACCACATACGGCTCAAATAAAGTTAAACAAACACACACAAACATACAATTATATATGGAGATTTGCAATACTATGAGCGCGGGGAGTCATTTGGGACCTTATCAACGTATTGCAACTCCGGTCCTGGTATGACGACGGCGCCATCGTCGGCGCACCAAGACGCATACATCTGCTGCACGTTCTATGTTTGTCATGCGTGGCATACTCAGCTATTGAATTCAGTTATTAAAAACTATTATGACAGGATTGTATTTTTCAGCGTCATACATAACTTCGTCTGTTACAGTGAGTGCGCTACAATTTAACGTCACACAGGCAATATTTTGTAACCGTGCGCTTGTGATATTGTAACTATGGAACATTATTTCCACTCTACACAAGATCGCATGATCGTTGGATCAAATAGCAGGGTATGTACGTGCACAATGTGCTTTGACGCCAGCATTTTCATCTAAAAATTATACACAACACCTTTCTATCAGAAAAAAATATTTATTGAAGTAAATGAGTTATAAATTTATTATAATTAGATGTGTTATGTACATAACTAAGGCAGAGTTTGTTGCCAATCTGTAAAAATAATAAAGACGACAAGCCTCTTTCCATAATCAAATGAATCGCGATTGTACGCTTCCGACTATATCATGAACATGTGTTTATGACTATAAGCGTATCTTGCCGGTGGCGCCCATAACAAACATGCAATAGCAAGTCAATTGTTCACCTGAAGAAAAAAACAGGATCATATGGTACAAGTAAAAATACCCGGGTTTTGTTGTGAACAATTGACCTGCCTTTGCATGTGTTTGAGCAGGGTATGCCCACCTTTTCGCGGGCACCTGGTCTTATCACTCTTTGATAGTGATTCATAAACACATGCTCATGATACAGTCGGAATCCCATAATCGACTCTGTGACTTTGGAAAGGGTTTCGTAGCTTTTATTATACCAAGTTATTTGATCAAACAATTAATGTAATAATGCCTACAAACAACGATTATGTTATTCGAGACCTCGTCAGTTGGAACAACTACAAACCTTTCAGGTAAAAAAACTCGACTTGCCTCGAAGTTACACAGACGAGGTTGTGAGTTAGTGGGTATGGTTTTAAGCCGCTTTTTGCAATATTCCAGCAATATCACGGCGGGGGACACCAGAAATGGGCTTCACACATTGTACCCATGTCGGGAATCGAACCCGGGTCTTCGGCGTGACGAGCGAACGCTTTAACCACTAGGCTACCCCACTGCCACAAGACGAGGTAGGTATGAGGGATCATACATAACTTAAGACACGGGGAAAATCTTCACAAATGTTTATGAAAATTTTCATATGGTTGACAATTAGACTATGTTCATTTCAACAAGTTCATAATTATGTCCTATACCAACACTTAATGCATAGTTACGGCTATAATGTGTTATAAAGCTTATTTTAGAGGTTGCGAGAGGTATATTTCTAATATTTGACCCAAGCTCAATTTATTAGGGGATGGAAAATACACTGGACATATGGTACAAAAATGATTTGGGTCACTAAAATTCACTTAATGTTTTACATTTGATGTTTTTTTGTCATATCAAGAGTCTAAAACGAATGAAAAGAACGGAAAAAGACTACTTTTGATCCATTTGAGACATGTCTGACAATGTTTATACTGATATTACAACGTTTTCCGCAACCTTAAATTTAATCATTCCAGTGGGCCAAAAGGTGTGGAATCCTAGATTGGTCATTGTCACATTGTCACATTGTCGCATTGTCGCCCTTACAAAAACAAGCAAAAAGTGTCAAACATAACCAAAGCGCGACTCTGTGACAATGCGACATGGCGACATTTTGGCAATTTGTCGCATTGTCCCGCTTTGAATAACCTTTTTTTATTTTACCAAAGGGCGACAATGCGGGACTTTATCAACCTTGTTCTTTACGGATATAGCCTGGAGTGAGTGAGTGAGTGAGTTGGGTTTAACGCCGCTTTTAACAGTATTCCAGTTATATCACGGCGTGTCAGCTTAATGTGGGAGGAAAGCCCGAAGTGATGCAGGTCTCAGACGTTTACCACTTCGGTGAAACCCACGAGCACGGGTATGGTGCTGACAAACCTAGAAACATAATCGGGGCGAACCGGGATTCGAACCCACAATCATAGATTTCTGGCGTGCCCAAGGGACGCAACTCTGCACAGCGAATCGCGGCGCCTTAGACGACTGGGCCACCCGTGCCCCCTATAGCCTGGAAGTAATACAGAATAAAACACATTAGGTATCGATTAGGGATCGAGATACACGGAAGTTTTCATTGGTAAAACTAATGGTTTGAATTGCTGATGTCTCATCCTGCTTTTTTCTCCGCCAACGAATAACACAGACTGCGACGATAACGACGGTTAAGACCGCTATGACAATGAACACTGCCAGCACCCATATCGGTACAGGTGTTTTAGAATCATCCTTCTCCTGAAGCGTCCCGTCCCCACAGTTGTCTAACCCATTGCCAAGGAGACGGCGAGATATGCACACGTTGTTGGAGCAGGTGTAGTCCCCGGAGTAGCAGGGAGCTGAAGAACATATAGCGAAACATTGCACTGGAAATATTAGCATAATTATATATGTCATCCCTCGCCGAGTCAATGTTTAAAATATTAATGTACAATGTCAAAGGGTTTTTTATTGTCACTGTTTAAACGGTCAATATAATTTGGTCAAAATTTAAAGAACATATTGCTATGACTAATCAACGTCATTACTTCACTTGGCCCCGTTTGACAAAGCGATCGTAGCGCTCCGACCTTCTGTGTTAAAGTATGGGAGTTACGATCACCTTAACCTTACGACTGTCTGTGTTAAAGTATGGGAGTTACGATCACCCCAGCGCTACAACTATCTCTATTAAAGTATGTGAGTTACGATCACCCCAGCGCTACAACTTTCTGTATTAAAGTATGGGAGTTACGATCACCCCAGCGCTACAACTTTCTCTATTAAAGTATGGGAGTTACGATCACCCCAGCGCTACAACTATCTCTATTAAAGTATGTGAGTTACGATCACCCCAGCGCTACAACTTTCTGTATTAAAGTATGGGAGTTACGATCACCCCAGCGCTACAACTTTCTCTATTAAAGTATGGGAGTTACGATCACCCCAGCGCTACAACTGTCTGTGTTAAAGTATGTGAGTTACGGTCACCCCAGCGCTACAACTTTCTGTGTTAAAGTATGGGAGTTATGATTACCCCAGCGCTGCAACTTTCTGTATTAAAGTATGGGAGTTACGATCACCCCAGCGCTACAACTTTCTGTATTAAAGTATGGGAGTTACGATCACCCCAGCGCTACAACTTTCTGTATTAAAGTATGGGAGTTACGATCACCCCAGCGCTACAACTGTCTGTGTTAAAGTATGGGAGTTACGATCACCCCAGCGCTACAACTTTGTGTATTAAAGTATGGGAGTTACGATTACCCCAGCGCTACAACTGCCTGTATTAAAGTATGGGAGTTACGATTACCCCAGCGCTACAACTGTCTCTATTAAAGTATGGGAGTTACGATTACCCCAGCGCTACAACTGTCTGTGTTAAAGTATGGGAGTTACGATTACCCCAGCGCTACAACTTTCTGTATTAAAGTATGGGAGTTACAATCACCTTAGCCTCACGACTGTCTGTGTTAAAGTATGGGAGTTACGATCACCTGAGCCTTACGACTGTCTGTGTTAATGTATTGGAGTTACGATCACCTTAGCATCACGATTGTCTGTGTTAAAGTATGGGAGTTACGATCAGCTAAGCCTCACGACTGTCTGTGTTAAAGTATGGGAGTTACGATCAGCTTACCGTCACGACTGTATGTGCTAAAGTATGGGAGTTACGATCAGCTAAGCCTCACGACTGTATGTGCTAAAGTATGGGAGTTACGATCACCTCAGCCTTACGACTGTCTGTATTAAAGTATGGGAGTTACGATCACCTTAGCATCACGATTGTCTGTGTTAAAGTATGAGAGTTACGATCCCCTTAGCCTTACGACTGTCTGTATTAAAGTATGGGAGTTACGATCACCAGAACCTTACGACTGTCTGTGTTAAAGTACTGGAGTTACGATCACCTGAGACTTACGACTGTCTGTATTAAAGTATGGGAGTTACGATCACCTGAGCCTTACGAGTGTCTGTGTTAAAGTATGGGAGTTACGACCACCTTAGCCTTATGAGTGTCTGTGCTAAAGTTTGGGAGTTAAACCAAAGAATCAAGCGACAGCCTGGTTCAAGCGAGAGGGAAACCTGAGCGCTCAGTTCGCATCGTTAAAACGGCAATGCTTCTCGTTTGATATTGTGTGCTATCATATTATTCAGTGAACCGCAACATGTATAATTTAATTGCCCAGCTTAATGGTCTTGTGATAAAAATGTCATTGAGTCAGACAAAATGTAAAAAAGTGTAATTACATTCGAGGAAAAAATCGATTGGTTATTTTCCGCTAAAAATAGCATTTCATCCCTGTGTTATCAGACCACCACCATCACTAGAACTCTAAATAGAGTTAACAAGCTACAAACTATCACTAAATGTACACAAAGTGTTAACAGACTACCAACCATTACTGAATGCACAATACAAAGTGTTAACAGACTACAAACCATTACTGAATGCACAGTACAAAATGTTAACAGACTACCAACCATTACTGAATGCACAATACAAAGTGTTAACAGACTACCAACCATTACTGAATGCACAATACAAAGTGTTAACAGACTACTAACCACCACAGAATGCACAATACAAAGTGTTAACTGACTACCAACCATTACTGAATGCACAATACAAAGTGTTAACAGACTACTAACCACCACAGAATGCACAATACAAAGTGTTAACAGACTACCAACCATTACTGAATGCACAATACAAAGTGTTAACAGACTACCAACCATTACTGAATGCACAATACAAAGTGTTAACAGACTACAAACCATTACTGAATGCACAATACAAAGTGTTAACCGACTACCAACCATTACTGAATGCACAATACAAAGAGTTAACAGACTACCAACCATTACTGAATGCACAATCAAAGTGTTAACAGACTACCAACCACCACAGAATGCACAATACAAAGTGTTAACAGACTACCAACCATTACTGAATGCACAATACAAAGTGTTAACAGACTACCAACCATTACTGAATGCACAATACAAAGTGTTAACCGACTACCAACCACCACAGAATGCACAATACAAAGTGTTAACAGACTACAAACCATTACTGAATGCACAATACAAAGAGTTAACAGACTACCAACCATTACTGAATGCACAATACAAAGTGTTAACAGACTACCAACCACCACAGAATGCACAATACAAAGTGTTAACAGACTACTAACCACCACAGAATGCGCAATACAAAGAGTTAACAGACTAACAACCACCACTGAATGCACAATAAAAAGAGTTAACAGACTGAAAAGATCAAGATAACATCAATGAACTGTAGGGGTATTCATGACAGGGTTAAAAGACAACAGACATTTAATTTTCTTAAGCGTAAAAGGTCCACAATATACTGTTTGCAAGATGTACTTTTTACTGAAGATATGAAACAGACAATATGCCAAGAATGGGGTAACAAACATTGCTTCTTTAGCTCATATAAAAGTAACGCTCGTGGCGTCGCCATACTCTTTTCAAATAATCTTGCGTTTAATATTGACACTATCTTTTGTGACGGCAAGGGCAATATGATTACAATTGAAATCACAATAGATAAATATAAACTTGGATTGATAAATTTGTATGGACCTAATACTGATGATCAGAAGTTTTATGAAGAACTGAACCTGTTGACAAAATCCTGAAGCAGCGATCACATTGTAATTTGTGGCGATTGGAATGTAGTCCAAGATTTCTTTATGGATACATATAATCTTGGGTTTGTGTTAACAGACTACCAACCACCACCGAATGCACAATACAAAGTGTTAACAGACTACCAACCAGTATTGTATGCAGTCAGGAGGAGATTGAAACGAGGCCCATCCCTGCTTCCTCCAGGCCTGAAAGAGATGGAGAGGTCGACTCGCCGGAAGAAGCGGGGGACGTTTGTAACAGGAAACCGGGTCCTGCATCTCTCACCTGGAAGATTGAGACGTCGATATGAAGGCATCATTTCTCCAACAATGTACCTTCAGGGCGTGACGAACTACATAACCGGGAATTTGACAAGACTGTGGGCGAGAGGGTCAATGATAAACTTGTTCATGATGGCTATGTGCAGGTCGGAGGATTACGTCTATAATAAATGGTTGAAAGGTATAGAGGGAAGGATATATTGAATCATTCTGGTTGCGAGTTCACTGTACGACAGTGAGACAATGATATATTGTTTCGTTCTAACTATTCATTCACTGGACGAGACAATAAATATTGTGTCATTTGGAGAAAATCATGTACTTGTTCATTCTGGTTGTGAGTTCACTATATGACAGTGAGCAATGATATATTGTTTCATCTGACTGCACGTGCACTGTATATAAGCGAGACAAGGACAATGGTTCTCATTCTGAGTGCAAGTGAACTGTCGGGTAGAGGGACAATCATATACTGGTTCATTCTGGCTACCAATACACAATGTGAAAGAGAGTCAGTGATACACTTATATGAGATTGGTCTTAGGACCGATTCAAATTTTACTGACACACACACTCATTTTGGGCAACATTCTTTTCACACATCGTTGGTCTAACCGTCTGTGGGGATCCTGTAAAACTGCGTGTGAGTGTGTTCACGGTTTGATATATGAGGTGATATTCTTCTGGGTAATAAATTATATTACCATTTAGCGTCACGTGACCAACAGCCTCACAGAAAGGGCCCGGAGTGAATTCGACGAAGGTGAAGGTCGCCATCAGCATCTTGCCTGAAGGTGCCAAGACGGTCAGGTCACAGTCACGTCGGAGGTCAACGGCGACGATGTTGGTGATCTCCACGTTCTCGAGTCCCGGTACCTCCATGTCTAGTCTGTCTCCACACATCGTTCCCATGTCATCTGAAACAAACATCCTACGTTTGATGGCGTGAGTGGATTTGTCGGAACGTAAGTTGCCTGAGGGCGTGATTTGGGTGTTTGCGGAATGGGTGTGTGAGTGGGTGGGTGGTTGGGTACTTGAGTGAGTGAGTGGTCGCTATATTCAGCAATAGTACAACCATTTCATGATGGCTAGCAGAGTGTGCTCGACAACAAGCAATCCGGTCGTCTGTTGTGTTGCTTTTTGTGTGTTTTATCGCCTTACTCAGCAATATTCCGGGTATATGACGGAGGTCTGTAAATAATCGAGTCTGGAACAGACAATCCAGTGATTGGCATCTTCACCAACGATCCGCACAATTGGAATACGATGACATGCATCAACCAAGTCAGCCAGCATGACCACTCGATCCCATTAGTGTGTGATTCGGCGTGCGGGGATGGAGGTGTAATTAAATGCAACACAGTACGATCACATCGGGCAGAGTGTCGTAGGACCCGTGAAGATCCGGGGTAGAATAGGTCTTCAGCAACCAATGCTTGCCGTAAAAGGCGACTAACGGGATCGGATGGTCAAGCTCACTGACTTGGTTGATGCATGTCATCGATCCCAATTGGGTGGATTGATGCTCAGGATATCAATCACTGGATTGTCTGAACCAGAATCGATTATTTACAGACCGTCATATAGCTGGGATATTGCTGAGTGCGGCGTTAAACAACAAACAAACAAGCGTGTCGTTGTATATCATTAAGCCTGGTCCAGACCAGAATATCTATGAGCCGACGTAAGATAGCTGGAATAGTGCTAAGTGAAAAAAAAGCAAACTAACAATAAATATGTGAAGGTGACTTACATTTCTTCACAGTGGAGACAGCATGTACGACAACAGACAGAAAATAAATACTGTAGAGGGCCCTGGAAGAACACACACTTGGCACATACCAACTCATTTTAAGACAGTGATCGCAGTGTTGACAAATATGTGTCTGCCCATACCGGAAGTAGTGTCGAGGACAACGGAAACACTTACTCATTACACGTCACGAATTTCCACTGTATGGAGCCGCGTTGAACGCTGTTGTCGTGTTTCGAGATAGACGTTCCAGAATGTTTATATTAATTATTTGATCTATAGGTGTATTGAACTAACAGTATTTAGGTACATGTACTTTTATTTGCTAGGCTAGTGATGAGAGTGACGGAGCAAGTGACGTCACTTCCGAAACGAAACTTCGGTGGCCAAATGATCCAGGGTTTAAGCCTTATAAAAAAGAGCCATGATACACTGGATAAGCGAGGATGGGGTCCTAATGCTGGGATCGTTTAGCAGAAGGAGGAGAATTGAGTATGGTCATACGTCGCTGTAGGCAATATTCTATTAATATCACGGCCCTGGAACCCCGACATAGCCTGGATGCCGAACCCGGTCCCGAGAGAGAGAGAGAGAGAGAGAGAGAGAGAGAGGGAGGTGGGGGGGAGAGAGAGGGAGCGAGATAGAGAGAGAGGGAGTGAGAGAGAGGGAGATAGAGAGGGGATAGAGAGAGGGAGTAAGAGAGAGGGGAGAGGCAGAGAGAAGGGGAGGGAGAAAGAGGGGGAGAGAGAAATAGAGAGAGAGGGGAGATAGAGAGAGGTATAGAGGGAGAGGTAGTGAGAGAGAGGGGAGAGAGAGAGACAGAACTATAGAGAGGGGAGAGAGAGAGACAGAACTATAGAGAGGGGAGAGAGGGAGGAGGGAGAGAGGGAGGAGAGAGGGGGGGGGGGGGGTCGTATGGTAAGTCACATGATGCCATCTGGTACGCGAAGTTAATAACCGCGAGAGAGAGAGAGAGAGAGAGAGAGAGAGAGAGAGAGAGAGAGAGAGTATGAATAGGTATCAACTTATTAAAATATTAAGCCCCGTTAATAAAACTTGACATATGGCATTGAAAAATTAGCCACCATGGCGACCGAATGTTATGTTGTTATTTTCAATAACATCACATTTACACAACTTTATATGTAGAAGAATTACTTTCCGTTGGTAAAAAACACATTCAACCTGTTTCAGTGATCACTGACTCAAGGAACTCGCCCTATAATGTTAAGGTTAAGAATATGACTTGTTATCCAACAATTGCAAGTAACGGGGTAATGAGATCTATTCACACACATATCAGTCTGTAGATTGTGTTCTATTCACACACACACACACACACACACACACACACACACACACACACACACACACACACACACACACACACACACACACACACACACACACACACACACACTCACTCACACTCTCACTCACACACACTCACACGTTAAAAACACAAATATATATTTACATATTAAAACCATTACTATGACAACACTAAAATTCACACAACTCCTATAAATATTTTCGGACTACTCGTCAATTATTATTCAACTTCTGTGGACATCATTTGGTCAAACTTCTTAGGAAAGCCTTAATCCCTATTCTCGGCGCACGAACTCAAATTTTCTCATCAAGCTGATAATTGAAGATGCAGTAAATTCGTGACCATTCAAAGTGTCTAGAGTATATATTCTGGCTAGCCCCGGGGGTACCTCACTTTCGAGAAATCCCCAATAAAGGAGCTGGCAACAGACACTTTGGTTTCTTTGAAGGTAAGTCATGCTCACTTCACTATTTCTCTAAATTTATAAGTTAAATTGTTTTATAATTTGAATCGTATATGGAGCAACATTATCAGGTATTTAATCTTATGTTATTGACCATGCACAAGGGCAAATATTAAGTGGGTTATCTGTCAAAAGTATGTGCGTTAGGTTTAGACAAAACTATCGTTTGAGTATTAACTCCACGGTATAGCATACTTTGAATATCAAACATGTTCCGAGTCGGAAATAAGGTTGTTAACAATCATGGTAGCAAGCTGTGTATTTTATCTGCGTGTTGATATTTTAGTGTGATTCAGTTATTTTGTTTATGTGAATACATTGTGTAAATGCAAACGAACCACCTCACTTTTATCAGACTTTTTATATCACACGAGGTATGTACATTATATATTAATGTAAGGATTCTATGATTGCATGTATTACTTGTTCATCAACAGACTGCTTTAAACTGGCAGAAAACGTTAATTTCTATAGCTGATGTATTTATGCTAATAGCACAACTAAGCCAGAGCTAAAAGCAGTAATGATATTCATGTAATCATTAAGTTAATCTGTTAGCGATGTACACATAAGATAGGTAACTCTCTTGTACTTACATAGGTCTGAGCATAACGAATTTGTAACACAGCTTCAGCATACATGTCTACATTACGAGCAATGCCTAAAGTGTACATATATCCATATATTATACCATTCAGTAATGTGAATGGACATATTGTTAATGGGCCCGTTAACTCACTTTATGTAGATGCTTACAGATATAGTTTGTTTGCTACGGTAGCTTAGATAAGTTATAGATATATATAGATTATCGATGTATGAGATATACCAGCATAAAAAAATGAATGATATATGCTCAGACGTTTCAGCCAACGCGTGTTGTTATTTATATTTAAATCTGCGTACATTTGATACCGACTTTTCGGCTTAACGAGGTTTATACGTAAATAAGATATAACGTATGGCAGTGCCATTCAGAAAGGCCTAATCATAGCTAGAAGTGTCTGAAAATAAGTGTCACATAAGATTATGTAAGCTTTGTTCAAAGGTATCTTTGAAGACTGACTTTAATAGTGTTATTCGTAATTGGTTCTTTTATCACTCCGCTCATGAAACTTACACATTAAATTCAAATTAAATTAGTCAAATTAAAAACTTTTTTAAAAGTAACCCCATATATGATATACAACGGACAAATGAATCAGAGAAGGTATTTTTTAATCATTAATGTCCAAAGAAGGATTTTAATTAACGGTGGTAACCATAATTTGTTCCACGCACCTACGGTATTCGGTAATAACATCAACAGTTTAAATCATAAGTCCCAAGCACGAGAATCTGAAGGCACACAGGTTTAGTAGCGTGTATGGCCACCATGTACGTTGACAACTGCCACACAACTCCTCCGCATGGACCTTGTGATGCTTGTGAACACATGATTGGGAAGACGACGCCATTGTTGCTGCAAATTGGTGCCAAGTTCTTGCAAATTCTGCCAAGAGGATCCCAGACGTGTTCAAAATTGCTGTGTGGGGTCTGGCATTGTCGTGTTGGAAGATCAAACCGGGTCCATGTGCTGCCATGAAAGGCAGAAGTTCTGGTGCCAGTACCTGGTCGCGGTAAGCAGCAGCGTTGAGGTTGCCAAGGATGACAAGAAGCCTGGAACGTTCATTGCCACAGAAAGCACCCAGCACCATGGCACTTCCGCCTCGAAATCTGTCAACTTCCTGTACACAACACTGGGCGTAACGTTCATGACGGCGCCTCCACACCCTCACCCTACCATCAGCAAATCGAAGATTAAATCGGGATTCATCACTGAAGACGACTTGATTCCAATTCCTCTGAGTCCATTGTAAGTGTCGCTGTGCCCACAATTGACGTTGACGTCTGTGTAATTGAGTCAGAATCGGCCCGCAGTATGGCCGTCGTGCTTGAAGGTGAGCAGTTCTCAGACGGTTTCGAAAAGTGTGCGCACTCTGTCTCCCCCTAAACAGTTCATTTCTGGTTGATGTAGCCGTCAAAAATCGGTTACGGAGGTGGCGTAAGACAATCTGACGACCCTCTGCATGTCTGACGTCACACGTGGTCGACCTGGACGAGACCGATCACCAGTGGTACACGTTTGCTGTAGACGCGTCTGTAAATCATAAACAGTCCGTCGACTACAACCCATCGTCCTTGCGACTTCAGCTACGGACGTTCCCGTCTGCAACATGCCGATGGCACGTTCACGTTGCACATTTGAAAGGCGTGGCATGATAAATGGCCGTAAAGACTTTTGTTTTCTTGTGTTTTTTCTTTTTTGGTTAATGACTGCTAACAAGTATGGCAGAAAACACGTGCGGTATTATGGCCACGTGACCAGTTGCACGTGAAAAAAACACTTTTGCCACTATAGCGCTGTGCACATGATTTTGATCGATTCGCCTGCACAAAAACGGGTGTTATCTGAGGACAATACGTGTCCATTACTGTTTAAATACACAATAAGGGCCCACAATGATAACTGGTCAAAATGTTAAAATTTTAGGATTGTGAAGTTTTTAAATTGGTTCAGTATATATTATCATTGTTTAATATCACATACTATTGTGATCACTGCTTCCTTTATGAGAACTGTAAATGTTCTATATGACTTTGTACTTTATATGTAAAAATATTTCTGAAATCAAATGTGAATTAACAGTCGAGAAATCCCCAATAAAGGAGCTGGCCATAGATACTGTGTTTGGTTTCTTTGAAGATTTTGCCCGATCCCGAGCTAATTTCCCAAGGCTAATTCTAGATATTGTGACGGTCTGAATACGAAAGCGTCAAACCATCATACAAATATGAAATTTTGGAGCTCGATCGTCACATGTTGTCGTTGTACAAAGGCATTGGAAACTGTTCATTGTCATGTCACATAAAGCCACAAGGTTGCGCTGAACTCATTATCTCTTGTGACCGCAATCACGGCTCTGCATCTCCTCGGTACTGACTGTATAAGTGTACGAATTCTCTCCTGTAGAATTCTGCGCCATTCTTCTTTACACGCGTTGGCCAGTTGTGGGAGTGTCTGCGGCGCGTTCTGACGTTGACGTACACGTCGATCGAGCTCATCCCAGAGGTGTTCGATTGGGTTGAGATCTGGAGATCTGGAGCTCTCGACGGTCAGGTTGAAGAATTTGTAGCGATTTGCTGTCAAATGTCCCTGATCGGGTCGAACCGGGATTCGAACACAATCATAGGTTTCTGGCGTGCCCAAGGGACTATCTGTCTTGAGATTGAGTACACACCATCATCTGTTTGTGAGAGTAAGCATTTATGTTTTCGTTGCGCAAATTTTATACCAGTTATGGTAGTTGTATGTGCATTTGTAGCCTATTTTCTACTGTTTATATATTGATTTAGAACTTGACCTTCAAAGTGACATTGACCTTCAAATTGAGCTCTACGGTGGTTTAGAAAATCAGTGATTTTAGGTAAACCTTTAATAACGTCCTATATAGAATTGGTATTTGCAAACGGTGATTTGTATGTGTTCTATAAAGCGATTTTGATGGAATTAACAATTGGAATAAAAAATGGCACATTTTGACAAAATTTTCCATTTTTAAAAAAATATATATTTAATACATTGCAATTCGTTTTTCAATAGCAGGAAAATAAAATTAAAGCGAAACTGGGTCATTATTTGGCTTGCTTTTACTGATAACTAAATTTCTCCGATGTCATAGTTTAAAAAGTAATGATAATTCAAGTCTACAATGTGTTAACTATCACATAAATGATAAAAAAAAAAGATGGCTCCATGCACACACACTTTTTAGGGGACATTATTTGAATTTTTTTCTATTTTTACAACAGAAATGTGCCTTTAAACACAAAAACAGTATCTGATAACAAAATACTTTACCACAACCATCATTTTCTAATCTTCTGGATACAAAAAACATACAGAAATTCTAAGTTTGCTTTGTTCTACTATGGGAAGGGGTATGTCGGTAGTTTTGACTTCCGCGGCCGTTCATCTTCCTGAGGCAAGGGTGTCTACACTTTGATATCGGCTTGTTGACACCTTGGGAAGATTGTGGTCGTTTGGACTTTACCCTTTGAGGCCATTTTGACCTCCTCCTAACGTGGACGTAAATGCGTTATGGCCAACGATAAACACACAGACTGATGGAGTGAATATGTCTTTACGTCGCTTTTAGCAATATTCCAGCAATATCACGGCGGGGGACACCAGAAATGGGCTTTACAGAATGTACCCATGTCGAGAATCGAACCCGGGTCTTCGGCGTGACGAGCGAACGCTTTAACCACTAGGCTACCCGACCGCCCCTACACACAGACTGACTCGTTTACAAAGACCAAATAGACACAATTTTTTTTTTTTTTATGGGTAACAACTTCTTTAATACTGTAAAATGCGACGTTTCGGTATAGATCCTTATACCGTTGTCAAGCAAGATCTATACCGAAGCGTCGCCTTTTACAGTATTAAAGAAGTTGTTATCCATAAAAAAAAAAATTAAAAAAATAAAAAATTGTGTCTATCTTGTCATCCGTCAACTTCTAAGTAATGCCTATCAAACAATTTACAAAGACCAAAGACGTATGTCGATATCTTTGCAAAGATGTATTAGTAACCCGAGCTTGTAGAATCGTTAAAGTGTTGGTTTGTTTTAACAAATAAACAAACAAACAAACAAAAATCTATATTTGGACCCGGAAATGTGGTCACGGGAGCAAGGGAGATAACTCCAACACTAACCTCATTCCTGACGAGAGAAAACAGGGAGACCATGTATTTCTGAGTGACGACACTGACATATGTAAGTATTTATTCAGTCATTTTTTACAGTTAGCTACAGTAACGCGAGTATGTGTTTGTCAACAGTGTGGGGGGATTTCTTCTGGACATTGTAGAAGCGTGAGACAAGAGACCATATAATAGATCTCTGGTGAGAGGTAGTGCAAGCGTCCCAGACTTCCACTCCCAGCCGTGTATTGCGGATTGCCGGGACGGGTGTATGTAATTTCGTACACAAAACAATCTTGTACACGATAAAAATGTAACTGTTCGTATATAATGAAAAAATGATACCCAAGCACAATGCAAAATATGACTTTTCATGATTCGATTTCATTGATTAAGGGGCACTAATCTTTGGCTTCTCGGCTGTCTGACAGTGGCCGCTGGGGCTCACAAGCTGACGTGAGTCGATTTGCTCACTAACGCAACTGAGCGAGACAAGAGACTGGGCTACCGTCTGTAAAGAAAGCGTAAATTAACTTGGAGGCAATATTTGTTTTACGCATTTTTCAACACTTTCAACATTGCTTTCCCGTGATCTGTGAAAAAGTAAAAAAACAGCGCATGTTAATCAATTTCTTTAGCCTAAACAAACAGACAAAAAGAATGGCGGAAGCTCATCCGATGTCATCATATGGAATAACCCTGATGGTTATAGTTTAATAATAAAAAAAGTATCCCTGCAGTGAAAGCAATTTCGGTTTGCGTCGATAATAAGATTACTATAGTACTCACGGAATTGAAAAAAAACTGTTGTGGCACAAATACAGCGTATCAAATGTTTTTATGCCCTTTTACACGTAAAAGTGTGTAAAAATGAGAATAAAACAGACTATTGTGAAACAGGGCATAACCAGGTGTAAGTAGATCAAGGTGACCTATGACACCTGGACGACAGGTGAGAACAGGTGCATAATGCCTATAGTCTGTTTCTGCTATGTCAATTTGGACTTAGTTTTATTTCTGAATGTTGAAAGTGCCGACAAATTACCTCCTGTAAAGTACATTTTTTATTGTTCACTGAGATCAAACTAGCAAATCCAGACTAGTACTTTTCGAGTTGTTTTGTTTTTTCGTATATACAGCTACGTAACACTTTGTGTCGATTTTTAAATTGAGAAAAACATTTTTTTTTCATTTCCGTGAGTACTTTACGTATACTCCCTTGTTGTCATCCACGTTTTCTGGTATAACCCTACACTCAACCCAAAAAGTATGAGAATCTGTACTTTACTGAGTAAGTGTTATCCAGAACATAACATTTGTAACAAATATATAAATAACAACAAAATGGTAAATGAAATGAGTGTTCTTAAAATACTTATAAATTTTCAATTAATACTTTATCAGTTAATTAACTGGGTTTTTTCTATTTCTCAGTAATTTCTCAGTTTCACTCGATAGTTCACAGTTTCACTCAACAGTTAAGTTTCACTCGATGTCTGGTAGAGTCATGGGTTGACGTTTACCTTGGAGACACTTCGAAACGACCAGCTCACTAACATCAGCGCAAAACTTCCATTGAAGCATAAAGCAACTGCTTACACCTTAAAAAAAAAAGCATAATGTTTTGTACACCTCAAAAGCCAATGAGTCAACCGCAATTTATCATCTGTGCACTAAATTATTAATTCAAACTCTACACAGTCGAACATGATGTATATTGTCTAACTTGTCTTATCTTTAGGCACACGAATGAACTTGTAAAAACACACAAAAGTAATATCGATTCGTTTTAATGTTCAAATTTCATTTGTCATAGATATTTCTTGAATGAAAGTAGAAATATTGGTTGGGGGGAGAACACATACATATATAACTAATGTAACTTTATAATAAATAAATCACCAATATTTGTTACAAATAAAATCTAACTTAAATGGTCCCAAAACGCAGAAAATAGCGTTTAAGAGCATCTAATTTAGTTTTGCTTACATTTAAATTTAGCCAAGTTGCACCCCTCAAGATGGTGCCACGTCCGCGGAAACATGTCTTAACATGTTGAAAGTCAAATATTTTTAATTCCTGATGATCAAAGTATATATTTCCAGTAAATAAAACTATGTACATATTTTTTTAATGTACAATATTACATACTAAACTGTGTACAAGGTTACCAAACTTTCCGTGTACAAGGTTGTTTTGTGGACGATATTACTGCAACCTGACTTGAACAGGATACATGTGCATCTAATAGTTACCCTTGTCGAGATAAATATGCCGACATGCAGGTTGAACAAACAGTGATATCAACCCACGAAAGAAGTACAAGGTCTTACATATAAAGCCACATAAAAGATATTGTTTCTCATGACCTTTTTATCATTAGTTTATGATATATCCTGTTTACTTAGAGATCTAGGTCAAAGTCTAATTTAATTTTTTAATCCAAACACCATATACTAAGGGACATGTTATTTGTTAGTTGGGGACTGTGGTGAGATTGGTCTTAAGACTGTATCATATTTTGCTCTCTCTCACACACACACACACACACACACACACACACACACACACACACACACACACACACACACACACACACACACACACACACACACACACACACACACACACACACACAAAAACAACTCACACAAAAACAACACACACACACACACACACACAAAAACAACACACACACACACACACACACAAAAACAACACACACACACAAAAACAACACACACACACACAAAAACAACACACACACACAAAAACAACACACACACACAATAACAACACACACACACACACAAAAACAACACACACACAAAAACAACACACAAACACACACACACACAAAAGCACATACACACACAACATCTCAACATTTGCGCATTCTAGACACACAATTGTGTGTCATGTAAAACCCTGTCTAGCTGTCTAATGAGATGGCTTGGTCAAGTAGCTTTTATTTCACAGATAACAGGGCCACTAGAGACGGAGAAGCTTTATGTTTAGCTTTGCATTATTGATTTGAATACAGTGTTACATTACCACTTTAGCTTCAAGAATATCCAATTTTGAACAAAATAATTATTTTATTTTCCCATCTTGCCACCAAAATCAGTTAGTTTGAATCCGAGGTAATCCCTGGTAGACGCGTCAAAACTGACATCACTTGGGACTAGTGTTATAACCATAAACCAGCGTGTTCCACCATTACTGTGTTGCCTAAACAAGTGACTTAAAAAGGGTATGATGGCTAAAGCAACAATCTGTGCCATTCTCAGGTACAGTGACACACTGACTGTCCCAACTCTGATAGACCCGTGAAGATTCCGGGATAGAATAGGTTTTCAGCAACCCATGCTTGCTGTAAAAGGCGACTATGCTTGTCGTAAAAGGCGACTAACGGGATCGGATGGTCAGGCTCGCTGACTTGTTTGATGCATGTCATCGATTCCAATTGCGTGGATCGATGCTCATGACATTAATCACTGGATTGTTTGCTCCAGACTCTATTATTTACACACCGCCGTCATATAGCTGGAATATTGCTGAGTGCGGTGTTAAACAACAAACCAACCAACCGACCAACCCAACTCTGATGTATTAAGATATGTTTAATATGGACAGTGCTGAGTCATCTCAATATCACTATATCTACTCAGTGCCATTATTGAAGTGTCACACTGATTATAAGAGTAAATATTATAACATCATCAGCATTTTCAGCTTCCAAGCGAGCATTTTCTCTGGAAAGAACCATTTTATACCCACATTGACTGTTACTTGTCATGTATTGCATGTGCATGGACTAAACCAATGGTTGCATTCATGTGTTTGTTTTGGGTAGCTTTTTCCATCACACTTCATTGTTTTTAGTTGTCCATTTTTCCAGTTACATAAAAGCACCCAATCAGTGCGACACAGGCATAAACAACATGTTCTTCATTTGTTACTGTCAGAGTCAACATACTAAGATCTATTGACGCTTGTACGTATGTATTCATGTTTGACACCCTACATACTTAAGTGAACCTATAATGATGCGACCGCCTCCGTTGTCTAATGGTAGAGGGTCCACCTGGAGAATGGAAGGTCCGGGGTTCCATCCCCAGCCGTGTCATACCAAAAGACGTTAAAAGATAGTACTTGTTGTTACCCTGTCTGGCGCTCGGCATTAAGGGGTGAAAACAAGGACTGGTCAGCTCAGAGTCAGTATACTGTATGTTGCAGTAAACACATGTAAATGTATCAGTAAGCAGTAGTAAAAAATGTAAACAGCTGTAAATGCAGCAGTAAACATGTAAATGTATCAGTAAGCAGCTGTAAACAAATGTAAACAGCTGAAAATGCAGCAGTAAATAGCTGTAAATGTATCTGTAAGCTGCAGTAAACTAATGTAAACAGCGGTAAATGCAGCAGTAAATAGCTGTAAATGTATCCGTAAGCAGCAGTTAACACATGTAAATGTATCAGTAAGCAGCACTTAACATATGTAAACCTGTAAATGCAGCAGTAAACAGCTGTAAATGTATCTGTAAGCTGCAGTAAACACATGTAAATGTATCAGTAAGCAGCAGTAAACAAATGTAGACCGCTGAAAATGCAGCAGTAAACATGTAAATGTATCAGTAAGCAGCAGTAAACTAATGTAAACAGCTGAAAATGCAGCAGTAAATAGCTGTAAATGTATCCATAAGCTGCAGTAAACAAATGTAAATGTATCAGTTAGCAGCAGTAAACAAATGTAAACAGCTGTAAATGCAGCAGTAAACAAATGTTAATGTATCAGTAAGCAGCAGTAAACAAATGTAAACAGCTGAAAATGCAGCAGTAAACATGTAAATGTATCAGTAAGCAGCAGTAAACTAATGTTAACAGCTGAAATTGCAGCAGTAAACGCAGATGTAAATGTATCAGTAAATGCAGCAGTAAACACGTATAAATGTATCAGTAAGCTGCAGTAAACACATGTAAACAGCTGTAAATGCAACAGTAAACACATGTAAATGTATCAGTAAGCAGCAGTAAACAAATGTAAACAGCTGTAAATGCAGCAGTAAACACATGTAAATGTATCAGTAAGCAGCAGTAAACAAATGTAAACAGCTGTAAATGCAGCAGTAGACATGTAAATGTATCAGTAAGCAGCAGTAAACAAATGTAAACAGGTGTAAATGCAGCAGTAGACATGTAAATGTATCAGTAAGCAGCTGTAAAGAAATGTAAACAGCTGTAAATGTATCCATAAGCAGCAGTAAACTCGTGTAAGCAACAGTAAATGCAGTTGTTATGAGAGACACAGTAGTTGAAGGGGCAGTAAATTGATGTGTGTCTTTATTTTGTCCAAATGAGTATAACCATGATAACATCATTGTTTTCAGCTTGAGACATGGCAGATCCTGTCTCCCCTTTGAGCATGACACTCCCCCTGACCCTTACTCTCCCCGACGGTGGAGACGTCACTATTGACCAGCTGACCGATGCCCACATGACCGAGATGTATGCGATGATTGTGGATGCTGCCCAGCATGGCGAGGGCTATGGCATGGATGAATATCTAAATGAGGAAGGATTTCGATCTGAATTGGGGACCGGCCAGAAACTGGCTATCATGAGACGAGACACAGGTGAGCTGATAGCAGGGGTGGGAAACAGCATCGGACATACATGCCGGACACAGGTGGTCGTGGAAGCCTTCCTCGTTGTAAAACGCTCTGAACGAGGTCGAAAACTTGGATACCTCATCCTCCATTTATCAATTCTACTGGCACGCGACTATGGTTATTTTGGACTTTTGTTGAACATTGTCAGAAATAACACAGTCATGCAGAAACTGTCTGATTATTTTGGTTTTACGCGAGTCGGAGAGCTGCCTGTGAGCTGTCTACTGCCCAGTGGTCAGTTCGAGGGAGGACTGTTGTACTACCTCGATGTTCGCAAGCTGGATGCTTTGAAGAATCTTATTCAGAAAAAGGATGGAAAATATGTATTTGTCATTTCATGATCATATTTTAGTGATTTCTTGAACAAAGGATATAAACAATAAAGAAATATTGGGGACTTTTTTCCACAGTGTTAATATAAATGTTAAGTTTGCAGGAAATTTGTAACAATGGTGTGTAAATTATCAAATGTGTTTAAATGGCTGATAACAAACCTTTTTCATCCAGCCGTCCACTTCTCAATGGGGACAAATAGACTCATAAACTATTTAAGTTAGACAAATGAAATTTTACACACTTATGTTACTGTTCACGATCTCAAATGAATTTAAAAATTGGACTTGTACATATATATTTTTTACTGAGTTATGGCCCTTGCTTCATGCTTTTTCAGAACAACTGAAGTTAATTGAATAAAACTCAGCTTATCCAAGAGATACTTATCAAATAGATGCATATCAAGACTGAGTTTGAAAGTTGGTGCCATGAATTTTTATTTTAATAGTTATGTTGCTTGCCACATGCTTTCAGATTCAGTTACAGCCCTTGATCCATGTTATTTTACTTTGTGCATAGTAGCTGTGATGTATATATAGAATACTAAACGAGCCCCCGTGTAATACCAATTTTATGAAACGAGTGAATAGTTGTGGTATTTGACGAGCGAAAGCGAGTCAGATACCACAACTATTCACGAGTTTCATAAAATTGGTTTTACACGGTAGCGAGTTTAGTATTTTATTTATCACTTGCCATTTAAAACGTTTTTAGAATTACACTGTCGAGTGTGAATAGGCTGACACCTACACGATCCACGGCAAAATACAATTGAGTTTAACAGAATAATACTTCAAACACGTCAAAAGTTGAAACGTATGAATTTAATACCATACAACGGTCTATCTTTAGAATTCAGGCGTCCGTTCCACAAAATTATAGTAGCGTTAAGGTTATCGCAACTCACATACTTTAACTTAGACCAACGAGTGTCGTTGCGCTACCGCACGATCGCCTTGTGGAACGGAGCCTTGCACCTCAAAGTTTACAATGACGTCACAATACCCGATGACGTAATTTGTGAATTTTGTTGCAAGATCCTTCGGCGAAACAATGCCATGTGACGTCAGCCTAGCAACAAGGTTGCTGTGGTCATCGAGTGTGCTTAAGCTCCCCTCAGTGATCTATCATCTCCACACGCAATGTCGTTGAATAAGCCAAGGGATGTTGAGAGCTTTCAATATTTTTCGTGAAACGTGTTCCGAGAGTACATAAGCACGCGTTTTGGTATTACGCAATGTGTAATACAACTGTATGTTTATTAAACGGGTGATCTCTTCACGGGCAAGTAATAAACAAGTTTTCTTAACAACTGCTGTAGTTACATGAATGAAACTTTGCAAGCATATGTAAGAGAGCCTATACTTCTCAAGACTAAATTTGAAAATTGATGCCATTAATTATTTTTTCGAGAGAAGGGGCCTTTTGTAATTTCATATTTAATCAGATTTTCTCATGACATAAAACCACCCATGCCTATCTCTTCTTAAGCCTTTATAGGACTCTTTTTTACAGTTAACGTTAACTTCCATATTATTCACTACTAATAGGAACAAACAAAATTCTAATGTGCCCCATGGCAGGGGAGTTTGCATGGGTAGCCCAGTTGTCTGAGTGCAGAGTTGCATCCCTTGAGCTGTACAGAAACGTATGTTTGTGGGGTCGAATCCCGGTTCGCTCCAATTATGTTTCTAGGTTTGGCAGCACCATACCTGTGCTCACATGTTTCAACAAAGTGGTAAATGTCTAAGACAGGCATCACTTTGAGCTTCCTCCCACATTAAGCTGACACACCATGATATAACTGGAATACAGTTCAAAATGGTGTTACTCACTCACTCTCTTATGGCGGGGTATAGTGATAACGCTGTTTGACCTCTGACGTTTTAGTACATAAGAATGGCTATTATGAGCAAAAAACAGGATTTTTCCATCCTCAAGAAAAAATCTAACAATGAGTCCATGAACATGGTGAATTAAGATGAATTTTGTACATGTTTTACCATATGTTTGGAAACTCATTGGAAAATCAGTTTGGGTCAAAGACTTTGTTCAAATATTCAAATATTTATAAATTGCTGCTCGAAAAGTTCTAATATCGGACTCCTCGACACATTTTAGGTTAATGTGAACATTTAGTGTTCAAGTCCAAAACATGCATGTGTTGAAATGAACAGGTCTAATTGTCATGCATATAGGTTAGGTCTTCAGCAACCCATGCTTGCCGTAAAAGGCGACTATGCTTGTCGTAAAAAGCGACTAACGGGATCGGGTGGTCAGACTCGCTGACTTGGTTGATGCATGTCATCGATCCCAATTGCGTGGATCGATGCTCATGATGTCAATCACTGGATTGTCTGGTCCAGACTCGATTATTTACAGACCGCCATCATATAGCTGGAATTTTGCTGAATGCGGCGTTAAACAACAAACAAACAAACAACACATGAGCAGGGCTGTTTCGTCCTCTGTTGTACATTTTAGAGGTCATGCAATGATACTGCACTGTCCAATATTGAAACCTTTTTAGGTATTTTAATTCGTTTTGGAATGGAATACTAATGTATACATAACTCACTCAGTTTTACTCATTGTAAGGTGCTTCTCAAATAAATATATATACAATCTTATATTTGTTTCCATTTTATTATTCATGAAAGTATTTATGGTCATCCACCCAAAAATCAGAAGGTCACATTACATAATGTATGTATCATTTGCAAGGAATTGTTTATTTCAAACCCAATACATATGTGATTTTGTCAGACCAATCAATGTCGCATTTATTATCTTCAACGTAGTGGCACCGCCTCCATGGGCTAGTGGGTAGAGTGTCTGCCCGAAGAGCAGAAGGTCAGTGGTTCTATCCCCGACTGATGGTAAAAGATGGTGCTTGTTGTTACCCTGCCTGGCACTCGGCTTTAAGGGGCTGATACAAGGAAGGTCAGGTTGGAGTCGGGATACTGTGTCTGAGTGGGGTGTTCATGTTAAACTGCGGCATGGTATCTCAGTGGGCTAACACAATAAATCGGCATCAGTCCGGACTTGTACAAGCAGCCACACACACATATATCACAGTCTGCACACCTGCCTGGCTAGTCAACTTAATGGCTATATCACAGTCTGCACACCTGGCTTGCTTGTCAACTAAATGGCTATATCACAGTCTGCACACCATTGCTGGCGAGTCAACCTTGTGACTATATCACAGTCTGCACACCATTGCTGGCGAGTCAACCTTGTGACTATATCATGGTCTCCCTACCTGGCTGGCGAGTCAACCTTGTGGCTATATCACAGTCTGCACATCTGGCTGGCTATTCAATCTTGTGGCTATATCCCAGTCGCACACCATTGCTGACTAGTCAACCTTGTGGCTATATCACAGTCTGCACATCTGGATGGCTAGTCAACCTTGTGGCAATATCACAGTCTGAACACCTGACTGGCTAGTCAACCTTGGGGCTATATCACATTTTCCAGACCTGACTGGCTAGTCAACCTTGTGGCTATATCACAGTCTGCATACCTGACTGGCTAGTCAACCTTGTGACTATATCACACTCTGCACATCATTGCTGGCTAGTCAACCTTGTGGCTATATCACAGTCTGAACACCAGACTGGCTAGTCAGCCTTGTGGCTATATCACAGTCTGCACACCTGACTGGCTAGCCAACCTTGTGGCTATATCATGGTCTGCACACCTGGCTGGCTAGTCAACCTTGTGGTTATATCACACTCTGCACACCTGGCTGGCTAGTCAACCTTGTGGCTATATCACAGTCTGAACACCAGACTGGCTAGTCAGCCTTGTGGCTATATCACAGTCTGCACACCTGACTGGCTAGCCAACCTTGTGGCTATATCATGGTCTGCACATCATTGCTGGCTAGTCAACCATGTGGCTATATCACAGTATGCACACCTGGCTGGCTAGTCAACCTTGTGGCTGTATCATGGTCTGCTCACCTGGCTGGCTAGTCAAGCTTGTGACTATATCACAGTATGCACTCCTGGCTGGCTAGTCAACCTTGTGACTATATCACAGTATGCACACCTGGCTGGCTAGTCAACCTTGTTACTATATCACAGTATGCACACCTGGCTGGCTAGTCAACCTTGTGACTATATCACAGTATGCACACCTGGCTGGCTAGTCAACCTTGTGGCTATATCACAGTCTGCACACATGGCTGGCTAGTCAACCTTGTGACTATATCACAGTATGCACACCTGGCTGGCTAGTCAACCTTGTGGTTATATCACACTCTGCACACCTGGCTGGCTAGTCAACCTTGTGGCTATATCACAGTCTGAACACCAGACTGGCTAGTCAGCCTTGTGGCTATATCACAGTCTGCACACCTGACTGGCTAGCCAACCTTGTGGCTATATCATGGTCTGCACATCATTGCTGGCTAGTCAACCTTGTGGCTATATCACAGTATGCACACCTGGCTGGCTAGTCAACCACGTGGCTATATCACAGTCTGCACACCTGGCTGGCGAGTGAACCTTGTGGCTATATCACAGTCTGCACACGTGGCTTGCTTGTCAACTGAATGGCTATATCACAGTCTGCACACCATTGCTGGCGAGTCAACCTTGTGGCTATATCACTGTCTGCACACTTGGCTGGCTAGTCAACCTTGTGGCTATATCACAGTCTGCACACTTGGCTGGCTAGTCAACCTTGTGGCTATATCACACTCTGTACACTTGACTGGCTAGTCAACCTTGTGGCTATATCACAGTCTGCACACTTGGCTGGCTAGTCAACCTTGTGGCTATATCACACTCTGCACACTTGACTGGCAAGTCAACCTTGTGACTATATCACTGTCTGCACACTTGGCTGGCTAGTCAACCTTGTGGCTATATCACAGTCTGCACACTTGGCTGGCTAGTCAACCTTGTGACTATATCTCAGTATGCACACCTGGCTGGCTAGTCAACCTTGTGACTATATCACAGTCTGCACACCTGGCTGGCTAGTCAGCCTTGTGGCTATATCACTGTCTGCACACCTGGCTGGCTAGTCAACCTTGTGACTATATCACAGTATGCACACCTGGCTGGCTAGTCAACCTTGTGGCTATATCACACTCTGCACACTTGACTGGCAAGTCAACCTTGTGACTATATCACTGTCTGCACACTTGGCTGGCTAGTCAACCTTGTGGCTATATCACATTCTGCACACTTGACTGGCTAGTCAACCTTGTGACTATATCACAGTCTGCACACATGGCTGGCTAGTCAACCTTGTGACTATATCACAGTATGCACACCTGGCTGGCTAGTCAACCTTGTGACTATATCACAGTATGCACACCTGGCTGGCTAGTCAACCTTGTGACTATATCACAGTATGCACACCTGGCTGGTTAGTCAACCTTGTGGCTATAGCACAGTCTGCACACTTGGCTGGCTAGTCAACCTTGTGGCTATATCACACTCTGCACACTTGACTGGCAAGTCAACCTTGTGACTATATCACTGTCTGCACACTTGGCTGGCTAGTCAACCTTGTGGCTATATCACATTCTGCACACTTGACTGGCTAGTCAACCTTGTGGCTATATCACAGTCTGCACACATGGCTGGCTAGTCAACCTTGTGACTATATCACAGTATGCACACCTGGCTGGCTAGTCAACCTTGTGGTTATATCACACTCTGCACACCTGGCTGGCTAGTCAACCTTGTGGCTATATCACAGTCTGAACACCAGACTGGCTAGTCAGCCTTGTGGCTATATCACAGTCTGCACACCTGACTGGCTAGCCAACCTTGTGGCTATATCATGGTCTGCACATCATTGCTGGCTAGTCAACCTTGTGGCTATATCACAGTATGCACACCTGGCTGGCTAGTCAACCATGTGGCTATATCACAGTCTGCACACCTGGCTGGCGAGTGAACCTTGTGGCTATATCATAGTCTGCACACGTGGCTTGCTTGTCAACTGAATGGCTATATCACAGTCTGCACACCATTGCTGGCGAGTCAACCTTGTGGCTATATCACTGTCTGCACACTTGGCTGGCTAGTCAACCTTGTGGCTATATCACAGTCTGAACACCAGACTGGCTAGTCAGCCTTGTGGCTATATCACAGTCTGCACACCTGACTGGCTAGTCAACCTTGTGACTATATCACAGTCTGCACACCTGGCTGGCTAGTCAACCTTGTGGCTATATCATGGTCTGCACATCATTGCTGGCTAGTCAACCTTGTGGCTATATCACAGTATGCACACCTGGCTGGCTAGTCAACCTTGTGACTATATCACAGTCTGCACACCTGGCTGACTAGTCAACCTTGTGACTATATCACAGTATGCACACCTGGCTGGCTAGTCAACCTTGTGACTATATCACAGTATGCACACCTGGCTGGCTAGTCAGCCTTGTGACTATATCACAGTATGCCCACCTGGCTGGCTAGTCAACCTTGTGACTATATCACAGTATGCACACCTGGCTGGTTAGTCAACCTTGTGGCTATAGCACAGTCTGCACACTTGGCTGGCTAGTCAACCTTGTGGCTATATCACACTCTGCACACTTGACTGGCAAGTCAACCTTGTGACTATATCACTGTCTGCACACTTGGCTGGCTAGTCAACCTTGTGGCTATATCACAGTCTGCACACTTGACTGGCTAGTCAACCTTGTGACTATATCACTGTCTGCACACTTGACTGGCTAGTCAACCTTGTGGCTATATCACAGTCTGCATACCTGCCTGGCTAGACAATCTTGTGGCTATGTCACACTCTGCACATCATTGCCGGCTAGTCAACCTTGTGGCTATATCACAGTCTGCACACCTGACCGGCTAGTCAACCTTGTGGCTATGTCACACTCTGCACATAATTGCCGGCTAGTCAACCTTGTGGCTTTATCACAGTCTGAACACCTGACCGGCTAGACAACCTTGTGGCTATATCACTGTCTGCACACTTGGCTGGCTAGTCAACCTTGTGGCTATATCACACTCTGCACATCATTGCTGGCTAGTCAACCTTGTGGCTATATCACAGTCTGCACACCTGGCTGGCTAGTCAACCTTGAGGCTATATCACAGTCTGCACACTTGGCTGGCTAGTCAACCTTGTGGCTATATCACAGTCTGCACACCTGACTGGCTAGTCAACCTTGTGACTATATCACTGTCTGCACACTTGGCTGGCTAGTCAACCTTGTGGCTATATCACAGTCTGCACACTTGGCTGGCTAGTCAACCTTGTGGCTATATCACAGTTTGCACACTTGGCTGGCTAGTCAACCTTGTGGCTATATCACAGTCTGCACACTTGGCTGGCTAGTCAACCTTGTGGCTATATCACAGTCTGCACACTTGGCTGGCTAGTCAACCTTGTGGCTATATCACAGTCTGCACACTTGGCTGGCTAGTCAACCTTGTGGCTATATCACAGTCTGCACACTTGGCTGGTTAGTCAACCTTGTGGCTATATCACAGTCTGCACACTTGGCTGGCTAGTCAACCTTGTGGCTATATCACAGTCTGCACACTTGGCTGGCTAGTCGACCTTGTGGCTATATCATGTTCTGCACACCTGACTCGCTAGTCAACCTTATGTCTCATTCACAGTTTGCACACCTGGCTTACTTGTCAATCTGGTGGTCATTTCATTGTTTCCACTTAAGAGGCGTTTTCGGGTTTGGGTGGTCAGGCCCGCTGACTTGTTTGATGCATGTCAATGTATCCCAATTACGTGGATCAATGCTCATGATATTTGATAATTGTCAAAGTACGACCGACCCCAGCTTCACTCACATCACAATCAGTGTGGGGGGAGTTGGCGGTCTGCGTCAATATTGACAGAACATCGTCACTACAGTAGCCATCCCGCAATTTGTTCCTTATCCGTCATACATTTTGTCACTAAACTGCAAACGAATATCGATGCTCACGATATCAATCACTGAATTGTCTGTTCCAGACTCGATTATTTACAGACCGCCGACATAGTGCGGCGATAAACAACAAACAAACAATCCATGTCAGACCTCGATGACAAATACGCCTGGTGGTGGTATCATGTGAAAGTTCAAACTTTACACTCATTTCCCCTAGATGGGGAAGAATTAACCAACTAAACGCAGCCTTGAACCCATTCATGGAACTGATCCGTACACTGCTTATGTGCATACCGTTCACATACAAATGATAACGTTTATAAAACTTTTGAGGACATGTTCGGTATTTTCTCACTGAAGCAAACAATAATAAAAGTCAACATTAGAAATTTGTAAAAAGACACTTTATTCATGACAAAGCCCACAGGTCCATATTAAAAATTACAGGTATCGAATCAAAAGTGGGGCGACCATAAAATGAAACACTGTAGGTTTGTCTCCCAATTGGTCAGATTTTATGCTAACGGGGAAATGTAAATGTGCTTCATATAAAGTGGTGTAAATGTTATGTTACTGAAAATAACTATATGACATTTGGTCATTCGTCTTATCAATGTTCATCAGGGGGCTCGGGTGGCCCAGTCGTCTAAGTCGCTGTGCAGAGTTGCGTCCCTTGGGCACGCCAGAAACCTATGATTGTGGGTTCGAATCCCGGTTCGCCCCGATTATGTTTCTAGGTTTGTCAGCACCATACCCGTGCTCGTGGGTTTCACCGAAGTGGTAAACGTCTAAGACCTGCATCACTTCGGGCTTTCCTCCCATATTAAGCTGACACGCCGTGATATAACTGGAATACTGTTAAAAGCGGCGTTAAACCCAACTCACTCACTCAATGTTCATCATAGCAAATTCATTGATAAAAGCATACCTGGTACAAGATGGGTGGTGTAACAACTCAAAGGACAATGTCAGTATCAGGTGTGACCACCATGTGCGTTGATGCAGGCGAAGCAGCTGCGGCGCTACCGGCTCGTTTTGATCCTGTCGTAGGCGTCGTTCGATCTCATCCCATAAATGTTCTATTGGGAAGAGGTCAGGAGAAACAGCACCAGACACCCAGACCCAATATCTCTGTTGGAGATATAGTTATGCTGAATGAGTCTTCACCAAGAAAGATGTGGCCATTGGGTAATGTGATCACAACATTTCCAGGAAGAGATGGGCTTGTGAGGACTGTAGAAGTAAAATCTAGAGGATTAACGTTCATAAGACCAATTCATAAACTCTGTTTACTGGAATCAGTGTCGGACTAGTGTTAAATTTTCGTTAACGAACAAGAACTAACATTTTGTTACATGTTAGTGACAGTTTATGGTTTTTTCCCGGATCAGATCCGGATATTAATACAGGCAGGGTTAAAAGCCGGAGGTTATGTCAGCTGAGGTTGACAAAATTCACAGTATTTGTGGCAATAGGGGCCAAGAAATTTTGTGAGTATGTACACAATATGTGTCATTAAATTGTCTTTCTGTTGTTAGGGATAGGTTTGTATGGTTAGGACTTTTTCATGCTAAATTTATTGTTTATTTGATATGACTGTAGAGCTCGTGCGTTTGTGTCACTTATTTTCGTGACATGCTGGTAAATACGTTATACAAAGTAGTACTTTAGTACTTTGCTAACATTAATATTTAATGAAATATCAGTAAATGTGTCATTGAATAGACAGTTTGAGATATTGAGAAAACTATCTTAAGGTTGTTTTATTTTGTGGACAAGAGAATAAACGAGTGCAAGATAAACCCCCTTTTGTCAACCTTACAACAATAATCTTAGTACTGAGCAATATCAAGTGTGACAGGGTCTTATGATCGTGATTTTGAATCACAGATTCCCCTTTTTATGATACCGTGCTTGGAACTTTGTGCTTTCCTCTAACATTTGGAGCTGACACATTCATTTCTATTCAATGTGTGTCGTGTCCTGTTATGTATGCATTATAACAAGTACATTAGAGTCACCGTGAATCTAAATTCAACTCCCTCTTCAAGGAATCTCTTCAAGATGGAAATGCAACAAGAGGCACAGGAAACAAACTTAGGACATATAGGACAGTTAAAAATGAAATAAAATTAGAACCCTATCTCAGTCACTGTAAAGTAAAAATATTTCGAGTGCACTTTTCTAAACTAAGATTAAGTAACCCTAAATTAAATATGGAACTTGGAAGACATACAAAGCCACCAACCCCACTACATCAGAGGCTATGCTCTACATGTTCAACTATTGATGACGAAAAACACTACTTACTTCACTGTATTAAACACACTCAAGAAAGAAATATACTCCTTGAAAAAAATTCCAGACAAAATGTAAATGTAAATGTCCATAGTCATGAAGACAAATTATTTCACTACATCCTGTCAAATAATGAAGCAGTCAATATCAACTGCATTTGTTTCCATATCTATAATTTCAAACAATAAATACCCCTTCATAATCAACCGTTGACATTTTATGTATAATAATTTCATCAAATATGTAATATTGATTGTTTTGTTTTTGTATGTGTCTACAGGAATGTAAATTATGTGTGTCTGTATATATGTATATATGAATTATAATGTCTTGTCTTTTAAAATTGCATCTGTCCCGTAATGGAACGTTTCTGCAATAAATATTATCTTATCTAATCTTATCTTATCTTATCATTATAACACAGCTTTCAAGTGATGTCTGAGTCCAATCCAACATCACCGACGATAACGTTTCCCCTTGGCGCCATACTTCCAAATGGGAAACGTTACACCATTGACAAAATGACAGACACGGAAACAGCCGAGATGTTCCGCTTGATTGAATCGGCAGCAGAGAAGGGGGACGGGTTTGGAATGGATGAATACGGAGGGTGGGGTGAGTTCCAACGCGGAGTGAAAGACGCTGAAAAATTTGTCTTCAAAGAGAAATGTACGAACAAACCTGTTGCCTACTTATGCATTATCCCTTGCGTGTATTGTAGATGTAGGAGCATAAGGGATGTCGTTCTCGTAGTTACAGAAGCTGAGCGAAGTAAAAGGATTTCTCAGTTCGTCGGGACTTTTGGTATAGACTACTGCCTCAGACGAGGCTACGATGGTATCCTTACTGATACCTTCACCATCAACACTGCCGCCATTAAAAGTTTGCAGAGCCACGGTTTCAAGAGGATCGGCCATCTTGAAATAAGTGGAAGGGTCAAAGGTCATGGTTATGTGGGGTCGTATTTCTTTTTCCTTGACCTACGGGGCAAAGATAGGTCACAGCGTCTACCTTTGAGAAAGGATGGTTTATACGCTCCGTTTACTGTGAACTCAAAGTTATGACTGTATCATTTATCATTTGTTGTTTGCAATGTTTGGCTTCGATAAACCCTTCTGTTCTCTTTCATTTATTTCATATTTTGAGCGGAAGTGAAGAAACTCAAACGCACGCGTACCATTCATAAAAATATAAGCTGCGTCATTGAAAAACCTGGTTTGAAAAATGGCGGTAGTGGAGTCGTTGTAGATGAACTACCTTAATCATAAAACCGATGTTATTGTTTCTTTCACTGGTCCACATGAGTTAGTGAGTGAGTATGGTTTTACGCAGCTTTTGGCAATATTCAAGCAATATCACGGTGGGGGACACCAGAAATGGGCTTCACACAGTGTACCCATGTCGGGAATCGAACCCGGGTCTTCGGCGTGACGAGCAAACGCTTTAACCACTAGACTACCCGACCGCCCCCCACATGAAATAAGTGGAAGGATCAAAGGTCATGGTTACGTGGGGTCATATTTCCTTTTCCTTGACCTACGGGGCAAAGATCGCACACAGAGTTTACTTTTAACAAAGGCTGGTTTATACGCTCCGTTGTCCATGAACTCAAAATTGTGAAATATATGGTCACTTTTCATCAAAACATCCGAAGAAAAAGATTTAATGTGTGGTAATCTAACTTGACATCGGAAACAGCAAAGAAAACTACCATCAACTGTCACTACCATTTGGATTTAATGTGAAACTCATATTGTAGGACGATTCGTCATTTTTACCATTATTGGTGGTCGGGTAGCCTAGTGGTTAAAGCGTTCGCTCGTCACGCCGAAGACCCGGGTTCGAATCCCGACATGGCTACAATGTGTGAAGCCCATTTCCCCCGCCGTGATATTGCTGGAACATTTCTAAAAGCGGCGTAAAACCAAACTCACTCACTCACTCATTTTTACCATTAACGCTATCAGGAGCTGGTGTTTAGAACATTGTCCATTCACTTGAAACAGATCATTCAGTGATTTGATGTCGCACGCTAAACAAGCGTTACCCATTCTTCAACGCAAAACCCATCCACTGTAACTCCGGAGCCAGCAGTGAGTGTTTGAGTGTGGTTTTACGTCGCTTTCAGCAGTACTCCAGCAACATCACGACAGGGAACACCGCAAAATGGGTTTCACACATTGTACCATTGTGGGGAATCGAACCTGGTCTTCGGCGTGACAATCCAACGCTTTGATTACTCACCCTTGATTTTTATTTACTTTACGCCGACATATCAAACGTCGACACAAGGAAAAGGGTAAGGGAGGTAATTCGTGTTGCCTGGAAACCAAATCCACCGCCATGTTTATTGACATAAAGGCATCCTTTCCATCAAAAGGATTGTTTAGGGCTTTCTTTAGAGAGTCAGTCAGTTTTTCGATGTTGAATTTATTGCAAACTCGATCATAATCAATGGGTCCGGCTACCATGTTGTTGATCTTGCCAACCCATCATTGAATCTAGTTTGTGACTCGCATTCTGATTGGTACGTTAGACAAAGTAGCGTAGCCAATCAAATTTGCAAATGGAAATCAAGGGCGGGTAATTTCAGATACGCGAACCACGGGAATGGATCTAGGGGTGTGTGTAGGCTTACCAAAATCATCTTCCCGAGGCAAGAGAGTTAACTGACTATAAAAGTCCAGTTTCCACCCTTGCTGAACTAGGCTGGGATTATAGAGTTACAGTTTGGCTGGACTAACGAGTCTATGCATAGTCCAATCAAAATCGCGCACCAAAATCGAAATCCGGTTGGTAAACTGTCATGCAGAGTTCGGTCGATTGCAGGATTTGCAAAACATGTGCATCGCCAACTCGTTGTCAACAGATATTTTCCAAATCTTTTCATGTTTTTAATCAAGGTGCTCACGTGATTTGATGCACTTCGCGAAGTAAGAACCGTTTTATCACTAAATAGATCTTGATGGTAGATCAGATCGTCTTGAATGGGCGCCACCATTTTGTTTGAAGAAAATGCATGTGATACGAGAGGTGGAATCTGATTGGTCCATTTGGGGGAGGCATAGAATGGACATAACTCGTAATAGCCACTGGTGGCGCTACGATCGAGCCCAGGAATTCCAGCCTAGTTCAGCAAGGGTGGAAACTTGACCTTCAAAGTCGGTTAACGCTCTTGCCTCGGGAAGATGACCAAAATGCAGCCCAGGAGATGTAGCGGATGCGCTAACATCTGTCCAGAGATCATATTGACTGTGGGGGCACGGGTGGCCCAGTCGTCTAAGGCGCCGCGATTCGCTGTGCAGAGTTGCGTCCCTTAGGCACGCCAGAAACCTATGACTGTGGGTTCGAATCCCGGTTCGCCCCGATTATGTCTCTAGGTTTGTCAGCACCGTGCTCGTGCTCGTGGGTTTCACCGAAGTGGTAAACGTCTGAGACCTGCATCACTTCGGGCTTTCCTCCCACATTAAGCTGACACGCCGCGATGAACCCTGTTTAGTAGCTGCCATAAATTATTGAACGATCTGGTGTGTTTCATATAGCTGCTGAGTTAAACAACAAACACACAGTCATGTTCAAAGTCAAGTCAATTTATCGATGTCAATAACATCATCCAAAATGTAGATTAATTAATAATAAATGTATAATTAATTATTTATGTATTGTATATTACAAAGTGAGCATGCTGTGTTCACACGCATTGTTATGCAGATGCACTTCTGTTTCTCTTGTATCATAGGTGTACTCAGTGGTGTCTGCTTTACAGACGATGCACACGTTATGTATGTATGGTCCAATGCGACATTGCAGATTGATCGCACACATCAGGGGGAGACTACTCCGTCAGTCATAGATGCGTCAAAACATGGCGGACATCGCTCAGCTCTTTCCACTCGAGATTAAAATAAGATGAAAACACTGAACAATATGATCAGTGAAAATCAGCATTTCGTAACACCTAGTTTCTTTTTCACCATATTCAGTCCAGGGTCAGTTCCGTTATAAATTATTCCGATGTTTGGTTACATATCAAGGTAAAGAACACCAAAAGGTATGTTTGTTTGGTTGCTTAACGCCGAACTCAACAATATTCCAGCTGTATGGCGGCGGTCGGTAAATAATCGAGTCTGGACCGGACAATCCAGTGATTAATGTCATGAGCATCAATCCACGCCCTTGGGATCGATGACATGCATCAACCAAGTCAGCGAGCCTGACCACCCAATCCCGTTAGTCGCCTTTTACGACAAGCATGGTCGCCTTTTACGGCAAGCATGGGTTGCTGAAGACCTATTCTACCCCGGATCTTCACGGGTCGGCACCAAAAGGACAACAGCTGTCAAAATACATTCGACAACACCAAGATGTGTTTTGCCTGCCTCGCTGCCAGTCCTCAGTCTCCGATTTCACCCAACCAGTTTACAAGTAACAAATACCTGTACTGACCCGGTGTAACATTTATTCTCTGAAGTGGCCGTATTTCACAGTTTTTTAATTATTTTTAAAATACAGTTCTTGAATAATTTTAAAAAAAACTATATTCAAAAGGAGTCCAGAGACATTCTTCGCTTTCACATGAAACTGCAGTAATATAGACTTGTAAACTAGCATAGACTTGCATGGGCTGTATCGATATATTTATTTGTTACAGCACTTTATGACAGATTATGGGCATACGTACGCGGCCCCTTTTAAAGGCGGGGGTTGCAGGGCTGCGCACGCCACGTTTTTAGGCATACTGTTCATGTTAACGTATAAAAAATATATAACTGAATCATTTGGTTGCATGTTTTCAAAAAATAAATCACCTGGACTTACGTTTAGCCTCTGAAAATATATAATTTTGATAGAAACAAGCAACTACATATAGATTGAAAAGGAGCCCCAGTGAGATGGAAGTTATCTGTGAAAAATCTAGACTTGCTTCATTTAGACCTTTAAATTACAGTTAGGGCCGTGCAGAAGAGAAAATAAAACGTTTAGGGACGTGGGACGGACTGGTATATCTCCGTATATACATAAGCCACCGTGCCACGTGTACCAGACAGCCTTTTGTACACTGAAATAAATGAATATTATCCTAACCGCCTTTTTAATTCATTCTTTAATATAACAATGCACAAAACGTTACCACCAAAAATATCATAACGCGCTGGCCCAGTTATGTCAGTGAGTCACGCCATAAAACATAACAATAACTGCAATTTCTCATAATATTTTTATAATGATCAAAAGAATGTAATATGTGATGACATCACATTTCAACACGTTCACCGCTCCAGCACGAAAACATCACATGCCAAAGAAATCTAGCTAAAACCAGCTACAACTGGATGTGTGTTTTCAATTAAAACAACAATAATATCGGTCATATCTTGTTTCTACCGGTGGATGGTTATATTAGTGAAAAGATATTTCTGGAGCTGGTCCAACTGATCAAATATTTGACTGGTTTGATCTTTGTGTCTCAGTCACGAAAACTTTGCTTGAAACCCTATGCTGTAGAGGTCGGTAGTGTGTCGGACGTTCAGGATTGGTTCATCATAGGACTGTGTAAGTAATATTCTTCTATACAAACAAACTCACTGACGAGAACGAGCTTTCTAGTATTATATATATATATATAATTCTAACCGTTGTGACCTATTTTATGTATAATTTAAATTAAGTGAAACAAATATCTTTTATAAGTAAAAATGTAGCACTATAAGTTTGTGCAATGTACAAGACTCGAGCTGTAATGCTTTAGTTCGTTTATTCTTTGAAAACACAGAAGAACACGACACGTAGTCCTGCACCATGACCGTGGAATATATTTATTTTATGAAAAATTTCTAGAAATGCATACAAAAGCAATTCTAGCCAACTGAAGCTAGTTCTATTCCACAGCATCACTGAAATCAGCACAGGGAAGTTTTTGTTATTTTTAGAGTTAAGAAGGATATTGTGTAATATAAGATTTCAGTGACTAAATGTTAGTCTACACGACACGCATTAGTCACAGGACCGTCTCCGTGGTCTAGTAGTCGAGCATCCGCCCAGAGAGCGGAAGGCCCGGGGTTCGATCCCCGACCGCGTCATACCAAAAGACGTTAAAAGATAGTACTTGTTGTTACCCTGGCTGGCGCTCGGCATTAAGGGGCTAAAACAGATATTTTCTGACTGGTCGGCTCGGAGTCAGTATATTGTGTCTGAGTGGCGTATTCATGTTAAACTGCGGCATGGTATCTGAGTGAGCTAGCACTATAAATAGGCATCAGTCCGGGCTAGTACAAGCAGCTACACACACACACACACAAACACACACGTGCATGCACGTCGCTATATAAGTGCAATAATCTTGGACGCGACGTTAAACCCCATTTCACCTCACCTCACCGCAGCAGTCAGTTTGTTTTAGCCTAGGTGTCAACTATTTTGTGAAACAGGGTTAGTGCTGTACGTGAATGCACTGAAGCGCTTATTCATGGCGGTGTTTGAACGACTTTGGACGCAAACACACTACACCGGAAAGTGAAGAATGCAGGACTTGTACCCTGATCTACACATTACAGAGGACCAAATTATCAAAATCAGTATACCGATGCCTATATAAGGCATTCAGGTCAGTTACTCGTGTTTCCTATGCGGTCAGCCACCACTTAGGGTCAGTTTCCTATCGGTCATATGACCTAGAAGTTTCTTTTATAAATAGGTCACAACAGTTAAAATTATATATATAATTCTACTGAAAGAACTTTACTGTGCTTTTTCTATTTATACCCATGGCCATATCACTGGATTGTCTTGTCCAGACTCGATTATTTACAGACCGCCGTCATATAGCTGGAATATTGCTGAGTGCGGCGGTAAACAAAAAACAAACAAACATACACAAACCACTGGACAGTGTGTGTCCAAGCTAGGCTGACCAGAAGAGAGAAGCTAATGTCCACGTTTCACGCATGTCATTAATTGCAACGGCTGTACACTGACAGTAGTCAACAAGAACTTTCAACGCACGACTGATGATGTTATGACAAAAGATGGAGTGAGTGAGTGAGTGTAATGCTGCTTTGAAAAGTACAGGTATTTCAGTTATATGGTTATGACAAAACATACATAGTCAAGCCGAATCAAAGAATTCGAACCAACTGCCCTTTTTCATCTATACACTCAATATTTTCAAGCTTTTCTATAGAATTTTGCACTCGAGTGATACCCAAACATTTAACATGCGATTCAGACATACAAAATATGAAACCTACAATAAAACGTATTTTGAAATATATCATTCTCACTTTTAATTGTTCTTGTGGTATGACGACTACATAATAAACCATAAATACATATTGGGTACCATGCACCAGTTTGTGCATAATTTTATGTCTTGTACTGTCTAATACGAGAGTAAAACTTAAGAAAAAATGTGAGTTTGTATTAATGTCTGGGGGGGGGATGTTTTTACTGCAGAATAGTGTAAGTTTAGCAGCAGAATTTTGGTAATTTTTCCGCGAAAGTTGATATTTTTACCGTTGCATTTGTCTGTGGCTGATCCGGACTATTCATGCTGTCCTTCTATTCGCTATATCCGACTATTCATGCAGTTCTTCTATTCGCTATATCAGACAATTCACGCTGCCCTTTTATTCGCTATATCCGACTAGTCATGTCCTATTCGTTATAGCCGACTATTCATGCTGTCCTTCTATTCGCTATATCCGACTATTCATATTGTCCTTCTATTCGCTATATCTAACTATTCATATTGTCCTCCTATTCCCTATATCCGACTAATCATACTGTCCTTCTATTCGCTATATCCGACTATTCATATTGTCCTCCTATTCGCTATATCCGACTAGTCATGTTGTCCTTCTATTCGTTATAGCCGACTATTCATGCTGTCCTTCTATTCGTTATATCCGACTATTAATGCTGTCCTTCTATTCGCTACAGCCGACGTTTCATCCTGTCCCTCTATTCGTTATAACCGACCATTCCTTCTGTCGTTCTACTCGCTATTTCCGACTATTCATGCTGTCCTTCTATTCGTTATAGCCGACTATTCATGCTGTCCTTCCATTCGTTATAGCCGACTATTCATGCTGTCCTTCTATTCGCTATATCCGACTATTCATATTGTCCTTCTATTCGCTATATCCGACTAATCATACTGTCCTCCTATTCGCTATATCCAACTATTCATATTGTCCTTCTATTCGTTATAGCCGACTATTCATGCTGTCCTTCTATTCTCTATATCTGACTATTCACATTGTCCTTCTATTCGCTATCCGACTAATCATACTGTCCTTCTATTCGCTATATCTAACTATTCATATTGTCCTCCTATTCGCTATATCCGACTATTCATGTTGTCCTTCTATTCGTTATAGCCTACTATTCATGCTGTCCTTCTATTCGTTATATCCGACTATTAATGCTGTCCTTCTATTCGCTACAGCCGACGTTTCATCCTGTCCTATTCGTTATAACCGACCATTCCTTCTGTCGTTCTACTCGCTATTTCCGACTATTCATGCTGTCCTTCTATTCGCTACAGCCGACTATACATGCTGTCCTCCGATTCGCTATTTCCGACTACTTATATTGTCCTTCTATTCGTTATAGCCGACTATTCATGCTTTGCTTTTTCTATTCGCTACATCCGACTGTTCATGTTGTCCTTCTATTTGCTATATCCGACTATTCATACTGTCCTCCTATTCGCTATATCCGACTTTTCATATTGTCTTTCTATTCGCTGTAGCCAACTATTGTCCTCCTATTCGTTATACCTTACTTTATTCGCTATATCCGGCTATTCACGTTGTCCTTTTCATTGTATTCTGATGAATTCGCAATATCTATTCCTTCCATTTATTGTATCCTGCTACATTCGCTACATCCGACTATGCACACTGTCCTATTTGCTGTATTCTCCTATTCATGGTGTCCTTCTATTCCTTGCATCCTACTATGTTCGCTATATCCGACTAATCGTTATATCAGACTGGTATTCCATGCTTACCGGTATCGTGTTTAAGGTGGATGTTTGAGTTGATAATCCATAGTCAAACTGTACCCTTACAAGGGAAATAAGGCAAAATAAGGTATCCATTTAACATCATGAAAACAGATAAAGCATCAAAACGCAAGACTTTAATGGGAACAAACCTTGGGTTATGGGCCCCGATACATAAAGCGACCTTTGGACTTGGACTATGCCTGTGTCAGATTATTGAGAGTTATGAAAGCATAGCGCCAAGTTCACTTTGTGGAACGGCGGCCTACTTCTCTATAGTAATAAGACCAAACCTTTCAACAGACTGCAAGGTTGGGAGGAAAATGCATTGACGGAAATAAGACATAGCAAATATTTTGTATAGAAAGGAAATCACGTGGTCTATTTTCCAGCTAACAGCGACCAGCGTTAGAGCAATGTTCGACAAGGTCAGCTGAACACCCCCGGGTTGTTGCTAGGATACCTCAAGCAATTTACCTTACTGTGAGCTCTTAATTTCAATATATAGCAATAGACAAGACCGTATGGTTTTGATACTCGCGTCTCTGTCCAAATTAAAAAAGTTGAGGTGAAATGGGGTTTAACGTTGAGTTCAAGATTATTGCATTGACATAGCCACCAGGTATGTGTGTGTGTGTGTGTCTGCTTGTACTAGTCCAGACTAATGTAGGTTTTATCGTCCTAGCCCAGCCCAGTGATATACCATGAGCAGTTTAACATGAATACCCACTCAGACACAGTATACTGACTATACGACCGACCAGTCCTTGTTTTATCTTCGTAATGCCGAGCGCCAAACAAGGTGAAAAAGATTATCTATGAACGAGTTTTTTTAATGACACGGAGGGTACTGGTCGAATCACCGACCTTCCGCTCTCCAGACAGACGCTCTCCCATCTTGAATGTCTTGTATGTGTACAGTGATGACACCTTGTATTTGCGATACAGGTGAAGGTGACCTAGCTTTCCGATACACCCTTCTTCAGGAAAGGAGATAGTTACCGGACATTTTGATTTCGCATACTCAAAGACAGTCCAAGTCCAGAAAATTATTTTTCTCAAGTAAGCGAGGACGGTGAGTGACTGAGTATTGTTTTACGCCGCTCTTAGCAATATTCCAGCAATATCACGGTGAGGGACACCAGAAATGGGCGTCACACATTGTACCCATGTCGGGAATCGAACCCGGGTCTTTGGCGTGACGATCGAACGCTTTACCCACGAGGCTACCCGACCGCCCGTTAGCGAGGATAATCCCATTTGGACCATACCCCTGTGTTTCATCCTCTGGAGCAGATATACTGAACAACAAAAGTTCCTGTGACATTGAATAAGATTTAATGCAAAGTTACGTTTTTTTTACCAAATCTGAAACAATTTCGGTTTGCAACAGATAAAAGACTCCTGTAAGTGTTCAAATGGTTTAATTTGCCATACTGACTTCAGAAAATGCGTGATTTCATAAATAAAAAAAACATGAACATGCCAAAATGTCAATTTACAAATAAACAGCGTGTGTGTTCACCTCTGCTTGCGATGCAAGCAACATATCATCGTCTCATGGAATGGACTAGGCGTCGCACAAAGTCCTGTAGGATATCTGTCCATATCTGCTGGAGAATGTTTAGAAGTTCCTGGAGTGTCTGTGGGACACGTGGTTGACGTCGAAGGCGCCGATCCATCTCATCCCACCTGTGCTCGATTTGTGAGAGATCAGAGGAACGAGCCGGCCAGGGGATGACATTCACGTTGTTTTGTTGAAGAGACTCCTGAACAAGTCGAGCAGTCATGTTGAAAGGTAATGCCTGGGCCATGACGACGCAAAAACGGTAGAACAATAGGGCCGATGATCTCGTCTCGGTAGCGCTGTCCATTGAGATTTCCCTCTACCACTATCAAACGGGTCCACTGTCTTGCTGTAATCCCACCCCATACCATTACGCTGCAGCACCCGAACCGATCTTCTTCCATGACACAATGATTGATGTAACGTTCACCTCGACGTCGATACACTCGAATCCGTCCATCGCTGTGGCTGAGGTGAAAACGAGACACGTCAGTGAATAGAACTTGTCCCTACTGCATGGCCGTCCAGCGTAGACACTGTCTGCACCACTGTAGACGTGCTTGACGGTGGTTTCCTGTCAAATGGGACGTCTGGCGGGTCTTCTGGCGACAATCCCTGCACATCTGAGGCGACGACGCACGGTTTGTGAAGATATTCGTCGAAGGCCAGGGATGCTTCTTGCAGTCACTGTTGCTGGCTGGAATCGATTTGGCAGGTATGATGTTCGAATCCAGTTGTCTTGTCGATTATTGGTTACTCGTGGATGGTCTCTGACTGCATTCGTTTGTTGCCAACGTTGGCATAAACACCAAATGGCTCATTTTCGGACAGGCGTGGCATTTCGTTATGTTGAATAATTGCGTTATTTTGTTGTTTTTTCTGACTGGTTGTTGTCAGCACGATGCCAACCAATGCATATGGAATCCCGTTAACGCACATGTTTTATACCCATTCTTGGGTAGTGAAATGCATTGGGCTTGCATAAAAGTCAACTTTTGCATGGAATGCATGCTTTTCTGTAGCAGTTGCGTTTTTGTGACTTGATTCCATACATGTACTACAATATTGAAAACCAAACTTGTTTGAAAAAAAAACTAAAATATTGCTGTCACAGGAACTTTTGTTGTTGAGTATATATTAGTCCTAGCAATTTTGACATCTTTCACATTTTCTCAAGCGATGTGAATTGTCAATATCCATAGCGAAATGACGTCTTGAGAATTGAGTTTGGCTGATTGCCATGGCAACAACAGCACGCCCTGCTTCTCAGGAAAATAAATGTAGCTACAACCAACTATATCAGGGTACCTTAGGTCAGAGCCCGTCGCCGCCCAAGGAACAGTGCACGATAGTGCATCCCTGACAAGGCCCCAGCCTCACTCACATCCACCCACCCAAACATCCCACCCCCACGACCACCACACCCACCCTTAAATGCAAAAGGAATGCTGATCTGGTTTGGGCATTTTCGCTTTATCAGCAGTCTCCGTGCGGTGCATATTGTCCTCAGAGTCCTACTTGAACTAAGATTTATATTTAGATTGACATATTTATCAAATGCTTCTTGAGAAGCTTGTGAGTCACATGACATATTGACATTGACTCATGCTTGCACTTTGTACCTTCACTAAATAGTTTTATGGTTGGTTAAAAATAGGTACTACTTGTATATCATGCACTGGCCAGGATGTATGTTTTATTACGTCACTTCCTTTAATTGATATGCTCACATGGCTAAGAACAAAGGGCAGCTGTGTTCACGGCTATGTATGATTAATAATTCTGGCTCATATTCAAATTGCTTACCGCGTACTACAAGAAAATTGCCTTAATGCATTTTCTTTCGGTGCGCCTGTGCCTAGCCACACCTAGCTATTATTCAGATGCATGTGTGTACCCGGCTCAATATTTTTACTGCGACACCCAACGACTAGGACGGAATCCTCCCCTCTCTCTCTCTCTCTCTCTCTCTCTCTCTCTCTCTCTCTCTCTCTCTCTCTCTCTCTCTCTCTCTCTCTCTCTCTCTCAATTAGACTGGAATTTCACATGTAATACATGACCGAGCGTGTTCACATAATCCTAGAGCTACATATGCTATTGATTTGACCCTCAAGAGGGAAAAATATATTTCAACATTGAGATATTGGCATCCGCGAACGAGATGGCATCCAGAGTACTGCACTATGGCATCCGGAATACAACTTAACAGGGTTAGGCTTCCGGCGTACCAAAACGGGATGGCACCCCCATAGACCGTGCAAGAAACATCTAGCTTTACAACTGCTATGCATGGCAATCAAACAAACATGTTTTAAATCTTTGAAAGCAGGACAGGGAAATATTATATCTAAAACATATATATATATGCTAACGTAGTAATGAAAAATATCCTCGTTAATAGGGGTAATGTAAGAATATACGCGTTATGTTTGCCAGCAACAAACTAGCAGCAGATGTTGAAGCCCATCCCTGTTGCCACCAGGTGGAATACGAGCAGTGTGTAACTGCACGCGAAGTCAGTTCACTAGACTTGCACAGGTCTATAAGGCAAATATTATTAGTTAAAATCATATTTCTAGATTATATAGATATTAAGAACAAGTTGTCCCTATAAGAGACTGGTATACTGTCCGCTTATCTAGACTTGCCTGTCATAAGGATAGAATTACTGTACACCCATGTACTTATTCAGTACAGCCTTGGAGCAAGGCTATCAGTTCACCTGTGTCGCCTAGTACACCCTTATCTGGCGCGTTTTTCCCGGATAGAATTTTTTTGTGGCAACAGTCTAACACTATGTCAGGTTAAACATATTTCTGTAAAGCCCATGAAAACCTCTTGAACATTCGAGCGATAAGCCGAGAACCAACCATACCGATCGATATTGATTACTGACACTATCGATCTATCGATAACTGGATTGTGGATTGTCTTCGTTTAGCTCGATACGGTTTTCACAGCAATATTCAAATAATAAATTAAAGTGTTTTTAAGACCTCGTTTGGGGCGGGTTTTTCCACAGAAAGCTGACAGGCGTTGATATAACTGAAATGCATTTCTAAACGGCGTTAAACGGCCAAATTCACTCTCTCACTCTCTCATTAGAACCTCTAACATTCCTGCACTCAAAAGGATAAAATGTCATGGCGATGCACCGCACACCCGAGTCTGCCATCAACACCGTCCGCCCCGTGGCTTCTCTGCTGTCGCCATGGAGTCGTCTCATTCTCCAACATGGCTGTACAGAGCTGCGATTTGGAGGCAGACGCGAGTCGCAAAAACGAAGATGTATATCGATTGACGCTCTAGGTAGGTCATGAGCTGACGTGAGTTGTAAACTGAGCGATTGTATACATTATTACATTCCTCACAGTTAGACAATCGATATACGGGGGGATGATATTTTCGATATCACGAAACCTCGTTTGTCCGGACTGCACCGCAATCAGGGATCATGCTTTGAATAACAAATATCCGGATTAACGAGTATGGTGTATGGTGTGTTGTTCTAAGTATAAATGTTCACGTCTCCAACAAGATCGCCCGGAAAGTGAGTTTCCGGAGCAGGGCCGTTTCACAGATGCTATAATTGTATCTCCTGTCATCCACTATTTATTCTAACGCAACGCCCTTGTAAACTCTAGATCTAAATATATTGCATCAGTTATTATGAATGGCTAGCCTGTATACATACAGTAAACTCTGTTCACTGAAAAAATGTCTTAATTTATTTCAATTGTACATCGTACCGTTAAATCTAAATGTAAAACGTAGCTGCCATTGTGATCATGTTAATTGTTGTTTTGTAATTGTTAAAAACAACTGCCCATGTACCACCGTCGATGGCGATTTGAGAATTAAAAAAATGAAAACTTGATAACCGCATTGAACCAAACCTCTACAATGGGTCGGGATGGGCGAGAATCCTGTTTGAGAAAGAAACTCTACACCGACCGATGTTGGGTTTCAAATTCAATTTGGATTACTCTAAAAAAAAAATCTGCCGTGTTTCACACTCGAACCGGGTAAACTCTAATCGTCCTTTCCCATGGTTAATTCACTGCCTTTATGAAAACACGCTCTTAGAATTTCTGAACCGCGGGAAGGGACGATGACGAGGAAGCGTATGATCATGTGACTATCGCAGGCCCAGATTAGTGGAACAGTTTATTTTCATTGAAGGGGTGTCTGGTTCTCCGACATTATGTCGGTGTGAGAACAAAGTCGCATTAGGATGATGAAAATCACATTATTTGATTAAAGATCTGCACAAACGGAAAGAATTATATCCTAAAGTTCCCCGACGAGATGTTTTACTGCTGTTACGACATTTGTTGATAAATATTCCGACTTTTCCTCCACTTCGATGCGATCGGCCACAGAAGCCTTGTATAAAAGGACCATTGAATCGCCTGCCTGCGTTACCACCGACGCCGCGTCACACTGGGAGAAATATAACAGATCTCAAAGCTACTTCGTGCTTTCATTCCATCACTAGGTAAGATTCATTTAAACTCAAACACAATATATATTAGGTGATATATTCAATTCATCTCCTACTGCATATTTAAAATACACATCGTTTTCTCGCATTTCGGCCATGCCGGTATGGTCGGCATTTGAGCAGACGATCGATTGCTCGCCTCTGCAGTTCTCACAGGTTTAGGCCCGCGAGAACTGGACTGAACCAGATCCTCTTGCTTTTTATTGTGTCAAAGTTCTTTGTTAATTGTTTTAATTATAATCATATAAGATAGAATCGCATTTTTTCAAATTGTACAAATTATGACGATATTTATGTATGCTGAAAGGCTGACCAGGACACGTGGAATAAAAGAAATATTTGTCATTATTGGAGATATATATATTTATTAAAAAGAAATTCATGTCATGTCATGAGTCAATGAAACGTAAAATGAAAACCATTGGCTTCGTTCCTTGGTACCCCTAGGATTTGTACTGGCGTCTCGTTGCAATCTCATCGAAGGTCTTGTCTTATGTTATTGTTAACGATGTCCATGCCTTTGTGGATCTTGTACACAGACCGTTAAACAAAATGGCTCCTATATACAACTACATGTCAAAATATCTTTACAATCACTATGTCCAACCATATACACAAATCATAATGTCTAGTTTGAGATCGTTTGGTTTACTAACTCTCTGAAGACGGTCATGAACTAATGGACATCATATATATATTATATATTTGATTTGAAACAGCTATTTGATTTAAACTTGACGAATGTATGCTTCCTTGGTGCGCTACATAACATTATTTTTCAAAACAGCTAGGTTATGATATAAATCTTGAAAAGACGTCCTATATTTCGCCGGTGTCAGCCACCCTGTTTACAAAAAGTTGGAGACGCTTGTCTGCAATTAATACAACCAAAACGGCTGTATAAACCTAAACGTTAAATGCTATGATGAGCATAACTGTAGAGAACCACAAGGGAAATATGCTGGTTAGGTTACTAACTGTCATAGACAAGGATGTTTTTCTTGCTCATATGACCTCAAGGACAATGGAAGCAATGCTGGGAAGTCGCCATGTTGAATCGCTGCAGTGAAAACCCCCATCCAGTGAAAGTCTTCCCTGAACGTTTTACAAGTATATTAAATCTCGTGGTAGAAACGGGAAATGATTCCTTGATGTGTGCTTGTCAATTTAAAATATCACTGACAAGCAATGTGCTTCTTCCTAAAATAGACTACAACAGACCCGTAGGATCAGGGGCTTTTAACACCTTTGTTGCACAAGGAGAATCCTGCTCAACCAGCCACCTCCAGTTCTACCTGCATACAGTGCTTTATTTTTCATAACATTTTATATACATTTGTTTAGAGTAAATAATGTGCTTTTTAGTTAATGTCCTTTGACTTGCCGCTCGTGAAGATTCTGAATCAGTACCATTGCTTCCTCAACGTTCTCTCTCAGAAACGCTCCTTTGGGTCGTCTGTACTAGGACCCACGTGATTGAAAGTAGAATAGTGTCTTAAATATCGAAAGCGCCTTGCTTTGATTGTCCTGTTCCAAGACTGCGGATTCTCTCCATTAAATTAAAATATACAGCCAAGCAGTTAACAAATAGAGATGTCCAGTTAATATAAACAAATTAAAACACGCCTACTTGTTCGAATACGTCTGATGCTCTCTATTTCTGAATTCATTATTTTTTGTTGAAGTATATCCAAGAATACGAAAATATTGAACAGGTTCATTAAGTATACATCTTGCTACATATGCACATAAAATGTCGATAACCCTTGGAGCGGAATACTGGCAAGACGTTACGTAAACACCACCATGCTAAACCAATGCATCGATAAACTAAGCCGGTCAGAGATCGTCAAGGGTACATGTATAGTTGCTTAACTCTTTTTCGATAGAGTCATTACAGAACCTGGCTTCGTCTTAGGCTTAACATAAATATTACATGTTAGCTTCTTAACCTTTTGGCTGGCTGGTCAAGTACCTATTATATATTAGTAAATGTTACGACCTTGCATAATGAGATCAATCGATTTTTGCAGTCTTGCAATAATATTAAGCTTGCTTAATGGGTCAAGCGGGAAATCTCTTTGGCCACGAGTCATGGCCAAGAAGTTGGGAGTGTCAAAATAGTGATCAATCCTTTATGAATTGATCACTGAAAATCAGTGATGACACAGGTGCTCGCGAAAAGGGTAAGCATTACCTGCACTAGCAGTAACATCATAGACTTCAAAAGAGTAAGGATATGTCCATGTATAGGTCATATATAGCATGGGTTAGCACACGCATCATGGGGATAAGAGAGGTGTCATATTTAGTTTCTTCTGAACGTCTTCCATACAGCTTCTGGAACCTTTGAGTACCATGACCCGCAAGACTTGCGAGTTGTGCACCAAGAACCCTGAAACCAAACCTTTGACCTCAGAAACTACCTTATGTATAAATATTCTGGATATTAGGTTTTGTTTTCCTTTCCAAGTTGATGTCTTGTCACGATATGCCTGAAATATTGCCAATATGACGTGAAATTGTATCCGACTCACCCCATGTTTATGTACGCTTCAAATAGGATGGATTTGGGCTATACCAATCAATTATATGAAAACTGAAACGTAGCTAAACGGTATTTAACCATACAGCAGTATATACCAGTTGGACAAAGGCTATAGCCCCTGGATTAACACATAGTCTATGACATATTATTGTTACACAAGACGTTACTCACTTCTATGTTTATTTATTTCCTAATGCTGATTTGTGGAATACAGACAGCTGAGTTTTTATCAACTTAAATGCAGATAATCCACAGTCAATGTGCAGGACTACACAGCAACTGACGCGAACATGTATTGACTGTCGCCATGAGCGCGCACGGGACACCCTCTCAAGCAGCGATTCTAAAGGGAAAAAGCCCTTAGAAAAAGCCGACGTCTCCATACATATATAGTCATGATTTGCAAGCAATAGAGCGGTGAGGTGAGGTGAAATAGGCCTCATCGCGACAAGATCACGGCACTTATATAGCGATATTTATGCATGTGTGTCTGCTTGTACTGGTCTGACAAATGCCGGTGTGCTGGCCTTCTGAGATACCATGGCGCAGTTAAACACGGGTACCAGTCCTAGTTTTAACCCCTTAATGTCGAGGGTAAGAACAAGAACATCTTCTTGTTAACGTCTTTTGATATGCACGAGCGAGGATCGAACCACCGACCTTCCGCTTCCCGTGCTGATGCTGTATCCATTAGTCCACAGAGGATGTCACTCTTTGGTTGATCAGTAGACACTGGATTGACGGGAACCGACACGACTATTTACAGACCGCCATCGTGTAGCTGAAATATTGTTGCGTGTGGCGTCAAACAAAAACTAACCAAACCAAACTAAACATGTAAACTGTAGTCTATACATCATGACTTGACGACGAAACAGGCATTTAAAGTCGCCACTGTAGGATAGGTCTAATTGTAGTTTAAGCACGTTGAACAGTTTCAGAAAATAGTCCACTGGATTAAAGTGGCAGGTGCACGTCACTTCATGTTTTATTAAGGGAATAAACGAGGTTGGTTTCATTTTCAATTTTTCATGTGAATTGACTTTAAAAAAAAAAACGTTTCAAAATGACAAATCTTAGAGATAATATTAGCTGTCATAAACTCTGATACAGTTTATTGCCTGCCGTGACAACTGATGCGTCACCTCAGGGGTATTGTCATGGTAACGTGTTGTTGTTTTGTAGACTTTGACATTGATGGGTGAGGTGTCGACAGAAAAACATGTACAACCCTATAGACTATCATCTAGTCTCCGAAATGAACATATCGTACAGATAAAAAAAAGTTGTTAAATTATCTTGATAAAAATATAATAAAAAGGAGCTCAGAGACTCTCTTCATTTTCAGATACTGCAGAAATCTAGACTTGCCAAACATTATAGACTTGCATGAGCTGTATTTGATATGTTTGCATCAGGGTCTGTAAGACAGACTAGTACAACCCTATGATATTATTTTACTTAAAGCGCCCCCTGTTATACACGCATTGGTATAGGGTTCATGTCAACACACAAACAAGAATTGTTTTTCTTTCTGTATTCGTTGGGATCTCCGCTTCATTTCCCACCTAATATGACAAGTACACATTTCCAAGGGGTTATGGTAATATCTATATTTTGATGACTGATGAGTAATTGTTCTTTAGGAAATGAAACATAACTTTTGACGAAACAGAAAGTGACGAACATATGCTCACTTTGTGGACGCCCAACCTAAGTGTCAACTAAAACAATGGGATTATTACATAATATCTAATACATTATATATTATAATAACCTGCCCTCAGTATATTTGCACAGTAATGACCTTGAAACATGGTGCCTAGTTATATCGGACGGCGATCACTGTCCTGTAAACAACGGTGTGATGTAAGCTAGTCTTGACTTGTCAGTGAATATTCTTCAAAATCTCCTGAGCTTAAATCGATGTTGGTTCGTTGGTTTGTTGTTTAACGCCGCACTCAGCAATATTGCTGCTATCTGACGGCAGTCTGTAAAAATTCGAGTCCAGACAATCCAGTGATTGATATCATGAGCATCGATCCACGCAATTGGGAGCGATGACATTCATCACCCAAGTCAGCGAACCTGACCACCCGATCCCGTTAGTCGCCTCTCACAACAAGCGTCGTCGCCTTTAAATCGATGTATTAATGTTACCATCGTTACTGATAACGATTCTGGGGTAAAGGATGGCGTTTTAGATGTTGTGATGCGAAAGTGCTGATTTGGCAATATTTATGCCATGAAACTATAAATTAACCACGAATCGATACAACCCCCCGTATATGTATTCTCAGACCGTGTATCCTTGGTGATGAACCTTTTCTAATCGAACATTGTCCTGAACAGAACACACATGTGGCACCAATGTTTCATATCTTGTGATACCATGCCGTTCAATATGCCGACCACAAGCAGATATACCACTGTACCACATAAACATACAACATGTGAAGAGACACCACGTTAGAATTAGTCTTCATCCCCCATGTTTGCCAATCAAGTGGAGGATCGGGTGACTTCGTCGATGCATGTCATCGTTTCACAGTTGCGGGGGTCGATGCTCATGATGTCAATCACTGGAATGTCTGGTCCAGACTCGTTTATTTACTGACCGTCGTCACATAGCTGGAATATTGCTTAGTGCGACGTTAAACAACCAACAAACATGGACTTACAATCATTCCTCCGTGTGACGTTCCCAAAACACATTTATTTCCATTTGATGCTGTGTTTGCCATAAGCTGCAAAATTGCTGATGCTGTGAAATTGCGATTTTCTAATCTATGTGTCTGGCTGGGGCTCGCATCAGAAACCTTTATCCTACACTGTGACTTGAGGAGTCGCATTTCGATCATTCCACCATACACGCGCTGTTTGAAGTCTTGCTCCAGACTAATTCAACCGCGGCTGCTAATGGTGTTCAGGCTTTGAGTGATTATAGCCAGTACTTTGTTGACTTGCAAAGTAATCCCGCGCAAAGACTTCTGTTCTCATCAGATCTCTCCTGGCTCGAACGGTATATGTTCGTCTTCACTTTCTGGTAATCACGGGTCATGCTGTACGCTGTAGTCGTCACCTTCACCGTTGTCGTAACTGAGGCTCGACTTGGTCCCGTCTATTAATGAAATCCTTCATTACAGTTAATGACCACTATTTATGGTTGGTCGACAAAACCTGACTATGCCTTGTTGGGGAAAATACAAAATGAGGCGAAGTGCGGTAAAATGGAGTTTAACATTACGTTCAAGAATATTACACGTGTAGGCAGTGGCGACAATACGACATGTATGCATGTGCATGACAAGTTTGTTCAATTATTTCGTTCTTTACCGCAGAGATCAAATTGAGTCCTGTTGTCACAGCAGAAATATAACGCAACTTCTATGGGATCACGGTTACATTGACACATTCCTCGTCTCGTGTAGGGCAATACAGTAATCTGGTTGTGTTAATGTCAGCAGCAATACCCGCACTGTGTGCTGCGGACTAGATGCGTATTGATTTCGGCAGCTGTTAACCAGCAGCTGTTTCCATGACATCAGCTCCAGCTATTATCACCGAATCAATATCACCGTCATATAGCGCGCATAATTGCTTTGTCATATGTTCTCCGGTATTGGACCAGTTGTAGGGACCTGACACGCCGACTTTGCTCTTCTCTGGTATCTATTTTCAATTATATTATAAAGGCTGATGTCTATTAAGTGTCATTACCTCATGCTACATAAATAACACATGTATCCCTAGGCGTCACTGGGTTCAGTAGTGCCGTGTGCAAATAAGTTTCTTTCTGTTTCCATATTTCACAATAACATATATTGCATCATAATATATCTAGAACTGAACATGTAAAAGTGGGACCATTTCGCTCACTGCTTTGATTCGATTATGTAAATGGCGACTTTTTATAGCCAATATTTCATGTTACATAAACCAGATCGGACAGTTGTCACGCTATTCAGTATAGCAGTTTCCTTGATTCGCAAATGACATGCATTGCATCATATTATTTCTAGAACTGACTATGTAAATATATGGGCCCTTTTCACTCAATATTTTGACGAAAAATCTTTAATGGGTTATTGTTACTTAATTCATGCGTGAATATTAACCTCCAGTTGTTGATCGTTTACTTGCGACGTGCATTTCATGTCTGAACGATAAAAGTGCAATGTGAGTTAGAGGTTGACGGCGACACGAACAAAGAAACAGTGTGGTGTAGGGCACGGCGGATCTGTTTCGACCGAGGGAAGCCAGTTTATTGTGTTCTGATTGGCTGGTTATTTATATCAGCCTCCGCGTGACCACGTGCCTTGTGTTTATACTGGGGTGACCGGATGTAGGTCAGGTCGCAGCGCAGTTGATTCTGAGGTCAACGGCCGGGGCAGCTGGGGAAGGTGTTGGGTGGAGAGTCACGCGACTGGCGCGGTGTAAGCTACATGGAAATGGGGTTCAACGTCTCCTTCAAGACTACTGCACTTTTATAACCACGTATGTGTGAGTGAGTAATACCTGTTATCAGACTCCGAGCCGCGACCAGTCCTTGTTTCATCCCCCTGTTTCAAACCTGTTTTGCTTCTACACAGTGTATCTCTGGTAAATAGCCAGGCAGGGTAACAAAAATACCATCTTTTAACATCTTTTGGTATGACACGTCCAGGGATCGAAACAACGACCTTCCGCTCTCCGGGGGACACTCTATCAATTAGCCCACGGAGGCAGTTCAACTACGTTGAAGATATTAAACGCGACATTGATAGGTCCGACAAAACCACATAATGTATTGGGTTCGAAATAAACAATTACTTGCAAATAATATTTACATTATGTATTGCGACAACAGATGTATTAAACTATAGGTACCGAATTATCACCTTTTAATCTGTTTTTATCAACTTTCTTTCTTCCGGATTATGTACAAGTCAAGGCATATTAAATTGAAACTACCATTTTGTCATATACGCCGCACTCAACAATATTCCAATAATCGAGTATTGGCCAGACAATCCAGTGATTGACATCATGAGCATCGATCCACGCAATTGGGATGGATGACATGCATCAACCAAGTCAGCGAGCCTGACCACCCGAATACGCAATTGGGATCGATGACATCAACCAAGTCAGCGAGCCTGACCACCCGACCACGTTCGTCGCCTTTTACAACTAGCTTAGTCACCTTTTACAGCAAGCTTGGTATACGTCTATTGCGTATATGGAGTTAAACACTTGGCCAAATCAATATCAACTTTAGTAGAGTTAATTATAACGGGAAATAGTGTGAGGATAACAACAGAGTTAGTCATATATCATGTCCGTTCAACAGATTCAAAGATTGTGCCCTTTGTTTCAGACTTTACAGCATGGTTGCTGAACAGCCTTGTGAAGTTCACAGTCAGTCTTCACATCTTGGAATCGGTCTCCTTGACAACGGCAAATTACTCGGAGATCCACCTCCTGATGCAGGAAATATAAGTCAACCCGTGCTCGAAACTTGCATGGACGTGAACAACTACCCCATTACATCTCTTCCCTTTGATCAACTGGCCATGTACTCTTCCCCCCAAGAAGTTCCCATCTCCACCACTGACAATGACTATCCAATTGTGTCTATAGCTTGCGTAACAGGACAGAACAACATAAGCGAAGAAGGTGATAATTCTGTGTTCAGTGGAGACATCATTTGTGAATATAATTCAGGGAACACTTTCTCAGCACCCACTAGTGAACTTCGGTCAGACTCTGTGTCGTCATGCAGCGATACCTACAGTAATAGCGACTATACGGACTCGTTGTGTAGCACGGACAGCACCAAATTCCTGCTGCCACCAAAGTATGAGGTGAACGAAACCAGTGAACACATATCCCCAAGCCATGAGCAGTCGACGTCAGATCAGACGATGTCATTGTTAGGCGTAACAGAGATTTTGGAAAGCGAAGCTGTGATAGATATGCCTGAATGTTTCGAGAACAAAAATTACACAAACACTGTATCGTCTCAAACCTCTAGTAACCAGCCACTGCTAGACAGAACTGAGAGCATGTGGAGCTTCGCAAAAGAAGTGGATGCACCAATCATTGGACGTATTGAACATCCCGGTTACTTCTCCTCTCAGCGAGACCTTTCCAGTACCAGTAATCTTAGCTTCGCGTGTCAAAAGGCTCTTCAGTACCTCCAGGACGAGCGAGTGGCGAGTTCCCTCCTTCTGCCAGGAAGTTACAAGGACGTGTCAAAGTTGCCTCCAAGTGGTAAGAAGGATCTTGATGACGTCGTCGACCACAACATCGTACCCAGCGGTCGCCACACGCGCAATCTCCTCGCTCTTAGTGTGTGCAACACTATGGTGTTTATTGCTTGCGGTTCCCTGAGGAACCTACAGAGCAGCATCAACCATGAAGGCGGCGTTGGAATCACGTCTCTCGCTGTCAACTGCTTAGGATTCATGCTTGGAAGCATTTTCAGCCCGTTCATTGTGCAGAACTTTGATCCGTACAAATCCCTCCTGGCGTCTCTCTTCCCCCACGTCTTGTATATTGCTGCTAACTTCTACCCAGTCATGTGGCTGATGTGCCCTGTCTCATTCTTGCAAGGAATCAGCACCGCCATCATGTGGAACGCGATGAGCACGTACGTTACATTCCTGGCAAAGGGCTACTCGGAGAAAAGGAAAGAGGATTATGAGGGTGTTCTCAATCGATTCTTTGGCATATTTTGTTTGTTGTTCCAAGTATACATGGTCTTCGGCAACCTCATCGCATCTCTTGTCCTCACATATGCAAACCCAGCTGATGTTTCCAATGTGACAACATCAAACGAAAGTGTTCTCACGCCTACACTGAACCTATCAGAGTACATGTATTCTATATCCAGTGACCCTTTGCTGAACTCCACAACACTCAGTGATATCAACACCCCCAACGTCTCAATATGCGGAGCCAACTACTGCCACCACTACACCATCAGCAACTCCGGAACTACAGTCAGCGACTTCGCCAAATACCTGCTTTTCGGTATCTACCTTGGATGCATGGTTTTAGCCCTCCTCATCGTGCTCTTCCTTCTGGAGCCCCTCAACAGTCGCCTCTTTTCCTCCGTCATGACATGCGGCATGATTAAAACACAGATGGTCTCCCTTGGGAAGTTCGTCGTGAACCGGAAGTTTGTGCTCCTCTGTCCACTCCTGCTCTTCGGCGCCATGGAACAAGGATTCGCTACTGCTGAGATTACAAAGGTACGTATTTACAAAACTTAAATATTAAATACCATTCGCAGTTTCATTACTATTTATTTATTAATGCCAGGCGAAATAGGTTGCAGCGTGATTCATTGGAGAGTCTGGTTCAATAACCAGCTGTAATAGACATTGTTTCCCAAAGTCAAGGGGGACGTGTCTCCGACTCCCCTTCAAAATAACCTCAATTTATGAGTAATATAGGCCCCAATTTTCTTATACCTGACCCACGAAATTATCACCTGGTCCCCTGGTCTATCTCAAGCAGTGGGCACTATAACCCTTGTCATATTCCTGTCACAAGCGCCGTTGTATGTATGATATCGTCGCTTAGCAACCGACCAAATATTCTCCGAGAAATGAATTTAAAAAATAATTATAATTCAAACTGTTGGGAGAAAGAAATTGTTTGCCACAAGAAATACTTTGTTGCAAGATGTTTTTATTTGCCCAAAAGATATTTTGTAGCTTTAATCAAATAGTTATCTGGTCTCCATACCAAGTTATCGTCTTCCCCCATCTCCATACAAAATCATCCGAACTACCCAAATATCAAATTGTCGGTCCCTTATCTTCTATTCCTTGTCGAGCTCACGGATGGACAATATTATTAACGATATTAATTATTATTATTTCAGGCCTTCGTGACGTGTCCCATCGGCGTCCACATGGTCGGCTACATGATGATCTGCATGGGCGTGTCGGCGAGTATCAGCGCCTACCTCAGTGGATGGCTGTGCAGATACGTCGGAAGAATTGTGCTGATCGCAATAGGTGTGTTTCTTATACTGATGCTGCCTTTCTAACTTGTCATTGTATCATGTAAAAAGTAGAGTTTTAAAATAAATGCTGTACTTTATATCTAAATATCATTCTCAATACGTAACAGTAATCAGTATGTATATTTAACTTTTGTCTTACAGTAATCATTTTAATGAGAATGATATAGTTTATGCTAAATAGACCAATGCTACTAATTATGGCCATCTTTATACTCAGACACATATATTTAGGGATGGCAATAATTATTTGCATGGGTCTATATAGTGTGTCAGTGTTAATGTAGATTAAATATATCTTAATTATAAGTTTTTATTCCCGTCTGTTGTTGCTAGAGAGGGGGAATACTGTAGGGAACAATTGAAACCTGTCCAGATTTCGACCATGTGTAACAAAACGGACAGGCTTCAAATTCCGTTACCCAAAATATTGGATGATTATGTTATTAATTGAACCCTAACAAACATCTAAGTAGTATCACTATCTTGTCTTGAGCACCAATCAGGATTAACTGTTGAATCTATTTTTTCTAGTAAATAAAAGCATATATAAATCGACGAACCAAGGATGTCATCTACACATAACCAAGACAATGAAATGTTGCAGCAACTATCCCGTGGGTGGTAATTCGATAGTAAACCCTTTGTTGGTTAAATTGTTCCTCCCTCTCTGCATCACAGTTATAACAGCCTTGCTGAACCTTGTCGGTGATGATTCTTAATGGCCGCCAACATGGCCGAACATCACCAGATTGAGTCCACTTGCTTGGGCTGGCGGACTCGCGATCTATATTTCCTTTTTCTGAACATCCATTTGCCTCATTCCTTTTCAGTACCATGAGTTTTAACTTTGGTTATACACCACAAGTGGCAGACCAAAGACGCCACCATAGTAAGAATGCAGTCTCCCAAGACTTCGACTTGCCAGCTAGGCAAATAGTCAGTTCCATCCAGCATTGTTGATCTGATATGACGTTATAGAAAGCTACCCATACGATGACATTGCTGACCAAAGACCGTAGACGTCTTTCTGAGGGGATGACATTCCGATGTAACGGTGTTGGTGATTGGTAAGTAATGGGCATGTGCAGACATGCCCAGGAGAAGAGACGGTAAGGCACCAGGTAGTCACGTGCTTGCTTTTGAAGTGTGTTCTGACAAGTCACCCTGATCGCACATCCCAATGTTTCTGTGGATTTGGGCGAAGAGGCATTTCATTGTGTTAGTTTGTATAGGCTGGTCATTCCCCAATTTCTGGGAATGTAGATACATCCATTTTGGCGAGTATCAAAATTCAAGCAATGGAGGAATAACAAGTTCTGCTTTTCTACCCGAAATCAGTCTCGGCACGAGCATGGGCGTATCCTTCCACTGTACTTCCCGCATCGAACCCTCACGCCTCTGCTAGGCAACAGAAGATTCTATTAAATTACTTTCTTGTCCTGGTCTAACTTATTTTTTAAATTCCAAATGTCCTAATCAAAAAACATTTTTTATGTAGTTTATTCCAGAAATTTGATATAGAAATGTTTCAAAGTCCTTGATAGATAAATCTGGAAATGGAAGACTTAATCGTGTTGGTTAGTTTGGGAACTGAATCTTCTGCCGCCTGGTTCGATGCGTTGCGTGTGGTACGTCCCCGTCACTTCATACGATCCGCCTTAAATACTATAGTCCATTTCAGCAACTTGTAGATATCTAAAGCAGTGTGTACCTGCGCCGTAATATGTATTCCTCTCTCTATCTGGATTAAAGTAACGAGTACTATATTCAAAATTATATACTATTTTCCATTTTCGGCTTTCAAAACTGTATATTCATTTATTGATGTAACAAGCATTTAAGTAATAAATTAAATTATAAAATCTACATATACAATCTACAACTTCTTGAAATTGACTATACCAACAGGCGCGATCATGGTCAGAACAATATGTATTTTTACATACTTAATGATTCTTGCAAACTGGAAACCTAAAGTTATACTTGTTGATGAAGTAATATATATTACGACAATATCCATCAATTCGGATGTAATTGGCATTGAAGCTAGGCATGCATTTACAGTGTATTTCGAATGGAAGAATACAAGGACAACTTATTAAACATTAAAGCTATCGATGATGATGCCCGTGATGATGTGAGGTAAGTATTTAAATAATAGATAAATGAAGTAAACACACTCATTTAGTGATACATTTCATCCCAACTTAACTTCATTTTGGCCATCTAACCCTTATCTCTTTAGGATTTTCAGTCTGCAAGAATGTGTATTTTTCCATCATCATGAGATGTGTCATGCAAGAACGAGAAACTCTTTAGAACCATTTATAATTGTTTCCTGGCAACAAAGCATCCAAATTTTGAAATTCAATGGCATTATACATTTCATGAATATTTGGTGCAAAAGATTTCCAATTACAAAATCCGGACTATCGATACCATTTCAATAAATTAAATCTACCTGGTGTAAATGTTATATCTGAAAGTTATCCAAACGTTCAAACATTAAGTCTTTTGCGCCAAATAAATGCATATTTCAGAGAAAGGAAACACAGTCTTGGTATCTTTCTTTCGATCAAATTAATTATTTTCGGGCATGTTGTCCTAGTTTTGGCTCAACTATAGATTTTTAAACTTCAACTTAATAACACGTATCAGAACGTTCACTCTCTCTCTCTATTGGAAAGTCTGTCTTAAACCAAAACTGTGTTTGTGATGTCACATGACTGTCATGTGACCAAGGTAAGCGAAGCTGATGCCGCAATGTGCACGTGCAAATGGACTCTCTTCAATGTTTTGTGAAGAAGGGTACGCAAACGCAAAAGAGCATTGCAAACGTTTTGAATATCTTTGTTTTGTACATATTAGGATCAGACTCACATTTGATGAGATTCTAATTAAATGCAAATAGAGACTATTCAAATAAGGGAATGTTTTAGTTGTCTAGTTATGAGATGCACAAAAAATATGTGATTGGTTTCTATCAAAATTAATTCAAATCCACATTTTGGGTACAAAAACTCTTTTTATGAAACCGTTTTGATTAAAATTGTGTTAATCGAAAATTTGTTTTCGGTTCCATCCCTATATAACACTTTTATTTAGTAAACCCAAGGAAACCAAAAGCAAAACTGTGCACTTTATCGAAAACGGAAGTCGCGTGGAAGTATATTTGTAACACGAATATGATAAAGAGAGTGATTGTTATATGCTCCTTTTTCTCAAAGCAAGAGTAGTATGTACTAAGTCGTCCATGCTCTTTAAACTCGTTTTTGATTGGCTTTTGCCACTCCTCGAAAGAAAAGCGGGATAACTCCATTGCACATAGGTTCCGTGGTTGCATACCACTAGTAAGATTAGCATAGTCTGACAGTGGGTATTTTGCCTGCGAAAATCTCCCGCCTCTTTCCCCATGTCTACATTGGAATAAGGGATGTGTGAGGGGTTGGCTGCAGTTTTGAACCGTGTCATTCAATCATAAATCTTCGCCTTTCAGCCGTTGTGTGTAACCTTGGTCTTCTGACGTTCATGTCACTATGGTCGCCAACACCGGACTCTCTCATCATACTGTTTGTCCTGTTTGGCTTCTGGGGCCTCGCAGACGGCATCTGGTTGGCTCAGAGCCAGAGTAAGTTCTATAATTGTATAATATCAATTATTGACCATTTTTGGGGACAATATGTTTTATGGACCCAAGAAACTCATGACTTTGTCATTTTCATTACACCACCTACTTTTGCAGATATATGCATAATAGTTCAATACATATGTATGTCAAGTGATGACAGGTCACGGTGACCTACTTTCATTATGTAGCATATACTAAATTTTCGTTGTTTTCTTGAATTCCACCTGGGGACATCAATTTTGGTATGACAACTGATATTGAAGGTCATTGGTTGAGTGTCTAGGTATTTAAACAGGAAGTGGATTTATCTTTTCTCAATGTGGCTACAGACATAGGTCTCTTTTAAAATCGTCTTCCAATAGGCATATGTTGTCCTGAACCGGAAGTGATGTCATTAAACCGAAAGTGCGTATTTTATGGTAACTTGAGGCCCAATGCAAAGTTGTACTGCTTTTGACAGCATTAGTTTTTAAATATGACTATAGATAAATATATGGCGAGATCATGAGATGAACTGTCACCTTATTTTGTAAAGTCAAAATGGTTCGTGATACAGGTTTCTGGTGGGAAACTTTGGGGATTTCGGGGAAAATGCTGGTAATAGGCATGCTTCTGTTTTTGCATGTAATGAGGACTTTTCTAGTTGTTAAAAAATCAAACTATACTTACTCACTCACACATTCGCATCAACAATCTCACGTATTGTTTCCACCATTTAGGTCTGATGGGAGTGTTGTTTTCTGACGAATTCGAGAACGCCTTCACCGGCCTAAGAATCATGCAGGGCATGGGATCCACCCTTGCCTTCGCCTACGCTCAAAGTTTCTGTATGGCCAGCAAGATTTACATCATGGGAAGCGTCTGCATTGTCGGCATGGCGTGCTACATCCTGTCCGAGCTCCTACTCAAGAAAGAGCAGCGACAAGCAAAAACTGTGATCTTTGTCTCAGAGGTTGTGTAATCGTGTCATTCCGAGTCAACCGAATCGTTATGGAAAGGGGCGAATGGTGACGAGTGGTGTGTATAAATGACGTTCCAAAACGAATCAGAGAATGGACGAATTGTTACGGAAATGGCAAGAGTTGACGAATGACGTGTGTAAATATGAGGTTCAAATGGGATCAAATGTGCCAGAGTAGAGCGAATTATGTTAATGAATGGTTTGTTAAAGGAAGGATGACTGATCGTTGATACGGCTATGTGCGTAAATGAATATTTATGTAAATTGTTGCTGAATTTCTAGGAGGTAGCATACGTGACCGATGTGTCCAACAGATCTGTATATATACATTTACAGTATATGGGAATCTCAGCGCATCTTAGTTATCATATATTTTATCGTGCTTAATCACGGAAATCGTATTTACAGACAAACATTGGCTATCGGCCAAACAGGGTACAACTATTAGTTGTTACTAACTTTATTCGTTGATATGTTACCAACGGATATAGGGAACACTTGTTTTGTTTCTATTATTGATCAACTCATGACGCTAACATGACAGTTAGTGTAGTGCTACTTCTTGCTGACAAACCCACAATACCCATTGTTAACATTCTGTTCGAATTTTCACTATGAGCAAAATCATATGCTAGCTGTTAAAGAAGAATATCATTGGTTTATTTGTTGTTATATTATCCTATGGTTGAATAAAGATAATTCGTCAGTTACTGCTAATGTTAAACATTTATCCTTGTATCTTTTTATAATTTATTCTGTCAAAATATATTTCCTAGGATATTGGCCAATGTGTTTCGGTCTGAATTATAATTGGTATGCTACTAGTACAACCTTTTGGAAAACCTATAATGTTTCTGTCTATATAATTTCTATTTCTATTTTCGAAAGTTTCTGCTGAAGTAAATCGTGGGTAATTTCTTATTAAGTTTACAAATAGATAACTCCATCTAGAGAAGTTATCATTTTGTGCTATCATGTGCACACGTTGTGTTGCTAATATTTAGCTTCTGTCCATGTACATAGAATGTGTCTATTCATATTAAGCTAAACAGTGCCAAAATGTGGATATGTTTCACACCCCCTCATTCAAATACCTCATCATCATCCTAACCCTCGGAAACGAGTCATTGTTGCTTGTGTACAGTTGAACCCGTTCATAAATAAATATTTATATCTATATGGTTTTTGTCTTATATTTGTCATATAAAATTCCTTTCGATAAACTCAATCATGTTTTCAGTGGAGGAAAACGTTTGCTAATTATCCCTCGCGCGAACGAGGTTTTGCGGGGGATATACAGATGGTTTCCGTCCGTCCCTTACGTTTCATTTTCATACGTCGTTGGACCGCTTCCGTGGTCTAGGGGTAGAGCGTCCGCCCGGAGAGCGGAAGGTCCGGGGTTCGATCCCCGGCCACGTCATATCAAAAGACGTTAAAAGATGGTACTTGTTGTTACCCTGTCTGGCACTCGGCATTAAGGGGCTAAAACAAGGACTGGTCGGCTCGGAGTCAGTATACTGTGTCTGAGTGGGATATTCATATTAAACTGCGGCATGGTATCTCAGTGAGCTAGCACTATAAATCGGCATCAGTCCGGACTAGTACAAGCAGCCACGCAAACACACACACATACATGCACGTCGCTATATAAGTGCAATAATCTTGGACGCGACGTTAAACCCCATTTCACCTCACCTCATACGTCGTTGTGGGATTCCCAGCAACTATGCTTGTATGAGGAAACTAATTGGATTCGGTGACTTGGTTGATTATATGACTTCATACCCTGACAGATTGGGGCGTAGCTCATAAAATTAATCACTCGATTGTCTGGTCCAGACTCGTCAGCCCGCTGGAATATATTCTATTTCAGATTTCACATTTTCATTCCTTTTATTAAAAGGCGACTAACGGGATCGGGTGGTCAGGCTCGCTGACTTGGTTGATACATGTCATCGATCCCAATTGCGTGGATCGATGCTCATGATGTCAATCACTGGATTGTCTGGTCCAGACTCGAACATTTTACAGACCGCCGTCATATAGCTGGAATAGTGCTGAGTGCGGCGTTAAACAACAAACAAACCAACAATCCTTTTATTTCATTAGTGCCACTAAATAACAGTCAAATCCCGAACTATTATGTTATGTTAGTGAGGATGTGATTGGGTGCAAGGCCAAAACTGGTTCCAGTGTTGGTAGGCTATGCAAGCTCAGGTCACCTGTTCATTGACAGTAGGTTAAGTGCGCTGACGATGATTATGGTCGAATTGATGTTCGTTCGCAGGTTCGTGATGTTTTGTTTGGCTTCAAAAATCAAGCTTTCGACACCCGGTTGGAAGTACAGCATGTGTGTCTCCATCCAAAACACAGCCGTTGCACTCGACTTCTTTTAGTCGGAAGTAATTGTTAGAAACGCCTCTGCTTACATTAATCTTTACGAGAGCAATTTTAGTTTCACAAACAAAATTCATAAAGGACGCCATTTGTTTACACTTCATACAGAGGACCTATGACATTTTTATGTTAAGTGTCACCCAATCACAGCCTACTAGAAATCAGCCGCCGGCTGTCTATTAAAATGGGTAGACAGGAGCCTAGACTGGTTCCCGGGTCCTCCGCTTGGTGTCGCTGCTCTCGCTCTGCCTTCCATGGCAGGCACGAACGGAAACCAGTCTAACAGAAGCACAGTCTAGGCCAAAACGTTTTATAGTTATAGCTGTGACGTCATAGTATAACAATTAAATTTTCATTGTGTTCATGGAAATTCATGCATTCTGATTAGCTGAATTGGTCACGTGTTATTGCATTCATTTCCTAATGAATGTAAAGAATTAAGCCACGCCCAAATTGTGTCGTTCATACACTTATAATTTTTTAATTTGAAGTTTACACGATATACGGCTTTTCCATTGGACGAGAGAGCGGTCACATTGACGTTCATAAGTGTATGAACGACACAATTTGACGTTCATACGTTTTTCACGAGACTACTTCCACATTCCTGGGGAAACCCCTGGGAATTCCCTAGCACGAAAACATACATTGACCGTCTCCAGCAATCTATTTCACTCCGCGATATAGCTGGTTGTTGTATGGCTGTCAGTGTAAACATGAAGTCACACGTATGTAAATGAAATTGTGTTTAGATCTTGGCCTACATCCTTTGAGGTAAGAAATTGTGATGAAAAAAATATAAGATTATAAATTATGGTGGTGCGCATCGATCCATGCAATTGGGATCGATGACATGCATCAACCAAATCAGCGAGTCTGACCACACGATCTCCTTAGTCGCCTCTTACGACAAGCATGGTCGCCTTTAACAGCAAGCATGGGTTTCTGAAGACCTATTCTACTTCCACATTCCTGGGGAAACCCCTGGGAATTCCCCAGCACGAAAACACACATAAGCGTTCTTTCTGATCATTTAGAACCTTAATTCTTGGTCTCAGCGTTTCAGTATACATTGAGAAATGTCAGAGAGCGTGACTGCATGATTGTTCACGAATATCCTCGCTGCGGCCTATCCTAATGAACAAACGATGAAATACACATCTAAACTATCGTAGTGTCGACTCGATCCGTGCCTAGGCTGACATTGACCGTCTCCAGCAATCTATGAATTTACCTTAGTGTCTGTTTGACGCATCTTTATTCACCTTTCAATGATCGGCCAGTTGATCAATGATGACTAACACATGTAACCGCCACAGGTTCATTCACAACTCCGGAAATCTCTCCCGTCACGTTTATCGTGTCGGCCGTTTTGACGTCTTGCACTTGATGTAAATGTATTACGACGCGCTGTCATTGTGACTGACTTACTTAGGTAGTTCTTTACAGACCTTTCTCATCTAATGAGGATATGATTTGAACACACGTGCTGCTTAAGATGTTTCTGAAGAGCAAGTTGTGCATCCATACGCCCATGTCACCTCTCTTTTTGAGAAACTATTTTACTCCGCGATATAGCTGGTTGTTGTGTGGCTGTCAGTGTACAAATGAAGTCACACGTACTAAATAAAATTGTGTTTAGATCTAGGCCTACATCTTTTGAGGTAAGAAATTGTGATAAAAAAATTATAAGAATTGACGTCAATTTCGCGATCATGTGACCGCCCTCTCGACCTATGGAAAAGAAGTATATCGTTTAAACTTCAAATTAAAAAATTATAAGTGTATGAACGACACAATTTGACGTTCATACGTTTTTCACGAGGCCGTGTTCTTGAAATGACGTAAACACTGACGGACTACGAATGAACGATATGAAACACATAAACGGATGAATAAAATTGTGGCGAAACTTGGTCTTGAATCTCTCTCTCTCATCGATTATTTTACTGCTGCTTCAATAGGATTGCGTTTTACTCGCACACATTCGATATAATAAGGAGAAATTGATCTTCGACTATCAGTAACGACATTATAACAAAAGATCAAGGCATAGACTTTGGGGAGGGGGGGGGGGGGGAGAGTACATCAGAAATCAATCTAGTACACCGTGGCATATATAAGTGTAGAGGGTGTCGTCAACTTTCGCCTCCAGTGCAGTTCGCCAATTTTATGCAACAGTGATGTATGCTATATCACAGTAGACACAGGCAACCGATTTCAATGATGAAGTAATAAAGTAAAAGATTTATTTGAATATGAAAACTATACACGTGTCTTAAAGCCCCAAGCACTGATTCAATCCAGTATGATCAAATGTTCTGCTGTATGTAGGAACTCTAGGGGTCCTCTAGTCCCAAATCCACTTGTAAAGAAACAATCTTTATCATCCAAAACTGGCTCCCACAGGAGATATCGCTTGGGTGAGATCAAGCGATATCTACATTGTACACCTCGTGCCAGATGTTTATTAGTTAGTCTATATGTAAACTCATTTAGAAGGAATGGTCGCCCACTTCTTTGGGATAATATTTATTTCCTTTGATATTATTTCGAAAAAGTCATTTGATCTTTGTGTTAAAAGATTAAATTGTTTGTTATTGTTAATCCTAGTGTTCGGTAGGATTACTGGTCTTGTTGTACTGCTAAATCAACTATGGGAGTCTTCTCAGGAGACAGTGTAGGTTCTTTTATCAACCTCTTATAAGTACAGTAAACCACGTTTATAACAAACACGCTTATAACGAACTGACGGATATAACAAACTTATTTTTTACTCCCGGCCATTTGATGTATTTATGCTGTATACATGCTTATGACGAACTACGGTTATTACGAACTAAAATTAGTGGCCCCTTTGAGTTCGAGGTCAACAACCCATGGATCTATAGACACACACATCCTGCCATACCGTCAACAACCCAAGCATCCATAGACACACACATCCTCCCATACCAGTCAACAACTCATGTATCCATAGACACACACATCCTGCCATGCTGGTCAACAACCCATGTATCCATAGACACACACATCCTCCCATACCAGTCAACAACTCATGTATCCATAGACACACACATCCTCCCATACCGTCAACAACCCAAGTATCCATAGACACACACATCCTGCCATACCGTCAACAACCCAAGTATCAATAGACACACACATCCTGCCATGCTGGTCAACAACCCATGTATCCATAGACACACACATCCTCCCATGCTGGTCAACAACCCATGTATCCATAGACACACACATCCTCCCATGCTGGTCAACAACCCATGTATCCATAGACACACACATCCTCCCATGCTGGTCAACAACCCATGTATCCATAGACACACACATCCTGCCATGCTGGTCAACAACCCATGTATCCATAGACACACACATCCTCCCATACCAGTCAACAACTCATGTATCCATAGACACACACATCCTCCCATACCAGTCAACAACCCAAGTATCCATAGACACACACATCCTGCCATGCTGGTCAACAACTCATGTATCCATAGACACACACATCCTGCCATGCTGGTCAACAACCCATGTATCCATAGACACACACATCCTCCCATACCGTCAACAACCCAAGTATCCATAGACACACACATCCTGCCATACCGTCAACAACCCAAGTATCAATAGACACACACATCCTGCCATGCTGGTCAACAACCCATGTATCCATAGACACACACATCCTCCCATGCTGGTCAACAACCCATGTATCCATAGACACACACATCCTCCCATGCTGGTCAACAACCCATGTATCCATAGACACACACATCCTCCCATGCTGGTCAACAACCCATGTATCCATAGACACACACATCCTGCCATGCTGGTCAACAACCCATGTATCCATAGACACACACATCCTCCCATGCTGGTCAACAACCCATGTATCCATAGACACACACATCCTCCCATACCAGTCAACAACCCAAGTATCCATAGACACACACATCCTCCCATACCAGTCAACAACTCATGTATCCATAGACACACACATCCTGCCATGCTGGTCAACAACCCATGTATCCATAGAGACACACATCCTCCCATACCAGTCAACAACCCATGTATCCATAGAGACACACATCCTGCCATACCGTCAACAACTCATGGATCAATAGACACTCACATCCTGCCATACCGTCAACAACCCATGTATCCATAGACACATACACATCCTGCCATACGGTCAACAACTCATGGATCAATAGACACTCACATCCTGCCATACGGTCAACAACTCATGGATCAATAGACACTCACATCCTGCCATACGGTCAACAACTCATGGATCAATAGACACTCACATCCTGCCATACCAGTCAACAACCCATGTATCCATAGACACACACACATCCTCCCATACCGGTCAACAACTCATGGATCAATAGAAACACACATCCTGCCATACCGTCAACAACCCAAGTATCAATAGACACACACATCCTGCCATACCGTCAACAACCCAAGTATCAATAGACACACACATCCTGCCATACCGTCAACAACCCAAGTATCAATAGACACACACATCCTGCCATACCAGCCAACAACTCATGTATCCATAGACACACACATCATGCCATGCTGGTCAACAACCCAAGTATCAATAGACACACACATCATGCCATGCTGGTCAACAACCCAAGTATCCATAGACACACACACATCCTGCCATACCGTCAACAACCCAAGTATCCATAGACACACACATCCTGCCATGCTGGTCAACAACTCACGTATCCATAGACACATACATCCTGCTATACTGGTCAACAACCCATGTATCCATAGACACACCCATCATGCCATACCGTCAACAACTCATGGATCCATAGACACACACATCCTGCCATTCTGGTCAACAACTCATGTTTCCATAGACACACACATCCTGCCATACCGTCAACAACCCAAGTATCAATAGACACACACATCCTGCCATGCTGGTCAACAACCCATGTATCCATAGACACACACATCCTCCCATGCTGGTCAACAACCCATGTATCCATAGACACACACATCCTCCCATACCAGTCAACAACCCAAGTATCCATAGACACACACATCCTCCCATACCAGTCAACAACTCATGTATCCATAGACACACACATCCTGCCATGCTGGTCAACAGCCCATGTATCCATAGAGACACACATCCTCCCATACCAGTCAACAACTCATGTATCCATAGACACATACACATCCTGCCATACCGTCAACAACTCATGGATCAATAGACACTCACATCCTGCCATACGGTCAACAACTCATGGATCAATAGACACTCACATCCTGCCATACGGTCAACAACTCATGGATCAATAGACACTCACATCCTGCCATACCGTCAACAACCCATGTATCCAAAGACACACACACATCCTCCCATACCGGTCAACAACTCATGGATCAATAGAAACACACATCCTGCCATACCGTCAACAACCCAAGTATCCATAGACACACACATCCTGCCATGCCGTCAACAACCCATGTATCCATAGACACACACATCCTGCCATACCAGCCAACAACTCATGTATCCATAGACACACACATCATGCCATGCTGGTCAACAACCCAAGTATCAATAGACACACACATCCTCCCATACCGTCAACAACCCAAGTATCCATAGACACACACATCCTGCCATACCGTCAACAACCCAAGTATCAATAGACACACACATCCTGCCATGCTGGTCAACAACCCATGTATCCATAGACACACACATCATGCCATGCTGGTCAACAACCCATGTATCCATAGACACACACATCCTGCCATGCTGGTCAACAACCCATGTATCCATAGACACACACATCCTGCCATACCGTCAACAACTCATGTATCCATAGACACACACATCATGCCATGCTGGTCAACAACCCATGGATCCATAGACACACACATCCTGCCATGCTGGTCAACAACCCATGTATCCATAGACACACACATCCTGCCATACCGTCAACAACCCAAGTATCAATAGACACACACATCCTCCCATACCAGCCAACAACTCATGTATCCATAGACACACACATCCTCCCATACCGTCAACAACCCAAGTATCAATAGACACACACATCCTGCCATACCAGCCAACAACTCATGTATCCATAGACACACACATCCTCCCATACCGTCAACAACCCAAGTATCCATAGACACACACATCCTGCCATGCTGGTCAACAACCCATGGATCCATAGACACACACATCCTGCCATACCAGCCAACAACTCATGGATCAATAGACACACACATCTTGCCATACCGTCAACAACCCATGGATCCATAGACACACACATCCTGCCATACCGTCAACAACCCAAGTATCCATAGACACGCACATCCTGCCATACCGTCAACAACTCACGTATCCATAGACACATACATCCTGCTATACTGGTCAACAACCCATGTATCCATAGACACACCCATCATGCCATACCGTCAACAACTCATGGATCCATAGACACACACATCCTGCCATTCTGGTCAACAACTCATGTATCCATAGACACACACATCCTGCCATACCGTCAACAACCCAAGTATCAATAGACACACACATCCTGCCATGCTGGTCAACAACCCAAGTATCAATAGACACACACATCCTGCCATGCTGGTCAACAACTCATGTATCCATAGACACACCGATCATGCCATACCGTCAACAACCCAAGTATCCATAGACACACACACATCCTGCCATGCCGTCAACAACCCATGTATCCAAAGACACACACATCCTGCCATACCGTCAACAACCCAAGTATCAATAGACACACACATCCTGCCATGCTGGTCAACAACCCATCTATCCATAGACACACACATCCTGCCATGACGGTCAACAACTCATGGATCAATGGACACTCACATCCTGACATGCTGGTCAACAACCCCTGTATCCATAGACACACACATCCTGCCATACCGGTCAACAACTCATGTATCCATAGACACACACACCCTGCCATGCTGGTCAACAACCCATGTATCCATAGACACTCACATCCTGCCATGCTGGTCATCAACTCATGGATCCTTGGATACACACATCCTGCCATACCGTCAACAACCCATGTATCCATAGACACACACATCCTGCCATGCTGGTCAACAACCCATGTATCCAAAGACACACACACATCCTGCCATGCTGGTCATCAACTCATGGATCCTTGGACACACACATCCTGCCATACCGTCAACAACCCATGTATCCAAAGACACACACATCCTGCCATGCTGGTCAACAACCCATGTATCCAAAGACACACACACATCCTGCCATGCCGTCAACAACCCATGTATCCAAAGACACACACATCCTGCCATACCGTCAACAACCCAAGTATCAATAGACACACACATCCTGCCATGCTGGTCAACAACCCATGTATCCATAGACACACACATCCTGCCATGACGGTCAACAACTCATGGATCAATGGACACTCACATCCTGACATGCTGGTCAACAACCCCTGTATCCATAGACACACACACCCTGCCATACCGGTCAACAACTCATGTATCCATAGACACACACACACTGCCATGCTGGTCAACAACCCATGTATCCATAGACACTCACATCCTGCCATGCTGGTCATCAACTCATGGATCCTTGGATACACACATCCTGCCATACCGTCAACAACCCATGTATCCAAAGACACACACATCCTGCCATGCTGGTCAACAACCCATGTATCCAAAGACACACACACATCCTGCCATGCTGGTCATCAACTCATGGATCCTTGGACACACACATCCTGCCATACCGTCAACAACCCATGTATCCAAAGACACACACATCCTGCCATGCTGGTCAACAACCCATGTATCCAAAGACACACACACATCCTGCCATGCCGTCAACAACCCATGTATCCAAAGACACACACATCCTGCCATACCGTCAACAACCCAAGTATCAATAGACACACACATCCTGCCATGCTGGTCAACAACCCATCTATCCATAGACACACACATCCTGCCATGACGGTCAACAACTCATGGATCAATGGACACTCACATCCTGACATGCTGGTCAACAACCCCTGTATCCATAGACACACACACCCTGCCATACCGGTCAACAACTCATGTATCCATAGACACACACACCCTGCCATGCTGGTCAACAACCCATGTATCCATAGACACACACATCCTGCCATGCTGGTCATCAACTCATGGATCCTTGGATACACACATCCTGCCATACCGTCAACAACCCATGTATCCATAGACACACACATCCTGCCATGCTGGTCAACAACCCATGTATCCAAAGACACACACACATCCTGCCATGCTGGTCATCAACTCATGGATCCTTGGACACACACATCCTGCCATACCGTCAACAACCCATGTATCCAAAGACACACACACATCCTGCCATGCTGGTCAGCAACCCATGTATCCAAAGACACACACACATCCTGCCATGCTGGTCAACAACCCAAGTATCCATAGACAACACACATCCTGCCATACCGTCAACAACCCCTGTATCCATAGACACACACATCCTGCCATACCGTCAACAACCCATGTATCCATAGACACACACATCCTGCCATGCCGTCAACAACTCATGGATCAATGGACACTCACATCCTGACATGCTGGTCAACAACCCCTGTATCCATAGACACACACACATCATGCCATACCGTCAACAACTCATGTATCCATAGACACTCGCATCCTGCCATGCCGTCAACAACGCATGTATCCATAGACACACACATCCTGCCATACCGTCAACAACCCATGTATCCATAGACACACACATCCTGCCATACCGTCAACAACCGATGTATCCATAGACACACACATCCTGCCATGCAGGTCAACAACCAATGTATCCATAGACACACACATCCTGCCATGCTGGTCAACAACCCCTGTATCCAAAGACACACACACATCCTGCCATGCCGTCAACAACTCATAGATACATAGACACACACATCCTGCCATTCTGGTCAACAACCCATGTATCCATAGACACACACATCCTGCCATGCCGGTCAACAAACCATGTATCCATAGAGCAACGCACACATTTCCACGCAGGTCAATAACTCGTATATCTGTAAGTAAACACACACTCGTCCATACTGGCGATCCAACACAACAACCCACTGCTCCATAGTTAAGGCCCCGTCACAACAGACCCACGTCCATAAATACAGACCCATCACAACAGATCACTCGTCCATAAATACAGACCCATCACAACAGACCACTCGTCCATAACAACAGGCCTATCATTCAGTATCACCTAAAAACACACAGATCTTGCCCGACACCTGTTTACTCGCCTCACCTTCAAGGCCGAGCGGTTATATAGAGACCATTATGCTCAGGAAATACGAGGCTTTCGTCTAACGAGCGGGCGCTGAAATGCGAGATCCTAAAACGACACGCGATGGGCCAAGTGCCTTCAAACCGGACCCAGATGATATACGCTGAAAATAAAACAAGGAAATACACATATATCTGCATTGTCATTGTCACTGAGGAAACCAACCTCGAGTATTTCCATTCTAGCTCGATACACAGCTTTGACCCATTCGAGCTCCTAGATCCCGACCCTTGTCTTTGTCCCATCCTCGAGTATCCAGGGTATAATATCTCAATTCTATTTTGATACACGCCCTGGAGCCCATTTCGAGCTTCGTCTAGTTCCCGGCCCTTGTCATTGTCTCATCCTCGAGTGTCCAGGGTATAATATCTCAATTCTAGTTTGATACACGCCCTGGAGCCCAATTCGAGCTTCGTCTAGATCCCGGCCCTTGTCATTGTCACTAAAGAGCCAATCCTCGAGTATCCAGGGTATAATATGTCAATTCTATTTTGATACACTCCCTGGACCCATTCGAGCTTCGTAATGATCCCGACCCTGATAACATGAAGCTTCAAATAACCGCCGTCAAATTTCACACAAGTGAGGTAAATACTCTGCTATGTAAGCAATAGAGATCGAGATGATGACGTCACTTCCGGAACGAAGTATTGGTGATGCATGGTTCCAGAGTGTTTTTCATAATTGAATGGAGCTACGATGAGGGACGTTCTTATAAAGAGGATGAATATCTGACCCAAGGTATGCCCCAAGCTATGTGGCGACTTCTTCCAAATGTGTTTGTGATTGTACTAGTTGTTTATAGGGCTAGGCAACTTTGATACCATGCCGCAATGGATACCCCACTCGAGACTTCCGAGCCAACTATCCACGTAATGCCGAGCGCCAGGCATAATAACAAGGACCATCTTTTAACGTCTTTTGGTTTAAGGTGGTCGGGAATCAAACTACCGACTTTCCGCTCTCCAGGCAGACGCTCCATCCACTCGACCATGGAGGCGGCCGGAGAGTAGAGTGAGTGAGTGAGTGAGTTTAGTTTAACGCTGCTTTTAACAGTATTCCAGTTATATCGCGGCGTGTCAGCTTAATGTGGGAGGAAAGCCCAAGCGATGCAGGTCTCAGACGTTTACCGCTTCGGTGAAACCCACAAGCACGGGTATGGTGCTCACAAACCTAGAAACATAATCGGGGCGAACCGGGATTCGAAATCACATTCATAGGTTTCTGGCGTGCACAAAGGACGCAACTCTGCACAGCGAACCGGATAGTAGAACCACCGACCTTCTGCTCTCCAGGCAGACGCTCCAGCCACTAGACCATTGAGGCGGCCGGGAATCGAACTACCGACCTTCTGCTCTCAAGGCAGACGTTCCATCCACTAGACCACGAAGGTGGCGGGGAATCGAACAACCGACCTTCTGCTCTCAAGGCAGACGTTCCATCCACTAGACCACGAAGGTGGCGGGGAATCGAACTACCGACCTTCTGCTCTCAAGGCGGTGGCGGGGAATCGAACTACCGACCTTCTGCTCTCAAGGCAGACGTTCCATCTACTAGACCATTGAGGCGGCCGGGAATCGAACTACCGACCTTCTGCTCTCAAGGCAGACGCTCCATCCACTAGACCACGGAGGTGGCGGGGAATTGAACTACCGACCTTCTGCTCTCCAGGCAGACGCTCCATCCACTAGACCACGGAGGTGGCGGGGAATCGAACTATCGACCTTCTGCTCTCCAGGCAGACGCTCCATCCACTAGACCACGGAGGCGGCCGGGAATCGAACTATCGACCTTCTGCTCTCAAGGCAGACGCACTATCCACCACACAGCGGAACAAAAATACAAAGCAAAGTCAATCAATTTATTTTTTTATTTGAACACATGGCAGTGAATACAGCATGCGGTCTAAACTCGAGGACGAGACAGCAGCCGCACAAAATGGAGACTAAGAACACGTGACCAAACACGTGACTATAGCCCCAATTTCGTACATATCGCTTTTGGCACAGATTAGCTATGCCGTATTTATATTCAGCATTTGCAAGGGATGTACAGGCACCTGGTGATTAAATCGTAGTGTTAAATTAGCCTATATTATGTTGAGGTGCATATCACCCACAAATGATTTTATGAAAATCAGTATAACAGCAATATGCAGTATAGGATATACGTAAATGCATGGTATATAACTCTATAATAAATAAGCAACGTTGATATAAAAAATAACATAGATATAACTGGTTTGCCCCAACCGATATAATCGGCAAAAATGGATCAGATGAAATTACAAGAAAAGTGACAAAAACTTGGAAGTTGAAAGTTGATTGATTGAAACTTATTTTTAAGAATTCTGTCTTGAACAGATGCACATTTGATATCACAGATGCAAGGAATGTGTGCAGTCACATTTGATGAATGAAAATATATCTGCATTGATATATCCCCTACCATGAAAAAACTATGTACCCATGTACTTCAACGATGATAGTACGCTTACGTTTCTAAGAAACTAGTAAACAACGTAAACAAACTCTTTCTATAAACTCAACAACAGTGATCTACATATATCATAAACATAGAGCTACATAAATATAACATAAACAACAATACAAAAAAAACAGTGAGTATTCAATACTTAAAACAGATCAAACACTGTTTGTGATAAAAGTGTCAAAGTATCCTCAGAAAACAAGCAGAATATGCTCTTCCGACATGAAAAAATGTTTTGCAAAAGTACATTTAAGGAGCACTGAAAAAATACGACCCTTAGTTAACAATATCCCAGAGGGCAGCATTATGTCACTCAGCACTAAGCTTTATCCTAGAATTATGGCAAGCTACCACCCTGTCAACACTTGGTAAATTATTGTACTAACAAGTTGAACACATTATTTTTGTATTGCAAAGCTTTTGTCAAGCTGTTAATCGTATTTTAACCAAAGTGTCGTCCTTGATAATATTTCTAAATGACACAAGTACTTCCCATCAGGTACTGAAAATAGTGGACGTGTCCACCTCGACATCAGCAAGATGGCGAAGTTTTTTTTTATCACCCACAAAATGCGGATCTGCATTCTTTTGCGATCGTCTGGTCCCGAATCAGGAGATCCAAAACCTTTCTGTACAATCGTCCATACAAACAATTTGTATTGTCCATTCACTCCTTGAGGAACTGTCAAATTATCAATTTGTATTGTCCAAACACTCAGTGGGGGAACTGTCAAATTATCAATTCGTATTGTCCATACACTCACTGGAGGAACTGTCAAATTATCAATTTGTATTGTCCATACACCCACTGGAGGAACTGTCAGATTATCAATTTGTATTGTCCATACACTCACAGGAGGAACTGTCAAATTATCAATTTGTATTATCAATACACTCCTTGGAGGAACTGTCAAATTATCAATTTGTATTGTCCATACATTCCCTTGAGGAACTTGCTGATTTCTTCATAAAACGAGATTTTGAGTTCATGTTAATATTTCACCAACAGTCAGATTCGCCACCTTGCGTTCCTTCCTCACGATGTGGTCTGCTATTAGATATCCAACCAGGGCCAGCACACAGATCCCCGCCATGATATAGATCTTCGTTGCCATACAGAAGAACTGGGCGTAGGCAAAGGCGATGGTTGGTCCTAGACCCTGCATCACCCTCATCCCAGTGAAGGCCTCCTCGAACTGGTCTGGAAACAACACGCCCATGAGACCTGGGAAAAGAGATCGTTAGAAAATAACTGCAACGAAAATAAAACTTGTAGTTATAAAGTCGATGATGACTGAAAGTGTGAGAGCGGGTGGTTTTGGTGGTGAGGTGAGGTGAAATGGGGTTTAACGTCGCCTCCAAGATTATTGCACTTATATAGCGACGTGCATGCACGTTTGTGTGTGGCTGCTTGTTCTAGTCCGGACTGATGCCGATTTATAGTGCTAGCTCACTGAGATACCATGCCGCATGAAGACCCCACTCAGACACGGTATACTGACTCCGAGCCGACCAGTCCTTGTTTTAGCCCCTTAATGCCGAGCGCCAGACAGGGTAACAAGAAGTGTATGATGACGCGGTCGGGGTCGAACTCCGGACCTTCCGCTCCCCGGGTGGACGCTCTATCACTAGACCAAGGAGGCGGTAAGTGGTTTTGGTAATACTCTAGCATTATCACGACGGGGGACACCACAAATGTCTTATGTGTTGAACCTAACGCTTTTCATCAAAAGAGCTACGCCACCACCACGGGCTGAATATGATCCCAATAAAATAAATTATGGTTATTTTTATTCATGACGCTTCATTGAGTAGGTGAGTAAGTGAGAATGGAGTTACGCCGCCTTTAGATATATTCCCGCAATATCATATCAGGGGACACTGAAAATGGTCTTTACCCATGTGGGGAATCGAACCAAGGCTTATGGCGTCAACGCATTAACCTCGAAGCTACCCCATCGAACTTTCTCCGAACCTGTTATGTGTTTGAGACCTTCTGCCTTTTTCAAAGAACAACCCCTAACATAAGTTAATACTATTTTGTGAAACAATAGTAATTGAATACCTTTATTGACGTCTTAACTCGTACACACACTATTGTATCGCTAGCAGATATTCCCTTGTTAAAACTCACTGTTGCTTTGTGCCATCCAGATGCCGTCGCCAACTCCCCACAGGCCAATCAGAATAAAGATAACAATAAGCGAATCGGGAGTGGGCTTCCATATTGCCATAAGGGCCAACAGGCCAAGATCGACAGCGACCGCTAAAAAGAGAACAAAATATCCCTATTGAAAGACATGGCACACATGCACAGCCGACCCTTCACACAACCGTAGTTCCAAATGAACATTGGAGAAAAAGACAGGAGATTTTGGAGGGTAAATTTCCCATTCTATGTCTTTAATAAATTCACTAGTGGTATGAAAACCGCATTCTGTGTACATTGGAGTTATCCCGCTTTTCTTTGACGCAAGGCAATCGCCAGTGATTCAAGCACCTTTCAAGCATTGTAATTAAAGTCTGTACGCCATTAATCACAGTTAACAGTGAATGTGTTGTGTCCGTTCAAACGAACAGTGCTTTCCATTGAACTTCATTGTAATAATAGCAATACACATGCGTGATTCGGTTTTCTATATACATTTCTTCACCATGAGGCGACAAATGATGACTTAGCGTCAGAGTCCTTTAGAGTCATCATCAATGTTTTAGACACACAGTGAAAACGCATCATTAGTTCGCAATGAACGACAAGAAAAAGATTCAGCAGTGAATATTTACTACCATGAGCATAAAATGGGATTCGAACCCGATCAACGACATTGCTATACTTGATTATCTCAAATAAACAACTTAATTGGATTTTTTTGCCAAATATTACACAAATTCAAATATGCGTTCTTAAAGTGTGTCAGTATATATCTTTTAAGTTGAAGTCTACACCTCCAATCACATATGTGTATTGCTTGGTTGAAACACGTGAATATATAAACATCTAATACATAATCTTTCTCGCTCTCTCATACCAGAAATATTCTGATACAAACCAGGCATTCTTAAACTAATAACAGTTAACTATAAACAAACAGCTCAACCTAAGGAAAGGGCTAGTCGCGAGCAGGCTCAGTCATCTACGGGCGGCAGTAGCGAAGTAACGCAATCGATAACTACAGGGCAACGAGATCGATAACTAACCAATCAATAATGACAGAAGTAAGGTCTGACCCCTCGTTGACAAAAGATGCACTTGGCCGGACGTGTCCACTCAGCACGAGACAATTACCAGTCGGACTCGTGGTGTTCTGATCACTGCCCTAGGAAATGTGCATCCTTTGTCAGCGGTCACGTGGGCGTCACGTGATAGGTCAACAGTACTGGCGCACATAAAGCTGACTCACCCTCTGAGTCATCGATTTCGCTTGCTGAGTTCTATTTCAGAAATCTTATTTCATCATGGGAACGAGCTAATGATTTGAGACCAATTACACCATGGATATATTGAGGCGGCCAACGGTGAAACGGGTCTGGAACAGGTAAACCAGGTGTGGAGCACCCGTCAGAGGACAATAACAGCAATACCACAAAAAAAATATTTTTCCATTGTCAGCTTCATTCAACAATTGAGATCGTGGCTGTAGTATTTTCCAAGTTTAGCATTATTCAGACCGTGTCACGATAGAAGACAGCGGGCTTCACTCATACGAACCAAATCTTCGTGACGAATTATCGCTTCCACTACCTGATCTCTATTCAAATATTAATAATATCAGCAAGCCAGTACTGCTTATATCAATACACCATTTGATGCACTGGATGATGCTAGTATAGATTTTATTAAAATCTTTCTTTTAATGTTTTCACGTTTATACGCCCAATCGCATAAATTGAAAAAACGTAACAGGTTTTTGTCAGTATAGATATTTCAATAGTATCTAGTGCACCAAATGTACACGGTCACGTAAGTACAAATTACAGTACTGAATTTAAAACAAAACAAAATAACAATATGGCTGTAACTACCCAAAATGCAACATAACCTGGCAATGCCAACAAAGCCTTTCTCGCCGCCTACAAATCTAACGATGGATTCACAGACGCGCCAGTTCAGGGAGTTTGGCGTTGCGAAACTTATTGAGGATTACTTACTTTTATCACTCATACTTACCTGGCCGATACTCCAACAGGATAAATCCTGTGAATGATAAACTGAATATTAACTAAAAGCCTGGTGTATATAAGCTAATATTGAAAAAGTCTAAGTAAAAGGCATCATCTATCTTATCCAAAGAATTATGTTGGAACCAATCGTAACTCACTTTACAAGTTGAATTAATAATTAATAATTAGTATGGTTATAGTGTTTTATATTGTTTATAGTTGTTCTTGTAGAATTAATGGGAAGAATGTTTTTATTCTTATTATCTTCAAAGATTTCAGTGTTGAAAATTGATCTTAGATGAAGCCTTTCGTTAATTCTATATGTAAGTAAATATACAAATTGGCCTCACTGCTAATACATAAGTGAGTGTCTGTGTTTCTGATTAAAGCTGTGTTGTTTGCACGAATCGTTCATAAGTATACATTGTGTCACAATTCACTGAACACCTCGAGATAATTTCAACAATTCATGGGTTTTTTCAGATTCATGATCCAATCGAAATGATGCTATATTCATAGATATATATTCCCAGCACGTCAGTAATGAAAACTTTAATCATTTCCCGTAAAGAATATTTTCACTCTTTATCATTGTCAGGAATTATCGACAAACATATGATAATTAATTATAGGTTTTTTTTGTGGTAATGAGCCCGTTTTTTCATAATTTGTTGAAACAATCTATATGATACAGATTTAATCCTTTCACTCTGATGTGAGGCAAATAGAAATAAAATAAATTATGACTTGCAGCAGCTGATTCCGATCAGTTCATGGTGACCTGGTACTTACATCGTTAAGACGAAGTGTACAAAAAGTTTGAACCCTCAAAAAACATACATGTATTTTAACGACTAAACACACACATGCAAACGCGCACGCAAACGTTTACGCGAACGAACGCATGTTAAACACACACGCATTTATTGATCGTCCACAACGTAGCACATGTATGCTTTTTAGTCAACGCAGAATAGAATCTGCTGCTGCAAGTCAGATCGGTGACAATACATAGCCAAAGTTTAATGGAAGCAGCTTTGACCCCAAAAAACATTTTCACAGAAAAGCGGGACTTGTTTCTCCAATGCTAAAACTAATCACAAAACAAATACAACCTACATTCCCTTAGTCAGGAACAAAAAATAAATTCCTCTTTGTCCAAATTCACAGAAACATTCGGTTGTGCGATTCGGGACTGACGTTTGGTCTCCCAGAGGAGACCGAGTCTTCATTGTCAACAAGCAAGCACGCTAGCACCTGTCGCCTTACCGTGGTCCTAGGCATGACAGCGCATGCCCATTACTCACCAATCGGAAAACGTTCCCCTTTTGACGTCACTGACGGGGGACTTTTCCGTTAACGAGAGACATGATGGAGGGAAGACTTAATTTGAGAGTCGCACTCAGCATGGAGAATGGATTCTTACAATGCTGCCTTGTGGTGATATACCAAACCTAAATTCAAGAGACTGAAACAGGAACATAGCATATGCATTGTCTGACAGATGGGAGGGCGGATAACTAGCCCGCCAGCCCAAACAAGGGCTGGCACAGGTGATGCTAATGGCGGCCATTTTGACGGCCATATTGAATCACCACTACGAAGATGTAGCAAGCCAGCTATCCTTGGCGATGCAATATGAAGGACGTGGAATGATATGATGGATGTCATTTTAAAATATTATTCTGAAATCGAGTTCTGATTTTTATTATGGAGTTTCATTCATGATGAGAGAATGTTTTTTGTCCTGATGTACAGAGAGGAAATGCTTAGCAACCACAAGTTTCATTGTCTTCATAAACTTCTCACGGTGATTCTGTGGAATTAATATTTCTTTATTTCTGAAATTGAATTAATGACAATTCAACCATTCAACTTGTGATGGCACGATCCGGGAAGAAAATGATGGTGATTAAACAAATAGGACATTCAAGTTACAGTTTAAACACAATGATGGATGAATAATAAAGATTCTGCTGATGCAGCTCCATGTTTACCAAATGAAGCATATATCAAAGAATTATGGAGCGAAATATAATTAACCCTTCTTAATGAAACAGACGAAAGATAACAAGGGACGTACCTGCGCCGATCATGACCGTCCGGCCCAGGTATCTACAGAGCCACCCGCTGAGGTAGGCACTGACGCTACCCGACACACCCATGCAGATCAGGGTATACCCAACCATATGAACTCCAATTGGGCACGTCACAAACGCCTGAAGAAATAGATGCAAGGAACGTTAAAAAACTATAATTTACATCAAAAAAACTGAAGACATAAATATGTTTAACGTTCATGTAAATAAACTGCAAGCGCAGTAATTCAATTATATTTTTTTTTATTATTATTTTATTATTTAACACCAGTCCAGAAATACCGTACAATAAGAACCGTCCGCCGTATTTACCGTTATTTAATACGTTTGTTGGTTTGTTTTTTTGTTGTTTAACGCCGCACTCAGCAATATTCAAGCTATATGACGGCGGTCTGTAAATAATCGAGTCTGTACCAGACAATCCAGTGATTAACATCATGAGCATCGAGCCACGCAATTGGGATACGATGACATGCATCAACCAAGTCAGCGAGCCTGACCATCCGTTCCCGTTAGTCGCCTCTTACGACAAGCATACTCGCCTTTCACGGCAAGCATGGGTTGCTGAAGACCTATTCTACCCCGGATCTTCACGGCTCTTGGAAAATTGATAATGGTTTGTTTCTTTGTCAGCAAATAAAGGAGAGTGACAGCATTTGTTACCTTTGCAATTTCACCGCTGGCGAAAGCTGCCTGCATCTGGCTGAACAGGAGAAGGGGGCATAGCAAGAGGAACTTCCGGTTTAAGGCGAACCTGCCAAGGGAGACAATCTGCGACTTGACAACGCTGCATGAGATAGTGGCACTGAAAAGACGACTGTTGAGAGGTTCCAAGAGGAAGAAGGCGATAATAACCGCAAAGAACATCACTCCCGCGTAGACGCCATACAGCACATACTTGGCGAATGAATTGTCAGTCGATCCTGCATTGCTGATGGTGTAATGGTGACAGTAGCTTGCTCCGCACAGCGCATAGTCGGATGACGGTGATGAGGAGTTTAGTATCACAGACTCATTGGGGAAGGAAAACCTGGATTGGTTCATAAATGTAAGTGTTTGATTCATGACAGTATCGTTTGACCTTGCACTGGAAGCGGTAATTCCAGCAGGGGTCGCGTATGTGAGAACGAGAGAAGCAATGAGGTTCCCAAAGATCATATACAGTTGCCACACAAGATAGAAGATGCCGAAAAATCGACTGAGGACAATTTCGTAATCTTGTTTCTTCTTCTCGGAGTAGCCTTTGGCCAGGAAGGTGATATAGGTGCTCATAGCGTTCCACATTAATGCAAAACTGACCCCCCATAGTAAGGAGACGGGGGTCATTAGCCAAATTACTGGGTAGAAGTTTGCGGCTATGTAAAGAAGGTAAGGAAGCATGGAAACCAGAAGAGCGCGGTAGGGGTGGAAGTTCTGGACGAGGAAGGGGCTGAATACGCTACCAATCATAAACCCCATGAAGGTCATAGCCAACGATATTACGCCCACCCCTCCTTCGTGATTGAGGCTGGTCTGAAGGTTACGGAGCGTTCCACTGGCGATGAAAGCCATTGTTATGCTAACACTGAGAGCAATGAGGTTGCGCGTGTGGCGCCCGCTGGGGACGATGTTATGGTCAACATCATAAGGACCCTTCCCGTCTTCGGGGGGCAGCTTGGACACGTCTTTAGTACTCCCGGGTAGAAGGAGAGAGCTGGCCACCCGTTCATCCTGAAGGTACTTCAAGGCTTTCTGGCAGGCGAAGGTTATGTTGCTCGTGCTTGAGAGATCTCTCTGTGAGGACATGAACCCAGGATGGTCGATAAGACCAAGGACTGGGGTCTCCACTTCCTTCACAAAGTTACGGAGGTTGTCCGTTGTGTTGAGAAGGGGCTGACTTGCGGAGAAGTGAGACGTCACGGAATCTGTGTAGTTCCTGTTTTCGTAACAGTCTATCACAACATCGTTGATGGAGATCTTGGGGGAGAGGGACACGTCGTGGTTTGATTTAGCACAGCCGTCAACGATGACGTCATTGTCTTTGTCTTTCAGTGGCAGCAGGAACTTTGAACTGTCTGCGCTGCCGACTGAGTCGGTGTAGTCGCTGTTGAAGGGATCTGCGTGGACGTTGTCCTGCCTCTTGTCTGACGAGTGTACAGGACCATCTGAAGACGCCATGTCGCGATGCTGGTTCTCATCCTCTGTTCTAGAAACAGCGTAACAATCGTCACTTCTGTTGATAGCCATGTCTGGCATTTCAACTCGCGATGACCTCTGGTTATTGACGTCTATTTCTGGTGCCAATCTGCCGTTGTCATTGGCAACGGTCCCCGGCTGTGACGTCAGACCCTGACCATCACACGTCTTTCCCGCCACCATATTGCTGAATCTGAAACATAGCAGGCCTCGTTATCAGGGAGCAGACGTTATCCCTTTGTCTGTAGATAGATACATGCGCCATGACGTTGTTAGACTCGGTGGCACTTCATGTCACAAAAAAAACAAGGCACTTAATATGATTGACATTAAAACCTAAATAATGGCGGACCGCCATCATCCCATTTTGGTCTAACAAATCGTACGTCTCTCTCAACGTGACAAGAGATATCATATCATATTATCATATTATTATCATAATGGGATACTTTCAAGGTCATGGGCAAAGTTTGACTGAAGGTCACGGCAACAAGGTCCGCTGCAGCTGTGTGAGTGAGTGAGTTGGGTTTTACGCCGCTTTTAACAGTATTCCAGTTATATCACGGCGTGTCAGCTTAATGTGGGAGGAAAGCCCGAAGTGATGCAGGTCTCAGACATTTACCACTTCGGTGAAACCCACGAGCACGGGTATGGTGCTGACAAACCTAGAAACATAATCGGGGCGAACAGGGATTCGAACCCACAATCATGGGTTTCTGGCGTGCCCAAGGGACGCAACTCTGTACAGCGAATCGCGGCGCCTTAGACGACTGGGCCACCCGTGCCTCCTGCAGCTAAAGAGGTCGTTGTCGACATAGGTCCTACAGATATGTCCCCGAGGTACGTTTCTGTATCTAGAATTGTACCCTAGCCAAAATTAGAATACAGAAATGTACCCTTGATATTGGCCGTATTGTGCTAGGAGCTTAACACGGACATCCAGCATATGACAAGCATTTGGGGAGGGTTGTTATTTTTTTGTACATTAGTGCATAAAAGACCCAACACACCCATCACTGTAATAAATGGCCGGCCCTAGTCTGCCCACAGTACCTGAACCATATTATTTTCCCTTCCGCCCAGCCCTTTCTGTAATGCAAAAGCCCTGAAAAAAGAAGCAAGTCTAGATTTTCCTCAGGTTCAGGAGTCTGAATCTCCTATCTCACTAGGGCTCCTTTTCAATATAAATAGCTATTTGTCTATTGTGTAGGCACAATTTATGGATAATAACTTCTTCATTTTACTGTAATGGCGACGTTTCGGTATTAATCCTTATACCGTTATCAAGCAAATTGTGTCTACTTTGTCATCCGTCAGCTTCTAAGAAATGCCTATCACATTTGTTTCTATCAAAATTATATATTTTAAGAGACTAAGCGATAGTCTAGGCCGGCCCTACCAGTGAGGTTGACCCGTACGTGACCTCGGCTTCTGTTAATGTTGTTTCTGAAATCAGTTCTCATGACCTTACACGCGAGAAACCGCCCCGAGATCAGACATGAGTTATATGGTGAGGGTGGTGCAGACAGTCTGGTCAATACCAAAGTAAACGAATCGGCTGGAACCCATGAATGTTCTTGATGAGTGGTCAATAGTCCTGACAGCTGACCACATCTTCCTTCAATGACATCGTGTCCAGAACAAGGTCAAATAATCTGCATTAATGTCTTCATTGGTATTTGGGGCCACGGCTGGCCCAGTTGCCTGAGGCGCCGCAATTCGTCGTGCAGAGATGCGTCCCGGGCGTGCCAAAAAGCTATGAGGGCTGGTGGGGTAGCCTGGAGTTTAAAACTGGAGTTTTAGAGTTATCTCCCTTGCCTCAGGGAGATGTCATATTCGTCAGTATTATCAACACACTCAGTACTTTTGACGATAATCCCACATGATCAACACGTAATACCAGGATCACCAAGGAAGGTATTCGTATATGTATGTAACTGAACAAACATACTGGCCGAACGCCTTTATCACTGGGCTGTCTTACCGTCCAAAAGGGACACTCCCCAGTTATAGTATTCAAGTAACGCCACGGCGTGTCAGTTTCTTGTGAGGGGAATCATTATCGAAGCGAACCGGGATTCGAACCCACGATCATAGGTTTCTGGCGTATCCAAGGGACACAACTCTGCAAGCTAATTACGGCGCCTTAGTGAGTGAGTGAGTGGGTGAGTTGGGGTTAACGCCGCTTTTAACAGTATTCCAGTCACATCACGGCGTGCCAGCTTAATGTGGGAGGAAAGCCCCAAGTGATGCAGGTCTCAGACGTCTACCACTTCGGTGAAAACCACGAGCACGGGTATGGTGCTGACAAACCTAGAAAAATAATCGGGGCGAACCGGGATTCGAACCCACAATCACAGGTTTCTGAGACCAGAAATGAGGTTGCTCTATTGCAGCGATTGTTGGATTCGAACCCCAAGATGAATCAACTGACATTTCAATTGCATGCCTGACCTATCGCGCCAGTCGGAACTCGTATAGCAATTACTGATGCAATATAAGCCCTTATTCTCATGCTACGCGTATGATGTGAATACAATACATGGCCTTCATACACATGGCTGCCATAATCTTTCAGCAATAAAAAGGTCTTGCTTATGTCACAATACATACCTTTTGAATTAGTTATGTAGCCAGCTGTTTGTGCTGGTTTGGTGAGCGTGTTCACGTCAAGGCGTGTGTGCATTTTACACCAGTATGTTTGTGACAAGTCGTTATCGCCTTTTATGTTACGTAAAACGACGGATACTTTTTATGGTTCTCTTTACAGCGTTCAGTCAATGCAAGCATGTTCACTATCTACATGGCTGTCATTTGCTGAAGCATGTACAAGCTTGTTGATGTCATTCGAGATCACGGGTGTTAGGTTTCACATAAAAGGTTAAGGTAGGATCCACTACTTTATATATATTTGTTTCTTATTTATTTTTTTTACAAAAATATATATTTTTATTTTATTTTTAATGTTTTTTTATTAATTTCACTTTTTTTCTCTTCTTTTTTTCCTTTTTTTTTGGGGGGGGGGGCTGCGTAGGCTGGAGTATTTGGGAATTTTGTTACAGACGTGATATATTTCGAGTGAGTAGTGTTTTATGCCGCTTTTAGCAATATTACGCAATATATAAATTTAGATCGCGTGTTACGACATCACGGAAATTCAAGGTGTCATTACACAATAATGTAGATTTAAGACGTAGATGTGAAAGAAGGGCATTGAAATGGGTATGTGTAAAAACTGCCAATTAGGAGAGATTGAGGATGAATTTCATGTTATTTTGTATGACTTGCGATAAATATGAACATCTTAGAGAAAAGTATGTTCCGATGTTTAACAATAGGCATAAAAAGAAGATGTTAATGATCACTCTTATAGAATCCAACAACTCTGCCGTTATACGTTCATTTGCCATAATGTTGAAACAAAATTTTCTGTCAGATATGTTTTATATATCATGTATATCACATGAATAAACAAATGAAACTGAAAATGTGAACTTACTATGGACCAATGTGGCCTAAAATGGCGAATATAATACATATCGATCTATCATATATATCAAGCATATTAATAAATAAAACAAAGATCATTATATTTATATGTCCGCAATTAATCTGCAGTTAGATGAAGTCCAGACATATTTAATTAAAATACAATGCTGAAACAACTGTATGTTTATTGCAAAATCAATATATGTATATTGTAAGTCAGTGATATATATACATCTGATTGACAGCTGTGTTTGTGTGGTGTGCGCTGTCACATGAATAAGTCCGTCTATGTCTATATAATCAATACTGCGAGCGTCACGATGACGCTCTCACGACAGCCTCGTCGATTTGTTAGCGGCTAGCACCCTACTGAGAATCTATATGGATCGATATCCCTTTGGCGTTGCTGGGAGAATGGAGAAATGCGTATATGGAAAGGAGTGAGAGGGCTCAAGTCCAAGGTTATTGCACTTATATAGCGACTTGCATACACGTATGTGTGTATGTACCAGTCTGGACTAATGCCGAGTTTACAGTGCTAGCCCACTGAGATACCATGCCGCAGTTTAACATGAATACCCCACTCAGACATATAATTCTGACCGTCCAGTCGTTGTTTTAGTCCTCTAATGCAAAGCGGCAGGCAGGGTAACAACAAGTTCCATCTTTTAACGCCGCACCATCGCTCTCTGGCGGACGCTCTACCACCAGAACACAGAGGCGGTCGGGACGGCACGAAATTTTATTGTATAACAAAATATTTTCATTCAACATACAGATGTCGGATTATATTATAAGAATCAATGTGACCGAGGTAATTATCAATGCTCCTATACAAGTATTTCCACGTAGTGACATATTTGTAACAGAGCAATATTGATACTAATACTAATACTATAACGCTCGAGTGTACTATACGATCGATTTATCGAGACTTCTTTGATATACCAAATAAACAGATCAAAACAAACAAAATATGAAAATTGAAAATAGTATCAAAGGAGTCATCAAATTACAGACGTGCTTAACCCAAATAAGTCTATCAACATCCGGAATAAAAGAGTGTATTGTCGCCGGAGAACCATGAAAATGTCACTCGCTGTCAAAACATGACCGTATCGTCGCGATCGACAACAGGTTGCCATGACAACATCTAAATTCGGCCGCATCAGCTGTCATAAGGAAGTATGGGTGACTGTTTTCATTGTCATATTTCCCTCAGGGTAATGTCAACCTTCCACACCCAATAGACTAACGCATAGTCTCTTAATACATAATTTTGATAGAAACAAACAACTCCATCTAAATTGAACAGTGAGAAGAGAGACTCGGACTCTGTGTAAAATATAGACTTGCTTCATTTTGGGCTATAGCATTACAGCAAAGGGCTGGGCTCGGGGAGGGGGAAATAATATATGGTAGGCAGACTACACACCTTTGCATACCTGTGTCTGCGTTCGTTCGTGTGTGTATGTCCGTGCGTGTGTCCGCGCGCCCCTTTTCCACTTAAATGTCATCATTTATCGAAACTGTTCAGTTTCACGAAACAGCTTGTGCTCGGAAGCCTTTTAGGGCCATTTGGTTTTTTTGTGTTTTTTTCGATACTATCTTGAAATTTCAAGATACTAAGTTAAAATTTCAAGATACTAAGTTGAAATTTCAAGATACAAAGTTGAAGATACCAAGTTAGTATCTTGAAATTTCAAGAAGAAAAATGGCCCTAAAAGGCTTCCGTACTTTAATACCCTTGTTTTGATTACACTCCCGCGGGTCAACATTCGCAGCTGAAAACGGAGACATCGACCCAGTAGCATGCACATATGCAAACATTACGTACCATGTGACTCCTTGCTCTATCAACAGCACCAAGTGAACCTGACTTACATCGGACAATAAACAGATCTCCTTGACCCATAAAATATAGGGTCGAAGTCCGGCGTTGGCAGTAAATACTATTACAATACGCTAGGACAAAACCCTCGAGACCTGTTTCTGTTTCACCTGCATTGTATACTGCGAAAGCAGGTTGTGTATGGGTGGTTAAGCACTGATCAACACAGGGCATTAAACTTTCTAACCAGTCAGCCAAGACTCAGATCTACTGTAAACAAGTGTCGTCATTATGGCCTTCTTTTGGAGTATGCCTACAATTTTTTTTACCTAATTGAGTTTTAGTATGCTTCTCAGATGACATGAATGAAAAAGAAGTTAAGTTTGTCCCACTGACAATGAGTAGTTTTTATTTGTTGCGACCTGAAGCGATAAGAGCAATCTTAGTCGGATTACAGATTCCAATTTATCCAATTCATCAACAGTAATGGAACGACACTCCCAACCACCATATATATATATATATATATATATATATATATATATTTATTTATTTATTTATTCCATCCTGATTTTCGTAACGACCCGTGTATGCAAGCACTCAGCTGTGTTCTGTATTTGCACAGTCAGCGCTTTTAAATTTGCAGTTAGATAATGTAGGCGTGGGGCCATAAGATCTGCAGCTGGTGATGATAGATAACGACCGCAGGCGATTTACATTATCTCTGTACAGTAAACTACCCTTATAACCAACCGACTGGTATGAGGAACTAATTTCTTTGAACAGCCCTTATGCTGTATATATGCTTATAACGAACTACGGTCATTACGAACTAAAATTAGTGGTCTCTTGGAGTTCGTAATAACCGTAGTTTACTGTACATCATTTATCCCGCAGAAACACACAGATAGAATTTGTCACAGCTGGTTCGACATACTATGTTTTGCTGCCGTCACTTAACGGACGAGAAGCGAACATAGACCACATGGCTACCGTACCAACACTGACTCAGGCTATGAGTGAGTGAGTGAGTTGGGTTTAACGCTGCTTTGAACAGTATTCCAGATATACCACGGCGTGTCAGGTTAATGTGGGAGGAAAGCCCGAAGTGATGCAGGTCTCAGACGTTTACCACTTGGTAAAGTCCAAGAACACTGGCGATGTGCTTACAAAACTAGAAATATAAACCCGACGAACTTGGAATCGAAACTACAATCATCGGTCTGAGCCAATCAGCGAAAAAGCGAAACTACTTACTGCGCAGGACCAGTGACTTAGTACTGCCCAAATGTCATCACATGTTTTAAGGAAAACGTGCAGTCCATGAGTGTGGAATGTGATCCTTTGAGTTTAAAATGTTAATCTGACTTTTTTACTGCCAACATTTAAAGATCTTTTCTCTCGGCCTTCCGAACAATGTGTTAGGAGTCCTTGTCTAGATATTCGTGTTGGTCTTCTCTTGACTGTTGAACCGCCTCACACCGCCTCACACTCACTCTCAGGGGCTTCCTGGGATTAATCTTCCATCACTCGCGTTTTTCCGTACTAATGAAAGACGCATTCGGCTTATTCCGGAATGGCACGAGTGTCAACGAATGTTGTGAGTCAAATTCGAGAAGTCTACGATGCCTTTTGCGTCCGAGAGTACAAGTAAAAGAATAGACAATCCTTTCGTGAAAAAAAAAACAGGTTGGAAAATAGCGATTCAAACTATTTCCGTCATTTTAAGCACACAGCGTTAGCACACGATGAGTCAGTGTTGTTTTACGCCGTATACAGCATTATTCAAACTTCATCACGACGTCCTGTAAATGTCGATTCTGGACCAGACAAACCAGTGACTGAACACATGAGCATCGACCTACGACATCGGGGCACGTAATAAGCCAGGACGCAGATCCTGTCTGCCAGAGCCTGTTCAATCTGCTCATTACACAGTCATGGGATACTACATCCTCCTCGTCCAAACAATCCCTCATGGGTAACGTCAGCTCGACAACCCACATTTAAGAAAAATCTTAAAAGATTAAATCCAGTTCCCTTTCGTGCTGTTCAAACGCTTAAGAAGCCAACATCTATCGGTGGACAATGAAAACGCTATTCCATCTATGTAACTAGCGGACTAAAAAATGTTCAAAGGGTACTTAAAGCCTTTTGTATGTTCAATATGACTATGCACCGAGCCACATCTTGATTACAAACGAACTTATTCATCGAAATATGGAAGTATTTGTCAATGAACTTCTCAGTGGAATATGTTTAAAGTGTTTCGATTCAGCGAAGGAGAAAATAGTATGACGTTTGTACTACTCCAGTGGCACGTGATCAATACGAGAAACCATCTGTTTGCTTGTACACGAATATAAACGGGTACAATCCGGTACAGGCTGGAAATATTGACGTGAAGTCTTGTTCGACTGGTTCGTGGACTGCCATTGCAATCACTCCGATCCTCTCGGCTAATTCCGCCACCCACATCACACCTCGGGCAGAACCGGAGTATTGATGCAACATTGTATTCGCTAAACGGATCCTGACAGATCCTGCAGCATTGAATAGGTACAGCTGGGCGACAGTAATGTATTCTGTAATTAGTATTTAGTTGTACAGTCTGACCCGGCGTTAAAAATAACAAAATAAGCCCATTTCAATATTTCAATATATACACGGCGAAAGATCTTACGTGGATAAAGGAGTTTTGACAAGCACGAAAATCTGATGAATGAGGGAACACTAAGTTTGACATTCGTCACCACTCGCCCCTTTCCGTAACCTGCTTGTCCCGGAATAACACGAGTTGGTCACGAATGTAAGTTTGAGACACAGTACGAGGATATGCTATCATGGGTTCCCGGGCTTGTCAAGATACACGTTGGAATCAATGCACACAAACTCATCTCAACATTTGATTCTAACATGTGTTGAATTTGTATGGCGCTATTTCGAATGTGCTGACACAAAATCTTATTTCCCTATATTTTTCATTGTTCCCTTTTCGTTTCCATGAGTATATATATAACACTGTCATGGCTGCTGTGGTCGGAATCAGTTGGGTCATGTGACGGTCACGTGATGAAACTGATTCCAATATGGATCGCCCCGAGCGCTGACCGAGAAGTCCTACGAACACGAGTGCGCGATCATAAAAACAAGCAATATGTAAACATAAACAGTCCGATTATAGCTGAAAGTGGCCCTCGCGTGATGCGTAAAAGTCATATTGCAAAATGTCAGCTCATATACATCCACATGGGAAATAAACATCTGAATTTTTTTTTTATACTTTCCATTCAGTAAACCTTAGACTGTGTGGTGTGGGTTTTTTAAAATAAAATTGTTGTTTAACGCCGCAATCAGCAATATTCCAGCTATAACACAGCAGTCTGTTAATAAATAATCAAGTCTTGACCAGACAACCGAGTGTTTCACACCATGCGCATCGATCTACTGGGACACGATGGCATGCATCGACTAGATCAACGAGCCCCTTACCTCTATATTCTAACCCGGATCTTTGAGAACTAGACTGACTAGAATCGTGCATGGTTATATGTCCTTTCTGTGGTGATAAATACCATGGACGGCTCGTTTTAGGGTCAAAATCGAAATTCTAAATATAGCCGTCCAATCACATAACACACACGAGCGAGAGAAAATCTGAGGTCAGTTAATGATAAGAAAGTTGGAGATAGTGACGTCACTTCCTATCCGGTGAGGTCCGTTTCGTCGGGTGAACAGAACTTTGATAGCGAATGTCTCCATCGGATGTATAATAAAAAACACTGGGTAATCGAGGATTTACTTAAACCTTATTTCGTGGCACGTCAGATGTTCCTTTAAAGGTCAGTTCTACACACATTGGATATCACAAGTTCATTTTTTTACTCCTAAATCATTCTTTGTAAGAGTTTGGTTTAATTTTGATCTATCACTCAGTTAATCGTGTGCTTCAGCGTAAACTCCGCGAATCCTCAAAACACGGTGGCGATAATTGAAGTGACACGCCCATGCAACTAAAACGAACTCAATATTCAACTATTAACCTGATTTTTACAATTAGCTAATTTTCGGACGATTGTCAGAGAATGTATGGCTGTAAAAAATCAAAACTGTAAACATTCAAAAAAGAGAAACGTATACTTTGAGGCGGTTTGCGGGATTGTATCTGTAAACGACTCACGGCGGCTTCACAAAGAGCTTCCAGTTGATACTCCCAACAATGATTTCTCTATGACAACCATGAACACAACACTGTCATGTAATGCTACTTCCAAGAAAATATATCACGTCCGTATTACAGAAAATTAAAAACAGTATATTCGTTTAAAAGAACGCTATTGAAAAAACTACAACAAACTTCTTTATACACATTACTGGTGAGAGTTGAAAAAATATCGTCACTAAAAAAGTTGTAGATGCTAATGAGAAAACATGTGTCCAAGGTTTTGTTAAGGTGGTTCAAATATTTCCTTTTGAAAACAAGGAAATCCCACGTTTACAAATATGTCAAATCTGGTTCTGTCCAGTTCACGCGAGCCTCGGCCTGTGCGAACAACAGCGTGTGCTGCATGCTATTGATTGACAGCCAAAGCGATGAAATCCACATTTGTCATCCTCGGTTAAACAACATAGGTAAGAATTAACATGAATGAAAAATATAAATGTGAACAAATATATTTGATTTGCTCTTACCTTAACCCGTGAAAGGATATGCGCAGATGTCTATTCGGAATATTCTACACAGTTCGTTCAGTGTTTAGCGTCGGTGGTTACACACTGAATACACACAACAGCTGATCAGCACAGCGAGGCTTCTATGGCCGTTCGTGGTATACACTGCCAACTGCCACGATTTTCTTTGAGACAAAGGAACCTTTGACCGTAAGCGATAAGAGTGTCTTTCGTCTCATCTGGGCACAGGGAGGAAAATGAACGAATTCAGCTTGCACAACGAACTAGCATGATGCGTCAGGCTCGACATGTCACATGACCAAATAATACAATAATGGTCCTGACGCGCGGCTGTGTGTGTGCGTTCGAGAGACTCAGCTGGCTGGTCAGAGCAAGGCTGCGCATTACACGTGCGTGAGGACGATGGCATATGCGTACACGAGATCTATCCATGATCGCACTTACTACTTTCAAAACAGGGGAGAGGGTTTTAATTACAATCTTTGCTTTAGATGATAAACTTAGTTAAGTGTTGTTTATGAATTGACTGTGTATTTCATATTTTTATGGTGTGTATAAACTAGGTAATTGTTTTATTTTTAGAGCGTCGCTTTATTGTTTGTTTTGTTTTTATTGCAGGGGGTACAGTTAAGCCAAGAAGATGGTGGTTGGATGACCTGGTGTTAATGTATACGTACGCTCCTTTGATTCCTCAAATAGGTACAAAGTGTGAACACGACTATTTCTAGGTGTTCCCCGTCGTAATATTGCTGGACTATTGCTAAAAGCGGCGTAAAACCACACTCGCTCACTCACTTACTCACTTACTCACTCACTCACTCCGTAAGCGGCGACTGGCGGGATTGGGTGGCCAGGCTGGCTGATTTGGTCGATGTATGTCAAGGTATACCTGCTCATGATGTCATTCACTGGATTGTCTGGTCCAGACTCGATAATTTACAGACCGCTGTCATATAGCTGGAATATAGCTGAGCGTGGCGTTAAAGAAGAAACATTAAATCTAATTAAATCTATAAGGTCAACTGTTATGGGTTGTTTGGGACATAATTGTTTCAGGGACTGTATGACAAATGAGCAGTATATATCACATGACACATAAATTATGTTATATTATTATAAATGCATATCGCATCATACCAATTAACTTGCCTTTCATTGTCATATGGTAAATAACATTAGTCTATGATTAGCTTTGTTTATATAGTGATTATGTTTACTAATGGCAGAGCACACATGCGTATGTCCAACAGGTCATCAACTCCATTATGATGATATCGCTTGAAACGTTCACTTTTGGTGGCGGAGAGTAGGTGGATGGGTGACTGGATGCAAGCTAACTCCTGAAAGTTGCTCGGGCTTCGGTCCTGCCCTACAATGAAACAGGGGGCACGGGTGGCCCAGTCATCTAAGGCGCCGCGATTCGCTGTGCAGAGTGGCGTCCCTTAGGCACGCCAGAAACCTATGATTGTGGGTTCGAATCCCTGTTCGCCCCGATTATGTTTCTAGGTTTGTCAGCACCATACCCGTACTCTGGTGTTTCACCGAAGTGGTAAACGTCTCAGACCTGCATCACTTCGGGCTTTCCTCCCACATTAAGCTGACACGCCGCGATATAACTGGAATACTGTTAAAAGCGGCGTTAAACCCAACTCACTCACTCACTCACTCACATTGAAACACATATTACATTTAGTGTCTCCTTAGTCAAGTTACTTTCTTTGAGTGAGTATGGTTTAACGCCGCTTTTAGCAATATTCTAGCAATAACGGCGGGGGTACTTTCTTTTGAAATATGAATATGTTCACCTCACAGGATGATGTGATGTCAATGTGGCTGTTAACCTTCTAGCGCCTCATAGGCTGCTGGTGTTGGATATTTTTATGGTGATCGAGCGGTCGTTCCCAGCTCACGTTTATCAACCCCCTTTTATGACACACCGGTAAACAACACAGTTTGCTTGATGATAAAATGTTATCCTATTTGCAATTCACTTGAATAATCATGTTAATTTTCACTTTTTGGAACATTAGAATTGGGTTCGATACAACAGATACTCCTCTTAAGGCGAACCCTTTTTATCCGCATTTCGACCTACACTACTACTGACTGTTGCGGATTGGTCAATTATGTGGTTGCTTTGTTAGCAGTCGCTCGTTTAATGTCCTATGCGGGTGCAATATGTGAAAGTGGCCTAGTGGTTAAAGTGTTCGCTCATCTCGCCGAAGGCCCGGGTTCGATTCCCCACATGGATAAATTGTGTGAAGCTCATTTCTGGTGTCCCCAGACGTCATATTGCTAAAAGCGGCGTAAAACCACACTCACTCACGCACAATGTGTCCAGCCCATTCTTCACGCCCTCCGACGTGACATATCTGAAATATTACTAAACGTCGCGTTAAATCATACTCGTTGAAAATAACATTCAACTTACTAATAGTTGCAAATTTCACTTATAAGAAATAACTATCAAGTACAAGATATGTTCCCGTATTTACGTGGGCATGTCCCGTTCTGCGGACTTCTTTTACAAACTAGTTTCCGGAATAGTTTATCTTTCGACCCAAAGCACACGAAGTTCACTAAATGTAACAATTTTACATACGTTTCATTTACACCTTCCCAAACCTATTCAGATAATTCGGTCTCTGCGTATTAAAACACTATCAACAGGCCCCAGCCTAGATCTTATACCCGCGTAATGTGTATAGGAAACCGGAATTAAAGTGCACTCACTGACCCGGATGAGCGATTGCGATATATGGATATACGTTGTGAAACCCTTTCAAAGGTCACGTGGATAGTTTTCTCCCGATTTCAAGTACGAGGTTAATTCTTTGAAAGCAAGTACAAGAATATATGCGTTGATATGGTTACCCATTCATGGTTTTTCCTATAAGAAATAGCACCTCGTCCAAAAACTCGCTACGATGAATAATTTCATAACGAGAAGCTGTCTTCACCAAACACAACTCTTTCGTCGTAAGTGAGTTGTGATTGGTTGACTGGTATAGTGTATGTGAGTTGTGATTGGTTGACTGGTATAGTGTATGTGAGTTGTGATTGGTTGATTGGTGTAGTGTATGTGAGTTGTGATTGGTTGATTGGTATAGTGTATGTGAGTTGTGATTGGTTGATTGATATGGTGTATGTGAGTTGTGATTGGTTGATTGGTGTAGTGTATGTGAGTTGTGATTGGTTGACTGATATAGTGTATGTGAGTTGTGATTGGTTGACTGCTATAATGTATGTGAGTTGTGATTGGTTGACTGGTATAGTGTAGGTGAGTGGTGATTGGTTGACTGGTATAGTGTATGTGAGTGGTGATTGGTTGATTGGTGTAGTGTATGTGAGTTGTGATTGGTTGATTGATATGGTGTATGTGAGTTGTGATTGGTTGACTGGTATAGTGTATGTGAGTGGTGATTAGTTGACTGGTATAGTGTATGTGAGTTGTGATTGGTTGATTGGTGTAGTGTATGTGAGTTGTTATTGGTTGATTGATATGGTGTATGTGAGTTGTGATTGGTTGACTGGTATAGTGTATGTGAGTTGTGATTGGTTGACTGGTATAGTGTATGTGAGTTGTGATTGGTTGATTGGTATAGTGTATGTGAGTGGTGATTGGTTGACTGATATAGCGTATGTGAGTTGGGATTGGTTGATCGGTGTAAGGTATGTGTGTTGTGATTGGTTCATTGGTATAGTGTATATGAGTGGTGATTGGTTGACTGGTATAGTGTATGTGAGTCTTGATTGGTTGACTGGTATAGTGTATATATGAGTGGTGATTGGTTGACTGATATATTGTATGTGAGTTGTGATTAGTTGACTGGTATCGTGTATGTGAGTTGGGATTGGTTGATTGGTACAAGGTATTTGAGTTGTGATTGGTTGACTGCTATAATGTATGTGATTTGTGATTGGTTGACTGGTATAATGTACGTGAGTTGTGATTGATTGTCTGCTATAGTGTATGTAAGTTGTGATTGGTTGACTGCTATAGTGTATGTGAGTTATGATTGGTTGATTGCTATAGCGTATGTGAGTTATGCTGGACCAACTGAAGTAATACATGTAGGTTGTGATTGGTTGACACGTGAGTTACACTGAATCTGGGTGCAGGATGTAAATTATTACGTACATGTATTTACGTCAGGTAAAGAAGTCATTGTGTTCTTCAATAAATATAGGATTGGAGGTGACGAGAAACTATATACATCGCGTCGCATGAGAACCAGATGGCCCTATGTCCACATTTGACCAAAAATGACTTTTTGGCATTTTCTTTTCAAATGAGTGTTTTTATAACATTGTTGTAAAATTCATGAAGCCGTTGTTGCTGGAAACTAGTTTTGCAGAGATTCTTTGCATGATAACTCACATCTTACTTTAAACCAGAATGTTCTTTTCCATGTCAATGCCCAAGTGTCCAATCAAATTCTTTGCACAGATCTTGTGACAAGGAGATAGGACCGCATAGTTCCAAATCATTTGGAGATAAAACCATTCGGTAATTTTTTTATCAACTGTAGAATGTGAACATTGGGAGTGAATTTTGTGATCTCTCAGCTGAAAATACTTAACAAAAGATGATGTCTTCATATAAATGCCGTCATATAGCTGGAATATTGCTGAGTGCGGCGTTAAACAACAAACAAACAAACACATTACAATAATCTGTCTCAAGTATGTGATCCTCATTTGGATGAAAACTTTGGTCGGGAATAATCAGAATACGGCAATTGAATTTACTAATGGAGATAGAACAGTATGGATCTGAAAAAGATGTCCTGATATATTGGATACTCTTACATTAAAATAACATGTATCTGTAAATGAGAAGATGGATAATTACTTTTGCTTCAAAAACGTATAAATTATTCTGTATTTGCTTAAATAAATGCACATTGTTTTGGAAGTTAATATAATACAGCACTAGAAATTTTAAGATATCATTTACTCAAAACTTGTGACAGTGGAAATAGGAAATTATGGTTCTTAGGCGACGATTGATTAAACTTCATTTGGTCAATGGTTCTTCAAATGATTTTGTGTTTTTCTATTTTCTATTTTTATTTTTCTTACACAGAAAAGGTAGAGCTTTCGGGCAAATTAAAATAGAGTAATTATTTCCCTTTCTATTTTCACTCTTGTATGGCTCTGGTAATATAATCCGAAAAACGAATTATGTAATGTTTTTATTTGGGATTTGGCGACCACCATTACTGAAAAGACCACATGTTGATGGACTAAACGTTTGAATCTGGTAATACTAATTTCTATATGTTTACCCAAGAGTGGAATTCTTTGGCATTGCTAATATATGTGAGTTGTGATTGGTTGACTGGGTTACATGTCAAAGCTCCACCCTGGGTAGTCTAGTGGTAGAAGTTTAAGCTCGTCACTACGAAGACACGGGTTCGATTCCCTACATGAGTTCAATGTGGGAAGCCCTTTTCTGGTGTCCGCAGACATGATGTTCCAGAATAAAGCAAAACGCGTCGTAAAAAAACGTATTCACTCACTCTACCCTCTTAATGTCTCATTGTGATTCTACAACTCCTTCATTTTGGGATGTCCTTTAGTAAGCTGTTTCCGCCAGCCATGTCACGGCAGGATGGGAATATTTGAACCTGTACCAGATAAACCAATGGGTGATAGTATGAGCAACGATGTTGGTGAAACCCGCGATAATAATAATTAAGAGCGAATTTGGAATTTGGAACAAAGCGAATTGTGGTGTCTTGAACGACTGAGAAAAGCGTGCAACTTCAATGAAAGATTCGCTTGGAACAAACTTAAATTTTGTCACACATCCCAGTTTGGTTGGTTGTTGGTTGGTTTGTTGTTTAACGCCGCACTGCAATATTCCAGCTATATGACGGCGGTCTGTAAATAATCGAGTCTGGACGAGACAATCCAGTGATTAATATCATGAGCATCGATCCACGCAACTGGAATCGATGACATGCATCAACCAAGTCATCCAGTCTGACCACTCGTTCCCGTTAGTCGCCATTTACGACAAGCATAGTCACCTTTTACGACAAGCATAGTCACCTTTTACGACAAGCATATTCACCTTTTACGGCAAGCATAGTCACCTTTTACGGCAAGCATAGTCACCTTTTACGACAAGCATAGTCACCTTTTTACGACAAGCATAGACACCTTTTACGACAAGCATAGTCACCTTTTACGACAAGCATAGTCACCTTTAAAGACAAGCATAGTCACCTTTTACGACAAGCATAGTCACCTTTTACGACAAGCATAGTCACCTTTTACGACAAGCATAGTCACCTTTTACGGCAAGCATTGGTTGCTGAAGACCTGTTCTACCCCGGAGATAAACGTTGAGGGATAAAGAAGTCTGAGGTGTTTAGGTAGTGGACAGCTTGCAGAAACACACTTATCACGTGTGGTGGCAGACCGGTGATATTGACTGGGCTCCTGTCTACCTAAACGAGTAGACAGGCAGTGGTCGATTTCTCGTTGACTGCGATCGGACGATACTTAATATAGCATCCATTGGCACTCGGTATCGACTGAAAACAAATAGAGTTTACGTGAAGTTCGTCTGTGAGGTAAAATGTCTGTCGCCAACTTTAACATCTGCAGAGCAGTTCGTTATGACTGTTATTACCCAGAACAAACTTTTGAGTCGTAAACAGATTTCCATATTTATTTGCATTATTAATTAAGTATTATGAGGGAAACACTTTTTCTTCATGGATTAAAAATGGTTTTTTTATGGGCTATAACCTCAACCTGGTTTGATTTGTGTTCAGCACTAACTAGCATCTGGTGCTTGCGTGGGCTAATTAAATCGCCAGAGAGACGACCGAGATTTAAAGTAGTCCTGAAAGACGCATGCGCAACAAAAACCGGATGTGGGACAGATGGGTACCATATTTATGGACCGCCGCGAAGAGTGCTGCGCAGAACCAACACTGAACCAGTTTAATCTCGTGCCAGTGGGTCGCTTAAAGGACACCTGGGACGTTATAAGTGTTAATATTGCCCCGCAATTACATACAATTTTCTGCTGTCCGCTTGTTGACGAGTAGGCGTCTTCGCTCTGAAATTAATGAATCGGTCTTCCTGAAAGTAAGATTCGCTTCACCGAGACATTTCTCAGTTTCTGTGTAATGTGGGCAACCATTACCTACCACACACACACACACACACACACACACACACACACACACACACACACATATACATATATATATATGTATATATATATTTCATTCCAACAGAGCACGAAGGGAGGTATATGAGGGACTTGGGCTAGACATTCAAGGGCAACTGTCCAAAGCCCAATCCCTTGAAATCACATCCTCTGCTATATCAATGTGGGTTTCTGTGATTTCCACCGGGTTGCTAATGGTCCGGAGAGTGTAAACCTCTTGAACAAAACCGCTGTGATTAAGTACTGTCTCAATGAGACACTACCTGTCTTCTTGGTACTATCAGACTGTACACAACCGTTCAAAACAAACTTCCCCTCTATCGCGATTGGCTTCGCGCCACTCTCGCGGTCCTGGCTTTTCACAGTAGTAGTGCAATCCATATGAATGATACTATTCAACGTTTTACTGGGATAATCCTATTTTATTATTGCATTACATCTGTATGTAAGATGTATTCATGGCAATTCGGTGTTTAGGGTTTGGCCCCTTTGTTGTGCCAGGATCCGAAGGCAATCACATATTTACCTTCTAGGCCATACCGGTTGTTTTAGTACTTTGTAGAATATTTTGGCAGACAGCTTCATATCATTAAATTTGTTTGTGAAATTAACACTGCTCCCATTTGCTGTTTGTTTCTTTGTCGCTATATGTTGCCTAAAAGCACCAAGCTTGCTGCGCGATCCAATAGTGGAACCAGTTAAAGTTACGACGAGGGTAGCTTCACATCATTACAACTCACACAAGCTATTTACTGGGTACCCGACAGGAAAGTTGATACATGTGATACATAACATAGTATCACCTCAACGGACGGAGCCTTCGTGTATCTTAAGCTTTGCATGTAGGTTTTGAAATCCTGCAATCTCATTAAAATCAGGTCTTAAAGTACTCACGGAAATGAAAAAAAATATGTTTTTTCGACCTCAGATCTTAAATTATTGCAGTTAATATACAAAATATGTAAATATTCAAACAACTAAATTAGTACTAATTGGGCCGTGGCACAAATACAGCGTATCAAATGTTTTTATGCCTTTTTACACGTAAAAGTGTGTAAAAATGTGAATAAAACAGACTATTGTGAAACAGGGCATAACCAGGTGTAAGTAGATCAAGGTGACCTATGACACCTTGACGACAGGTGAGAACAGGTGCATAATGCCTATAGCCTGTTTCTGCTATGTCAATTTGGACTTAGTTTTATTTTTGAATGTTGAAAGTGCCGACAAATTACCTCCTGTAAAGAAAATTTTGTATTGTTCGCTGAGATCAAACTAGCAAATCCAGACTAGTACTTTTCGAGTTGTTTTGTTATTTCGTATTTACAGCTACGTAACACTTTGTGTCGATTTTTAAATTGAGAAAAACAGGTTTTTTTCATTTCCGTGAGTACTTTAGTTCTCGCTACCGCTGAACAAAGATCTGAGGACATCCCATTACGGGTCACGTCAGACGGACCTTGCGCGAACTTTGACCGATCAATGGAATGACCAATCAGAAGGCAGCTTTCTCGTGCTTTACGCCACTAATTTCAAATTGGCGACTTCGCTTCGAAACATATTTTGACAAATTCCGATTAAAAATTTGAAACCTGAACAAAAAACATTCTGGAATGGCTAATAGATGGTCTAGATTGTAAGGAATCAGTCGTTAAACCCGTAACTATCGTTCGGTATACCCCATGTTAAAGTTTTCGAGGTTGTATGATTAGAAATCACATTCCGACTTTCACTTTCATAATCTGGTAAGCGACGCACTGATTGGTCGGATGAAAGGTCGGTGTGACGTGACCACTAATGGGATGTCTTCAGATCTTTGTTTAGCGGTAGCGAGAACTAAGGTCGGATTTTAATGAGATTGGAAATCCTGTAAACCGTGCAATGTCGGTTATCAGCGTTATTACCAATAGAAAACTCCACCAGCTGGCTTGTGCGGCCCCATTTACAGGTGATACAATATGTCAGACGCACTCTGGTGCTAGTTCCCACTGATAACATCCACGTCCTGGCATGTGTCGGCAATAGCACCAGCCTGGGCCGTCAGCTGACCTGCAGTGATTAAGTTAATTGGAACTGGTCAGCGCGTTCTGTGCCAGATTGTGGCGTTGATACACATAGGCCTATTCCTTTGTCTGCCTGTGCTCTGGGAGCTGCCAATACGTATGTGATGTGCAAGTGTGCGTTTGTGTGATTCAGAATGTGTGTGTTGGATGGAGTCAAACCTCTGCGGGGGCTGTCGGGTAGCCTAGTGGTTAAAGCGTTCGCTCGTCACGCCGAAGACCCGGGTTCGATTCCCGACATGGGTACAATGTGTGAAGCCCGTTTCTGGTGTCCCCCGTCGTGATATTGCTGGAATATTGCTAAAAGCGTCGTAAAACCATACTCACTCACCCACTCACTCACTCACTCACTCACACCTCTGTGCGTGTGTTATATAGTATGCACGTGTGGTTCATGACATATTGATGTATGGAACCTAGCCCCTGTGTGTTATATAGTATGCACGTGTGGTTCATGACATATTGAACCTTGCCCCTGTGTGTTATATAGTATGCATGTGTGGTTCATGACATATTGATGTATGGAACCTAGCCCCTGTGTGTTATATAGTATGCACGTGTGGTTCATGACATATTGAACCTTGCCCCTGTGTGTTATATAGTATGCATGTGTGGTTCATGACATATTGATGTATGGAACCTAGCCCCTGTGTGTTATATAGTATGCACGTGTGGTTCATGACATATTGAACCTTGCCCCTGTGTGTTATATAGTATGCATGTGTGGTTCATGACATATTGATGTATGGAACCTAGCCCCTGTGTGTTATATAGTATGCACGTGTGGTTCATGACATATTGAACCTTGCCCCTGTGTGTTATATAGTATGCACGTGTGGTTCATGACATATTGAACCTTGCCCCTGTGTGTTTTATGTGTGCATGCATGAGCATTTAAATTGCACTTTTGTTTAAAACACACCACTATAAATTATCCATGTGTATGATAGTGTGTATGTGTGTGTGTGTGCGTGCGTGCGTGCGTGCGTGCGTGTGTGTTTGGTGTTGTCTTTTGTCTAGGTATGACACACACACAACACACTCATACCTAGACACAGCACACACACCTATAAATAACACACACAACACATACCTAGACACAACGCACACAAGACACAACACATACCTACACACAACACATACCTAAACACAACACACACACTAGACACAAGACATGCCTAGACACAAGACATATATAGACACAACACACACGCACAAGACAGAACACATACCTAGACACAACACACAAACAAGACATGCCTTCACACACACACAAACACACACCTAGACACAGTGTGTTGTGTCTAGTTCGTGTGTTATGTGTGCTGTGAATGTGATGTGTGTTGTGTCTAGTTCGTGTGTTATGTGTGTTGTGCATGTGATGTGTGTTGTGTCTAGTTCGTGTGTTGCGTGTCTTGTGCATGTGATGTGTGTTGTGTCTAGTTCGTGTGTTATGTGTGCTGTGAATGTGATATGTGTTGTGTCTAGTTCGTGTGTTATGTGTGTTGTGCCTGTGATGTGTGTAGTGTCTAGTTCGTGTGTTATGTGTGTTGTGCATGTGATGTGTGTTGTGTCTAGTTCGTGTGTTATGTGTCTTGTGCATGTGATGTGTGTTGTGTCTAGTTCGTGTGTTATGTGTGTTGTGCATGTGATGTGTGTTGTGTCTAGTTCGTGTGTTATGTGTGTTGTGCATGTGATGTGTGTAGTGTCTAGTTCGTGTGTTATGTTTGTTGTGCATGTGATGTTTGTAGTGTCTAGTGCATGTGATGTGTGTTGTGTCTAGTTCGTGTGTTATGTGTCTTGTGCATGTGATGTGTGTTGTGTCTAGTTCGTGTGTTATGTGTGCTGTGCATGTGATGTGTGTTGTGTCTAGTGCGTGTGTTATGTGTCTTGTGCATGTGATGTGTGTTGTGTCTAGTTCGTGTGTTATGTGTCTTGTGCATGTGATGTGTGTAGTGTCTAGTTCGTGTGTTATGTGTGTTGTGCATGTGATGTGTGTTGTGTCTAGTGCGTGTGTTATGTGTCTTGTGCATGTGATGTGTGTTGTGTCTAGTTCGTGTGTTATGTGTCTTGTGCTTGTGATGTGTGTAGTGTCTAGTTCGTGTGTTATGTGTGTTGTGCATGTGATGTGTGTTGTGTCTAGTTCGTGTGTTATGTGTGTTATGCATGTGATGTGTGTTGTGTCTAGTTCGTGTGCTATGTGTGTTGTGCATGTGATGTGTGTTGTGTCTAGTTCGTGTGTTATGTGTCTTGTGCATGTGATGTGTGTAGTGTCTAGTTCGTGTGTTATGTGTGTTGTGCATGTGATGTGTGTTGTGTCTAGTTCGTGTGTTATGTGTGTTGTGCATGTGATGTGTGTAGTGTTTAGTGCGTGTGTTATGTGTCTTCTGCATGTGATATGTGTAGTGTCTAGTTCGTGTGTTGCGTGTCTTGTGCGTATGTTGTGTCTAGTTCGTGTGCTATGTGTATTGTGCATGTGATGTGTGTTGTGTCTAGTTCGTGTGCTATGTGTGTTGTGCATGTGATGTGTGTTGTGTCTAGTTCGTGTGTTATGTGTGTTATGCATGTGATGTGTGTTGTGTCTAGTTCGTGTGTTATGGGTGTTATGCATGTGATGTGTGTTGTGTCTAGTTCGTGTGTTATGTGTGTTGTGCATGTGATGTGTGTTGTGTCTAGTTCGTGTGTTATGTGTATTGTGCATGTGATGTGTTGCGTCAAGTGCGTGTGAAACAACAACCTACTTTCCTTATTTCCCATTTAAAAATGCAGACCAATTAAATGAAAGTAAACACTCAGTAACATCTGCGTCTGCACCCGCGTTGAACCAGATCTCAGCATAACGGTCTTCCTGCAAAGAAGATGATGTCACCCTTAACGATCTCCCTCGTTATGTGTTTTGCTGTTAGTTTCCATGTGAGCAGACCTTTGCATAAGTAAATAGTTTGAAGGACGTAAATCCCTTTCCCTCCACATTATGCAGACACACCGTGAGATAACAGAAATAGTAATTCTACCATGACATTGAAAAAAACTTGATTCTCACTGGTCAAACATAGGATTAAAATCAGGCATCAATTTCCGTTTGATACCTCTAACTTAACCAGCACTTTTCACACACAAAACGCATCGATCAGTTAGAAATATAGATATGTAGAGAGGCGTTAAACTAATCCACCCATGCTTATGCGTGCGGCGTAAAACAAATTTAACCCAGTAGAATATTTGATAAATGAGTCATCTCGACGATTATACAACGCCACAGTATAAACACTCCGCCACACCGACGGCTACAAAGTAGCGACACTTGTACATTATGGGCATTGGGCAGACCTCCCAATCAAATCATAGACTCTGAGCGCTTAGTTCTGAGGGGGGGGGGGGAGGGGATTTATTTTATAGAAAACATTTTTCCGTGGGAAAGTTAACTTGAATAAGAAATGAATAATGATCTTATTTGACCCCCCCCCCCCCCCCCCCCCCCCCCCCCCCCCCCCACACACACACACACACACACACACACCCGACCCCACACTCCCCCCCCCCCCCCCCCCCTGTAAAAAAAATTAACTACGGCCTTGATTAGAGCCACAGTATGACAGGGATGGGAGAAAGGAAAAATAGCATGGTTCAGGGACTGTGACAGAACAATCCCAGTGAACAGCATGGCACCAAAGTTCATCCTAGAAGTGCACACAGGGCGGGGCAATGTTGGCCTTGGTTCAGTACAGCAGAGAACAGAGGAAGTACAGCAATTTGCCTGTTCTGCCTGCACTAACTCACTCGCCAGATCCCTCCACTGCTGCTGGCGTAGGTTCAAAGCACTGGTACCGGATTTCCTTTATCTGTTTTTTTCAAATCGTGGCAGTGAATGGTCACGTTGGTTGGTTGGTTGTTTAACGCCGCACTCAGCAATATTCCAGCTATATGACGGCGGTCTGTAAAATAATCGAGTCTGGACGAGACAATCCAGTGACTGACATTATGAGCATCGATCCACGCAATTGGGATCGATGACATGCATCAATCAAGTCAGCGAGCCTGACCACCCGATCCCGTTAGTCTTACGACAAGCATAGTCACCTTTTACGGCAAGAATGGGTTGCTGACGACCTATTCTACCCCGGATTATCATGGGTCTGAATTGTCACGTGACCATTCTAATGGCCAACACCTATATTTAATTCCCGTCTCTTCATTCATCCATTCGTTAATTTGCGAATTTGTATATTGACCCCAATTTATTCTCATTTCATAATTTATTCATGAACAGATGTTTCATATTCGCAATCCATTCACGTTAATGTCCAAGTGGCCCCAGTTCGCTGTGCAGGATTGCGTCTCTTATGCTTACAAGAAACCTGTGATCGTGGGTTCGAATCCCAAATTCACCCTGTGTCTAAGTCATAAACGTCTAGGACCTGCTACACTTCGGGCGTTCCTCCCACATCAAGCTGACACGCCGTGATATAACTGGAATACTGTTAAACATTGCGTTAAACCAAAGTCCTCTTCTCACTCACTCACTCACTTTAAAAAGACAACTATTGTTATCCATCATTGCACCGGAGTCGTCTCTACATAGATAAACATTGCGATACAAACATGGAAATATTCATAACTAAGGAATAGATATAAGGGGGGCGGTCGGGTAGCCTAGTGGTTAAAGCGTTCGCTCGTCACGCCGAAGACCCGGGTTCGATTCCCGACATGGGTACAATGTGTGAAGCCCATTTGTGGTGTCCCCAGCCGTGATATTGCTGGAATATTGCTAAAAACGGCGTAAAACCACACTCACCCACTAAGATATATGGCTAAACAAGTACATTATTACAGTAATGTAGATGTAGGTTCTAACGTCGTTATCAAGCTAAGTGACGTTTCGGTGTAGGTTCTAACGTCGTTATCAAGCTAAGTGACGTTTCGGTGTAGGTTCTAACATCGTTATCAATCTAAGTGACGTTTCGGTGTAGGTTCTAACAACGTTATCAAGTTAAATGATAAAGTCTCTCCTGATTGTTATAAAGAACTTGTTCTTTCATATATCATATCCTTACTTAGTACTCCAACTTCTAAATGCCCCTCAAAAGGCTATCCTATTCATATTTCTAAATCGGACAACAAACGATGTTTCCTGGTATGTTTTTGTGTTTACTGCGCAACGTTAAGTGTCGTGTAATGGGAGAACATTACAAATGACTACGTAATTTTATCCTTCTCAGCCATCTACAGTGACATGTCAGCCCGCAAAAACTTATGTCGATTATAGGCGGTTCTGTTGTATGGTGATTTAACCTGCCACTTTTCGCTTACCCAGCACGACCGTCTTCGTGGTCTAAAGGTAGAGCGTGGGCCCGGAGAGTGAAAGGTCCGGGGTTCGATCCCCGGCCGCGTCATACCAAAATACGTTAAAAGATGGTACTTGTTGTTACCCTGTCGGGAGCTCGGCATTAAGGGGCTAAAACAAGGACTGGTCGGCTCGGAGTCAGTATACTGTGTCTGAGTGGGGTGAGGTATCCATCTTAAACTGCGGCATGGTATCTCAGTGAGCTTGCTAGCACGGACTAGTACAAGCACACACGTGCATGCACGTCGCTATACAAGTGCAATAATCTTGGACGCGACGTTAAACCCAATTTCACCTCACCTCACTGACCCAGCCTGGGTCCCGTTCCACAAAGCTACAGTAGCGCTACGACAGTCGTATGTCCATGTTAAAGTATGGGAGTTACGATCGTCTGAGCGCTACGATCGTTTTGTGGAACGGGGCCCTGGACGCACCATCTCGATCGCAGTAACCACTGGCAACATATCACCGGAAGTATCGAAGCAGACCCATCAGCCTTGAACTTGGGGTCAAATCATGGAAGCTGAACTCAGCAATGGAGAACATCAGTGGGTGTAACTGTGGTCGGATGTCATCTGGGTCGGGTAAACACAGCTCCACACCCAGGTAGGGATTAAATCAACAAGATCTATGACCACGTGACTTGTCGGCTGCCCGCGATTGACACGGCTTGTTTGCACGAGATGTATAACTGATGTATACTTATGCAGATGTCATCGGGTGGATTTCTGGATGAATACGTTCAAGTACATCATGCTTTTCGTGCTAGCCCATTCGTGACCAACCCGTGTTATTCCGGGACAAGCATAATAGCGACTCGTGCCCCTCTCATGGCATTCGTGACCAACTCGTGTTATTTCGGGACAAGCCGAATACCGACTCAAGGCCATTTTTGCGACTGGGTTTCGTCTTAGCGCAAACGGGCATACACAATTGTCAACTCCTTGCGTAATGGTTCACATATATTTTCCCATATATTATATATATTCCAGATGCAATTTAAAGCACGCAAGGACATGCGGAATTATACAGTATGATTGAACACATTTAACTGTGTCTTGGGTATATTTTTAGGTGCAAGACATATGTAAAATCAAAAATTATTTCTGAGGGATTCTTTGACAAAAAACTTGAAATCATACTCGCATTCAGATGGGTTTGTCGTATTTTCGCACATAACATTCATCGATGGGGGACGAGTCTTCTTGCGGGTTACGGAAAGGGGCGAGTGGTGACGAATGGTGCTGGCCTACTTAAACGGGGTCAAAGAGTCACAATGGCCGATCAGTATGAACTGATGTTTGTTGTTTTACGCCGCACTCAGCAATATTCCAGCTATATGACGGCGGCCTGTAAATAATCGAGTCTGGACCAGAGAGTCCAGTGATTGACACCATGAGCATCGATCCACGCATAAGTAAATAGTTTGAAGGACCTGGATCACTTTCCTTCCACATTAAGCTGACCCACCGTGATATAACAGAAATACTTATTTTACCATGACATTGAAGATAACTTGATTCTGATTGGTCAAAATAGGATTAAAATCAGGCATCAAATTACATTTGATGCCTCCGAATTAACCAGCATTTTCACACACAAAATGCATCGATCAGTTCGAAATACAAATATGCAAAGCGATGTTAAACTAATCCACTCATGCATATGTGTGCGGCGTTAAAACCAATTTAACCCAAAAGAATATTGCATAAATGAGTATTATCTCGGAGACTATACAACGCCACGCAGTAAACACTCAGCCACATCGACGGCTACAAAGTAGAGAAACTTGTATATTATTTCTATCACCCTTTTAACACAAACACAAATGCTCAACTCTAAATAAACCTAACTCTAACTCGCTCTTTGATATTAAAAGGTTGTTATTTTATTAGTGGTATGCATGAAGGACTACAAGAGTTATCCCCCTTCTCCCATCACACTGTAGAATGTATTATCATGTATCCTTAGTTACGGTATGTATATATGTTCTTCTTGATTGTGGTGGCATGTACATGTGTTTTAATTTGGTCCTGGTAATGCCAGTCAGGCTGAAGGGTCAGTTGTGACTGAGGATTTAGTAAAGATACCATGTTTTGAACTACAGTCATCGTTGTTGTCATTATTGACTATTGATTTAAGACGGGATGTAACAGTGTTGCATTCACATTTCTGCGCCTCTTCGTTCGGGTGAAGAGTTCTAAAAATAGAGATTATGGCCGTAAAACAAAAAAATTATGGGCATTGTTCATGACGTCAGCTGTGTAGTTAATGCTGATTGCCTTCTAGGTCTGTGACTAAGACGGGTTGAGCTACGGACGGTATGTATGCTGTATGCAACTAACATAAATAATTGTACATGACATTATTTAACTCTTTTGGGTTGATGTGGAGATTGAATGTCTCCATCAGTCGAGATACCACTGTTGTATAACTCGGTATGTTGTATTCGTCACTCACCCACTCACGCACGCGACCCGTGAAGATCCGGGTCAGAGAAGGTCTTCAGCAACCCATGCTTGCCGTAAAAGGCGACTATGCTTGTAGTAAGAGGCGACTAACGGGATCGGGTGGTCAGGCTCGCTGACTTGGTTGATACATGCCATCGTATCCCAATTGCGTGGATCGATGCGCTTGGTGTCAATCACGGGATTGTCTTGTCCAGACTTGCTTATTTACAGACCGCCGTCATATAGCTGGAATATTGCTGAGTGCGGCGTTAAACAACAAACAAAACAACAATAAATAAACAAAAAACAACATATTTCTAATTACTCGCAGTGGAATGAGATGTTCACAGTGTCTGGAACCCGTTGAATGTTCGCATATTTAAGTTCCATGGGGTACCGATCTTGATCAAGTTATTTTCATTTTTCCAAAAAAAAAGTGTTTAATTGCAATAAAACATGTTCACCGGTTTATTAACTGATTTGATCTGAGGTTCATATTTCGACGTAGGCATCAATGGGTTTTCTTGAACGTCTTCAAAATTCCCGTGAACCAACGGTTTGTCTACGTTTTGCAACCACTCGAAATTCTGAAGATCGCGACATGATCGGCAATTCCAAGTTGTCCTCGTAGTTATTCGAGGAGTACGCTGGTATTATTTTTTTACCTCCAATGATCGAAACTGAAGGAACCAATGTACTTTATATTCCCGTCCAAACAACTTTGCAGCGATGTTTACTTGACTTGATAATGTAAGTATGTGCCGTATTCCAGTTGGGGCGAAGCCAATTCTTTGAATGAGAATTCCCGCACAAAATATACGGTTACATTTTAATGACAAATTCTCTCTTTAAACCTGACCTCTGCATGTTGTACTGATGCCAACACCCTGGCCATCTTCAATCAGCCATACTTTCGTAAGTAACGGTAATTATCAGTCTACGCAATCTCGGTGAAAAATCCAGATAATGTGGTATCATTGTAAAGAATGTCAATCCGAATATGTCATAAGTTCTGACTCATAAAACAATGGTTACTTACGCCTCTGCCGAATAAAAGCATGCAATTTTCAAGTGCCCTGCTCGACAATTGTCGCAACACGCACGCCCGTACTCGTTAGGCCAGAGTGACTATTTTTGCCATTCGCCAGACTCGTCCCCCTGTTATGTGAATGTTATGTGCGAAAATACGACAAACCCATCTGAATGCGCGTATGATTTCAAGTTCTTCGTCAAAGAATCCATCAGAAATATTTTTTTTATTTTACATATGTCTTGCATCTAAAAATAAACCGAAGACACAGTTAAATGTTTTCAATTATACTGTATAATTCCGCATGTCCCAATGTGCTGTAAATTGCATCTGAAGTATATATAATATATGGGGAAGTATATGTGAACCATTACGCAACGAGTTGACGATTATTTCAGGTATTCCCCTTTGCGCTTAGACGGAACCCGATCACAAAAATGGCCATGAGATTGGCACGAGTCGCCATTCGGCTTGTCCCGGAATAACACGAGTTGGTCACGAATGTATTTTTGCAACACGCAGTCTAATGGTTACTAATCCACTCAAGCATAATATTTATGTGTGCGGCGTTAAAACCAATTTAACCCAGTAAAATATTGGATAAATGAGTATCATCTCGGAGACTATACAACGCTACACAATATACGCTCAGCCACACCGACGGCTACAAAGTAGCGACAAATGTACATTACATGTACTTCTATCAGCCTTTTTAAACAAAAAAAACACACGCTCAATTCTAAATAAACCTAACTCTAACTCGCTCTTTGATATTAAAAGGTTGTTATTTTATTAGTGGTATGCATAAAGAACTACAAGAGTTATCCCCCTTCTCCCATCACACTGTAGAATGTATTATCATGTATCCTTAGTTACGGTATGTATATGTGTTCTTCTTGGTTGTGGTGGCATGTACATGTGTTTTAATTTTGTCCTGGTAATGCCAGTTAGGCTGAAGGGTCAGTTGTGACTGAGGATTTAGTAAAGATACCATGTTTTGAATTGCAGTCATCGTTGTTGTCATTGACTATTGATTTAAGACGAGATGTAACAGTGTGTTCCGTTCACATTTCTGCGCCTCTTCGTTCGGGTGAAGAGTTCTAAAAATAGAGATTATGGCTGTAAAACAAAAAGTTTATGGGCATTGTTCATGACGTCAGCTGTGTAGTTGATGCTGATTGCCTTCTAGGTCTGTGACTAAGACGGGTTGAGCTACGGACGGCATGTATGCTGTTAGCTACTTGAATAAATAATTGTACATGACATTATTTAATCCTTTTGGGTTTGTGTGGAGATTGAATGTCTCCGTCAGTCACGATACTACTGTTGTATAACTCGGTATGCTGTATTATTTTCGGCGAATTTATACCGGTACAGTCCCGCCACTCTCGAAATAAACTCTCCCCCACCCTACGAAATAAAATCTCCCTCCAGAATATTTCCTCCCCCGGTCGTTTTATAAATACTTGCCATGCAGTTCAATATGCATTGCCTAAAAGTCGGGCCGGGCCGGGCCGGGCCGGGCCAAAGTGTTATTGGCTAATTACTTCATACCTACATATTATTGATGCGACATACACACATGACATTACTGAACAATCACCAACCAAAAACGTGCACCATAATTAAGTAATTCGGAGTAAATCACTTGAAAACCAGAAATTGGAGCTGTGTGTAAGCGTCGTTGAGCTAGGTAACATGTAAAAGATCAATCGTTAAACGAAATACGATTTGAAACGTATCAAATACTTCAAGCTATCGTGATACAAATTTCCATCTGTCGGCGTAGCGTTTATATCATAGGAACGTACTATATCTAAGTAAATACCACTTTATAATGTCACTGTTCATCGTTTTTAAAGCAGACACGTTGGTTAAAGTAGACCTCTTCTCCCCATACTCTCAACAGTCTCACAAGTGTTCGGTCCCACTTAGCCCGGGCTGTCAAAATCAACTAGCACCTCACAGATGTAACATGAAATGGATTCACACCTATAGATTAGTATTTTATCTACCTATATACCACTTTATAGTGTCTCAGATCGCGGTATTTAAGGAAAACAAGGGGCTCAAAGTGAAGCCCTTTTCCCTCTACATTCTCAACATAGTCTCTATCAGAAGTGTTTGGCTTGTGTAGGGTCCGACTTGGCCCGGGCTGAGAATCTGTACCGGTATAAAATCTCCGGGGGAAGAATTTGTACGGGGGAGAGTTTATACCGGGACACCGGCAGGTTGTGTGATAGTAACGTGCACGAAAATATTTTCAATACGAATTTCTGCCAGCGCTGGCCGAGGTCCTGTGAAGGATATAAATGTGTCATTCATATGTAATTAGGAGAAATCATTGGCTGTACCTGCTGTAAACCCGGCCCCTACATCCGACCTTTATTAGAAGAAAGGCGGTACTTCCTTTGTGGAAAATGGTTAGGTTCAGTGAAATCGATGATGGAGAATTCAAAGAGTGTCATACAACAAAAGTTGGTTGATTTCTACATTCAAGGCCTCAGTGACGCGTTGAAAAGGCTTTATGGTAGACATATGGAGGACATTTCCAAATCAGTGACAAACATGATGACATTTCCTTATTTCAATTCGTACCACATGTTCAGGTGTTTTTTCAGGCGAACAATTGACTTGCCGTTGCATGTGTTTGCAACGGATGACACCGGTGAGGCAAGATACGCACGCCTCGCGAACACCTGGTGTCATCACTATCTTACTGATTCATAAACAAATGCGTGTGTGCGTGCGTGCGTGCGTGCGTGCGTGCGTGTTTGCTGTTTAACGCCGCACTCAACAATATGCCAGCTATATGACGGCGGTCTGTAAATAATCGAGTATGGAACAGACCATCCCGTGATTGACATCATTCGCATCGATCCACGCAATGGGGATCGATGACACGCATCAACCAAATCAGCGAGCCTCACCGACCGATCCCGTTAGTCGCCTCTTACGACAAGCATAGTCGCCTTTTACGGCAAGTATGGGTTGCTGAAGACCTTGGCCCTGTTCCTCAAAGCGATCTTAGTGCTACGTTGATCGTAGGCCTATGATGAAGTATGGGAGTTACGACCAACTTAGCACTAAGATCGCTTTGTGGAACAGGTTCCTGTTCTACCCGGGATCTTCACGGGTCGCGTGTGTGTGACTGCTCGTCTACTTTTACTAGTCCGTTGCGTGCGTGCGAGTGACTGCTTGCCTGCTCTTACTAGTCCGGACTAGTGGTTTCATACTTAAACCCTGCTGCAGTTGTAACATGGATACACAACTCCATCCGACCCCTTGCTCTATCCCCTCAATGCCGAGCACCAGGCGGGGTAAAAATAAGTACAAATACCATCTTTTATCTTCCTTTGGTATACTGACTCCGAGCCGACCAGTCCTTGTTTTAGCCCCTTAATGCCGAGCGCCAGACAGGGTAACAACAAGTACCATCTTTTAACGTCTTTTCGTATGACGCGGCTCCGGGCGGACACTCTTCCATTAGACCACGGGGGCGGTCTCGTCCTGGAATAACACGAGTTGGTCACGAATGAACTGTCCAGGGCCATAGTTCCCACCCAGCGTGTGGAAGACAATATTCTGATTGTTCAGCGGATGTAAGCATTCAAAGTTCAATTCTATTTCGAGTTGACAATAACATTAGTGCACACTCCATTGTCTGTTGATCTCTGAGTCTTGTAACACTAACGTTTATAACGAACACGCTTATAGCGAAATGACCGATATAACGAACTTTTATTTTAGTCCCTTAAATGTGCCGGAAATTAATTCCGCCTCATTAAGTTTGGAGAATGTGCTTTAACAATGTAAGTATGGGCCTGTATGAATGAATATCAGTACGTGACATTAAGTTATATATATTGCAGTTGTTTGTTCTCATGGGGGTTATCCCCGGTTGTCTTCGAGTGTAAACGGAGCCTACATGATGTACGTTTAGCGCTCTGGGCATATTTTAGGATACGATTAGGCAGCGTTATAAGCGCTCTGTAGTAGTTATGAGTGAGTGAGTATTGGTTTGCTTTTAGCAATATTCCAGCAATATCACCAGAAATAGGCTCCACACATTGTACCCATGTGCGGAATCGAACCACCTAACATTGCAACCACTAGGCTACCCCATCGTCCCTAGTAGTAGTAGTAGTAGTAGCAGTAGTAGTAGTATAGTAGTAGTAGTAGTAGTAGTAGTAGTAGTAGTAGTAGTTGTTGTTGTTAGGAGCGTTATATATAACGATATATATATATATATATATATATATATATATATATATATATATATATAACGCTCCTTATATATAACGTTATATATATAAGTTTGTCTCTGTGTGTGTACACGCTCCTAACAACAACTACTACTACTACTATATGCATTATTATTATTATTATTATTATTATTATTATTATTATTATTATTATTATTATTATTATTTCAAACAATCTCCCGGTATCTTATCTACTTCATACGTAACCTGTCGTCCCAACTCGGCTGGATTACAGTCGTTCCCTGATATTTTTTTCCACGTGAGTCGATAACCTCCTCGCCTGTACAAGGAAACTAGATTGCAGTGACGCTGCACCCAAGTGAATAAAGAAACACGTCACCACACGTGACAATAGATATGCTCATATCTGCCTTCAACAAGGACAGCAATGGCTCATCATGTTAACCGGGAACGCTAGGGGGCAACCTACCGCACCTGCCTGTCGACGGTCACCATGCAATGGGGTCGGCTAACGTTGAACGGGTTGAGCAACACCTTCAAGTGGAGACTGGCGGGGCTTCCCCAACGCATCCCAATGTGCGTACCACAGTTCATATTCAGTGACAGGTACAGTGAGCCTTTCGTTGTGAAATCAATGTCCGGATATACGAGTCATTAATTATATACATGTATTGGCGTTAAGAATAGTTGCTGTCCGGAATGCGGGGTTTCTGGTTTAACGAGGTCCGAGTAACGAGGTTTCTTTGTACTTGTCAAATCCTGAGAAGCGGTTTGAGTCGAATGACTGGAGTCATCAATTATCCAGGCAATTATATCGCAAAGCTGTTATGATAAATGCTGTGGTCCCATTCGCCATCTTAACGTCCTGTTTAGCCCAATTAAGAATAATATTATACAATAGCAGTCGAATCAAATCTGCTATTTAAAAAAACAGTCAAATCAAATCGACCCGTGAAGATGCGGGGTAGAATAGGTCTTCGGCAACCCATGCCTGCCGTAAAAGGCGACTGTGCTTGTAAGATGCGTCTAACCGGGTGGGTGGTCAGGCTCGCTGACATGGTTGATGAATGTCATCGTATCCCAATTGCTGGATTGTCTGATCCATACTCGATTATTTACAGACCGCCGTCATATAGCTGAAATATTGCTGAGTGTGGCATTAAACAAACAAACAAACAAACAATCAATCAAATCAAATCATACTCACAAGTGAGAGCAATTCTGCAAGTAGTTATAATAGGTTAGGCGTTGGTGCGTCCGGGGTAGTTATTATGGGTATGGAGATATAATACCCTGGATACTCGAGGATGAACCACAGGGTTTTAGGTAGAGACAAATGCGAAAATGAAGTTACGAACATTTTTGGGTGGATATTTCGGTCAGTATACTGTGGGGTTTCCATGTTAAAACTGCGGCATGGCGTAGCATGGTATCTCGGCTAGCTAGCAATACAAAGCTGGCGTTAGTCCAAACACACGAACGCACGCGCGCGCGCGCACACACACACACACACACACACACACACACACACACACACACTTCCCTGTGAATACTTGTATAGGGGTCCTCACCTGACCAGTCACACACACACACACGAGCGCACGCGTGCATGGGCGTCACTATTTACGTACAGTAATCTTAAACGCGAGTTTTAATCCCCGTTTCACCTCACCTCACCTCGCCTCATTACTCATGCTTTCAGTCATTGGTTCGTTTGGTCCATACTCGATAATTTATATAAGGCTGTAATATAACTGGACTATTGTTTACAATGTTCATTCACTCCACTACACTTCTCATTTTACACAAAAGACATTAGAATATAGACAACAGAACATGGCATTACAGGTGTTTTTTATATAGTTTATTCGTTTAATTAGTTTTAATTAATATTCAATTAGTAATGCATTTGTTTTAGAGCGAATAACAATTTACACCTTAAATGGGCGTAGGCGTTAACTCTCAACAGAACACGGGACCCTTATCGTGCATATAGTATGATATATTTTTATCATTATTTAATATCTAATACGTGGCCATATATTATACTTTCTATCCATGCACGTCTTGTCAGCGATGAAAATGAGTGAAGAGTTATATCTTGCACAATGACTTAAGCTGGTGACATTTCGTCTTTGAGGGGTTTATTTTTGATCTGATGACGCAACACGCAGTCACGATCGGTACACACTAATGACCCTCTAACGTCATCTTTATAACCTTGTCAATCGATTATCTCCTCCTGGTTGCCTTACACGTGTAGTAAGACCAGCGGAGTTTGAAGTTACAATAATTAATATTATTTACGTCGTGACAGCTAAAGAAACGTAAATACTTCTCAATTTTACAGTATCGAAACACAAAAAAAGTTAAAATAAATAAATAAATAAGTATCCTGATAGCAAACGTTATTATATGATAATAAATATATATTGTAGTTCTGTAGTCGTCTTCTGCGGCGATGTAACTTGAACCATGAAAACATGACTGTTATGATCCTATAAATAGCCAAGTCACTGTGTCTCGCAAACAGTACAGCTCCAGGTGAATAGTTCTAAAAATAGCATATTGCTACTCGCCTTAAATAAACGTCCATTTTCTCCATGTACAATATATATGAACTGTTTACGCGTTGTGTTTTCCTCATACCTCTGTAGTGACCCGACGGGTGTGTGTCTTCAAGGGGTAGGTATACCGTACGATACTGATGTTGCTCTGTCGGCAAAGCTTTGTTGATTAACCCGGTAGGGAAAACAATACGTGTATGTATTTGAGACCCACGGCTTCGTAGGTGTATAAACAAACACAACGTGTAGCCAGGTAGGTTGAATCGGTGTGTTTGTTTGTTTGTTTGTTTTGTGTTTGTTTGTTTGTTTTGTGTTTGTTTAACGCCATATTCGCCTTTTACGGCAAGCATGGGTTGCTGTAGACCTATGCTTACCGGATCTTCACGGGTCAGGTCAATCAGTACTCATTCGGATAAAGAATATTATCAGCGAACTACCAATTTTACTATGATGGCCGTCTGTACATAATCTTGGCCAAGTAGACCAATGGTTGGTGTCAAGGAGAATGTTCCATGTCGTCGGAGCACGATGACACGTAGTCGAGTATTACCACGTGGAGATCCACGTCTTCAGCAACCCATGTTTTTGTCGTAAAAGGCGACCATGCTTGTCGGAAGAGGTGACTAACGGGATCGGGTGATCAGGCTCGCTGACTTGGTTGATGAATGTCATCGTATCCCAATTGTGTGGATCGATGCTCATGATGTCAATCACTGGATTGTCTGATCCAGACTCGATTATTTGCAGACCTCCGTCATATAGCTGGAATGTGGGGGCGGTCGGGTAGTCTAGTGATTAAAGCGTTCGCTCGTCACGCCAAAGACGCGGGTTCAATTCCCCGCAACCGTACAATTCGTGAAGCCCATTTCTGGTGTTCTGTGATATTGCTGGCATATTGCTAAACGCGGCGTAAAGCCATACTCACTCACTTTTACTGTTATATAACGGTACCCAGAATCCCGTAGTACTCGTAACGGGAGCAGACTGGGTGCGTGGGTATGGTCGTCCATAGCTTTTGACCATATTCCGGCGACATCATGGAGCGGTCCACCAAAAATAGGACAAACACAGTACACCAATAGGGGGATTGGAACCCGGTCCATGCGTGACTAGCGATCGCTTTAACCACAAGGCTACCACACTGCCCCTAATTGGTTGAGTAACCGCCTCCGTGGTCTAGTGGTAGAGCGGAAGGTCCGGGTTCGATCCCCGGCCGCGTCATACCAAAAGACGTTAGAAGATGGTACTTGTTGTTATCCTGTCTGGCGCTTGGTATTAAGGGGCTAAAACAAGGACTGGTCGGCTCGGATTCAGTATTCTGTGTCTGAGTGGGGTATACATGTTAAACTGCGGCATGGTATCTCAGTGTGCTAGCACTATAAATCGGCATCAGTCCGGACTAGTACAAGCAGTCACACACATACATTATAAGTGCAATAATCTTGGACGCGACGTTAAACGCCATTTCACTTCACCTCACCTAACCCCACCTCACCTCACCTCAACGCCGCCTCCGTGGTCTTGTGGTAGAGCGCCCGCCAGGAGAGCGGAAGGTCCGAGGTTCGATCCCCGGCCGCGTCATACCAAAAGACGTTAAAAGATGGTACTTGTTGTTACCCAGTCTGGCGCTCGGCATTATGGGGCTAAAACAAGGCTCGGAGTTAGTATAATGTGTCTGAGTGGGGTATTCATGTTAAACTGCGGCATGGTATCTCAGTGAGCTAGCACTATAAATCGGCATCAGTCCGGACTAGTACAAGCAGCCACACAAACACACACACGTACATGCACGTCGCTATGTAAGTGCAATAATCTTGGACGCGACGTTAAACGCCATATCACCTCACCTCACCTTACCTCACCTCACCTCACCTCACCTCACCTCACCTCACCTAATTGGTTAATTTAAAGTATATGTGTTTTTCAGAAGCCACGTGCAAATGATATCATGGCTTCCGGTTACTTGAGCAAATGGAAAACGTGCAACACCCTCGCTCAATGCAACATGCACATGTTGACGTCTGCAGAAAGTTGTGACGTCGTGTTCCGGGTGGGCAAGGAGGAAAAGGTTGTGACAGCTCATCGCTACGTGCTCATCAGCAGGAGCTGCGTCTTCAACGCCATGTTTTGTGGCCCCCTAGCGGAGAAAGACGACATTAGTATTCCCGACGTAGGCATTGAAGATTTTGAGGCCTTCTTGAGGTAAAACAAATCAAAGTTATTCATTTTTACAGGACACCAACACGATTACCAAATGTCTAAGCTACCCAACAAATTCAAAATAATTATTTAAAAAAACACAAGTACACGCCCATGTTTGTGATGGAACATGAATTTCGACGGTGATGTATTTAATACGGATATCGTAGTTTTTTGGGGGTTTTTATCAGGAGTTTGCATTTTTGTCTGCGACTGTATTCAGACAACTAATTATTGACAACGTTTCTTTTTGTCGAATCCAATTATCAAGTGCGGTCGGGTAGCCTAGTGGTTAAAGCGTTCGCTCGTCACACCGGAGACCTGGGTTCGATTCCCGACATGGGTACAATGTGTGAAGCCCATTCCTGGTGTCCCCCGCCGTGATATTGCTGGAATATTGCTAAAAGCGGCGTAAAACATTAAGCACTCACTCAGGTGTTTACTTTCTTTTGCCCGTCAAAATATTCATCAACAAGGGCTCAAAACGCGTCATCCACAATCGCATCTTTGTCCGCAGTGGACGAGTTGAACTACGAACAGTAAACATGTAGGTCAGTCTCGTGAAATTACATTTCAGTAACGATCTGAAGTCCGAACAATAACCCTCTTTAACGTTCCAGTTTATAACATACAGGGTCGGAGGTGTTCAGACTCGTGAAGATCCTGGGTAGAATAGGTCTTCAGCAACCCGTGCTTGCCGTGAAAGGCGACTTTGCTTGTCGTAAAAGGCGACTAACGGGATCGGGTTGTCAGGCTCGCTGACTTGGTTGATGCATGTCATCGACCCCAATTGCGTGGATCGATGCTCATGATGTTAATTACTGGATTGTCTGGTCCAGACTCGATTATTGACAGACCGCCGACAGTTAGCTGGAATATTGCTGAGTGCGGCTTAAAACAACAAACCAACCAACCAATCGGAAGTGTTCAGGCGGAGCAGCTATACAGGGCTGACTCGATAAGCAGTGATTATACGAGGCCATCAGTTAATGGCCGACTACACGGGGACAACGGTAGTACTGTTAGCTTCGGGTCAACGAAACCCACTTTGTTCGTCAAAACTAAACTGATGATATACACAAAGCTAGAGGTCGTCATTACACTAACATGACATGACAATAACTACAACGTGATTACAATTAGAAATGGTCGAGCTGTGGAACTAGTCCTTCTGTTAGTTCCCGTACTCGTTTTCGTTGAGGAAATTGCCCTGTTGCCACCATTAGTCCTGGCGCCACCATTAGTCCTGGTGCCACCATTAGTCCTGGTGCCACCATTAGTCCTTGTGCCACCATTAGTCCTTGTGCCACCATTAGTCCTTGTGCCACCATTAGTCCTGGCGCCACCATTAGTCCTGGTGCCACCATTAGTCCTTGTGCCACCATTAGTCCTGGTGCCACCATTAGTCCTTGTGCCACCATTAGTCCTTGTGCCACCATTAGTCCTGGTGCCACCATTAGTCCTGGTGCCACCATTAGTCCTGGCGCCACCATTAGTCCTTGTGCCACCATTAGTCCTGGTGCCACCATTAGTCCTGGTGCCACCATTAGTCCTAGTGCCACCATTAGTTCTTGTGCCACCATTAGTCCTGGACTGGATCCAGTAAGTTTTATGGTGTATTCATATCTTCTCTTACCATGTATGGGCGGTCGGGTAGCCGAGTGATTAAAGCATTCGCTCGTCACGCCGACGACCCGGATTCGATTCCCGACATGGGTACAATGTGTGAAGCCCATTTCCGGTGTCCCCCGCCGTGATATTGCTGGAATATTGCTAAAATCGGCGTAAAACCATACTCACTCACTCTCTCTTACCATGTATATAGGCAGATAAAAGGTCTTTGTTGAGTGAGTGCGCTGTGTTAGGGTGACTGGGGGATTTTATGTCGCTTTCAACAATAAGACCACAGCAACTGAAATTGTTTGTTTGTTTGTTGTTTAACGCCACATTAAGCAATATTCCAGCTATATGACAGCGGTCTGTAAATTATCAAGTCTGGACCAGACAATCCAGTGATTGATATCATGAGCATCGATCCACGCAATTGGGATGCGATGACTTGCATTAACCAAGTCGGCGAGCCTGACCACCCGATCCCGTTAGTCGCCTCTTACGAGAAACATAGACGTCTTTCTCCAAGATAATGTTTTCTGTTAGGGGAGTACCCGAGCACTGATGTAATTGAAATACTGTTCAAAACGGCGTTGAACCAAACTCATTCACTCACAATAATATAGCCTATGATAAACACAACCTTCATCTAAATAATACCTATTATAAGTGGCAGTAGTATTTGTCAATTCGGTTTATTTCTGTGTTGGCCATCGGCCCATGGTTACATTTGCATTACAATGGACGTGATGTACATATATGTTATTGTTCTCGCAATGATGTACTGCTAAGATATAGCTTGCCAGATGTTTATTCAGTTGTGGACATAATATTAATTTCATATTTGGTCGGATATTCGTAATACTTCTTTGGAAAGTGAACCACCTGTAACTTGTCATAACAAGGACAGACTAACAGAAAAAGTGGTAGTAGTAGTTGTAGTAGTAGTAGTAGTAGTAGCAGCAGCAGTAGTAGTTGCAGTGGTGTCAATAGTGGTAGTAACAGTAGTAGTGATAGTAGTAGTAGTAGTAGTAGTAGTAGTAGTGGTAGTAGTAGTGGATTCGGAGGCAGCTGTTAAGGTTGTAACAGTAGTAGTAGCAATAACAGTAGAGTGAGTGAGTGAGTATGGTTTTACTCCGCTTTTAGCAATATTCCAGCAATATCACGGCGGGAGACACCAGAAATGGGCTTCACACATTTTACCCGTGTCGGGAATCGAACCCGGGTCTTCGGCGTGACGAGCGAACGCTTTAACCACTAGGCTACCCGACCGCCCCAGCAATAACAGTAGAAGTACCAGCGGTAGTAGTAGTAGTACTAAAAGTAGTAGTTGTGGTTGTAGTAGCAGCAGTAGTAGTAGCAGTGGTAGTAGTAGTAGTTGTGGTAGTAGCAGTTATAGTAGCAGCAGCAGTAGAAGTAGCAGTGGTAGTAGTAGCAGTAGTAGTAGTAGTTGTAGTAGTAGTAGTAGTAGTTGTGGTTGTAGAAGCAATTGTAGCAGCAGCAGCAGTAGCAGTGGTAGTAGGAGTAGTAGCTGCATCAGCAGTAGAAGTAGCAGCGGTAGTAGTAGTAGTAGTAATATGTAGTTATGGTGGTAGTAGCAATTGCTAATCATAGTGGTAGTGAGTGAGTGAATATTGCTTAACGCCGCATCAGCAATTTTGCAGCTATTCGCGGCGATATAGTGGTAGTAGCAATTATAGTAGCAGCAGTTGCAGAAGTAGTAGTAGTAGCTGCAGCAGCGGTAGTAGTAGTAGTGGTAGTAGAAGAAGACGCAGCAGTAATAACATCACCGTGTCCTTCCTTATATTACAGATACCTGTACACGGATATCCCCGACCTCACACCTGACAACGCGACAACAATGTTGTACCTGGCCAAGAAATACGCTGTGGGCGGTCTGGAGCGTTTATCCCTGGACTTCCTGGAGAGTTCCCTGACTCCGGACAGCGCCTGTGACGTCCTGGAACAAGCACACGGATTTGACGAGACGGACCTCACCGCGACGACGTTGGTGATGATGGCGGAGAATGGAGAGGAAGTCCTCGAGTCTCCGGGACTTGACGACCTCTGCCAATGCTGCTTCCATAGTGTGGTCAGCGCCCTCTGTCGGCTGGTCAAGCCGGAGTCCATGTTCAACGCAGCTGTCCGTTGGTCTGGGGCTGAGTGTGTCCGTCAAGGACTTGACGTGACCCCCCAAAACCAGAGAAAGGTCATCGGCTCAGGTTTTTTCCACATTCTTTTTCCTGATATGGATCCCTTGTTCTTTGTCAAGACTGTTGTACCAAGCAAATTGCTGACGAACGAAGAGCATGTGAAAATCCTCAGTTATTTCCTTTGCCCCGTCGAAGATGTGTCCCCTTTTGGTTCCCGATACACCAGGGAAGACCGTGCACTGTTGGAACGCGTGACATACTTCGAGACATTTGTGGTGCCCGTATGTTGTGACCAGAAGAAGTTCGGGGAATCACCGAAAGGGGAGATAACCGATGATTTGTTTGTGCGGTGCAGTCAGAAAGTGATGTTTCATGGATTTAACATATTCGGGTCTGGTCGACAACACATTTTTTGTCATAACTATCACATAAAAGTATACAAGAATGTCAGTTGTCATGGAAACTATAGAAGACTCACTTTAGAAACTGACATATTGGCCAGTTCGCTTTCCGACGCAAACGGTATAGCAAGCGCAAATTTAGGAAGACCCGTGTTCCTCGATGGTGGAGAAACATATCACATTCTGGTGACCTTGAAATCAGGCGACCTTCCACTCCACACAGGTGAAGGTCAGCGACTGAGTGTCGAGGTCGGACAGGTCAAGTTTTATTTCGGAAAGCGAACCTCCCCCGCGAGACTCATCTCAGGTATAATTTTCAGTGACGGTAGTCCAAAAGACGGAGGATTAAAACTAACACGGAACGTGCGCCTGAAGGGAAAGTAGTCACGAGACAGCCCGTTCATTTTACGAGTGCTTCCAGTGGTATTCATGTCGCTCAATCTGTAGACCACGTCAAGGAATTTAACTGCACAACGAAAGTCACACCGTAGAGTTGGAGCAGGGCTCCGTTCCTCAAAGCCATCGTAGCGCTACGATTGTCATAAGTCTATGTTAAAGTGGGGCGGTGGGATAGTCGAGTGGTTAAAGCGTTCCCTGGTCACACCGAAGGCCCGGGTTCGATTCCCCACATGGGTACAATGTGTGAAGACTATTTCTGGTGTTCCCGGCGCAATATTACTTGAAAATTACTTACAGCTACGTAAAAACCACTCACTCGCTCACTCACTCGTCAGTGATTGACACACTCACTCTCACTCCCTCATTCATTCATTAACACTGATTCAGTCATTCATGAAAAGGCGAACTCATCCATTAACGCAGGCCCGGGTTCGATTCCCCACATGGGTACAATGTGTGAAGCCCATTTATGATGTCCCCGGCGCAATATGACTTGAAAATTACTTACAGCTACGTAAAAACAACTCACTCACTCACTCACTCATCCACCCAACCACCCATACGCTCTCACTCACTCACTGACTCACTCACTCTGTTAAAGTATTGGAGTTATGCTACTTTAGCTTTGAGGAACGGGGCCCTGTTTCGGAGACCTACTTAAAGACACTGCTACATGTCATGTTCCGGGATACTCATTGGTACAGTCTGTGTTTCATACAATGAAATTCAGTATATATAAACATGATAAAAACATGTTCCAATATCAATAGTTTTACGTAAGTTGTTGTGTGTTTGTTGTTTCCAGCTATATGACGGCGGTCTGTAAATAATCGAGTCTAGACCAGTGATTGACATCATGAGCATCGACCTACGCAGCTGGGATACGTACGATGACATGCATCAACCAAGTCAGCGAGCCTGACCACCCGATATATATAAGCGAAGTAAGCGAAGACACGGTGTAACAAATGACGAATCAGAGAATGGACAGAGAAGTATGTTGTATAATTGACATACAGCATTCTATGCGGTGTTAAAGATAAAAACCTATCTATATGAGCGGATCTAATAAATTCAGTCCTCGAATTTTTGGATGCCTATGATTCCTGAAAAAGAATATTCCAGCTATATGACGGCGGTCTGTAAATAATGTTGGTGAAACCCGAGATAATAATAATTAATAGTAAAATTAAGAGCGAATTTGGAAATTCGAACCCACGATAATGGAACAAAGCGAATTGTGGTGTCTTGAACGACTGAGAAACGCCTGCAACTTCAATAAAAGATACGCTTGGAACAAACTTAAATTTTGTCACACATCCCAGTTTGGTTGGTTGTTGGTTGGTTTGTTGTTAAACGCCGCACTCAGCAATATTCCAGCTATATTACGGCGGTCTGTAAATAATCGAGTCTGGACCAGACAATCCAGTGACTGATATCATGAGCATCGATCAACGCTATTGAGATCGATGACATGTATCAACGAAGTCAGCGAACCTGACCACCCGATCCCGTTAGTCGCCTTTTACGACAAGCATAGTCACCTTTTACGACAAGCATAGTCACCGTTAGAATCTATATACGAGAAGTTCAGTGTGCGAATAACGGTGGCGTCACGATTGGTTTGGTTGGTTGGTTGGTTTGTTGTTTAACGCCGCACTCAGCAATATTCCAGCTATATGACAGCGGTCTGTAAATAATCGAGTCTGGACCAGATAACACAGTGATTAATATCATGAGCATCGATCCACGCAACTGGAATCGATGACATGCATCAACCAAGTCAGCGAGCCTGACCACCCGATCCCTTTAGCCGAAACTTACGACAAGCATAGTCGCCTTCTACGGCAAGCATGGGTTGCTGAAGACCTATTCTACCCCTGATCTTCACGGGTTCCAAAATATAAGTATATATATTCAACTAGAACGTTATAGACAGACGTAACGTAGACATTTCTTCGGAAAGAATCGTCTTTGCAGAAACAATTGTGAACAAACAGCAGTCACGTATACAAATTAACACTTTTATATGCGTGTACCCGAATAATAACGTTTTCCGTGACCAAAGATTAAAAATAATATCAGGTAGCCTGACTAAACGAGTCGTGCAAACCTGTTCAGGGATTACACTCGAAGTACGTGTTAATCCGACTGTAAACACGGATTCAAAGGATGTGTGGCAATACATTTCGTGCAGAAAACACGATAGAAATCTACAAAGAGAATGTATTTAGGTTTTGGGGAGAACAGAGAGCTTGCATTGGAATTTGGTTCTTTTCTATACACGACTGTAACTTCATATCAATAGTTTTACGTAAGTTGTTGTGTGTTTGTTGTCTCCAGCTATATGACGGCGGTCTGTAAATAATCGAGTCTAGACCAGTGATTGACATCATGAGCATCGACCTACGCAGCTGGGATACGTACGATGACATGCATCAACCAAGTCAGCGAGCCTGACCACCCGATATATATAAAAAAAAGCACAGTAAAGTTCTAACTCTCAGGCACAATATAGTAATAATTAAATAAGTGAAGTAAGATTGAACACAGTTTTAATTGGCTATATGTTACTACTTCATGTCCGTTATTCAGTTATGGCCTGATGAGACTCGTACGTGGTACGAGTTGAAAGCCCTAGCCTATTAAAACTGTGTTCAATCTTACTCCACTTATTTCATTATTACTATATTTTACTATATATATACAATCCAGCGAAGACACGGTGTAACAAATGACGAATCAGAGAATGGACAGAGAAGTATGTTGTATAATTGATAGACATACAGCATTCTATGCGGTGTTAAAGACTAAAACCTATCTATATGAGTGGATCTAATAAATTCAATCCTCGAATTTTTGGATGCCTATGATTCCTGAAAAAGAATATTCCAGCTATATGACGGCGGTCTGTAAATAATGTTGGTGAAACCCGAGATAATAATAATTAATAGTAAAATTAAGAGCGAATTTGGAAATTCGAACCCACGATAATGGAACAAAGCGAATTGAGGTGTCTTGAACGACTGGGAAACGCCTGCAACTTCAATAAAAGATACGCTTGGAACAAACTTAAATTTTGTCACACATCCCAGTTTCGTTGGTTGTTGGTTGGTTTGTTGTTAAACGCCGCACTGCAATATTCCAGCTATATGACGGCGGTCTGTAAATAATCGAGTCTGGACGAGGCAACGCAGTGATTAATATCATGAGCATCGATCCACGCAACTGGAATCGATGACATGCATCAACCAAGTCAGCGAGCCTGACCACCCGATCCCTTTAGCCGAAACTTACGACAAGCATAGTCGCCTTCTACGGCAAGCATGGGTTGCTGAAGACCTATTCTACCCCTGATCTTCACGGGTTCCAAAATATAAGTATATATATTCAACTAGAACGTTATAGACAGACGTAACGTAGACATTTCTTCGGAAAGAATTGTCTTTGCAGAAACAATTGTGAACAAACAGCAGTCACGTATACAAATTAACACTTTTATATGCGTGTACCCGAATAATAACGTTTTCCGTGACCAAAGATTAAAAATAATATCAGGTAGCCTGACTAAACGAGTCGTGCAAACCTGTTCAGGGATTACACTCGAAGTACGTGTTAATCCGACTGTAAACACGGATTCAAAGGATGTGTGGCAATACATTTCGTGCAGAAAACACGATAGAAATCTACAAAGAGAATGTATTTAGGTTTTGGGGAGAACAGAGAGCTTGCATTGGAATTTGGTTCTTTTCTATACACGACTGTAACTTCATATCAATAGTTTTACGTAAGTTGTTGTGTGTTTGTTGTCTCCAGCTATATGACGGCGGTCTGTAAATAATCGAGTCTAGACCAGTGATTGACATCATGAGCATCGACCTACGCAGCTGGGATACGTACGATGACATGCATCAACCAAGTCAGCGAGCCTGACCACCCGATATATATAAAAAAAAGCACAGTAAAGTTCTAACTCTCAGGCACAATATAGTAATAATTAAATAAGTGAAGTAAGATTGAACACAGTTTTAATTGGCTATATGTTACTACTTCATGTCCGTTATTCAGTTATGGCCTGATGAGACTCGTACGTGGTACGAGTTGAAAGCCCTAGCCTATTAAAACTGTGTTCAATCTTACTCCACTTATTTCATTATTACTATATTTTACTATATATATACAATCCAGCGAAGACACGGTGTAACAAATGACGAATCAGAGAATGGACAGAGAAGTATGTTGTATAATTGATAGACATACAGCATTCTATGCGGTGTTAAAGACTAAAACCTATCTATATGAGTGGATCTAATAAATTCAATCCTCGAATTTTTGGATGCCTATGATTCCTGAAAAAGAATATTCCAGCTATATGACGGCGGTCTGTAAATAATGTTGGTGAAACCCGAGATAATAATAATTAATAGTAAAATTAAGAGCGAATTTGGAAATTCGAACCCACGATAATGGAACAAAGCGAATTGTGGTGTCTTGAACGACTGAGAAACGCCTGCAACTTCAATAAAAGATACGCTTGGAACAAACTTAAATTTTGTCACACATCCCAGTTTGGTTGGTTGTTGGTTGGTTTGTTGTTAAACGCCGCACTGCAATATTCCAGCTATATGACGGCGGTCTGTAAATAATCGAGTCTGGACGAGGCAACGCAGTGATTAATATCATGAGCATCGATCCACGCAACTGGAATCGAAGACATGCATCAACCAAGTCAGCGAGCCTGACCACCCGATCCCTTTAGCCGAATCTTACGACAAGCATAGTCGCCTTCTACGGCAAGCATGGGTTGCTGAAGAACTATTCTACCCCTGATCTTCACGGGTTCCAAAATATAAGTATATATATTCAACTAGAACGTTATAGACAGACGTAACGTAGACATTTCTTCGGAAAGAATCGTCTTTGCAGAAAGAATTGTGAACAAACAGCAGTCACGTATACAAATTAACACTTTTATATGCGTGTACCCGATTAATAACGTTTTCCGTGACCAAAGATTAAAAATAATATTGAGGTAGCCTGACTAAATGAGTTGTGAAAACCTGTTCAGGGATTACACTCGAAGTACGTGTTAATCCGACTGTAAACACGTATTCAAAGGATGTGTGGCAATACATTTCGTGCAGAAAACACGATAGAAATCTACAAAGAGAATGTATTTAGGTTTTGGGGAGAACGGAGAGCTTGCATTGGAATTTGGCTCTTTTCTATATACGACTGTAACTTCATATCTATTGCGTCATAATGACCGATATGACGTCATAATGGTGGCTAGCGGTGTAGAAAGTTTGGCAATGCTTGCTTAGATGTCGTTATGGGTGCCCACCTTAGGTTAGTTGGTTTGTTGATTAACGCCGCACTCAGCAATATTCCAGCTATATGACGGCGGTCTGTAAATAATCGAGTCTGGACCAGACAAGCAAGTGGTTGAGCATCGATCCACGCAATTGGGATCGATGACATGCATCAACCAAGTCAGCGAGCCTGACCACCTGATCCCGTTATAGTCGCCTCTTACGACAAGCATGGGTTGCTGAAGACCTATTTTACCCCGGATATTCACGGGTCAGTGTGCCCACCTTATGTCAGCTGACCAGTTTACCGTGCTTAAATGCTTTCAAAGCCTGTCATATCTTCGAGTGAAGTATTACGGTGTAAACAAACTGCTTGAGCATATACAGCGCCATATTTTGTTTCAAAGCTGTTGTGGATGATTCTGTAATTCAGATCGACAACCCTCTCAAAACACTGGACCCATGTCGCTTCACTCCGCGTTTTATTTAGTCATGGTAAATTTAACATTTGAAACCTCACGCTGAGCGTTCGGTTCCAAATTCAATTAACCGCGGTTAAATTTACAGGTAAATTAGCTCTACATTGAAAACACAGCATGTTTATCTTCTAATTCTGTGTACTAGGTATCTGTTTCCCCAAGAGGAAACAATATGACTGGACCCGTTGACCTACCCCTTGTATCTGATACATATCCACGAGGAAACGCGGAAACAGGAGTTTCATAGTCAGTTACCTCCCTTACCTCGGGAGATATGACACAACTGAAGTATCTGACTTTTTCATTTATTTTTTTTTTCGTATATGAAGCTATACACACTTACCCAGTGTGCACGCCGGGATGTCATTTGTGTTTTTATACCTATGTAAAGGTAGATTAATATCGAACCCAATTCTTATAAATTAATAAGTCAACAATAATAACTTCACAGATTGAGTATTTGATCATTAACGCTGAAGACAGCAATAAGAGGTGAGTGAGTGAGTTGGGTTTAACGCCGCTTTTAACAGTATTCCAGTTACATCACGGCGTGTCAGCTTAATGTGGGAGGAAAGCCCGAAGTGATGCAGGTCTCAGACGTTTACCACTTCGGTGAAACCCACGAGCACGGGTATGGTGCTGACAAACCTAGAAACATAATCGGGGCGAACCGGGACTCGAACCCACAATCATAGGTTTCTGCACAGCGAATCGCGGCTCCCTTTAAGACCGGGCCACCATAGCCTCTCTCTACAACAATACGAAATCAGTGACATCGACCAGCGCAATAAGGCAACACATTGTTTATTTTATTTGATCTGTATGTTATCTATGTAGATGTGAAGTCGAGTTTGTTACATAATTCATTCATCTAATCATCAGCATTCCGGGATAGAATAGGTCTTCAGCAACCCATGCTTGCCGTAAAAGGTGACTATGCTTGTCGTAAAAGGTGACTATGCTTGTCGTAAAAGGCGACTAACGGATCGGGTGGTCAGGTTCGCTGACTTCGTTGATACATGTCATCGATCTCAATTGCGTTGATCGATGCTCATGATATCAATCACTGGATTGTCTGGTCCAGACTCGATTATTTACAGACCGCCGTCATATAGCTGGAATATTGCTGAGTGCGGCGTTAAACAACAAACCAACAACAATCTAATCATCAGCTATAATATTTCACAAATGTTTGATTTGAGAATGGTTAAATATATAATATTTAATTTCTTTACCTGAGGTCAGTTTTCACCAGTAAAAACGGGGCCGTTCTGGCAGGGCGTGTGTTGATCAGCAACCGTTCGTTCATCCATTGACTGGGCTTCTGCTAGAAAAAACTCGAGCAGCTAAAAGGATTAATACTGCTGCGTGAACAAATAGTGGAACCAGTTTGATTTATCAACACAAAAAGGGTTGATTATTAAAATCTTAATGAACTACGTACTTTCGACTATCAAACTTCGAGTGACTCTTCTGACAAGGGATGCGTTCACCAGTGTTCATCAAGGATAACTTGATGCAGTACCCGAAATATAACGAAGAAGAAGAAAATTATTTTATTATAGTGCCACCTGGTGTTTAAAAACAGTAAAAAACATTACACGTATACATACGTATGATATATAAAAACATCAGCCGACCCATGAAGGATCTATGAGGCACTTAAAATCATTAAATTATCCATTACATAAATTGGCAAGAATAATACACGAACATAATCGAAAGCACACACACACACACACACACACACACACACACACACGCACGCACGCACGCACACACACACACACATAAATATTACACACATTTCATTTTCAATCACACATGCAGTTCACCACATCCACTCAATATCACGTGCGCATACATCACATACAAACACTACCCACATACTCATCTATCACTCACAAAAACATACACATAACATAACGCATAAATGCCACCTTAGAACAAACGCAAATTGACTGCCAGAATTAGAAACACAAGAGCCATGCGAATTGCTATAACACACAACCATGCATGCATGCGTGAGTGAGTGAGTGAGAGAGTGATCAGTATTCCAGTTATATCACGGCGTGTCAGCATGATATCGGAAACCTGTTTGGCCTATACGACAGTTTCATCACAGAGATAAGCCTGATGGTTGGAATATAACCGACTCAACATCAAAGCCAGAAAAGGTCGACAAATGACACGCTGAAGATCTGTATCGCCATGTAGATATTTGATGTTGTTGATTACACGGATATATACATGTATATTACAGACCAATAACCGCAACATATATACCTGGTCTCAGATGTTTTATTATGCAGTGTGTAAAATAGTCTCGATACGAACACACGCGTTACTTTTGCTCTCAAGATTTGAGATTTTCTTAATTGTTTTTTTTTAAATAATTTCAAATATAGCACTTGCCACCACACACCAATCACAGACACTCAACGAGACGACACACGTGCAGGTGTGTGTATGAGTATAAAGGCCACATACCTACACCAGAAGATACATTGCACTTCATCACTTCCTTTTCAAAGTTACGCATTTAATGTAACCCGCCGTTGTCAAGCATTGCTATTCGTGATGTTCCAAATAAGAAAAAGTAATGTTTTCGTTTTGTAAAGTTCTGAATCTAGGTTGGAGTGTTTGGGAAATCGAAATAAATACGAAGTAGCAGTAGTAGTAGTAGCAGTAGTAGTAGTAGTAGTAGTAGTAGTAATAATAATGATGATGATGATAATAATAATATTAAAAACAACAACAATATTATTGTTGTTGTTGGGAAATCGAATTAGATACGAAGTAGTAGTAGTAGTAGTAATAATAATGATGATGATGATAATAATAATATTAAAAACAACAACAATATTATTGTTGTTGTTGGGAAATCGAATTAGATACGAAGTAGTAGTAGTAGTAGTAATAATAATGATGATGATGATAATAATAATATTAAAAACAACAACAATATTATTGTTGTTGTTGGGAAATCGAATTAGATACGAAGTAGTAGTAGTAGTAGTAGTAGTAGTAATAATAATAATGATGATGATGATAATAATAATATTAAAAACAACAACAATATTATTGTTGTTGTTGGGAAATCGAATTAGATACGAAGTAGTAGTAGTAGTAGTTATAATAATAATAATATATGAAATAATAATAATAATAATAACAACAATATTATTGTTGTTGTTGTTGTTGATGATCAACAATGTCAATTATTATTTGTATGTGGCCCAATAATTATCATTGTAATGTTCTACTTAGCAGACCATTAGCAGACCATTAGCAGACCATCTGTTCATCAATCCCACACCATGCATGTATTACGCCTGACAGCCCTTCTCGTATACTACAGGCATAGGACAATGTTGTGGGCATGTGATACCTGTTATTGCCACTAAATCATTTCATCGCGATGCATATGAATTGGTCTCATAAATGTAACAGGTCTTGTCATTTAATCTCAATGTTCTAATGACTATAATATGACGATGATATCAGAGTCCCAGTCGTAAAAGGAGTTAATTAAATGGCATCGCACTGGCCAGTTGGCTATATAAGCATAAAACGTCCTCATTCATTAAACATTGTATGTGATCGTTGCAATGGGGTCGTTGTCGTGTCTCGTTACGGTACTGATACTGCAGTGCATATGTAGTCTTGCCGCTGCTGTCGTCGTCACAACTAACTTGGGGGACGTGGAGGGGGTTCAGACAAACCGCTGCGAGAAGTTCCTTGGTATAAAATATGCTACTGCTGACAGGTGAGAGAGAGAGATAGAGAGAGAGAGAGAGGGGGAGAGAGAGAGAGAGAGACGCACACACGCTCTATATAAGGAAAGCCCGAAGTGATGCAGGTCTCAGACGTTTACCACTTCGGTGAAACCCACAAGCACGGGTATGGTGCTGACAAACCTAGAAACATAATCGGGCCAAACCGGGATTCGAACCCACAATCATAGGTTTCTGGCATGCCCAAGGGACGCAACTCTGAACAGCGAATCGCCTCAGACGACTGGCCCACCAGAGAGATAGGGAGGGGGGAAGTGAATGAGACGGACGGGGGGGGGGGGGGGGGGGGGGGGGGTACAATGACTGTTTTCAGCCTAGTAATGTAACTACAAATTTGATGAAACAATTGCAAATTGTATTAAAACATTACCTTAGTAGTATATGCTTTCACTTGCCCGCAAGTTTTTCATAACTCCTTATATGTTGGTACGGAGATATACCTTGTGTCTACCGGAAGATGAAGACTGTCCAATGTAACCATGACAGGACAACAGAGTTCACCGAAGCATATTGCACTGACGAGTAACGATAAGATTGTCATGTTATGGGTTAATGGGTGTTTGTTATAACAAATTAACCTTCACAGGTCGATATGAAAATACAAATAAAGTTGTATACATCAATAATAGAGAATTCTGCATTTTGGCCTCAAGAAGTTTACCCGTTTAACGAGGGAGTAAAATAAGGCCATATGATACCCAGTATTGAGAGAGGTTACAAGGTCACATGACATGTTCCAGGTTCGCCGACCCGGCCCCTTCTACATGGACGGGCGTTCTGAATGGCACCACGGTCGGACCGGCATGCTTCCAGTACTGCCCCGAGGACTCGGCGTTCATTTGTCAGGATGAGGTAGGTAGAGTTTATGGTGGGGTAGACTAACATCTAGTCTCTTGTCATCCCAATCAGCTTCCGTGGTTGTTTACCCTGTCCCATTAGTCATTCACTGGCTTCCAATTATCTTCATCAGCTCTCTGTGTCCATCAATCAATTTACTGTATTAACATTGATGTTAATAAGTATATATACCTATGTTGTTTAGCACTATCCATCACTTGCTTGATAAAGGTGTTAGGATCTACACCGAAACGTCGCACTAATTGTAATAAAGAAGTTATTCATCTATAGAACTTGTCTTACTTCATCACACCAACTTCAAAATGACACTGAAAGAAGGTAGTCTCTGAAATGAACATATCGTACAGAAAAATACAGTTGTTCAGTTATCTTAATAAAAATATAATAAAAGGGAGCCTAGTGACTCTCTTCATTTTCAGATACTGCAGTAATCTAGACTTGCCAAATATTATAGACTTGCATGGGCTGTATTTGATATATATTTGTATCAGGGTCTGTAAGACAGATTAATGGCGGGGCTATGATCCACACCCCGGTGTTTGGCATCGACGCTAATCAAGTGTATTATAAGTCCGTTCCATTTGGATAAATACTCTGGATTCATTGGACAATGGTGAAGTGACGTCACCATCACTATCTCTCTTATCTCTGTCATAGCACAATGTTCCCCTCGCTCACTGCTGTCATTTGATTGGACGTCTTATTTCAGCGTTGTGGCGCTTAATTTAGGCCCCGAACGAAACTAGGGCAATGACTGGGTCCAGGGTATTTATTGTAATAGAATGGAGATATAATACCCTGTATTGTCGAGGATGGGTACTTGGTAAAAATTCTGTGATGTGTGTAACACTGAGATATTGTATTTAATAGAATTAATGCAAGAACTAACATTAACTACTGGGCGGCATTTTGCAGAGCACATATCAACAATGATCGTTTAGCTCGTTTAGTACGGTATGTCTTAATAGACGTTTGTTTGGGCACTGGCGTATTGTAGCGTACCTGTACGAGTCTGACATATACTAGCACTAAACTGTTGCTTCCAAGCCTGAGCCAATTTACTTGAACTCCAATCGTTACAAAGACCTTTCTGTACTGTTACGCCTAGTTGTATCGATGGAACCTTTGACCTTTGACCGTGGTTGCCGAAATTTTTTATGCCACTCTTGAAAACGTAAGGTTTGTCATCCGATGAGAAAATCAGAATTTGATGACATGAAGTGATTTTTTTTTTTTTATATATATATATTCATAATTATGTATCCTGTATAGTTCTTTCATTTCAAGCATAACGGTGGATGTAGTTAATTGACCCAAGAATTCTCATCAACAGGTTTCTGAAGACTGTCTGTTTCTGAACGTGTTCCGACCTTTGAACCCTACTTCCGCCAGCCTCCCTGTGATGGTATGGATACATGGCGGCAACTTCGAGTACTTCAGCGGCGGAAGTGTTCTGTATGACGGCGAGGTCATCGTCTCCAGAGGGGATGTCATCTACGTCAGCATGAATTACCGTCTGGGTGAGAAACCATGACAACAGAGAGAAAGAGAGAGATACAGAGTGAGGGAGAGGGAGAGAGAGGCACACAGAGAGAGAGAGGGAGGGAGAGTGAGGGAGAGAGCGAGGGAGGGAGGGAGAGAGAGAGGGGAGAGAGGGACGGAGACAGAGGGGGGAGAGGGGGAGAGAGAGGAAGGGAGGGAGGGAGGGTGAAAGAGTGAGAGAGAGAGGGAGGGAGAGAGACAGAGAGACAGAGAGTGGGGGAGAGAGAGGGAGGGAGAGAGAGAGGGAGGGAGAGAGAGAGACAGAGAGTGGGGGAGAGAGAGTGAGGGAGAGGGGGAGAGAGAGGGAGGGAGGGAGAGAGAGAGAGGGGTGAATGGAGTCATACATTGAGACACAGAATGACGCACACACACATATACACACAAACACTGATAGAAAGACAGAGTTGAAATATTGCTCGTGTCGGATACGTTTCACCATGAAGAAGGATATTATTTCTTACAAAGGAACTATTGAAAGGCTTCCACACTCGTTAGGGACCGACCATTGGTATCTGTATTTTTCAGTTACATCTTGCAACAATGGTTATATTTTATTTAAGCAATTTTATTTTGGGGAACAGTCTGAAACATAATTACTATTTTCGAGAATATTCTGCCATAAACTGTTATTTCTGATTTGACACTTTGCATGAACAGGTCCATTTGGATTTCTGGCTCAAAGCGACGGCCAAACTGTTTATTCTGGTAACTATGGTATCAAGGACCAACGTGTGGCATTGCAGTGGATCCATGACAACATCATTGCTTTTGGCGGAAATCCAGAAAAGGTATGTATATCATAGGCATGCGGCGACATGTATACCTACCGAGTGTCTTTAGACATTCACTGTTTTCAGTGATCCACATAGTTTTCATCGTAATAAGGGCTTTGAAAAACCCGTGTAATCTGTTTTGGCGGATTTTATTTCTGATTTTTTCGCTGTGTAATGTCCACGTTAGAGTCTATATACGAGAAGTTCAGTGTGCGAATAACGGTGGCGTCACGACCAGTTCTGCGCTACAATAAACGCGTTAAGATTGGTTTGGTTGGTTGGTTTGTTGTTTAACGCCGCACTCAGCAATATTCCAGCTATATGACGGCGGTCTGTAAATAATCGAGTCTGGACCAGATAATCCAGTGATTGATATCATGAGCATGGATCCACGCAATTGGAATCGATTACATGCATCAACCAAGTCAGCGAGCCTGACCACCCGATTCCGTTAGTGGCCTTTTACGACAAGCATAGTCACCTTTTACGGCAAGCTTTGGTTGCTGAAGACCTATTCTACCCCGGATCTTCACGAGTCTGAACACCTCCGACCCTGCATGTTATAAACTGGAACGTTAAAGAGGGTTATTGTTCGGACTTCAGATCGTTACTGAAACGTAATTTCACGAGACTGACCTACATGTCACGGGTCAAACGCGTTTAGAAACGTGTATAAAACAGTGTTAGGCTTCGTAATAACCGATGTTTTTAAACGTAACTGCAATCTTTCGCATGTCTCCTTTTTCATTTTTTGTGTGTTTACAGGTGACGATCTTTGGAGACAGCGCAGGTGCGCAGTCCGTGGCAATTCATCTCACTTCCGGCAAAGCTGACAACCTTTTCAGTCGGGCTATTATGCACAGCGCCCCTTTCGGGATCCCGTTCAAAACTCCGGAAGAGGGAGCATATCAGGACTACCTCTTCTCGCAAAATCTCGGCTGCACCCAAGGGGACATGTCCTGCTACAAGTCGAAAACAGCAGATGAGATGCTGACCGCCTGGCAAGGCACATCCATCTACATTTCCACCAACCCTTACTTATCCCTGGAGTCCTGGGGCCCGGTCATTGACGGCGATGAGATCAAAGGAAGCCTCGTAGAACAGTTCGAGACCGTGACTCTTAGCAGCAAGGAGGTCATGATCGGGTCCACCTCTGAAGAATCCGTAGGAAGCATTTATGATTATTACACCAGTGCCGTGAACAAGACGGATTACTGGGCCGCCATGAGCTACTTCCAACCTAATGATTTCACACAAATCGTGGCTGACCAGTATCCCCCGGCCGCTGATGACAACCGCGAGAACCTGGTCAACTTCATGACCGACAGGTTATTTTTGTGCTCTGCGAGATACGTGGCTCAGAAGATCCGAGAGCATTCTCCGGTATGGTGGTTCATCTTCGACCAGCCTGTCCCCTTCCCCGAGTTTTGGGGGGATTCCGTGGACTGTGTGAACAGGGTCTGCCACCTGGCGGACGTCCCCTTCCTGTTCCGAGCCCCTGCTCGACTCGGCTTCCAAACAACCCCAGCAGACGAGAAGGTGTCAGAGCAGATGATCACATATTGGCTTAGCTTTGGTATCTACGGAACCCCCAATGCCCACTGGCAGGATCTCCCAGTACAATCGCCGTTCAGGCTAAGATCCAAAGATCTGCCGATGTGGTTGAAATTCCGCGCCATTGCCAACGGAGCTACCAAAAACATAAGGTTTACCGTGCCGGATCCAGTTATCGATATCAACAGGAATGATGCTAGATGCGATTATCTGGATGGGATCGGTTATGAGTAGCTCACCTGGAACCGAAGTCCGCTTTTTGTGTTAGCGCTACGACTATCGTAAGCATGGGCGATACGATTGTCATAGCACTAGTCTTCACTTAAACAGACAGCTCGAGTTAAAGTTAAATTAATATTGATTTTATTTTGTTGTTTATGATTTTATAAGGATTGAGTAATATTTGTTGGTAAATTATCCATGGGTAACTTTTATCGTGCTTCCACTACATGAGAAATTGTTAATTTCAGTCAGTAGGATTCTGGTAATAAATACTCATACGACATTGGAATTGTTTTGTTTGTTGTTAAACGCCCAAGTAGTCAAGCTAAGTGACGCCGGCCTGTATAAACTACTGTCTGCAACAGACAATCAAGTGATTGATATTATGAGCATCGATCGGGATACCATCATTTAACCAAGTCAGCTCGCCTGACCACCCGACCCATTCAGTCGCCTCTGACACCATGTACCACATCCCGGAATCACTACGAGATACGTGTCACGTATTCATCTCCCACAGTGCATAGTATGATATGTGTCACGTGTTCATCTCCCACAGTGCATGGTATGAGATATATGTCACATCTCCTACAATACCTGATATCAGACACACATCACCTGTTCACCTCCCAAAGTGCATGATATGAGCTATATGTCACATTTCCCAAAGGATTTGATATGAGATATATGTCACATCTCCCACAGGGTTTGATATGAGATATATGTCACCTCTCCGACAGAGCATGGTATGATATGTGTCACGTGTTCATCTCCCACAGTGCATGGTATGATATGTGTCACGTGTTCATCTCCCACAGTGCATGGTATGATATGTGTCACGTGTTCATCTCCCACAGTGCATGACATAAGATATATACCACATCTCCCACAGTGCATGATATGAGATACTAGTATATGTCACACCTCCCACAGTGCATGATATAAGATATATGTCAGATACCCGACAGTGCATGATATGAGATCTATGTTACATCTCCCAAAGTGCATGATATGAGATATATGTCACATCTCCCACAATACCTGATATCAGACACACGTCACCTGTTCACCTCCCACAGTGCATGATATGAGTTATATGTCACATTTCCCAAAGGATTTGATATGAGATATATGTCACATCTCCCACAGGGTTTGATATGAGATATATGTCACATCTCCGACAGAGCATGGTATGATATGTGTCACATGTTCATCTCCCACAGTGCATGATATAAGATATATGCCACATCTCCCACAGTGCATGATATGAGACATATGTCAATCTCTCACAGTGCATAGTATGATATGAGTCACGTGTCCCACAGTGCATGATATGAAATACATGCCACATCTCCAACAGTGCATGATATAAGATATATGTCACATCTCCCACAGTGCATGATATGAGATATATGTCACACCTCTCACCGTGCATGATATGAGATATAAGTCACATCTCCCACAGTGCATGTTTTGAGATATATGTCACATCTCCCACAGTGCATGATATGAGATATATGTCACATCTCCCACAGTGCATGATATAAGGTATATGTCACATCTCCCACAGTGCATGATATGATATGAGATACATGTCACATCTCCCACAGTGCATGGTATGATATATGGGTCACGTGTTCATCTCTCACAGTGCACGGTACGAGATATATGTCACATGTCCCATATAGTGAGACATGGAACAACATGCCTATGCACGGACGGAGTCTAACCGCAGTATTTCTACAAGAACCCTTCGTGGAGCCCAGTGGCAGGAGTAGATGTTCAGCTCCAGACACGGTGTCACACTGGCCAGATTCAAGTCTTCGTAATCAGCCACATTGTTACATCACGATATGGAGAAATATATACGTCAAGGAAGGGGAAGAATATCACCTTTATTCCTCCTATTGACACACCAGATTCCATATCACTACTGAACACAACCTGCTCCATACACTGACATTTGCAATTCACACCGACTGAGACACCGTACGTTTTTTCACACCTCTCCAACACCCTGCATATATGATGATCTTGTATGCCAACCCGCTGCACGGAAACATCAACCGACCCTCGCGATTAAACCTCTGCAAGGGACCACTTAGACCAGCCGTCTCATTCGTTGGCATGCGTCTAATGGGGTTTCACCATCAATACTGTTATTTTCTAATCTGCGGCAGGACACTCAAGCTGCCTGACTGCCTGTACCTACTGCCATTTCCAAAGAGACAGAGCACGTGCTAATCGAACTCTAGTTGGTTTCAGGTCGACCGAGCACCAAGCTAATTGCAGGCTCTATCGATACAGCATGCCGCTGACAGAGGGCTCGTGGCCGAACACAGCTTTGACAGCACGTGCAAATTTCACAGAGTAATCAAGTCGATTATACATTGACGTCAAAGGTGACGTACATACCATGGTAGCTTGCATCTGTTGCCATAGCAACAATACAGCAGGTGCCGATTTGCTGGTTCGGTGCAGTGAGTCCCTAGAGATTTGGATGGTTTCAACACACGGTTGCCTTAAACTAGCCAACCTTACTACACAATGCATACCTTTCCCACGTCCAAATCTGCCGCATCTGATCTCAGAACAGGTATGTAAACACGTGTGACTGTCACCGTATTTAGGGCTTGTGTTGGCATCCAGAATATATTTCCGTTGCTTAAAAAATATGCAATATTTAAGGCCGTGTAGTTTGAATTATTATTAGTTTAATATCTGTAACGTCAATACACTAAACAATTAATCATATCATGGCGGGGTTTTTTTTATTTGTTGTTTTATCCTAATCATATTTTGAAAGCTTGGTTGTGAGTGCGGCAGTGTGTAAATGTCCGTTGTGACTTGTTATTGTGATTTGCAAAACAGTCCTGTGTCCTATATTTGGAGTTATTGTCAGTGAAAATGTTTGGAGATACAATTTAAAGTGTATTTAAACGCTTTGTAATGGTGCTAAAATAACTTGAAAGATATTTACATGGGAGAATACTTGTTTAGAACTGTATACGTACATTGTGAATAAACAAATTTACCATTGGCGTTGATGGCAAGGGCCGGGCTAACATGGTCTTTTGACACCCTGGTTTTAATTAACAGGAAATAATCTGCTAAAAAGGTCTTTGTTTTATTATTGCTTAGGTTTGTTTTATATCTAAACTGTGATATTTACCTTACTGTTTTACTGTCCTTTGTCGACAGGTCTTTAATTGTAGAAACTACCTTGTTCTCGTCGCAATGTGGCTGCAATAATGCCGATGCGATGTAAAATTTTAACTCACTCACTCACTCACTTTTGACGCCCATACATTTTGCCCCCTGTATCAGGGATATGTTTATTGTTACTTAAATACGTATGGATATAATTTGGTTTCGTTAATTTCACATAATTGAAACAGTAGTTCTTTTTTATCAAGTATATTCCTGAATATATTATATATTATTTTTATATACAAATATATGTAAGATCTTCTGACCGGAGAAGGCTCTAGTGCCATGGTCATGGTAAGAAGGCAACTTTGGTATATAGAGGACTTTATACGGGTGATTTGCTAGTTGTCTAAGAGTTGCAGAGGACTTTATACGGGTGATTTGCTAGTTGTCTAAGAGTTGCAGAGGACTTTATACGGGTGGTTTGCTAGTCGTCTAAGAGTTGCAGAGGACTTTATACGGGTGGTTTGCTAGTCGTCTAAGAGTTGCAGAGGACTTTATACGGGTGGTTTGCTAGTCGTCTAAGAGTTGCAGAGGACTTTATACGGGTGGTTTGCTAGTCGTCTAAGAGTTGCAGAGGACTTTATACGGGTGGTTTGCTAGTCGTCTAAGAGTTGCAGAGGACTTTATACGGGTGGTTTGCTAGTCGTCTAAGAGTTGCAGAGGACTTTATACGGGTGATTTGCTAGTTGTCTAAGAGTTGCAGGGGACTTTATACGGGAGCTTTGCTAGTCGTCTAAGAGTTGCAGAGGACTTTATACGGGTCGTTTGGTAGTAGTCTAAGAGTTGCAGAGGACTTTATACGGGTGGTTTGCTAGTAGTCTAAGACTGGAAGAGGACTTTATACGGGTGTTTTGCTAGTAGCATAAAAGTTGCAGAGGACTTTCTACGGGTAGTTTGCTAGTCGTCGAAGAGTTACAGAAGACTTTAAACGGGTTGTTTGCTAGTAGTATAAAAGTTGCAGAGGACTTTATACGGGTAGTTTGCTAGTAGTCTAAGAGTTGCAGAGGACTTTATACGGGTGGTTTGCCAGCAGTATAAAAGTTGCAGAGGACTTTATACGGAGGGTTTGCTAGTAGTCTTAACGTTGCAGAGGACTTTCTACGGGTAGTTTGCTAGTCGTCTAAGAGTTGCAGAAGACTTTATACGGGTTGTTTGCTAGTAGTCTAAAAGTTGCAGAGGACTTTCTACGGATAGTTTGCTAGTCGTCTAAGAGTTGCAGGGGACTTTATACGGGAGCTTTGCTAGTCGTCTAAGAGTTGCAGAGGACTTTATACGGGTCGTTTGGTAGTAGTCTAAGAGTTGCAGAGGACTTTATACGGGTGGTTTGCTAGTAGTCTAAGAGTTGCAGAGGACTTTATACGGGTGATTTGCTAGTTGTCTAAGAGTTGCAGAGGACTTTATACGGGTGGTTTGCTAGTCGTCTAAGAGTTGCAGAGGACTTTATACGGGTGGTTTGCTAGTCGTCTAAGAGTTGCAGAGGACTTTATACGGGTGGTTTGCTAGTCGTCTAAGAGTTGCAGAGGACTTTATACGGGTGGTTTGCTAGTCGTCTAAGAGTTGCAGAGGACTTTATACGGGTGGTTTGCTAGTCGTCTAAGAGTTGCAGAGGACTTTATACGGGTGGTTTGCTAGTCGTCTAAGAGTTGCAGAGGACTTTATACGGGTGATTTGCTAGTTGTCTAAGAGTTGCAGGGGACTTTATACGGGTGGTTTGCTAGTAGTCTAAGAGTTGCAGATGACTTTATACGGGTGGTTTGCTAGTAGTAAACAGACGTTTAAACATACAGACACGCCATTTGAAAACATTCTAGTTATTTCATACTGGATTACTTCGTTAGTGAAGTTTCCAATGAGTGTGTCATAACAGGTCAATATTGGTGTGAATATTTGCAAAAACGACTAGATTATGTGAGAAATTATATGATTTTGGGCATAATGTCATGTGGTAAACAATCAATGATTTCTCCTTGGTAAATTTACAATATCCGATTTTTCAAATGGTTCGTCTTTATAAGTCAAACACTGTTGTGTCGAAGTTAAATGGACCTATGTAAATTCTTCGCATTATCCGAGGTTCGTAACAATCGAAAATGATGAATAAAGAAGGAAAACGCAGGAACTAAGCTTTAACTTTGAGACAACCGTAGGTTCGACACATCAAAGTACGACACAACGGTGTTCGACTATATTCACAAATATTATCTTCATGACATCAGGGCAGTATTTTTTCGTAACGTCGCCGACTGCGATCAGATCCTATCATAACCACCACGTGGTAACATATCACGTCCAGAATTATTTATTACTGACAATGCTAACGATGCAAATATTGCTAACAGCTGGTATATATATATGACTTATTCCCGCCTTGACAGGGTACACACGTCGTATTGGTTCAAACCAGCCTCGAAAGCTTTATTTGGAGAGAATCGTGACGGACATGGCCTGTCTCAGCCAGTCGTGAGGCCGTGTTTTAGAGACCGTCGACATTTGCAAGCAGTGAACATTTTACACAACATCAGACCATTTGTTATCGATTAGAGGTGTTGGTAAATAATCAATCACTGAGCTAAAAGCAACTATGCAGTTCATCAATACTGTACACGATATGAACACTGCCTCAACTTGATAGTGACTATTTATGTTCCGTAGTCTCGTTTTGGTCACGTCTACCACACTGCATTTTTGTTTCTTGGACAGCCGTCTCGTAGCTTTCAAGAATATTGTTTGAAGCTGAGTTTGTATATAATCAGACGTAGGTGAACATTCGACTGAAGCACGAGCTACTTATGAATGACTTACACTCAGGAAAGTAGTCCGTCATCATCTGACCCCAGGTCATCACCATGGAGTAGCCAATCACGGTCCTGGAATTTGATCTCACACATATGTTTGATACCAGTTATCTCAAATGGGTTTCTCACCCACAGGTGTGTAAGAAATAATCATATCTATATGTATGATACAGAATTTTCGGAACCTTCATTATTTTTTGTTACTTTTGTTTATATTTTTTTAAGATTTTGCAAACACGAACCTACCTTTTCAGTCGCAAATACAAGGGGTGGTGAACTGTCTTGTGTGTTACGTAGGGAGAATGTACGCTTCAAGGTTTCACGTTTGTAATGAAATAAAAAAAAATTCCGGTAAAAAACTACACAAAATGTATATAACTAATTGGATATTCCATGTGTCGTGTGAAATATCTTCTTTCGCCACTCGTGAAAATATCTCCTTTCCCCCGTCACTCGATGAGAGAAACATGATATTTCACCCGACACATGAAATATCCTCTATTTATGATCCATGTGTCCAAGATAAGTGAGTTAATAGCATCCCATAGTAATGTTATAATGACTCCACGCGTCCTGTGGCACTGTGTTGACATATGACGTCACAGTAAATTGTTGACGTCATGCAGATTCCCTCAACGGCTCCTCGCCATCAGGTAGTTGTTGATGTCTCTCTTCAGAGCACGAATAGCACAAATATGTGTGGCTCCACTGAGGGACGGAGTGTAGGGGCTACATCCTATATTCTAAGACAGTGAAATTGGTAAAGAGGTTGTTTTGTTCCTCTGCCTTGTAGTAAATAAAGGTAATTCATAACGATATAGATGTTTCATGCCAACATAACAATATAGATGTTTCATGCCAACATAACAATATAGATGTTTCATGCCAACATAAAGATATACTGGTATATGCTTCATACAACATAACAATATAGATGTTTCATGCCAACATAAAGATATAGATTTCACATGCCAACATAACAATATAGATGTTTCATAACAATATAGATGTGTAATGCCAACATAACAATATAGATGTGTAATGCCAACATATAGATATACTAGTATATCCTTCATACAACATAACGATATGTATGTTTCATGCCAACATAACGATATAGATTTTTCATGCCAACATAACAATGTAGATGTTTCATGCCAACATAAAGATATACTGGTATATGCTTCATACAACATAACGATATTGATGTTTCATGCCAACATAATGATATAGATGTCTCGTGCCAACATAACAAAAGAGATTTTCCATGCCAACATAAAGATATAGATGTTTCATACCAACATAGAGATATACTAGTATATGCTTCATACAACATAACGGTATGTATGTTTCATGCCAACGTAACAATATAGATGTTCATGCCAAGATAAAGACATACTGGTATATGCTTCATAAAACATAACAATATAGATGTTTGATGCCAACATAAAGATATAGATTTCACATGCCAACATAACAATATAGATGTTTCATGCCATCATAACAATATAGATGTGTAATGCCAACATAACAATATAGATGTGTAATGCCAACATATAGATATACTAGTAAATGCTTCATACAACATAACGATATGTATGTTTCATGCCAACATAACAATATAGATGTTTCATGCCAACATAACAATGTAGATGTTTCATGCCAACATAACAATATAGATGTGTAATGCCAACATAACAATGTAGATGTTTCATGCCAACATAACAATATAGAAGTTTCATGCCAACATAACGATACACTACTATATGCTTCAAACAACATAATAATATTGATGTTTCATGCCAACATAAAGATATACTAGTATATCCTATATAGAATTCTATAAATACCTCTCAAGAAAAACAGTTTCGCCTTATGAACAAGAAGTTGAAGTCGAATATTATCTTTATCAGAACAGATATTAAACAGCATATGACCGACAATTCTTGGAAATCTCCCCAAGGAATGTAAAACCACATTCTTGGCTTGCCACCCATGAGAAAATAATTATTTTTCTATGTTTTGAATCATATACGATCAATCTCTGAGTCTAAGCTATTTTCTGTGTTACTTCGTTGGAATAGAAATGATTTACAATCAATATTTGTACCATTAACATCACAAGTGAGTTAGGGACACGGGTGGCGCAGTCGTCTGAGGCGCCGCAATTCGCTGTGCAGAGTTGCGTCCCTTGGACATGCCAGGAACCTATCCTTGTGGGTTCGAATCCGGTTCGCCCCAATTATGTTTATAGGCTTGTCAGCACCATACCCGTGCTCATGAGCTTGACCAAAGTGGTAAACGTCTGAGACCTGCATCACTTCGGGCTTTCCTCCCACAAGCTGTGATATAACTGGAATGTTGTTCATAGCGGCGTTAAACCCAACTCACTCAAGAGTGAGAGTGGCAAGAGAATTAACGTTGTTTGCACGAGGTGTCCAAGAGGATAGTAAAACAACACAACAACATAGAAATCAGCACAGTATGAGTGAGTGAGTTGGGTTTAACGCCGCTTTTAACAGTATACGAGTGATATCGCGGTGAGTTAGCTTAATGTGGGAGGAAAGTGATGCAGGTCTAAGACGTTTACCACTTCGGTGAAACCCACGAGCATTGCGGATGTTGGTGGAAACATTGTGACGCCTGGTTGTCATTATCTTCACTTTAGTCAGTCGAAGTGATTTCTTTAAGATTCAAATTCATTGCTGTCTAGATTTCAAATGAGAGAGACGTATTTAGCGTATCTAGGTCCTAGCCGTGTCATACAGAAAGTCGTAAAAAAGATGGTACTTGATGTTACCCTGCCTGGCGCTCAGCATTATTGAGAGAAAACAAGCACTGGTCGCCTCGGAGTCAGTGTACTGATTGGGGTATCCCTGTTTTACTGCGCCATGGTGTCTGTGGACCAGCAGTGGGAAGCCGATCTGAAGTCTGAAGTGTCTGAGTGAGTGAGTTGGGGTTAAAACCGCTTTTTAACAGTATTTCAGTTATATAGCGGCGTGTCATCTTAATGTGGGAGGAAAGCCCGAAGTGATGCAGGTCTCAGACGTTTACCACTTTGGTGAAACCAACGAGCACGGGTATGGTGCTGATAAACCTAGAAACATAATCGGGGAGAACCGGGATTCGAACCCACAATCATAGGTTTCTGGCATGCTAAAGGGACGCAACTCTGCACAGCAAATCGCGGCGCCTTAGACGACTGGGCCACCCGTGCCCCCTCTGAATTGTCTGAACACCATGAAGAATGTTCTTGAAAATACTGAGGTTTGCTTTAGCATAGGCCTTACACAAACGAAAATCAAGTCAACCATGAATGTCTAATTCTTCGCATGAAACAGAAACGCAGCCTCAAGAGTATGCGTTATATGACCATTTGGTGTTTCCAAACGGTGCATATATATCACGAACGTTCCTTCAACGCCAGTCTGTTGTTCAAACGCTTGTCGACGAGTTGACCACCTTATACCTCAGCCATAAATCTCCGGGCCAGTGCGCATTAAGATGATAACCATCCAAAGTGCTCTTTAATCAGCTCGCAAATACACCATCCATCGAAAATACATTAAACTCTGTTCAATCTCTTACAAACAGGATATGAATCGATCAGTGATTGTTACTAAGAGCTGGTGGCAACCTCGTTGTGAGCCGAGAGCGAACGAGATCGGACTCGCCAACAAGGACACAACACCACTGGATCGGCCATTGATGACCAGGCAATTGACCAGTGAATGACCGTTCCTCTTGACCTCACCTTGGCACGACGGTGACAAAATATGCCAGTAAGTGCCATAGCTAACATAGGGACTGGCCTGCATAATGGATTTTGTATTCGTTACCATTTCTATATGTTAATGGACATTTCTTGTGGAACATTTCAAAGCTTGTGTACTATAATACATAACAATACACTGTTTGATGATTTATAGTCAAGACAATATTAAAATACATAATTTTCTGAAACACGGTACCATGCTCTAGGGTTTGTATTCTCTATACTGACGTCACTAACAGAGGCGGGGAAACTGAATCATTCTCACCTTCCCGTGCTGGAGATGCCAACGGTATAGGGTGGTCATGGTGTGACGTCATAGTTACCTGATACTACCGTTTGTATTTGTAAGGAGCATGTCCTTAGCAGTGATTACTTCATAATGAGAAACTTAGCCTTGGTGCCATGCGGCGTACGGTAGTCTGTCATACAGACCCGGAAACAAATATATCCAATACAGATTATGCAAATCTATATTTGGCAGGGGGCACGGGTGGCCCAGTTGTCTAAGGTGCCGCGATTCGCTGTGCAGAATTGCGTCCCTTGGCACGCCAGAAACCTATGATTGTGGGTTCGAATCTCGGTTCACCCCGATTATGTTTCTAGGTTTGTCAGCACCATACCCGTGCTCGTGGGTTTCACCGAAGTGGTAAACATCTGACACCTGCATCACTTCGGGCTTGCCCCCTCATATGTGCATACGACAGACATGGTGTTGCGTACGAAGAGCCTGTCTTCTCCAAACAAAAATTAAGTAAGTTAGATTTACGATGTGTGGCACACGTTTACAAGCTTTGTGTTCAAGACCTGTAGTAAAAAAATGATATGGGTGGTCTTAACGCATGTGTATAACAGAAGGCATGATGTGTACGAGGATATAACATAGACAAAGGCATACTGTAAACAGAAGAAAAAGCTGGAATATTGCTTAGTGCGGCGTAAAATAGCAAACAAACCAAACAAAATTTGTTCGGCGTAGCCCAGTGGTTAAGTGTTTGCTCGTCACACCGAAGACCCGGGTTCGATTCCCCAAGTAGGTACAATGTGTGAAGCCCATATTGCTGGAATATTGTAAAAATACTTTCGCGTCCAATAATGCTGCCGAACATTGCCTAGTCTCACCCAGACTGCATACAGCACAGGCCATAGCTCGAATATATCACTGCGGATATAAACAACATGCAATCGTTAATCTTGCTTTGGCCGGAAAATATGGCGGGAAAAAACGAACACGAGTTGACGGTACGAGAAACGAGAGAAAGAATTGGTTAACAAGACTATCATGAATACATTCACAAACTAAATAGTGCTCTCACGCCGAGACAAGCAAGGGGCCGTTTTCATTTTCACAGTGCACGTTTATCCTTTTAGAAGTCATCTACAGCCGGACACGAACAACTACTTAACTACCGACTTTACTTCAGTTGATATAGGAACCACGTCGTCATAGTAACGTGACAACAAACTCCTGCACCCTTAGATCAACGCTTGGCGAAAATAATCGCCTCTACACGGAATGTTATTTTGGACGTGACTTTTCAGTGCATTTCAATTACTCATATATTATTGTTTAACAAGATAAGCAGGATGAGGTACGTATATAGACTTGTGCAGATGAAGTGCCTCATTCTGGTAAAGAGCATCTCGATGAACGCTGTGCTGCAGTAACAGCCCTCTGGTAAGACACCGTGTCTGTGTACGTTTCTGACCAGTTTAGAGGGCACGGGTGGCCCAGTCGTCTAAGGCGCCGCGATTCGCTGTGCAGAGTTGCGTCCCCTGGGCACTCCAGAAACCTATGATTGTAGGTTCGAATCCCGATTCACCCCGATTATGTTTCTAGGTTTGTCAGCACAGTGCCCGTGCTCGTGGGTTTCACCGAAGTTGTAAACGTCTGAGACCTGCATCATTTCGGGCTTTCCTCCCACATTAAGCTGACACGCCGCGATATAACTGGAATACTGTTAAAAGCGGCGTTAAACCCAACTCACTCACTCACTCTGACTCACTATATATATTTCTGTTAATTATCTATCTTGATGTCACTGTATCCATTAAGACAGACTTATGATTTGGATTTAAGTTTGTGTTTCAAAGAATTTGAAATCCGAAGTCAACTTTGTCCCCATCAATGCTACAGCTTCAAAATGCCACTCAAAGATACTGTATCACGTATACGTTAAGCTCACATGGACAAATGTTATTAAGACTCTACAAAGAGGATTAGGCCTGCAATGACCTTCAACTGATGGATTATTATTGTTATTAATGTTATTACTTTATTAGATGATGATCATCATTTAGCGATGTTGAAACAAAACCAAATCTCTTTCGAAACAGTTGAGGAACTGGTTTAATTCCACGTTTCTTAAAGGAATCAAATGTTTATTAGGCCTGCAATTACCTACAACTGATGGATGATTATTGTTATTAATGTTATTACTTTATTCGATGATGATCATCATTTAGCGATGTTGAAACAAACTCAAATCCCTTTCGAAACAGTTCAGAAACTGGTTTAATTCCACGTTTCTTAAAGGAATCAAATGTTTACACACAAAAACCTTAAATCCTAAATCACTACATTCTGAATGCCAAACACTGTCGTCATGTACGTCATGTTATGCAAGTAAATGGCTCACCCGCGTCTACCTGACGTGTTGTATTCATACGCGGAGTAGAACGTGAATGCGTTAATGCCGTTATGTTCGTTCGTTCGTTCGTTCGTTCGTTTCTTGTTTAACGCCACACTCAGCAATATTCCAGCTATATGACGGCGGTCTGTAAAATAATCGAGTCGGGACTAGACAATCCAGTGATTGACATCATGATGATCGATCCACGCAGTTGGGGTCGATGACATGCATCAACCAAGTCTGCGAGCCTGACCACTCGATCCTGTTAGTCGCCTTTTACAACATGCATAGTTGCCTTTTACGGCAAGCATGGGTTGCTGAAGACCTATTCTACCCCGGATCTACAGCGTCAAGAAGCGTACTAATAATGTTATGGTATAAAAGACATATAATGAATTATTTAGTTTATTTGGTGATAAAATTAACTATTATTGTGCCTGCAAAAGCAAATTGTTTCTCGAATGAATTATTTATATTTGCATTATTATTTTAAACTGTGCACCCGTGCACTGATGAGCCAAAGCTTTAACCTCTAGGCTACCCGACCTACCCTGCCCCACGTACAACACCGAGTGATGTTACGTTGGTCTTGACTCTCTATTACTGAATTCGTGACAGGCATTGCACATATTGACGGAATGTGTAACCAGAATATGTCTGGTTCCATTTGAACGTGCAACGCCTACTTGGTCTTCCTGTCAACATATTGCTGTCAATACGCATATGATAATCATAGACGCCTCGCTCATGGCGTAACTTAAGATGCTGATCGATGATGGCAATAAAAGCACCTTTACAAATCACTAGCAGCAGTTGCCTTGACCTGTATATTCACGCGAAGGACATGCGGGTCCGAGTGACAACCACTCGTCACATTCGTGACCAACTCGTGTTATTCCGGGACAAGCCGAATAGCGACTCGTGCCCCATTCGTGACCAACTCGTGTTATTCCGGGACAAGCCGAATAGCGACTCGTGCCCCTCTCGTGGCCATTTTTGCGACCGGGTTCCGTCTTAGCGCATACGGGCATACCTAAAACAATTGTCAACTCGTTGCGTAATGGTTCACACATTTTCCCCAGATTTCCCACATTATTTCAGATGCAATTTAAAGCACATCGGGACGTGCGGAATTATACAGTATGATTGAACACATTTAACTGTCTCTTTGGTATATTTTTAGATGCAAGACATATGTAAATTCAGATATTATTTCTGAGTGATTATTTGACGAAGAACTTGAAATCATACGCGCATTCTGATTGGTTTGTCGTATATTCGCACATAACATTCATCGATAGGGGGACGAGTCTTCTTGCAGGTTACGGAAAGGGGCGAGTGGTGACGAATGCTCGTGCCCCTCTCGTGGCCATTTTTGCGACCGGGTTCCGTCTTAGCGCATACGGGCATACCTAAAACAATTGTCAACTCGTTGCGTAATGGTTCACACATTTTCCCCAGATTTCCCACATTATTTCAGATGCAATTTAAAGCACATCGGGACGTGCGGAATTATACAGTATGATTGAACACATTTAACTGTCTCTTTGGTATATTTTTAGATGCAAGACATATGTAAATTCAGATATTATTTCTGAGTGATTATTTGACGAAGAACTTGAAATCATACGCGCATTCTGATTGGTTTGTCGTATATTCGCACATAACATTCATCGATAGGGGGACGAGTCTTCTTGCAGGTTACGGAAAGGGGCGAGTGGTGACGAATGCCACTCGTCAGTTTGGTTATATATTTGAATTGGTCGTGCCCATCTTGTTCGGATTGCGTATATGTTTTATTTCCTCTATGAATATGATTAAAAATAATAAGTTGGAAGTTAGATTCCACAGATGTGTTAATTGGGTGACGTGGGCTGTGAATGTGCCGCATGAGTCTGTGCAGTGGCCTTGACCTTTATATTCACGCATGGCGTGAAGGACATACGGGTCCGTGTAACAATCATTGGTTATATATTTGAATTGGTCGAGCCCATGTTGTTAGCATCATATGGTAGCATCACTTGTGAATGGTGTGACGGGTGTGGTAGCATCACTTGTAGATGGTATCTCGGATATGGTAGCATCACTTGTAGATGGCATCACGGATATGGTAGCATCACTTGTAGATGGTATCTCGGATATGGTAGCATCACTTGTAGATGGTATCTCGGATATGGTAGCATCACTTGTAGATGGCATCACGGATATGGTAGCATCACTTGTAGATGGTATCTCGGATATGGTAGCATCACTTGTAGATGGCATCACGGATATGGTAGCATCACTTGTAGATGGTATCTCGGATATGGTAGTATCACTTGTAGATGGTATCTCGGATATGGTAGCATCACTTGTAGATGGCATCACGGATATGGTAGCATCACTTGTAGAGGGTATCTCGGGTATGGTAGCATCACTTGTAGATGGCATCACGGATATGGTAGCATTACTTGTAGATGGTATCTCGGATATGGTAGCATCACTTGTAGATGTTATCTCGGATATGGTAGCATCACTTGTAGATTTACTTGACCCGTGAAGATCCGGGGTAGAATAGATCTTCGGCAAAACATGCTTGCCGTAAAAGGCGACTATGCTTATCGTTAGAGGCGACTAACCGGATCGGGTGTTCAGGCTCGCTGACTTGGTTGATGCATGTCATCGATCCCAATTGTGTGGATCGATGCTCATTATGTCAATCTCTGGGTTGTATGGTACAAACTCGATTATTTACAGACCGCTGTCCTACAGCTGGAATATTGTTGAGTGCGGTGTTAAACAACAAACAAACAAACAAAATTGTATCATTTGTCTTTCCAGGAGAAGAACTGCGCCAGACAACGGGATGTCAACTCTCATAGACATTATCACACAGAATACTTCAATGCTACAATGACGATGGTGATAGTCATTTAAAGGAGGCTGTGCATCTTATATGAATTTGTGATGTGAAATGTTTTGATGACAGACTGCGTGAACCGGCCAAGGTTGCACAATTCTTGGCGTGTCTCAGTTCGGATGTGAACGTCAAGTATATTCCCGACTTTCGGAAGGTGGAATAATGTTGTGTTTGTTGTTCAAGAACGATCCATGTCGACGCTTTGTGAATTTCCCACTTAAAAGTACTTCTGGAACCTGACGACCCTACTCAACGCTATGGGAAGCAGTTGTTCGTCTGGGCTGGATAAGGGAAGATCACACTCAGATCCTGGACGGTAAGTAACGTAGTTAACACACCCAGCCTGGTTCCCTGGGTATGCTGCGTTGGCAAGTGCAGCATACCCAGGGAACCAGGCTGATAACATACCATGTTCAACCTCAGCGGGTGTCCCAGTCGTCTAATGCGTCGCAATTCGCATAATGTCCATCTTCCCGAGGCAAGTGAGTTAACTGACTATAAAAGTCCAGTTTCCACCCTTGCCGAACTAGGCTGGTATTATGAAGTTACATTTTGGCTGGACTAACGAGTCTCTGCATAGTCCAATCAAAATCGCGCACCGCAATCGAAATCCGGTTCGTAGAGTGTCATGCAGATTTCGGTCGACTGCAGGATTTGCAAAACATGTGCACCGCTAACTCGTTGTCAACAGATATTTTCTAGATCTTTTCATGTTTTTAATCAAGGTGCTCACGTGATTTGATTCACTTCGCGATGTAAGACTCGTTTTATCACAAGATAGATCTTGATTATCGATCAGATCGTCTTGACTGGGCGCCACGAGTGATACGAGAGGTTGAATCTGATTGGTCAAGAGGAGGGGGCACGCCAGAAACCTATCATTGTGGGATCGAATCCTAGTTCGTCCCAATTATGTTTGAAGCTTTGTCAGCGCCATACCAGTGCTCGTTGGTTTCACTGAAGGGGTAAACGTCTAAGACAAACTGACACGTTTAAACCCTATTCATTCACTCACTGTATGCTTTTTTGTATGAATATTTGACTAAGTCTATGCAGAAATAAGTGGAACAACATTGTAGATAGCGGACTATGAGTGTGTCATGTCAGGACGTAGAGCATTAACTGTATTGTCGCAACTAGAGTCGAAAGCCGCATTAAAGCCAATTCACTCACAAATTTCACAGTGATTTCTCTTCTCAGTCAATACCTGCTTTCATCTTCAGACAATGAACATTCGAGTATGTTTTTGGTTTGGTTTGGTTTGTTGTTTAACTCCGCACTCAGCAAAATTCCAGCTATATGACGGCGGTCTGTAAATAATCGAGTCTGGACCAGACAATCCAGTGATTGATATCATGAGCATCGATCCACGCATTTGGGATCGATGACATGCATCAACCAAGTCAGCGAGCCTGACCACCCGATCCCGTTAATCGCCTTTTACGGCAAGCATGGGTTGCTGAAGACCTATTGTAACCCGGCTCTGTATTCATTGCACATTATTTAAGGGAAATTAAAACATTTTGGATCAGAATGGAGATTATACCGTAAGAAAATCTTGTAACGGAATTTAACCAAAGTACGACACGCTAATCATCCAACGTCTCAGCATCCTCTGGAATCTCTCTTTCGATGCTCCGTCTGTTCTCTTAATGTACAAAAAGGGTTACGAACAAATCTATAATAAATGAATAAATGTTTCCTCTACTCACATACAAATTACCCACTATCGAACTGGCATGTCTAATATAAAAACATTAACAGCTCTTCGTAATAAATGGGACGTTAAAGTTTGCAATTAGCTTCGTCAAGTTCAAGACATTATTCTATTCGAGGCTTAACGACATATATTGTATTCAGATCTTGTATATATATTTTTTTCTTGTTCTTGATGGGGCGGTCGGTTAGCCTAGTGGTTAAAGCGTCCGCTAGTCACTGAGGACAGCATTACGACGAGGAACTGTGTAGTGTTTGTGTGGTGTGTGTGGTGCGTGCGTGCGTGCGCGTGCGTGTGTGCATGTGGTGTGTTAAGTGTCGATAGGGGGCGGTCGGGTAGCCTAATGGTTAAAGCATTTGCTCGTCACGCAATAGGTTCAGGTTCAGTTCCCAAAATTGGTACAATATGTGAAGCCCAAATTTGGTGTCACTCGCATTGCTGCTTAAGTGCAGTTAAAAGCGGCGTAAAACCGTAATTACACACCCATACACTTGTCGCAAGAGTAGGTAAATCGGATCATGTAGTTACGATGAGTGACCCGTTTTAATGTGTAATATTGTTGTAATATTTGTTGACGTAAAATATTTGAGACGTAAAACAACATTCGGTCACTCATCACACTCTTAAAATGCCCAATCCAAACATTTTTCCTTAGCTCTCTGATCTTGTCCGACATAGCAATGCCTTATTATATATAAGGCGTTGTGGGTTGGCATTGTCGTTGAAGCGTTCATTCGTCACACCGACAGCCCGGGTTCGATTCCCTCATGGGTATTATGTGTGAACAGCATTTGTGATGTCCCCGTCGTATATATTGCCAAAATATTGCTAAAACGGCTTAAAATACAAGCTTTAATGTCTGAAAAATCCTCATGATTAGTCACGTACAAGATCATTATAGTGTACATGTGATGTTACGCTGACAGGCTTAAAACCATGGAAACCTGCCGGGACAAGTTAGACTCAATAGTAGCTGACAGCTCCCTTTGTGTGGGAACTAATCTCAGCGCATTGTCCTCTACGACGTCCGTTAATGGTACATTATGCCTCATTGGAAGTGGGCGTTATCGGGAAACTGTAGGATGTTATGTAGAGTACCCCTTGATATACACTCTTCAAAAAAGGAAACGCACAGGTAGAATTTTAGTATATTTATTGTACCTAATGAAGTCGAGATATTTAATTTAATATTATAGATACAAATATGAAATTTTGGAGCTCGATGGTCACATGGTGTCGTTGTACAAAGGCATTGAAAACTGTTCATTGTCATGTCACATAAGGCCACAAGGTTGCGCTGAACTCGCTATCTCGTGTGACCGCTACGGGCAGCAATCACGGCTCTGCATCTCCTCGGCACTGACTGGATAAGTGTACGAATTCTGTCCTGCGGAATTCTGCGCCATTCTGCTTGTAACGAGTTGGCCAGTTGTGGGAGTATCTGCGGCGTGTTCTGACGTTGACGTACACGTCGATCGAGTTCATCCCAGAGGTGTTCTGAGATCTCGACGGCCAGGGCAAGGTGTTGATGTTGGCATTATGAAGGGAGTCTACCGTGACACGAGCTGTGTGTGGTGGAGCGTTGTCCTGTTGAAACACCTCCCTCTGGCTGTCAATCATTGGAAGAAGGTGAGGTTGAAGAATTTGATTCATGTAGAGATTTGCTGTCAAATTTCCCTGAACCACAACCAAGTCAGATCTCGTGGTGCAGGATATGGCCCCTCAAACCATGACGCTACCGCCACCGAAATGTGGTGCAAAACGCTCATCTCGACGACGATAAACACGTTGTCTTCCATCTCGGCGGTGAAGAAGAAATCGTGATTCATCGCTGCACCACACTCGTCTCCAGTTTCTCAAATTCAAGGGTGTAAGTGATGGCACCAAGGCAAGCGTCGCTGTCGATGGATCTGTTGCAAAACAGGGACGATAATTGGTCTTCTGGGTCGGATTCCAGCCTCACGAAGATGGTTCCTGACAGTCTGATCCGGTATCCTCCTCAAAGCTTGGATGCGTCCTGCAGTCTCCCTAGCTGTGGCATTGCGATGACGAAGGTGGAACAGTCGAATGTAGCGATCCTGTGCAGGGGTGGTAACTCTTAGTCGGCCGGTTCTCGGACGGTCTGCAGTGGAATTGAACTGTGTGTATCGGTCACAAAGGCGCTGTGGTGGACGTTGAAGTGGGGTGCAACAGAAGACTGCTATTCCCGTCTTTGGATACGTCCTGGGGCGATGTTCCGATCGGCAGCGCAGAGTCTCGGCATTTTCGAACTTGAAAAATGTGGACAATTGAATGACAAATTATTGGCTTATGCTTGCCTTTTTATAGCCACTGCCACGAGTTACGAATGCCATAACTTGCACGTGCATTTTGCCTAACTGTTTTCCTCCATGACATTTTTTAACAATGGTGTAAACAATGCCGTTTAAGACATTGCAAATCGACAATGGCTGCGTTTTGACGCACAGTTTGTGGACTATCAAGCCAACAACATTTTCCAATAACATATATCCAATTCATATACCGGATTTTTTGTGCAGTCAGGTTTAATGAACTACATACTACCTGTGCGTTTCTTTTTTGAAGAGTGTAATTAAACCGTTGTTTAATGCAAGAAGTAGCTCCAGTGGTAGACGAACGCCTTTGATAGAAAAAGAATAAATCACTTTAAATTGAAAAGGAGTCTCGGTGAAATGGAGATGCAGATCATTATAGAACCTAGGGAAATTCTAGACTTGCTTCATTTAGGGATATTATTACAGTAAGCCTGGGCAAAAGGGAAATAATATGGTTGAGGTACTGTAAGTCGGTCTTGCCGTGCCCCCTAATGATACAAGTAATGGTCGCATCAATTAAGGCGAAAATCAGCGCTTTGGGTCAAGGTTTTGAAATGACCCCGTTAGGTTCAAATCTGCCGCTGTTATCATTAATTATAACGTGATTGGCAATAGTGGATGACGTTAACAGCGGTCAATGTGAGCTCCATGACCAAAGAATTTTAATACATCGCCATATAAAAGTATTTCGAGCGTCGTTATAAAACGTTTTGGTGACATTGACGTCAACGCGCGTGACATGAAGGCATAATAGGCCCGCAGTACCAAACGATGTCGTAAGACCCGACTTATGATCAATATGCCCTGGCCTATACAATATAAACACGAACGGCTATTTACGGTGAATATAGGCCACTGAGGTCTTCGGAGCCTCGGTCACAAACAAATTGCAAGTGAATTATCTCATAGAACACAGCACTCATGAGTCTTGAGAACCTTTGGTATTATAGAAAATACCTTTGGTATTATAGAAAGTTGGACCTTGGAGGCCCGTGAAGACCCGCGGTAGAATAGGTCTTCAGCAACCCATGCTTGCTATAAAGGCGACTATGCTTGTCGTAAGATGTGACTAACGGGATCGGGTGGTCATACTCCCTGACTTGGTTGATGCATGTCATCGATCCCAATTGCGTGGATCAATGCTCATGATATCAATCACTGGGTTGTCTGGTCCAGACTCGATTATCTACAGACTGCCGTCATATAGCTGGAATATTGCTGAGTGCGGCGTTAAACAACAAACCAAACCAAACCAAAAACATGCTCGAATGTTCATTGTCTGAAGATGAAAGCAGGTATTGACAGAGAAGAGAACTCACTGTGAAATGTGTGTAAATATAGTTACTTTGAAGCGCGAACACTACCATCCTGTCCCTTATCAACATACCCAGACTCTGCCTCATCACCTGCATATCCATAATTATATCGTATTGATATGATCCTCAACGGTTTGGGGCGGTCGGGTAGCCATGTGGTTAAAGCGTTCGCTCGTCACGCCGAAGACGCGAGTTCGATTCCCAACATGGGTACAATGTGTGAAGCCCATTTCTGGTGTCCCCCGCCGTATTATTGCTGGAATGTTGCTAAAAGCGGCGTAAAACCATACTCACTCACTCACTCAACGATTCATGTACATATGCCGGCGGCCTGTAAAAAATCGAGTCTGGACCAGATAAACCTGTGATTAATATTATGAGAAACGTCCCGCGTCGGGGTACGGTCACAGGCATAAACCAAGTCAGCGAGTTTGACCTCCCGATCTCGTTAATCATCTCTTACAGCAAGCATGGGTTGCTGAAACCCGGGGAGGTTATCGGGGCGGTCAAGATGTGTCGTTAATAGTATTTGTTGTTGTTAGTTGTTTTACGCCGCACTCAGCAATTTTCCAGCTATATGACAGCGGTCTGTAAATAATCCAGTCTGGACCAGACAATCCAGTGATTGATATCATGAGCATTGATCCACGCAATTGGGATCGATGACATGCATCAACCAAGTCAGCAAACCTGACCACCCAATCCCGTCAGTCACCTTTTACGACAAGCATAGTCGCCTTTTACGGCAAGCATGGGTTGCTGAAGACCTGTTCCCGGATCTTCACGGGTCCGTTATATAGTAATTAGGATTTACTGTGTCACGGGCACTTGTGAAAGGGTAGGTCGAAATAAAAAACGTTACGATTTTGGTGGCTTCCTATTTGTACCTCTGTCACGCGAGTTCAAAGAACATGGCAGCCCTGATGACTTAAAATAGTAACATGTAATTGTCGCTCAGACTTGCAAGGCTTCCTTTGTCAGTTAATGACCTCCAATAATGTTTTTAACCAAGGCGTCATACCATGTCCTTGACGATATCATGTGTCGAGGGTATATTAAAGGGGGCTTCCCTGCACTGTGTTGTGTTTGTTTGTTTGGTAGTTTGTTTATTGGCTTAACGCTGCTCTCAGCAATATTCCAGCTATATGGCCACCGTCTTAATAATCGAGTCTGGACCAGACAATCCAGTGACTGTAACCATGAGCACCAATCCATGCACTTGGGATACGATGACATGCATCAACCAAGTCAGCGAGTCTGACCATCCCAGCCCGTTAGTCGCCTCTTACGACACGCGTAGTCGCCTCTTACGACAAGCATGGGTTGCTGAAGACCTATTCTACGCCGGATCTTCACGGGGATTTCCAGCCTTAGCTCGAACAGTGTGGATAGATAAATGCTCATGATGCCAATCACTAGATTGTTTGGTCCAGACTAGATTATTAACAGACCGCCGTCATATAGCCGGAATATTACCGACTGTCGCGTTAGAAAACAAACAGGGTACCTCGATTGCAGCAATTGGAGGTCGATTGACCCAAAGGTATATAACTCTAGGACTCGCAATTACCTTTCCATTAATATCCATCTTCCATTCAGGTCAAAAGGTTCTCAAGGCCGACAGAAACGCGTGCAGAGCTTGACGTCATCGAGTGCGGTTAACCTGCACGTGAACGAGCCCTCGAAAGCGACCAACCAATCAAAGCCAAACACATCTGAAAATGAGGCCAGTCCGAACTTGGAAGGTCGAGCTCAGATCAAATTAGCATCTGCAAATGTTCAAAATATGTCGTTCAGGGTCCAAACACCGGTAAGGTCTCATCGAACAAGCCAGACGTCCATGGGACTGAAAGGAATCAGCCTTGAAGATTATCCGAAGTACGTGCAGCATCTGTTGCTAGGCAACGTGAACGAGTTCCACAATGAGAGGCCCAGAGAGATTCGTCTCTTCGTCGCAGCTTGTGAATCAGGTAAGCTTCATCAGCTGACCTGGATCCGAATATCTTGGGTCAAATATCAAGTATCATATATATAACTCTAAACACACCATACTACACACACAACATACACACAACATACACACAACCACACACTACGCACACTGTACACACTACGCACACTGTACACACATCTATCTACACAAGTGAGTGAGTGAGTGAGTATGCCTTTACGGTGCTTTTAGCATTATTCCAGATTTATCACTGCGGGGGACACCAGAAATGGGCTTCAGACATTGTACTCCATGTCGAAGGTATAAAAGAGAATTGGGATTTCAGCTATGTGTCCATGAAATAACTCTTTAGGCTAAACAAATAAACATGTTTTTCCAGCATCAGTACGTCGCTTTAAATCCAGGGTGTTAGTTAGTATATCTATTGCCAATGAATAATATTTTCAAATTTCCTACATCATATAAAGCATACTCTTGTTATCCATAAAATGAGGGAGCATGGGTGGCCCAGTCGTCTAAGGCGCCGCGATTCGCTGTGCAGAGTTGTGTCCCTTGGGCACACCAAAAAACCTATGTTTGTGGGTTCGACTCCCGGTTCGCATCTATTATGTTTCTAGGTTTGTCAGCACCATACCCGTACTCGTGGGTTTCACCGAAGTGGTAAACGTCCGAGACCTGCATCACTTCGGGCTTTCCTACCACATTAAGCTGACACGCCGTGATATAACTGTAATAATGTTTAAAAAGCGGCGTTAAACCCAACTCTCTGACATTGTATTAAAGGGCCCAGCTCAATGTGTGGCCAGTGTTGGTATTCTTGGGGAGAAAGCAATAAAGTGTTCATCTCACGTCACTTTTGTTTAAAAAACCCATACAAATAAAGTCCTCACATTCTGCTCAATTGTGATACATGTTCCCGAGAAACAGGTAGTTTTGTTATTTTGTTTGTTGTTTAACGCCGCACTCAGCAATATTCCAGCTATATGACGGCGGTCTGTAAATAATCAAGTCTGGACCAGACAATCCAGTGATTAACATCATGAGCATCGATCCACCTAATTGGGATCGATGACATGTATCATCCAAGTCAACGAGCCTGACCACCCGATCCCGTTAGTCGCCTTTTACGACAAGCATAGTCGCCTTTTTCCGGCAAGTATGGGTTGCTGAAGACCTATTCTACCCCGAAATCTTCACGGGTCAGAAACTCTCAGTACTCGTATGCAGCCTGAGGTGGCATGTGTATTACTTGGCTCCCCGACTCGCTGATGTCGGTGTAAAACATCAGTTAAATCTTGTTACTGCAAGTCTGTTTACAAATTATATAAAACCCTCCAATGTAGAGAGGAGGGTCAATATTGAGCTTGTTTCATAGATATAAGGAAGATAATGCATGGATACCAACTTCTGAATTACGAGGAACGCTACGTTTCGGAGTATATACTTACTCCTTCATTCACCTGAGACCCGTGAAGATACCGGGGTCTTCAGCAACCCATGCTAGCCGTAAAAGGTGACTATGCTTGTCGTAAAAAGCGACTAAAGGGATCGGGTGGTCAGGCTCGCTGACTTGGTTGATACATCTCATCGATCCCAATTGCGTGGATCGATGCTCATGTTATCAATCACTGGATTGTCTGGTCCAGACTCGATTATTTACAGACCGCCGTCACATAGCTGGAATATTGCTGAGTGCGGCGTTTAACAACAACCAAACAAACAAATAATCATTCATCTGATGAAGGAGAAAGCATATACTCCGAAACGTTGTGTTCCTCATTATTAAGAAGTTGACATCCATGAATTTTCTTCCTTATGTGTATCACTTCTAAATGCCTTTCAAAGACGTGTTTCATAGATATCCCCCCAAACAACGCTATAATTTCATTAAATGATGTAATTTCCAGCTTCCCACCATAGTTTTGCGAGATCAAATAATGATTATTTAGATGTGTATCAGAAAAATCTGTAACAACCCTCCCGAGATCTCCGCCTGCAATAGCCTCGTGATAGTATTGATGATGGATCATGTCCTTTGTTATCCCTACACGCTGCATGCACAATAACAGCAAGTATTTATTGGAGTTCTTTGAGGGCGTGGACGTGCCTGTAGAACAGTGTCATTACTTGAACAAATACATCAACCCTGGCGCTCTCTTAAAAGCAGAACCGTGGTTATATCAGGTGTAATTAGCAGTTTCATCAACGGAAGGATATTGAAGGAAGGCTGTGAAGGTATTGATCTGTGGATGTGTGTTGATATCTACCTGAATAATACCAGGTAGGTAGGGACCTTTCACCAGGTAGGTAGGGACATTACACCAGGTAGGTAGGAACATTACACCAGGTAGGTAGGGACATTACACCAGGTAGGTAGGAACATTACACCAGGAAGGTAGGGACATTACCCCAGGAAGGAAGGGACATCACACCAGGTAGGGATATTACACCAGGTAGGTAGGGACATTACACCAGGTAGGGACATTACACCAGGAAGATAGGGACATTACACCAGGTAGGTAGGGACATTACACCAGGTAGGTAGGGACATTACACCAGGAAGGTAGGGACATTACCCCAGGAAGGTAGGGACATTACACCAGGTAGGGACATTACACCAGGTAGGGACATTACCCCAGGAAGGTAGGGACATTACACCAGGTAGGTAGGGACATTACACCAGGAAGGTAGGGACATTACCCCAGGAAGGAAGGGACATTACACCAGGTAGGTAGGGACATTTCACCAGGTAGGTAGGGACATCACACCAGGAAGGTAGGGACATCACACCAGGTAGGTAGGGACATTACACCAGGTAGGGACATTACACCAGGTAGGTAGGGACATTACACCAGGTAGGGACATTACACCAGGAAGGTAGGGACATTACACCAGGTAGGTAGGGACATTACACCAGGTAGGTAGGGACATTACACCAGGAAGGTAGGGACATTACACCAGGTAGGTAGGGACATTACACCAGGTAGGTAGGGACATTACACCAGGAAGGTAGGGACATTACACCAGGTAGGTAGGGACATCACACCAGGTAGGTAGGGACATTACACCAGGTAGGGACATTACACCAGGAAGGTAGGGACATTACACCAGGTAGGTAGGGACATTGCACCAGGTAGGTAGGGACATCACACCAGGAAGGTAGGGACATTACACCAGGAAGGTAGGGACATTACACCAGGTAGGTAGGGACATTACACCAGGTAGGTAGGGACATTACACCAGGAAGGTAGGGACATTACACCAGGTAGGTAGGGACATTACACCAGGTAGGTAGGGACATTACACCAGGTAGGTAGGGACATTGCACCAGGTAGGTAGGGACATTTCACCAGGTAGGAAGGGACATTACACCAGGAAGGTAGGGACATTGCACCAGGTAGGTACGGACATTACACCAGGTAGGGACATTACACCAGGAAGGTAGGGACATTACACCAGGTAGGTAGGGACATTACACCAGGTAGGGACATTACACCAGGTAGGTAGGGATATTACACCAGGAAGGTAGGGACATTACACCAGGTAGGGACATTACACCAGGTAGGTAGGGATATTACACCAGGAAGGTAGGGCCATTACACCAGGTAGGTAGGGACATTTCACCAGGTAGGTAGGGACATTACACCAGGTAGGGACATTGCACCAGGTAGGCAGGGACATTACACCAGGTAGGGACATTACACCAGGTAGGTAGGGATATTACACCAGGAAGGTAGGGACATTACACCAGGTAGGTAGGGATATTACACCAGGAAGGTAGGGACATTACACCAGGTAGGTAGGGACATTGCACCAGGTAGGTACGGACATTACACCAGGTAGGGACATTACACCAGGAAGGTAGGGACATTACACCAGGTAGGTAGGGACATTACACCAGGTAGGGACATTACACCAGGTAGGTAGGGATATTACACCAGGAAGGTAGGGACATTACACCAGGTAGGGACATTACACCAGGTAGGTAGGGATATTACACCAGGAAGGTAGGGCCATTACACCAGGTAGGTAGGGACATTTCACCAGGTAGGTAGGGACATTACACCAGGTAGGGACATTGCACCAGGTAGGCAGGGACATTACACCAGGTAGGGACATTACACCAGGTAGGTAGGGATATTACACCAGGAAGGTAGGGACATTACACCAGGTAGGTAGGGATATTACACCAGGAAGGTAGGGACATTACACCAGGTAGGTAGGGACATTACACCAGGTAGGTAGGGACATTACACCAGGTAGGTAGGGACATTACACCAGGTAGGGACATTACACCAGGTAGGTAGGGATATTACACCAGGAAGGTAGGGACATTACACCAGGTAGGGACATTACACCAGGTAGGGACATTACACCAGGTAGGTAGGGACATTAAATCAGGTAGGTAGGGACATTACACCAGGCAGGGACATTACACCAGGTAGGTAGGGACATTGCACCAGGAAGGTAGGGACATTACACCAGGTAGGGACATTACACCAGGTAGGTAGGGACATTATATCAGGTAGGGACATTACACCAGGTAGGGATATTACACCAGGTAGGTAGGGACATTACACCAGGTAGGGATATTACACCAGGTAGGTAGGGACATTACACCAGGTAGGGACATTGCACCAGGTAGGTAGGGACAGTGAACCAGGTAGGGACATTTCACTGGGTAGGTAGGGACATTTCACCAGGTAGGTAGGGACATTACACCAGGTAGGTAGGGACAGTGAACCAGGTAGGGACATTTCACCAGGTAGGTAGGGACATTTCACCAGGTAGGTAGGGACATTACACCAGGTAGGTAGGGACATTACACCAGGTAGGGACATTACACCAGGTAGGTAGGGACATTACACCAGGTAGGTAGGGACATTACACCAGGTAGGTAGGGACATTACACCAGATAGGTAGGGATATTACACCAGGTAGGTAGGGATATTACACCAGGTAGGTAGGGACATTACACCAGGTAGGTAGGGACATTACCCCAGGTAGGTAGGGACATTACACCAGGTAGGTAGGGACATTACACCAGGTAGGTAGGGACATCACACCAGGTAGGGACATTACACCAGGTAGATAGGGACATTACACCAAGTAGGTATGGACATTACACCAGGTAGGTAGGGACATCTCATCAGGTAGGTAGGGACATTACACCAGGCAGGTAGGGACATTACACCAGGTAGGTAGGGACATTTCACCAGGTAGGTAGGGACATCTCATCAGGTAGGTAGGGACATTTCATCAGACATTGCTGTATCATCACACTCATTAACTGATGTTCTCTTTCAGACAGTTGCGTGGAGAGACTTGCTATTATGCGCGACGTGTTCCAGCCTCTCTCTGATGTGTGTTACAGTCATGGGTTCAGCTTGGAAATCCTTGATCCTCACTGGATAGGAACCAACCAATCAGCACAAAGCCAGAGGTCTCTGACCAATCATCTATTGCGAGGAAGTGGGAATGTACCGACTCTTATGTTGGTAAGTGTTCAATAACAAATACCATGCTCTGGATTCACTGTCTCTAAGAAATGCTTACTTACTTTGGGTTTTATCGTCTGCTTTCCGACATTTGCGTATTTCGCGCACGGGCCCGCCAGGCCATTTAGTGATGTGGTCGAGAAGGGTATGTCCGAAAGACAAGGCAACCTGGCGGAAATTTGGAATTTTGAAATTAAAGTGTTAAAGTTTTCGAGGTTGCATGATTAGAAATCACATTCCGACTGTCACTTTCATGATCTGGTAAGTGACGCTCTGACTGTTCGGATGATAGAAGGTTCTGACGTGACTCCTAATGGGATGTCTTCAGATGTTTGTTTAGCAGTAGTGAACTAAGGTCTGATTTTAATGAGATTTTTTTTTCAGTTCCCATAACGTTTAATGTTTTTGAATTTGTTAAATGTGAGAATAAAATGTCTATTATTCCAGGTGTTGCTAAATGACAAGCTGGGCAGTTGTCTCCCCTGGATACTACCCAGGGACGTTTTCACAGACACTGTGTCACTCATTACTGATGAAACGGAGAAGAAGTTGATTGAATCAAGTTACCGTGATGATGACACTGTTGAACCTTTCACCTGTAACCTCACCGTGTTCAACTCAAACGAGAGCAAGAAGGGGAAAAGCACACAGAAGAAAATGGCCCAGATCGAGGCTGTGTGGAAGAAATATATGACAGAGGAAAACAAGCAGAGGTACCTCAAGTCAGGTAAACCTGTTACTAAGTTCACATAACCAATAACATTTGTATTTACCCATAGTATATCCTTGCGAATAGTGAACCTCAAGAGAATGCAATGTACATGGTCATTGTTATATATTACAAATGTCAGGCTTGCTGTTATTGTATCCCAATTGCGTGGATCGATGCTCATGATGTCAATCACTGGATTGTCTGGTCCAGACTCGATTATTTACAGACAGCCATCATATAGCTGGAACATTGCTGAGTGTGGCGTTAAACAACAAACAAACAATCAATGGGCGGCCATTCGATAAAAAAATACACTTCGACATGCAGTTTTCATATTAATTTGACTATTTTTGCGAACTTTTGACCTTTATTTCATTTTTATATTTTATAACCGAAATCTGTTTGTTTTGTATTTTGACCTTTGTTAGTAACATTTGACTATTATTGCACACTTTTGTCCTTTATTTCAACTTTGTATTTTTTTACTAAATGGCCCATAGTTTTCTGCCTTTTCAGTAATAAATCTCTGAAATAGGTCAAACTAGTCATTTTTAGAATTCTTTTGGGCTCTACCACCATGACATTTCATAGAGTTCGTCAAGAAGTATGTTTATCTTCTTGACTTGTTTTGTTAGTACACCTTTTCCACAATACTATTGAGAATGCTCTGCAAAGAAATAGACCCAAATCATTCTGTGACAAAACTTAAATATGGTATTTTTCCAAGGCAGTTCACTCACTCAGTCACTCACTCACTTATCAGTGATTGACACACTCACTCTCACTCCCTCATTCATTCATTAACTCATTCATTCATGAAAAGGTGAACTCATCCATTAACGCATGCACTCACTCACTCACTCTCTCATTCACACACTCGTCAGTGATTGACACACTCACTCTCTCTCACTCACTCATTCATTCATTAACACTCACTCAGTCACTCATTAAAAGGTGAACTCATCCATTAACTCACTCACTCACTCCAACACATAAAGAAACCTGTAAACCAAGTGAAAAAACCTGGGTCAGCAACAATCCAGCAGTATTATTGTTTTAAATGAATGATCAAGCACAAGCAGCTTTGATCCAGGAAGTCAAAGCGAGAGTACACACGTTCACCCATGGCTAACCCATCCATCACTATTGATTCACTGAAAAGTTCAGTGAGTGAGGGAGTGAGTGAGGATTTACGCCGTTTTTAGCAATATTCTAGCAATATCACGGCGGGGGACACCAGAAATGGGCTTCACACATTGTACCCATGTCAGGAATCGAACCCAGGTCTTCGGCGTGACAAGCAAACACTTTAACCGCCAGGCTACCCGACCACCCCTAAAAGGTCAGATACACCCCGTGTAGAGATGTACTTTCTTCCGAGTGTACCCCAAGAAATTCACAGATATATAGGGGCGGTCGCGTAGCCCAGGCGTTAAAGCGTTCGCTTGTCGCGCCGAAGACCAGGGTTCGATTCCCGACATGCGTACAATGTGTGAAGCTCATTTCTGGTGTCCCCCGCCGTGATATTGCTGGAATATTGCTAAAAGCGGCGTAAAACCATACTCACTCACTCACTCACAGATATATAGATGGGCCTTTTGGAATTTAAGTTTGCCAACGAAAACAATATACTGTTGATCCATCTTCAAACTCAGTGGATGTCATGTGACACTGAGCTAGTTTGCCTCTTCCTTTCTATTGAAATTGATGATGCCATTTTCAGTATCCTAATCCCTTGGATTTTTTTATGAATTTAAAATATGTCCACTAAGCATTTTTTCATGCATGTGTCCAGTCCACTTTGTGAAGGTACATATATCAACTTCTTAACATAACCATTTTTGCTAAACAAAATAATATTTCTTGGTGATAGCTGGAGGCCCCAGGTTCTATTTTCAACAGTGCCATTATGATTTGAACTATGCCATTGTCGCTGGAAGAAAAGGAGTTTTGAACCATGCTACGGCTGTAAACGAGCATAAGGTTCCAGGGATATATTTGACCCTTAGTTCCAACAAGTGCGATTATAGAGATATTGTTTGTTTCTCGTATACATGGTCCATGATAATCCAGCTGTACCATGGCAGTCAGTGAGTAAGTCTGATGAGACAAGCCAGTGGTTGACATTATGAGCATCGTCCTATGTTGTCAGAGTAAGATGACATGCTATCAATCAAGTTACCAATCATGACAACCAGGTCTGATTAAGTCCCCTCTTACACCTAGCATAGGTTGCTAGGGAACAATATACCCTGGAATCTCCACAGGGAGACAAACTTGGGCTGCTGGGGACCTAACCTGCCTTGGAATCTACCCTGGAATCTCCACAGGGAGACAAGCATCGGCTACTGTTGACCTAACCTGCCTTGGAATCTACCCTGGAATCTCCACAGGGAGACAAGCATGGGCTACTGGAGACCTAACCTGCCTTGGAATCTACCCTGGAATCTCCACAGGGAGACAAGCATGGGCTACTGGAGACCTAACCTGCCTTGGAATCTACCCTGGAATCTCCACAGGGAGACAAGCATCGGCTACTGTTGACCTAACCTGCCTTGGAATCTCCACAGGGAGACAAACATGGACTCCAGGCACCTAACCTTCCCTGGAATCTCCACAGGGAGACAAACATGGGCTACTGCTGACCTAACCTGCTTTGGAATCTCTACAGGGAGACAAACATGGGCTACTGGAGACCTAACCTGCCTTGGAATCTCCACAGGGAGACAAACATGGACTCCAGGCACTTAACCTACCCTGGAATCTCCACAGGGAGACAAACATGGGCTACTGCTGACCTAACCTGCCTTGGAATCTCCACAGGGAGACAAACATGGGCTACTAGAGACCTAACTTGCCTTGGAATCTCCACAGGGAGACAAACATGGGCTACTGCTGACCTAACCTGCCTTGGAATCTCCACAGGGAGACAAACATGGGCTACTGCTGACCTAACCTGCCTCGGAATCTCCACAGGGAGACAAACATGGGCTACTGGAGACCTAACCTGCCTTGAAATCTCCACAGGGAGACAAAGATGGATTCTTTGGGACCTAACCTGCCTTGGAATCTCCACAGGGAGACAAACATGGGCTACTGTTGACCTAACCTGCCTTGGAATCTCCACAGGGAGACAAACATGGGCTACTGGAGACCTAACCTGCCTTGGAATCTCTACAGGGAGACAAACATGGGCTACTGTTGACCTAACCTGCCTTGGAATATCCACAGGGAGACAAACATGGGCTACAGGGGACCTAACCTGCCCTGGAATCTCCACAGGGAGACAAACATGGGCTACTGGATACCTAACCTGCCTTGGAATCTCTACAGGGAGACAAACATGGGCTACTGTTGACCTAACCTGCCTTGGAATCTCCACAGGGAGACAAACATGGGCTACTGGGGACCTAACCTGCCTTGGAATCTCCACAGGGAGTCAAACATGGGCTACTGTTGACCTAACCTGCCTTGGAATCTCCACAGGGAGACAAACATGGGCTAATGGAGACCTAACCTGCCTTGGAATCTCCACAGGGAGACAAACATGGGCTACTGTTGACCTAACCTGCCTTGGAATCTCCACAGGGAGTCAAACATGGGCTACTGGAGACCTAACCTGCCTTGGAATCTACCCTGGAATCTCCACAGGCCCATATAATGAACTTTTTGTCATGAACTAAATTAGATGAAAACATGACCTCAATACCATGTAGCCATTTATTACACTCACTTATTTTAACCTGAGACCTAGTCTGTCATTCAGACCCTGAAACAAATATATCCAATACAGCCCATGCAAGTCTATAATGTTTGGCAAGTCTAGATTACTGCAATATCAGGTTAGTCTACTAGAGACCTTATAGTGCACTGAGAGGTTTCAACTTTTCATGAGAATTAAAAAACTTTTATTTGAATTTCAGGTTTGGAAACAGAGATAAATCTAGGCCTCATATCCAAGAGAGTTCCACCTGACAATGTGTTTGTGGTGATGCGGTCATTCACAGACGTGACAGGGGTGTCCGAACTTTACATGGACGTGGTCAACGGGGAAAGAGACCAACACTCCCTGGAAACTATACAACATTTGAAGGAACTTATTGATAATAATGTGCCAAACTCCAACATTGTTAAGTTTGATGTCCAGTGGACACCTAATGACCTTGACCCTGCAAAGGTCGCTGAGCATGCTCGGTATATACAGAATTTCTGTGAAACTCTACGAAAGGACCTGACTGGGAAGCTGCAAAGCATCATGGAAACACACAGCTCAACCATCTTACCTCTCAGTGAGTGATATGCTTGATTTTCTGGAGTACCTTGTTATCTTAGGGCATTAATCCTCTCCTGAAACAATGACCAACATGTCTGTTTGTCAGCATACATTAGTTCTGTCATTTGGAGTTAAATTGAGGGGCAAAAGAAAGGATGCCAAGTTTATTATTTATGTAATTTAAAATTGAAAGAAATGTTGTTAAATTTAATTATGTCTATTCAACCATCACTCATTCCTGTAAACAGTAGTCGGTGGTGAGTTATTTTGTGTACAAATAAATTGTTTCAAGGACAATCTCATTAAAATCAGATCTTTGTTCTCGCTTCCGCTGATCAAAGATCTGAGGACATCCCATTACGGGTCACGTCAGGCCGACCTTGCTCGAACTTTGACCGACCAATGGAATGACCAATCAGAAGGCAGCTTTCTCGTGCTTTATGGCACAAATTTCAAATTGGCGACTACGCTTTGAAACATATTTTGACAAATTCTCGATTACAAATTTGAAACCTGATAAAACATTCTGGAATGGCTAAAAGATGGTCTAGATTGTACGGGTTCAGTCGTTAATCCCGTAACTTTCGTTCGAAATACACCATGTTAAAGTTTTCAAGATTGCGTGACTAGAAATCACATTCCGACTGTCACTTTCATAATCTGGTAAGCGACTGATTAGTCGGATGAAAGGTCGTTCTGGCGTCACCCCTAATTGGATGTCTTCAGATCTTTGTATAGCGAGAACTAAGGTCTGATTTTAATGAGATTGGTTCAAGGAAGACTGGGTAAGAAATGAATTTGTAACCACATGACAATGTTTTAAATGTTGTGCCCAAAAAAGCAAATTTAGTGATTTTCAAGATGTCTAGGGTACCCATCAGCACTTGAGTTTTGTGCGAAAAAAAATATTTTAATTTTTAAAAGTTTTATATCAAATTATTTTTTAAAAATTATTATTATGTAGAAATATCATTTGAGTGCTGACTAAGTACAGTTATTTCTTTAATATAATATCACTAATTGAAAACATTTGATAAAATCAACTGAGAGGTATAGTTTCTTTAGTTCCTAGTTTACTTTGACCTGATTGGCGGTCCGGTAGCCCAGTGGTCAAAGCATTAGCTTGTCACACCGAAGACCAAGGTTCTATTTCCAACATGGGTACAATATGTGAAGCCCATTTCTGGTGTCTCCCGCCGTGATATTGCTGGAATATTGCTAAAAGCGGCGTAAAACCATATTCACTTACTCACTCACGACTTAGTCCTGACAATATAATTATACATCAGTAAAAGTTCCCAAATTGGAACTGTAAAGTCCCCATTTCATATTGATATGTAGTTGTTTATGAATCCTATACTGCTCAAAACAAGTTAAGGACCACTCAATTCTTTCATATTGCTATAGTTAATCAGTCATGCCATGAAGGAATCAGGTGTTCTGTTAATTCTTCTGAGTAATATAAATACCTCAGACATTTACCTGATGAAGGAACCCATGAAGATCGGGGGGAAAATAGGACTCCAGCAACCCATGCTTGCCGCAAATGGCAACTGTGCTTGTCGTAAGAGGCGACTAACGGGACCGGGTGGTCAGGCTCGCTGACTTGGTTGATACATGTCATCATATCCTAATTTTGTAGATCAATGCTCATGAGATCAGTCACTGGATTGTCAGAATCAATTATTTACAGACCGCCGTCGTATGGCTTGAATATTACTGAGTGCGGGGTTAAACAACAAACAAACAAACAAAACAAACAAACAAACAAACCTGATGAAGGGGCAACATATTCCCAAGGCAAGGGAGTTAACTGACTATACAAGTCCAGTTTCCACCCTTGCCGAACTAGGCTGAAATTATGGAGTTATATTTTGGCTGGACTAACGAGTCTATGCATAGTCCAATCAAAATCGCACAATGAAATCAAATTCCGGTTCATAAACTGCTGTGCAGATTTTGATCAATTTCAGGAAACATGTGTATCGTCAACTTAGCGTCAACAGATATTTTTTGACTATAGGTATTGATTATCAATCAGATTATAATCACTTAGAGACGCCATTTTGTTTGAAGCAAATGCAAGTGATATGAGTGATGGAATCTGATTGGTAAATAGGAGGGACATAGAAGGGACATAACTCGTATTAACCCCAGAAATTCCGGCCTAGTTTGGCAAGGGTGGAAACCAATCTCATTAAAATCAGATCTTAGTTCTCGCTACCGCTAAACAAAGATCTGAGGATATCCCATAGCGTTCATGTCTTTATGTCTGTATTCATACAATCTGGACCATCTATTAGCCATTCCAGAATGTTCTTTTGTTCGATTTTATAATTTTTTAATCGAGGTTAGTCGCCAGTTTGGAACCTGTGCCGTCAAGCTTGATTAAGCTGCCTTCTGATTGGCTATTATCGACTTCTTGTTAGTCATTTCATTGATCGGTCAAAGTTCACGAAAGGTCAGACATGACCTCAGATCTTTGTTTAGCGGTAGCGAGAACTAAGATCTGATTTTAATGAGATTGGGGTGAAAACTGGACTTTTATCGTCAGTTAACTCCCTTGCCTCGAAAGGTGAAGGGGCAAGAAATAGCTCTGAAACTTTTATAAAAAAACTAAAACAACATCGTTATCGGTCTTCAGAATTAAACAAGCCTCACATAATCATTGCCGACCCCACATTCTCTAGATATTCCAGACAAGATTTACCAAGAGGTGGCAGCCCATACCTCACTGTGTCAGAACCTCCAGCACATCTACACACCATCACTGCCGGTGTTGAGTCGGATCTCCGCTTACCTCACCAACTCCGATGAGTTCCCGATGGTGCTGGTGTGTGATGCCGAGGTCGACACGCACGCCCTGACCTCCCATGTGGTGTCATTGATCTCCGACAAGAACGCCGCTACCGTGGTACGCTTCCTCGGCCTGACACCTGAGAGCAAGAGCATCGGATCTTTGGTGGCAGGGATTTGCATACAGATGGGACACCTCTACTGTCAACCCGTTGCATGCTTAGATCTGGTAAATATTGATAAACCCCGCCATTTTAGAAAAATAAAACAAACATGGAAATATGATGAATATATTTGATTTATATTTGATGTCATGAGCTTTTTTTTTTCAAATCAAAACATAAAATCAATGAAAAGATATAAAATGCCGGGTAAAGAAAGAATGACTTTATAAATTAAATTTGACCAAATAATTACGACCATTGCCAGGCTGACAAGTCACCCAAACGTAAGGTCCAAAACACAACCATGATATCCGTATCAAATACATCATCGAATAACCATTTCTTGTTTTTATTTTCAATTTAAGCGGGGGCACAGGTGGCCCAGTCGGCACAGGCGCTGCGATTCGCTGTGCAGAGTTGCATCCCTTGGGCACGCCAGAAACCTATGATTGTGGGTTCGAATCCCGGTTCACCCCGATTATGTTTCTAGGTTTGTCAGCACCATACCTGTGCTCGTGGGTTTCACCGAAGTGGTGAACGTCCGAGACCTGCATCACTTCGGGCTTTCCTCCCAAATTAAGCTGACACGCTGTGATATAACTGAAATACTGTCAAAAGCGGCGTAAAACCAACTCACTCACTCACTCACTTCAATTAAAGACACCTTCAAAAATTGATGAATACTTTCTTTTGCCTGGCAGTTTATTTATAATTTGTTTACAGGTTATCTCATTAAGAAAATCAGTAAACATATTGATCTTGCCTTAGGAAAACATTAGATTTTGGAAAAGAGAGACTTGCATACTGTACATATAGACATATTTAATGACTTTATAAACAATAACCAGACTATCAAGCGCAAATTGTATTACTATTTGCTTCCATCTTGTGTCTTCAATGTTAAGTGCACCACCTGTAGGTCTTTTTATTAAAACAAACATTAACTGTATAATTTATGAAGATAATTACCTGATTTTGTTTCCATATAATATGATATATAGGAAAAGAAATTGTATTATGTGAGCACTTGGCAGGCATAATGCATATTTTTTATTTCTAATATTGTATACTTACAATACAAAAACACAAGAAGGTAATAATCTCCTTATCATGAAATATATCCATCTTAAAACAATCCATGTTTAAGGCATAATTTTGCTCAATGAAGTAACTTTAAAAACCGTGTGTGAATGTAGTCATTGATTGAATCACCCTATTTGCCCTATTGGGGCAAATGATCAGAAACCACAATCTAAAATTAATGGGAATAATTGTCGATTATTTATTGATTAGCGGACATTGTATAGACTTGTGGGACTTAAATGTAGTTTTTGCTCTGTGGCCTCATTTGAATACTTTTGTTGGATTGTGACACCAAGTGTATCTGGTGGTTTTTCCCATCGATAACACTGTCCATTATCTGCTGATATGTGTTATTTCCAATCTGTTTCTATCGTCAGCCTAATTTCCATGAGTTGATGCAACATGCCTGTGAACAGCGCCCTCTGATCATAGTGCTAGGGGAGGTAACTGAGGCAGTCATTGACTGGGTGCCGGAACAGCTGCCGCCTCACGTCAAGGCTGTGGTCTTGACCTCCAACCATCAGGTCGTTCTGGAGATGAAACGTCAGGTGAGATGCTCCAGTAGTAGTATCAACATGGCTTATTCGCAGGGTTTTGACATCAATGCAGATTAAGAACAAGGATGAAGATAATAAAAAGATGATGAAGTAGTTTCACAGATATTTTTATGTTTATTCAAGATGGATGGATGATGGATGCTTGGATGGATGCATTGATGGCTGGATGGATGAATTGATGACTGGATGGATGGATGCATGGATGGATGGATAGATGTATTGATGGCTGGCTGGATGGATGTATGCATTGATGGCTGGATGGATGCATTGATGGATGAATTGATGACTGGATGGATGCATTGATGGCTGGCTGGTTGGATGGATGCATTGATGGATGGATGGATGGATGCATTGATGGCTGGATGGATGAATTGATGACTGGATGGATGGATGAATGGATGATGCATTGATGGATGGCTGGCTGGCTGGATGCATTGATGGCTGAATGGATGCATTGATGACTGGATGGATGGATGAATTGATGGATGATGGATGCATGGATAGATGAATGGATGATGCATTGATGGCTGGCTGGATGGATGGATGCATTGATGACTGGATGGATGGATGCATTGATGACTGGATAGATGCATTGATGGATGGATGCATTGATGGCTGGATGGATGCATTGATGACTTGATGGATGGATGGATGCATTGATGACTGGATGTATGCATTGATGGCTGGATGGATAGATGCATTGGTGGCTGGATGGATGGATGCATTGATGACTGGATGTATGCATTGATGGCTGGATGGATAGATGCATTGGTGGCTTGCTGGATGGATGCATTGATGGATGGATGCATTGATGACTGGATGGATGGATGCATTGATGGCTGGATGCATTGATGGCGAGATGGATGGATGCATTGATGGATTGATGGCTGGATGGATGCATTGATAACTGGATGGATGGATGGATTGATGACTGGATGGCTGAATGGATGGATGCACTGATGGATGGATGGATGCATTGATTGATGGATGGATGGATGCATTGATGGCTGGATGGATGGATGCATTGATGACTGGCTGGATGGATGCATTGATGACTGGATGGATGGATGCATTGATGACTGGATGTATGGATGGATGCATTGATGACTGGATGGATGGATGCATTGATGACTGGATGGATGGATGCATTGATGACTGGATGGATGGATGGATGCATTGATGACTGGATGGATGGATGCATTGATGACTGGATGGATTCATTGGTGACTGGATGTATGGATGGATGCATTGATGACTGGATGGATGGATGCATTGATGACTGGATGGATGGATGGATGCATTGATGACTGGATGGATGGATGCATTGATGACTGGATGGATTCATTGGTGACTGGATGTATGGATGGATGCATTGATGACTGGATGTATGGATGATATATGTATTGATGACTGGATGGATGCATTGATGACTGGATGGATGGATGCATTGATGACTGGATGGATGGATGGATGCATTGGTGGATGGCTGGCTGGCTGGATGCAGTGATGACTGGATGGATGGATGCATTGATGACTGGATGGATGGATGGATGCATTGGTGGATGGCTGGCTGGCTGGATGCAGTGATGACTGGATGGATGGATGCATTGATGGCTGGATGGATGAATGCATTGCTGGCTGGCAGGATGGATAGATGGATGCATTGATGGCTGGCTGGACTGATGACTTGATGGCTGGCTGGCTGGATGCATTGATGGCTGGATGGATGCATTGATGGATGGATGGCTGTATTGATGGATGGATGCATTAATGGCTGGCTGGATGGATGGATGCATTGATGGCTGGATGGCAGGATCAGTCATGCCAAGGGTCAAGATCATAACCTGAGGTTGAGGACTCAAACTGAATCTTGAATCTTCATATTAGGTCAAGGTCACTTATTGGTATTCAGGCAATATATAAGGTCAAGGTCACTAAATGGCAATGTATATGCTTACCATTTCTACTTCAATGCCCTTTCATGTAGATATTTTGAAGTTTTAAGCATGTGGTGGTTGCATGATATGAATACATATATATGTATGACAAGTGATGACAGTGGTATGATAACGATAGTAGGTCCCTTTGTATGTATTCTAATGAGGAACATATACCATATTTTCATTGTTAAACTGAATTCCACCTAGGAATATGATAAACATTGGATATTGAAGGTCAAGTAAGGTCATGAAACCCGTAAAGATGCGGGGTAGAATAGGTCTTCAGCAACCCATGCTTGCTGTAAAAGGTGACTATGCTTATCATAAGAGATGACTAACAGGATCAGGTGGTCAGGCTCGCTGACTTGGTTGATGCATGTCATCGATCCCAGTTGCATGGCTCGATCCTCATGATGTCTATCCCGGGATTGTCCGGTCCAGACTCGATTACTTACAGACCACCGTCATATGGCTGAAATATTGCTGAGTGCAGTGTTAAACAACAAACAAACTTAAGGTCATTAGCTCATAAATATGTTATATGTAAGAAGTTTCTACTGTAGGTAGATGAAATATGGTATATATTATCTAGGATGGGCATGGACTTTGGTAATTTCCTGAGTGACATTGAAGGTCAAGGTCAGTGGAATGATCATTCTTCCTACCATTTGTTCTACCTATTTGAGGACTTAGACAAACTTCTGTCTGTTTGAAAGGTTCAAGAAATGTAAGAAGTTTCTACAGTAGGTAGATGAAATATGGTATATATTATCTAGGATGGGCATGGACTTTGGTAATTTCCTGAGTGACATTGAAGGTCAAGGTCAGTTGAATGATCATTCTTCCTACCATTTGTTCTACCTATTTGAGGACTTAGACAACCTTCTGTCTGTTTGAAATTGAGGGTCAAGGTCATTTGTCGTCCAGTACATGTGATTTTCTAAGTAAGGGTAGCTAGAGGTTTTTGACTTTCTCGATCTAGTTTTTCAGAAGTGCCGTTAACCACAACCAATACCACACTCAAACACTTGACTGTGTAGTCTTTGACCTTTTCTTGCCCATTTCGAACAATTGTGGAATACTCTAAAGATTAAATCTCTTCTTTCAGATGCCAAGAGATTGTTTTGTTCAAGTGCCATGCCTAACAACAAACGCCTCCAATGAGATGGTGAAGAAAATGATAGCCCTCTCCAGTATCGAAGATAGTAAAATTCCTTCTGTGATACATGACCAATCCCATACAGTAGTTGCCTCCCTTGGGGTACAACTATTCTGTGATTTGTCAAGCCTTTCTGTGATATCCGGCGACCAACCCACGAGGACTGAATTATCATTTAAGCAACTTTTTCAGAAGCTGGAGAGCACTTTCAGTCATATAATCGTGTCCAAATTAATTTGTTTTCTTTTACTGTCACAGTCAGGATTGTCAAGTTTTCACATTGCAGCCATTTTGTCCCAAGATGAAGAAATACTGAAAGCACTGAAGCACACAGATCCAACAACAGTTTTCCACACATTGTTTTTCATGTGGCTGGAGATCAAGACATGCCTGCAGCCTTTTTTACATGTTTTTACATTCAATGGTGTTTTGCTTCATGTATTATTTAGCACACATTTACGGACATTGCTCATGCGACGATATTTATCAGACGGCAGTGAAAACAAGGTTCATCAACATCTGTGTGCCTTCTATGAAAGTGTTACCAGTGATAATGAAGAGCAAGCTGCCAAGCATTTGTTCTACTTAAAGAATTTCAAAGTTTTTAAATATTTGGAATACCCTTACCAGTGTTCACAGTGCAAGAAGGGAAACTTTAACAATCAGTTTATATTCAATATGGACTGGCTCAGGGCGAAGATCGCAGCTACAAGCACTCTTTGTGTTTTGGGAGATATGGATGAACAACAGAAGGTAAACTCCGAAGTCAAACTTCTCTACCAAGCTTTAGCACTGTCGGCAGGGGCGCTAGATATATGTCACTCTCAAATCACCAGTCAGTTCCTGTCTAGGTTATCGGAGATATTGGACCATTCCCAGCACACAAACATCGGAAAGCTGTTGCAGACATGCCAAGGTGAGACGGATGTCCGTTTGGAGGCCATGTCTACGTGTCTGCTACATCCCAACTCTCAGATCCCGCCACCCATTTCGGATGATGAACTCAGCGGTTTGTACTGGGTGCCAGGTCACACGACTTTTATCATAAGCTTGTCATCTAACTCTGACGAGATAACTGTTTGGGATAGAAAAACGCATAAATTTGTTCGAAAGTTAACAGGAGTTCATCGACCTCAAGATTTGAAAATGGTTGATTCGTTCCAAGCTGTGGTTCTGTGCAATCGAGAACTAATAATTTATGACCTTGATCAAGGATGCCTGGAAACGAAGCTACGGGGGGTCCTGAATCTCAAGCAACCGATGTTTGGTGTTCGGAATGACGAAAGCGTGATCACTTTGTCCCGAAATAGGATGTACATCAATGTCCTTGACATTGAGTCAGGTGACACCGTGGCAACGTTCAAAGCGGGTGAGGATCGTTTTCTCAACAGTCTCTTGATCAGTAAGAATGGCAAGATTCTAGTGTGTGGTGATGAAACACAGAAACCATCGCCACTGTTGGTGTGGGAGCTTCAGGAACGGCGTCTGATCCACGACCTGCGAATGGCCCAGCATCAGTTCATCACCAGCATCATGGACATCACAGACGACGGCCATTATGTTGTGTGTGCATGTGAGGTAAGAAATGGGCTTATGATTCAGTGTTGGCAGTTTTCAGGATTTTAAGTGGTCTAGTGGAGGTTTTGTCTGACGGAGAGAGGAAGTTTGGTGGTTCAATCCCCTGGCTGCCTCCGTGGTATAGTGGATATTATATCATTTTATTGGCAATACTGTATTCGACGTAATAAGCACTCCGCTCTAATAAGCGCCCACGGCGATATTTGCTAATATATTGGCTAGTGAACAATCCCAATTAGCACCCCTTCCAATTGATCAATGTACACAAGACTGATTTATTCTTGTATAATAAGCAATTGTATGATATATGCACCCTGAATTATGGACAATTAAATTTTGGAAAATATATCTGTCTTGTATACGCACATACTTTTCTTTTGTATAATTTCGGGCGATCAGCATAAATCACGAAATTTACGATCTTTCAATTCTGTTTTTTTCTCACTAAAATTATATTCTAATAAGAGCACCCTATTTCCTATTTTGAGAGCGCCCTGAGCATTTATTACGTCGAATACGGTAGGTAATGTCAGAGACCGGTATTTGGTCTCTGGTAATGTTCAATCAACTCTTGTCCTCTGCATCTTCCCAAGGGAAAAGCATCCACAGGCCTTTTTATCAAAGTCTTGTGTCCACCCTTGCCACATCAAGCCCACTTTCCTGTGCTAATTATGATTGGACTATCACACATATCGATAGTCCAATCAAGGAACGTTTCACATGTCAACATCCATGACTGTACATCTCTTTATTGACTCAACTTTTTCATCTTTTAAACCCCCCAACGATTGCCTATATTTTTGTGTCAGGGATGAAATTGCAAATGTTTTCGTTGTCTGATCAACAAGATTGCCGCCCATGGTAGTCACGATCTTTGTGAAGCTATACGAGATAAGAACAGCGTTTTCATTACAAGGGGCACAACTTGTGATATAGTGTGATCATGCTTAGCGATGGCAGCCTTCTCAATGGTTCCAACCCAACAAGTTCTTAGAAAGTTGCATGATCAAAAATATTAGTACACATATTTGAAGGCAAGTGTTTTCAGAAGCAAATAGTTTTGCATATTTTTTTACATTTCATGTACATTATTGCAGGTTTGTGAGTGAGGTATGCTCCAAATCTGGATCTATTAGGAAAACACTATGTAAAAGTCCACAGCTCTGTGTAACAAGTCAAACGTTTTGGTTTTTTTTAGGGTGCAGCGTAGTTATTGTTAAGTATTGTTACCGTAGTTATCCTTGTAGATGACCTGACGCCAACACAATTATCTGTTGTTTCAGGAGTTGGAATCGGAGGCGCCAAACTTCCTGGTAGTGTACGATCTGCTCAGTGGTCAAGTCTTCAAGATCTGGAAGTGGAAACACAGCTGTACAAGTCTGGCGGTTGTCACGGCAACCAAGTCTGTGGTCAGCATGCTGAACACTGGGGATGTATTGGTGTGGGACCTGGAGTCAGGGAACGTAAGGTCAGTTGGCTCTCAACCACCCAATATAGCAGCGTTAGAAATTGGCACTAGTCCTATAGTCCTTACCAAACTGCCCAATAGTAAAGGTATCCTAAGGACCAGTAGAAATTGGCCCATTTTAAGGGTTTTGCCATATGTTATCATTATAAGGACTAGTGGACAAAAACTGTTAGTTTCTAACCCTGTATAGATTCTCAGATGTTTTGGGGATTTTAAACCAACTGCTTTGAATGTAGTGTTAAAATAAGAACTTTTAGGACTGACCATCTATTATGGGGGGGGAAGGGTCATTACCTCTGACCAACACACCCCTACAGTTAATGAGATGTCCTTTAACAAAAGTATCAATATTGAAAAACTAATGTTTCTTTCCAGTTTGCTTGCCACGTGCACTTTGCTCTTTGTGGAATTGATAAAAGGATCACATGGTGGCATTGCTTCTAATTTTGTTGACATCGGCGGTCGGGTAGCCTAGTGGTTAAAGCGTTTGCTCGTCACGCCGAAGACCCAGGTTCAATTCCCGCCATGGGTACAATGTGTGAAGCCCATTTCTGGTCCCCCGTCATGATATTGCTGGAATATTGCTAAAAGCGGCGTCAATCCATACTCACTCACTCACTCACTCACTCACTCACTCACTCTCATTTTGTTGACAAGTCTTCTGTATGCTTGCAAGTTGTCTTGTGTACAGGTCACATGTCTTGTAGCGTTAAGCAACTTTGGTCGATAAGGGGGGAATAAGTTGATGGGTGAGCATGCTCTTCAAGTTTGACTTGTGAGAGTTTCCAGGTCTTCGGTCCTGCAATACACAAACACACGTTACATGTGGTGTCTGCTGAGGAAAGTTACTTCGTTCAAAATATTTCAATGTTCACTCAGCAGTGAATGGGTACCCAGTAGGATGAGATTGTAATGTGACTTTAAACCTTCCAGCACTTCATAAGACAGCTTGCGTTGTATACTCCCAAAGGAGCTGAGAATAAAATTTGCGTGCACACTGATCCATTGATCGTGGCAATATACATTGTAGTAGCTTTGGGGATTCTTCAAAAGGCTTGATTTGATGCTTTATAAAAATACACATTTAATATTCTATTGCAGGTTCCACATGAAGGGCGTGAATGCAGTCTGTAACCGAATCGTCTTGGCGTCTCAGTGCCACCTATGTCTCACATGGTACAAAGGGGAGAGCATTCTGCCTCATGCCAGAACACTCTGCGTATGGGATCTGGAAATAGGTAGGTGGACAGACTTGGTGCGCTACAATTTTGAGGTGAGGTGAGGTGAGGTGAGGTGAAATGGGGTTTAACGTCGCGTCCAAGATAGACGTGCATGCAAGTGCGTGTTGCTGCATGTACTAGGCCGGACTGATGCTGATGTATAGTGCTAGCTCACTGAGATACCATGCCGCAGTTTAACAAGAATACCCCACTCAGACACAGTATACTGACTCCGAACCGACCAGTCCTTGTTTTAGCCACTTAATGCCAAGCGCCAGACAGGGTAACAACAAGTTCCATCTTTTAACGTCTTTTGGTATGACGCAGCCGGGAATCGAACCCTGGACCTTCCGCTCTCCAGACGGACTACAATTTTGAGACCCGTGAAGATCTGGGGTAGAATAGGTCTTCAGCAACCCATGCTTGGCGTAAGAGGAAATTAACAGGATCGGGTGGTTAGGCTTGCTGACTTGGTTGATGCATGTCATCATATCCCAATTGCGTAGATTGATGCTCATGATGCCAATCACTGGATTGTCTGGTCTAGACTTGATTATTTACAGACTGCCATCATAGCTGGAATAGTGCTGAGTGCGTTTAACAACAAACAAACACTACATTTTACCTGAACACATAAAACTAAAAATTGATTATTCAAATTATTATAAGAATTGTTGCCATGTGTGCATTCAGCATAATAATAACAATTTATGTTTTCCAGATTATTTTTGTCCACATTTCAAGGGTCCGATGATTGAAACATTTTTTAAATTGTCTCAGTTAAACACACAAAAATTAAGAAGCATTAACGAACTGACAAACATTTTCTTGCAGGTAGGATGGTGGCCTGTCTGACTTTAGACGACAAACCGACCTGTATCGAGATCTCCCCTTTCGGTGACTCCATAATCCTTGGTCTTCCGAGACAGAATGACATCATCACGTTCAGTTTGACTTCTGTGGAATCTGAAGCATCGGATTCCGGGGAGGAAGAGGCTTGCTACGGAGACCCTACAAACAATGGTGCCATCATTCAGGTGTGATGTGGCATCCAGAACAAACTAATGGACCATTTCCATCTTTTGTGTCTCAGGAATTATAGAAAAGTTCATGACAGAGAAGTTATACAACCATACCGGGTCTTATGATTAACAGGGGGCACGGGAGTGCAGAGTTGAGTCCCTTGGGCACGCCAGAAACCTATGATTGTGGGTTCGAATCCCAGTTCGCCCCGATTATGTTTCTAGGTTTGTCAGCACCATACCCGTTCTCGTGGGCTTCACCGAAGTGGTAAACGTCTGAGACCTGCATCACATCGGGCTTTCCTCCCACATTAAGCTGACACGCCACGATATGACTGGAATACTGTTAAAAGCAGCGTTAAACCCAACTCACTCACTGACTATGATTAACAGTGTTGAGGATGCAGAACCTGGGACTGCAGCATCCTTCTAAACAGCCATGTAGAGCTCTGCCAAATTGGGAAGGATGAATCAGGATATTTCAGTCCACTGTAAGTGCTAGATGTTCTTGGTCTAGGTACTGAGATTATGTTGGTCAAGTTTTCACAGTGTAGAATGAGTGTTTGTGTCTATAGATTTTTTAATACACAAAGATATTATTTTCTTAAAACTACCTCTTCAATATGCTCTTGTGCAGCATGTAACATATTAACAAGTCATATCCCCAAGAACATGAATTTTGAGACAATTTTCCCCTAAAACAGTTCTTCAAAGAAGTATTTTTACTTTTTGAACATCATTGGTCCAGATTATTTGCTTTGCAAACTTTTTTGTCCTAAATACCTGAAGTCAAGAGGTACAATCAGAACTTATCTATTACTGCAAGATAGTATTTTCTTGTATATAATACACACATTGCTTTTGGGGTTATTTTTGAGATGAGGAAAATGCTATTCTTTTGCTTAGAGAGAGGCAGTCTGGGTGACTGTAAATTTGGAAATAAGGGTTACAAGACACAATTATTTATTTTTGAGTGAAAATGGCTGAAAAGTGACAAGATTTGTAAGACAAGAAATTAAATTAATCATTAGAAGGTCAAACACTCTGTAATGAACTGTATGTTCTACTGCAAACTGAAGAAGTGTAGGGGACTGAATGTTGATATTCCTGTGTTTTCATGGCAGAATAAAATGTTTTTTACGAAAATTAAGGTTCAGGGCCTTTGTTATTTCAAAAAACTTGTATTTTTCTGTACCACTTAAAATCATCTGACTTTTATATTTATGTTTTTTTCTTTTATGAGATATCAACATTATGTACATCCTCCCTAAGGATGTTGATAAATTGTACAAGCTTGATTAATATTTATCCATATTTAAATAATGATGACTCCCTGAATAGAAACCAACCTTTGCAATTTCGGACAAGTCCATTTTATGAAGGGGGTTTAGTTTAGTATTTGCCACATATTCTCACAATTCTACATGTTCATGAGTCTAATATGGATTTTAACATCACCCTTTATGAATTCTTTTGACTTTGTATTGAAAGAATATATGTTTTTGTTTCATATATTCTGAGTGAATGAAGGCTGTTTTATGCTCAGTAGCCAGTGTGACCACTCAGTCAACCCACTAGACATTGTAACCAATCAATCCACTCAGTAGACATTGTGACCGTCCAATCCACTCAGTAGACATTGTGGCCAATCAATCTACTCAGTAGCCATTGTGACCAGTCAATCCACTCTGTAGCCATTGTGACCAATCAATCCGCTCGGTGGCCAGTTTCACCAATCAATCCACTCAGTAGCCATTGTGACCAATCAATCCACTCGGAAGCCAGTTTCACCAATCAATCCACTCAGTAGCCATTGTGACCAATCAGTCCACTCAGTAGACATTGTGACCTATCAATCCACACAGTATCCAGTGTGACCAATCAATCCACTCAGTAGCCATTGTGACCAATCAATCCACTCGGTAGCCAGTTTCACCAATCAATCCGCACAGTAGACATTGTGACCAATCAATCCACTCAATAGACATTGTGACCTATCAATCCACTCAGTAATCATTGTGACAAATCAATTTAATGGCAATGATTATGATGTAGTTACTTTTCTAACTTTCAGTCATCATGACTGACAGATACAGTTATATGTACTGGCATGGGGGTGAACAATTTGCATTTGGTAGTGAAAAAGTCAAAGTTTCACCACACCAAAAATAACAAATTGAGATGTTTTCAAACTGGAATTTTATCATTCAATCCAAAACATAGTTCAAATATGTTAACAAAAGCACCAAAAGGCAACCTTAATGGCTGAGAGTTAAAATGAAATAATGTCAACTTTGAGCATGAAAGCCGTCAAGGATTCAGTCCTGTTACCGTTAAATATGATCTTTTGTAAAATATAAAGATACAATTGAATAAATAATTTTACAACTAGAAAATAGTGCACCATATAATAATGCATCCAATCAATTTATGAAATATGAAAGAAAATCCTTAAAATCAAGTGATAGTAATAATTTCGGGTTATATTTTGAAACTGGACATGCATTTTTCCATACCCATAACTTGACATATATTGTTCCCCCCACAAATATTCATTTTGAGATCCAACATTGAACATTTAAAAATTAAAGTTATTTTGCATACACAAAAAAATTGTAATAATCCAATCCTTGGGAGCAGAATGGGCAGGAATTTGACATTTTTTTATGTTTTTATAGATTAACACTTGGTCTACCAAACGGCAAATGTGTAATATGCTTAAAAGATTATCACCAAATCCATGTATGTGCTAAGGGTGCTTAATTCATTTAAGAATTGAACGTTAGTTTGAATGTGTTAATTGAAGTGTGAACAATTTAAAAGGTTCAACTCTGTGAACTTCCAATCTTACGAACGCTCATTGCAGATTGTATTTTGTTGTTTGGAAGATAGTATTTTGTGTTTTAGACAAACATCCACAGTCCATATGTACACGGGATAAAACACCATTAGTGTCACTCTTCAAGTTTATCGACCATATGATCCATCACTTGTGTCCTCATCCCACAGCCTCCAAGGATCCAGATGAGATCGTGATAAAAGACTTTTCAGCATTTTTTTTCTCAAAAGTTATCTGAATATGTTACAGCACTTGTCACGCCTCCTGTTTCATCAAGTTTCAATTTAACATAGTGTATGCACAATTACCTTGTGAGTTTTGTTTCCTTTGTAAATTTGCCATTGGCAAAGTAAAATAGTGCTTTTCACATAGTTTATTTTTCCACTTTCTGTAAACCAATTTCAATAAATATATTGCTTTACACAATGAAATAATAAACTGTATACTCAAAAGATGTTCATTTTAAATGAGACTTAGTTCTGATAATACAAGACCCGAAGCAGAGGACTTATGAAATCCGCAAAATCTCATCTCCGAAAACCTTCTTAGTTCTCAGGCAGAGTGCCCATACCCGGTAATTAAACCGCACTGACAACCACCTATTGGCTATGTTCACAAGTATGAATGTTCTGAGAGAGTTAACACACATTTTGTTCTAAAATCATATGTTACTTCACTCCCACCAGTTTAAAAAAGTAACTACCTGAGAACAAATGGTTTATTTTTTTCAGCCCTCGTCACTTTGAGAAAATGAATTTGTTTGGAAATGGCATCAAAGGGCCTTATAGTTTTTAGATGGTTTACCAAAAAATGGCCTGAAATACTATGTAGTTGTTGGAAAAAAAAGAAATTATTATTTACAACCTTAAAAATAGTGCTGAAACTAATGAATGAAAATCCAACTTTATGGCCACACCATCATGAAAGTATGATTGCAAAACGATACCAAAAGATAATTTATCTTTTTTAGAGAATGTAGATTTTTATACATATTATTCATCATTGCTTAACAGATGTGATAAAATTTCTTGCTTTTCTTCATTTCACCTAATTGTTAGACAGAATCTGCTAAAACATATGGTCAAAAATTATTTTTTTATTTTTTTTATTTAAATTTCTTGGTTTTTGTTGTTCGGTCTCATTAACCAACTATAAACATATAAGGCCAAGTGGTTGTTTTCTCCAGGAGCTGGTAAATGTCCCTTCTAACATGGCATTCAGCTGACATTGTTGTGCAACATCTTCCTTGCTCCCTCCCTCGTGCACTGAACTACTCCAAGTCCTCTGTACTGTATATTTATGTTACATTTGATGAATAAACATGTGAGTTTACAAACAACCTTTGTTTATTGTTTCTTCATGTGTGGGGGCGTGCCAGAAACCTTTGAACATGGGTTCAAATCTCAGATTTCCCCCGACCATGACTAGGTTAGTCAGCACCATACCTGTGCTTGTGTTTTTAAACGGGGCAACTCTTGGCCCAGTCATCTTAGGCACAGCAATTCACTGGATATGACCAATCTGTCATTGTGTCAGTGGCTAGATATGACACACAGATGGACCAACGAGTCATTAGGTCATTGGCCAGATATGACACACAGATGGACCAACGGGTCATTAGGTCAATGGCCAGATGAGACCATCTTCCTGAGGCAAGGGTGTTAACTGACAGTAAAAGTCCAGTTTCCACCCTTGCAAAAACTAGGCTGGAATTTCTCGGCTCGATTGTAGCACCACAGGCGGCTTTATATGAGTTAAGTCCCTTCTAGGTACCCCCTACTGACCAATCAGATTCCACCTGTCGTATCGCTTGCATTTGCTTCAAACAAAATGGCGGCACCCAGTAAAGATGATCTCATGGATAATAAAGATCTTTATTGTAATATAACAGGTTTTTTCCTAGTGAAGTGCATCATATCGCTTGAGCACCTTGATTAAAAACATGAAAAGATTTGGAAAATATGTGTTGACACCAAGTTTATGAAACAGGTGTTAATATCGTTATGGGATTTTGATTGGACATGGACCCATTAGTTCAGCCAAAATACAACTCCATAATTCCAGTCTAGTTCAGCAAGGGTGGAAACTGGACTTTTATAGTCTGTTCACTCCCTTGCCTCAGGAAGATGAGATGACACACATGGACCAGTCATTGTCAGTGGCTAGATGACACATGGACCAGTCACTGGCTAGATGACACATTAACAACTGTCATTGTGACACTGGCTTGATGACACACATGGACCACGGTCATTGTGTCACTAGCTAGATGACAATGCTTGTCTTAAGAGGCGACTAATGGGATAGGGTGGTCAGACTCGCTGACTTGGTTGATGCATGTCATTGTGGATCGATTCTCATGTCAATCACTGGATTGTCTGGTCCATACTTGATAATTTGCAGACCTCCGTCATATAGCTGGAATATTGCTGAGTGTGGCATTAAACAACAAACAAATGCTATACCCAACTTACTGAACTGTCACCAGATTTTCGATATTTTGGATCAGTTAATTGTGATGGGGGATTTTAGGTGTGCTTCTGAGTTTATGGTAGAAGTTGGGTAAAATATCACGTCTATCCCAATGAAGCTATGGTTGTCTTTGAGGGATTCATGACATGGTTTTGGCTCATCACGTGTTCAGATTTTTTCTCAAAAATGTCACCTCAGTGGTCGAAATAACATTTATAAGAGGTTTAGTTAAGTGATCTCTAACCAATTATCAGGCAGGCAATTAGCAAAAGATGTGAACAGGTTTTTTAAGGAAGAGTACAAGGAATGTTTTTCCTATATTGACCTAAACTGCTGGGAAAAAGAAAGTATACACCTGTTTGATGGGGCTAAAATGAAACAAACAAGTTAATGTTGCTGTAATTCTTCAGTTTTGTATGTTTATTTAACACCGCCCACAGCAACATTCCAGCTATATGAAGGCGGTCTGTAAATAATCGGGTCTCGAACAGACAATCTAGTGATTGACATCATGAGCATCAATCCACGCAATTGAGATACGATGACATGCATCAACCATATCAGCTAATTCTTCAGTGTAACTGTCAATCTGAAGTATTTATACAGGTTTCACATTTGAGCTGATCGAGTCAATATTTATCCAATTTTCCAATTTTCAAACTACCAAATTACTGTTCATGGCAAGAAAATGAAAGTGAGGTAAAATTGGTTTCATGTTGTGCGTGTCCCACTCAGACACAGTTTGCAGACTCCACGCCAACCAGTCTTTGCTATATCCCCTCAATGTCGAGCATCATGGTAACAAGTTCCATATTTTGGTACAAAGACAACTGGGGATTGAACTACCAACCTTCCGCTTATTTAAGAGACTCTATCCACTACACCAGAGGCAGTCTGCCACAAAGGGGAAGGATGTGCACTTAGCAGTTACTGGAGTGAGAGAGTATGGTTTTACGCCACTTTTAGCAATATTCCAGCAATATCACGGCAGGGGACACCAGAAATGGGCTTCACACATTGTACCCATATCGGGAATCGAACCCAGGTCTTCGGGGTGACGAGCGAACGCTTTAACCACTAGGCTACCCGACGGCCCCAGTTACTGGACAAAACTCAAAATATCATTCATCTTTAAAATATTGTTGTCCCTTGCAGGTCAACATTGCAATGTTTCTCTGTCTTTGCACAAAGCAAAGTCTAATCAATGGCATGCAAGGTGTCCAACAACTGCAGCAAGACGGCAAGAAACTGTTCATGATCAGTGATGTAAACCCAACGCTGCTTTCAAAGTATTCCAGATTATCACAGTGTCAGTTTAATGTGGTAAGAAAGCCCCAAATGACCGTCTCCAACACTTACCACTAGTGTGAAACGCACGAGCACAGGCATGATGCTGACAAACCTGGAAACTGGGGCAAACTGGGATTTGAACACACAATCATGGGATTCTGGTGTGCTCAAGGGACAACTCTGCACAGCAAAACTGCAGGGCCTTATAATGGGCCACCAGTGCCATCTACACTAATAGTGAGTACCGGTATGGTTTTACACCACTTTTAGCAATATTCCAGCAATGTCACGGCAGGGGACACCAGAAATGGGGTCCACACATTGTACCCATGTTGGTATATTAATAAAGACAATAGAATAGATTAGTGAAAGTAAAATTTTATTTTACCTTTTTTTGCTCATATGAAACAAATATAATAAATAAATCCCTTTTTTGACCATTTGGCATTATCTGAATGTACAACATCTAAAATACAAAACTTGGTAGAGTAAATTACAATATTCTGCTAAAAACATGTCGCCCATCTGGAATATTTCGATTGACATTTGCACAATGCTCAGCCCAACTGCCCATGCATTCAGCAGCAACTTGAAAGACTTTGTTGAAAGACACTTTCTGTGTAGCAGTGCACAGACACGCGAACACACACACCACATTCAACACGACACAAGAGGGGCCTGGGGCTGTAGCTACTCCAAAAGCTTCTATGCTAAGTATGTTTCAGAGGCAAGTTGTGCTCGAGACTGCAGCATTGGAAATTAACATGTATGGTCACTCCAAGTTATGGAAACTATGTTACACTAACAATCTGTTAAAAATCAGCTGTAATGAGATCTTCACTTTGGCATGGTTTGGACAAGATCTTGCACAGAAGATTTAATGAACTAGAACTGTAAAAGTAACTACTACATGCACCCAAGATATTATTCAGTTTACAAAATGTGATTTGGTCTCCATATCAAAGAGCAGAATAAGTGGCCTACATTCCATGAACATTATTAATCAGTCATGTGCTAGAACACATTAATTTCCAATGCATTACAGGATATATAAAAGGTGTAGCTAATGCTCTGCACCGAGTCTCACACAGTATGCAGTTACTAATGAACAGTTGACTTCTATTATGTTCATGGAGGGAGTCAACACAAGTCAGAGGAGCAAGTTCACACAATATCATGCCCTAAAATATCTCCGTATTTTTGCCTGTTGATTCATACTAATGGCACCTTTAGTTAAGGCACTTACTGAAAATTCTAAAGGTTTAACGACAGACGAGATGGATTTCAACTTCTTTCAATGACGTTTTGGTACACAAACCAGAATCTTTATAAAGTAAGAGTAACTCGCATTGAAAGAAGCTGAAATCCTCAAATCAACTGTCAGCAGATACTACGGCATCTGACAGGCCACTTAAAGATACAAGTTCAGTAATGAAAGTGAGCAACAGCTTAAAGAAACAAGGAATCCGTAATGGATGTATCTTACGCACGGACCTTACATTCTTTGGAAATACGAGATGGTCTTGTTCTAGACAACAAATTGTCTTCGCAAGATGTCTTTAGTTCAGGAAGTTACATTTTACTTGTCGGTCTGATGCAAAAAGCTAAATTTGCAATTGGTTTTACAAAGCCTATTTCATATGTATCTACACCTTCAGATTAACGTAACAATAAGCAGTTGTCCCTGTGGAAAATTATAGCAAATAGACAGGAAATTTGGGGTGAGTAAAAAGCTAATGGACGTACTGTCGTGCAACTTATGTACCAATGTATGCAGAGCTGAGATATTGACAATTGTGGTCTGGTTAACGAATAACAAATAGGGGTACATTAGATTGAAATATGTGGTTTACATCTTGAAATCTTGTATATCATATTGATGAAATGTAACTGAATAAATGGCAAGGAAGGTGTCTCAGTACTGTTAACATACCATGAACAACTTCCAAAGTGTCCCAAGTCAACCTCAAACATGTCGAGACAATTTGGTACCGTTTTCAATGATATGCACAACTCATTCACCATACAAGATGCCATTCAACATCAATGTCATTCAAGCAGACTTTCCGGATGCTTTCATTCTTTGCTCAAGGAGACAATAGCAGCTAGGAATGAAGGGTGAACGGAAATGCAGATAACTCCAGAGACATTTCAGCAGCTATGTGAAACCTGAGATACTGTCTTGATTCTAGATGGGACTTCAATGATTGCAAACTAAAGACTACATCCTAGTCACTCGCTACATTGTCAGGACTCATCACTCATATCATCTACAGTGAAGTGAATCACTTGGAAACTTGAAGCAAAAACTTGTCAATAATATCACTGGCAAAATACTGTAATCTTCAGATCAAGTAAAACATTAACATTGTCAATATATTATTGATACAACTACAAAGCTAAGAAAGACTGTAGTGTCGCTTTGGTAACAGATATTCACAAGAATACAAGGTGATTGTCCAACTTGACTTATATTGAATTCGCTTTATTCCTTCAAAACACACTTTTAGCTGTGGACAAGCATTCCTAGACTCAGATGCACTCAATTAGAAAACCACCTACAGCTCTTGACAAAACATTCACATGAAGAATACATCAGTGCAATAAACCATTGATACAAGGATTATGCCTAAGCAACTTTCAAATCAAACAATCTTCTTAGTGCAACACACAGATTTTGAAATTACTGTAAAATATTTCATTCATGAACTACTTTCAGTTAATTGTGAAGATAGTAAACAGAGTATAGAACATCTTAAGTGGAAGGGTAACGTGTAGGGATTACAGGACATACATACTAGAGGGAAGCCAACAAGGCTAAATTCACTCATAGGTGACAACAGATATTCATTGGAATCGCTATATTGTGCAGCTAGCCACAAGATATGTGCAGCGCTGTAACATATCCTGTGCATCATCATGTAAATACTTCATCATCACAGCCAGTTGGATGTAAATTTACATTTGTACAGTGTGGAGAGGTCTGTTTCACAGTTGCCTCCCTTGAGTGTCAAGTTCCCCGCCATTTGTTGTCCACCTGAGACGTAGTTACCCCATTGAGTGTTTGAGCACCATGGTGACGCGATCACAGCAGGTTAAACAGGCACCTGAAAGGGAAATGTATTCTTTTAAAAACATTTGGAAGGCATATGATCCTGTTGGTTTATTCAACTTTTAGCAATATTCCAGCCATACAAATCGGGCAGAGAGGAGAGAAAGAAGAGCGACACCATAAACCAGCTTCACTAGAACATAAATACGCTGTAACTGCAAGTTTACCCCGCTTCATTCATAAATAGGACAGCAACTGCTGTAAAAAGTTGATGTTCATTTGATGGTGCTTAAATGCACAACCAGTATTTTCTTCTCAGCCAGCCATATCTGGCAGCATGTAAAAACTGAGCCTGGCTAAGTCAAGTGAGTGAGAGAGTATGGTTTTACGCCACTTTTAGCATTATTCCAGCAATATCACGGCAGGGGACACCACAAATGAGCTTCATGGCTAAGTCAAGAGAGTGGATGATAGGACAAGCAAAGATCCACAATGTTTGTGTACAATGATGGTGATATTGGGTTGAACGTCGCGTCCAAGATTATTGCACATAATAGCAACATGCATGCACATATGTGGCTGCATGTACTAACCCAGACTGATGCCGATTTACAGTGCTAGCTCACTGAGATACCATGCCTCAGTTTAACATGAATACCCCACTGACACAGCATACTGACTCCAAGCCGACCAGTGCTTGTTTCAGCCCCCTTAATGCAGCGTTCCAGGCGGGGAAACAACAAGTACCGTATTTTGGTATGAAGCAGCCGGGGATCAAACCCCGGACCTTCCTCTCTCTGAGCAGCCGCTCTACCAGTAGACCATGGAGGCAGTCTTTGGGTACAATGATTATCAGACCACACCCAGATCCACCTGATGCTCATCTGAGTCGGCTCTTGAACAAGGGCATGGAGTACCAGGGACCTATTCGGCCATAGATTACAGACAAGTCAAAATTCTGAAGCATGGTTAAGACCATCTTCTCAAACACGTCATCACATTCACTAACCTAACTTGTTCAAGATCTACTTCATACGCATTTCCTGGCGTGGCAATGCTAAAGCATTTCTGACTGTCAGTGTCACTCACTGTGTCATGCGGGGACGAGAGAGTTGTCTCGGGATGCTGCGAGACGAAGAAGCGAACATCCCGGTCTGTGTCTGCCTGCAGCTTCTGCAAGGTAGCGATCAGCTCTTCATGCTGAGGGTTCCGTTGCGAAGTGAAATATTCTGCAAACAAAGACAATGAACTGATAAAAACAGAAAGTGTGAACATTACCTCAGATTCAAAATGACGCAACAGCAATAGTCACATTTAAATAAGTCTTCAAGGGTTCGATATGACACTCAAGTTGGTCTGACCACACTTCTTAGGACAAGTATATGGGGACCTGATTAATCTGCACCCTCCCACGGTCTTCCAAAGAGGATGTGCGTGCGTGCGTGCATATATCTATCTATCTATCTATCTCTGTTAAATCTTAAATCACTTAAACAAGAAAATTTGAAAACTAGAACCAGAATCCTAGATCCTGAATGGTTAATCTATGATGAAACGTAAGAATTTCTAAACAATATGATAAAAAGAAACAGTTGACCATGAAACTCAGGACCTTGTCACTTTATACATAGAAACTGGTTGCAAACCACTCTTGCTTACCTAAAGGCACAATGCATTGTGCTAGGACTTTAGCCATAGACAGGCGTACATTGGGTATTGCATCTACTCCCAGATTTAAAAGGCTTGGAAGAAGTTCCTCAGCAAACATCGCAGGAGGTAGTGAATTCTCTTCCAGGATCACATGGCAGATTTGGGCAAATCTGCAAAACAAAGGTAAACAATGAGCTTTGCTGTTAACTCCAATCTCTCAACAATATTCCAGCTACATGGCGGATGACAGATCCATGCGGTCGGGTTCAATGATATTGAGTGAGTGAGTTGGGTTCAACGCCGCTTTTAGCACAACAGTCACATCACGGCATGTCAGCTTAATGTGGGAGGAAAGCCCAAAGTGATGCAGGTCTCAGACATTTTCCACTTCTGTGAAACCCACGAGAACGGGTATGGTTCTGACAAACCTAGAAACATAATCGGGGCGAACCGGAATTCGAACCCACAATCATAGGTTTCCGGCGTGCCCAAGGTACGCAACTCTGCAGAGCGAATCGCGGTGCCTTAGGCGGCTGGGCCACCAATGCCACCTCAATGATATTAAGATGCCTCTTACAACCAGCAAAGGTAGATGGGGAACCATTTCAAACCTGGGATCCTCATGGGATGGAAAACAGTAATTAATTTAATGTTGCTACATAGCAATGAGGCATTTCACAGTTCAAGGCTGTGTATGCATATCTACAGTGAGATTATCATTTACTGTTAACGATCTGGATAAACAACCTTATTCACAAATGCAATGAACTCTTCACAATGTTTCCCTCAATGACTTTTAGGAGTAAACAATCTGTGGAAAAGAAAATTCAAGGCAGGACCTAGTGACTTGACTTACATTTGTCTCCCGATCCAGCGGGCACTCAAGGCAAATTTGTCAATAACTTCACACACCAGTGCCCTCAGAAGGTTCTCTTCATTTTCCTCAAACATCCTATGTAGAATTATGCTCAGCTGTAAGAAACATTGTAAGTACGTAACAGACCAGGAAGGTATCACATGAAAGTTTTACGCCAATCACTTGAGGTTAAAACTTGGTTCTTTTGACAAGACACTTTCTCTACTGGAACATATACAACCAATGTTCAGATATCTTATGGAAATGCTCATACAATTTGCTGGATGTTTAACACCACACTACACTATTCCTTCACATTTCCCCATCAATATCAATTACCTAGCCTGAAAAATCCTGTCTAATGTCCCGGCCCTTGGGGATGACAATCAACAAATCAGCGACCATACAATACAATTTAGTTCCACATTTTAAGGCCAGACACTGCACCTTACAGTTGACAAAATGCTTCACAAGTATTTGTTAGTTTTAATTGGTTACAACTTTGAGGTATACATATTAACAATTGAAATAGAGTCTTTTCCAGGTGATGTTGCCACCGGTTGCCATGGAAACATCCAAGATGGCCGCCGCAAGCCTGAAAAAGATGGAAATTAGTTTCAGTTTTTCTCTAAGACCAATAGAGATATTTATATAATTTCAATTGTATAACAAAGCTTGTATGGTGTTGGGTGCAATGACAGAAAGAAAAATTAAAAAAAGACTGGCATATATTTTTAAAATAATTTTTCAAAATTTCCCATTTTTTAGGTTGATTTTTACCCATAATTTATTTTTTAAAATCAAAATGGCAAACAAATTTCAAAAAGTCTCTCTGTTGTTGCGTAAAGTAATCCTCTGCCTATATGTACACCAAATTTCACCCAAATCGGGCCAATAACGGTTGAGATCTATGCTCACTAAGATCCAAAATGACGTTAATGGAGAAAATGAGGAAATAAGTTTGTATATGGTTTTCTTCCTTCAGCACCTATTAAACACTTACAAAATCTTAGTTTACTGATGGGATGTATTCAAGATACATAAAACAATGCATGTACAAAGAAATAACAGGACTTAAAACTCCCCAGCACCATACAACAAGCCTTCAGCTGCCTCAACATGAACTCGGTCCCTTTTTTTAGCCTCCCACTTTGCACTACGTTCTATCTTAGATGTCTCCTGGCTTTGTTTCCTTGCTTTGAGGGTTCTCACATTATCAAGTCTTTCAATAGAAGCTGCTGTTATTTCATTAGCTTCTATTGCAAGCTTGTTCATTACCTGAGTAATGTGACATGTACCCTCATTGAACGAAGCTATTGCAGACGCCACTGCCCGATGCAACCGCCTTGCACCCAAAAAGACGGTCTTCGGACAACGGGACTAGATCACGGAATGCAAGCATTCATTAGCATTCTGTGTCTTGCCTTTCACCATCCTCTTAAGGAGGTTTTCATCAGACATTCTTTGATACACAGGTACCATCTTTTCTGCAATTTCTGCATCGAGACAATGTCTGATGTTGACAAAACTTCCTTAGTATTTTCAACAACAACCTGTGAAAGAATGTTTTGTTTTTGTTGTAATGTCTTAGGATGGAGACCTTCCATTCCAAAAAAACAGACAAAACCTTTTCATTGCAGCATGACCAAGTCCTACCTCTGACAGAGCATAAAAATGTCATTGACCTGAAAGGGATTGGTACCACATTGATAACCTGACCTTTGTGAAGTGTAATTTTTGGCAACACACATCTGACAGTTTTTACATGTCAACATAACGTTTACAGCAAATCCAAATCTATCAAAATCGTCACTCTTTTCAAACAACAAAAGACCCTGTTCGTGACATGATAGGCATTCATTCTCTTGAAAAAAAAAAATCATTTGTCTCATGTCAATAGACATCCATAGAGGTTTTGGTTCATCATTGTCAAGCACGGGAGATTTGATATTTTCATCAGCTTTAAATTTTGATAGTTTTATGTCGCTGCGTGAAGTTGCATTCAATAAAAAAAGAATTCTCGCCTTCATTGTCTCCAACGGGGATGTTTTCCCCAACGTCGTGGTCCCCGGATGATTCCGATGCATCTAAAACGTCCAAGCTGTCAGAATCTGACAGGGATGATCGCGCTGTCAACACGGGTCGTAACTCTAACACCGCATTTCGAACGTGCCTGCTTCAACTGACTTGCCCTTCGCCTCCTATTCTAACCATTGGCATGTTGTGACCCGTGTTTTGACCTCATTTTAAAAAAATACAACAATTTTCAGTTAAGAAAATATCAAAAACGATGTTTGCCTGTCAATCTTTCGCAAAGCAGCCGCCATTTTGTATACCTACCGGAAAAGACCGGTGTTTTGTTGCTAAGCCGAATGGTGCATTGTGGGATACGTTTTACTTTATTTGGATCGAACGAATATTCCCGAATGTTGCATTACGGGATATTTCTCCTTAAATGGTAATTTACGTACGAATGACTCGCGGGAAAAACCGACGATAGCCTCACGTGGAATATCTATTTTTAGAATGTTTTTGCACAGAAAGATGGCGGAAACGATCAGCTTTCTATCGATGTATAACATGAAGGGGTTCGTTACAGCTGCGGGGGCGTTGTCATGGGTGAAAGTTGAGGTTTTTCCACATTGATTACGATCATATTTAAAAACAATACCACACATTATGATTTTAATAACGTTTTTTATTCAGTAAATGTACACAATATCGTAAAACACATGTTGCATCACAAAGTACATGTATTATATATGCGAAAAAAATCAAAATCTCGATTTTGACATATTGAAGCAATTATGTTAATTTAAGGTGCCGTGTCTGGCCTTAACAGAAATCACAGTTAAGTCAATAAATTAATGCAAAACAAATGTGAGTGTTCCTTGCTCGCTATAATAAAGTGACATTTCCATCTGGACATTCATCACTCACTAAGGTTCACTACACGATGGCGGACATAATATATTTAACAAGTACGAAAAATAAAGCAAAATTATTATTCATCAATAACAGTCCTGTTTCTTTGCCATCGGCATTGAGGACAACCCTATAAATTCCAGCTAATCCCTCGTGCACGCTAGGTTCAAACATCTCAATGAAAGTTAACTTACCAGCCTGTAGGCCATGTGTCTGACCTCGGAGACCTTGTCGGACGCTAAGGCAAGTGACATGGGGACGATATACTGGCGGATGTCTTGTGGGCTGTACAGCTCACACAGGAGAACCAGCTGGCTGGAAACACAATCACACTATCAACAACACAATGATAGCACATGGACTCTTATAGTGTCGTCAGGGCCTTTGTTGGCAGCATTGAATATAATATCTACAGTACATCAGAGATATGTGATAACGAAACAGTTGATAATCTTATCTCTTCGTTTCTATGTCAACTACTGCAACTTTCAATAATATTAGAAGAGTGGCTCGATTGGACAGATACAACACTAAAACAGACCCCATACCATTCTAAATAAACTACCACTCTTTATCTGTGTCTATGAACCTTCAGTCCTGGTAATTGTTCGCCACTTGACCTTAACAAGTTTTCTCTCGTAACAAGCATAAGACACTGGCCACCATGGTATACTATTCCATCCCAGTAGGAGTGAGGGTCATGGCTAATGGAAAGCTACAAAAAGATCAGCCAAGGTCAATCTACTCACACAGCTAGCTCCAGCCTGAAGCGCCAGTTTCTATGGTTATCTGTAGACATGAAGTCCTGCACCTTTTTCAGGTAGCGCCTTCGAACATCAGGCCGCAGCAACTGAACAAAAATGTCAATGGTTAATCCAAGAATTCGGACAAGATGGATACAAATAAGATTTCAACATTGCTTAACCTTGACTTGCAAGAATAAGGTACTATCTACAAGTTGTGCTATTGGTCAGCGCCGAAACCTATTGTCTACTCGCCAGAACCTGGCTTTAACATCATTTTCAGTGCATTTTAGTGTAATTACATGGTCTATTTGCTGCTCTTACTAAAAGTAAAAAACACACACAATTTAATTGTGACCTGGCCTTCAGACTAGTGGTTATAGTGGTTTAAGTCACAGACCATTAAAATCTAAATGTCAATAATCATTCTTAATAATCAAAACTTTCCCTGCAACAATATTAACCTAATTGTTGGCAGTCTTGTATCGAGTAGTATTTGTAAAATGTCATGTCATCTTTGGAAAACTGGTTTACATACCCTCAGAAAATCAGCTAGGTGCTTAAGAACACCTATCCTAACTTCGTCTAAATCTTTCAAGAAGCCATCAAAAACCGGCACCAAATCCTTGTGGGTGATCTCTTCACCAAGGATCATAGCCATTTCATGAAGCGAGAAAGCCAAAGTCCTTCGAACTTTCCACTGAAACAGACAGTAATATTTAACTATATGAGCATTTCTTAGTGTCCACCAAATTTTGGTTTGACCTATACATACTTATAAAACTTCATTAAAACATCTGGACAAAAATAGAAATTCAGCAATAAAATTTGAAGGTGAATTTGAGGTTCAACCAGAAATTAAAAACATGAACTGCAAACAATGTGAATCTTGGGTTTGGAAAAGTATAAAATAGTTTTGAGAAAGTGTAAACTTGGCATGTCTGACCAATCCAATCGTGATTACAGCATAGCAATGGATGGGTTCACTTATTTGTTGTGGGGAAACCACAGAACTATGAAAAACGGATTCATGAATGTCAAATGAAAATTGCATAGGGTAATAGACCACTTTCATGATAAACTATGTTTGGTCAACAATCTGAATCTAGACAACAGATGTTAAGATGACATTGAAATTGAAGCAATTGCCACAGAATACATACAGTGCAAGACAGGGAGCTAACAGAGCATGCATCAGCCATCGATCAGGTGACCAACCAGCCAGACCACGGACAACACACAACCAGGAAGAGTGCAGATACTTAGAAATATAGTAAGTAGGGAGTTTACCTCATTTACCTGCATATCTTGGGCCAAAGTTTCATACAGGTTTTTAATGCAGTGCCAATTTTGTCTGCCGAGTGTGTAGGCCACAGCAGGGAGATTGTAGGCACAGTGCCGAGTGATCTCGGTGTCCACAGTCTGGGCACGGGAAGGGTCAACCATGCCCAGGTAGTTCTCTAGGAGAGACTGCGGCACAATGTCCTGAAACAGAAAAAAAAGAAGAGAAATGAGCCTGTGACATAGTAATTTGGTACAATGAATATTATTGTACGTCCCTTGGGACACAATATGAGTTATTCTGGGTCCATTCTATACATTTGTGAGTACTGGACAGATGTGTGCTTCACGCAAAACCCTGGCAACGGCAATTGTCTATATGGACTCTTGGCTAGCAAGTCCCATTTTCAGTAGTAAGTGAGTGAGTATGGTTTTACGCCGATTTTAGCAATATTCCAGCAATATCACTGCGGGGGCACCAGAAATGGGCTTCACATATTGTACCAATGTCAGGAATCCAACACGGGTCTTCGGCGTGACGAGCGAACGCTTTAACCACTAGGCTACCTGACCACCCCCATTTTCAGTAGTGGTCCACAAGGTTTCGCAATCACTTAACATGGATATCCCCCTCAAACACAGCATACTGCCTCGACCTGACCAGTCCTTGTTTAATTCCCTTTATCGTGTTAATGCCTTGCGCAAGGCAGGATTTGAAGTATCATTTAATGTCTTGGTGCGCAGCAGATCAAAACATCAACTTTCCCCCTTCAGGCAGACGATTTAGCCACATCACTAAGGCTGTATATATTTTCCTTTGGCTTAACTATCATGATATGTCAATGCGAAACATAAGCAATTATTAAAAGAGACAGCAGCTGCTGATGAAAGTAATTTAAAGAATATATTGTGGAAATTTAACGAGCTTAATGACAACCTAACAATGAAAAGTATGGATTACAGACTAAATACCTAAGTAAGTTTGAATCATTACGACAACAAAGATAATGGCAATAAACTCTGATCAAAACTTAACAGGATTCATCTGACAAACATCCTGCCCTACAAATAGTGGTACAAACTTCACAAAACACATCGGGGGCTTACCTGTTGTTGAGCTAGAGTGGCGTCATCTATGAGTGACTGTTCACGAAGACTGTCGTGGGAAGACAAGGATAACTCGCTATCAATGTAGCTTATACTACTGGTACTTAGATCTGAAATACAGAGAAAAACAATGCAAAAAAAATACAATACAATAGACATCCACATTACCTGGTCTCAATGACTTAAAGTACACAATATTGCAGTGATTTGTGGTTAGGAAAGTAGCTCAAGGCATAATTCCATGTGTTGAGGTGAAATGTGTTTTAACGTTAAGATAACTGCACTCATATAGCGACTGGCATGCACGTGTTTGTGTGTGCAAGCCCACTGATGCCATGTCTCACTTCATAATCGAAATCCCACTCAGACAGTATACTGACACAAAGCCGACCAGACCTTGTATTATAGCCCCTTAATACAGAGCGCCAGGCAGGGTACCAACGAGTTCCATCTTTTAACGTCTTTTGACATGTCGCAGTCGAGGACTGAACACCCGAGCTTCCGCTTTACAGGCAGATGCTCTATCCACTAGACCAGGGAGGGGGTCCTGTGTTAGGAGTACCAATGGTACTATTGAAGGGTTAGCCCTTCCTGAATTTAGTTGTTAAATTCCAAAACTGTATTTAGAAATCCTTGCGGGGTTTTATAAATACCTTAATTTAATGTATGAAGTCAAACTGTAACGTGGCCTACTCTATTTGTTTTATTACATCCTTCAAGGTTCATAGAATGAGCAACCAAACAAACTACTGATGATAACACTTGTAGTCAAAACAAATTGACATTTCATTTTTATAATGGCTCCATCAGCTACATATTCAATGAACAATGTCTACATTATCACAAAACTTTCTGAAGTAAACTATTGAACATCATGACCCTTTTCGTGTCATGCAGACTAATTTATTTACTCTGGATCCGACGATAGTGATTGATATTATAAGCAGTGATCCAAGGCATTGAGATACTGAGGGTGATATTCCGATGCCTCGAGATACTTGACCTATGACATGAGGGTATATACATCAATACACCACAATACGGAACAAAAATCTTAAGTACAGTAGTGTTCCCTCGATATTGCAACCTATATTAAAAATATGTGAAGTGATCGGTGGACCGCAAAACTCAGTTATTTACAACAACCACAGTGATATTACCACTTTTGACGCCTTGAATTAAACTTCTTAGTTGTCATAGAAAGGATACATTTAACAAATGCCAAGCTTTGACTCCTCAAAAAGACAATTTGACAATCGTATGTCAACATTACATTTTCACAATCAAACTAAATGTAGCAAGGGAAATCCCTACGGTAATGGATCAAAAGTTCCATACGTAAAAATATCCTGCAACCACGATCAGCTGTACTGAAGTGCTAAGCTAATGGTTCTTACAACTTGAAACATATAAAGTAAACATGGTAAAAGCTGAAACTAAAATAACACGATATTGGAATATCTTATTCCCGATAAAACAATTTCAGATAGAATTTCTTCTGACCATAGCATCAAAATTCTTTGAAGTTGTACCATAGGGTACTATTTAACTGAATCACCGGCAGATTGGGAGAAAACGTGTGTACAGCTGATTTCTATTTCCGGCTTAGTTTATGAGAAAATACACACGATAATCTTTGCATATAACTTTTCTGAAAGAACCTGAAGTTGACAATTCAGATTGAAGTACACTGATTATTTTCTGGTGTTATAACATGTGAGAAAGTTACGCCTGAAGCTTAACTTCAGTAGGCTTGATATCATAAAATATTTTTCGACTGAACAAAAATCATAAAAGGTCCATTTGTGACATCTTTTATGGTTTGGAATTTTATAAAAGCTAGAGTACTGTTATCTGTTTGTATTCATTGCGTATCGAGGTATGTATTAGATCGTATCGTATCAAGGATGCTGAAGTACATAGTGTATCGTGACCTTCCTGTATCGTTGCAGCCCTCCCTGTGAGATACGAAGACACCAACCAGACTTTTGTTATCAATTACCAGAATAGGTTGTTCGGGGCTAGTTCTAACCAAGATCTCCATGGTGGCTCCATCAAGGCATCTAATATTACTCCAAGGCCTATTCAAGACAGTACCAAATACACAAGTTTAGCACCCCCCATTTTGTACCCATCAAAACTCTACTTCATTTGTCCAACTTGTGAAGTACATATTGTAGTACATAAGGACATAAATAATTTAATATGTTTGGAAAAATTTGATACTGCTTGTTGAGGAATAAATGTGATATATACTTTAAGAACTCTAAATTAACATACATTTCTGCTTTCTCTGACAATATTAAAGCCATCCTTACTATGCCTGGTCCATATCTTGACAGACATTTCAGATTTTGGCAAGAAGGTAAGTCTATTTGAAGATAATGGTAATTTCTCAATCCGCAGTCAGAAATTTGCAGTTGCATCTTTTGAATAAAAACAGGTCTCAAGTTCAGAAGAAATTCGAAGCAAAGACTTATCAGTAACAGCAGAAGTCTATGTTCTGGGAAGATGTAAACTATTGTGAATACATATGCAAGCATGGAAATCAAAGGTAACCAGGATGCAAGCGCTTGGCTAGTGGAATGTCTACTACTACCCAGATTCAATCTCACTCAGAACAATGTACTTCCTGTGCCAATTCCTTAAATTGTTCTATAGTCAACAACTGTATGATACCGGTCTTTGCAATACAGCACTTCACAAGAATAAAAGAACCGGCCTGGGCAAGAAAACACTTCCACAACCTGTCTGTGGCTATGAATCAGTCACTATTTTAATGCTACATGTACAAAAGATATAAAGTGTTTGAATAAGCTGTTTCATTGCCTTGATTTCAGGATTCTAGGAATGTTCACACCGAAGACTATAATAAATGGTCCCATTGACCTTGTTTATGCCATTTTTAAGGTGTCAATTTCTATTTCTCGGTGTTGGAATTCAATTGAGCATTTCAGACCTACTATATTTTATGCAGAACTGCTAAAACTCATAAAATAAATAAAACAAAGTTATGTATGTTCATTAATGGTAATTGTAGTTATTTCATTTTGAAAAAAAGGCAGGGGATCAGTAAAGCACACGGATCAAAGACCCCAGTAAACAGGACCAATGTCTGGTTCCAAAAGTGAATAATAATCGTGGGATGTTTTTCATCACAACTATTTTATCAAAGCAAGCCTTTTGGAATTTATTAAATATAGTATGCTAACAAGAATATTTTTCATCCATCTTGAAAGTTGGTGAATCATAAATAATAGCAGCTGAAGCAGTGTTTGCCCCTATCTTCTGTATTTACCACGATCTTCTGTATTTGCCCCAATCTTCTCATTGATCTACTTTTCTATTTCTGAATCCCCGGGTTTACCTTTCCAACATTATGTTCACATGAATTTGTCCATTCATTGGTTGGTAAAGTAGATTTACAACTGGCTTCATTAGAAATATTGTGAAAATGTTTTTTTCACAAACTGATTTTTAAGCGTGTACTTATTTTAAAATTGCTATCGTGTATTTAACCTTGATTTTCAAACTGTTGTTTGTTACCTTTGTAACCTTCATTATCTCCTACAAAGACTAAACAGAAATTGCTTCTCATTCCATGCCACTTACCTTGAACAACACCATCCACTACGGCCATAGGCACTTCATTGATCTGCTGCCCTATCACGTGGGTGCTGCCGATATGGCTAACTGTCTCTGCCTCGCTAACAGTGCTCACGCTAGCTGTGTGGATCTTCACGCCAGCCTGCTCCACAGCAGTAGTCTGAACAACGGGTGTTGCCTTCTCACTTGCATGCATCTGAGCTATGCTCGTGGACACATCCTCTAGGCCTCTTGCAGACATGGCCACATTCATTTCTGTTGCATAGACCTTTTTATCGTCGTCCTGCACCTTTGCAGTAATGTGAATGTTGGTTGGCGCTCCATCGACCAAATCAAAATCCAGGTCAACTTGGGGGAACGGTGGGCGCCAGAATTGGAAAGAATTGAAAGACTCTGTGCTGTCAATATGTACATGGGTTTTTTCTGAATGTCCTACATGGCTGCCAGCAGCCTCCTCCCCAGCTTCTACAGACACCAAGGAATTCTCAGCCTCTGCAGCACAGGAGGTAGATGTCTTTTCATTTGATTTGTCTTCACTTACTTCGGTCTTCTCTTCCTCCTTTCTCTGTTGGTCCTCGGTCTGTTCCTCTTTTGTTTCCGAAGTATCAGGATCACTTTCCGGAGAAGCCTCTTCAGCTGACTTCTCAACCTCCACCTTCTCAGGTTTCACAGCAGCATCACCGTCTTTCACATCACCATCTGTTGACTCCCCGATCTGTTCCAGAGTCACTGCTGATTCACTGCCATCAGTGGCCACTGGTTCTTCTACAACTTTGATAATGTTCTCATACTTTTCAGCTCGTATCTCTTCTACAGACCTTTCTTGATCTTCCACAGCAGATTTCGTTGTTTCATGTCTAGTTTTCACCTTTTTTACTTCTTCCTCCCCACCATCAATCTCCATGTTCTCTTCACGCAAATCAGTAGGATCTGAACAGCCGTCTTCACTTTCCCTCTCGTCCCTGAAGAGCTCAGCTTCCAGGTCATCGATATCACAGCCCAAAGCTTCTTTGGCAGCTCGTTTCAAGCTCATCTCTGCCTCCACTTCACTGAAACATGAAACCATATTTCAATCTCAAACCAAAATTCATCTCCATCCAAGAAAATTTGTAGCAGCTATGACTTAACCATAATATTGCCAAGTACAGCATAACAAAATAGCTGTATCACCAATTGAAACAGTGTAATATTTGGCTTTAGTGCAGACGTTGCATAGGTAGGCTTGACTTTGTTCTGAATTCGTACAAAGCTAGAATGGTGCCAAAGAGCATGACTGATGTATTAAGCTGGTCTTTAGACCAAAAAGTTGGGGGTTCTCATCTTTTAATTGAAAAAGAATGAAGTGCCAGTCAAAAAATACTTCAGAAAACCCTCTGTGATGCAAAATAAAGATCTGAACCATGTTTCCACTCTAATAACCTTTTCACTGAGTCTGATAAATCAAACATGGGAGATTGGGGAGCTAGTCTGCCCTGGAATCACAGTGGATTCAAGAGTCCAAGACAAGGAGATTTGGTGTAACTTACGTCTGTTGTTCACCATCAGGGTGGATGAAGGTGATACTGCCGTCCTCGTTCACCACCAAACCAGTGCTGTTCGGGTCAGCGAAGGTCGAGATAAATGGTCCCAGCTGTTGAAAGGCAGCCATCTTCACCTAGTGGCATGAAACAAATCTCCACTTTAAAAAACAACCATGTTCATTAACAAGTGTCATAAGATAAGCATGATACAGCCAAGTAACATGTATACCACAGTGCAGCTTGGACTAATGGCTCTTGTAAGAAATAGGAGAAAAGTAGGTCACAACAAAACAAAAATCTGTTTAATGCAGAGATGACAACCATGGTGCTTTTGAGCCTAAAATTACGTTAATACACTTGTCCTCCCTAATTGACATTTCTTTTTCAAAAATTGTTTACCTGCATAAAATATCTCAGATCAAATTTTTGCATGTTTCTTTGTAACTTGAAAAATCACACTGTCTTTCAGCAAAACGGTGAATGTATTGTCACAAAGAATATATGAATGTGGAGCTTGGACCACATGTTTCTGCAAGAATGCAGGATACCAGACACCTTTTTTTGTTGTTGCCTCACTAAAAAAACTTGGGAGGGTGGGTGTGCGTGCCACACAACAGCTTGAATTAAGTGTTTTGATTGCTAATGTAACTGTAATCACCAAAATAATACAAATTATGTTTGTTGAAATGTGGCCTCAGTAGATGTCACTGATGAGGTTGAACCACATTATTATGGACCTATTTTCAATTTCTTTTTCAATGTTTATGGTTTCCTTTGATATCCAATGTCAATGTTTCATCATAGTAAACCATGCAAACACAAGGGGTAATTTTTTTCTGGTTATTTTGAGCTTTCGCATCAGTGAACATTTACCATTTCACATACCTCTAGGCCTAACGAAAATAAGTGAAAACATGTTTCATGGTAACATAACATACTTTTTCACATTAAATTGCACTTTTCTATCCCACTGATCACTCCAAAGCTTCAATTAGGGTTGGCGTCTCTCTAAATGGACCACAGCAGTCAGGCTGTGTTCTTTCCTGTGGTGTGCACCTTGTTTCATTTGTTTAAGGCCATTGACACAATGTTGATAAATGTGACAGATTTTATATAACATTTTGACCAAATACCCACTACATAACCATCATTTACATGACTGGCAAAAGAAGCAGTGGATGGTGATCCAACAAAAACGGCAACAAATCTGAAAAAATGTCGCAGCATTCAGACATCAGTTATTGAACATTACTCCATAGTTACATACCCATCTTGACTGGTCACAGAGTAGATTTACAAAGAGACTGGCCAGGTCATTTCGTCGGACTTCTAACGATGATGCACAGGAGACATTCATGAAACACTCTGCACATGCTTTCCGTACACCCCAGACTCCATCCTCACAGAGATAGTAAAACTTGGGGAGCTGAAACATAAGTGGCATGTCAATGAACAGGGACAAGGCAATATAGTTGCTATTAGCATCACTGATCCATGCAGTTGAAATACCTGTAATTAGGCAACACATTGCAACATGACCATAATACAATACTTAAAGCATGGGCGAGTGAGTGAGTTGGGTTGAAAGGCAGCTTTTAAGAGTATTCCAGTTATATCGTGGCGTGTCAGCTTAATGAGGGAGGAAAGCCCATAGTGATGCAGGTCTTAGACGTTTACCACTTCAGTGAAACCCATGGGTATGGTGCTGACAAACCTAGAAACATAATCGGGGCCAACCGGGATTCGAACCTACAATCATTGGTTTCTGGCGTGCCCAAGGAACGCAACTCTGCACAGCGAATCTTGCAAACATAAATCAGTGTGCCAGGTATATTTGGCCATCATGTGTATGAAAGATGGCTTACGCAGCACAGATAAGAGCACATGCAAGTATCATGATACTATCAAATCCCACGCGTGGTGTACACCCGAGGTTACCACACACATGTGATGAGGACCCATACCAGGCCACACCTGAGGTTACACAAAAGTATGTGCAATGGGGAAACATACCATGCACACAGAAGTATGGTCAGTAATAATGGACGCAAAATCTCTCATAGAAACAAATAACTCTTCTCTTAAAAAAAAAAACGATTGTGAAAAGACATGGAAACCTTTGAACCTTGAACTGGGGATTTCAATTTCACTAAAATATGAAAATACACACCATATGTTCTTCTGTGTTTTCAGTTCCTACAACTGCACATAGTTCTCCAAAATTTGCAGCACAAACCTGCAACATTCAAAGGAACAAAACTTTGAATACACAATGGCTTCCCAACATCATTCTTTACACAAATAGTCTCATTACTGAAACAAAGCTAGACATAGATCTAAGAATGTCCTACAGCACAGTTGGAATTCAGGCCAGTCCCGCTGCCAGTCCCATAAATAAAATTAATGATGCATTGTTGTAAAACATACTAGGGACATGTGCACTGGGGCTGCAACGAATAACCTATGAGGCGACTACGATTCGTATCACGAATATAGGGTAATGAATGCTAATATTATTTCACGAATACATCAATAAGTCAGTAGTTGATGTATTATTTGTTATATTCAGTGAAACATTAACAACATAAGTTATTTGACATGGTTTGTTAATTATCTATATTATACATTTATATACTGCCCTTGTCCAGGTACTTAGTCTTAGTATCTACTCAAATGCTACAATGACCAGTTTGTTTAACGCCACACTCAGCAATATTCCAGCTATAGGACGGTGGTTTGTTAAATAATCGAGTCTGGGCCAGACAATCCAATGATTGACATCATAAGCATTGATCCATGCAATTTGGGATCGATGACATGTATCAACCAAGTCAGCGAGTCTGAGCACCCGATCCTGTTAGTCGCCTTTTACGACAAGCAGTCACCTTTTACGGCAAGTATGGGCTGCTGAAGACCTATTCTACCACGGAATCCTCAAAGGGTCTACAATGACCAGTGACCAAATTCCTGTCAAATTAAACATTATAAGAGTCTTGTCTTTAAAGAAATCTATGCATATCATATGTTCTTATGGATGTTTTAGGTACAGGGTATGTAAATGCACATGATTGCATATTCATAAATATTCAATTCTAGTGGCCACGAATAGCGAATTCAATTCATGAATGGATACGGTTCGATTCACTTAATATGCGAGTGAATCTTAACAGCCCTAATGTGCACATTATCTTGAAGTACCCAGTTTGCCGACGTCAAGCAAAAGAAAGCACAACAAATATACATCACAGGGATCAGTGATGTAGTATTGTAAATAAAATCGAAAGGTATGAGTACTCAAAGATCCATTTTCTGTGAACACAAAGATTTTTTTTACATGCACTTGGTGTTGTATTAAGCTAAATCAAGCACTGCAAGTACATAGAGTGATAGTATGTTAGCAAACCTGCAACTTAAATAGCACTATCCCTGTCACTTCGGCACTTAATTAAGATGTATCAGGCAGTGGAAATTTGGACTTGGGACTTATTTTCACTGCAGACGGTTGAACCACTTCAAATCAGAAATTTGTTTTCTTTTACTGAGGTCAAAAACAATTCTCAGCAAAGAAACCTGTGAATTCTACTCACCTTTCTGACATGGAAGAGTGGATCTGTGCACATCTCACAGTATCGAGACAGGAATTGACGCTCTGTGATGTCCTTCCCAAGAAGAGGTGCCATCTTGCTCATCAACTAGAATACATCAACACAGGGTATCAAATACTGTTCATCTAAAACTTTACACTTTCTGCACAACCACATTAATCCAAAAATGTGTATCATTACATGAACATTAATAAGTTAAGATTTGGTTGGTTTGTTGTTTAACGCTGCACTCAGCAATATTCCAACTATATGACGGTGGTCTGTAAATAATCGAGTCTCGACCAGACAACCCAGTGATTGACATCATTACCATCGATCTACGAATAAGTTGAGAAAATAGCACGTTGGACACTGACCAAAAAAAAGATTTTGTAAGATTCTGTTTTAAACATGTATGCCTTAATTACAAATTAGTAAAGCTTTTCATCTTCATATATTAATAAGACCTGCGACTTACAAATAGTAAAGTCTAAAATCATTCATCCTGACATCAGAAAACAATGTAAACTTTAAATTCTGGCGTTTAGCTGAATAATTTCTATATTATATATCAATAGATGCATTAATGTTTAGTAAAACAAATTAAAAGCATAGGAAATGCAATAAAATGCAATTTTTATAACAAGCAAAAGAGCTTTGTGTGAAATTGCAACAATACTCAACTACATGCAAAAACTTTTTAAGTTGTCATTGATGTTCAGTGAATGCATCTCTGTCATCAAAGCTGGCTGTGATATGAAACCAAGTCACCACATCCCAACCACTTTGATGGAAGAGACAGCACTTTTGCCTCTGGGACTCCGTCAAATTCCTCCTCGGGTATGCTACAAACTATGGGCTGAAAGGATTACACATTAAGGTATTCTGCTGAATGTGGCTATGTCAAAGAATCAAGCTCATCAAAGCTGGCTGTGATATGATTATTTCAACACACCACAACCACTTTGATGCCTAAATCCCCTGGTTTTATCTGCAATCACATATATGTCACAAAATCATCTTGATGGCAGTAGTGACTGGAAGCTCATCAAAGCTGGCTGTGATATGATAGAAGACACATTTCACCACCACTTTGATGCCTCCCAAACACTGATTGGTATACATGTAGGTACAAAAACAAAAACACTTTCAAACAAAGCACGACACCAGATGGCTGGCAGACCAACAGAGCTCATCAAAGCTGGCTGTGATATGATCAGAAACACATTTCACAGTCACTTTGATGACCTTGTAAGTCCAAAATATGTCCATTGTTTCTTTCAACTGGCTGCGACCAATACAACACTACTGATCCAAGCAGGCTGTGATATGGCTTTACAACACATCCCAACCACCTGGTCAGAAGTGGCATACTTCTGAAGAATCTGTCAGTGGAAAATGTTAAGTTTTCAAACAAACAAACTTGTCAGTGTTCAAAATTAAGAGGGGTTGTGGGTTGGCTTTCCGCAGTAGCAGTATGTGCCAAATACTTTTGAGTCAACTAGCCTAAACATATATTTTGGCATTATTCTCAGTAAATTTTTAGTCTTACTATATGGAGTAGTTAAACCTGACGAGGTCTTACTAGACCAGAAGATATTTACTATAGACTTTTGACTAGGAACTGAAAACACAACCGCAATAGTATCTCAATGGAGAGACCACCTGAAGTTCTAACAGTTTGATAAGGACAACATTACATTTATTCTTAATTTCAAACACTGTTTATCAATCTTAATACAGAAACCACCTAGGCAACTGATAGAACAATCTGAACAAGATTGTAGACCTCGGAGACACTTCAAGAACATCCAACACTGTTAATCCAAAACAAGAGATGGAGAGTTAGTTCCCTTCTCAGAAACATCAACCAACCTGTTCCTGAAGATTTGTGCTGACCTCGTCATGACAGGTGTCATGGCTCATCAAGGCTGGCTGTGATAGAGACTGGAGCCACAGTATAACATCCAGCGTTGACGTTGCATGACATCTGTAGTCTCACAACACTCAAATACTTCACTCAAACCACAACAATTAACAACCAAGAGAGATGCATGCCCAATGCTCTAATCACATGGAATCCAGTTGTTGCCTACGCTCTGTGCAAAAGACAGAGCAGTAAGATGGATTAGCAGAACATCTCACTACCCATGTCTTTCAGGCAGAATGCAGCAGATTTATCAAGTCTACAAAACATAACACCAATACACCTCAATACACTACAGCTTGACAATCTAGACTACAAGTTCTTTGAACACAATGTGTCACACTCACAGCCACTGCCTCTGTTCTGTAGTCATCCAGACTGTCTGGACAAGCCAGATCCAAGATCACTTGGATTACCTGTTCCTCAATGTCGGCTGAAAATAAACACATTGCATGACAATGAATGGAAGAGTATAGCCTAGGATAGAGCTCATCTGTTCTAATGCTACATATTGGTACCTGGTGACCAAGGAATTCGAGGTAGGTGTGCAACAATACATAAGGCAAGGATATGTATCTCGAAACAGGTCAAATGAATCTTGTTACATTGCGAAATGATTATTTTTTAATGATATGACATTTGCATATCAGTTATCACTGGTAAAACCAACTGAATGAAATGTCACATTTACCACGATTTTAACAGTTTATTGGAATCTAGGAAAGATGTACTTAAATCAGGTCATATATTTGAGACAGGGCTTGGTTAGAATATTCAAGGTTTTTTCGATGCATATGAACCATTTTCAAGGCAGAATCTAAACAAGACATCAAATTTCAATGCTTTTTCAAGCTTGTGCGAATCCTAAGGAGAATTTCAAAAAATTAAGGATTCTACACATTCCTTGGATGCCAGATCAATTTTTTACTATTATTTTCTTGTGCAAAGAACTTAGTGAGCTCCATTGACAGAATAATCTATTGTTTACTACAGAGTTGTCCCCCTTTGACCATTAAAAAAAGGACATGACTCAACTGCAAACTAGGACAAAATCTCGCTTATTGCAACATGTATTGCTAGTCCGAGCTTATTTTATAACGCTACAAGTCTGGATAGAGATCACATGAAACTTCAGCATAATTTATGTTTTAAAAAGGTAACTCATTAGTTAAAAACAACACACACGGACTTTAAAAGCAACCAATTTCTTTACATTCAGTTGACAAAAACTCTAAGATTCGTAACCACCATACCTTTGTCCACAAGCTCTTGCTCTAACAGTACGAGGAGAGCAGCTTGGCTTGTCTTCCGCACCTTCAACAAAAGTCAAATCTGTTTCCAAAATACACTTCAAAATCAGGCACCTTGGATAGATACTTCCTATGAACAGCAAACATAACAAAGAAAACATTTACCCATTACTTCTGTTAAGGAATATTTAGACTAAAAACAAATGCAGTGTCAATTTTAAGAAATAATTTTAATATTAGGTTGTACATTTGGCAATTATTTTATCCTTTTTTCAATATCCATAATTTCAGACAATCTAAACCCAGAGCCGTGGGCATTTCAAAAAAAAAAAAATATTACTATTCTGCAAATGTCCAGATCTCCCCCTAACCCAAAGATGAAATTCCTGTTTCACCTGGTTATTGCCATCGTTGAGATACCGCACAACCATTGGCAGGATGTATGTGGGCACAGCATTTTCAAAGGTTTCTATGTTTTCCTGACAATACACTGCTATATGGGGCACTTGCTCCATCAACTCGGATCGTACTGTTGGTTCTGAAAAGAATAAAAATTCTATCATTTTCCTGAAACAAAATAAATAAAAAAGGACAGAATAGTGTTGCATAACAGGAAACAGAACACCGACCAAAAAAAATTTTTTAATTAAATGATTCCAAGCATTTTCATTTGAGCCCTAACACTCCTTCAAAGAGAAGAATTCAAAATCTGATATTTGAAGCAAACTTTGATTACTTATTTGTGAAACCCATTTGTTTCCTAAACAGCCAGAACCAGAAATCAGATTAAATTAAGTCAGTCATGATATACAAGTGTCGGTTGAAGCAAGACAGTGACAATGAGTGACTATTGCATAAAACAAAAAATAGGTCAACCATCATTTAAATGATGACAACCACTTACCCGAATCCTCCGAGATTTTGACCATAGCTTTAAGGACGGCATGTGCCTCCTCTTCATTGGTGCCAACTGCTCTGAGCGTGTCCAGCAAGCCTCGGGCAACCATTTGTCTGCCACCATGAACACACATTAACACAAATCAATAACACTCATGTGTGTATCCATGAACATGTTGTTGCAAAAGAACATAACACATTTGGTATAAGTTATCCTGCATAAATTCATTTAACAATTGATTAAATCGCGTTTTCTCCAAGTCCATTGGTTAACATGTCAAAACATTCTAACATATCTTCAGACATTCACAATTACTTTTACCAAAGTGACATCCCATTGTTTTATGAATTTGATTATTCAAAAGAATACCTGTTGAAGATGTTGTCGCTGTCAAGATATTTCTGTAGTCTCTGGAGGGGCGACAATGTGTCATCTGTATCGTCACCAAGTCCATCATCGAAGCCATACCCTACAAACACAGAAAACAACTTGAAACTAGGAACCTAACATATAGCGAAATTTGCAAGACATCCAACCATGAAAGATACTTCTGTAAGGTTAAGAAATATTAACTTAAAAAGACATGTGAAAGCAGTATTATCTACAAGCATGCTTAACTTGTCAGCTAAGACTCCACATTCATCAATAACAGATGCAAAAAATTACAACTTTCGGGGAATCAACCTATCCATTTTTAACTGTACATAGCCAACGACTACAATCCAAAAAGAAATTATGGATACTGCATTTCAATACAAGCGAAAACTTTACTGTGTTCAACCCAATGCTCAGTTCTTGAATCAAACTACTGTTCACAGATATAGGATTCGTGTTCGCATAAGTATTTCAAGAGAAGAAAATTTCTCCCTGCCCCACAAAATCAGGCACAACCAAAGGGTAATCAAGTTGGACATAATTTAGCACAATAGCATCGACCAACTAATTGGTGCATTAAATCATTCTGTATTTAAATAATATGAACATCTGGAATTTATGTATCTATCAAACAAAACCATACCATCGATAAGTAAAACTACGGTTGCCTTGTCACTGAAAGTTTCCCCACAGGTAGCTCAATGAGAACTGAAGCCATGACATTTTGTAAAAGAAAAAACAGGTAGGAAAAGGAAATATCCATCCCCTTATTACATAAAAATATAAAATAAGCGTAATTATTGACCCTTGCAATCACGGTCACTTACAAAGCAATAAATCAGAACGTAATACTTGCGAAAAACAAGGAAAGGTTTAGCCCAACACGTGGTTTACATGGCGCCATGTGCATGGTAAGTCCACGATGTGCGTAGTAATCTTGACAAATTCATCTTGTGTCGTACACTAACAATAATACAAAGTATTTATCAACCCCAACAAAATCACTAACATATATCGCGATATATCTATGTCAAATATACAACTGTCGTTCGTGAAAAAATGCCAAGTCGCGATACTCACCTATGAGAGGAAGGGGAATTTGGCGCGCAAGAAGCCATTGGCCAAACTGTCGATATCGAGAGACCTGACCTACTTTGCGATAACAACGTGCTCTGCTTTCTCACAGCCTTAGTCATTCATGACTCAAGTACACACTAATGCAAACAGCTATCTACAAGTGCATCGCAAAACACTAACTGCTAATATGGTGCAAAAAATGACGGATACCTCATCAACAGTCGGTAATTGAAGCATCAAGCCGCGGCAAGCGAGTGGCGGGAACAGAAATGCAACGCTGAGCCAAGTTCAAAAGGTCGGCGGAAACCCCCGGTCACATGACCCCCACCATCATGGTATCCAAATCTTGGCTTTCGTCACTGTTGTGTTTGAATTGAAGGCCAAATATTCACGTGTTTTCGTGTTTCTACGGTTGACATCTAATACATAGGATACATTAATAGGAAACATAGCATCCTTACGCATAATTTATAAACCATGTGATCTTTGTATTGTTTGATAACAAGTAACGGCGCGAAACGACATGAAAATCCAAGACCGTGGGCACATGCAATTTTACCATCTTCTCTCTGTGTCAAGTATAATGACAGGACATATTAATGATAATAAATTTGTAACTCACCATCGTCTTGGGTATCATCTGAGTCATCAGCATAAAATTCAATATCTGAAACGAAATTAAGGTACGTTAAAAAAGGCGCAAAAGTTCAAATTTTGAGAAACAAAGTAAAGATGTGAGGTGGACTCACCCGCCATGTTGGGGAAAGACCACGAGGTATGTTTTGAGAACTATGATTGGCCAGTTCTTCATAGGGAGGCGCCTCTGATTGGCTGATGGGATTTGTTTTTCTAGTCCCTCACGGAAATAACCGATGATGGCGACGGAAACTACCGATGACTCATGCATCTTACACAAATTGCTCGTATCGTTGTTTGGGTTTCTGAATGAACTGAGCAGTGTATGATAGTAAAAGCGTAGTATTACGGAGAATATCCCCTGTAACACTTCATTTTGTGAAATGGGCACGATTCTACATACCCTTAGCATCAATATCATCCAGATTAGGAACAATGCCTGTGCTTGTTTATCGCATAAACGGACAAGAACTTGTCAACACTGGCCCAGAGAAACAAAGAAAGTTGCTCGTGCGTTTTGACATTGACACGGAAAGATCTTAAAATAGAAACCAGGCAAATCAGTGCAACAACAAAGAAAACCCTCTACACGCGAGTGATATATACGATTGAATTAGTGCAAACTGTTCGGATATGTGAATGTAATATGATTATGAAGTTTCGTTGCTCGTATCAGAGTATTACGTTTGTTTATAAAGCGATGTTTGAACACAAACAAAGGCAATCCCACAACAGCGTCCTATCATTACAATGAGGCCTTCTTGCTAGCACATCTGTACTAATTTTATCACCCAATAGTAAATGAAAATGAATGAAATGCTAAAATTAACAAATAAGATTTTTATAAATTTTTCTTGTCTTTTCCCGAATAATGTTGAGTCTAATATTATGTTAATATAAATTCGCATAATTAGTAAATTTGCATATACTGACACGGCCATGACCTAGAAGTCATGTCGACCTGTGAAATCTTTTGTTTACATTTTTCAATCAAACAATTATATTTGCCATGTGACATTTTCCAATTTTACACATGGGGAAAACTAAACAAAGGTGAATATTCTCAACCAAAATTTAGATGTCAACTCTGTTTTCTAAAGACAAAAATAGGACAACAATGCAACACGCTTTGTTGATAATGACAATGAGCATATACAATCAACACACCTGTAAACGTAATTTTTTTCTACACATAACCTGATGCCATGTGTCAAACTTATTTTGTGTTGTAGAGTTAAAACAACACAGGGTGTAATAATTATTGACAGGAAGATTTGGACCCACGACAGTCACTCGCAAATAAACGATTCCCAACGAGATGCAAAATGAAAAATCCAAATGAATTCAACATACCGTTATTGATACATTCTAGAAGGTTGATCTGCTTACATTTCTTCATCGTGTTCATCCTCATCTCCTCAAAATTACTACACATTGAATGACAAATCAAGAAACGAGCCTACCTCAAGTATATTGCCCCATAGTAAATCCATTGTATTGCTTCCCGCTCTCCTGTGCATCGAACACCTGAAACGGACTTAAAGCTCCACACAGCGGACTTTCCTGACCTACGACTGGTTATAGTCAGTGGTTAACGGTATCGAAGATGATGGCGATTGAAGACCTGTTCTCTGTTTCTTAAAGGCTGCCTTGTGGTTGGCAGCTTTCCTCACCACTGTATCACAAAGGGCTTACATTTGATGAGTGATCGAGGCAGTTGCTACATTGGATATCATTAGGTCAATTATTCTGATATAAAATTTAGTGCATCTTTTTCAAAATGGCTCATATAACACAAAATGCCTGTGTAATAACAATATTGATTTGTACTAGGAGACTATTTTTTGTGAAATTAATTTATCAATTATTTTTTATGTATATTTTTTTTTATCTAATGGTTCAAATCTTTAGGGAATTTATTTTGAGTGCAATATTTTCTTCGCACAAAATGATATAAAATATCACAAATTTAATATACAAATACATGAGCTTATGGTTATTTTGGTTTTATTTGTTTATATTAAATTTTTGTTATCGTTATTATTATTGTTGTTGTTGTTGTTGTTGTGCTGAAGGTGTTTGACACATGCTAATAAAATGTATGACGTCACTTCACGATCGCGAGAAAGGAATCATGACAGTAGGGGAATCAACATAATTTTGCCTCAGGTTTAAAAAAAAAATAAATTTTAAATTAACTGGACATGCTGCATGACATGCACACAAAAATGGCGCCTTCTTTCAGAGAAAAAAGTGGATGTTCGAGCAGTTTTTTAAAATATCCTGTCTCTAGCAAAAGAGTTAATGTGAATTTATACCAGTCTGTTCCTTGGGTAATATTGGCGTATTTGATAGTACCTAGTACTACCCACTTAGGTGTATATTTGATGTGGTTACCGGTTTATTTTAGTATAAATGTAAATTTATGTTTGTATTGTAAATGTAGTTGAAAACATATATTCTATGTACAGGTTTATCTGGTAGTCATCTGGTATATCATATGTGATGTAGTAATACTAGGCATATAGGTATATTTGACCTAGTTCTATATACATGCACATATACATGTAGTATATACAGATATACTTCAAGTACTTCTGTGTGTGTGTGTGTGTGTGTGTGTATTTATATATAATTTGTGATATTTTAATGTGCGTATATAATTTAGTATATGGCTATAGATATATTTAACGTTGGTATAGGATGTGTTGTCAAGGAAACGCTGTTCCTTCTGGGTACCATGCGACTGAACACACCCGACAAAGAGAAACAGGAAAGAAAATATAATGAACATTGTTGATAACAATTGTTGACTTTGATATACCTTAGCCTGGTGTTTTCCACATTTAACACCAATCCCAATGTTAACACCACCCACGACCCTTATCCCCTCCCTAGAACCCTATTACACACATCCAGACCCTTCCCCCACCCCAGACCTAGCCTACACAACCCGGACCCTCCGTCATCCCCGACCCTTCCCCCACCCCAGACCTAACTTACACACCCCGGACCCTCCGTCACCCCCGACCCTACCCCCACTCCAGGCATACTTCCTAACTTACACACCCCGGACCCTCCGTCACCCGCGACCCTACCCCCACTCCAGGCCTACTTCCTAACTTACACACCCCGGACCCTCCGTGATCCCAGACCCTAACCCCACCCCAGACTTTTCTGACCCCCCCCCCCCCCTCTTTGACGCCTTCCCTACGCCCCTCATACCTTTCCCCCCACCGCCATACTTCTCCTACCCACCCTACACCCTCCCCCACCACACGCAGACATTCCACCCCACCCCTATACTTTTCCTACCCACCTAGAAACCTCCCCCGCCATACGCAGACATTCCACCCCACCCCTATACTTTTCCTACCCACCTAGAAACCTCCCCCGCCATACGCAGACATTCCACCCCACCCCTATACTTTTCCTACCCACCTAGAAACCTCCCCCGCCATACGCAGACATTCACCTCACCAACATAATTTCTGTCGGCAAAAATGTTAAAACTGCAGAAGATATAGTCTTATAAACAATGATGAAATGATGTGATGTGAATGGACAGATATGTGGTTGGTCAGGTTTAACCCTGAGAAAAGTAAGTTTATGCATTTTAGTCACAACAATTTTTATCACATGAACTTGTAAAAAAATTTAAACACATGAACTTGATCACGATCACGATCAGTTAGAGCAAGTAAATTCTTACAAACAAAATGGTCCACAATCTTTGTATATGGCTGCAGTCAGCAACACTCTTCAAACTGAAATAAAGGACCCTACTTCATTATCGTTATTCAAAGATAATCCAAGTCCCAGTAAAGGTTCCGCAAGTCTACATTCTGTGTGAAAGACTAGTACAGGTTACAATCATGTGATTCTAAAAGTTAAATGCTTTTCATTATTTTCTTGAATGCCCCAAGTATACCAAATGTTGGCTCTCAATTTCTGAATTCTCAAAAAGTGGTGAGAACAATTTGGTTTGGCAATGTAAACACGTCATAAAGTGTAAATGATGCTTTATTAAAGCAGTCTATAAAATATATTATTGCAGGTAAAATACCCATTATCAGATTTTATTTATTATATATAGTCTCCTATATCATGCTACATTTGTAAATACATTTTCTGTTGCATATGTTTATGATGATGACTTTGATTGATTTAATTCTTGTTTGTTTCATTTTTAGCCACCATCAAATATGACAGTTTACTTGAATCAACTTGCCGATACGTCAATTTGGCCCATCTCTACAGCATTTTCCCTGATAGTTCGTGACAATGGGGAAACGCGGGGAAGAGTATAGATCGTACTACTAAACTATCTGCTCGAAATAAATCGTGTATAAAATTCGACATTTACTCTCCACAACAAATGACTCATGCCGAATCACACGCAAATACTAATTGAATCATCTCATAGTTAGAATAGAATCTACATTTCAACATCGGAAATTGCAATATTATGTTACATGTCACACAGTGAGGTCCCATTCATTTCATCTATTTTCGACGTCGTCGGTGAAAGATGTCGTACAAATTTAGATTTCAATTCAACATCAGGTTTTGTTTATTTTCATCTTTAATAGTTTGTTATTCCAACTGGACCGTCTGAGAGTAGTTCCTTCGCTTGCAGCGCGTGAGGCCAGAGCACCTGCTGGAGTAAGTATGGGGATGACGTTCCAAACGCGCCTGTCCGCTGCTCCGAACTTTGATTGAGCAGATAACATCTAATTACTGTCTGTTCGGGTCGGCCACTTGTCTAAAATAATGTATCCAGCCCCAAAAGTGAAAAGCAAACACTCGAAGAATCCCATTCGTTATACTTCGTCCGTCAACATACAGACTTGGCTATAAGTGGAACCAACTCGAATGTTTCACAAGTGACTTTTTTTTCATTATGCATTTTACAACGAAATGGCCCTTTAATGTAGGACACAGCAGCAATTTTTATCATACATATTTTATCTTTTCCTTCTGTTCGATGTCCCCAATAATATTTATGTTTGGTGGTTGAGGTTTCAACTGATTGTTCAATGTTTCTCCAGGAACCAATACTTCATAATTGACGGATTAATGTTCCTGCAAACAGCATTGCTTTTGCAGAGATTGTTTAATGTCAGTCATGCAGCATATTTTAGCAGAGGTTTGGAATGTCAATCATACAGCCATATTTTAGCAGAGGTTTTGAATGGAAATCATACAGCCATATTTTAGCAGAGGTTTTGAATGTCAATCATGCAGCATATTTTAGCAGAGGTTTTGAATGTCAATCATACAGGCATATTTTAGCAGAGGTTTTTGAATGGCAATCATTCAGCCATATTTTATTAGAGGTTTTTTTAATGTTGAATATGCAGCAATATTTTATCAGCGGTAGTTGAACGTCAATCATGCAGCCATATTTTGTCAGTTTAATGTCAACAATTCCGCAATATTTTATCAGCGGTAGTTGAACGTCAACCATGCAGCCATATTTTATCCGTTTAATGTCAACAATTCCGCAATAAATTATCATAGGTTGTTGAATGTCAATCATGCAGCCATATTTTTATCAGTTTCATGTCAACAGTACCGCAGTATTTTATCAGTGGTTTTTGAACGTCAATCATGCAGCCATATTTTATCTGTGATTGGTTGTATGTGAAATCATGAAGCAATATCTAGTTAGTGATATTTTCATTTGCAACGCTATGCTAAGAAAACATTATTTCCACGTATATAGTATTGGAATATTGAAGTGCAGTGTAGCAATTTGAGTTGATATGTAACCAAACAAGTGTTCTAACATTTTGTGATCAGGAATGTTCTGCCACGCGTCCATCTGCCACAATATGTAATGGTGATTATGTTTCTGGGTCAATAGCCTTCCCTCAGAAATAGGCAGTTCCTATGTATTGGAGTCCATAGCCCATTTCAGCATATATTTCACATATAATTAACCATGTTACTTTTAACCCACACGGATTTCAAGACGATTGGACTGCCAGGCAGTAACAGCGTTCACTCCGACCCCGTGTTTCATAATCTCATAAACATGGCGGCGACTATGCTTGTCCTAAGAGGCGACTAACAGGGTCGGGTGCTCAGGCTGGCTGACTTGGTTGATGCATGTTATCGTATCCCAATTTCGTGGATCCATGCTCATGATGTCAATCACTGGATTGTCGGGTCCAGACTCGCTTATTTACAGACGCCGTCATATATATGGAATATTGCTGAGTGCGGTGTTAAGAGAGTGGAGATATAATAGCCTGGATAATCATGGATGGCTTTTACTCAAGACGTTAGTCTTCAAGAGACTTCAAAGTTCTGTGGTGGTGGCTGATGATGAAAGTGGTACATAACCTTGTTTTACTTCATGCATTCACAATAACAAGGTTGGCGGTTAGACTAACATCTTGTCTCTGAAATGAACATATCGTACAGAAAAAACTGTCGTTCAGTTATCTTATTAATATAAAAATATAATAAAAGGGAGCCCAGTGACTCTTCATTTTCAGATGCAGTAATCTAGACTTGCCAAACATTATAGACTTGCATGGGCTGTATTTGATATATATTTGTATCGGGGTCTGTAAGACAGACTAGTTGGCGGTGTTTGCTCGTTGCGCGTCACACCAGCGTCCGATTCTATTCTAACTTGTATTTTCGCGGGTTCGGGACATATGAAAGTGAAACAGGAATGGGCTGTTGCTTATTAACTCTTACTTTCCACACTGGTTCGTTCAAACGTCCTTTAAGCAACCCCTGCTTGCCCTAAAAGGCGACTATGCTCGTCGTAATAGGCGACTATCGGGATCGGTTGGTCAGGCTCGTTGACTTGGTTGATGCATATCATTGTATCCCAATTGTGTGGATCGATGCTCATGAAATCAATGACTGGATTGTCTGGTCCAACAACAAACAAACAAACAAACAAACGTCCTCTCAGCAGAGTCCCCGCAGAGTCGGTTGTTTCAGTGTGGATTCCATGCGGCAGAATAGGTCCCCAGTACTCAATATATATCGTATGAGCCGACTAAAATGAGGATCGGATGTTTTCAGTGTGTGACCCGGCTTGACGGCGTAGTTTGTTGCTCATGATATCAACCACTTGTTCACCTGACGCAGAGTCAGTTACCTACATGCTGTCATAACACAGATTATTTTTATGCGGCGTAAAAAACATTCACTCACTTATCTCAGACATCGAGGAACACACACACATTATATACTGCTCCCCGACTTGTCTGGTGATTATCAACGCATGAATGTCACCCCGGAATGAATTCACGAATTCTAAAGAACCATCCCAAATACCCAATGCAATGCGACCACCATCTCAGCTATATAATAGTCTGGACAGAGGAGACCCGCAGAGCAGCACGATATACATTCTTACAATATCTACTATGACACAGCACGTAAAAGAAAATCATATGAACAGGCATACACAATAGCGAAGCAAGTCCCAGGCGTGGTATATGATCATGTAATAACAACTAATACTGACGTGTGAATATACGGGGTTGAATGTACAATATTATACACAGTGGCCCGATACTAATGGCCTCCACTCCCCTTGTAAGCCCCTTTGGTGTGGAATGTATAGGGGAGACTTGGTTAATCTGTCCAGGTAACTCAGCCATGCAATGAACAGGAACGTACGTGAAGTACGTGAAGTTCACGGCAGGGTGAGAATGCATCCCCAGCAGACTGCCTTATACACGGGTGCTCATAATGTACTGCTTGAATTGTTATGGTAAAATATATACTTCTGGTGTGTAAATTATATGTAGTAGTGTTGTATATTATAGTATAGTATAGTGGACCGCCTTCGTGGTCTAGTGGTAGAGCGTCCACCCGGAGAGCGGAAGGTCCGGGGTTCAATCCCCGGCCGCGTCATACCAAAATAAGTTGAAAGATGGTACTTGTTGTTACCCTGTCTGGCGCTCGGCATTAAGGGGCTAAAACAAGGACTGGCCGGCTCGGAGTCAGTATACTGTGTCTGAGTGGGGTATTCATGTTAAACTGCGGCATGGTATCTCAGTGAGCTAGCACTATAAATCGGCATCAGTCTGGACTAAAACAAGCAGCCACACAAACACACACACGTACATGCACGTCGCTATATAAGTGCAATAATCTTGGACGCGATTTCACCTCACCTATAGTATAGTGCGATGTGTATTATAGTATAAGAATGTGCCTGAGTTGAAAGGGCGGCAGTCAAAAGCAGTGTCAGGATCTGCTTGTCATTTCATCATGGTTATGACCTCAGTGACTCTTTCAGAAAGAAAATATGTGGAGTTAACAATTGACCTGCCTTTGCATGTGTTTGTGACGGGTGCCACCGGTAGAGCAGGATATGCTCACCTTTTCGCGAACACCACTATGTGATAGTGATTCATAAACACATGCTCTTGATATACCGTCCAGGGCGCTCTCAAAATTAGAAATAGGGGCTCTCATTAGAATATAATTTTGGTGAGATTAAAAATGAGGTTGAAAACTTGTAAATTTGTGGTTAATGCTGACAGCCTGAAATGATGTAAAAGAAGAATCTGTGTGTATTATACACGGCAGATGTATTTTTCCAGAATTTAATTGCCCATAATTAAAGGTGCATCTAACAAACGAGTGCGTATTATACACGAATAAATAAGTCTTGTGTACATTGATCAATCGGAACGGGTGCTAACTGGGATTGTTCACTAGCCAATATATTAGCAAATAACCCCGTGGGCGCTTATTAGAGCGGGGCGCTTATTTCGTCGAATACGGTAGTCGGAATCGTACATTGGACTCTGCTTTTAGCAAATATTTCTTATGATTTCGAAAGGGTTTGTGACTTTTATTTGGATCTCTGATCTAGGACATTCTCCATCATTAGTCTAACACTCCGTGATTCAGTTGAAATATTGTCAAATGCGGCGTTAACGCCAACTCATTGTATCTATATATTATATAGACATTTTACTAATGTGTCACGCGTTATAAACATATACATATATTCTCACTCGTCCTTTGAAACCTGTTCTAGTTTCGGCGTGGCTTGACCTCGGGATTGATGTGACGTCATACGTACACTGACCAGTTCTTGGTTTCCGGCATCGATACCTGGTATTGTGTCCTTCTTTGTTATGTTAATACTGTTATATAGGGTTCATGTGTTCCTATTGTTGCAACTCTCCACCTACCATTGCAGCACCCGGACCAGTGCGTGTCATATACCAGAGATACTGCCAGAGACGGAACATCTTTTAAGTCATTGATTCAATATAAAACAAATATTCTCTATAAGGAGTTGAATATCATATATATTTGAATTCACCCATACTTTCCTGTTTATGACAAGAATATACAAGAATAAAACACAAACTGTCTGACCTACACCTACTGTGCCACGTGAGATCAACGGGAGCCTCACAACGAGGCAGCAGACACACAGACAGACGGATGTAAGGCGGCGTTGTTTTGTAAACATGACCGGACGTGACTGTCGCTGTCCGAGCAATTAACGCTGACAATTAGTGGTGGTTTGTCCAGAGATACTGCTCTGGGACAGGAAGAATCAGATTAAAGACACATAGCCAGGGGCGGTATGCCAATAGATTACAGCTTAACGCATCCTTTCTGCGTGGAGGGAAAAGACTATTGATAAATTGTGTAGATATACAGACGTACCGTCTGAATGATTCGTATTACAGTGTCTAGGGTTCTTATATCTTATATCGCCCGGGGTCAGACAGTCATTGTTGTACTTAGTGAGTAGAATCCTAAGGCAGAAATGTGAATGTGTCCATGGCGGGTAAGGCGAATAAGCAGACACCCTGGGGTATAACTTAATGGCGGATTTGCTGAATGAATACGATTATAGTTAATATTATACATCGCCTTTATATTCACGCGACAAGTGTACTTTCCACTTAATACACCTGTTATATCATTCTGATGAAAGAGTGAGTGAGTGAGTTGGGGTTAACGCCGCTTCTAACCGTATTCCAGTTATATCACGGCGTGTCAGCTTAATGTGGGAGGAAAGCCCGAAGTGATGCAGGTATCAGACGTTTACCACTTCGGTGAAACCCACGAGCACGGGTAGGGTGCTGACAAACCCAGAAACATAATCGGTGAGAACCGGGATTCGAACCCACAATCATAGGTTCCTGGCGTGTCCAAGAATATCGCGGCGTCTTAAACGACTGGGCCACCCGTGCCCCCTCTGATGAAATATGCGAGATGAGGTTAAATGGTGTTAAGCCTCATGGTCAAGTTTATTGCACTTACATACTGACGTTCATGCGGATATTATTCCATATGGACGGAAGTATATATACAAGTATATCATTCTATACAGACTGTTGTTGTTTGTTGTTTAACGCAGCACTCAGCAATATTCTAGCCATATGAAATTATCGAGTCTGGACCAGACAATCCAGTGATTGATCTCATGAGCATCGATCCACGCAAATGGGATACGATGACATGCATCAACCAAGTCGGCGAGCCTGACCACCCAATCCCATTAGTCGCCTCTTACGACAAGCATAGTTGCCTATACAGACTGAAGTATATACAGTGGTATATCATTCTGTACAGACAGAAGTATATACAGTGGTATATCATTCTATACAGACTGAAGTATATACAATAATATATCATTTTATACAGACTGAAGTATATACAGTGGTATATCATTCTATACAGACTGAAGTATATACAGTGGTATATCATTTTATACAGACTGAAGTATATACAGTGGTATATCATTCTATACAGACTGAAGTATATACAATAATATATCATTTTATACAGACTGAAGTATATACAGTGGTATATCATTCTATACAGACTGAAGTATATACAGTGGTATATCATTTTATACAGACTGAAGTATATACAGTGGTATATCATTCTATACAGACTGAAGTATATACAGTGGTATATCATTCTATACAGACTGAAGTATATACAGTGGTATATCATTCTATACAGACTGACGTATATACAGTGGTATATCATTCTATACAGACAGAACTATATACAGTGGTATATCATTCTATACAGACTGAAGTATATACAGTGGTATATCATTTTATACAGACAGTGGTATGTCATTCTATACAGACTGAAGTATATACAGTGGTATATCATTTTATACAGACTGAAGTATATACAGTAATATATCATTTGATACAGACAGAAGTATATACAGTGGTATATCATTCTATACAGACTGAGGTATATACAGTGGTATATCATTTTATACAGACTGAAGTATTTACAGTAATATATCATTTTATACAGACAGAAGTATATACAGTGGTATATCATTATATACAGACAGCAATATATGTACTAGTATATCATTCTATACAGACAGCAATATATGTACTAGTATATCATTCTATACAGACTGAAGTATATACATTGGTATATCATTCTTTACAGACAGGAGGCGGTCGGGTAGCCTAATGGTTAAAGCGTTCGCTCGTAACGTCGAAGACCCGGGTTCGATTCCCGACATGGGTACAATGTGTGAAGCCCATTTCTGGTGTCCCCCGCCGTGATATTGCTGGAATATTGCTGAAAGCGGCGTAAAACCATACTCACTCACTCACTCACTCTTTACAGACAGAAGTATATATACAAGTACATCATTCTATACAGACTGAAATATACACTGGTATATCATTCTATACTCAGAGAAGTATATATACACAAGAAATACCATTAATGGATCGGGAGGTCAGGATCCGTGACTTGTGTAGATAACTCTCAACGAACCTCGACAGTGTGAATCTTTGCTCATACCAATCACTGCCTGATTCAGAGTCGATTATTAACAGACCGCCGTCATATGGCTGGAATATTGCTGAGTGCGGCGTTAAACAAGAAACCAACAACTCGATCTTGACGAGAAATGGGTTACAGAACAACGTGCATTATTTCCTGTAAGGTATTACGATTTTTAAAGTTGTATAGAGGTTCAGGGGCCCTGAAGAACGTAGGCTAAAAATGAAATGACACACACGCACACACCCAATACACATACACCAAAAGCACGCACACATACAACCCCCCCCCCCCCACACACACACACACACATCACACTCACGCGCACATACACCACACACGAACAATACACATACACCAAACGCACGCGCACATCACCCACAACACATACACCACATACACAAACACCACACTCACAACACATACACCACACCACACAACACAATACACACATACATCACCCACAACACACACACACACAATACACCACACGCACAATACTCCACACAACACACAAGCACGAAGACACAACTCTCACATATACCACACACACAATACTCCACACAACACGCACGCACGAAGACACAACACTCACATATACAACACACACGCACGAAGACACAACACTCACATATACCACACACAAAATACTCCAAACAACACACACGCACGAAGACACAACACTCACATATACCACACACACAATACTCCAAACAACACACACGCACGAAGACACAACACTCACATATACCACACACACAATACTCCACACAACACACACGCACGAAGACACAACTCTCACATAAACCACACACACAATACTCCACACAACACGCACGCACACACACACACACTCACGCGCACATACACCAGACACGAACAATACACATACACCAAACGCACGCGCACATCACCCACAACACATACACCACATACACAAACACCACACTCACAACACATACACCACACCACACAACACAATACACACATACATCACCCACAACACACACACACACAATACACCACACGCACAATACTCCACACAACACACAAGCACGAAGACACAACTCTCACATATACCACACACACAATACTCCACACAACACGCACGCACGAAGACACAACACTCACATATACAACACACACGCACGAAGACACAACACTCACATATACCACACACAAAATACTCCAAACAACACACACGCACGAAGACACAACACTCACATATACCACACACACAATACTCCAAACAACACACACGCACGAAGACACAACACTCACATATACCACACACACAATACTCCACACAACACACACGCACGAAGACACAACTCTCACATAAACCACACACACAATACTCCACACAACACGCACGCACACACACACACACTCACGCGCACATACACCAAACACACATACAGCACACACATGCACACATACACCAAACACACACAACACAACACACAATACTCCACACAACACACACGCACGAAGACACAACACTCACATATACCGCACACACCATACTCCACACAACACGCACACACACACTCACGCGCACATACACCAGACACACATACAGCACACACACGCACACACACACCAAACACACACAACACACACGCACACAACACACACACACTTGTTTTTTGTACAACCAGTATCACACATGTCGCGGGTTCATTGCCGGACATCACTATCCAGCCAATAACCAAACCTAAGATGATATACCAATATTCAGTTAGTTGTCGGAGGCGGTGTAACTTAAAGATATTTTGACATATTTCTTATAATTTCCCAGTCTATCCTGAAAGGCCAATATCCGTCACCCCTCTCCCTAACACTGACACTCCCAATCCAGCCAGTCCTCAATGGGGGCTATGACGGTGATGCATATATTACCCTGTACCTAACCTAAATCGTATCGCACAGACCATGCAAGCGCTAACCATGACCTAATCTAGTTGAGAAATCTGTGTCAAGGGTCGACATGGTCTGTGCAACTATTTTGTCCTGAAAATCGTACAGGCTGAGATTTTTGGTTGTTTGGGGTTGGCTCGTGTGACAGTCGTGACATTTGCGTGACGTATCGCCGCATTCTGTCCCAAACACCTTAACAGTTTACAGCAATAGTACTTTACCAGCGCCCTCTAGTGCCCGCCTCGAAAACAGCCGAAGCTGAGGTTGTTGACACGGCTTGTGGTAGCGCATCGCCACTGCGTAGTTGAGCGCTGATCGATATTATCCATCCGGCTATTTTAAGACGCGACCTCATCAATATAATACATATCCTAACCCCGTTAGCCAATCAGATGGAAGGTTTCATTCTGTGTGCTGCGCAGATAACGGGCACGGCGCATAAATGATTCACGTGCATTAATTAACAGACAATGGCCCTCTGTGATTAATTATGACAAATACACAGAATAATTAGTAATGGATATCGACTGTTATGGCTGTTCCGCTCGAGTAGCTATTTTATTTTTCCTGAATCTATTTCTTGTAAGAATCGACATATTAATTTATGACGGTGTCATTATGGGACATTGGCAAGTAGTGTCGAACATTACCCGATGTAAACAAACGGTTCTATAGCCACATATAATTACATACTTTCTGATTGAACATTGTGTACAGCACCGTTCTATTTCCATTTAACCGATGCTGGTAAATAAGGGAGGGATATAATTGTTTTGTAAGATTACTCATGATTAATAAATATTAATCATCCGGTGACTTGACTAATGAAATATGTATTTTAAAAAGGCAACATTTGGTATCTAGTGTACTGCTTCTGCGATACATTCAAATGCCGTGACCAACATTTTATGAGATCATTCCATGTCAAATATAGAATATAGGCCTTTCAGCCAAGGTGCTTACAAAATCTCCGCTGCCTTTATGCACTCTTCTTCATCAGTCAAACACAGTGATATAGAAAAAACAAACGTAACGCAACTTTATCAGCGGAACCTTTTTTAAAGATTTTAATATGTACTTATCAAAGTATTATCCTTTTCTGAACCTGTCTTCAGATATTGCTAATTATATGTTATCAAGAATGTGCTTTGTCGGTATCTCACTATACAGCAAGATCAAATAATACAATGCCATAACAGAAAGTATTTTGCCGCCCCATGTGATTCTGATAATGACGTCAACGCCGTAATGACGTCAAACATGTTATAAAACATATAGCGACCCTGACAGTGGTCCGAGCCAGTCTCTGCGCGAGCAGGACTACGCGGAAATAATATATAAGCAAAGTAGTCATCCTTTCACAAGGTTGGTCGTTACAATACGAAAACTTGTCCTTGAACTGTAAATCATATTCCAGTTGTAGTTTTCTCGTTTTCAGTTGTTTTATATTTAGGCGTGGGTTACAAAACAGTTTGTGCACTCAAACTGTTATAGATGCTCTGTACCAACTGCTTCCGTATCGATCCTTGAATAGCTCACGCGGAAGTGCTTCTTTCCGACGGACTGTTTCTCGCCAAGCTCCGTGGCATTGACAGTCCACTGCGACTGATAGCACTTGACAGGTTACCTAAAAATGTCTGAAAAAAGGGGGAAAAAACGGGGTTGGTTATACGTGTTCAGAGTTGAATATCGTTTTGGAGCTCGGGTTGGAGTAGCGCGATTACTGCTATAACCGAGATTCATCTGTCAGAAGATGTGTGTGGTGTGTTCTGATTGTTTTCTAAATAAATAATGTATTGAGTATGGATTTTTTGTTAAATTTCGGATGTAACAGATTTACGTTCATCGTCTCTAGGAGCTCGTTTTATCCTATGTAATATAATAGCCATCGTGATGTGGTCAGTAAGCATACGGTAAGGGAACTTCAAGTGACCACGGTCATGGGTTAGAGGAAGTTCCATTACACTATCAGTAGTCCTGCACCATGACCGTGGAATATATTTATTTTATGAAAAAATAATCATCTAGAAATGCATACAAAAGCAAGTCTAGCCAGCTCAAGCTAGCTCTGAAATCAGCATAGGGAATTTTTTTATTTTTCGAGTCAAGAAGGATATTGTGTAATATAAGATTTCAGAGACTAAATGTTAGTCTACACTATCAGCAACCCATCCTTGTCGTAAAAAGGCGCTTATGATTGTCGTAAGAGGCGACTAACGGGATCGGGTGGTCAGGATCGCTGACTTGGTTGATGTATGTCATGTATCCCATTTGCGTGACTCGATGCTCATGATGTTAATCACTGGATTGTCTGTTCCAGACGCGATTATTTACAGACCTCCGTCATAAAGCTGGAATATTGCTGAGTGCGGCGTTAAACAACAAACAAAGTGGCCATAGATAATGGTAGAAGGCGTTAAACAACAAACACCACACAACCACCCATCACCAAAGTAACAGGACAAAAGTGGGTCGGGCGGTCAGATTTGGTTGATGGCGTCATCGCGGATTTTGGTCATGCTTTAGTCAAACAACATCCACGCACCAACTCCTAGTGGCTATTCAGAAATAGTGTTAGGTCAAAATTTAACCAACGATGGAATAACAGTTTATATTGTGTATTGAAAAACCTCGTAAACTCGAAAACACGGGGACCGTCCCCATATATCAGATACGCGATAAATAAATCGCAAAGAACAATGAAGAACGAATCAAGGTTTATTTCACCATAAAATATTGTTCATCAGGACGCCATTTCTTGAGACTCGAACATGCGCTCGCAACTTGATAACGTTGTAAATTAGAGGTTATTTTTTTCGAGGGGCGTGTCAAGTGAGTTGTTCCTCATAGATGTAGCCGGGCAACGTAGATAAACAATGGCCGAACGATCGCTTCCAAAAGTGGGAGAGATTTGACAATCGGTATTGTGAGAATAGGTACAGATAATTGACGTGAAAGTTGTGAGAATATGTCGGAAAGATCAAATTTAACCGCCGCCACCCACCCCACCCATGTTCATAAAATGGACGCGCCCGACATTGCCGCAGTCGGATTCTATTCAGGGAGCCAACATTATTTAAATAGGGGTAAATATTAACATCATTAATGAGGCTGTGCATATTTTGAAATCTCATATAAGAAATAAACCACTCGTGGTCTTTGTTTATCGCACAATAAAACACTGCGTGCAAAGGTAATAAACAACTCGGGGTTGCGCCTAGACTTACACAAGTCTCTTGATTATGTAAATAATAAGAACAAGTTATCCCTACAAGAGACTGGATTTTTTTGTACTGTCCACACATCTATCTAGACTTGCTTATCGGAGTATAAAATAATGAAAAGTTAAGGGACGGTGGTTGCTATACCAATCCTGACTACTGCCGGTTTGGATCCGGGGTAGAATAGGTCTTCAGCAACCCATGCTTGCCGTAAAAGGTGACTATGCTTGTTGTAAAAGGCGTCTAACGGGATCTGGTGGCCAGGCTCTCTGACTTGGTTGATGCATGTCATCGTATCCCAACTGTGTGGATTGATGCTCATGATGTCAATCACTACATTGTCTGGTCCAGACTCGATTATTTACAGACATCCATCATATAGCTGGAATATATCTGAAAAACAAACAAACAAATACCGTCGGTTTGATAGTGCTAGCCAACCCACTGAGATACCATCCCATAATTTAGCATGGATACCCCACTCCTACAAAGTAGGCCAAACTCCGAGCAACCAGTCCTTGTTTTGCCCCAGTCTTTTAACGTCGTTTGAAATGACGGGCTTGGGATCGAACCACCGACCTTCCCTCCTAGCAGTCGCTCTATCCATTAGGCCACGGAGGCGTTCTCAAATCACCGATGCTTCTACGTATCAATAATGCCTAAGTCGGATAGTATTGGGCTTTTTTAAAACACTCGCACAATGTCCCATAGTCCTGCACCATGACCGTGGAATATATTTCTTTTACGGAGAAAAAAATAAATCTAGAAATGCATACAAAAGCAAGTCTAGCCAGCTCAAGCTAGCTCTATTCCACAATCAGCATAGGGAATTTTTTAAATTTTTAGAGTCAAGAAGCATATTGTGTAATATAAGATTTCAGAGACTAAATGTTAGTCTAAATGTCCCATTTTGGTTCGATTTATTGATAGTACTTCATATTCAAGGACTGGTTTTAACATATGCGCCAAGATATCTGTGCACAGGTGGCCGGAAGCGCTACCCGGCATGTCAACTGATAAGGTGATTCGCGTCAAGCTTTAATCGCTCTCACTACCGTCATCAAAGAAAATATGGTACCGTCGCATTCCTACCGCAAACCCTCCGACCAGCACCACTCCTTACCATGCTATAGTCTGTCTCATAGTCCCTGAACCATGTTATTTTCCCTTCCACCCAGGCCTTACTGTAATGCTATACGGCCGGCTCTACGTGAAGCAAGTCTAGAAACTAGCATCTGAAACTCCCATCTCACTGCGGCTCCTCTACTGATCAATTGTGGTTGCTTGTTTCTATTAAAAAAAAATAATTCAGAGACTAAGCGTTAGTCTTCTCGTCATGTGTTCGGTTAAGCAATAGGCACGTCTGACAAATCAGTGACTTGATGTAGGAGCAATGTCTCACTTCGTGCAGAAGCAGAATTATTTTATAACGAGTGTTTATTGCAAGTGTCACGAGCGAACGCTTTAACCACTAAGTTATTGTCCCTCTACGGGTCTATTTAGAGGTATTGCTGATTAAAGGGCGAAAAAACCCACTCAGTTACACAGCACTTCATGACCCTTGCGGGGGCACGGGTGGCCCAGTCGTCTAAAGCGCCGCGTCCCTTGGGTATGTCCAGAAACCTATTATTGTGGGTTCGAATCCCGGTTCGCCCCGATTATGTTTCTAGGTTTGTCAGCATCATACCCGTGCTCGTGGGTTTCACCGAAGTGGTAAACGTCTGAGATCTGCATCACTTCGGGCTTTCCTCCCACATTAAGCTGACACGCCGCGATATAACTGGAATACTGTTAAAAGCGGTATGGTGCTGACAAACCTAGAAACATAATTGGGGCGAACCGGGATTCGAACCCACAATCATGGGTTTCTGGCGTGCCCAAGGGACGCAACTCTGCACTCTTTGAACCAAATACAAAACCAGGCAGCATAATTCTGCAGGCATCAAAGTGACTAGGTAATCTCTGTTGTTGAAAATGGGCATAACTGGTGACATCGCTTTGTTTGGTTTGTTGTTTAACTCCGCACTCAACAATAGTCCAGCTATATGACGTCTGTCTGTAAATAATCGAGTCTGGACCAGACCGTCCAGTGATTGACATCATGAGTATCGATCCACGCAACTGGGATACGATGACATGTATCAACCGAGTCAGGGAGCCTGACCACCCGATCCCGTTAGTGTCCTCTTACGACAAGCATAGTCGCCATTTACGGCAAGCATGGGTTGCTATAGACCTATTCTACTAAAACCATCCACAATAAGCTGACCCGCTGTGGTATAACTGTTCTAAGTGGCCTTAAACTCACCCACTCACTCTTCTGGGGAAACTACCTTCTTCTGCTATTAACATTTCATCAGGTACATACATCTATATGAAATAAACATCCTTTATATACATTTCCAAAATATACACGCAATTTGGGATGTATGAAAATATAGAACGGGTGGTGCTTTACTTTTTACCAGGTGCATATATACTGACGGGAAAAAGAAAGTATACATCCGTATTTGATGGTGGCTAGAAAGGAACCCAAACAGAGTATTTCAATGGCGGTATATTTGAGTGTCATAGTTCTTTTTGGACAAAGTTTGAGGTGTTTCGGCGTCTGTTGCCAGCCTTGTATAACGTTTTGAAAACGTTTGTATTTTTTTGGTCAGTATATACTTTCTTTTGCCCAGAAGTTCATGTGACAGCAATGAAAAAATCTACCCACGATTTGTTAAAACAATATATTTCTTGACACTCGCATATTTCCAGTTTTCGAATCAAATCCCCGACCCCGGAATCCCAGGTATGTCTCTTAATGTACTTGAAAGGTGCGAAACGGCCCACGCGTGTGTCTCCACCACGTCAACACACAATATTTGTCTTGCCCGGCCTGACGGCGTCCAAGCCACAATCTCGACCGCTCGCCCCTGCGTTCTGTTGTCTCAGCAAATTTGGCACGCGGAGTCATACACAGTTTAAACTCGCTAACTTTCAGATTGAACCTGGCTTTCTTTTGGAAACCACAGTCCACACAAACAATTTAGCATCAAATTACAATCATAATCTTTTAGTGAATATAGCTTGGAAACACAAGGGGGTATTTTGATGTTTAAGCAGTCATTACGTTTGAGAAATGGGATTAATGGTTTTAAAATGACCAACCGTAATTTACTTTAAAGGGGGGCTACAGGCTGTAGGATACATAAATCCAGGACGAGGCGTTGTAAGTAGTTCCTTGTGTGCACTGATACATTGTATCTATGTTATTACTGTTTTAAGGGCACCCGTGAAGATCCGGGAAGGAATAGGTCTTCAGCAACCCATGCTTGCCGTAAAAGGCGAATATGCTTGTCGTAAGAGGCCACTAACGGGATCCGGTGGCCAGGCTCGCTGACTTGGTTGATGCCTGTCATCGTATCCCAATTGTGTGGATCGATGCTCATGATGTCAATCACTGGATGTCTGTTCCAGACTCGATTATTTACAGACCGCCGTCATGTAGCTGAAATATATCTGAGTGCTGCGTTAAACAACCAACAAACAACAACCCCCTCACCTATCTACCCGACAAGGAAGTCGTTCTGTGGCCAAGGCTGTGAGTTTGTCTTCGTTGCGTGGGCTTGTATTATCTGTCACAGGTTCAGTATGAAGAACAATATCTTATCGCGTATAGCTAGTGTCACGGATCAGCTTCCTCGAACTAAAACTAATCCACATGTTTTATTCTAATGTTCCCCTTGATGACCTTATTTGGGTAATCCGATCGAAGCTCGTGCTGGTGATCGTCATAACCTTGAGGAAAGTCATGAATATCTGTGATCAGGTTGTTTCCGGCCATGTTTGAATTTCTCAAAATCTTGATCTTGGAGATATCCCTAACACTGTGTATATATGCGATACCATTAATGGGGTTTTTAATTTTTCAATATCATTGCACCTATATAGCGATGAGCGTGTGTGTGTGTGTGTGTGTGTGTGTGTGTGTGTGTCTGCTTGTACTAGTCCCCAGTATGGGTGGACTATTGCTCGGTGCGGCGTTAAACAACAAACAAATAAATAATAGTCCGGACTGATGCCGATTTATAGTGCTAGCCCTCTGAGATACCATGTGGCATAGTCCTGCACTATGACCGTGGAATATATTTATTTTATTAAAAAAAACATAATCTAGAAATGCATACAAAAGCAAGTCTAGCCAGCTCAAGCTAGCTCTATTCCACATAGGGATTATTATTTTATTTTTAGAGTCAAGAAGGATATTGTGTAATATAAGATTTCAGAGACTAAATGTTAGTCTACCATGTGGCAGTTTAAGACGAGACACAGTTTACTGACTCCGATCGTACTAATCTCGCTTGTACTAATCCGGACTAATGCCGACTTTATCGCGCCGGGATACCATGCCGCAACTTAACATGGATACCCAACTCGGACACAGATTACTGACTCCGAGCCGACCAGTCCTTCTCTTAAAGAGGGTAACAGTACCATCTTCGGGTATGACGCGGTCAGGGGAGATAACTCGAGCCTAAGGCTGTTAAAACCCACTGTGTGTTTACCGAAATCTTTTTTTTTTTTTTTTTATACAATCATGTAAACAGCCATGCAGTCTGTGTTTGTGTTTTAAACATATTTTATTGACATATATGGTCAACGGGATTGGGCAAAAGTTATCCAACTTAGGTGGTGCAGTGTATGCGCTCCTATAGTTCTTGTATCGAACAGTGTAACACAAAGATCACTTCTGTTGCCGACTCTTATATGTTACTGTCATTGTGGCGTTTAAAGCGGATGTTTTAAAATAAAACCACGCCAGCAATTCACTCCTGTGCTGTGGCCATTCTTTCTTCCATGTCACATCAGATGGTACTTCAGGAGATAAAATCCCCACTTGAGATCAAACGCTATACCGCCGACCACAGGGAGCCAATCAAAGGTCGTCTTACAGTGACAACCTTCATCCGGGACTGCCGCGTGTATAATCTTTGAGAGTGTGTGGGTGAGTATGGTTTTACGCCGCTTTTAGCAATATTCCAGCAATATCACGGCGGGGGTCACCAGAAATGGGCTTCACACATTGTATCCATGTCGGGAATCGAACCCAGGTCTTCGGCGTGACGAGCGAACGCTTTAACCACTAGGCTACCCGACCGCCCCTATAATCATTGTGATGATACCAGGTAGGCTATTGTACGGAAGCCTTTTAGGGCCATTTGTTTGATTTTTGTTGTTATTGTTTTCTTGCAACTTCTAGTTATTATCTTGAAATGTTTGCCTCTTACGACAAAGATAGTCGCCTCTTACGGCAAGCATGGGGCCCGTAAAGATCCAGGTTAGAATAGGTCTTCAGCAACCCATGCTTGCCGTAAATGGCAACCATGCTTGTCGTAAGAGGCGACTAACGGGGTCCGGTCGTCAGGCTCGCTGACTTGGTTGCTGAATGTCGTCGTATCCCAATTGCGTGGATAGATGCTCATGATGTCAATCACTGGATTGTCTGTTCCAGACTCGATTATATACAGACCGCCGTCATATATAATATTGCTGAGTGTGGCATTAAACAACAAACAAACAAACGGCAAGCATGGGTTGCAGAAGACCTATTGTATCCCGGATATTCACGGGTCAGAATAACAAGGGAGGTTGGCGGTGTTTGCTGGTTGCGGTAACACCAGCGTTCGATTCTGATGGGTACAATGCGAGAAGCGCACTACATCATGAAATTTATCATGAAAAATAAACATCACTCTAACACAACGGAAACACATTCGTTCATTATTATCATTTACAAATTCGCCTGCCAATTTACTAGTCGTGACAGTGGCGCCCGTGAACCATATGTCGAATAATTGTGATAAAGTCGGCAACAACCCAGATAGGCGGCCATGCATTCCACTCGGAACATAATCTGTCAAACGAGACACAGCTTACAAACAGTCGCGAGACAGTGGTGGGTATTTTTATCACTGACAGTCTCGTTTGTTTCACTGCCTCTTGTTATCTACGAGGAAATAATTCTCCTGGCTTGGGCTGGGCACAGTGATGTCATTGGAGAGATGCGAGGTCAAAGGTCACAAGCCAAGGCTGGAAATACGGAAGTGTTAGTATGTTAGTAGGTCAACCCACATCCGCTGCTTCATGGTGGACCAAAGCGGGGGAGGAGAACAGAATAGCTGTGACGTCACAAGATCCCAACCGTGCCCTGATGACATTCGCGCCTCGGAACCCGGATTAACTTCGCTTGTTTACCTATCTACATATAGAACCATTTATACATTTTATACCTATGCATATTCCACCAACCAACACACACATTATCAATAATTTGTGACGTTTTCCTTTTTTAAAGTTATTTGAGTAAATGTGGGAAATATTATTGCTTGACTGTGAAATATGCAAGCACATTTTCATCAGTGATTGCAAGTCGAATGTAGCCCAACCTTGCAGCCTCAAAAATAAATAGGGTGATAAGTAAATAAAAAATCTATTGAATTAAATACAACTGCTTTCGTTAGAAGCGCACGAAATAGTCGGCTAACCTCGTCAGCTTCCGCAAAGATTTCCCGAAAAGACGAACGAACAATGCCGGAAATGTGATAACTTCTCACGGGGGTACTCGCGACATATTAGGAAACCAAAACTGAAAATTAAACAGAGGGTCCGATCATATGATATTAAATTTGTTTCGCATTTTCGTCGGAAAACACGGATGTTTGCCACCAAACTCGCAGAAAATAACACTGAATATTATGCAGAATATTATATTATAACGTCAAATGTTGAAAAAGTACATTTGGAGACAGTGTTACTTGTAGATTAATATTCAAATATTTATTTCATTTTTTATTTAATATTATACTGGTTTTACTTTCTATTTCCACATCTAGCCATATTTTGTGTGAAGAATGAAGACAGGTAGTTCACTTTAGGATTGTTTTAATCATCTGGATTATTCATTGGGATCGATACCCATTAATCACGACCGATGACGCACAGCATTGCACTATAAGGAACAGGAAACTTGTATACGGTATACCACATTGAGCGATTCTTTTAGAGAATACCCGAAGACGTAAATGAATGTATAAATACTGGACCAAAAAAAGTTAAGGATAATGACTATCCCCATTATTGTTCATGATCCCTAACTTTGTTTGTACAGTATAGTATGTATAGCCGTATAAGGACATGGTTGTAACGCTGCTGCTAGTATGTTGGTAGCCGTGATTTTACTAACAGGAGTTAGTGAGTGAGTTTGGTTTTACGCCACTTTTAGCAATATTCCAGCAATATCACGGCGGGGGTCACCAGAAATGGGCTTCACACATTGTACCCATGTCGGGAATCGAACCCGGGTCTTCGGCGTGACGAGCGAACGCCTTAACCACTAGGCTACCCGATCGCCCTTAACTAACAAGGAAGCACGTTTAAATTCCAGTCACCTGAATTCGTAAATGCCACTTGGAAAGGACGGAACTTCTCTCGTCACAATCATTAACCTTGATTATTGAACAATTTCACGAAATATGTGTGTCGCCAGCGGGATTCGAACACCGGAATTCGCACCGAATGTGTAGATATCCTCATGGGGACTTGTAAGAAATGATAACGATATGACATTATTTTACACCAAGATCAATAGTTAATTCTTTTAGAACGGGGATATTTGTGGTTTGTTCAGTGTGTTATTTTATTCTTTCAACGTATTTGTGATGTGGTAGCTTTTCGTAAGAAATATTCTATTCTTGATCCGGGCTATGTTTTTTTCATAATATGACATGGGACACAATATTTAGGTGATTGATCAATGTGCTCGAGCCGGTCCAATACGAATTGTATGTTTTTCCCGTGACAGTCGCTAAAGAGCATGATGCACGTGCGAAAGGCTCAGGGAACGTATATCACGTGCATCACGCAGGGGCAACTTACAGAATGTTCCCACAGTTCTTTAAAATGTTTGTAAATACGGTTAAAAATGTTGTTTAAACATTGATGGTGCCATATGGCTATTTGAATGAATGTTGGCCATGGTCTTAATAAGTCAGACCACCAGGATCGAGTGTTTGAATGGACTAGGAGATCCTCGTGGTCGAACCGATACTAAAACAGTTGTTATGCGCCATGATGCTGTGCTTTTACTCAGTCCCAGTAGAGAAGTTAATTACAGCCATTTATGAAGTTTAGACATTGTCTGGGTGTAAACTTGGCAGAGTTGACTCCCTTTCGCCACCAAGAAACCTGTGGTTATGGGTTCGCATGCCGATTCGTATGGAAGCTTTTAGGGCCATTTGCCTTTTATATTTTTCTTGAAATTTTAATAAAATAACGTGAAATTTCAAGGTACATAAATTGAAATTCCAAGATAATGAATTGAAATATCAAGATAATTAGTTGAAATTTCAAGATATTAACTTAAAATTTCAATTTATTATCTTGAAATTTCAAGTTAGTATTTTCCTTACAATTTCAACATAACATCTTGAAATTTGAAGTTAGTATCTTGAAATTTCAACTTAGCATCTTGAAATTTCAACATAGCATCTTATAAATTTAAAAAAAACCCAAAACAAATGGCCTTAAAAGGCTTCCGTACATTCACCCTTATGATGCTGTATAAGTTTTGGGCAAAAGTTAGATTTTTATATGTTATAAGCAGGCAATTAATGTTGGGTTTAAATGACAAATGGGGATTTGAAGCAAATATGCTTGGTCCACTCTCGGTCACAAACCAAGCTCCTCTCCAAGGCGGATATGTTCTCATCACATGTTTGTTGTTGTTTAGCAACATTTGAGTTGTATGGCAGCGGTGCGTAAATAATCGAGTCTGGACCTGACAATCCAGTGATTGACATCATGAGCATCGATCCACGCAACAGGGATACGAAGACATGCATCAACCAAGTCAGCGAGCCTGACCACCCGATCCCATTAGTAGTCTCTCACGGCAAGCATAGTCATCTGTTACCTCTGACAACAAGCATGGGTTGTCTCATTAGATGTCAGGTCAGGTCAGTGTGTGAGTCCAAATAGAATCAATATATGATAAGGTAATCAGATACATAAAGAGCAGTGTACTATTTCAGATGATTAGTAAAATGATAGCATAAACTAGCTTCATCCGGACATTCTGGACCGCTGAAACACTGGCCTCAGGTTTCATGAGTGTAGTGGCAACTGGGTAGTTGTAGATGTCGTTGTGGCATAGCTGCTGCTCTGGCTTGCCGTAGAGGTAGTCGTGGTTGTTATTGAAGATTTGGTGCTGTGGTAGTTATAGCCATGTAGCCGTATTAGTAGCCATAGTCTTCAGCAACTCCACGCTTGCTGTAAAAGGCGACTATGCTTGTCGCAAGAGGCGACTAACGGGATCGGGTGGTCAGGCTCGCTGACTTGGTTGATGCGCGTCATCGTATCCCAATTGCGTGGATCGATGCTCATGATGTTAATCACTGGATTGTCAGGTCCAGACTCGATTATTTACAGACATCCGTCATATAGCTGGAATATTACAAACAAAATAGCCATTGATAGTGGTAGACGGGTTTTGTTTGTTTGTTTGTTTGTTTGTTGTTTAACGCCGCACTCAGCAATATTCCACCAACATGACTTTAGGCGTCCCAAGTTACCGAGACATAACTGACAATGACGTTAATCCATATTCACTAACCCACTAATTAATTTCTTCTCATGATCTGCTGTTCCTTGCGTGGAGTCCGAGGCAGAATGCGTGTCTTTTATGGAGCTGAAATTCGCTGTGCGCTGAGTTGCGTCCCTTGGGTACACCAGAACCCTAAGACCGCGGGCTCGAATTCCCAGTTAGCTTTCTATTTTTGTTTCATCGAAGTGGTAAACGGCGTCTGAATCCTGCATGACTTGGGGCTTTCCTCCCACATCAAGCGAACGCTTAGTGAGGTGAAAGAAATACTGTCCACAGCAGCCGACTCACCCCATGCTTGTGGTAAGGGTTTAACTTCGCTTTTAACAGTATTCCAGTTATATCACGGCGTGTCAGCTTAATGTGGGAGGAAAGCCCGAAATGATGCAATTGTCGGACGTTTACCACTTCGGTGAAACCCACCAGAACGGGTATGGTGCTGACAAACCTTAAACATAATCGGGTCGAGCCGGGATTCGAACCCACAATCATAGGTTTCTGGTGTAACCAAGGGACGCAACTCTACACAGCGAATTACGGCGCCTTAGACGACTGGGCGCCCGTGCCCCGTGTTTTGCCTTAACCAGACTCGATCATAAACGGGTAGTCCTGCGGCGTTCAACAACATTTGCTCGTTCATATATCCCGGACCCTCTGTCAACTGTGACCAAGATATTTGAATATACATGACAACCTAACCCTTTCTAAATCTGACAAAAATACGAAGCGTAAAACAATGAAGGAATAAGTCGCCGATCGCTTCCTTAAACAGATCGGATTACACTGGAGGTCAGGCTCTATGGGCTGAACATATGTTTAACCAGATTCCATTATATATACCAGTAACTGGCCTCTGGTTTAACGGGGCAGATTAATTCGTGTTTCATAAACCCATGAAGGTAGCCTCCAACATAAGTATTAGCAATTAAGCGGGATTAGTATAGTCTGTCAAAACCAGGGATAGGGATTCGTTCATCCAGCCTACGTAGAGTGCGAGAGGAGAACCTGTGACGACTTACAGTATTACGGTAAGGAATATCGACGGGAACACACAGTGACTCGTGTGTCGGGGAGCAAATTCTTCGTCTCTTCACAATGAAAGGGAACTAACTCCGTTTGCTACCTGTTGAGATTTAAAATACACATAGTTTTGAAAGATAGTTTGACACCATACCTTTATGTCAGTAAACTAACGCCTAGTCATTGAAACCATTTCTTTAGAATAATTATAAGTTTTTTCTTCGAAAGAATCTTTCCTCTTCTGCTGTTTAGGCAATGAAAACATTCTATAAAATATTTTTCTTTTCTTCGAAAGAACCTTTCCTCTTTTGCTGGAATCAAGAAAACTAGACTTGGTTAGTTTGATCTAGACTTGCCTGGGCTTTTAGTGAAAAACATACCTAAAAAATATAAATTCCAGTCATGGCCAGGACTAGTATGTCAGCCATAGGGCTACAAGGCCTGGTAAAACACCAAGTGTTCTCTGGCAGGGAATACTAATCTATAGAATTATGGTTTAAGGCTAAATGGTTCTTTTCCCATATACTTGTATGATTCTCAACATATGAAATGTATTTCTTAAGATGTAATGTTCCTGACAACAATCCTGTGTCAGGCTATGGTGTGTGCTATGTACATTGTTATATGTCTGTCAGCAATATTACCACTGTATCAGGACAGCAAAAATAACAGAGCCTGGGCCAGGCAAACATGGGGTTGATAGCATGAGCAACATGCTGTTTGGGAACTATGACACAAGCTCAGCCATGTCACACATGTAACCACACAAGCATGTCAACTCTCACAACAATCAAGCCCTTGAAGCTATACTGTATTCTCCAATTACTATGACCTTCAGAGTGAGTGAGTGAGTATGGCTTTACGCCACTTTTAGCAATATTCCAGCATTATCACTGCAGGGGACACCAGAAATGGTCTTCACACATTGTACCCATGTCGGGAATCGAACCCGGGTCTTCAGGGTGACGAGCAAACGCTTTAACCACTAGGCTACCCGGCCGCCCCTCTGACCTTCAGAAGCGTTGTTATGATAGGACAGACTCATAAATCTAAGTGTCTGACACATATCCCATTTTCAACATCTGCCAGCACAAAGGTTCTTCTTCTTCCAGCGTGGACGATCTTTGTCCTAAATCACAGCAAGACAACAACTCCATTGATATGAAAGAATTGTTTTAATCAGAAGTATGTATGGTACAAAGGTGTCGAGTGATGCAACACGGCTGACTGTACTATGTACATCGTATGGACACATGATATACAATGAGTATAGACAAGCAGGACGTCAGCAGCAAGAACAAGGAAGTCACTTGGAAGGGACCCCGGAACTCTGGAATATATACCTGTACAAATACCTGGTCCTCATTCCACCTTACACTGTGACATAGTCCAACAGACTGCAGTATTCTCTACATAACCTACCCTCTTATTTGTCAATGTCTAATGCCCTGTCCTCAGACATTTGTAGAGCAATGACTTCTGTTTCCTAACACAAAGGAACAGCATCTAAGAGTATTCTGTGGAATGTGGCCTAGATACAATGACCCTGTTCTGTGTTAAAACAAAAAATTTAAACTGTGCAGCGATAGAAACTAGAAGTTTTAGCCCACTAGTTCTTATAATGATAACATATAGCAAAACCCTAAAAAAGGGAAATTTCTACTAGTCCTAAGGATACCTTAACTATTGGACAGTTTGGCAAAGGACTATTGGACCAGTGCCAATTTCTAACGCTGCTGTGTAATATATTACTCCACTTTTGATAAGGACATTTTTTCATCTTTCCATGATGCACAAAACAAATTCTCATGTCAAGTGTATATCTAAGTAGAATGACATATCTGACTATCCCTATGAAAACTAGAGTAGTATATGTCTCTCTCCAATACTATCATGAATGCTGGTAGCTACCAATTTATGTTCTACATAGAAAAAGTTCCCAGGGAGAGATCAGGTCCATAACTAGGGATGGTTATCTGAACACACCCTGGAGAGAAATCTGGGGGGATACCTTCCATATAAACTGAGGAACTCTCTCATTTAGGGTAACTGTTGTGTTACTTTGTGAAAATAAATACAGGAGACTGTGACACACTTCATGTGACTCCTTAAGGGTTCGTTCATGTAACCAGTAATATTCATTTTCATACTGTATGATACAGAATCTTTACTTAGTCAGTACTTCAAAGGATGCAAGGATAGAGATCCAAATATATTGTTGTTTTTTTACTTGTGGGGGGAAGGAGAAAGAGAGAAAATTTAAAAAAACATAGCATCCAGCAAATTGGTTTTTTTTTGTGTTGTGAGAACAAAAAATGAATTTCAAGGATTTGGGGGTGCTGATTTTATAAATAAGAAAAGAATATCCCAGGCCCCTAACAGAATATCCAACGGCTGTCCCCTTATACATTGCATTCACATTTTATTTGGTAACTGATATTTTATGTTACAGCATGGGCGAAATGACAGTCGTATTGATACAATGTATAAGTTGGCCCAAGACAATGTTCACAAAGCAAGCTAAGCACTATGACTACCAGAAGGTGATACCCATTGCAACTCATCTGCCTTGTGGATCCTGACCTTGACTGACTGACTGACAGTTTTTGGCTGCAGACAAACAGAACTCACTGTACCCATCGCTGTCAGTTGGAGTGAGTGAGTTGGGTTCTGTGATATGTCAGCACATTCTCATTAAAACCAGATCTCAGTTCTCACTACCACCAGAGGTGCAGCGGCAGCAAGCACGAAGATCTGATTTTAATGAGATTGATGTCAGCACGTCACCTTGATGTGGGAGCAAAGCCTGAAGTGATGCAAAAACAAGACCCTACTGTCCCAGGGAAACTGGGGCTCATATCCTCTCCCAGGAAAATTCTGTTCCAATGCCTAACTTAACCAAGAAACTCGGACCTGACTTTCCCAGAGCAATCTGGTGTCTTCATAGGCTTTCTGACTGTGAACATTTTCGTAAACTTGATTTTTTTCTGTTCCAACAAAACTTAGGTCTTGACAAACCTGGGACTTGATCAGATAGCCCTGTGAATCTTTGGGCCAGAATTTCCCATCAGACAATATTCCTTTATTGTCTCTTCCATGTGAGTTGGAGAACAACAATCTAGACACAAGCGAGATAATACAGCAGATAAACATCATTCCTGCTGGCAGACAAAACTGATACAAGGTCAAAAGAACAAGGTTATATACTGCTCAAAAGAAGCTAAGGATCACTCATTTTTTTCATATTACTATAGTTACTCTGTCATGGCTGGTGGGTATTGCAACTCAACCTTCCCATTGTGGGTGTGCCTTAACTTATTTTGAGTAGCATAAATAAAGTATCCATTATAAGTATACAGCAATTTCCATATAAACAATGATGATGATCTTACCTTTGAAAGTATGTGTTACAGTGCAAATTTCAAAACAACATTCCCTTTATAAACAGATAAAAAAGTACAATTTAATTGTGTATCACTGCAGTATTCATCTTCCCGAGGCAAGAGAGTTAACTGACTTTACAAGTCCAGTTTCCACCTTTGTCCATTTGGCTGGAATTCTGGAGTTATATTTTGGCTGGACGAGTCTATGCATAGTCCAATCAAAATCGCGCAACAAACTAGGTTTTTATCAAGGTGCTCAAATGATTTGATGAAATTCGCGAGGTAAGGCCTGTTTTATTACAATATAGATGTTGATTATTGATCAGATCATCTTGACTGGGGACCGCCATTTTCTTTGAAGCAAATGCAAGTGATATGAGAAGTGGAATCTGATTGGTCAATAGAAGGGAGATTACTCATAATGGCCACGTAATGGTGCTAAGATCGAGCCTGGAAATTCCAGCATAGTTCAGCAAGAGTGGAAACTGGACTTTTAAAGTCGGTTAACTCCCTTGCCTTGGGAAGATGTGCCAAATTTTGATCGAGTAGAGTTCCTGAGACAGGCTGGTTTCTAGAAAGGTCTGACTGACAAAAAAATAATTAGAATCAATACAACTGAGGCTTACAGTAGTGTAATTATCAAGCTTCCCAATTTGGGGTCCTAAAAGATTAGAAAATGCATCGTTTGTTCACAGTTTAATCTAGAACATCCATATTTAGCAAGTACCACATGGATGATGATGGAATGATTCTCATGTCAATAAATTCAATATCACACAGTCAATATCCAAATACATCATGTGCAGTCTATAGTGCAATTTATCACACAGTTAATATCGCAACATATTCCATACGTCACAATCATTCAGTTTTACTGGTACTGTTCGGAAACTGACACAATCATGGACACTAGCAAACAGTTGCAAGGTAGCCAGCATCGAGAGTTATGTTATATGGGTGTGGTTTATTCGCAGAGAATGTGTCAATTACCATCATACCAACTGAAGACATCAAAAAAGTACAATGAACCTGATGACATATTAGCTACAATCAAATGAAACTTTTGCAAATCATACATTTTCCCTTGTAAGCATATCTGGTCGGGATGGGGGTAAAAAAAAGAGGATGGTTTTGTAATAGTGAAGGTGGGAAGGGGTTTGGGGGCGCCAGATGGATGAAGAGAATGGTTTGAAAGGGAAGATGGGTGGGGTTTGGGGTGGCATTTAAGAGTGAGAGAGATTGGTTTAATGCCTCTATGTTTTGTTTGTTTGTTGTTTAACGCCGCACTCAGCAATATTCCAGCTATATGACGGCGGTCTGTAAATAATCCATAATTGACATCATGAGCTTCGATCAACGCAATTGGGATATGAACACTATTTCGGTTATACCACGGCGTGTCAGCTTCAAGTGGGTAAAAAAAGTAATTCAAGTCTCAGACGTTTACCACTTTGGTGAAACCCACAAGCATGGTATGGTCCTGACAAACCTAGAAACATAATCGGGGCAAATCTGGGATTCAAACACATGTTAATAGTTGGCTGCTTCCCGAAGGGGACACAACTCTGCACAGTACCATAGACTCTGCCACCCTTGAACCCACAGGTGAAATAATTGGTAAGATGGTTGGGTGTGGAGCAGGCAGGTGGAAAGAAGAAATTGGAAAGATGGAGGAATTGAGGATGTTTGAAGATGAAGCACTTTGTGTTTGTGAGGAGGACGTTGCCAATGCTACAGTGCTATCCCCGGATACTTCACCTCTACAGCCTCTTTGTAGCACTGTAAAGTAACCTTCACACATTTACTGACAAATGCTATGTTCAAGGTATTTCTAATCCTGCAGAACGATGCTGACTGGCAGAAAAGTTTCACCCAGTGTAAGGTCAACCATACATCTGTAATAAGCAGCAGTGTGTGCCAACCAGCAGCCAACACAGGACAATCAGCATAATACACTTCACTCTATATATACAGTGGAGCCTCATTTCTTCTCACTTTGCTCACAAAAGGTGAGGGAGTGAGTGAGTTGGGTTTAACGACGCTTTGAACAGTATTCCAGTTATATCGCGTCGTGTCAGCTTAATGGGGGAGGAAAGCCCGAAGTGATGCAGGTCTCAGACGTTTACCACTTCGGTGAAACCCACGAGCACGGGTAGGGTGCTGACAAACCTAGAAACATAATCAGGGCAAACCAGGATTCGAACCCACAATCATAGGTTTCTGGCGTGCCCAAGGGACACAACTCTGCACAGCAAATTCCAGCGCCTTAGACAACTGGGCCACCCGTGCCCCCCCACCAAAGATGAAAATAACTGCTTCAAAGGCTACTGCTCCAAGTCTGGGAGTCCTCCATGTCTGTCCATTCAGAAATCTATTTATTTGAGGAAACTAAACTCTCTGGATGAAGAAAGTGTGTGTCACACAGTACTGCATGTTTACTTATCACCATAAAAAAACAACATGAGGGAGGTAGAAATGCCATCATAAAACTCCAGCAGTAATATATATGTATACCTATTTATTAGAAAAACCTTAGAATAATGTGACTTACTACCAAGTGCTAGATTGTTACAGGATTTATGGCAGAGATGCAGAAAGGTAGAGGTAGAAATTTCATAAGATATATCTATTTATTTGAGGAAACCATGATATTTTCAAAACAAAATACATCTGACAGCGATAAATGTATTTCAGTAAAATTTGACAACACAATTTATTTTAATCCACAAAACACCCCCAAGGAGTATAAAGTACACAGTAAACATGATATCTTATTTCAGCCTACTCTTGAAATCCTTTAATGGAAGATAGTTGACTTTTAAATTGTGCTGCTCTAAAACCCCACTTACTGATCCACTTGATAAAATCAATTGTTGACATTAGTTTTCAGTCTTCAAATTACTGTCAATCTGATCAAACATAAGTCCAAAGCCCTGAGGCTAAAGTTAAGTAATTAAGAACACAGTTATCCCCCTTTCCACCGATAAAATGACTTGGTATTCTAACAATATGGTAATGAAAAGTACCCCTTTAATGCTTAATTTTAAATGAGTGAGTGAGTTTGGTTTAACGCCGCTTTTAACAGTATTCCAGTTATATCGCTGCATGTCAGCTTCATGTGGGAGAAAAGCCCGAAGTGATGCAGGTCTCAGACGTTTACCACTTCGGTGAAACCCACGAGCACGGGTATGGTGCTGACAAACCTAGAAACATAATCGGGGCGAACCGTGATTCGAACCCACAATCATAGGTTTCTGGCGTGCCCAAGGGACGCAACTTTGCACAGTGAATCGCAGCGCCTTAGACGACTCGGCCACCCTTGCCCCCATTAATTTTGAAAAGTGAATATGAAGTGTGTCGTTTCAAATAAGGCATTCCATCTCACTAATGGACAAAGGTGGAGGCTAGGCTTCCCATGAAGGTGACTACATGTTGTAAAGTAACACTTCAGCCAAGATAGGTTATTACTGTTACTGTGCCATTTACATATGAAATGTTGATTGTTTAGTCATAAACTCCGAGTGCGACATTTGTGACAGTCTGACTTCTGGGCAAATGTTGGCCTTAGCTACATCAGTGTAGAAAAAAGAAAGAACAAAACATGTTGTAGCTCACCTTCCATCAACTAAATCTTCAAATTGGTTAATTGGTTTCTGGTTAAATATATTAAGAAATTGCTTTGGTGTATTTAAGTGCATACATAATCAATTATTACACATAATCCTATCCTTATAAACTAAGATCAAGCTCAGTCAATCAGATAATTACATGTTTGCAGAACAACTCAAAATCGAAAAACATAGGTAGTAGCCATCTCTACAAAGTACTGTACCATCATTGAAAGGAATTATAGCTAAATAACTAATAAATGAGTAAGGGTTATACAAAAACATAATTCTTCTGAATTACACAAATGGCTTACTGTTCTTCCAGAAACCACCCAGCATACTATACAGTTTATCAGTGCATACTGAACTCATATTAGCTTGGTGGGGATTGGTATGGATATGGATTGGTTGATTAAAAACTGTTGGCAAGGAAGAAATACAATTACCATATTCGACTTAATAAGCGCCCACAGCGATATTTGCCAATATATTGGTTAGTGAACAATCCCAATTAGCACCCCTTCTTATTGATCAATGTAGACAAGACTTATTTATTCGTTTATAATACGCACTCGTGTGTTATATGCACCCTTAAGGGCAATTAAATTTTGCAAAAATATATCTGTCTTGTATAATACGCACAGACTTTTCTTTTGTATCATTTCAGGGTATCAGCATAAACCACAAAATTTACGATCTTTCAACTCTTTCACCAAAATTATATTCCAATAAGAGCCCCTATTTTTAATTTTGAGAGCGCCCTAGGCGCTTATCTTGTCAACTACCGTATTGATAAAACACTATTGTTCTGTCCATTATGTGAATGTCTGAAATTGAAAATGAAGTTCACTTTGAATTTGTATGTACTATTTATATTGATTCACCTTCAAACTACTTTCCATATTTAGATTTCAGTACTGACATTAATCACATTGACTCAGTGAGTGAGTGAGTTGGGTGTAACGCCACTTTTAACTGTATTCCAGTTATATCGCGGAGTGTCAGCTTAATATTTGAGGAAAGCCCGAAGTGATGCAGGTCTCAGACGTTTACCACTTCGGTGAAACCCAAGAGCAGGGGTATGGTGCTGACAAACCTAGAAACATAATGGGGGCGAACCGGGATTCAAACCCACAATCATAGGATTTGCGTGTCCAATGGACGCAACTCTCCACAGTGAATTGCGGTGCCTTAGACAACTGGGCCACCCGTGCCCCCTCATAATCACAGAGATGGACTAGTGACGATTTTCTGATGTTACCCTCCACAAGAACTGACAAAATATATTAATACCTTCATACCTGAAACTTATTTGATAATGTTTAAATCATATTTGTTATTTGATGTATGTGGGAATAAAGCCATATTACCCAAATCAAACATAAATGAAGCCAGAAGGCATGTTGAGTGAAGAATATTTCATTAGTGAGTAAAAATGACATATCCGTGACAGTATTCATGTGAAAGGTTGGTAATGGAAATAATGGACAAAATGTCAAGAATAAATCTCACCTCAAAATTTTGTTTCAGTTTAACAACATATATTGTGACTTCCTTCAAATGTGCAACTTTTCCTTCTTGCTTGTGACATTAAGAATGTTCAATGAATGAGTGAGTTCGGTTTACTGCCAGTTAAAACAATATGCCAGTTATATCTGGGCGTGTCAGTGTTGATGGGAGAGGAAAGCCCAAAGTGATGAAGGTCTCAGACGTTTACCACTTTGGTGAAACCCACGAGCACGGGTATGCTGCTGACAAACCTAGAAACATAAATGGGGCGATTTGAACCCATGAAATATTTCAGCAATATCATGCGGGAACACCAGAAATGGGCTTCACACATTATACCCATGTCCGGAATCTAACCCGGGTTTTTGGCATAACGAGCGAGGTGAGGTGAGGTGAGGTGAAATGGGGTTTAACGTCTCGGTCAAGATTATTGCACTTATATAGTGACGTGCATGTACATGTGTGTGTTTGTGTGGCTGCTTGTACTAGTCCGGACTGATGCCGATTTATAGTGCTAGCCCACTGAGATACCATGCCGCAGTTTAACATGAATACCCCACTCAGACACAGTATACTGACTCCGAGCTGACCAGTCCTTGTTTTAGCCCCTTAATGCCGAGTGCCAGACAGGGTAACAATAAGTACCATCTTTTAACGTCTTTTGGTATGACGCCGCTGGGGATCGAACCCCGGACCTTCCACTCTCCGGGCGGACGCTATACAATTAGACCACGGAGGCGGTCGCATAACGAGCGAACGATTAAACTACTAGGCTACCCGACTGCGCTTCGTTATTAATACCTGTATACAATCATTATTGAGTTAGACCACTTGTTTCCTTGTTTCACAGCTATGTTTGGTCAGTATGCATTGAGGAGGATTATTTTGAAATAGAGTGCTGTCAAGATTGTTTGTTGTAAATTTTTCAAAATCGAGTATAACCACATCCCCAAAACAAGGAAACCAATTGTCTTGCCTTAACACATTGTGACTATTTGCGACCTGGTTGACAATATTACTGTCACCATGTGAACTGCAGCACGTGAGGATCTAGCTTGGTTCATATTGGTTAGGGGGGCACGGGTGGCCTAGTCGTCTAAGGCGCTGCAATTCTCTGTGCAGAGTTGCGTCCGATGGGCACACCAGAAACCTATGATTGTGGGTTCGAATTCTGGTTCGCTCCGATTATGTTTCTAGGTTTGTCAGCACCATACCCGTGCTCATGGGTTTCATCGAAGTGGTAAACGTCTGAGACATGCATCATTTCGGGCTTTCCTTCCACATTAAGCTGACACCTGTGATATAACTGGAAATCTGTTAACAGCGGCGTTAAACCCAGCTCACTCACTCACTCACTCATACAGTTTAGGGCCCCATCCACAAAGTGATCAATGACTGTTGTGAGACAATGTGAAAGAGGGGGATTTATCATCATGCTGAGATTGCTTGTGGAATGCGCCCAGGGATCTGTTCCACACACCGATCTCAGCACCATGACTATCGTAAGCCAATGTTAAAAGATGGGAGTTACGATCAATTATGCGCCAAGATCGTTTTGTGGGATGGGCCCTGGGCCTGGTGGCAGGAGGTAAATTTTTCACTCTACCTTCAACATTATTGCACTAAACCTGATTGCCAAAGATCTTCCTACATGCAACAACCGAAGAAGTGAAAAAGGTAAAACTGCGCAGCAGAGGCGAGTGCATATGTGCATTATAACAAGTACGTGCAGCTGAGATGAACAGTGCCGTCCATCATCTGTATTAGGGTGGAGGCAAAGATTAAGATAGTATTGTTATCTAATTACAAGATTAAAAGACTTAACACAGTAATGCCTAGGACCTCTTTCCACAAAGTGATCTTACCACTACCTGTGATCTACGACTATCGTAGTTAAGTAATAGTTAAAGGATGGGAGTTACGATCATCTTAGCACTTAGATCACTTTGTGGAACAGAGTCCTAAGTCAATTGTAGAATCCCATTCCACAAAGCCAACTTAGTGTTACGACCATCATAAATCTTTGTTACTGTATGGGGGTTATGATCATCTTAGTGCTAAGATCACTTTGTGGAACAGAGTCCTAAGTCAATTGTTGAACCCCATTCCACAAAGCCAACTTAGTGTTACGACTGTCATAAATCTACGTTACTGTATGTGAGTTACGATTGTCTTAACGCTAAGATCACTTTGTGGAATTGGCCCTGGTAAAAGAATTAACCATGATCCAACAATCTTTCTGTTGATTCACCTTATCCATATTCAAACTGTTGATAATGTTAGCAAGAACAATGTATGACATTAACAGGCCAGTATTAATGAATTGATAACTTTCATGAACATAAAAATAAATCTATGAGAAATAACTAACAGTTTCCACACTATAGGCATCACACTACAAAAAACATTATAACATCAGCGACAATCAATGTCTTGGAAAATATCCAGATAAAGGCTTTTGGGGATCAGTCTATAACAAAACTGTGATTTCGCCTCACAACGTAAAAAACAAGCATTCATCTGTCATACAAACCATTATCAAAATTACCGCAATCGCCATATTAAGCTCCAAACCCCCAACCCCGCCTCTCCCACCGAAAAACTTGTAGACCTAACGGTAATTAACATTCATTTATGCCTTACTGAACCTGAGAATTTTACAGAAACCACAAAAGCGTAGAAATGGTATAAAACCGCCTGGTAACTGTATCAGAAAGGTTTTAGTTCATTGTTGTATTTGAACTAAGTTTGTTCTGACCCGCTTGATCTCTGTTAACAAAATTAATTAGTATATGGTTTTAATGAGTGCCCCATTTGTCAATTTTCACTTTGTCCAAGGTGCTCTTTACAGCAGAAATAGTAAAAGTACTCCAGAACCACCAAATCATCTTCGCCTCAAAGATTAGGATTAAACCATATATTTAGTATTATTTACCTATTAACATAAAGAGTTTGAAAATTAAGCTAACCCTTGTGAATTGGGTAATCAACAGTCCATGAACTATTAAAATATTTATACATATCCAAAACCTTTTTGGACTCATAAACTACCCATAGCCATAAAAGAGAAACTGACAAAAAATCACAGCCATTGAGTAGTTGAATAAACAACATATAGTCAGCAAATTCACGTAAAATGACATATTGTTGTCGATAAAATTGTCTAAATCTAGTAATATCCAACTTGTGATTTGTTTATCAATAACAAAAATTGTAGAAGTTAAAACAGAAGCTGACAAAAGGTTTCTTGAAATGAACAATAAGCGTCATGATGAATGAGTGTTATAAACAAAAGATTTCCTTGTCATTCATTTCCCATCTTCGAACAAACAGTATACATCATTTTGGTAATTGTAATTACAGAAACATTAACATAATATCATTGTCCAATCATTAATAGTCAGCGAAAAATCTTTCTAAAAAGTTTGATCAAAAGATATTTGTCAATAACTCAGTTTTCATAAACAGTTTTTTCTGCAACCAATACATTTTTCTTGTTTCCATGGGCGTAGACATCTTGTTCCCCCGGGAAACCATTTTCATTTGAGATCAAAACTGAAACTTAGGACCCTGGGTAGTATTTTATCACACATTTTGTAAAATAGTACCAGAGTACTGAAGCTCACCTTTATGATAAGACGTAATGCGACAAGATCCTGGTAAACAATGTAACTCATGCTACTTAAAATGAAAATGATGGTGATGAACCTAATACAATGACAAAAATAATAAAATATGACTATCGAAGGGGTAACTATCAGAAATTCTTTACAAAGTACAATTTTGTAGGAGTGAGATAGGTTTTGTATTGCTAAAAAACAGTAGTTTAGTATATATATCATGGCCTTTCAGATTATTACCAGAGGAAATCTCAAAGATTGAGTGGGCCTTCCTGTCTTGGTTAAAGTAGCAAGTAGTGTATGTTGCCGACAGATCATGGACAATAACTTAGCGCATGTTGGATTTCAAACCATGGCACGACGAAGGGACATAACTCTTCACAACAATTTCCATTTCAAGTGAGTGAGTGAGTGAGTATTGTTTTGCGCCACTTTTAGCAATATTCCAGCAATATCACGACGGGGGACACCAGAAATGGGCTTCACACAATGTACCCATGTCGGGAATCGAACCCGGGGCTTCGGCGTGACGTGTGAACGCTTTAACCACAAGGCTACCCGACTGCCCCTCCATTTCAAGATATAGCTGTAGCATTTCTGGCATTTCAACTGCAGCATATCTTTGTAACCATAGGCCAAACAATTGTTTCTAATGAAATCCTAAGTGCCATAACAATTGTTTATGATGTTTGCAAATATATATCACTATTCATTAGTAGACATTCAAGGCTAATTTCTCTCCCAGTTTACATAGAACTTATTTATAACAAATGTTATTTGGATTATACAAACTGGAGACTACATTCCTGACTACAATGTGCTCCTGAAACTTATGAATGAATACCATACTTTGAGCCCCGAGATGTACTACATGTGTTCAATGTGACACTGATATTTTCAGCAGCAGCGGGATGAAGGTTGTTCAAGGATGGTTGCATGTATCAATTTGTGTTCACTGCACATCTTGGGGGTACTTAAACAACCTATTTGAAGTTACCGTATTCAATGTAATAAGAGCCCAGGGCGCTCTCAAAATTAGGAATTGGGGGCTCTTATTAGAATATTATTTTGTCGAGTTCAAAGATAAATTTTGTGGTTTATGCTGACAGTCTGAAATGTTTATGTACGAGATATATTTTTCCAGAATTTAATTGCCCATAATTAAGGGTGCATATAACACACGAGTGCGTATTATACGCGTATAAATATGTCTTGCGTACATTGATCAATTGGAAGGGGTGACTAATTGGGAGTGTTCACTAGCCAATATATTAGCAAATGTTGTGGGCGCTTATTAGAGTGGGGCACTTATTACGTCGAATACGGTAATCTATCTTCAGTATTAAGCAATGCAGTCTAGAATGATATAGTTAAGGTCAAATTGTCAATGATACAGTAAAAGGCTTTAAAAAATTAAAAGAATTGGTTCTCAGGCAAAATTTTTTGAAAATATAGTTTTTTAGCTGTTCAAACTTGTATGTAACCAAATAAAGAGTTGTGCAACCAAATAAACAGTTGTGTACAGTCAACCTGGGAAAGGCCTCCATAAAAGTATTCCTTGATGAGTAAAATACTGGAATACTGTATTTGACTACCCTTGGAAAAAATGGAAATGAAAACAAAACGTGCGGCAAACTGAAAACCAAGACTATTATTTTTTTAGCCTAATACATCAACATAACATGAATTAAATTCAATTTTATGACATGTCAAAAATACATGGGAGAAGCGCCTCAATGTTCTTTAAAATATCAAGTCACCTCATTGTAACATTGTTGCAGGACATCATGGCACTGTATGAAGTTATCAGGAGAATGTAGCTGCGAGTTAAAAACTGATGAAAATATGTAAATGCAAATGTTTTACCTATTTGATAAAAAAGTAGCACATTACCAATGTCCATTAATAAAAATCACAATGTTTTGCTTCAGATCAACATCTTATCTATAGTGACTAAACTGTTAACACAGGAGTGACTTCCCTATAGGTCTCCATAGTAAAGTGTGAACTTGGCACAAAAGTTTACAAGTGAGTCTAGCGCAAATAGTCACACACTAACCTCCTTCTTTTTTCAATTGGAAAGTTAGATTAAATCAAGATCATAATAAAATATCTATCTTCAAAAATGTTTTTAAGTACTCTGAATATACACCTGCTGACATCCTCAGTGTCAACAGATGAACAGCAAGATGAAGGAATGGACAAATCCAATGACATTACCTCATATTGATGATGTCAACGTCAGCTAAAAATTGGCCACCTACCTGCACCAAATATTAAGAAGCCATAAACTTGAGACTCAATTGTATTCTTAGCCTAAATACATGTCAATGGTGTAAAATTGTACCCCTGTCTTGAGGGTATGATCATGAATTCAACAAGGCAATGAGAATCTATACATAGTGTTACAACAGTCGACTGAAATTGCGACAAAATGGATAAAATAGTAAGGCTGGGACGATACACCAACTGAGCGATCCGATACGTATCACGATACTTTGTTAACGATTCGATACGTATCACGATACATGTATGTGCTCTTATCTGTGGTCACTAAGCAATATCTTTCATAGGCAGGATAGTCAAACACCTGGCACACTCACGATTTACAGTTGGCAGTGTCAAGTATGGCGCAATGTATTAAAATATTTAATTTTTCACTACTAAATTTCATTACTAATTAGTGTTTGGTTTAACAGCCATTTCAGTAAACATTTAAGGTATGAATCGATATTTTTGATTTAGTGTGACTGTGATCAATACTTGTATCGGGAAGAAAAATATCGCGACCAACCGATGAATCGGTGTATCGTCCAACCACTATAAAATAGCATATGAATATTTTCAACAGGGCTTATCTTTGGTAAAATTAACATCAACTGACTTGGATAAAAGTTCACCAAAGTATTTATAGAGAACTCTCTTTACAATATAAGCGCTATACAAAATGTTGTTGACACTGTCTCACTGCCATACTCCTCTGGCTATACAACAGCATAATATGTCGAGGAGTAAACAACTCTGTGAGGTGAGACTTGCACAGTATTCACAACTTCTGGCATGATTGCAAATAATACAAACATTTACAGAATTTATGAATATAAATTAGAATAACATCACATTTCTGTACAGTAAGAATGATAATATATATAACACAGGACCTGGAGCCTAGATGCTTCAATTGACTGTACCCATCGCCATACTCTTGACGGGGTGTAGATGGGTTAAATGGGGTGTAGACGGGTGTAGATGGGGAGAAGTACATTGTAGATGTTATGATGTCAGTGGTTCGTCTGTGTTCTCATTGGGTACAGGGACCTCGGTTTCCGTGGCAACCTCTTGTCGTTCCACTATGCTCATGCGACATATTGGGCAGATCTCTAGTAGCAAGGCACAGACATCACAGAAGCCCCTGCAACAACACCAAGAATAGAGAGTGAGTGAGTGAGTGAGTGAGTGAGTGAGTGAGTGAGTGAACAGGCCTAAAAGTTTAAATTTTTACCAAATATCCATATGGCTACAAGCATTTTTTTCCTTGTAGCCAGTGGTAAAATCAAGAAGTCAAGCCAATATTGTAGGTAGCTAAAAGCATTTGAAATTATCTTATCAAATAACTAAATATAATATGTACAAGTCATAGCACTAGTCTTGAAACTGTATATTAGTGGATACTGTACTTAATGTTTGTTATTTGTGACTCAAACAATGATGCAATTTATGTAACTAGATTATTTAGGTATATCCTTGCTTATCTAATGAGCATTGTCAACTGAAATAAATACTCATTACATTAATATTTCTGTATTTCTGTTCATTGTTGACTTTTGGAAGTATTATACGCAAGTACAATTATTAGCAGACATGTTTTCCACAATCAGTTTTTTTGTGTGTGTGTGTCTTCAAATGTGAAGCAATAGAATTAAGTTGCCACAAGACATTTTCAAGGTAGTCATTTGGCTACCTATGAATTTTAGACAGTAGACAAATTGAAATTTAGGCGACATTAGCGACTGTTTTAGTCGCAACTTTGAGTCCTGGTGAATGTTGTTTTAAGCCAATGTCAGTAAAAGTTCAGCTATATCACAGCAGCATGTAAATAATCGTGCCAGGCAAACCAGTAGCTGACATCATGAGCAACATTTCAAGCCTTCAGAGTACGATGACACACAATGAACAAAATAACCAACTTTCACCAACTGATCCATTAAGTCATCTTATTCAACAACCATGGATTATTGAGGACCAATAGCTGACATTTATAGGCATGAATTTCCTCTTCTTTGATAGGCATTTAGAGGTTGGAGTACTAAGTAAGGATAAGAATCTATGGATGAACTTCTTTCTTTTATAAATTGTAATAAAGAAGTTGTTCTTCCATAAATTCTTATCCTTACTATCCTTAATTTCCTCATCTCTACAATTTTGGCTGACTCATATTTACAACCAAATAGACACGATTTATGGACAACAACTTACTGTAAAGGCGACATCTTGGTATAGATCCTTATAGCGTTGTCTGGCAACAAGAGTTGCTTATTGACATCGCCTTTATACTAATTCAAAAAGTTGTTATCCAGAAATTGCGTCTACTTTGTCATCTATCAACTTTTATGTAATGCCTATCAAACAATTCATGTTTACAAGATCCTAATATGATATTATTTATAAATACCGTATTCGACTTAATAAGCGTCCCGCTCTAATAAGCGCCCACGGCGATATTTACTAATATATTGGCTAGTGAACAATCCCAATTATCACCCCTTCCGATTGATCAATATATACAAGACTTATTTTTTCGTGTATAATACGCACTCGTGTGTTATATGCACCCTTAATTATGGGCAATTAAATTCTGGAAAAATATATCTGTCTTGTATAATACGCACAGACTTTTCTTTTGTATCATTTCAGGCTGGCAGCATAAACCACAAAATTTATGATCTTTTAACTGTTTTCTTTTTCTCACCAAAATTATATTCTAATAAGAGCCCACTATTTTTAATTTTGAGAGCGCCCTGGGCGCTTTTTACTTCGAATACGGTAATCTAAAACAATAATAAAAAGACAGGGGTTATTGATTTTAACATAGTTATTTCCAATCCAAGAAGCAGACAACTCACTGCAAGTTTTAAATGAGAGTTTCTTGGGCTTCGTTACTGCCCACACTGAAATACAGGTTACATGTGGTGTCTCCTGGGACTTAGTTTGAAATATGCCTCTGTTGACTGGGGAAACGGTAGTGTATGTCCAGTCTACTAAGCACATGACATGTTCCCTGCAGCTTTTGTAATCCTCCCACTGTCACTGTCACTATCTGTCCTATCAGTAAAAGGCTTCACCTTAGGCCAGACTTTCTTTTAAACTTGGTTTACAAACCTGCCCATTCCCCCAAAATGAAATGTGAAAAATTAAAACATTTGAAAGGAACTGTTTTGTTTATTACACAGATCAGAAATAAGTATACTTTATAAAAAACAATTTCTCTTTTGTTGATGTCATTATAGATCTAGATAAATTATTTAAAATACTATGATCAAAAACTTTGGAACATTTATTTTAAAAACACAACAAATTACGATGAATCCCTTTGCCTCCCCCCTTAACTTTTTAAGGAAATATACAAAATCGTTGAAATTGGATTTTTTATATAATTCTTTTCAATCCCACTAACCATAATGTTTGGGGGGAAAAAACGTACACATGTCCACCCCTAAAAAAAATAGGGCCTTACATATGTTTACATGGCCTTATCTATGTTTACATGGTCTTACCTATGTTAACATGGCCTTACCTATGTTTAAATGGCCTTACCTATGTTTACATGGCCTTACCTATGTTTACATGGCCTTAGCATGATGTTGGCCTGGCGATCAAAACAGAGTGTACAGGAATCTTCCTTCACAGTCACCTGCTTCAACAAATCCAACTTTTTGTGCCTGAAACATGAAAAACTAATGTACATCTTTTTTTTCCTTCTTTTTTTTTCTTTTAAAAAGAAGTACCTGTTACATAAAATGCGCTTCTGCCATGGGTAGCAGAAAGCCCATGACATATAACACAACTTATCAGTACATCTTGTTTTTTTATACAGAAAATAACATACTTCTCACTCACACATTCACTCTAGTAATACAAACATACTGCATATATCAAGTATGCATAAACTATTAAAGTTTATACATCATATTGCAGTGTAGGAAAGTACATGGTCTCAAACATTAAAGGCTTAAGTCCAATGTACATCTTACATCTGGCAATATCATGACAGGGGCCACTACAAATATGCTTTACACAATGTACCCATGTGGGTGAGGTGAGGTGAAATTGGGTTTAACGTCGCGTCCAAGAATATTGCGTTTATATAGCGACGTGTGTGTGTGTGGCTGCTTGTACTAGTCCGGACTGATGCCGATTTATAGTGCTAGCCCACTGAGATACCATGCCGCAGTTTAACATGAATACCCCACTCAGACACAGTATACTGACTCCGAGCCGACCAGTCCTTGTTTTAGCCCTTTAATGCCGAGGGCCAGACAGGGTAACAACAAGTACCAACTTTAAACGTCTTTTGGTATGACGCGGCCGGGGATCGAACCCCGGACCTTCCGCTCTCCGGGTGGACCACCGAGGCGGTCATACCCATGTGGGGAATCAAACCCAGGCCTTCAAAGTGACAAGTGAACACATTTACCACTAAGCTTTCCCACCGACCCGTATATGAGCGTACAGTGTAGCAGCTGAATTGCCAGCAAATACCATAATGATTATGTTACAATTGTAAACTGAGGCTTATAAGAATCTGTCTATTGAGTATTGACTGCAATGCCAGAACAAGTTCAGGTTACTCAAAAGAGTTGGCTAGACCTACGCAACAGCTCCCAGATATTGTGATGGATTTGCTAATATATTTTGACAATGTTATAGACCTGTCAATCTATTTGTTATGATGGCGCTTACTAGAATTTGGAACAGAATGATCAGCCAGACAAGCACTGGATTGCTGGTGACATTTTCTATCCAGAATTCCCAAATGGAGTCAAGCATGTGTGCTGTGGACATTTACTATCCAGAATTCCCAAATGGAGTCAAGCATGGGTGCTGTGGACATTTTCTATCCAGAATTCCCAAATGGAGTCAAGCATGGGTGCTGTGGACATTTACTATCCAGAATTCCCAAATGGAGTCAAGTATGGGTGCTGTGGACATTTTCTATCCAGAATTCCCAAATGGAGTCAAGCAAGGGTGCTGTGGACATTTTCTATCCAGAATTCCTAAATGGAGTCAAGCATGGCTGCTGTGGACATTTTCTATCCAGAATTCCTAAATGGAGTCAAGCATATGTGCTGGGGACACATTCTAACTGAATTCCAAAATGGGGTTAAGCATGGGTACTGGGGACATATTCTGTCTGGAAATCCCAACGGGAGTCAAGCATGGGGTGCTAGGGATGTATTCTGCTCCGATTTTGCCAAGGGGATACAAGTATGAGGTGCTGGTAATGTAATTCTGTGAGGAATACACTCAGGAAATCAAGCATGGAGTGCTGGGGAATAGGCTATACAGAATTCCCAAATGGAGTCAAGGAAGGGACACTGGTAGGGCTGTTACGATTCACTCCACTCGCGTATTCGGTGAATCGAATCGTATCCATTCATGAATTGAATTCGATATTCGTGATCACTAGAATCAAATATTTTTTTACATGCAGTTTTGTGCATTTACATACCTTGTTCCTTAAAATATCCCTAAAAATATATTATATGCATAGATTTCTTCAAAGACAACACTCATATATTTAATTTGACAGTATTATGGTCACGGGTCATTGTCACATTTGAGCAGATACTAGTACCTGGATAAGAACAGTATACAGAATGTATAATAAATAAATAATTACCAAACTATGTCAAATAAGTTACCTTGTTATTGTTTCACTGAATACAATACATAATACATCAACTGTAATTGTGAATAAATATTTGTATTCGTTGCCCTATATTCATGATACGAGTCGTATTTGCCTCATAGTGTATTTGTTGCACCCCTAGATGCTGGGGACCTAATTTTGTCTGGAATTCCATAGGAAGAACAGCATGGGGTGCTAGGGATGTATTCTGTCTGGAATCCCCAGGATGAGCTAAGCCAGGGTGCTGAGGATGTATTCACAAGGAAACACAGCAAGAACTGACCTGGGTAAGATAATCCTCTCTTCACTGGTCAGCTCCCCAAAGTCATTGAAACTCTTGAATGGTACGTTGGGGGGGAAACTGAATGGCTTGGCACCGAAGTTGAATTCACACTGTTGAAATGACATAAAACTGGCAGCAGCAAAAAAACCACTCCTGAAAATATACAAGAATATGTAGAGAGCAATCGTTCTGAAGCAACTTATATCTAGAAATAACAGAAATAATGGGGGGAAAATGAAGAACATCATAAAAAGCACATTTAGGCTTTCGACTAAATACCATTATCAAATGTACGCTCTGAAAGAAATGCCATGAGACAATGCAAACAGGATCCCTTTTACTGCATGACAGTTGTAGAAAGCAACACTTTTAAGCCACTATTCTTCTTCAGGAAAATGTTTGTAATTATCCACTAGACTTATGGCTATCCAAATTTCTGATCATTTAGGCCACAATACAAGACTAGTGACTAGCGCAAGATATTAATTTTTGTGTTAATCATGATAGTTCTTATGCTTATTTTAAACATTGCAGTTTTGCATATGGAAATATGGGAACAGAAATTCAAAATTTTCCATATTTATTTGAAAGGATAGCCAACAAATTCTAAACATTCTATAAAAAACTTTTAATATTTCAGTTGGCTGCTTTTTTATTATTATTCATTTCCAAGCTGTGGTGCACGGAGGACCCATTCGGTGCCCAATTTCTGCTTCATAGATCGCCGTTTATAAGGTCATTTTCTTTTTAGAGCACATCTCAATTTGTTTCTTGCTGTTTCAGATTCCACTGGCGATGAAAATCAGTGTTTGAAAGCCACACTTGTACTGACACTTGACGGTGAAACTTTGCATCTAATCCAAAATAACCATTACTAGAATATTTATTGTATACAAACAACAATTATTTCCCTGATTTCCTTCTATATATTACATATTTTCTGCAAATAAAGTTTAAATAAGTTTCGACTCGATCTAGATTCCAAACCAGAAATTGAATGAACATTGTTCTCCAACTTCTTATTTTTCTAACATTTTATTTCAGCCCTGGATACATTTTTTTCTTCCATCGGTGGGACTTGTGACACTTACCGTGCATAGGTGAAGAGTTGAGTGAAAGGAGGCAGGGGATCTCCATTCAGATAGAAGATCAGTTTCTGACTGTCCACGTCCAGGAGCAGACCCAGCACGTCACCTACAACATGGTGGATTTAAGTGAGGAGTGATGTCACAGTCAGCATCATTCCAGATACATGGATACCATAGCGGCATAGTCGAAGCGTAGTCCAATCAAAATCGCACAACAAACTGGTTCGTGAAAAGCATGGATTTCAACGTGCAGATTTCGATCGACTGCAGGATTTGCAAAACATGTGAACTGTCCACTAAGCGTCAACAGATATGTTTAAAATCTTTTCATGTTTTTAATCAAGGTGCTCAAACGATTTGATGCACTTCGCGGGGTTAGACCCGTTTTATTACAATATAGATCTTGATTATCAATTGGATCGTCTTGACTGGGCACTGCCATTTTGGTTGAAACAAATACAAGTGATATGAGAGGTGGAATCTGATTGGTCAATAGGAGGGACATTACTTGTAATAGCCACTGGTGGTGCTATGATGGAGCCACAAAATTCCAGCGTGGTTTGCCAAAGGTGGAAACTGACTTCTGTAGTCGGTTAACTCCTTTGCCATGGGAAGATGTGACATTTGTTGCAGACTGGGATCGAATATTGACCTCTGAGCAGGTCTTTAATAACGTTAACGTAATACGTTCAAGTCAGTTTTGTGTTTTTACGTGTCCAATACCATCAATGATCAGCCTGTGACAGAACAGAATGTAAGTAGTGGTTATCAAGTAGCATTACATGGGATCTGGCCTCTTATATGTTAAGTGAGCCAGCCAATATGTCTTAAGCTACAGCCATCATTATCAAAGCCAATTTGGCAAAAAAGGTAAAGAGGACTCAGACTGGTCGTTAAGACAAGAAAATCAACAATCCTTGACAGGATCAAACAACAGCTTAAATACTTCAAGGCATTAACAACAGAATTGCTCTTTATAAAAAACTAATTCCATGTCAGTTAAAACTTTTATTAGGCAAGTAAAACAAGTATCCCACTATTTTCAAATAATTGATGCATTAAATTTTTCAGCAATATTACATTCCTTTTTTTTGTAATTCCCAATGTATGCAATTAGCCATGTTCCAACTTTTACATTACTATAGTAAACCTACCATCTCTTACCACTGATAGCATAAGATCGTGGAAGGAAAGATTCTACCTACATATTTCTATAAATATATCATCATTTGTAAATTAACACCAAAACCAAAACTAGCTAAAAACGTAACATAGATTGTAAAAAGTTTAGGCTCTGTGGCCTTAAGGGTAATAGTAAAATGTTTGAGGAACATCATAACGTTTGAGATAGCAGACTGTCAAAGTGATTATCGCTTGAATCCAACTTTCTATGTCTGTTAGTAGACCTGGGTCTAGACCCTCTTCAACAAAGACTCCAAGCATGACAACAAATACTCACATCTAAAAACACTATCAGTATCAACAGAAAGCTACAGAAAATCTATTTTTACAACTAAACCTGGTCTCATGGAACAAAACCAACATCAACATCTGAAATCCCAAGCCTCCTACACCAGCTTGTATACAGCATTATACCCAGTGTGTTGTTGCCCAGTGGTTCTCAGTGGGGGCCAAACTGCTGTCAGAATAGCAGGGACAATACAAAGGTGTCCTGTGTCACTCTCAACCAGGAGATACACAAATTAACAAACATCTGCTGGTCTGAGACTACTAAACAACCAGTGACATGTCCATGTGGTCAAGGACTTTTATCATAATATCATGGAACTGTTCTGGGTGAACAATACCTTCCAAATGACGTGCTGGTTTTCTTGGGGAATTAGTCAGCAAAGAGCCAGAGTCACAGGAGACTAATCACAATTTTATTTACAAGAACAATTAACAATTTACAATATACTTAGAAAATATCTGAGGGTGCCACAGAGAGTTGGTACACACTCTGGGCTGTGGGAGAGAGGTCTGCTTGGTAAGAGAGTCAAACCCCTTCTCTCCTCTCTGGACTAAGGTTTATATAGCCAAGGTCACCTGACATTTAGTAAGTAATAAATATAAATGTAAACAGTAAATCATCAGTGACATACTTGCACATCCTGTTCAGGATGGCAGACAGTCAATGTACACAAAAAATGGGGATTAACAAATAGGATTAGCATCTTATAAATAACAGCAATTAAGTGTTTCAAGGCATATAGATGTCATGGCTCCAGGGTAATGAGCCTTTGCAATCAAATGTTCTACAGACAATGGATGTCGTAAATCAGTTGCTATGACAATAAGATAGATGGCATTCGTGTAGCAGGAAAATAAAAAAATAATTTCTAACCCTGCAGAAGGAGCTGACAATCCATCTCTCCTTGTAAACCTACAGTAAACTACGGTTATAACAAACACGCTTATAACGAACTGACGGATATAACAAACTTACTTTTTTGTCCCAACTATTTGCTGTAGTTATGCTGTATAGATGCATATAACGAACCACGGCTACAACGAACGAGTGGTCCCTATGAGTTCGTTATAACCATAGTTTACAGTATTATAATTTCAATTCTTAGATTGATTTGTTTTGTTTTCTATTCAGGACTTTTATAATGTTGGGCAACAAACAAATACTTTTTGGTGCAAACTGTGTGAGTGGCCAATGCTACTGGTAGAGCAGGACATGCTAACTCTTTTCTTGAACACCTGGGCCCTCTTGCACAAAGCGATCTTAGCGCTAAGACTGTCATAAGCCTATGTTAACGTATGGGAGTTACAATCATCTTAGCGCTAAGATCGCTTTGTGCAAGTGGGCCCTGGTGTCATCACTGAGTTTCATCACTATTACGCCCAATGGAATCTGCTTCGGCAGATAATCCAGACTGATTATTCCCTGGTGTTTTATATTTATATTTAATATTCCAGCTATATATGAATCCCTGTAAACTAGTTGAGTATGAGTCACACAATCCAGTAGTCCAACGTCAGTCCACAACTTTAGCCACTTGTCTGAAAGTCCATAGACTTTCCACATTTTCAGATACTGCAGTAATCTAGACTTGCCAAACATTATAGTCTTGCATGGGCTGTATTGGATATATTTGTTTCAGGGTCTGTATGACAGACTAATTGCAGCCATGAGGGAACTGAACTTTGGTTATCAGTGATGAGAATGCTTTAACCACTAGACCATGCCACCACTCCTGTTAAACAAAGAGCCCCATGAGTGAGAAATCTGTGACAAAAGTTATAATGAGTGCAATCTGTGACATCTGCTGGAGATCCATGATACCTGCTGGAGTATAAAATAACAATGTCGTTGGCAGTAGGCCCCTGCATCCTATTCGAACCCTGTCAAGTAAATCGTCCTGCTTCGCCACATATGACTGATAGTAATCAATATTCCAGGACAGTAGGGACACATTTCATCACCTTATTACACAATGATCTACCATAATTCATATTCACTGCACATGATACGATGTGAGCCAGTCGACATCAAACTGTCTCGCACACCCCATAAACACACAAAGCATATAACGCACAATAGATCATATCTCCCATGAACTAACCAACAAGCGGACAATTCTGACAGAAGAAAGCAGGGATGGAACTGGTACACTCCCAGCACATATCGTAATATCGCAACACACTCTAAAAACATCAATTTCTACCAGCTCTAGCCATAGAGTACCCTTAACACGTAATTATTTGTTTATAGAGTCACAGTGTGCTCCACCTATAATAATAAAAAGTTGACAAAGTCATGAAAATACCCTTATGCTATTTGTCTGAAGAATAATCATTGCCATCCCTGACGAAGAACAACACCATGAGACTACAGCATCACCAACATTGTACCTACAGTCCATAACTCGGTACCCAGGAAGTGGGTTGAATCTGCTGCACTGACTGGTACCGCACTTGTCTTCACCTGGACATGTGCCAGGCTTCTACAGATACGCGTATAGACACACCACTGTAGAGAAGCACACTCACCCATGTCAGCCTTCCACGGAACACAAAACACACAAAACACACAAAACATGTTGTTGGTTGTTGTTGTGAGCTGATCTATTGTGTTCTAACTACATAATATATTTCACAAATGTCATACACTGTTCCTTGCCCTTTAGACAGGCTTTATGTTTTGTTGTTTAACGCTGCACTCAGCAATATTCCAGCTATATGATTGGGGTCTGTAAATAATCAAGTCTGGACCACACAATCCAGTGATCGATACCATGGGTATGGATCCACGCAATTGGGATACGATGACATGCATCAACCAAGTCAGCGAGCCTGACCACCCGATCCCGTTAGTTGCCTTTTACGACAACCACTCGCTTATGTCACATATACTGTTACACCTGCTGACCTCTTCATACATCAAAAGTTGAACAAAAACAGTAAAGTAATATCTCAAAAACATTCAAATTTACGAAAATAATCATAACATGTGACCTGCCAGATGATTCGAGAACTTCATCAACTTCATCATCTACAGATGGCTTCTACTTATTTCCTCAGTCATAACTACTACTCTAGATGATATTAAGGAGACTTGACCTGACACTCCCTGTCAGTGTGACAGCACAGGGAGACAAGGTTCAAAAGAATCAAAAGAACTGATAAAGATCTTGAAGGATTGAGACATCACTGGTGCATAGTTTCTGAGATCAGACAACCAAATATATACCCACTCTATGTATCAACCATAATGCTTCAATTCAACAAGTGTGGGGATTCTGGGTAGACAAAGGTGCCCAGCAACCTATGCTTGTTGTCAGAGGCGACTGGATCTGGTTGTCATGCTTGGTGACTTGCATATCATCAGATCCCAATTCCGATGCTCATGATGTCAATCACTGGATGACACGTGAAGATCCGGGGTAGAATAGGTCTTCAGCAACCCATGCTTGCCATAAAAGGCGACTATGCTTGTCGTAGGAGGTCACGAACGAGATCGGGTGGTCAGGCTTGCTGATTTGGTTGAAGCAGGTCATTGTATCCCAATTGTGTTGATCGATACTTATGATGTCAATCACTGGATTGTCTGTTGCACACTTGATTATCTACAGACTGCTGTCATATAGCCGGAATATTGCTGAGCGTGGCACCAAACAACAGACAAATAAAAACCAAAGGAGTGGTGAGATTGGGTAAAGCATGAGTCCTTCTTGTCAAAGTCCCATGAAACATTTACATTAATATCAACATTACCTCATTGACGTGGCTTCGATCATGTGCCAACACCAGTATTTAGAATGTCAGAAATAACAACACATGATCCACTGCCATGATGACGTACTGGCACCAGGTCATGTCAGATGGCACAAAGGAAAGCTTACAAAATGGGACACTTTCACAAACTGAAATCAAACGGTAAGTGTTTTCCTGTATTTAGATTCTGATGAACATTTTGTCAATCACTGGACTGTCTGCTACACACTCGATGTTTTTCAGACTGCCATGTTATATATGGAAATTTGTTGAGTGTGGAGTTAACCAAAGAAACAAAAAGACAAATAAAAAAACATTTGCTCTGAGTTTATTTCAAGAGGTACATCCCTTCCTCAATAACCCACGATGACTAAATGCTGACAAAATCTACCAACCTGGAACAGATGGTACATAGATAGTATTGGTACACAGTACCCTGATAACGCGGCTATCAACAGTGATGATGTCATATTTGCCTTATCCAGCACCTATCACACATCCTAACAGTAATCATTAGCCTTATGAGTTGTGCCATGAGAAAAGATGAGAAATATTCCAAGTACACAATACCCCGATTTTCCACATGGATAATTTTCTCCCCTGTGACAAAGCTCTACCTATTCCCCTCAACAAAACATTCCACTAACAATACACAGATGATTAATTTTTAATTAGATCTCCTGGCAAGATTAACATTGTAAATGACGTTCAGAAAATGACAGCATATGATCCGGTCTGTCATACCTTGATCAGTGTGAACCCCAACAGCATATCAATAATCATATCTCAGCCAGTTCCCCCAGTGACGTGATGTTGGGGCTGATAAGGCAGGGATTATCTTTGTCCTAAGCAGTACATATCCCCGCCCATATACCGACAACAGTGGCCGTTCCATGTCAACAGACTCCTTTGTTCCCAGTCATAACTGTTACAAGCTGCCATCCAAGACACCACCTCAATAAACCACTCAAGATGGTAAACAACTTCAATCAGAATTTGATGGAAAAAATTAATAAATTAAGATTTATTAATCATTATCACCTGTTGCTGATAACGTGGGCATGAAGCTGTTTAGCTTGCCTTGATTGACATGTTTCTGGGTACAGTTAATGCTATAGACAACCAGGGAGGGATACGTGTGTGGAAGTCCGTAGCTCGGCGGGTGGGACACTGGCACTGACGGCAATCTTCGTTCTGTAGACACTTTAGTAGACGTAAATTATCGCCATGCATGTACACACTCTGGCGCTGGAATTCTTCAACATGTAAAATCTCACAAACTGGACTATTTTCAATTTTTTTTATTAGTCTATTTTGAAATTTCAAAATGTCGCTGTTTCCGTTTTTGGCGGCATCCGATTCGGTCATTTCTCCTATCGAGCAATCAGGTAAGACTCTATATTGGTGTGACTCAATGACATTCAGTACTCTGCATGTGTTGCCTCTAACTTGCTAACTCTGCTAACTTGTCAGGAACAAAACATATGAAAAAATGCTCCATTATTAAAGCAACTATTTGACATAAACTAACCTGGCTTTGATAAACATATTTCAGTCCAGTCCGGACTAATCTTGACATGACAAATCCATTACTGGTATTGTCAGACTGTATCAACTTGGACAGCTGTGCCTGAGGGCAGTTTGGGGCTTACATATCACCATAAATATTCCGTACAGCCACTCCCAATTAATTATTTGTTCTGCGGAGTTTATTTCCCCATTTTAGGATAAACAAAGCAATTTTGTTTTTTAATTTAATTTCTGGACATGACAACAGAACATGATTTCTAAGACAGAAATATTTGTATAGTTTTTCTTGTCTGATGTTCATTCCTCATGAACTAAAGAAATACCAATTAAACATTTTTATCTATTTTTTTTAGCCTTAGAAATTATTTCATATTTCATCCACACACAATTTTTAGGCAAAGTATTGACAAAGTACCTCACAATCTATTCCTGATCCATAATTAATAATAAAACAAAATTGGGGTTGGGTTTTAAGTGAAGGGTTGATTATTCAGAAGAACTAGTCATCAACTTGTTATGGCCTAAGTCATCAGAATTAATCCTGGAATGGTATTGGCACAAATCTCGTGTTTCAGGCTCATACAAGTACTTTGTCACTACAATATTTCAAGTGTTTTGTAAATGAAAGCTGAACACAGGGTTTGACATTCATAGTTATGCATCACTAGACATTCAGAGACGAACCAGTGCTACAGTTTTTGTTAAATAAAAAGGCAAAATAGTTTCCTTACAGACTTGTAACATAACAAAATAGCATGATGTAGCAGGTTGTATAGATTACAGTGTTTTGAAATTACCATATTCGACGTAATAAGTGCCCAGGGCGCTCTCAAAATTAGAAACAGGGGGCTCTTGTTAGAATATTATTTGGGTGAAAAATCCCCGTAAAGATCATAAATTTTGTGGTTTACGCTGACAGCCTGAAATGTTTATATACGACAAACATAATTTTCCAGAATTTAATTGCCAATAATTAAGGGTACATATAACACACGAGTGCGTATTATACATGAATAAATAAGTCTTGTGTACATTGATCAATCAGAAAGGGTGCTAATTGGGATTGTTCACTAGCCAATATATTAGCAAATATTGCTGTGGTCGCTTATAAGAGCATGAAAGTCATTGTCCTAAAGTTCGAAGTTTCAGGGGTGCTAGTTTCTGGTACAATAGGCTCAGGGATAAACAATGGACACTTGTCTGTTAGTCTAAGACTAGTGAACATCTAGAAGGATTCTTTATTTTCATCCTAATCCTAGTAGGGATGGGACGAGTCCAATTTACTGCCCGGGTACCCAACCCTCTTTTACCCCTACCCTGGTACCCACTGTAGGTTTCAAGAGATGGGTACATAATGTCTGGCAAAATGTATTTAGATACACTTATAAAACGATCAGATCATGCATACACTGAAGTTGACAGAAGCTTCATCTTTATTCAAACATATAACAGTCAGAAGGAAAACGTGCTTAGTCAGAGAAAAAAGCAAACAATAGTGAGTTATAATGTAACCATGGAGTTCTAGATAATTTTTGCCAAGAAACAATACATCTCGTGACTGACCACAGGCCCAGGTAGACCTGTGGGTACCCAGGCCCTACTCAGTACCCCTCGGACCCGAGTTACCTGTCCCAGCCCTAAAATGTAGTTATTTTACATAAACCACTAGTCTGAGTTGAGCTGTGGAACAGTTGGACATGAACAATGGTGAGAAATCATCAAGGACCCCCCTTGATTTGGAGTGACTGAGTGAGTGAGTGAGTGAGTGAGTTGGGTTTAACGCTGCTTTTAACAGTATTCCAGTTATATTACGGCGTGTCAGCTTAAAGTGGGAGGAAAGCCTGAAGTGATTCAGGCCTCAGACGTTTACCACTTCGGTGTAACCCACAAGAACGGGTATATTTCAGATTATTGACAGAAAGCTGCAGTGTAGGAGGGGTATATAACTGCCTAGTAACCAGTAACTAAAAACATGTAGCATCACCGACATTTGAACCTAGTTTGTTTACTACTGCTCAATCACCAACAACAAACTAAACACCTTGGGCACATCTTAGAGCAAATTCAGTAACTTAAAAAAATAATACATAAAATAATATGCAAAAGTGATGATTGGTTATTTGTTCAGTCAAAATACATTCCCTTCTATTATTCTAGAAATGCTTTTCAGCATTGACCTTTTTAAAAAAAACATAAATATATTACAAAACTATTTTTCGGCCTTTAAAGAGAAACATTTTCAACACAAAATATTCTAAGAAGCCTACCACAGTGAATCTAACACAACAAAACACGACTGCAAGTAAAACCTAAAACAGTTTCACTACAAAAGGTTTGTCTTGCTGATCATTTTTCTTCAAAGGTTCTAGTTTTCTCACCATTTCTCGCAATGCTTTCTGCTTTTTCCACTACTCTGACATTTCTGTTGTTCCACAAATAGACAAGTAAAAATAAAAAAAGTTTTTATTCAGTGGCCCATAAACACGACGCGAATCAATAGCGGATCAATGGCCGATTCATCTGTCTGGGCAGCGGGATTTCTCCCATTCAGCTTACGTCTTGAATAAGGTCCATCTTCTGACTGTGGCCATTCACCCTATGCCCTGTCTACTGGGTCAGAATAGATACAACATTTACATAAAGCAACTACAGAGGTGAAGAACTGGCAGCACATTAGGCAATATAACACACTCAATGTCTGCCTATCTTAACTTAAAAGGAAAATGATGCAGACCCTAACACGTTTTGTTTGTTTTCTATTCAGTGATAAGGTAATACTTTCACTATTAAAATATGTATGCAGTTGTATGATATATTTTAAGATTCTAAATTTGAATATATATAATTGTATATGGTCACTGCTGAAAGAAGCATTTTTTATGAAGTGTTTTATCATTAAATATTTGTCAAAATGGAACTGTGGTATGAAAATATCTTCTTGCAAATAAATTGATGTGGCTTGAGGTGAATATTTTTGGCCAAAACATGCCATACTCATCACTAAACCACTTGTTTCTTGGGTTAAACGTAGGATGTCATCTAGTTTCAATGTGCCACATCTATGTAAAACTGGAATAAAGATGACACAGTGTGTCTCACTGTCAAGTGTACAAGGGAGGTGTTAATAAGAGCCCGGTGTATAGTTGAGGTGCACATCACAGTCAGGTGTAATAGTTGAGGTGTTCTTCACAGTCAGGTGTAAAGTTGAGGTGTTCATCACAGACATGTGTATAGTTGAGGTGTTCATCACAGTCAAGTGTATAGTTGAGGTGTTCATCACAGTCAAGTGTATAGTTGAGGTGTTCATCACAGTCAAGTGTATAGTTGGTGTTCATCACAGTCAAGTGTATAGTTGAGGTGTTCATCACAGTCAAGTGTATAGTTGAGGTGTTCATCACAGTCAAGTGTATAGTTGGTGTTCATCACTGTCAGGTGTATAGTTGAGGTGTTCATCATAGTCAAGTGTATAGTTGGTGTTTATCACAGTCAGGTGTATAGTTGAGGTGTTCATCACAGTCAGGTGTATAGTTGAGGTGTTCATCACAGTCAGGTGTATAGTTGAGGTGTTCATCACAGTCAGGTGTATAGTTGAGGTGTTCATCAGTCAGGTGAATAGTTGAGGTGTTCATCAGTCAGGTGTATAGTTGAGGTGTTCATCACAGACATGTGTATAGTTGAGGTGTTCATCACAGTCATGTGTATAGTTGAGGTGCACATCACAGTCAGGTGTATAGTTGAGGTGCACATCACAGTCAAGTGTATAGTTGAGGTGCACATCACAGTCAAGTGTATAGTTGAGGTGCACATCACAGTCAGGTGTATAGTTGCGGTGGTGTGCATCTATTACTCTTTGCTTGCAAGCCATTTTCACAAAACAAATATATAACATTAATATCATCAAAGGCACAAAGGCACAATTGATCTGATTCATGAAATTCTAGCTCAGCTTATTCAATATTAATTACAAACCTTTTGTTTGAGCTACAGCTGACAGAGGTGTTCTTGTAATGGATGTCTGCTCACTATCACAGCGTCATGAGACATGTAATTCATCATGTAAGGCTGTAAGTGTGTGGACAATGGGTCATCCAACACTGAATGCAATAAACTCCTTTAATCATTGGTGTCCAAGGCAAATACAGCTGATACAACATTCTCTTGTCAAGGTGACAGCATTGACATTAATCGCACAACAATCACTACCAATGGGCAATGCTGCCTATTTTCATCATAACAGTAAACAAAGCTAAGACTTCACAAATAAACATTGTTGTCTCTGCTGACATGTAGTCATAAAATATTTTTGATAATTATTTTCAGTTTTTTTCATGAGTCTTAATGATTACTAGTTATAGATATAATACAAAAAGGAGGATCATAATTGAGAAGATGGCTTGGTTGGGTTACCAGAAACAAGTAATTTTTGGGGTCGTTCATTTGATCGAAACTGTGTCTATGACATAACTAGCCTCCAGAGAGGAACAAGGGAATGAGGTTCCATACTGCTACAGAACCGGTGGGGACGACTGTACGTGTGAGTTCGTCGGGAACACTAGGAAACACTAAGAAACACAAGGAAACACCATGGACTAACATACCACCATGTCTGTAAATATCACACAACAAGGTAGGTCTTAAGACATGTTTCCATGTCAAGGTAAAATCCATCTTCCCCAATCATGATTTGGTCCTACGTAGTCTGTCGTCACTGTTAACGAAACTGCATTAACCTCAATAATCAATCTGATCAACAGTGGGCAATGCATAGATGTAGTGAATCTGGTTTTAACATCTCTCAGTCATATCATGATGGGGATCCACTTGAGTTCCAGGTTAGAATAGGTCCCCAGCAACCTATGCTGGTGGTAAAGAGGTGACCAAATGGATCGGATATTCAGACTCAGTGACTTGGTTGATGCATGTCATTGAATACCAATTGTGTGGATCGATGATCATGATGTAAATCACTGGATTGTCTAGTCCAGACTTAATTATTTACAGACCGCCGTCACATAACTGGAATATTTTTATTGCTGAGAGCGGTGTTAAACAATAAACAAAACCAGTCTCAAGAATATTCCCAGACTAACATCTAGTCTCTGAAATGAACATATTTTACAGAAAAACAGTTGCTAACTTATAGTTATATAATATAATAAAAAGGAGCCCAGAGACTTTCTTCATTTTCAGATACTGCAGTAATCTAGGCTTGCCAAACATTATAGACTTGCATGGGCTGTATTGGATATATTTGTTTCAGGCTCTGTATAACAGACTAGTATGTTTCCCATTTACACTGCGTGTAATAAGACACCAAGGTATTTATTCCTATTGTGAATGCTCTATCACGGATATTCCACATCCATGCACCCATCAAACCAGTGACGGGACATTAAACCCCCACTGACACACAATCCCCGGTCCTATTCACCAGTAATATGACCTCCATTCAGCCGATGCTCAGTTAGCTATGAAACAAACACTCCTTCAACAATGCCAGTACTGAGTTGTCGTAATCATTGATTATTTATGAACTGTGACCATGAGATACCAATACCTGGAGCATGGTGAAGAAATCATGCGACAAGTTTAAGCAGGAGAAATAAGTATAAACTTTTTGTAACTAGTAACATGCCAGGTACAGCGAAGATTAAAGCGTGTATGACACTCATGAAGCTGCCCCCTTAGACAAAGCTGTTTCTAACAACTCAAGTATGTGCAGTTAAGAGCGGATTATGGCAAAAATTCTGTCAAACTTGACAATCAAAGTATTGGAAATCATTAATCCCAGCTTATTAACAAACGCATTTGGATCTGGCGACTCCTACCTACAAAGCACTGTCAACAGTTTTGTTGTGTTTGACGACTCTTAAAAATAGGAGAGGACAGCAACACTCCAAAACATTAACTGTTTGGCGATCTCTTTAATCAGTTACCCAACTCTGCATATCTGTCGGACTAAAGTGGTTAATCAGCTAAACTAGTTCAAGTGACAGAAAATTGAATATTTCACAAGGAATTGGAGATTCATCTGATACCACAGACAAACTCGTGGGAGATCTTCAATGTGGATAATGACTAAGTGTATGAGTATTTATTCAACCAGGGATAATGATATGCGATACACAGATTTGCACTGGACATGACGGGGATGAGATCGTCAGTTATGCTTGGTTGATAGTCTCATATACTTTACAGTTTTGACAGTAATGGTCGAGATGTACCAGGCTCAAGACATTTTACACTGGTGCAACTATGAATGATGAACTTTTCAGGAGAACAAACTGTTGAATGTTAATTATCAAGATGGTCGACTTCTCCGGTGCTTGTAGGTTCTTGTGATAAAGGATCATCGGTGAAGATCAAATACCTGGGCGGCTGATTTGAAACCCTTTTTGGAAATTTATCCCACCTTTCTAGTGAAGTTTGATAGAACGATCAACATGATCACGCAACAAATTGGTATGTATGGCAGATCACTTGCATCTAAATACAGGAAAACACTTAGCGTTTGATCTCAGTTTGTGAAAGTGTCCCATTTTGTAAGCTTTCCATTGTGCCATCTGACATGACCTGGTGCCAGTACGTCATCATGGCAGTGGATCATGTGTTGTTATTTCTGACATTCTAAATACTGGTGTTGGACATGATGGAAGCCACGTCAATGAGGTAATGTTGATATTAATGTAAATGTTTCATGGGACTTTGACAAGAAGGACTCATGCTTTACCAAATCTCACCACTCCTTTGGATTTTGTTTGTCAGTTGTTTGGTGCCACACTCAGCAATATTCTGGCTATATGACAGCTCAAGTGTGCAACAGCCAATCCAGTGATTGTTTCTTTGTTTGTTGTTTCACGCTGCACTCAGCAATATTCCAGCTATATGACAGCGGTCTGCAGATAATCAAGTGGGCAACAGACAATCCAGTGATTGATATCATGAGCATCGGTCAACACAATTGGGATACAATGACCTGCTTCAACCGAGTCAGCAAGCCTGACCACCGGATCCCGTTCTTCACCTCTTACAACAAACAAAGTCGCCTTTTACGGCATGCATGGGTTGCTGAAGGCCTATTCTACTAGGGATCTTCACGGGTCATCCAGTGATAGACATCATAAGCATCGGAATTGGGAACTGATGACATGCAAGTTACAAAGCATGACAACCAGATCCAGTCGCCTCTGACAACAAGCATAGGTTGCTGGGCACCTTTGTCTACCCACGTGTTGAATTGAAGCCTTATGGTTGATAAATATTGTGGGTATATATTTGATTTACTGATATTAGAAACTAGGCAGGAGTGATGTCTCAATGCCTTAAGCTCCTTATCAGTGCTTTTGATTGGTTAGTATGTATACATACCTAAAGGATTTATTTATACAATATTTTAGTTACCAACATGTGAATTGTGTAGCAAAATTATAGTGGCAATACATTTACTGTCTCAGCCTTGATTAATGATACACAAGCCTGGACTACCTTCAACTAATATAAATGTAGCTGTATTCCTGGCTGGATTAGTGTATGTGTAAGCAAGGATTACAACCTACCTAAATATTATCCCAGGGGAAGTTTTACTCTAGAGTATAGTATCCCATCTCAGTGTTACACTGGCAGGGGTTCAAATTCACTAGGGAGAATCATCCTGACACTAGAGAATTTCATCCCCGGGATAAAAAATAGGGTAGGATAATATTCACTATTGCATATATACCAGGTATACAAGGGTATGAATACTCTATTTCACAGATGTGTCACCTTACCAGTGTTTGGAATTATGGGGCTCCATGAGGGGTCATAATATTTTCTGTTTCATATTTTACCCACATTACCCCCTAAATCTTTCATACCCCCTCCAGGATAGGGTGCAGGGGTGCGCATGCTCAACATTTATTCATTCAGGAATGTTGTCAGTAATTGGGTATATGAAAAGTAAACATATAACATTACCATTACTAACTCATTTGACGATATATTTTTTTTTTAAAATTACAGGATTACTGAACAGGAATTGTCACATCAGGAAATGAACCAATCTTTTTAAAAAATCATTGTACCCGCGTCTGGTCTTTTGATGTTTAACATTAGTTCCTAAGAACTTTTGATTTTCATTCTTACTTTAAAAAAATCTGTCTATAACATTTTAATCATAGCTGAACGAATACTGAATATTTCAATTTTCATGACAACTTTCTTTTCTGGTAGGCTTAAATTTGGGTAGAAATTATACCTAAAATTTTAACGGCTCATAAAAACTGTGAACTCAGTGTCACATAAACTCATAAAGTGCGCTACCTTCAAATGAAGCAGACGTACACAAGAAATGCTGATCCAATAAAGAATAATTCAATTTTCATGACAATATTCTTTTGTGGTAGGCTTAAAGTTCGTGATAGAATAATATTTTAATGGGTCATAAAAACTGTGAACCCAGCGTCACATGACCTCATAAAGTGCGCTACCTTCAAATGAAGCAGACGTACACAAGACAAGTTATAAAATCTAATATCTGCACCAAATAACTCATGGTTAACTTGGAAAGGTCAGCTTTGTGCTGGAGCCTTACACCCATGCAAATAGTATAGGAACAACAAAGCCAGGAGGCGATGTACAGCAAGCAAGACCCACACAGCTTTCAGGCGACACACAAAGACCAGTGATGACGGACGGACCAGGCGCCTAGCTCCCAGGCAGTGAGGTGTGGTGAGACACACAATAGACTACAACAATACCACCCCTGTCCCCATACCTCCCCCAGGCGGTTCTCCCGGCTGTCCAGACAAGCAAAGAGGGTCACTCTTGCCCCACTGACCAGTGTTTGTTGTAACAATTCACTTGGTTGACACTGGCCATATTATTCAGCACCAGGATCAGTGCTCTGCTAGTGTGAGGTGAGACCGGAGCATGGTCCACTCCACAATCAATGTCCGATTTGAGAGGATCTCTATTCTTGTATACTGTATTGACTGTCATTATCCTCGGTGACAGATGGAGGGCTGGATGGGGTTTAAAGTGTTTGCTAAACCATTTAAACCTGAGTGCTGAGAAAGTGTCCACCATCGAAATAGCTCACTGTCAACACCACGGAGTCAATGACTTAGTTGGCCATGGAGACAATATTTACATTACGTCACCAACATTTTCGCTATGTAAATGGAAAATAATTCTGAGTTAAATATTCACTTTTCAATGATATTACAGCTGTCTTATTCATTTCAAAGAATATGGGAGTATGATTCAAGGAAAGTTATATCTCCTTTTTCTTATCTGAAAAAAACACAAAGAGAAACCTACTACAGTATTAATTAGTAGTTGGACGATGCATCAGTGGATCACAATTTTTTACTTCTCGATACACATGATACAGGTATTGATCACAGTTGCATGCTAAGTAAAAAATATTGATTTTACCTTACATTTTTGCTTTTATGACTGTTACACTAAACACTAATTTATTGTGAAAACATAAGTACCAGTGATTCACTAAGCTACTTAATGAACAAAATACCATATTTTATTTGAAAATTTTGATGAATATTGATATATGAGAAGCATTCAAGGAAAATATTTTCTGAAATTCTCATTGAAATGCAGTGAGCATAGTATTATCTGTTCATAATTTTAGCTCTAAAAATTTATAAGCAACACAACATCTGTCTATGCCTTGGGGGCCTCATGGACCCAAAACACATTTACGCAAGTCCAAATAAAATCCGAGGACAAACATTTTTTCAGCTTTTGGGAACACAATTTTGTCTAAAAAAATAAATCTCCAGCACACCAACACCCCTGGTCGCAGCTAATATGTCATAGTTGAATAGTGAACCCCTTAAACTCATATCCTCTCTACTTCTCTTGACATCTGTGTGGGGGCACGGGTGGCCCAGTCGTCTAAGGCGCCGTGATTCGCTGTGCAGAGTTGCGTCCCTTGGGCACACCAGAAACCTATGATTGTGGGTTTGAATCCTGGTTCGCCCCGATTATGTTTCTAGGTTTGTCAGCACCATACCCGTGCTCGTGGGTTTCACCGAAGTGGTAAACGTCTGAGACCTGCATCACTTCGGGCTTTCCTCCCACATTAAGCTGACACGCCGCGATATAACTGGAATACTGTTAAAAGCGGCGTTAAACCCAACTCACTCACACTCACTCTTGACATCTGTGAGTGTAGATATTGGCTATTGAATACAATAAAATTATCAGTCAGAAGGTCAATATCTGAATAGTTAGGTATCTGGTATCCATCTCAATAGGCAATTTATAACCAGAGAGGTTTGGAGTATGCCTGTTGTATAAGAGATATAGTAGTAAGGCTCATCCACGTGTGATATAACACTCACTATTACCAATATGATCTGTGTGCCTCAAGACTGACACTACCTTATTTGCCATGTCCCCAACAGAGTGGTTTATAGGTTGTCCAACAGATCAGTCGTTACAGGGACTTATAGTGAAAGGAAATGATTATCACAAGACGTAGACGATGATGGTAAACACCCCAAGCAGATTACAGAATAGTTAAGATAGTAATGTCTCTTAGTACACCGACAGTTGGGACTGCTGCAATGTTGCTGTGTCTAACCGCAGTCTGTGTCAAAAGTTTTAGTCTATTGGCCTGAATAGTGCTCTTGGCAATATTTTCAGTAGCTTTCAGTGTTATCATATGGATTATTATTAGCTGAGCTTACTAGATCAAACAGAATTTTACTATACACGGTCTTCAGACTGGTGGCGAAGATTTTTGTCCCTTTATAATAATAAAGACCCGATTATACACCCCTTCTACACTGCTGTTTTCTGTAAACAAATGTGTAATATTCAAAAGAAAATATGGGCTGTCATGAAGATTTTCATGTAAATTCACATGGGTGCTTACAAAGATTACTTACAGATTGGTCTAGAAGTTGGTCAAGGGTCACTTTTGGGAGCAGGGCGCTTAATACACTGAATATGGTATTATGTCCTAGATTAAAAGGAGAATTGGAGAAAAAGAGCTAGCAATCTGCCCATCCTTCTAGTCTGTTTTTGTTGTTGTTTAACGCCGAACTCAGCAATATTCCAGCTATATGACGGCAGTCGGTAAATATTCGAGTGTGCAACAGACAATCCATTGATTGACAACATGAACATCGATCCACACAATTCGGATTGATGACATGCATTAACCAAGTCAGCAAGCCCGACCACCCGATCCCGTTAGTCGACAAGCATAGTCGCCTTTTACGGCAAGCATGGGTTGCTGAAGACCTATTCTACCCCGGATCTTCATGGGTACCATGCTTGCCGTACGACAAACATCCCTCTAACTTGTACAGACAATAACACTACACCTGATAACATCCCAGTTAGATCCCCAGTACAGCAAGTACAGGTGTTAGACATTAAGGAACATCCTGGGTCCCTTGGGGGCATGGGTGGCCCAGTCGTCTAAGGCATCAAAATTGGCTGTGTATAGTTGCGTCCCTTGGGCACGACAAAAACCTATGATTGTGGGTTCGAATCCAGGTTCAACCAATTATGTTTCTAGGTTTGTCAGCACCAATCCCGTGTTCGTTGGTTTCACCGAAGTGGTAAATGTCTGAGACCTGCATCACTTCGGGCTTTCCTCCCACATTAAGCAGACACACCGTGATATAACTGAAATATTGCTAAAAGCGGCATTAAACCAAACTCACTCACGCCTGGGTCCCTTGGGTCTCCTGCTCTATTATTTTAACCCTGAATTTGTTCTTAACATTGGGGTTATGATATAGACCCTTTGTGTTGCATTTAGCGGCATTCCGATAAATTAGAATAATCGAAGATTGATTTGAAGGTCCAAATGACCAAGCAATCGAATGCAATTCTCCATAACACAAACAATTTTCTCCCCTCTCTCAACCCTGAGAGAGTTTTGTTTTTTGCGAAAATTTATTCTCGTCAATATCTTTTCTGAAACATGCAGTGCTGAAGAGTGTATTTGTGTTTATATTCTCAAGTGTTTTACGGTTTTACTGAACTTCACTGAACAGCAGCCAAATGTCGCTAACCGATCAGTTTAGCCGATCAATCAGTTAGGATGATCCAATGATCAATCACAGTTATTATGACCAATTCCAAACACAAGCTTCATGCTCACTTTCATCCACTGACTAAGCAGCCTGATCAGGATCAAAGGGTCATGACGTCATTGATCTGGCTGACCAGATGTCACTGAACCATGACACCATCGACCTGGCACTGGCTTCTCCAGGAAGCCAACAGAAGCCATCACGATACGGCAGTCATATGTCCGACTGCTGTGTGAAACATTCCAGTCTCATATACACTTGCCGATTCAGGAGTACACCACCATGCTGACATTTCCATGTGACATATGTCAGCACATGGCGACATAAAGCACCTGTAGCACTTGACTTAATCCTTCAGTGGAGAACATTATAGCTAAGCTGTACTTGTAAATCTGTCTCCACTAATCCTGTGTTGGTGTAAGTTCTCAGTAAGCTCCAGCGGTCACAGCTTGTGGCCAGGCGTGGGACTGTGAGGACCGCCAGTCCTGCTCACCAACATGTAGTCATGTAACCCAATATGGAGGACTGTGGTACATGCTCAGGTCTAGGGGAGTATGGACTATGAGTGGGACTTCAATGAGACTCTACCTAGTGATGGGATAAGGCATGAGGGTAGGTTACCACTTGGGAGAATATCAAGCAATAACAAGTATTGAACAAACTTTGATGCATCTTGTACAAACCATGATCTTGTGATTTGATATGGCAGGAATTTATCTAAACATTCTCTGAAGCCAATACAGCGACTTATCTACAATCAGCAACTCAAATTTAATGATGTACCTGTAAATCAAATTAACATTTAAAGCCCCATCCACCTCACTCCAACAAAAAACAACAACGATGTGTTTCCAATCTTAGCCTATCCATAAATTAGATAGGTGATGTCATTACAGTCAGATAACTTGCAAAATGTCAATGAAAGACTATTTTCAAATGAAGATAATAACCAGCTTATCTCCATATATCCCATTTAAACGTAAGTGGGATAAATTACGGACAAAGCCATGATGGTGCTAAAAGCTATGGTTCAACTTGAGAAAAACAAGAAAAAGGGTTTCAGGTTGGGCTCCAGATAATGTCAGCTGAAACACTAGAAACACATATTGGTTTATATCACCAAATGGAAACCATAAACATCACAGAGACAATGTCTAAGTTTGTTTGTTTGTTGTTAAACGCCACACTCAGTAATATTCCAGCTATATGAAGGTGGTCTGTAAATAATCGAGTCTGGACCAGTCAATCCAGTGATTGACATCATGAGCATCAATCCACACAATTAGGATATGATGACATGTATCAACCAAGTCCGCAAGCCTTGCCACCCGATCCTGTTAGTCACCTCTTAAGACAAACAAAGTCACCTTTTAGGGCAAGCATGGGTTGCTGAAGACCTATTCTACCCCGGATCTTCACATGTCCAATGTCTAATTAGCACACAGGGCACTAGTTACAACATCTAGACATTGGTAGGAAATGGAAACCAGACCTGGGAGCATTGTCCTTGTTGGTACTTATCTATATGTGAACTAACTATCCCTGTTTCTGTTCCAGGAAACTATTTTATTATGGACTCGGAGCAACTGGTGTCCAACCCATACCAGGAGATGCAGAGTGAGGCCATTGGGGACTACGGCAAGAAGTCCTCTCTTACCGAGAAGTTCACCAGCGTCAAGAACAATGTGTGTGAGAACCACTTCAACATGGCGAGGTCTCAGCTTGAGCGTGAGAAGGACAGTCGTCTGCGCCACCTCCAAGAGAACACAAGCCGGCTACGATATGAAGTGAAGCTGTTGGATCTCAACAGACGGAAAAATGAGATTGAGATGAGGAAGAGGATTGAACCTCGTCGAGACTTTACTTATGATGATACTCAGCTAACAAAGACAGAGAGACGTCTTGGGGCAAACATTGAATCCCATTACCTTGATCGTAAATTGAGGTACCCTGTAAGAGCAAAAGCTGTCAGTGATATTGCCATAACACCTGCCGTGGCCAGGGCTCGGAGTACCCTCAGGCAACAGAAGATGAGGCCAGATTCTGAGAGAGCTGTAACAGCCAAGAGCATCTGTTCTAGCATGACTGTAGATTCATCTCACGTTCGAGAGGGTCGGTCTCGACATAAATGGCCAGCTTCCCGATCTGCTCCTTTGACATCAAGTAGCTATGGTTCTCGGGACAGATCTCATGACATTCATTCTCGTTTTCCCACTATACGTCAGACCTTTGAAGGAAATTCCTCCCATGATAAACAGAAAGGTTCATCTCAGCATGTAAAGTTTGCCTTTGAAAGTCCCCATAAATTGATAGTCTCGAGTGAAACAGGCAGTTCAGTACATCCTGGTGAACACATGTACCGATCATATACCTACTATGGTGGCATGAACAGAAGACCAACTTTCTACCATGACAGTTCATCAGAAGAGGAAAGTGATGATGACTTTGATTCCAGTGAAAAGATTGACCTTCGGGCCATACTATTTGGGAAATCCCAAAACGAGGACACCATGTCTGTTAAATCTCGCCCTCATTCCGAACTAACCTGCACCTCCCAGGGCTTTGGTGTGAGGCGTTCCCAGGGAGCTCCCCAGCAACTCACCCAGGAGAGGCTCCAGAAGGAGACCAAGGTGATCCAGAACAAGATCAACATTTTCCTCAGACGGCTTGAGACTGATCCTCCAATCAAGAAGAAAGTCTTCTATGACTCTGAGTCTGAAGATGAGCAGATTGAAACAGGTAACACAATTCCAATTGTCTCGAAGAAGAAGAAACCTCCTCCGCCACCACAAGCACCACCGCCACAAATGAAAGAAGAAGAAGTGATCTCAGATGAGGACTCTTCAGACTCAGCTGAGATGGAGGGTTCCGAGGTTCCTGAGAAGCGTAGCACGAAGGATGCGTGGAAGTATATCCGTGGTCACATGGATGATGGGATGCTGCAGGGGACTTACACTGCAGCAGATCTTGTTCTGCAACAACTGACTGGAGTCCTAGTTGGTCACAGCAAGAAACCCACAGTGCCTCTTAACTGTGCAAGTCGAGCAATGAGGCATACAGCCACATTTAAGATGAGAAAGGTTGTCGAGGGCCTGATTGAGAGTCGAACAAAATATGAACAGCATGAAGTGGATGAGCTGAAGAAGAAGATGGACGGGGATGGGGACGTGGAGGTGCCACCTGCATCTGAAGCCTCTTATACTGATATACCACAGCAAGTAGCGTGATTGACACTGGTTACAATACAGATATTCCACAGCAAGTAGCTTGAACTACACTGGTTACAATACAGAAACACCACAACAAGAAGCTTGAACTACACTGCTTACAATACAGTTACACCACAACAAGTAGTGTGATCGACACTGCTTACAATACAGATATACCACAGCAAGAAGCTTGAACTACACTGCTTACAATACAGATATACCACAGCAAGAAGCTTGAACTACACTGCTTACAATACAGTTACACCACAACAAGTAGCATGATTGACACTGCTTACAATACAGATATTCCACAGCAAGAAGCTTGAACTACACTGCTTACAATACAGCTATACCACAGCAAGAAGCTTGAACTACACTGCTTACAATACAGATATACCACAGCAAGAAGCTTGAACTACACTGCTTACAATACAGAAACACCACAGCAAGAAGCTTGAACTACACTGCTTACAATACAGAAACACCACAACAAGAAGCTTGAACTACACTGCTTACAATACAGAAACACCACAGCAAGAAGCTTGAACTACACTGCTTACAATACAGTACTGAATGATATATGACTCAATTTTCTCAGTTGCCCAAATAAGGATCATCAAAACCAAAAATGTCTACTTGCCCAAAGGATGCTTATAACGTGTTTCTGGCAAGAGGAAACGTGCCAAATGGGTTCTCTACATCCAACAATACATTCAACAAGGTGGCATGGAAAACAGATTGACCTGTTGAGTAAACAAGTACAGGGGAAGGGCAGCACAGAGGACAGTACCAAGCAACTTAGTGAAGACAATACAGACCCAAGGAAAGCAGCAGCAGTAGCTACACAACTGATCTTAGTGCTAAGATGATCATCTCCCATACTTAAACATAGGCTTACGACAGTCGCAGCGCTAACATCACTTTGTGGAATGGGGCCTATAAATGAATGATCTTACAGGATTTTGACTGGAATGAATACTAACAAGTGTGCCTTCCAATCTGTGGCATTATCTGTTGACAGAGGATTGGTACTGTTTGTGTTTACGTTGTGGCAAAGTGTTGTGTACATTTCATACAGCTGTACAATGGCTGACTTGACAGGAAAGTGCTTAATATTGAAGTTCCAGTTTGTGTGTGTCTGCTTCAACTGGTGATGGTAAATTACTCTTTTAGTAAATCTGTGATAAAAAATTCAAAACGGAATATCTTGTGTATAACTGAGTGTACAATATTCACAGAAAGCAAAAAAGTGCGGGAGTTTTCACTAATCAGCTGATTGTTTGCTGTGGTTGTGGCAAAGAGGACACAATTTATGGATAACAACTTCTTTATTTTCTGCAAAGGCGACGTTTCGGTATAGATCCTTATACCGTTGTCAAGCAAGGCTTATAGGCTGGTTTCAAGGGGAGTTTCAGTGATGCAGCGGCAGAGAATTTGCAGAGGGTCATCTATGGGTACACTGGTGAAGAGGTCTACTACATCGCAATTGATGATTTTATCCGGGTCGGTGATGTTCTTGAGTTTGGTGCAGAAGTCGGTGGAGTCTGACATGGAGTCAGGTGATTTTCCTAAGGGAGGAAGGAGTGGGTGTGGTCTGTGCCTTGTGCTGTATTGTGTATACCAGGTTTTATCAAATGTATAGGAAAGTACCAATGACATCAGATTCAGACATATTGGACTCCAATGTTAACACTGCTTGGAGGCTACACCAGGGTTTGTCAATGTATTTTTTTTCAGGTTTCCACCAGGCCCAGGACCACAGACAAGTCACTGGTCCCACAGAACAGTTGCTATATATGCTGGAGCAATGGGGTAACCCTGTGGTAAAAGCGTTCAGTTGTCACTCCAAAAACCTGGGTTCCATTCCCGACATGGGTACAATGTCTGAAGCTCATTTCTGGTGTCCTCCACTGTGATATTGCTGGAATATTGCTAAAAGCGGCGTAAAACCATACTCACTCACTGCTATATATGCTAAAATATCATGTCGGTGTTAAACAATTTCCTTTTACTCTATATAGCAAATATTTCCCCAATTTGTCCTTTCATTCTGTTAAACATAAACAAAATAAAGAGATTGACACTTCATATTTTCAATTTGCTGGATTGTATAATATCTGGCCTTGAATATTCTCTACAGTCTAGTGGACCAGAATATTGGTAGACACAATTAATTACTACATACAAAAAGCAGTCTTAACATCTGCATTTATTTTCTTCCCCTGAACAAAGAAGACACAGTGTTCGAAATTAAAGATGGTCCTGGACGACTGCTGCTATAGTATTGGAAACTAGGGACCCTTAAATGTGTCACTGTTGACTTTAAGGCCATAACAAGGACCCCTGTTTCAGGCTTAATTTCAAACACTGCAGATACCAGGAAGGGAATTTATGGATGTCAACTTCTTTATCATAGATGTTATGATTCTGTTCCTCATTATAAAGGTGGCAGTGGGTAGCCTAGTGGTTAAAGCTTGGCTCGTCACGCTGAAGGCCCAGGTTCGATTCCCCACATGGGTACAATGTGTGAAGCCCATTTTCCGGTGTCCCCTGCCGTGATTTAGCTGGAATATTGCTAAAAGTGGTGTGAAACCATACACACTCACTCACTAATAATAAAGAAGACAAATTCTCTTCCTTATGTGTATCACTTTTAAATGCATTTCAAAGACTTTTAGACATCATTTAAGTATTGTCACCTTTACTTATAAATTTTCATCATCTAAATTATAAGTTTGAAAGATTTTGCTCAAGTGACTCCATAGTGTTGGTATCGAGACTCAAAGCACTAAATATACTTGCCAACAATGCTGATTAGTATAGATGAAAGAAGGCAACTTTTTCCTTGTTAAAGAGCCAAAGCCACTGTGCTTATTTTAAGACTCGCATCCATGATCTATGATATATTCTTAGATCTATGGCATATTTTCTATCTATGGCGTATCTTACCCTGGCCGTATATCAGGGTTATACAAGTCACTCCTCCAAAGCCATAACATTAGTTACCGTATTCGACGTAATAAGCGACCCGCTCTAATAAACGCCCACAGCGATATTTGCTAATATATTGGCTAGTGAACAATCCCAATTAGCACCCCTTCCAATTGATCAATGTACACAAGACTTATTTATTCGCGTATAATACGCACTCGTGTGATCTATGCACTGTTAATTATGGGGAATTAAATTCTGGAAAAATATATCTGTCGTACATAAACATTTCAGGCTGTCAGCATAAAGCACGAATTTTATCTTTCAACTTGGGGCCAAACATCAGCCTCTTAGTAGGTTCAGGTCACCCTCCTACCCAGCGTTCCATGCGGCCGGCAGCCAGCCATCATAGTACCTCTGCCACAGGCCAGCGCCATGTGACGATTCGTCACATCTTTCACTTTCCATTCAATATATTGAATATGCTTTTCATCCGTTTCATGTTTGACAAGTCTACACATTTTCACATACAAATGTCAAAGAATGGTTACGGTTCATTAAGAAAGTATCCTAATACGTAAAAATCTATTTGTTTTTGCGTAGTTATCCTTTGTTTACATTGGTTGTACGGCTCCACGTGCTGTCATCGAAGCCCAACGGAGAGCTAGCGATACGGTCACTTTGATGTATAAATGTCATGCAACTCACTGTCGCAGTTGTGGTAGCATATCTAAAATATTATGCAAAACAATATGTAAAGCATATACCAAATACTTGATTTCTGAAAAAGCTTGTTTGTTTACAAACAAGAGAAAAGTCAAGTCACGTGATATGCAAATTAGCCTGTGGCAGTGGTGTTATGCTGAGTCACCACTGCGCCGGAGTGTGGGTTCAGGTAAATGCTTGCTGGGAAGAGTAATGCTGGTAGCGAGTGTCCTGAAGTTGCCTGTCTGGCTGTACCAAATCATGCAGCATTAGTCCTACTGTTGACATTGAAATAAATATTTCCGTGTACTCGGTAACCCACATCAGCTTAATGTCTCCCCACAATATCTAGCCATCTTAGGTAATGGCAAGAGAAAACTAGTCTTTGTATGTTACATTTGTTTTGTCAAAATGAGATCTGCGAGGGTATTAGGATTTAATTGTTGATGAATTCACTTTGTATTTATTGTTACACATGTATAACCCATGGAAACTGATAGTCAACAACATTATTTTACAATCTTGGTAGGAAATACTTTTTTTCATCTCAAGAGGTATTTCGTTTGCTGAAAATCCTAATTTTCACTTCTTTATTAATCTAAAACATGAAAAAAGGAATAATTCCAACAAGTAAGTAATCACGAAAATCTGACAGACACAAAAAAAGGCTTTTATTTCAGTTAGATAACTGATGGTTAAGATTTCAACTTAACTGTATCACGGACCTACATAAGTCTGTGACTGTATCTTCTATCATCCTTACAAGAAGTATTAAGTTTTAACCTCTATCTTCTTTATACAAACATATTTAAATATTATTGCTAGGTTCAACAGAAACCTTATTCTTCTTAATCATATCATCATCTTCTGTATATACAGGTGAGTGCTAGTGCAGAATAGATTCTTGTACATTTCTACAGGATAAGCCACACAACTGTGATAACTGACTTCTATACCTCTGGAAAATAGTTAAGGATCACCCATTCGTTATTTTCATATATCTCAAACTTCCATCTTTCGTGTGGAAATTTGGACAAATGTCTGATACCACCAATGCCAGTTGGGCAGTAGCCATAAGACAACTGTATGTCTCCCCAGATGGTTGAAAGTGCTGATAAAATAATAACGTGTTCTTTTATTAGGCTAGACTCCATACAAAAGGTACGTGCTCGAAGATCTAACATTATTATCCCTCCCCCTCAATGGATCAGGGCAGGGTTAGAAATTAACACTTGCCTGCTAGCCCGGGCCTAGTACCAGTTCCTGCGGGCTAGTAAAAATTTCCCAATTTTCCAATTGTTTTAACATTAAGGGCATTTTATCTTTACCCGAGCCAGTAAAGCTTTTCAGTTTAGTTCTATCCCTGCAGGGTGCAGTCATTTACCATTCTCAGCTCCCTGGGGATTATACAACCCCAGTACTGATATAAAGAAGTAGTTGAGTCAACTTAAATGGTAATCAAACAACTTCTGCCATGAAGCAAATAAAATGTGTCATTAGAAAATCAGTTTCGGTTCCTGATTTTCAGTACGAGTATATCACTATGTAAACCAAATAAATGTGTTTTGTTATAAATTCAGAAAAAGGATATGATTTTAAAAAACAACCATTTTATATGGAAATATATACCAAGCTGTGCCTAACATGCAGGTATATATTGCTGTAGACTGTGATACCTACAACCAGACCTTCACATGCGAGATCAATTATATTATTTATTTACTGCATATGTATGTTACATGAATAAAGATTACCTGTTTTATGTCTTGTGTTTGTTAACATAAAAAAGATCCAAGTGTACGGAGGACCATGTGTTGATGACAATGACCAGTGTGTGACAACCATGACATTACGTTACAACAAAATATAAATACACTGAGGCAATTCATCTATTATCTTTCCAAACAACACACATCCTGCACACCAAAACCTGACAATGTTGGCAGGACATTCAGGAAATTTATTGATGTTAAAGTTTCCAAACAAAATAAAATGATGCAACTCACTAAATGTGCCACCACATACATCAAACAGCACAAAGTCTCAATAACATAGCCTGGAGTTTTACGAAGGTGGTCTTGAATGGGAACTGTCCTCAAACAGAGGGATGATGTAACTTACGGAATATTTGTTATCTAAAACAACTCTCCACAGCAATTACATCATATCAAATAAAACTAGATCAAGAAGTCCTGGAGTTTTATGAAGCTGTTTTGGGTTTGAGTCATACTGAATGCATATATCTTAACTTGAAACTTTGGGGAAGTCTCACAACACCAGATGTGACTACATGGTGATTATTGCCGACAATGAGATGACTTTAGAGCACAGTGCTTAACAATGAGAATAGCACACTGTGACCTTTAGGGACCTGGAACTTGTTTTAACCCTCTCATTGACACAATGAATTTCAAACCCAGCAACACACTAAAAATCACCATTACCCAATCAGTTTTGAGGTGCTTCTGTACAATATGCACGAAGTAAATAAAATATAAAATCAGCCAAACAAATTTATTAATTGAAACTGAATCTAGGTTTCAGATCGGACCATTTTCTAGGATAATGATTGTCATCCAAAATTTCATAGATATTTTTAATTTGGGTCATAGAATTCTTTGGTAAGAATGTCCAATCAAAATTTGCTCAAATCATGTCCTAGAATCACTACTGAATGTTCCTCAGTTGTATTACATCCATACAAGGCACAACAAAGCACCTGAAGACATCCCTGCATGGAATCAGTATAAAGGACAAAACCATGTGGATGCAGACATTGTCACATCTGAGATCCACCCTTATGGAAAGCCAAGTCCCATGGTCGGCCTGGCAAGGCCTGTTTGTCATTAATCACATGTGTTGTGTAACCCTGCCCCAGGGGGTGCTGACGTAAGGGTGTTTGTTCCCCACTGAAGGTGCTGTCTCACTGTCTCCCTCCCAGTGGGGGCCAGGGCCAATACAGGCTGTAATTTAGGGGGGTAGGGATCAGTGCTGCTGCGTGTCAGGTGGACAATATAATGCTCTCACTGACAGATAGAACATACATTGAGGAGTCCTCTGTGTAATTGTGAAATGATCACTTCCCTTGGCTTTTTATCTCAAACTTCTATGGATGTCAATAAAGGTTTGTTTTGAAGGGTTACAATAAGCCAATAGTTTGAGATGAGAAGGTCATTAAACAGGCTCCAGAAGAATCGCACTGTTATCTAGCGCAGGATCAGCTTAATGGGGAAAATCTGAGATTTGGTTGCGATTGTGATGTGGTAATCGGTCTCATTAGAGAAATCCTTTGAGTAAATGAAAGTTATTGATGATACACCTTGACACAAATCTACAGATTCCTACAAATGATTGTAAACAACAAACATGTTTGTTTTAAGTAAACTGTGAGATTTATAACCCTACAAATATTTCTACAAGGATTGGATGGTCTATTGGAGACACAAATATAAAAATTCTTGTTGCTGAGCTTGTAAATTGCTGAAATGTTAAAATAGTTATTTGACACAGGGCAACTGTATATTGACTTTTCAGTTGCCAACATTCTTTTCACATGCCCCAATTGTATCTTAATTTCATTTGACACCTTACCACACAATAATGGGGTTGTTTCATTGCCACCATGAACTGCAAGACTTGACTGGTGTTAGGCCTCAGCCCAGACATTTTCTACACATATGAAAACCCCTAATTTACCTTGCATATACTTATCTCACATTAACATTAACAGTGGATGTTCTGAATGTAACATCAATTTTATTCAATGTTTACAAAATAATTCGTCTTCAAATTATTATTTTTACCTTCAAAACTGAGGGTGGTCATGAGGTCCTTGAGGATTTTTCCTCCAGTGTTTGACTCCAGGAACCCCCAAACTTGTTCCAACTTCTAAAATGTTTAACATTTGGGCTCTGTCTGTTTGTTATCTAACACCTCACTCAGCAATATTACAGCTATATGATGGTGTTCTGTAAATAATCAAGTTTGGACTTGACAAATCAGTGATTGACAACATGAGCATTGATCCACGCAATGGGGATACGATGACATGCATCAACCAAGTCAGCGAGTCTGACCACCCGATCCCGTTAGCCACCACTTACAACAAGGATAGTCACCTCTTAAGGCAAGCATGGGTTGCTGAAGACCTATTCTACTCCAGATCTTCACGGGTCTAGCATTTGAAAATGAAGTGTGCGAAATTAAAGGGGATCCTGGGGTACTTGAGATTTCATGATGTAATATTTAAATTTAGGACCTCTAAATCTTTAACTTTTAACACAAGGGTTACAACAAGGACGCCTGACCCGCATGGATGTTTCAGACCCTGACTTTAGGCTCAACTTTAGTTTGTTTGTTGCTTAACGCCGCACTCAGCAATATTGCAGCTATATGATGGTTATTTTGAGTGAATGGGCACATCATAGACTTAAATCTAGTCTCTGAAATGAACATATCGTACATAAAAAAACAGTTTTTCAGTTATCTTAATAAAAAAATATTAAATTTGAGCCCAGTGACTCTCTTCATTTTCAGATACTGCAGTGATCTAGACTTGCCAAACATTATAGACTTACATGGGCTGTATTTGATATATATTTGTATCAGGGTCTGTAAGACAGACTAGGAACATCATTGAAACAATGCCCAGAAGCAGTACTGAAGGAGCTGGTTCAACTCCCATAGGTTACCATTAACTTGGACCCTAGTCGGTCTTACAGACCCTGATACAAATATATCAAATACAGCCCACGCAAGTATATAATGTTTGGCAAGTCTAGATTACTGCAGTATCTGAAATGAAGAAGTCTCTGAGCTCCTTTTTATTATATTTTTATTAAGATAATTCAACAACTGTTTTTTCTTCAGTATATGTTCGTTTCAGAGACTAGATGTTAGTCTAACTTGGAACCCTGCCTTATCTTGTTCCTAAATACAGTGTCAACTTGGTAACTGGGACCACTTGGTGTGTAACATGCCCACCTCACATATTGCTACATATCGTGATAGTCAAGTCATGATACAATACGTATCCCCATTCTTAATTTGACCTGTTTTTTTCATGAACTTTTCCACATTTCATGTAGCCTGGCCAAAAAAGGTTGTTGTTTTTTTTAATTTGAATGATGCTTAATTTACACTCATATTAATAGTAATATGTAACAAGAGTTAGTATTTTCTTTCACAAACTTTGTAAATTACTTTCTGAAAATCGATAGTCTTACAACATGAATCGATACAGGGTTAGAAATTAACACTTGATCACTAGCCCAGGGCGAGTACAAGTCCTGCGGGCTGGTACAAATTTCCCCATGGTTTTAACATTGTTTTAACATTCACTTTTTCTATACCTGTCAAAATTACAATAATATCAGAAAACTATGTATTTCTACACACATGGGTATGATATAAAAACGATATTACATGGCAGTAGTTCAGTCACCAGTTCTACAAACATGGCTATTCTTCAATCAGTTCACGATTTCATTGTCAAAAGCAAAAGATATGATTAGCTTAATTTTATGCATACTGTAATGAAACACTGCATTATCTTATTTAACAGACTTGCTTCAATGTTTTGGCTTCATGTATTTCAATTATGCATTTTGTATATTTATGTGTAGAACTATCTTATATATAACCAGCTGTTGTTTAGTTACTACCTCAAGAGGTATTTACATAAGCAAGTTTTGCTTGTTTACCGATCCAGATTTCTTTTGAAATAAAAATATGTTAAAACCACATAAGGAGGGCAAATAAAGTTTACCCAGGCTAGTCAAGCTTTTCAGTTTAGTTCTAAACCTGCAGTGTATCATATCGTCAGGTTCATCGATACATCATGGCACCCTAGGGACCACACAGTTGGATCAGGAAGTGTTCCTACCTGGGGCCCAGCACTCCTGTAAGTGAGGTTCACTGTCAGCGTTGTACCAGATCAGCTGTCGACATCCATCATACGCCATGGAGAACTCGTCATCACCGATACCGTACCCTTCCTACAATAAACACATATACCTTGTAATGACTGCAGGGATAGATGTATGTTTCACGTGTGCCATGGGGTACTCAAAACCGTACAAAGTTGTGTGCCCACAAGGATGTTCATAGACACATAATCGGGGCGAACCGGGATTCGAACCCACAATCATAGGTTTATGGCATGCCCAAGGGACACAACTCTGCACAGCGAATCGCGGCACCTAAGACGACTAGGCCACCCGTGCCCCCATATAACAGACTAAAAGGGCCTGGAGAAATCAGTTTGTTATATACGTTTTCGATCGGAAACGTCCGGATAAAACAAAACACTATACACATAATTACAGCTTTGACTTGTATTAGCAGTGATTACACCAAAGTTAAAGATGGATTCAAGACAAGCTGATTGATGATGAAGGAGATCAAGATGCTGTGCTGGCAATGTAGAGCCATGTTACCTGTTGACTTGATGAAGCTAAAGGATATGATGACAAGCCTCAACCGAGTCAGCAAGCCTAACCACCCAATCCCATTAGTCGCCTCTTACCACAAATATGAGGCCAATTCTAACCGGGATCTTCACAGGGATGAAATCTTTCAATATTATCAAAATTTCCGGTATAACTCAAAATCCATAGATTCATGGTTAATCTGTCATGGTAGAATAGAAACGATACCGTCCTAAAAATATCAATTTTGATTTAATAATAGCAGTTATGGGTCAGAAGGATTCTGTAATACGAAAGTGATGACAAGGAATATTGAAGTACTTTCCAACATGAAATGGCAACCAATAGCAACAGGGGAAAACATAAAAAAACTAGTCTTGTTTCCATGGGAATGCCCTCCACCTTCACACCTGTCATGTAATACACAATCAGGTATTCGGGATTTTGGGATTCCAAACTAAATGCCATTGGCAGGCAACTTGGAAAAAAATCTTTTGTTCAAAACTAAGATTTCAGGGAATTAAATAAATTACCATAACATTAGATTCAATGTAATAATGTGAAACTAAGCAAAGTCTCTTTCCCATGGATCTTCTTATCAGTGATAGCTCAGTCACCTCTACAAAACTATAAGATTAGTAATATCTACATTAAGAAATTTGGAATTTTTCATACCAATTTGGAATTTTTACTGACATTTGCTTCGGACTTGGGGCCAAATATCAGCCTCTGAGAAAGTCTAGATTAATCTGTGTTGTGATCCCTTAGGTCAGGAAGTGATTTATAGGGAGCTTCTCTGTCTCCGTCACTCAGTGTCACGGAGTAGGCTTATGTCATGTGATAGGTGTTGGCCTGTTTCGTTTTACAATTTATTGCAATAATGATTCATGTACTGAAATAGTCCCATACTATATTGCATGCTTTCTTTCATCTGTAATCTGTTATGAACCTGCATCATTAAACTTGTGGTTCCCCCGGCATATTTCACAAAAGAGTCTGCAATTTTTTATCATGTTTCTTTTTTTAAGTCCGAAATGGACCCATACATCGGACGTCCACATTTTTGACAATTTCATACATGTCTGCCTTTTTGTTGGATGTTGCTATGGTCACAATGCATGCCTAACAGACACATTATATACAGGTACCGTATTCGACGTAATAAGCACCCAGGGCGCTCTCAAAATTAGAAATAAGGGGCTCTTATTAGAATATAAATTTGGTGAGATTAAAAACGAGGTTGAAAGATCGTAAATATTGTGGTTTATGCTGACAGCCTGAAATGATATAAAAGAAGAATCTGTGTGTATTATACACAATAGATATATTTTCGAGAATTTAATTGCCCATAATTAAGGGTGCATATAACAAAGGAGTGCGTATTATACACAAATAAATAAGTCTTGTGTACATTGATCAATCGGAAAGGGTGCTAATTGGGATTGTTCACTAGCCAATATATTAGCAAATAATGCTGTGTGCGCTTATTAGAGCGGTGCGCTTATTACGTTGAATACGGTAAGTGTTCTTCACTCTGAGTTTTGCTCTTTTTCAATCATTTGAAACAGTTGCTAATTTCTGAATCGCATAATTTCCATTTGACTTGTCACTTATGTAAACTTTGCCAACAAGATGAAAATATGCATGACATTGAAAAACGCAATGTACCGGTTTTCCCAAACAAACTGTGATACAAATCATTAGTATTTCAAAGTGTGGTGTAACTGTATTGTTTGATAAGCATTACTTAGAAGTTGACGGATGACAAAGTAGACACGTTAACAACTTCTCTAATAGTGAGTGAGTTGGGTTTAATGCCGCTTTTAACAGTATAACAGTTATATCACGGCGTGTCAGCTTAATGTGGGAGGAAAGCCCAAAGTGATGCAAGTCTCAGACGTTTACCACTTCGGTGAAACCCACGAGCAAGGGTATGGAGCTGACAAACCTAGAAACATAATCAGGGCGAACTGGGATTCGAACCCACTATCATAGGTTTCTGGCGTGCCCAAGTGACGCAACACTGCACAGCAAATCACGGCGCCTTACACGACTGGGCCACTTGTGCCCCCACTTCTTTAAAAACTGTGAAGGAGACATTTCGGTGTAGATCCAAGGATATAAGGATCTATACCAAGATGTCACCTTCACAGTTATAAAGGAACTGGCATACTGGTAATACTGCACACCTCTAGTTATGTCACATGACCTTATTGGGTGAATGTTTCGAACTACTGTGACTATATCAATCAAGTTAACAATGCTTCTAATCCTAAATGCATAGCAGAAACAATATATTCCTTATACAGTATCCCCCTGTGCTGTGAATGTCTTCCATCAACTGTCACTTGACTGATGTCAAGAACTTACGTGATTGAGGAATTTACTGTCTTTTGTGGCCCATCCAATCTGCATCACGCCTGCCGTTACTATGGTAACTTCATAGTACCACACTCCTGCATCCACTTGGAAGGTACATCTTACACTCTCAAAGGATGAGGCGTCACATCGGGCCTGGGTGTCAACAATCACATTAAAAGGTTAAGACAAGATGAAAAAAATGACAGGATGATAGGCAGGACATACATATACATCCCTGATTGTTCTATCTTTGATTTATTGAATTTCAATGCATGAATTGATTCAATAAATACAATTACACTGCATTAACTTGAAATCATTAATGTAATACAGATAAGGTAAGGTGACATGGGGTTAAATGCTATTTTCAAGATTATTGTACATTTCATGCCAAAAAAATAATAAAAATAAAATAATAATATAATAATAATAATAATAATAATAATGATAATAATAATAATAATGAGCCGTACTCCATGCATTAGCATGCTCTAAGTGCTTAGACATTATGACCCCAGTCAATGGATCAGTGTGCACTCAACAATCATTCTGCTCTCCCTGTGGAGTATACAACCCAAGCTGCCTGTTAGGTGCAGAAGGTTAACAACCACATTGCCATCTCATCCTACCGGGTACCCATTCACTGACGGGTGAATAGAGGCACAATTTGAACAAAGTCACTTGCCCAAGGAGACACCAAATGGGCTACACCTGTGGGGTAGGACCGAAGCCCGAGAAACTCTCAGGAGCCAAGCGGCTGAACACAGTCACCCATCCAAGGATTCTGCGACCGACGTTGCCTAGCTTCACCTGATTTGTGATCTATGTGCTGTGCACAGGACCATGTGCCACCACCAAAATGATGTATTTACATTCAAGTTACCAATACAGCACTCAATACTGTCAATGTCATTATGTGATATTAGACACATAATCCATTTGAAATAAAGTCTTGTGCCTTGGGTTTTGTGCTGTGTGTCTGTCTTTACTAGTTCTTTACTAGTTCTGACTTGTGCCAGTTTTATAGCGCTGGTCCACTGATTATACTATGTTTTAACACGAATACTCCACTCTGACACAGTATATTGACTCCGAGCCGACCAGTCCTTGAATTATCAATTTAATGCTGAATGCCAGTCAGGGTAACAACAAGTACCAGGGTAACAACAAGTACCAGGGTAACAACAAGTACCAGGGTAACAACAAGTGCCAGGGTAATAACCCCGTGACCTACCTCCACGCCACTTGCTGAGATCTTGAGGTATTCACTGACATCATTGTTGTTGAGCATAACATTAATACCATTCAGGTCGATGCGTTCGTAAGTAAACTGCCTGCCCTGAAACAATAAGTTGTGAGATTAATTTAAATATTCATAATCCAAATGAATCTCAGACTGACAGAACATAAAGTGATTTTAACTAGCAGGCTTCAAATATACAACCTTTAACTTAAAAAACACTACCTTGAAGAGGTACATGAAATTATGCTCATAGTCTCTTTTTGTCTGCACTCAGCAATAGTCAAGCTCAATGAGGGCAGCGGGGTAGACTAGTGGTTACAGTGTTGGCTCGTCACGCCGAGTGAGTGAGTGGGGTTTAACGCCGCTTTTAACAATATTCCAGTTATATCATGGCGTGTCAGCTTAATGTGGGAGGAAAGCCCGAAGTGATGCAGGTCACAGACGTTTACCACGTCGGTGAAACCCACGAGAACGGGTATGGTGCTGACAAACCTAGAAACATAATCGGGGCGAACCAGGATTCAAACCCACAATCATAGGTTTCTGGCATACCCAAGGGACGCAACTCTGCACAGCCAATCGCGGCGACTTAGACGACTGGGCCACCCGTGCCCCCTCGTCACGCTGAAGACCCGGGTTTCGATTCCCCATGTGTGAAGACCATTTTCCAGTGTCCCTCATTGGATTTGGCTGGAATATTGCTAAAAACGACGTAAAACCATACTCACTCCAGCTCTATGATGGCGCTCTGTAAATAATCATGTCTGGGCCAGACAATCCAGTGATTAACATCATGAGCATCGATCCACACAACTGGGATACAATGACATGCATCAAACAAGTCAGTGGGTTGCTGAAGACCAGTTGTAAGCCAGATCTTCATTGGGTATGATGATATATTTTTCTTATGTGAGGTGAGGTGAAATTGGGTTTACCATCGCATTCAAGATTATCGCACTTATATAGCGACATGCATGCATGTGTGTGTGTGGCTGCTTGAACTAGTCCAGACTGATGCCAATTTACAGTGCTAGCTCGCTGAGATACGATCCTGCAGTTTAACATGAATACCCCACTCAGACCCAGTATACTGACTCCTAGCCGACCAGTCCTTGTTTTGGCCCCTTAATGCCGTGTGCCAGGCAGGGTAACAACAAGTACTATCTTTCAAAGTTTTTGGTATGATGAAGCTGGGGATCAAACCCCAGTCCTTCAGCTCCCCGGGCAGAAACTCTATCAATAGACCACGGAGGCGGTCTCTTAAATAGACAGACGATGATTGAATATGAATATAAAAGTAAAGCATCTTGATGAAATTTAACCTTACCTCTATAAGAACTGTTTTCCAGAACATGAAACAAGAAAGTGAAGGTCATGAGAGAGGATAGATCAAGGAATCCTGACTGCTTGTTAACAAAGCAATGACGCTCAAATAATAAAATGTAGAAAATAAGTAAAGATTTACTATACATGTACTTAATAAAAAACATGAACACAATATCAAAGCATTGTAGCTCACCTGATAATATCTATCAGAATGTTAAAATTAGCATCATGGAACTGTAGGTCACCAAGCATAATATTTTAGTGGTTAGCAAAAATTAGTTCTAAACTAGAGTAGCCTCCCTTGCCTTGGGTATAGCCAAGCTCCTTCCCAGCGTGTGACATCTTCGTTACACTCTCGGTAACATCGCTGCCACCAGTGTGGACACGGCCATTACAAGAATCTTGAAATTTGCCCTCTAACCCCAAACGTAGTCACGTTTATACTTTTGCTTATGTCTTTGGGAATGCCAATACAGTTATTTTTTAAAAGGTTTACGACTGACCCTATATCCTAGATGAATTTAACTTCTTCTTCTTTTTTTTAACAGATTGGTTTGAGATTGCAGACTAACGGAAATACACTCAAATTCCCCCTTACATTCTTACAATACCAATTGCATAATAGTTTATATGAAATAGAAATTTAATTTGACAAACAAAGAAAACAATTTAGTTGGGGTAGAGTATTTGGCGTCATGAGAGTCATCGCTTGTAGCGATCGCTTATTTGTAAGCATAACTGTCCATCAGTTGCGGGTTCAACTCCAAGCATGGTTGTGACAACCTTTCACAGTGGGGAGTTTTGACTGGTGGCAGCGATAGTATAGAGAGCTCTGCGAACGAGCTATCTCTGTGAGGAACTTGGGGTATAACGTCTAGTTTGTGGGTGCTTTTCACACTTCTAGCATGGCCGCAAGCTGTTTGTTTTAATATCATAAATCCCGCCCACCCTCCCAGTAGCATGAATGGCCTGTCGGTTTTTATTTATCAAGGAAAAAATGGCAACATAGACAGTTGAAAAATGTTTGCTGTCAGCATTGATAACCAAACATTTTCTGCCTGAATACTGAGGACTAAACACTAATATCAGTATTAGAAATTGGCACTAGTCCTATAGCCCTTACCAAACTGCCCAATAGTTAAGGTATCATAAGGACTAGTAGAAATTTGCCACTTTTAAGGGTTTTGCAATATTTTATCATTATAAGGACTTGTGAACTAAAACTGTTAGTTTCTACTGCTGAATATACTGATGCAAAAATTGATGGCATCAGAAGAAAAATAATTGCCAAAGTTCTGCTTCCTCAGTTTGGCAATATTCAGAGGATGATACAGAGCGCAGATCTGCACTTTGATAGAATTCAAGGTCATGATCCAAACACAAATGTCAGACTTTGACTGTTGGATAGTCTAGGGCTGATAGATGGTTACTCATCCATACTTACAAATCACTCAACAAAATCAGCTGAGTTTGTTTCAAAAAACATTAATTCTCACGAGGGATGAACCTGGAGCGTTTCTGATCGGGATCAAAAGCCTTGGAACCCAGCGTGCTGAAACCTTTGTCATGCCCAGTTCTTTCTTCAGAATGTTCTCAACTCCCTCATGAGAGATGCCTACTGTATTGGGTATGTGACACGGGGTGAGTCGCCGATCATCCATAATCATATCATATCTTTTATTAACACTTTCCTCAGTAGTGGCAGTTGAAGATCTTCCTGATCTTGGATCACCTTGAAACTCTCTCTTCGAGGCCCTTCACTGTTCACCACTAAGGTGAGGTGAAATGGGGTTTAACGTCGCATCCAAGATTATAGCAATTATATAGTGATGTGCATGCACGTGTGTGTGTATGTGTGTGGCTGCTTGTTCTAGACCGGACTGATGCCGATTTATAGTGCTAGCTCACTGAGATACCATGTCGCAGTTTAACTTGAATACCCCACTCAGACACAGTATACTGTCTCCGAGCAGACCAGTCCTTGTTTGAGCCCCTTGATGCCGAGCGCCAGACAGGGTAACAACAAGTACAATCGTTGAACGTCTTTTGGTATGACGCGGCCGGGGGTCGAACTCCAGACCCTCTGCTCTCCGGGCGGACGCTCTACCACTAGACAACGGAGGCGGTCCGTCCACCACTAAACAGTAACATCCTCTGTATTCTTGTTGTTGTTTGTTGTTTAAGGTCGCACTCAGCAATATTCCAGCTATGTGACGGCCGTCTCTAAATAATCTATTCTGAACCAGACAATCCAGTGATCGACAACATGATGATCAATCCACGCAATTGGGATCGATGACATGCATCAACCAAGCCAGCGAGCCTGACCACCTGATCCCGTTAGTCGCCTCTTACAACAAGCATAGTCATAGCATTCAAACCTCATTATTGGTCGGAACAAGCATTGAAGTTTCAGCTTCATTGAACCAATGGAGGAGAAGATGTTTACAAAGCACATTATCATACCTCTGTCAGAATGAGATCTGATTGGTCCACGTGATCTTGATAAAATACTGTGTAACCTGCCTTGGAAGGTAATAAATTTCTCAGCGGGGGAATAAGAATCTTATATAATACTAGCTGCACATGAATTTCTGAGAAATAGAATAAATCCCTTTTACCCCGCTTCAAAGGAAAAATGTCCACGTTTTTTCCGACTCAAAGGAAGTCACATGACATAGCACAAGTTAACCTCAGTTCAATCGAAAAGCTGTTTTCTATCAATTTTGAATTTCTGTTAATTCTTTTACAATGCCACATTAGAACATGTCTGTGAGATAAATTCATTGTAGCAGGATCATTGGGGGTACATGAGGTTTTATGCGTCCTTCATTAGGGTTTATACCATGAGCTGGAAGGGACAAACAGGTCATGACATGTGCTCACTTGACATTCAGGTGAGCTAAACAAGACACTTGTGTTCATGTCAGCATCAATATTTTGTGAGTGAATGCTGTTATATCCAGCTACCATACTAAAAAAATGACAAAGGAGGCACTTCCACAAGTTAAATTTGTTGTCAGAGATCAAGAGGTAGATGTAGCTAAAAATGTCAATGGAGCTAAAACTATTTGATAATAATTACTAGAAAATGATATACCCCTTCTACAATGCTGTCTTTTCGATATGATAAAACAAGAGTCATCAGAAAGATGACATATCCCCCCGGCAGCTGTCTGTAAAGTAACCACTAGTAAATGTGCAATTCTGTATGGAATGAGTCAACAGTTGAAAGTTCTTTAAGAAGCATACATTGTTTACCCACTGAATGGTTTTCGAATTCTGGCCCGGAAATGAACCCATCCCCCAATGCAGTCTAGGTCCAACTTCTTTCCATAAAAATTGTAAAAAATAAAAATTCGTAAAAAAAAATAAATGTCAAAAGGCACCACTTCAGTATGTGCCTGATAGCTATGCCAAGTTTCGATCAAATACACTGAATGGTTTTCAAATTCTGCCCCGGAAACGAACCCCATCCCCAATTGAGCCTATGTCCAACTTCATTCCATTAATATTTAAAAAAATAAAAATAAGAAAAATCCCAAAATATCAAAAGGCACCACTTCAGTATGTGCCTGATAGATTTGCCAAGTTTCGATCAAATACACTGAATGGTTTTCGAATTCTGCCCCGGAAAAGGAAATTATTACGGACGGACGGACAGACTGGCTGATCGCTGTATCCCCCCGCATTATATGCCGGGGGGATAAAAAGCAAGAAACATGTTGGTTTGTTTTTTTTACTTCGTAAAAAGCCTCCAATTTTGATGCCTTTCACAGAATTCAGTGACAAACAACCACAAACAATGAACAGTATCAACAGATGACATGAGAAACCTCACTAGAGCCTTATGAACTACAGGCAATGGTTTGTATCTATGATAATGAAATAAAATATTTCACTTATTTGCGAAATTTGTTTCAAAATCCCATTCTGATTCCTCCAAATCATCATGGCTGCCATCTCTGGTATTGTTTCATTTGTGCTATGATCAGCGTCCCGTTTAAAGGTAATTACCAGTTTTTTACCGGTAATATTAGGCTTGGACCGGTAATTCATGTGACTGCCAGTCCCTGTGCACCGGCAAATGAAGTGCCTTATAAATCTTTGTTGTTGTTCATATAAGTACATTTTTCGAACAAAGTCAGCTTGTCTGTTACCATCAGGGTTTCCCCTTTTCGATTCCTAGGTTAAATATCCATTTGTAGCGACTTCATCTCGAAATATTAAAAATAAGAGAAAATTGTGACTGAAGTATGTGTGAATGACATATATATAAAACTAAGTTACTTCAGAGATGACATCTTTGCACTGAACATGATGTTGAAAGAATTAAAACCAAATAATTTACATACCTTTTTTTATTTGTTGAAAGTTGGGACTTGTAAATTACCTAGCGGGGACTGGTAATTTTTAGAGTTGCCAGTCCACAAGGACTGGCAGTTTCAAAAGCCAGCGGGAACACTGTATGATGTCATGAAGCATAATGTAAATGTCCTAATAACACAGAAAACCTCACAAAACTACAAAAGTTGGACTCACATAGGTTATCGAGGCACCAAGCCGCACAGAAGCCAACTTCCCTCTTGACATAGTCAGAGTCGTGCCACCATTCCTCCAAAACCAGCAGGGGATGGGGAGACAACTCTTTCATTGACTGGTTAATTGTTACCTTGTTCTCACCTGGAAAAGAAACAAAAAGATACTGATTGTGTTTGCATACATGCAGGGTTGAACAGTACTTCATGTTTTAGATGATTATACTTTGACCTCAACAGTACAGAAACCTCATGTCCCAGAGGATTATAAGTTGACCTCCACAATACAGAAACCTCATGTTCCAGAGGATAATAAGTTGACCTCCACAATACAGAAACCTCACGGTCCAGAGGATTATAAGTTGACCTCCACAAGACAGAAACCTCATGTCCCAGAGGATTATAAGTTGACCTCCACAATACAGACACCTCACATTCCAGAGGATTATAAGTTGACCTCCACAATACAGAAACCTCACGCTCCAGAGGATTATAAGCTAACCTCCACAATACAGAAACCTCACATTCCAGAGGATTATAAGTTGACCTCCACAATACAGAATAAGTTGACCTCTACAGTACAGAAACCTCACGTTCCAGAGGATTATAAGTTGACCTCCACAATACAGAATAAGTTGATCTCTACAGTACAGAAACCTCATGTCCCAGAGGATTATAAGTTGACCTCCACAATACAGAAACCTCACATTTCAGAGGATTATAAGTTGACCTCCACAATACTGAATAAGTTGACCTCTACAGTACAGAAAACTCACGTTCCAGAGGATTATAAGCTGACCTCCACAATACAGAAACCTCATGTTCCAGAGGATTATAAGCTGACCTCCACAATACAGAAATCTTATGTTTGTAATAGTTTTCCATATCATTTTCTAGGTGCAAGGTCATTGCACCAACAACTTGCCTTGTGAATCTTCCATAGGTACCTATTTGCAGCCAAAATCTTATGAGTGAAAAGGTGATTCAATTTTAAATGCAGCTTTGCAGAGTATTTCAGGCATTTCTCACAATATGGGACAAAAACCTCAAGTGCTGAAGGTTATAGATGCTTCCTACTTTGGAAACATGAGTATTTTGGTATCATGACTATGGTCTAGGTATTGACAAACTAATTATCAATATTTAGGGAATCTTGGAATAGCACCTATGACCAGTGGATCCTGGCACAGTAAAGAAACACAACTCTGCACAGCAAATTACAACATATTAGCCACTGGAAACTCAGGAACACAACTTTGTCCACCAGCTTGGTTGGTTGGTTTGTTGTTTAACGCCGCACTAAGCAATGTTCCAGCTATATGACGGCGGTCTGTAAATAAATCAAGTCTGGACCAGACAATCCAGTGATTAATATCATGAGCATTGATCCACGCAATTGGGATCGATGACATGCATCAACCAAGTCAGCGAGCCTGACCACCCGATCCTGTAAGTCGCCTTTTACGCCAAGCATAGTCACCTTTTACGGCAAGCATGGGTTGCTGAAGACCTATTCTACCCCGGAATCTGCACGGATCCACCAACACCCAAGAATTAAACAAAAGAGCAGAGAATCATATTCATTAGGTATGTTAGTCCTACGATCATCATAGCGCAATGCTAGAGAGAAGTTTCAACAGTCAAGGCACTATGAGCACTGTGGGGAGCGCGACCCAGATCTTCCTCCTAGTCTTACTTGTTTGTGCAAACTTCTCAAGAGCTACCATGGAATGCAGTACCACCACCGGAGGGTTGCAGGGATTCTGAAAACATGAATCATACATGGCCATTAGATAACTGCTAGCTCCATGTTATTCTAATAACTTGTAAATAGTGTCTCAAATAACCCTATACAAGCAAACAAACAAAATGCAACAACAAGATTACTATTTGATAACATGTTTGGAACAATGTTTCAAGTAGTAATCTTGTTGTTGCATTTTGTTTGTTCACTACTTGAAACATTGTTCCAAACATGTTATCAAATAGAAATGTTTTTTTACGCATTCAGAACACACCAGAGGTGAGGAACAAATACATATCAAATTTTGTATTACTCTATTCTGAGTACATAATTATGATAATGGTAACAGGGACATATTCCAGTCTTTATGATCATGAGATGTGATTAATTACAAAGAAGTTTACTCCATGTGCTTCATCATCATCATCATCTTGATCTAATGATAAAGGCATAATTTCAGTAAGATATTCTCAAATTTCAAGCACATTTTCTCAATGTGAAAAAAGTTAAAGTCATGTAAGAACATTTCCAGTTCATTCGTGACATTAAAGAGATTAAAGTAAACATAAGCTAAACTAAAGTATATTTTGCCCTGTGAAACTAATAAAAAGAGCAATCCTTACAGGGTTTTTTGCTTCAATTATGTACAAAGATTTATGGGCTAATTTGAGGCACATTTCACAGTGAGGTTTGGGGCAAACATTACTTACCAAATGACAGATGAGATACTGGAGAACATCAGCTGATAACAAGGTTATACTACTGGGACCTGCAACCATAATGGTACAACCTTATAGCATAGCAAACAGTCATCTTACTCTTGTCAGAGCTGGCACTGGTATTTGTTAGTAAGCAATAGCATCAACAGTAGCTCCTTAACCTAACCTAGATTCAAGGCTGGACAAAATTATCTGTGTACAGGCCTAGAGACAAAAACTTTCTGGTTATATTTTCTTAATATCAAAAAATATCCACACTAGTCGTAAGAGAAGGCAGATATGAGGATCAGGAGGTCACAATGAGGTGAGGTGTAATTGGGTTTAACGTCACGTCCAAGATTATTGCACTTATACAGCGACGTGCATGCACGTGTGTCTGTGTGTGGCTGCTTGTACTAGTCCGGACTGATGCCGATTTATAGTGCTAGCTCACTGAGATACCATGCTGCAGTTTAACATGAATACCCCACTCGGACACGGTATACTGACTCCTAGCTGACCAGTCCTTGTTTTAGCCCCTTAATGCTGAGAACCAGACAGGGTAACAACAAGTACCATCTTTTAACGTCTTTTGGTATGACGCGGACTGGGATCGAACCCTGGACCTTCCGCTCTCCGGGCGGACGCTCTACCACTAGACCACGGAGGCGGACGAGGTCACAATGAGTAACTGTACTCCTACTGCACAGATCAACACTCGTGCTGTCAATTCCTCGTGGAGATCTGGGTCAGGATATGTCCTGTGTGTCACCTGCTTATTCTGACAGCCAAATGACCATTGAGTGTTTACTATGTGTGAGTAACTGTACCCCTTCTGTTTGTTTGTTTGTTGTTGAACGCCGCACTCAGCAATATTACAGCTATATGACAGCGGTCTGTAAATAATCTTGTCTGGACCAGACAATCCAGTGACCCACATCATGACCATCTATCCAAGCAGTTGGGATACGATGACATGCATCAACCAAGTCAGCCAGTCTGACCACCCAATCTCATTAGTCGTCCCTTACGACAAGCATAGTTGCCTTTTACGGCAAGCATGGGTTGCTGAAGACCTATTCTACCCCGGATCTTCACGGGTCGTACCCCTACTGCACAGGTCAACACTCATGCTGTCAATCCCTCTAGTGCATCTGAATCGGAATATGTCCTCTGTATCCCCTACTTATTATGAGAGCTGAAAATGAGGATTGGTTGGTTACAATGTGTGATCTGACTCTTTGTCAGTCATCGTAGACTTACACAGGCTTATTTGACTTTCCATCAACAACAGGTTTGCCCGATTACAACTTATCAACAGGTGGGCGTTATACAGCTGGAATATTCCTGACTGAAGATGTAATCAATACACTTTTTCTTATAATCTGAAAGATTTACAATTGGAGTAAAACTGTCTGGCAGTAACCACAAGAACCATACTTGAAGGTGCTTACCTGCCAGTTTTTCTGCTAGACAACCAAGTATAACACAGATATTGCGCTGATGTGAGGGATCCTTGTACATGGTGGCCGGCCCCTCCTGTCCCAGGTTCAGGTGTCGCTGCAGCTCCAGCAGGGCCTCCTGGAAGGGGACAAGTGGAGCATCACTCTCATGGCACGGTACAGGGCTACAAAGTCTTTCTACCTTACACAGGAATATTGGATTCTCATTGGCTGAGACTAAGGGTGACAGTTGGGGTAGGGCTGGGACAGGTAGCTTGGGTACTCGGGTCGGGTGGGTACTGAGTAGGACCTGGGTATTCACAGGACCACACGGACCCATGGTTATTCATGTGAAATATTGTTTAATGAGAAAAAAAATCACAACTATATCTTCATGGGCACCTACAAATCGTTAATGTTCAGATATCTTTCTAACTATAAGCACATTCCTTGTGACTTTCGTATGTTTTGAGTAAAGATACAGCTTCAGTAAACTTCAGTGTATGCATGACCAGATCGTTTTATAGGTGTATCTAAATACTTTTTGCAAGGGTTACAGTAAAACAATTTCTTATTGGATATTTTGTACCCAACGCTTGAGATCTACAGCGGGTATTTGGGTAGGGTCAGGTAATAGGGGGGTCGGGTACCCGGGTAGTAAATTTGGACTCGTCCCAGCCCTATATTGGGGCTATTTTCACTATTGCGATTGTATAGTAATAGTACCCCACACTATTGCAATAGTATAGCCCTTGTTGAAACCACATAAAACTTCGGTAAGCAAACATGGTAAGTTAAATTCTAATATTTCTAATTCTATTTGAGGTAAGCGGAGATCGCGTTCTACCGATTGTGAAAACCCACTGGATTACATATCAGAAGAAGATTTATTCCTTAGATTTCGGGCAGAGACAATTCTATACATCATGTCCAACAGCTAAGTTCTTGCTGAGTTTGAATCTACAAATGCTATTGAGTTACAGAAGAAGATTTATTCCTTAGATTTCGGGCAGAGACAATTCTATACATCATGTCCAACAGCTAAGTTCTTGCTGAGTTTGAATCTACAAATGCTATTGAGTTAAAAACTCAGCTGAGTTGTTTTTGCAAACTCAGTTTGAGATCTGAATCAAAACTTAAGTTTGTTTTGAGAAATCGGTGCCTGATGTTACACTCATAGCTAGACTCCAAACTGAGAGTAGCATGTGGTTTTGGCTATAGTAATATTATCTTACTTATCAATCAGACAAAACCACTCATGAGATGGCAAATGATAAGTTTCAACCAAATCAAACCCAGGTTCGGGCACAGTAAACATGGTACAGTACAAAACAAAATTTAAGGGCTTCCTGTCACTTTACGCTTGCTGCTACATTAGAATCTTGGGAGCGCCTAAATCTGAATTGTTAAAAATTAGCCTACAGCAAGGGACATTCCAGCTCATTCAAACACTGCAGGGAAATGAAAGACTTACTTTTGTGGGCAGAGGACATTCGTCCAGGAGCAGCGTGATGACAGCAGGGCCGACAGGGTCGTCCATTGGAATGACTCGGATGAGAGATTTGACGACGTCCAGCCAGCCCTGATCTCTCTCTGCAGTCTTGTGTAGGGTCAGCATGGCCGCTGGAGGCTCCTGGTCACTGAGCACAAGAAGGTGGTGACAAATACTTAACATTAGCAGTGATAGAAACTAACATTTTTAGTTCACTGATCCTTACAATGTTTACAATCATAACATATAGCAAAACCCTTAAAAAGGGCAAATTGTTATTAGTCCTTGTGATATTTTAACAGATGGGCAATTTGGCAAGTACTATAGGACTAGTGCCAAAATCTAATGCTGAAAAGTTTGAAGTCATGTAAGAATGTAATACCTCAAGTTCGAGGGTAGGGGTTAATAGGTCTGCAACTTTTCCCCCCGACAAGATACACCTTACAAGAGATTTTACAGTTGAGTGAGTGAGTGAGTGAGTGAGTGAGTGAGTGAGTGAGTGATTGAGTTGGGTTTAACGCCACTTTTAACAGTATTCCAGTTATATTGCGGCGTGGGAGGAAAGCCCGAAGTGATGCAGGTCTCAGACGTTTACCACTTCGGTGAAACCAACGAGCACGGGTATGGTGCTGACAAACCTAGAAACATAATCGGGGCGAACCGGGATTTGAACCCACAATCATAGGTTTCTGGCGTGCCCAAGGAACGCAACTCTGCACAGCGAATCGCGGCACCTTAGACGACTGGGCCACCCGTGCCCCCTTTTACAGTTGAAGACCCATCTCTAATCATCTAATTTTACATATCAAAGTAGTATTCCCATGATATGTCAACATTGTCACAACTCTGTTTCGGGTTGGGATTAAGGGTCTTAAAAGTGTAAGAAAATTAGATTTGCTTCAAAGATTGAGCTTTGAGTTGTTTCCTAGATATCAATCAATCTGTATATACCAATGACGTGCATAAATTATTGTTTTTAATATGTCATCCAGACAACAACAGACATATACATGGAACAATAACATTACTTGAATAATAAGCCAATTCTTATCATGCTACTTTGCAGACAGATACTTGAGAAAAACTTGCATCTATATGTCATAAAGTTGCTTTACATATATATTTTAGTCATCTAATTTACTGATCCGCCTACCAAATATTTCACAAATGTGGCATGAGATCAATCTCTTTATCTTCCATCCCAGTCAGTTAACTCATTGCGATAATTTCAGGAATGACAAGAAACCAATTAAAGAAGTAATGTATGTGAATGTGGTAAGGGAGGTAACCCATGACGTGTCATTAAAAACACTCATTTCATTTCAGACGTCCAGATAAGCTGAAATATGCAGACAAATCAAATCCTAGCATATCAAAGCAACAAAGACTATAAATAAACTATTGAAACAAAACTAATGCGTATTTTATAACAATTAGATAAAACGATTGTGTATATTATTACTATTAGATAAAAAAATTGTGTATATTATTACTATTAGATAAAACAATTGTGTATATTTTTACTATTAGATAAAACAATAGTGTATATTTCAAATATATTATAACTATTAGACAAAATGTTTGCTTACATTTTAATTGTGTACCAACTGATCCCGAAACTCACTTAGACAGTTACACTTGGAAAAACGTGAGCGACAAAAAAAACTTAACTCGAATACTGATAGATTCTAACTGAAAAGCACATCATTGTGGATACCCAATCACAATCAAACCCTTGAGTAAAAACCCAAATAACCAACAGCTTATCTACAGCTTGTCTACTTCACTCCAAAACCAATTGCTTTAACATGTTTAAGAGATCATGTATTGAAAACATATTTTTATTTTTATTTCAAACATCTAGATCATTTTTCAAATCTGTAAACCAAATATTAAAAAAAAAGAAAACTTAAGTATAAAGGATTCTTTGTTCAGAGAGTGACGATATACAGATAAACATTGTGGATTTAATGTACTGGAAGTTCAACATAGCTACAAATCAATATTGAGGAGTCATCAAAGGAAAGTATCAGAACATCTGTGCATCTGAGACTTACTTGTCTACCAAGGTCCGAATGAGTGCCAGTGTTTCTAACACTAGAGAATCAATACTCTTTGTGGCCAGCTCCGCACCTCTCCCGGCTCCCCCGCTTCTCCGGTGGTGGCTGCTACCAGATACACCATTGGCTGTCCGCTGAGGGTTAGAGTGACCGGTGCCGCGTGAACCACGTGATCGGTTCCGTGAATCTCTATTGCGAGAATCTGTGTTATCCGTGGACTTGTCTTTACAAACACATGAACCCATTATGTATGCTCGAATAAACTGAGCACAGATGATGCGGCATATGTGCAGCGGAGAGGAAAATATATGATGGGTCAGCCAAAATGTTACTATCATGCCTTAAATCTTGGTTCCATCACTAAGTATGTGCTAATCATCCTCCATACTGTGGCAACTTGACCCTTTCTTTGGTACTGTTCATAGTGGAAATGATTGAACCCTCTTCAAACTATAACTGTTGCTGAAAGTATAGAAGTTTAAAAGTGTTGAAATATTGCCATTAAACAAATGAATCAGGTTAACTCATAGGCCTGTTAGTGTCAACAATCTCACACTGAGTAAGTGAGTGAATTTGGCTTAACGCCACTTTGAACAGTATTCCAGTTATATCATCTCGTGTCAGCTAAATGTAGGAGAAAAGTCCAAAGTGATACTGGTCTCAAACGTTTACCACTTTCGTGAAACCCACAAGCAACAAGCCGTCAAACATAGAAACATACTTTGGGCGAATCCATGATCATAGGTTTCTGGCATACCTAAGGGATGCAACTCTGCACAGCGAAAAGTGGCATCGTAGATGACTGGCCACTCGTGTCGCCATGGCACACTGAGGATATATTCAGTCAAAGGCATGTACTTACAAAACATGCAGGGTTACACTAACCAGAACTATAGTTTAGTTTGTTTGTCGTTTAACGCCACACTCAGCAATATTCCAGTTTGCCGTGGAACAGGCAATCCAGTGATTGACATCATTAGCATCGATCCAAGCAATTGGGATGCAGTGACATGCAATCACAGCAACAACAAAAACAACCCACAACTATCAGGTGTATAGGCTGGCCATGAAAGTCGTGGAAAACAGCCTAGGTCACTCCACTCTGCTGACTGTTATCTATAATATCTCCTCAGCTTGTCCTCACACTGTCTCTTGGAATGCTGGACCTGTCTAGCACTGTTTTTTGGTATGGGAGTCGAATGCGTATTCGATAGAGATTAAGATAATCAACAGCTAAAGACTTCTTGTATTCTTTTTTTCTAAATACTGTATTCGACGTAATAAGCGCCCAGGGCGCTCTCCAAAATAGAAATAGGGGGCTCTTATTAGAATATTATTTTGGTGGAAAAAAAAACAGAGTTGAAAGATAAATTTCTTGGTTTATGCTGACAGCCTGTAATGTTTATATATGACAGATATATTTTTCCAGAATTTAATTGTCCATAATTAAGGGTGCATATAACACACAAGTGCGTAATAAATGAGTCTTTTGTACATTGATCAATTGGAAGGGGTGCTAATTGGGATTGTTCACTCACCAACATATTGTCAAATATCGCCGTGGGTGCTTATTACGTTGAATATGGTAGTCATTATGGAACAGAATAGGTTATACAGATGTGGTATAATCAATATACATGAACTTGATTAGAGAAGTACACATTTGGTTTTATATTTAACAATGTTTATACTAGGTATTAAATATGCAATTAGGAAATTTATACTTTTGGTTTTAAAGTTGTAATTCATTCACATAGTCATCAAACTTGCTTCTTGAAGGTAGCAAAAATCCAGAATGGGACCACCAGTTTACACTATTAAAGAGTGAAGTTCCTGGAGTTGACAGGGATAGTACAGTAGAACACGGATATCATGAACATGGATATAGCGAACAAACGGATACAACAAAGTGTTGAAAAATCCCCGATATATCTCCTATATAATATCAAATAAAATTTACGTACATAACGAACTCTCTACAGCTAACTAATGTATATAGTGAACTGATATCTGATCACCGACAAGCCCATCTACCACTAATTAGTGACGTGTATAGCGAACTGAGAACTCTCACTCAGTGTCAAGTGTCACTGACAATTGGCTGTACGTAATCGGCGGTGAATCAACACAATCGCGGCAAATCAACACAATCAGCGGTGACGATTCAACCTTGTTAAACTTGCATTGTGTTAATCTTACCTATACATGTAATTGGACTAATCTTATCTGTAAAATAAACATTAAACATATAAATTTTACAAATTCTCAAATCCTGCGAGTTGACTGACTTTGGTCCTGCCCGGAAATGGTTACGAGCTGCCGATCACCAAGATGCTAAATATGTTTACATGTATTTGATAAACAATGTTCTAAAAATGTCATGAATTTAATGTTTAAAATGAATGTTATGAAATGTTATCAATTGAATGCTATGAAGTGATCACTGCTCATACAAGACAGAGCTGCAATTATGTGTATTGTGTTTTGTTTCATCCAAGATGGCGGACGTTTCCGAGTGAAAACGTATATAATGAACAACGAATATAACAAACTGATTTCTCTAGTCCCTTGTAGTTCGTTATATCCATGTTCTACTGTAGATACATATAAACAAGGGCCTCCTGCTTCATGATAAAACCGATAACACCAGCTAGCTACAGATGTTGGAAAGTTTTAGCAATATTCCAGCAATATCAAGGCGGGGGACACCAGAAAATGGGCTTCACACATTGTACCCACGTCGGGATCGAACCCGGGTCTTCGGCGTGACAAGCGAGCGCTTTAACCACTAGGCTACCCGACAGCCCAGTAACAACTGGTAATAGTGTCCACCTATGATCATTGATAAGGCGTCCCTACAAATGTGACCTGTCAGATGCCGCTACAAGTCTAATACTTACAAGAGCGTAATCAATGTAATTTGTGCTGTTCTACAGGTCTTGTTTGGTGTTTAAATGCTGCACTTGGCAATATTCCAACTATATGACGGTGGCATGTAAATAATAAAAATCAGACAATCCAGCCATGGATAATATAAGCAACAATACATCAGGGTATAATTACATGCAAACATATCAAATCACGGAACCTAATGACCATAAAGTCTCCTCTGACAGCAAGCAAAAGTTACTGGGTACCGATTCTAACCTAGATTCACCAAGGCAGCGTTAGAAATTCTCACTAGTCCTGTAGTCCTTGCCAAACTGCCCAATAGTTAAGGTATCCTAAGGACAAGTAGAAATTGGCCATTTTTTTAGGGTTTTGCTATATGTTATCATTAAAAGGACTAGTAGAGTAAAACTGTTGGTTTCTACAACTGCAAGGGAACAAATTGGTTTTGATAGAAAGCAAACCATGCCAACTGATTGGCATCAGGATACCCTTAAAATACACACACAGTGCTATTATAACATCCCATTGAGTCTATGCCATACACTTCAGAGTCTAGTGGCATCATTTTAAATACAATTTGAAATTAGAATACTGACAAAAAGCTGTCGGAATGCAATGACATACGTGTACATCAGTGATAGAAACTAACAGTTTTAGCCCTCTAGTCCTTATAATGATAACATATAGCAAAACCCTTAAAAAGAGGCACATTTCTACTAGTCCTTATGATACCTTAACTATTGGGCAGTTTGGCAAGGACTATGGGACTAGTGCCAGTTTCTAGTGCTGTACATTCAACCAAGCCACCAAGCCAGGCCACCAGATCTCTTATGTTGTCTTGTACAACTAGCACAGGTTGCTGTGAACCTCTTCAAACTTGGAATTTGCCCAAGCCTCCAAAAACTTGGGTGGTCATCATGACACCCTTGTCTGCTCTGAAGGGGTCACAGGTATATATTAGGGGTCCTAACGGTCCAAAGAATCAAATGATATCTTGAAAGCAAATAAACTTATCATGTGTTGAGGTGAGGTGAGGTGTAATTGGGTTTAACGTCGTGTCCAAGATTATTGCACTTATATAGCGACGTGCATGCACGTGTATGTGTGTGTGTGGCTGCTTGTACTAGTCCGGACTGATGCCGATTTATAGTGCTAGCTCACTGAGATACCATGCCGCAGTTTAACATGAATACCCCACTCAGACACAGTATACTGACTCCAAGCTGACCAGTCCTTGTTTTAGCCCCTTAATGCCGAGCGCCAGACAGGGTAACAACAAGTACAATCTTTTAACGTCTTTTTGTATGACGCGGCCCGGGATCGAACCCTGGACCTTCCGCTCTCCGGGCGGACGCTCTACCACAAGACCACGGATGGGGTCTCATGTGTTTAGGTTTCCAAATAGTTACGATCATTATTGATCAAAATAACCCAACAACATTGTGTAAACGCAGTTTGAAATTAAGGGGAGTTCTGGGATTCTTGCTTTACTCCGGGTAGTTGTGATTCCAGCCCCCATCCTGCATTAGATGAGTGATCATGGTGATTCCCCAGTCAACTTCATACCTTAGCAAATTAGAGAAATTAATTACTTACTTAATATTACTATAATTTATTGACTTTAATGCAGAGAAACTTGTATACCAATGTTTATATAAAAGAAGTAAAGCTTTACAATGAAAAGACAATAACCACTTGTCTGCAGTACCATAATATACTAGATTTCCTACTTGTGAAACTATGATTTAACATGTAAAGTTGACAGATGGTGGTTGCATATAGGTAGTGTTCATTGCCAGATGTAACTTTAACCCCAAATGTGACCAGTCTGGACACAACTCAGAGTAATGCATCTTCCCGAAGGCAAGAGAGTTAACTGACCAGTTTCCACCCTTGCCGAACTAGGTTGATATTATGGAGTTACATTTTGGCTGGACTAACGGGTCTATGCATAGTCCAATCAAAATCCTGCAATGAAATCGAAATTCGGTTCGTAAACTGTCATGATGAGTTCCATCGATTGCAGGATTTGCAAAGCATGTGCACTGCCAACTCGTCAACAGATATTTTCCAAATCTTCTCATGTTTTTAGTCAAGGTGCTTTCGTGATTTGATGCACTTCGCGATGTAAGACCCATTTTATCCCAATATAGATATTGATTGTCGATCTGATTGTCTTGACTGGGCGCTGCCATTCTGTTTGAAGCAAATGCAAGTGATACGAGAGGTGGAATCTGATTGGTCCATAGGAGAGGCATAGAGGGGATATAACTCGTAACAGCCACTGGTTGCGCTACGATCGAGCCCAGGAATTCCAGCCTCGTTCGGCAATGGTGGAAACTGGACTTTTAAAGTCAGTAAACTCTCTTGCTTCGGGAAGATGAGAGTCATGTGGCTGTCAATCTCATCCTAGTAGAACCAAGTACCAAGGTTGCTTAAAACATTACTCACTCTAACCTGATGGAGGGGCCATAAGCATCAATAACACATCATTTAACATAGCAATGAAGTACAGATTCATGTCTTCCTATAACCAACTTTGCATAGCAACGTTATCCATCTACACTGTACGACATACATTCAAGTGTAGTAACAAGCATTAGTATATAAGGACATGATGATAACACTTATTACATGATGGTAACAACAAAGTTGATAAAGCGTAATGTTCTATACTTGCAGGCAATCAGTGAGTTCATTATCAACATAAAGATTACAGCTAACACCAAAAACACAACCATTTCACTTGTTGATTTATCTTAAGAAATTAGGAATAATCAAAACAACATTGATCACATAAGGTAGCTGTGTATCTTGTGCGACAATGTCAAACATAGGGAACATACACTGAAATGTTTTTGAAACCATAAACAATATATTCCAAACTTCAAATTAACCAGACGAAGATGTAGATATTTCTTCATCTGAACTCCCAATATGTTGACATTAACACACATGAAAACATCTTAGACAGAGGGATAACTTCATAATCATAATCAGTCATTGCTATCAACTAAATTAGATTACATGAACATGTTGTTGTGGTTTGCTTATGTGTGTAATTCTTAATATTTCTGTCTTCCTAATGAAAATGTGGGATACAATTCATATCAAAATTTAGTCAAAAGGGAACAAATTAGCATACAACAGCACACGTGTTGTGAAAACATTGGTATTATGGCACAAGTGGCCTTACACCGACAGGACAGAACGTCATGTATGTTTGTGCATAAATGATTAAACTAATAATATTCGTATTCTACCTTTAGCAGCCGACGTTCCGCCGCCATTTTAGCCGGGCCTTTCAGAGTAATTTCTTCATTTTCCGGTTTATTTAAAAAAAGGTGATGTATATATGGAAAGACATTATAAAACAAGATCAAAATTATCCATTTAGTTAAAAAACGTCTCTTTGATTTACTATTTGATCATTTCCTGAAACTAGGTGCGCGCCGGTGTGTGCGGTCCTGCTTTCATGAATATTCATTTCTTGGCAACAGGGCAACGGGAGAAGTTGGTGAACGAATCATGTCGGAGGTTATTCACGTCAAAACTGAGACAGACGAATTTTGTCTAAAGGGAAGAACATGTGAAGTATCTTCATTTTCATTTATACCAAAAGAAAGAAAGAATCCACCTGAGAGGACGTACTTTGGATCAGAGAAGAAGGTGAGGTGGAAAGAAAGTTGCTCCCTAGTTGTTGTCATTGGATACAAAGGGTAGCCAGGCGAAATGGAGTTCTTTTGCCCTGAATAGTTTACGTTTAACAAATAATGGTTACTTTAACTTGCAAAATCCCTTAGTATCAGTATCGTGTAATTTTAACCCCCTCGTATTACGTTAGAGCTAAAATGAAGGAGATTCAAGGAAAGTCTGTACAATTAAGAACATTAATAATTGTCTTTGCAGATGCTAGTTATGTCGAATGAAGAATATATGATTTAACATTAACATAGAAGTACTTTCAGAAATATCAGCAGGTCATTCTAAGAAAATTGACCCTTTGGTTGGGTAGCCTTGTGGTTAAGGTATTCACTTGTCATGCCGAAAGGGGGTAGCCTAGTGGTTAAAGCGTTTGCTCGTCACCCCGAAGACCCAGGTTTGATTCCCGACATGGGTACAATGTGTGAAGCCCATTTCTGGTGTCCCCTGACTTGATATTGCTGGAATATTGCTAAAAGCAACATAAAACCATAGCACTCACTCATGCCGAAGGCCCTGGTTCGATTTTCAACAATGTCTGGAGACCCTTATACTGGTCATTGCTAGAATGTTGCTTAGGGCTGTGTCAAACCATACACAATCACTCACGAGATATCAGTACAGTTACTGTAATAGTCTATGTTAAAAAGGCATTTGGGTGGCTTATTTATCTAATTCACTATGAAGAGTTGTGTCCCTTGTGTGTGCCAGGGATCGAACCCCGTACCTGCCGCTCTCCGGGCGAACACTCAACCACTAGACCACAGAGGTAAACAGCGAATGCTTTGACCAGTAGGCTACCCCACCGCCCCTATTCTATCTTGGAATGCCAACAGGAACTATATGTGTGATCAACAATAATGGTTCTTTATTTACTCACTTCTTCATTCAATATAGGACAGCCTCCGTGGTCTAGTGGTAGAGATTCCGCCGAGAGAGCGGAAGGTCGGGGGATTGATCCCCGGCCGTGTCATGCCAAAAGACGTTAAAAGATGGTACTTGTTGTTACCCTGTCTGGCGCTATATATCGGCATCACTAGGGACACATGTGCATGCACGTCGCAAAATAAGTGCAATAATCTTTGACGCAACGTTAAACCCCATTTCACCTCACCTCATTCACTATATTTTGAAAATAGGGTGGTGACCTAGTGGTTGAAGCATTGAGTCATCACAACTAAAGCTACGGTTTGCCCAACATCATTACGTTGTAAATATACAATGAGGGGAGATGTTTATTGTGTTTATGTTAAATAACTCCCCCACATCGTTTAATTACTACATGGAATAGCAACACCATGTACATCCTTTTTGAGGATGTTTTGATTGTTACGAGCTCTAGAAATATTTGCCTATATTTAAATATTGATGACTTCCAGAATACAATCCAACCTCGGCAATGTCAAACAAGTTGATTTTATGAACAGGTGGGGGTTAAGTTTACTATTTCCTGGATATTATCACAATTTTTATGTCAATTATTTGTACCTCTTCTCCCAGTACTAACTGTCATAACTATCCCACATTTGAGTGCGATCGGTCAGCCATTGCGTTTATCTACATTGCCCAGCTACATCTATGGGGAATAACTCCCCTGACAATTCCCTATAAGAAATAACGTCATTTACGACGTCATCAAGTTGCAAGCGCATGTTCAAATCTCAAGAAATGATAGAATGATGTTTTATCATGAAACAAACCACCCCTTGTTCTTCATCGTTCTTTGCCATTAAGCTATCTTATGTCGTGTTTGCTATAGATGTAGTGTGTTAAACGCCTTATTGATGTGCCACACCATGATATAGCTGGACCTATACCAAAAGCAGCACGAAACCCAACTCACTCTCTACTGAAAATGGGGCGGAAGGGTAGCCTTGTGGGCGAAGCATTGGCTCGTCATGGTGACAGGCAGCCCAAATGGATGTGTATTAAATCATTCTTGGTGACCTGTGTTTGGATATGGCTGGAACTATGCTATAAGCTACCCAAATCAAACTCACTCACTAATGACATTTTTGTCTGGTATAGGGACGGTACTCCAATTCGACGTATGACCGCTTGTTCAAACAGAATGAAGGATATAACAACAAACTCCATCGGGATGACCGGGAACACGCCAAGTTAAGAGGACTCACAGTCAATGACGAGGTTTGATATTGTACTGGATAGAAATATAGAATACTAAACGAGCTCCCGTGTAATACCAATTTTATGAAACGAGTGAATAGCTGTGGTATCTCACTAGCGAAAGCGAGTCAGATACTATAACTATTCACGAGTTTCATAAAATTGGTTTTACACGGGAGCGAGTTTAGTATTTTATTTATTACTTGCCATTCATGATGTTTTTAGAATTATACTGTTGAATATGAATAGGCTGACACCTACACGATCCACGGCATAGTCCAATTGAGTTTAACAGAATAATATTTCAAACACGTCAAAAGTTGAAATGTATGAATTTAAGACCATACATTGGTCCACCTTTAGAATTGAGACGTCAGTTCAACAAAATTATCGTAGGGCTAAGACTATCGCAACTCACATACTTTAACTTAGACTAACGACTGTCGTTGCGCTACAATACGATCGCCTTGTGGAACGGGCCTTGCACCTCACAGTTTACAATCACGTCACAATACTCGATGACGTAAGTTGTGGAATTTTGTTGCAAGATCCATCAGCGAAACAATGCCACTAGACGTCAGCCTATCAACAAGGCTGCTGGGGTCATCGAGTGTGCATAAGCTCCTCTCAGTGATCTATCAACTCCATACGCAATGTCGTTGAATAAGCCAAGGGATGTTGAGAGCTTTCAATATTTGTTCGTGAAACGTGTTCCGAGAGTACATAAGCACGTGTTTTGTTATTACACAATGTGTAATACAGCTGTATGTTTAATAAACGGGTGATCTCTTCAAGGGCAAGTAATTAATTAACCTAGAAAGTCTGCTTGCCCAGCTAGTGATAGCATATATTATAGCTAAAATGGATAGAATTATCATTAAACCGCCTGCATGATATCAGAAATGAGCGGGCCACTGTAACATGATGTTGCCCTCATATTGTTTGACGATGGGCCATTATCACGTCTGTTGTTCGGTGACGTCATAGGATAGGTCATCTGGTTTGTTCTATGACGTTTCCATATTTGTAAAAATAGGTCAGTGACGTTCGTGTTGATTGCAGTAAATGTTTCAAAACCGATATTGTTGTTTCTTTTTATTTGATAACAAATTCCATCCATTTTAGCTATAATAACGGTAACGCTATTTTTCAGGGCATTAACATTTGCAGATGCCCTCGGTCTTTTCAACTGCCCTCCTTCATCGGGCAGTTAATAGAAGACCTCTGGCTTCTGCAAATGATAATGGCCTGAAAAATAGCATTACCCTTATAGGAACCATTTAAGGATCCAGATTGGTTTACAGGGGTTCACACATCCCTTACACTAAACCATCATGTGTAATAAATATAACATGGCTCTTAATCATTTTGTTTTTTTCATGAATATTATTTGCATTTTTCTGACTATCTTAGCATGTGTGTAATTTTTTTTCTTAACCTTTCTGATAACTAGTATCTTATTAAACATTTTCAATTGATTTCAAGGAAAAGGAAAAGATAGTCCCTACTCTTTCATCTTCTGAATACGGACATCGGCTAAAAATCCATGTGGATCATCCAGACAGAGCACATGTTCGCATCGGGTATGTCAACTCGGAGTTCTATCGACGCAATGGAATCACACCCTGAGTTGGCTGTTGCTGCAGGTGCAGATGTTGGTGTCCCTGCAGGTGTAGATGCTGCCCACATTGAAGAAACCCTATGTTGACTGAGATTTTATGTTCTGTGATACTGACTGAGTAACATGGTGTTTTAGTCTACAAAAAGAATACTGAAAATCACTGAAATACAAGAATTTAGATTCTTTAATGGCTTATTTTGCCCTGAAACTTATACAGTAAACTACGGTTATAACGAACTCAAATGGACCAATAAATTTAGTTTGTAACAACCGTAGTTCTTAAGAAGCACATGTTCAGCATATATACAGCAAATGCCCGGGACAAAAAAACCAGTTAGTTATATCCGTCAGTTCGTTATAAGCATATTTGTTATAAACAAAGTTTACTGTAGATCTTACTGATCCATACTGGTTCGCCCCAATTATGTTTCTAGGTTTGTCAGCACCGTACCCATGCTAGTGGGTTTCACCGAAGTGGTAAACGTCAGAGACCTGCATCACTTCGGGCTTTCCTCCCACATTAAGCTGTCACGCCGTGATATAACTGAAATACTGTTAAAAGTGGCGTTAAACCCAACTCACTATTGATCCATATCATTCCGAGCCCAACTTATTGAGAGACATGATTGTGGATTTGATTTTAACATTGATCTTTTAGTATTAAAAGTGACACAAAGAACTACATAACTAATTTCAAAGATACATCTGTGTCGTGTAATTTGACAGTAGCTGAATGTGACGTGAGAGAAAAAACTGGGTGCAGATGGTCCTTCCTTGACTTTATTGTTTCTCAGGTAGGCTTACAATTAAATAGTCAGGTACAAATAGCAGCAAATTATCTTTTTTCATGCCTTATCTAAAAGTGATGTTTCTGTTGTATTTGATGTAAAACCAATGATATTGTTAGGATTCTTTTGGATCAGGTAATGGGAACTGCAGTGTTTGTTCAGACTTTGGATATACTATTGTTCCATGAACATTTTGTTGAACACACTTGAAATAAACATGTTCTTCCCAACCTGGAGTCTTGCCCTACCGTGCTGCTCCTCGACCTCCCATGTATTCTCTAGATTTGAACTTCTGGTGTAAATAGTTATTTTGTAGTAATAACGTTTGTTGGATGCAATGTACATTGTTTATCAATCTTCAAAATATGAACAAATGCTCTGTGATCCTATTCTTTTTAAAAGTCTTTTTTAGTTATTTTATTTCAAGTTAACAATTTTTTTCTCTTTTTGTTTTATATTTCTCGTATGTGATTTCGTAAAGCTTTGTTTGCATCTCTGCGTGGGTGTTTTTAAACTTGGAATTGTGAACACATTATGCATGTTTAAACTTGTGATATACACACACTGTTATATACAAATCATTTCAGCATTAAGTGAATATTTTTATGCCAAATTATTTGTCTACATTCAAGTACAGCACTAAATAATACTGTCCATGTCGTGATGGGATGTCGGACATGTTATTAATTTGCAATAAAGTTGTTTGATTGCAACAGAATTTTGTGCTTTGTGTTTTCAGCAATGACAAAAGATGACATGAAATGGGGTTTGTCATGTTCAAGTTTATTGCATTTATACAGACGTGTGTGCATGTGTGAGTCTGTTTCCATCTGTACTAAATCGGGTTTTATAGTGCTAGCCCAATGAGATCCAATCCTGCAACGGATACCCCCCACACACCCTTTTTCTTTTAAAATCCTGCGATCATTACCCATAGTACTGGTTCGTCTTTTTCCAGATGTGAACAATGCAAGGTTTTATACCCGTTGTCAAAACATTCCAGAAAGACGTCACACATTGTACCAGTGTGGGGAATTGAACCCAGGCCTTTGGTGTGACAAGCAAACGCTTTGACCACTAGGCTACCCCACCAGTCCCGATTCTGGGAATCATTAAGCCACATGGGGAATTGAACAAAGGTCTGTCATCGGTGAATACGTTGACTCCCAGTGATGATGGGATGCCATCTTCCGCAGTCAAGAGTAATGACAAGAAATGGAGGACATGACATATAAAAATGTCAGGGTTTGTGTGCATACACACTGCCACAAATGGTATGCAAGTTGGTTGGTTTGTTGTTTAACGCTGCACTCCGCAATATTCTAGCTATATGACGGCAGTCTGTAAATAATCGAGTCTGGACCAGACAATCCAGTGATTAATATCATGAGCATCGATCCACACAATTGGGATTGATGACATGCATCAACCAAGTCAGCAAACCTGACCACCCGATCCCGTTAGTCGCTTTTTACGACAAGCATAGTCACCTTTTACAGCAAGCATGGGTTGCTGAAGACCTATACTACCCCGGAATCTACACAGATTGGGAATGCAAGTATAAGTACTCAACCAAATATACTACTCAAAAGAAGTTGAGGACCACTTGATTCTTTCATATCACTACAGTTTATCTGGCATGCAATGATGTATTAACTATAGTAATATGAAAGAATCAGGTGGTCCTTAACTTCTTTTGAGTAGTATATTTGGGCAGATATATTCTATTCATCTATACATCCAGTTGTTTGAGCAACAGGCCAAGGTAATCAGTGTGATCCACATTGCTAAAGTCAACAGCATAGGAAACTCCCCTTCTCTTCATTCCTTTGAATAAGAGCTCTGTTTAAACTAATAAAGTGTCCTAAACATTTGTTCCGGTACATTAGTGTAATGCACTTTTAGATGTGGTTGACTGGTCAGGGACAAATTTAAAAATATTCATGAACATATTTGCTGTAAGTGGGGGTACCAAGAAAAGGGAAACAGTTTAATTCATCCTGCTGAAGTAGTCTCATTAGTCCAGTGTGTGCATGCGTGCACGCTTGCCAGCTGACCAACTAAAATGCTCAACTATGATGGTAGAATTTGGGGGCTCATTTTCTTAAATTATTTTGCCTAATTGAAAAATCTGTCAATTATGTGACAAGTTATTCCTGTACTTACCTGTACACATGATATGTGCTCTCTGCCTCATGGCATTCATTCACCTGATGGAGTAAGCACATACTCCAAAACGTTGTTCCTCATAATAAAGAAGTTGACATCCATATATTCTCTTCCTTAAGTTATTCTTGGATGAATAACTTTCAAAACAGTGGGCATTTCGAAAGGATATTGACTTAACTTGCTATATTGCAGTTACATTAATTTGTACATCAACCCAAAGGGGATTCATAAATTCAACAGACCTGTGAAGATCTCGGGTAGAATAGGTCTTCAGCAACCCATGCTTGCTGCAAAAGGTGACCATGCTACTTATAAGAGGCGACATGGGATTGGTTGAGGGTCACTGACTTGGTTGATGCATGTCACTGAATCCCAATTGCATGGATCGGTGCTCATGATGTCAATCAGTAGATTGTCTGTTCCAGACTCGATTATTTACAGACCGCCGTCACATGGCTGGAATATTGCTGAGTGTGGCGTTAAACAACAAACATAAATTGATCAGTGGGGAAGGCTTGGTGACCGGGTTGATTGCATGTAATTCTATCCCAATGGTATCAGACTATCACTGGTTTGTCTTGTCCAGACTCAATAATGTTTGCCTCCTGTGAAATAGTTAAAACTTTCCTGACTGGTGAAAATAGTTGATGATTGGTATGAAATACAATGGGAGTGGGTGAGTGAGTTGAGTTTAATGCCGCTTTTAACAGTATTCCAGTTATATCGCGGCGTATCAGCTTAATGTGGGAGGAAAGTCCAAAGTGATGCATGTCCCACACGTTTACCCCTTCGGTGAAACCCACGAGCACGGGAAACATAATTGGGGCGAACCGGGATTCGAACCCACAATCATAGGTTTCTGGTGTGCCCAAGGGATGCAAATCAGCACAGCGAATCGCGGCGCCTTAGACGACTGGGCCACCTGTGCCCCCTGAAATACAATGGACATATTATTTATCCATCAAGTATCGCAACCGAAGATTGTAGTATCTCAGCATGAGCTGCTTCACCCACACTTATCTGCCTAAGCATTTCCATTGATTTGTACTTAATTCAGTCATGTCACTGCATGTTGGGTTAACTGAAGGAAGTTGTGATTTTAAGGACATTGGCCGGAGTGAAAGGTATGATTTTAATGACAGAAAGGTAGATGCAGCCAGAATACATTTCCTTCTGTAATATGCAGCCGACTCGTCTTGCATCATAACACTGGCTGTTTACTAGCGGGCAGATGACCACGGAGTACGCTGATAACTGTGTCGGATTAACGAGACTGATTAATAAGTGATTTCGGTAATGGGTCTAAATAGCACTGATTTAATTGGTTCCCATCATTAGTGTCGGATCAAGCCGATTGTCGGATCAATGAGACTTGACTGTACTTCAGTGAAGCACGACCATGGCCTTGTGCTTTCATCCTTGTCAGTTGAATGTGAATCAAAGAGCAAAGGGAAACAACTCTGCACGGCTAGTTGTAACCTTTAGAATACTGATCCTACAAAGTACGTCCTTGCAAACTTAAAACAAAGGTTCAATGCTTTCTAGAAGTTTGTATTTTAACTGCCTAACCTCACCCCTTGACCAAAAAAGGTCATGCTTGTTATAATGAAAAATTTAATATAAATCCACTTTGCAAAATCTACTTATTGAATATGATGATATTTAAAATAATTTGCATCCCATTCCTAGTGTGTTGTTTAGTACAGCATTCAGCAATATTCCAGCTATATGACAGTGGTCTGTAAATAATCGGTTCTGAACCAGACAATCCAGTGATTGACACCATGAGCATCAATCTACACAATTGGGATATGACATGCACATCTAGTATTACATCTATTACTGAAATACTAAAATAGTTTATGCAAATAAATGGGGATATAATAACAGTTATAGAATCGGATTTGAATTAGCATGGTACTTCCCTTTATAAAAAGATTTCTAACCACCACAAATATCACGTTTTCGTGTCATATTAAATCTGTATCACATTGCAAACAGTACTTATTGTCGTTTGTATCTCATTATCACTGGGTACTACAATGTGCTGATAATTTAATTTGTAATGGGCATGTTTCACTTTTATTCAAAGAATTTCGATCATGATTTTCGGATTAATTATTAACAACTAACAAAATTATTCCATTAGCATGATTCGTGATGATGTTGATGTTCTAGCAGGTTCAGGCGTGCTTATATTAAAACCTAATTTGAAAGTTGTGTAGACTAAGAGATAATTAGAAGACTAATAAAAATGAAAGAAAACGGAATTTATGTTTTTCGATTTTCATTTCACGATCATCAACTTCTTAACAACTGTTCAAACTTCACATTGTTACAAATTCCCAAAGCAAATGTCATTTCATGAACAAGGAATGTAATTTTAAGTCAACATTGCAATTTATTCAATTGACTAGGATCTTTAACATTCCTCTTGGAGGCATCCTGTTCAAAATAGTTGTACAAATAAATTGACAAGATTACATAAATTATGACACAAGAATCGACAATGAAAACATCTTAAAAGTCTAGTCCTAGGAACAAATGACGGATGACCAAGTACAATTTCTACCCTACTTGTATACACTTGTAATAAGTTGGAATAAATATCTAAAATATATGTGTTCAATGACACAGATGCAACAACTTCCATGACTCAAGGTATGGATTCAGAAAGAAATGTCTGCCCGGAGACAACATAATGAGAGACAAGAATATCTAGTTTCAATTTCTCTCATTTCAACTTATTAACCATCGCTTCTTTTACATGATGGATACTTTTCAAACAATGCATAGTTCTGACCTGAAGACATCCAATAAACCAGAGCACTGCTCTCCTTCACTGCAGAATAGCATGTGTCCCTAGGGAAACACCTCCCTGGCCCCCCAAGCTGACGGTATCCACGGCCGTAACAGCCACGTGTTGTAATAGACTGAGAATGTAGCCATTATATAGCCCATTATTCAATCTAATGTATTTTAAAAATAAATGGGACAAAATAAAAGTTTTCATTTTTAGTCCTCTGGACAAACCAATAGAGCATTGTGATTGTGAATGGAACTGATCAGTCCAACATTTGGTTTATGATAGAAATCACAATTTGTGATCAAGGTTTCAGATATATTTATGTTACATATTAATCTTATTTACATATCTGAACATGAACACTTGTACATGGTATATATACATACAAACAAACATGTCTGTAGTTACAGTTCCCGATGCATACATGGCAGGAAATCCAGCTACTTTAAGAATGGTGTTCCTGTCTTGATTTGCATAATTAACCTTTTACTAATCATAAATATCTGTCATCCATATACCCAAAAATCCAACACCACCTAACAGGGTATTAATCCTGAAAATGATCAGTCGTCACGCTTTGTCAATCAGATTTTTTGTTTGTTGTTTAACGCCCCACTCAGCAATATATAGCTATATGACGGCAGTCTGTGAATAATCGAGTCTGGACCAGACAATCCAGTGATTGGCATGAGCATCGATGTCATGCATCAACCAAGTCAGCGAGCCCGACCACCCGATCCCATCAGTTGCCTCTTACAACAAACAGTCACCTTTTACGGCAAGCATGGGTTGCTGAAGGTCAATCAGAAAGCAAAAGGGGTGTCACAATTTATTGTAGTTACCAAGAGTATATATCAGCTAGTTCTTCTTACAACATATAGCAAAACCCTAAAAATGGCAAATTTCTTCTAGTCCTTATGATACCTTAACAATAACTATTGGGCAGTTGGGCAAGGACTATAGACCTGTATATGCATTATTTCGGCTCCAGTTCAACACACACATTGAAGGTAAGAAACATAACTCAAGGCTACCACAGTGGCAGTTATACAAGAGTTCGAGAAAGAAAAGAGTAAAACTGCACCGGTGCACACATCTTCCCGAGGCAAGGGAGTTAACGGTAAAAGTCAAATTTCCACCCTTGCCAAACTAGGCTGGATTTATGGAGTTTCATTTCGGCTTGACTAATGAATGAATGCATAGCCCAATCAAAATTGTGCTATGTTATCGACATTCGGTTTGTAATTGCTGTGCAGATTTTGGTCATTTACAGGATTTGCAAAGTATGTGTACTGCCAACTTGGTATCAACAGATATTTTCCAAATCTTCCCATCTTTCTATTCAAGGTGTTCACATGATTGGATTGACTTCACGAAGAAAGACCCTTAATATTACAAAAACGAATTGAAGCAAATGCAAATGATGTGATGAGAGTTGGAATCTGATTGTCAAGAGGAGGGGCATAGAAGGGGTGATAACTTGTCATAGCCACTGGTGGCGCTACGATCAAGCCCAGAAATTCCAGCCAGGTTTGGCAAGGGTGGAAACTGGACTGTTTACAGTTAGGTAACTTCCCTTGCCTTGAGAAGATGCTGTGCACAAGTTACTTTCAATGTTTAGTCAATTATTGTAATTTTGTAAGGTCTGGTTCAATATCAACATTTATAGAAGAATTGTCTGAAATCGAAACATGTAATATTGAAGCTTAGACAATAACGCCATGGTGAAAAATATCATGATACACATGTAATTGCTCGTTAAGAATGCTGATGCATATTGTACCATGAGGTAATTATTACAATGTGTATTTAACCAGGTAAGTATGATACATATCATATTGCAAGGAAGATACGAATGGTATTGCGTGGTATATGTGTGGTATATGTGTGTGCTTGCTGTGACACCCCTTATATTACAGAACATGATATACTGATGGCAACAAGGAAACACATAATGATACAAAAGTGTCACTTTTATACTGTGCATTCAAGAACAAGATCTGATGCCAGTTCAATAAAACAGAACTATTAGTAGCTGGTGTTTTCAAGTGCTGTTGTAGCTGTTTCCACAAGCCATGGGTACTCAAGAATCTCACCAATGTGTCATTTGATATCAAATATCTCAACAATCATCAAGAAAAGTTTAAAACTCTGAGGCCTGCCAAGGAGTTTTAAACCTATGATGAGACAAAGGTGACATTCCATTTATTGTCCAAAAAACATCCTTCCAACTTTTTCAGTTTGTAAACAATAACCAGTGTCTCGAGTGCAAGCAGTACAGCTAACCAGCTTTAGTGTCAAGGTGATAAGTCATGTTATTTGCTCCTGACAATGGACCACAAAGCATTGTGACACAACCCCACTGTAGCTATAAAATATCTCCTGTGGAAGCCAGTTTTAAATATTAAAAAAACCCTCTTTTTCAGCACTTGCCCAAATAAATATTTCATTGATTCAATAATGAACTATTTAACATTGACAGTTTTCTTTCGTCAAGTGCCTCATATTTTCCCTGATTTGCACACATGGATGACAAACGTTCTACATGTTGATATATGAACCCGAACATTTAAAAAAAAAGTAGGGGCATTCTCATATTGTCAATCGAGCACAAAGGTGCAAGACACAACATGAACACCTCTAGTTTCTTCTTAAATGTCAAAAAAAAACAAAAAAACTCAAGCTTCTGGTTACTTCCCTGACTATAAGTGTGAGTGTTGGTGTTAAACAGTACCCAGTGGAACCTGCCACGTCAGCTCAACATGGGAGGAAAGTCCAGTGTCCCACGCTGTAAACAGTTACTTCAGTGAAACCAAAGACTTTCCTGCCTGCTCATTGTGTCCAACCAACAACCAGCCAAACAGAGGAACAACTCAGTACAAATACTGTACTTGCCCAAAGGATGCTGGGCAGATTCCTGTGGGCAAGTGGTTCATGCTTTCCCTGCACAAGTTGACATCAGATGTGTTCCTGATTTGTGTTATCATTATTTGACTTCTAAAACTGCCCCTCAAAGACACATGGAAACATATTGCCTATGTCCATTTGAAATCTCAAAGAAAAAAGCTAATTTTTCCACCCCCTCAACATGTCTGGATCAAATGTATGAATGAAGTCTGTTAATCACAAAAGTTTCGAAATTCATCGCAAACAAACAGTTGCAAATTGAAGTAGTTTCCATCCATCCTGGTAATGACATACATCAGATATTCCTATAGAATAGGTAATCGGAAAAATAATATCTAAAAAGTGTTGAAACAGTTTCAATCTACCCAAACATTACTTCTTTCCAATATTGTATTATGCAGATCTTCCATGTTGTCGTCATAAGGCAGCAGTTTAATCAAATCGCAAGTAATAATCTGTATGGCATTCTTGATCCCACATTCAAACAAATAAGTACATGAAATGTTGAAAAAACAAGTAACAGGATGCTAAACAGACAGAGATAAATGCGTTTGTCTGTCTGCAAAGGTACAATTGTTTGACCAGTTCAAAAACATTTGATTTCTCTCCATTTCAAGAATACACGAACCGTCACATTACCACCAACACAAAACTTGGTAGTTTTAAATATGCGTACGTTTGTACACTGGTCTCATTGTCTTGGTGAGCCTGGCTCATGGACATCAGTCCTTACTCTCCTCCCCTTTTCCCTTATCACTTTTAGAGTCCTTGCTTGTACTCGCACTTTCCTTGTCGTCACTTTTGCTTGCTTCTGTTTTAACGTCAGATGTCACAGTACTTTCCCCTTTCTCTGGCGATTTACTTTCCGTCTTGTCAGATGCAGATTCACTTTTCACCTTTTCTGTTGACGATTTTTCATCTACTTCAGATGTGATTTTACTATCACTGGAACTGTTCATGTTTGGGCTTTTCTTACCTTCACCTATATCAACTTTGTCACCTGCAGACTCCCTTTTCTTATCTGCATTTTCCTCCTTCTCATCATCATCACTAAGCATCACAACTTCCTCCTCCCGTACTGCTTTCCTGGCAGCACTTTTGTATTTCTTTGTCCTAACAGTTGACACAGCTGTAGCCTTCTCCCCTTTGTCTGTCTTCATCCTTTTGGTTGCAGGCTCATCATCATCAGACAGTTCAATGGTTTCAGCGGTCATCTTTTGCGGTTTGGCAACGATGGGGTTCTTGATAAACTTTGCTGTTATCTTCGCATCTAACCTTTTTAACTTGATGGAGAGCTTGCGAAGATGCTTATCTCGAATGTGTTTAACATGGTAGGCCGGATGGAAACCCTTCTCTTTGCAAATCTCGCAGTTTCGCAGGCCAGATGGAGACTCCAGGCATGTGTGCCGCAGCAGAGACTCTTTGTCTGCTACGACCATGCCACACTTCATACAGGTGTGGTGGACTCGCATGCAGTGCCGGGTCAAGTCAACATTGCGGCCAAAGTTGAGATTACACAGCACACATACACTTCCTTTGACCAGCTGGTTATCATTCTTGCCACTCTTTGGAGTCGTCTTGGGGTTGGTAGGCCTTGGCTTTGCTTGTGGTGGGGTATGGGCCGATGCATCAGGCTGCGAGCCAGACTTGACTACGACCCCATGCACTGCTGCCATGTGGCTCTCTACAACACTCTTGTTGCTGCATTTGGTCCCACAGAAAATACATTTGCACTCTCTTAGGAAGTTAACAAAGGCTTTGTTGTGCACAATCTTCATATGCATTAGTATGTTGGGTACTCTATGCAGACAGACGATGCATTTGCCAGCAACCCCTCCAGACGAGTCTTCTTTGTGGACATCCAGATGTTTTTGCAGACCTTGTGCTGTCCAGAAACGGGCGAAGCATGTGGCACAATACAGTGGGGGGTGGACACGGTCAAACACACCATGTGGCATGTCAATCCGGTGAGCATAGAAGAAGTGGATTCTCAAAGCCGTCCGATCCTTCACATAGCCACCGCAGATCTCACAAACTTCAAAGCCAGAGTTTGGTTTGGATGCAGAAGAGCCCTTGTCCAGGACATGGGTGTTCATGCTGATGATGTTGTTAATCTTGGTCGAAACATTGGTGTTTGGGGGTCTGATGTATGTTACATTCGTTTTACCTTTCACTGCAAATTGCTGGGCATTTTGACCCCGGAACAAGTTCACATTTGGAGCACCCGTTCCTCGAGCCTGGAACGCTGTCCGAGACTGTCCTTGTCCAAGTTTGGCCAGCAGAGCTGGATTCTTGAAGGCCTGAGTGTTGACCATGGGACCCTTGTTCATCTGACCGTATGGAATGGTCTTAACCACTTGGTTGCCGCTTTGTATCACCTGACCCTTTGGCATGATTGGTGTGACAGCTCTCTGTTGCTGCTGCTGCTGTTGTTGTTGCTGCTGCTGTTGCTGCTGTAGGCGGTTCATGTTCATCAGCATTGGATTCTTGTAGAATGTTTTCTCCAGGCAATAATTAATCTCAGGGCCAGGCATCCATGACGGGTGGAGATTCAAATTCAGCTTGAAAGTTTTGATACATCTAAACTTGTGTTGTGTAAGCTTGTTTCGCAAGTTGTTTTCATATGGACAGAGATTGCACTCCCAGAAAGGTGGTTTTTCTACGAATCGAGCCTTCGTACTATGTTCAGCCTCCATGTGGAAGGTGAAGGCCGAGCTGTTGCGGGTTTCAAAATCACACCAAGCACAGCGTAAGTCGTTCTCCGTCATGTGTGGATGTTGCTTGTGCCAGAACATCACATTTTCAGATTCTGTCTGAAATCCGCACTTGCACTTCTTTGACAAAGATAGTTTCACAGGTCCAACCTTTTCTCTAAGTTCTACATGAACTGATTTCAATTTATGGAAATCTTGTTTCTCTTTGTCAGTCAGCTTACCTTGGTTGCTCCTCCTATTCTGAATTCTTACCAAGTCACTGTAAACTGACTCCTTCACAAGATCTTGTCCAAAATCTCGTAGAAACTTTGCAACAGAGCCCAGCTCGGAATCAGCTTTCAGCTTAAAGTTCTTGGGTCTGTGATAGATACCTTGTTTCAGTTCCCACTTGACAAGCTCAATCATCTCGAAGCTATTACTGGGCGGACGAAGATCAACCTTATCAACCTTGCTTAACTGTTTGGAAGAAGTCACTGACGTCACAGCGCCCGACTTCTTAGAATTTGTGACCCCAACAATGGATATCCCTGGGGTGGTTTTAATGCTGCCTTTCTGTGCTGCAGTGGTGAGCATAGTGGACATGACAGCAGACGCAGACCCGGCCTGTAGCTGTGGGTATAGCACCACCCCTGCTGAGTTGAGAGTCAGACCCTGAAAGGATGTTTGTGGCTGGGACAGGATAACTGATCCACCACTTTGTGTAAGGATGGCATTTTGTACAGAGGGGATCACCATCCGAACAGTTGTCTGCTGATTGGGTAGTATACTGGCTCCAAGGAGGGACAGGGGCTGGCCGACATTGTAAGCAAGGGGAACTACCTGAGAGGCAGGTTTGAGAGCAGCTGCAGGAACACTTACGGACCTCTCTGTGGCCACCTTAGGTGGCTCTTCCTTCTTAGACTTCTTTTCAACGATCATGTCCTTGTAATCATCATCATCAGATGTTTCAGCTTCTTTGTAACCATTGGAAACAGATTTCCTTTTTCGTAGATTCTTAGGGGGAGAAGCTTCTGTTCCAGCTTTTTCAGTAGCTTCTGCTGTGGTCCCTTTACCAGAATCTTTACTGTCGCCTTTCTTTGCTTCTTCACCCTTAACAGCATCTGATTTCTCTTTCACAGGTTCAGCTTTGTTATCTCCCTTGGCCTCCCCTCCTTTATCAGTTTTATCTCCATCTTCTGCAATAACTTCCACTTTATCCCCTTCTGTATCGGCTTTCTTCCCACTGTCGCCATCTGACACGATCTCCAAATCTGGATCGGACTTTTTCACTTCATCTTTCACATCAGCTCCACTCTCAGCATTGCTTCCATCCACCACAGTGGCACCATTTTGTGTGGCACTGTCACCTCCAGCAGCTGGCATCTTTTGGTCGCCACTGATGCCAGTCTTCTCAGAGTCATTGACATTCTCACTATCAGTCTTCTCCAGTTTTTTAGCTTCAGATTTGGCAGCACTGCCTTCCACTTCCATGTCACCTTCCTGGGAGTTGCCAGTGATCACGTCATCACCTGCCGTCTTCACACCTTTCTTGACCTGGACAGGATCGCAGTTTTCCACGTCCCCATTCTGGACAGGATTTTCAACCTTTGTCTCACCTTTGGCAGCATCCATCTGTAACACAAGTCATTCATTAGCTTAACACAATGTCATTCATTAGCTTAACACAATGTCATTCATTAGCTTAACACAATGTCATTCATTAGCTTAACAATGTTATGGATGACATATTTTATTACTGTAAGACTCTTCAACTGATCGTTTCAGTGAGTTGTGTTTAATGCCGCTTTGAACAGAATTCCAGTCATATCATGGCATGTCAATTTAATGTTGGGGGGGAAAGCCTGAAGTGATGCAGGTCTCAGACGTTTACCACTTTGGTGAAACCCACGAGAACAGGTATGGTGCTGACAAACCTAGAAACATAATTGGAGCAAACCAGGATTCGGACCCACAGCCATTGCTTTCTGCCTCAGAAAGCATGCCCAAGGAACATAACTCTGCACAGTGAAAATAACTGGGCCACCTTTGCCCCTGCCCCCGTATTATTTCAGATGAGAACTAAGCTTGAAAACTGGTTGATCAGGTAGGTGATAATTTCTAAGAAAAAAATATAGGACCAGTGGACCGACACTCAATCCACACATAAAAAAAATGTTTCGTTGAGGGTTAATGAGGTCACGAAAGACTTAGCATCAGGCAACCCACAAGACCATGCAAAATAGCTGACTGAAAATATGATTCAATTCCTTTTTATATATATATATAAACACTCCCAACTCAGAATATGCAAAATTGCCTTTCAAATGTGATGGATATAAGGTATTAAAGACTATGTGTTGTAAGAAAGAAATATTCAATTTGTAACCTTTGAATTGAGTAAGGTTTAACTAAAAGTTAGTAATTATAGTTTGACCCCAATCAAAATGCAGAATACTATAAAATAGTGAGAATATTGATCTGTATCCGTGTACAATGCCTAATACTGAACCAGAGCACACAAGTAAAAGCATGTGATGCCTATTTCAGTGGCACCACAAACATGCAGTGCGAGGTGACAATAAGGGGAGATAATATAGGTGTTCTTAATTATTTCCCCTTGCACATGAACAGCTCCTCAGGAAATACAAAGTCGGGAAACTCAGACTATCACTGACAAGTGAGCGAGTTGGGTTTAACACAGCTTTGAATAGTATTCCAGTTATATCGCGGCATGTCAGCTTACTGTGGGAGAAAAACCCAAAGTGATGCAGGTCTCAAGACGTTTACCACCTTGGTGAAACCCATTAGTATGGGTATGATTTCTGACAAACATAGAAACATAATCAGGGCAACTGGAATTTGAACCCACAAACATAGGTTTCGGTAATGATCAGGGGAAGCAACACCACACAGTGAATTTGCGACGCCTTTAACAACTGGCTACTCATGCTTACCCCCACCCCGAGACGAGTTTGCTATACTGGTATCAGTATTATTACATGATCCTTGTGCGAAGAAGGGATAGTCCCACGCCACTACTTTACTGGGTCATGTTTTTCACACAAGAATAATACTTGTAATTAACACCTCCGACCTTTTCATGATCCCTCCTCTGGAATTCACGCTCAGAACAAATGACTGCAGTTATATCAGCGTTAGAGTGAGTGAGTATGGTTTTACGCCGCTTTTAGCAATATTCCAGCAATATCACGGCGAGGGACACCAGAAATGGGCTTCACACATTGTACCCATGTCGGGTATCGAACCCAGGTCTTCGGCGTGACGAGCGAACGCTTTAACCACTCGGCTACCCGACTGCCCCTATCAGCGTTAGAAAGTGACACTAGTCCTTGCCAGACTGTCCAATAGTTAAGGTATCAGAAGGCCTAGTAATTATTTGCCGTTTATAAGGGTTTTGCTATATGTTATCATTATGAGGACTAGGGGACTAAAACTGTCAGTTTCTATCACTGTATATAGCATTTGTAATTAAGGGGGAATCCTGGAATCCATACTCTCTAAATCGTAATTTTTAAAATGAGGGTTATTACAAAAGACACCTGGGCTTTCATGCTTAATTTTGAACAGTCATATTTGTGCCAGTTCTGCATTACCGATAACCATGATATTGATGACAATTCTGGATAACAATATTCTCACATTATTTGAAATTTAATTTACATGATGCTATTCAGCTGTATGCAAGCTAGCAATCTTAGTATATCACATATCCCATCTCCTATTAATGTTAATACAAATCAAACAGCTGGTCTAGGTTCTCTGTAATCATACTGTTGTCTCGACTCCATATACATTATCTTAACGCTGCAACTGGCACCATCTTTAATTTGGTATAAAGCATCTTCCTGAAGCAAAGTCCAGTTTTCCACCCTTGGCGAACTAGGATGGAATTTCTAGGCTCAATCGTAGACCCACCAGGGGCTATAACGAGTTATGTCCATCCTACTGACCAGTCAGATTCCATCTCTCATATCTCTTGCATTTGCTTCAGACAAAACAGCAGCGCCCAGTTAAGTTCTGCTCGATAGTCAAGATCTGTGTTGCAATAAAACAGGTCTTACCCAGCGAAGTGCATCAAATCACGCGAGCACCTTGATTAAAAACATGAAGGAATTTGCAGAATATCTGTCAACGCCCAGTTGGCGGTATACATACTCTGCAAATCCTGCAGTCAACTGAAATCAGCACGTTGAAATCCATGTTTACGAACCGGATGTCTAGTTCAATACGCGATTTTGATTAGACTATGCATGGACACATTAGTCCAGCCAAAATGTATCTCCATAATTGCAGCCTAGTTCGGCAAAGGTGGAAACTTGACTTTAACAGTCAGTTAACGTCCATACCTCGGGAAGATGGGTATAACGTGGAAAGGGATCAAACAACAGATCTTCCATAATCTTACTATCTATTAGACCTGGGAGGAAGTTGCAACACTGGACTTTATGGTAAGTCAGGCAAGCCTTGCACCCACATGTTAATGAAACTCATTTTGCAAAATTTTATAAATTCATGGATACAAATATGTCATGGTTAGCCCTCCCACTGCACTCTCAGTTCCAAATTCAATTTAGCACAGATAAATCTACACAGGGATTTATCTTGACCTTCCAGAGGCCCACAGACAGCAGCAAGTGTCAGAAAGAACTCCAAACTTGGAACAATGAATTTCCCGGTTCTTGTTAATAATAAGACTTTGAACTTAGTTTACATTATTGCATTGAACGCAATTATAAATACATCTGAATTAACGAAAATAATCATTAACAATCCAAAGCCTGAAAAAATGAATTATTAATATTATTCAAATTTGGTTCAGAATCCGAAATAAATCTCTGCTACGGATTACCTGGCTCTGTATTGATTACAAATGCATGTTTATCTCATATGATAATAACCATATGCTTTTTCAAGCAACTGAAATTGTCTTGGGTAAACCCACAGCTCAGCTGTCCAATCCCTCCCCACCTGACTGATCAGTTGATTGTCAACCCCACCCTCATTGTCAGAATAGATAACTCCCAATAGCCATCAAATAGAATTACATAACTGAGATATGCTTTGGAGGAAAGACTTCAGCCGGTTTCCCCCCTCCAAAGTTATATATGTATGCATTGCCGCTCAATCCTTTCAATGATATATATATTTGAGGGGGAATACAGGTGGAAGTTTTACCAAGGCTTGCCACCAAAGTTTATGATGTTGGTATTATTTAATTATACTACCGATAGCCATACTAAAATACATTTCCCAGTTTCTATTTCTTAAGAATAAAAACGTTACCAGTGTAAAACGCGATACTTTGATCAAATCTTGTTCCTGAGTGAGAATATACAAACAATATTTCTAGATGAAAATCTCCCATGAAATGTGGAGTTTTCTTTGATCAGTCATTGTTGCACGCAATCTTCAGCGGGTATGTTAAAATAAAATCCCCTATCACTACATTACAAATACTATTATCAAAATACTAAAACAGTCAAAAAGGAAAAATCAATCAAGTTTTAAAAATTAGCATTAAACTTGAATATTTAGACTTTATGATAATCATATTCAATATTTCACATTTGTGTTAAATACTGTGGTGCCGCGAAAAATACCTAGATCTACCAACCTACACGAACTTCAAAAACTATATTTAACCGCAACATAAGAAGACAAACATGTGGCAATCACGATATGTTTAAATTAATCAGAATAGTTGTTTCAAAATAATATGATTATCTTAGTCCAGCACATGTTCAATATCAGCGACCTGAATGAGTCTCGTCCGGGTGTGCACTTCCTTCTCGACCAGAAAACAATGCCCTAATTCACCAACCCGCAGAAACATTACTTCTAGTTGCTAATTGAACAATGCTTCCAAGTCTAATCTTGATATTCTATTTCATTTGTATTTAATATTTGTTAAACTAATCACATAAACGACACGCCAAGTCGCGTTATTGTAGGGGCCGTCGGAAGACATTTCTCAACATGGCTCGGTTATCCGCCTTGCAGGGAAAAGGCGCGCGCCGCGAAGCTTTGCTGTGTTCATAGCTACCGCTGAATATGTGTTATATTACCCCAATCATATACATTGGGACTTCATAGAGCCTGTTTATACACTTATTTCTAACAATTGGTCGGATATATGTGAATACTCACTTTTCAAGTCAGTGATGTGAGTGTGTAGGTGATTTTACAGCTCCGTACACCGATCCGCCATTCGGTTCAGGAATCAACCATGATACTCTCCCGCATTACGACAATCTATCATGGCGGCCAACTGGTCACGTGGTACAGTTCGCCCCACTAGCTACGTCATACCCGGCATGCATAATATGGTATTTCGACCAATCACGGTTCTTCTGTACCACCACGCAGACGCACACGTTTTGTTACCAAAAATAGCCTACAGTCGGGCAAAGTAAGATGGCCGCCATAACCCGGCCGTCCTCATTTACATATTCGTGACGTCACAAACCCGAGCCTATCAGCGTCAAACGTGTGGGTGAAGGCCAAAATGGCCGCCGTAGCCGTTTTCACGTTCCGCACACGCCAAAATCCCCCTGGACGACGCAATAAGGCGTATCTAATTGGTTTGACGTCAGACTGAAAGACGTAAACCCGAAATTCACGTCAACCTGCGAAGCCTCTATCATTTATTCAACAACGTATGGTAACGTTGCAGAAAAATATCCATGCGAAACGACGTCAAGGCAAATGAACGCCAACCAGTGTGTGCTGAGACACTTAAATGTTATGAATTACGGTACGAATTTAACGTAAACCTCTTCCAGGCAGAGATACGGCTTTCGGGCGCATACTGGTTTATCGAGTAGTCTGGTTTCTTTGTTCAGTGAATTGAATTGATATCAATAATCATCGTGTCACACATTAACACATTCAAACACTCCCGCCAGAGAACTTAGAAAGGATACAACACTGCTGGTGAACTCAATAGACGGACCAGACAGAAGACATCACAGAGGCGGATTGTTCTAACATCCATGCATGTGGTTTCCTAACGCCTCACCTCGGTTGCCACGCTATTGCAAAAGTGCGTTGACGATGACATTGCAAGAAACCAAGAATAGATAGGGTCAAAATCACGTGCCAAGATTTCTCATGACGACCTCTTTGGCTTGGAATTCTGAAACCGTTCGTCGGAGCTTGTTTTCGCACATCAATGTATTATCATAAGACTACTGATCATACAGGCGACTGCAGATGTGCGATGCCTTGTCTGAAAAGGGGAGGAGAATGCATGACACTGCCTGCACATGGACAGAGACCATATACCGATATATGGTCTCTGACATGGGGTTGGTTTCTACGCCTCTCACAAGCCTACGTTAAATTTGGGACCACCAGTCACCGAAGTGTTTACCATCTCTAAGGTAGGTACATTATAAAACGTCTGTCAGTGGGGCTTACGGTTAGAATAGGAACCCTACCAACCTATGCTGGTCGTAAGATTCGACCAAGTGGATCACGTGATCAGACTCCACCCTTCCCTGATTGCGTGTCACCGTACGACGTGAATCTTTGCTTACAATGTCAATTACTATATTGTTTGCATGGTCCAGACTTGATTATTTACAGGCCGTCGTCTTTAAACAACAAAGGTATATGGTTTAACATACTGATATAGTTTGTCTTGCAGTGGTCATGGACATTTTATACAACTAAAGTAAAAGCGACAAAATCCATTCCATTGAAACAAGAAATCGCGTACATTGTACATTGAGGGTACATTGTACGATTCCACTATATCACGAGCATGTGTTTATGAATCACTATCAAATAGTGTCGTTAGCAGATGTTCGCGAAAAGGTGAGCGTGTCCTGCCCCGCCGGTGGCACCCGTCACTAACATGCGATAACAAACGCGATTGTCTTATATACACACTTATCGTGATGGTTGTAGGCATAAGACGCGGTTAGAACCGTTATCCGACACGTGACAGGATGGCACAGCCACCCACGGAGTTACATGATAAATATATGGGACACAATACTGTTTCTTAAATACTCGTTGTTTGGATGTGCAAAGTGTCTTTCGGTATAGTGACTAAAGCAGCGGGGCCGTTCTCCAGTATCTAGAACGTCTTGACCTAATGCAACCGGCATCAAGCAATTTCATTTCTCTTTTATTTGAAAAGGACAGGATTCGATTTGTTTTGAAGGTTCAGTATATTCTAGGGACTAAAGTTGTGGTTTATCAAATGAAACTTGGTTAACTTGAATTCATTTATTCAACTCGACATAGTGTTTAAGACGGTGTAATTAATGTCGTAATCACAGCATTAATTTTCATCAGTACTGCACTGTTAGACGAACGCGTAGCCGCTGGAAATTAGGGCTTGGACGAGTCAAAATTTACTACCCGGGTACCCACCCCCCTATTACCCGACCCTACCCGGGTACCCGCTGTAGATCTCAAGAGATAGGTCAAAAAGTCCGATTAGGAATAGGTTGACCGTAGCCTAAAATATATCTTGTTATGCATTCACTGACGTTTTTTCTCCATTCAAACATATAGAGTCAGAAGGAATGCTTGCACAGTCAGAAAGATATGTGAACCTTAGTCACTTATAGTGTAACCGTGGAAGTTCTAGATATGTTTTGCCATTAAACAATATATCACGTGACTAACCATGGGTCCGGGTAGTCCTGTGGGTATCCGGGTCCCATGCACTCAGGAACCACCCGACCCGAGTACCCCAGTTACCCACCCCAGCTCTACTGGAAATGTACAATTTTGACAGAAACAAACAGCTACATATATAAAATGAAAAGGAGCCCGAACCAGTGGAAAATATGTAGACTTGCTTCATTTGGGGTTAGCTTATTACGATAAAGTGAAAATGACACGGTTCAGGGACTGTGACACAGTCTACTGCACTGTATTAACAGAGAGGGCGCTTGACACGTTCAATTAGTGACACATGCATATTGTTCAATATGTTATAATATTGCTGTCATAAGTACTTCGCAGAGATTCTACAAGTGAGCGCTCGTATTTAGTTAATCAAAACCCGCATCCCAAAACGAGTGAGACCTGTATTTTCATTATACATTTACATGATATTATTTTGTACCTTCAGATATAACTGGTCGGGAGCCAATCTCATTAAAATCATATCTTAGTTCTCGGTACCGCTAAACAAACGTTATCGAGAACTAAGATATGATTTTAATGAGATTGGTCGGGATCCAAACGAGCGGGGTTCCCAGAATATAGAACGAGACAAGATACATGTCTGATGCTGGTGTCTCCGGCAGACCCACGAGCGTCTTAAAGACCACAATACACCCTACAAGAACGATACCAATCTCTTCCAGGGTGCCCTTGTACAAAGGGATCGTAACTCCCATACTAGTCTGTCTTACAGACCCTGATACAAATATATCAAATACAGCCCATGCAAGTCTATAATGTTTGGCAAGTCTAGATTACTGTAGTATCAGGAAAATGAAGATAGTCTCTGGTTTTACTATATTTGTATTAAGATAATTTAACAACTTTTTTTTTCTGTACGATATGTTCATTTCAGAGACTAGATGTTAGTCTATTCCGTACCCTAACATAGACTTACGACAGTCTTAGTGCTAAAGTTGTTTTGTACAACGGCACCCTAGTCAGTTTCATTAAGGCCCTAATCATAATCAGTGATGCGAAAACATAACGCACACATTTATCGATTTAGTTTTATCTAATAGTATATTTTACTAAAAGCCTAGGCAAGTCTCGATCAAACTAAACCAAGTCTATGAAAACAACAGAAGAGGAAGTTCTCTTTTGAATCAAAAGAAATACAACTATTTAAAGAAATGTTTTCATAGACTAGGTATTAGCCTAACGTGTTAGCAGTATCAACCATAAGTCAGCAGAAGGCCATGTCCCAGTTCTTGAAAATACACAACCATACCAGCGAATTGCCAAGGCTATACTGTCTATAGGTATGCAGTGTAGTGTACTCTCATGTGGAATCCTATGTACAGATTTGTACAGTCTTATACAGATTAACGGGGCGCTCTTTACTTTGTTCGAATTCAGGTTGTTTGAACCTACTGAGGACTATTAGTTTGCGTAAGCAATACTGGTAAAGACCTATATATACTAGTACCTTCCTATACGATATTGAGACGTTTGATGGCCGCGAGGGTGGTACTCAGGCAGCCTTCTAAAATATAAAAGTGAAATTCCGAGAATGACAAACTAGAAAGCACTTCATCTCTCTGAGCGTGAAAGTAGGTCATGCCGGCTTATTGAATGAGAATGTCTGCATGGTCGACAAGACTAAAATATTTTCATGCATGTATTGTAATGTCTTTCTTAATCCGCTCCCGCCACCCTAACCTATTTCCGATTGGCCATTGGACTACAAAAATGCTATGTATATAAATAATGACTCTGAAAAAATGAAATAATCGATATTTTTATCGTCTTCATTTCCCTGATGTTTGGGTATGTCGCGTAGTCTTGAAGTAATCTAAAACTGGAGGCTTTCCTGAAACGAGTATACTGGTTCCACACAATGGTTAACTGTCATATGTTGGGTGATAGTTATTGGGGGTATAACAGAGTAGACCGATCTGTATCCTAACTCTGAAATTCATGTCTGTGCACAGCTAATACATTGGACTTGTTTCGGAACATATCTCAGCTCGTCGAGACCCGGATGTGAAGTACGCGGTCAAACGGTGCACTGCATTCCTATGGGCGAAACGTCCGCGCCCAACACTAAATGGAAAACATGCTTTTCAGTGTATGTAAAAGTCGATGAGTCACCACCCCATTGCAATTCGCTTTTATATTTAAACAGTTACATGCATGCGGGTGTGTTATTTCGGTTCATTGTCATATAGTGAATGACCCCCACAGGGACAAAAATGCGGTATTGGATCAAGCGCCTGGATCATTGAGCGCATCTAGGGCTGTACATGTATATAGGATAATATATAGCATGTATACATGACTTACATTTGTCACACATACCATTTTAATTAAAACAAATGTATGAAACAGTTATACTGAATGTCATAATCAGATCACACATGTCCCCTGTATCTAATATTATGTATGAAAATAACATCGCCGCTTTTAGCATATACTGCATGTCGGCTGGCAAAAAAAAGAGAGAATTGTTTGGCCTGATTAGGTTGATGAATATTCATATCATACGTCTGCGCTCGTTTTTCCTTTGTGTTTCTATGGATACAGTACATATCAAGGCCATCTGTTCTTTAACACCTGGACAGCCGGAGATGCGACACTTCTGTATCATGTATATTGATTCTGTGCTGAATCCGTGTGCGCAGTCTAGACTGCAGCCACCGCACCATATATACAGACAGTATACAGACACTAGGCCATGTTATAGTGTGCCACTTAATCGACCCCATTGTTTATTCAGACAATAATATCATGGCACGTATATGGAAGGATTCGCCATCCTGGCTAATATTCCATCACAGATGAAGCATCGCAAATGTCACCTGGTATCATCTTATTATATTTGATAGGGATTCAGACACGTGGTTACGGTACAGTCGGAATCGTAAAACGGACTCTTGCTTTTAGTAGATATAAGCAAAGTCCATTGTTCGACTCCGATAGCATAAGTATGTGTCTGTTAAACACTATCGAATAGTGGTTGGTTGGTTTGGTTTGTTGTTTTGTTTTGTTGTTTTGCTCTCCCTACGATGACTATTTCAGAACTGTTATACGAATTATGCACAGATTGTTTCCCATATATACAGCATGTTGCTACGCGGAGCGCTGTCATCCCATCAGGCGCGGATAACGGTTAGGCGTCGCATGCATGCCTAAAAATGATAACGCCGCAGTGCGTATATATGTATATTAAGATGATCGCGTTTGTTCAAGTGGGTAAAGCATGTCTATGACCACCCCAACGTACACTACCAGTATGTTAAACTATATATGTTTGTTATTTAAAGTCACTGTGACTCAGCAGTATTCGAGCTTTATATTACGGGGGCCTGTAAATAATGGCCGTTTCTTTGAACGGGACCTTTGTTCTATAATTTACGTATCTGCATTACCACCGAATCCCTGTCTCAAAGATTAACCATAATTCTCAATACAATCTAGGAAGGACCCTCTTTATTATTCGCAGAAAGTATTAGAGGCAAATGGAATTTATATATCATCCAAAACTGGCTCCCACAGGAGATATCGCTTGGATGAGATCAAGCGATATCTACACTGTAGATATCGCTGCAATGAAATTACACCACACTACTTTGCAGACCATTGTGACATCACTGTTACCATGACGTCACAATCAAATGACATCACTAATGGCTCTGCTACTGAAGCTGTTAGCAGTACTTTGTACACTGAAAACACTGCCAATTACTGTCTACAAATTGAAAAAGTTGGAAGAATGATGTTGGATGATATATAAAATCTCACCCTCGTGTCTTTTGACATCACATATATCAACACTCGTTGATAAAAGTGGCAAAAATCATCGGCAAGCCTCGGAATTTTTCCACTTTTATCAGCTCGTGTTGATATATTTGATATCAAAAGACACTCGGGTGAGATTCTCTATGAATACGATGTGAAATCTCAAAAACTCAAAGGATTTGCTTGATGTTTTGCAACCTTAGAAAAAACAAAACAAAGTTAAATGATGTCAAATCATTTGATTTTTTAACTTTGTTCACCACTTGGCCCACAAGATTAACTTTCCTTCCTTGGTCCATGGGGAATTTGACACTTAACCTGTTGACCATATATATATATATATATATATATATATATATATATATATATATATATATATATATATAGTAATAATTAAATAAGTTGAGTAAGATTGAACACAGTTTTAATTGGCTTGCGCTAGCTCATCAGGCCATAACTGAAGTAGTAACATATAGTTACGTGACGTCATATATATATATATAATCTTCAAAGGTTCAGGGCAATTTGTCAAAAATGAAAACAAATGTCATCTCGGGAAGTTTACTAGGAAAACTATATGTGAAATGTTACACTTCCTCATTGATAACATCTATTTGCGAAGTTCGGAGATAACGACATTAAGGAAAGAAGTAGGCATCCCCATGGGCACCATTTGTGGCTCACCTGACGTCCTCGCAGTATAGAATCCCGATAACGGCACTTTGCAAAACAGACGTTCTAAGTGGTGTCTTGTTTACCATGTTCCTTTATGCATTTGAGTCGGACTGTCTTCATTGATTGACAAAACCAATGTTTGTTTGTTGTTAACGCCGCACTCAGCAATATTCCAGCTATATATGACGGCGGTCTGTAAATAACCGAGTCTGGACAAGACAATCCAGTGATTGACATCATGAGCATCGATCCACGCAATTGGGATCGATGACATGCATCAACCAAGTCACCGAGCCTGACCACCCGGTCCAGTTAGCAGCATCTTACGACAAACATAGTCGCCTTTCACACAAAATCAATGATTGGCGTTTGGTGGCACATCCGTCCAGCTTCAAGAACATACATGCAAGATTTAAGCATGGTATTGCACTGGGACCAAGCAGGACGTCCAACAATCGACTCTCATAAGAGTGAGTGAGTTGGGTTTAACGCCGCTTTTAAGAGTATTCCAGCAATATCACGGCGTGTCAGCTTAATGTGGGAAGAAAGCCCGAAGTGATGCAGGTCTCAGTCGTTTACCACTTCGGTGAAATATTGGGGGGACCTATTCAAGCCGGATCTCCACAGGGTCCCGTTATATCCCTGTGGATAACTATCGAGGTATACCTGCAGTCAGGTTCTATTGTTCTTTCATTTATCAGCGTGGGTTGTTTGTTTGTTTGTTGTTTAACGCCGCACTCAGCAATATTCCAGATATATGACGGTGGTCTGTAAATAACCGAGTCTGGACCAGACAATCATGAGCACCGATCCACGCATTTGGGATACGGTGACATGCACCAACCAAGTCAGCCAACCTGACCACCCGATCCCGTTAGTCGCCTCTTACGACAAGCAGGGTTTGCTGATGACCTATTCTACCCCGGATTTTCACGGGCGTGTTTTGAATTGATACGCGCGTCCCCCCAAATGGGGTTACTAGAATTTGTGTATGTCATTACCTCAAGTGATAGTATTGATTTTATCTCGTCGTCGGTGTTCTGCCAATTTATGAAATATTCAAATACTAGTATTTGTGGGTTGTCAAGGATTTTAGAGTGCAAAGTAGCATTTTGGATGTAATGCTTGAAGTATCGCGTCATCTTTGAGCATCATGGGAATTTTGGGTCAAATAGGTCTGAGGTACTTCATGCTTGTAACCCGTGAAGATCCGGGGTAGAATTGATATTCAGCAATCCGTGCTTGTCGTAAGAGGCGACTAACGTAGTCGGGTGGTCAGGCTCGGTGACTCGGGTGATGCATTTCACCGTTTCCCAATTGCGTCGATCGATGCTCATGATGTCAATCACTGAAATGGTCCAGACTCGAATACTTACCTACCTATTCATCTAGCTGGAATATTGCCGAGTGCGTCCTAACACAACAAACACACAAACAAAACGTCATGCTTGTCGAAGGAGCGGACTAAAATTGGTATATGGTGGTCGGAATCTGTGACTCGTTTTCGTGGCATCATACATTTCCATAACCCCCACGGCGAATCACATTGCTCGTGCTTTTCGGAGTCACTGGTTTGCCTGGTCAGGACTCGGTAATTTGCAGGCTGTCGCATAAAAATGACGCAACATTCACTTACTCCTCAAACCACAAGCTCGACTTAGAGATACGACCATCGTAAGTATAATAGATGCGTAGGTCGTCGAACAAAGGTCCCGTTCAAAAATATGTCTCCTCTTTCTTTGTTGGACTGGTTCCTGTGACGTAGACGATGCCGGCCAAATAATTAAGGATGGACACGTTCCCGATGATCTTGGCCAAAAATTACGCGATGAGAACAAACGAGATGCGAACATCGTGTTCTTGTGTTAGAGCAGACGGTTGCAACGCGACGTACTCTTCCCCCAACGTACTTGACGCAGACCGTCTACTCCCTGTTGCTTCTCGAACAACATATAGGCCTATCGAGGCTGCTGTTTCCGTCAAGCTGAAAATACCGCTCGGTCGGCTCTGCTGCGCTGACGGCGATTTCATATGACCCACTTTCCAACAAACCGACGACGATTCGACCTCCACAAGCACGCTCAACCCACGTGATATAGATTATGACGTCATCTGTTCGTTCTCACGAGCCTTTGTCCCTGCGTTGCATAGTAACAGTACTCGCCGAGCCGACAAGTTGGCGCGATCAATTGCTCAGTCACGTGATCTCGAATGTTGGCCTCAGTACGTCGCCCATTCTTGCTGTATAACGGAACACTTTTTTATGTCTTTTAGTGTGGGATCGCAAGATGTCATTTTAAAATCGGATTTCAGAGCATATTTACACATATTGCATATTTATAACGCAAATAACAACAGTAATGATAAACACTTCCGTATTTGAAGTTTGAATATTAATAACAATTTTTACCCAAGTTGCTCGTTATAACACAATTTCCCGTAGTGAACCACGGTCTCTTTATAAGGTATACCTCGCGTAAAATGGAAAACCATGGACTCGAACATGATATTTTAGGTCAGTAATGAAGGGCCGCTGTAGAAGTCATTGGGTGGGGATGCAGTGAGACGGATGACCTGCCATGTTAATCACACACATCATATCTAAATTCATTTATTCAGAACCGTATATATATCTTTAGCTAAAGAGATAGTGAATATCACTGAATCACAGTTGGATGAAACACACGTTAATATTCCTTCCGGTTTCAATCAATTCACGACGGGAGGTAAAGTAAATATTTGGGATCTAAATTATATTTCATCCTGACCCGAGACTAGCGGAGCGTGACGTCGAATTTCTTCACACGACTACATGTGTATGGCCCGTGCTCCAGGTTCATTTGACCGCAGATGTTTCAATGAACGGCGAGACCATGCATTGACACATGCTAACATGCTACATCTCATAACATTATAAACTCGTTTGTTATGTTGATAGTACCCCCGACCGTTTGATGTACAGAGGACAAATGAATGACACAAACAGTTTCTGTTAGGGGGTAATATGGGAATTTAACTATTATTGGACCATGGACATGGGACATAAGACGACAAAACCGCTGTTAGTGGATTGGGTAGGTCGATTAGGGTGGGGATGGGGTGTCATTCTATTGTTTCAAATATAAAAGGAACGTTATTTAGCGACTGATCCCTATAAAGCGGTTAATTATTACTACTGGTACTTAATAATTCGTATAGCTACAACTACTACTGTACGTTATTGCTAGTACTATTATTTTGTTACTCTCACTACTGGTAATATTGCTACTACTACTACTACTACTACTACTACTACTACTACTACTGTCCCGCGACCCGTGAAGATCCGGGGTAGAATAGGTCTTCGTCAACCCATACTTGTCGTAAAAGGTGACTATGCCTTTGTGGTAAGAGCCTACTAAGAGGCGACTAACGGGATCGGGCGGTCAGGCTCGCTGACTTGGTTGATGCTTGTCATCGATTCCAATTGCGTGGATCGATGCTCATGATGTCAGTCACTGGATTGTCTGGTTCAGGCTCGATTCTTCAATGACCGCCATCATATAGCTGGAATATTGCTGAGTGCAGCGTTAAACAACATACAAACAAACAAACATACTACTACTACTACACATCGCATCCTGAAGGCGTGGATTGTTGTTCCTGCCATCGCACCAGGAATACTTGGATTGTTGTTACCGTCTCGCACACTAAAAGCGTGGATTGTTGTTCCTTCCATCGCGACCGCCTCCGTGGTTCTGTGGTAGAGCGTCCGCCCGGAGAGCGGAAGGTCCAGGGTTCGATCCCGGGCCGCGTCATACAAAAAGACGTTAAAAGATGGTACTTGTTGTTACCCTGTCTGGCGCTCGGCATTAAGGGGCTAAAACAAGGACTGGTCGGCTCGGAGTCAGTATACTGTGTCTGAGTGGGGTATTCATGTTAAACTGCGGCATGGTATCTCAGTGAGCTAGCACTATAAATCGGCATCAGTCCGGACTAGTACAAGCAGCCACACAAACACACACATGTACATGCACGTCGCTATATAAGTGCAATAATCTTGGACGCGACGTTAAACCCAATTTCACCTCACCTCACCTCACCTCCTTCCATCGCACCTTGAAAGCGTGGATTGTTGTTCCTGCCATCGCGCCCTGGAGGTGTGGATTGTTGTTCCTGCTATCGCGCCCTGAAGGTCTGTGGATTGTTGTTGCTGCTATCGCGCCCTGAAGGTGTGGATTGTTGTTCCTGCTATAGCGCCCTGAATGTGTGTGGATTGTTGTTCCTGCTACTGTGCCCCGAAGGTGTGCCATGAAGGTGTGGATTGTTGTTCCCGACTCGCACCCTGAAAGCGTGGATTGGTGTTCCTGCCATCGGATCCTGAAGGCGGGGATTGTTGTTACTGCCAACCACCTGACGACGTGGAGTGTTGTTCCTGCCATCGCACCCTGAAGGCGTGGATTGTTATTCCTTTGCAGATAGCTGATATGTCTGGTCTAGACCTTATAACATTCATTATATAGTTATATGTCGTTGTTAAAAACAACCACTCTCATTTCTCATTGGATCTTTTGAAACCAGATATATTAAAAATAAGCTCAACCGAACTATCTCATACATGATGTAGCTTCATTGCTGGTAAATGGCGGCAGGGCCTCTTAATAAAAAAATCCATTATGAGTTGGAGGAACGCTACCGTGCATGTAGTATTCAGATATATTCGGTTCCTTATAGTGACGTTATTCCTTAATCCACCGTAGTTGTCTACATGTACGGATGAAGATGTCCTAGGCAGGACATCTACACCATGTCGCATAGTTAAAGCATCGACTCTGTTGCCATGGTGATGTGAACTGCTTTCATATGCATGTAACCATGGTTATATCTGTCCATTCAAGGTTCGAGGAAGCAGACTGCGTCTCGTCTTGAAGTGCGGTCTTACGGACTTACAGGGCAGTATCTACTCCTACAAGATGACCTAATAAGCCAAACGCTGAACGTTTCTGATATTTTGATATAGATCTTCGAAAAAATACAGACCCACTTGTAAATCGAACACTTGTTCATATAACGGAGAGTTACTAACCTTTTAGTCACAAAATAATCATACGACACGGAGTGTTCTCCTAAATTACTTCAGTCCCTGAAGATATAGCTGAAACATATAGAACAATCTGTGTCGTGTGATTATTATGTGAATTTCTTGAATGTGAACTCCCTGCTATATTCCCTTATATATTTCGCTGTGTCATTTTGACATAAGACCCACCCACCCCACACCCTCCATTAATTTCATCGGACCCCCCTCCACTATAATAAATGACCACTACGATAAGTCCATTTAACCAATTGTTTACAAACAAGCAGTATGTTAATATGAAATATAAATCCTTAATTAACACATGCACGACACACATGTTCTCACTACAGTATATTCCTATACTGTTTATACAACAGAGTATTTGGCCAACATCTGCCTTATTTACACATAACGAGGTCGATTCCCGCTCTCAATATCACTCGTGCTGAGCTCGAGGTTCGTGTACAACGAACATTGGATGCACGTCCGAACTTGTGCGTGCGCGCTCTTTGTTTTGTGCGGACGAACCCACCTGCTCGTTAGACTGAGAGGCAGCGGTAGCCTTTATTCTTTTGGACAATAATAAACGATCTTTGACCCATAAGAATGACCACTGGTTTGTTTATATAAAGCAAGAATAAAAAATATCATTACCTTTCAAATTCTTTTTTTTAAACATTCATTACTATAAATTGTTACAATTTATTGTGTGGAGGTTGTAACCGGGAGCAACCATTTTATTTGCATGGGGTGGGGCCGGTTTTTAAAAGAAAATAATTAAACTCTTGTTTTACTGATATAAATTACATATGCCTGGCATTGTAGTAAAAAATACAATAGACCTTTTTCTTTTAGACTATGAATATGACATGAACATGCAGCAGAATATGTATATTTATTTTTAAAAAATAATTGAGCAGCTTTTTATGTTGGAGAAAATAACTGATCTGGGAGAAAAGTAAGGGAAAAATAATATTTTATGGTTGTTTTTGTGTATGTATGTGTTATGGTCTTTTTGTGTACGTGCAATAATCGTCTTGTTATAAGGGGGCATGAATTGGTTCTAAAGAAAATGCGACAGGCTGGGTTAATCAAACAGTTTTAGGTTTCTCTTCATGTCCACCTCGACCAGCTGTTTATTCATTGGCCATCGAAGTGGAACGCCTATTCAGTGAAACTCCAGTTCGATATTGTAACCATTCTATTTTGAGACAATGTATACGGGGTAGATTCCTTGCGGTCAAATTCCTTGCGCTTATTTGGACAAACTCCAGACTTTGCTAGTCATCTTTGTTTACAATTTAATGGGAGTTCTTTCCACCAGGCCTGACACGTTTTGACCCCGGCAAGGTACATAAGTTGAGAATTGGTGTGCTTAGACAAAGATCTAACACTACTTAAATAACTGAACTCATAGCTGTATTTATGGACAGAATTATCCATGCGCTTTATAGGCGAAAGAGTGGCGCTAGCGCCGGTGTAAGGAGCTGGATTGTTTACTGTCCTTTCTATCCGTCACAAATATATACCATAAATCAGTCATAATATTTAAATTGGTTTTTTTTAGTTAAAATAACTAATATCACAACTATAACATAACCATAATTTATCTTTCTGTCATACTTTGTATGATAATACGGGTAAACATGATTAAAATGAAAACCACAAGCTAAATGTATTCAAATCAATGGAAACTAAACGGGCTTTCCACGAGATGATTCGCTTACAAAACACAGTGTAAACTACACAAAGTGCCCGGATGAACCTCAGTGGTCTGGGGTGCAGGCTTCAAACCTGTAGCCGACTGACGTCGGAGTGGTTCAATTCCACCTTTCGGGCGAGCCTCTTTAATAATGCATTATTTTGCAAGACTTGCATCATTGTACGGGTAAAGTAGTACAAAATTATAGGTACACGGATCTTCATTTTTCTAGATATTTAGGGGATAAAATGTCTTTATAGAGGAGTGCCATTTTTTTTATATGAACAGCCCAAAGTTATATTGGAGAAAAACTCGGCCTCCAAACTACTCACATTTCAACTTTGTTCCAGTCACATTAAATTCTAGCAAAGTTGAAGACCTAGGACATTGGATTCAAGTCAACAACAGTCTTCTATCGCGTTTTTGTGATGAAAATCAATCTACTAGTTATTGATTACTTAAATTGTACACTGAGTATATATACGAACCGTTAGACTGGACGTGGGTGGAGTCACACTGTTGCAGAGAGAGTGTATATATGAACCGTTAGACTGGACGTGGTTGGAGTCACACTGTTGCAGAGTGAGTGAGTGTATATATGAACAGTTAGACTGGACGTGGGCGGAGTCAAACTGTTGCAGAGTGAGTGTATATATGAACCGTTAGACTGGACGTGAGCGGAGTCACACTGTTGCAGAGTGAGTGTATATATGAGCAGTTAGACTGGACGTGGGCGGAGTCAAACTGTTGCAGAGTGAGTGTATATATGAACCGTTAAACTGGACGTGAGCGGAGTCACACTGTTGCAGAGTGAGTGTATATATGAACCGTTAAACTGGACGTGAGCGGAGTCACACTGTTGCAGAGTGAGTGTATATATGAACCGTTAGACTGGACGTGGGCGGAGTCAAACTGTTGCAGAGTGAGTGTATATATGAACCGTTAGACTGGACGTGAGCGGAGTCACACTGTTGCAGAGTGAGTGTATATATGAGCAGTTAGACTGGACGTGGGCGGAGTCAAACTGTTGCAGAGTGAGTGTATATATGAACCGTTAAACTGGACGTGAGCGGAGTCACACTGTTGCAGAGTGAGTGTATATATGAACCGTTAAACTGGGCGTGAGCGGAGTCACACTGTTGCAGAGTGAGTGTATATATGAGCCGTTAGACTGGACGTGGGCGGAGTCAAACTGTTGCAGAGTGAGTGTATATATAAACCGTTAAACTGGACGTGAGCGGAGTCACACTGTTGCAGAGTGAGTGTATATATGAGCCGTTAGACTGGACGTGGGTGGAGTCACACTGTTGCAGTGTGATTTAGACAAGAACATGCTTATCTCACATTACATGAAGATCAGCGGTTGTGTGAAGATCATTATTTTCGTCCTGGATATCCAGTCCAGGCCTATTTTGGAAGCTTGACCACTGTTGCTGCTTCTTAATTATTACCACGGTCTTTTTAGTTATAACAACCACCTTTGTATTTTATACTACCTTTGAGTTTTATATTGCCAGAGTAATTACTTTGTAATAACTTTGCAGTAATGTGTATTGATTTGTAATCCTAGTTAATATTAAAATAAAACTGTTAATTGAATACCATTTCTTTGTTCTAAATTCTTTTGAGTATACAAGGCCGTAGTTAACTTTATTTTGACGGGGGGGGTGGGGATTATGTTTTCTATAAAAAGTCCAGGGGGCAACTGGTATGGGTTTCTGGGTTAATTTATTGTTTAGGAAGTCGACACGTAACAATGCCTATAAAATTATTCACTCATATGATTGGTTATATGGGTATTGGGTATTAGCCAGCTGTGGTAGCGATGTCAGAGTACTGGCAGTCCTAGACAGAGTCTGCAGTGAAGGCCCAAGACGGACACCTGCCAACAGGACGACTGCTGGTCACTTCAGTCGCAAGGCGTCCAATAGAACGTTACGCGGCTACAGCTACAACTACTAATGCCTGAATTGTTTAGAACAAATCCTTCGACTATCAAAAACTGAAACGTGAAAACCATATAAATTAATATTTGTTTATTCTGCCAATCAGAATTAACTAAAATGTTATAAGACAACTCTTTTACTGTCGCTATCAATATATTTAAATTATTTAAACACAATGAACAAAATCCATTGAAAACACAAAAGATTATGACGAATCGTGACTGGTGTTTTTCAACATATAAGCTGGTCAAATGCCCAGCGGCCAAATGCGATGTTCAGCGATTAATCTCTCCACATTTGACAAAAACTGTCATGAAATGTATACATGTTGTTTTGGAACAATTGGTTTGTTCTCTCTAAATATTGAAAGAAGGTGAGGCAGTACAACCTTAACATCAATACATGACACTTCTTTTATTCTATGTCACGTTTCAGAGCTACTTCTGGCTCCTTCAGGGGCGGTCGGATAGCCTAGTGGTTAAAGCGTTCGCTCGTCACGCCGAAGACACGGTTTCGATTCCGACAAAGGTACTGTGAAGCTCATTTCTGGTGTCCCCCGCCGTGATATTGCTAGAATATAGCAAAAAGCGGCGTAAAACCAAACTCACTCATTCCTTCATCAGGTGAAATTCTGAAGGAGCAATAAGTAGGTCTGAAACACTGTTACAAAGAACAAAAGAAGATGCTATCCATACGTCATGTATTTATGTTCTTCCAACTTCAAAATGCCGATCAAACACTTCAACCTTAATATGATTGATACAAATAATAAATTTTAGACTCATACAGTGCATATTGTGCAGTTAATCCCTGCTCAAGGGTACTCAGTGATATGAAGAAGAGGGTGATCTTGACTGTTGACCGGAAGCTATTGACATCCTCCGGAAGCTCATTCCTGAGCAGCGCCACCTCTGCTCAAGGTTCCGTTTTCATATGTTTTTGTCGGGGCTGTGGCACCACTTTCTGTTGTTGGCATACCGTTTCAGGTTGGCAAAGACCGCCTTTGTGGTCTAGTGGTAGAGCGTCCGCCCGGAGAGCGGAAGGCGGTGGTTCGACCCCGGCCGCGTCATACCGAAAGACGTTAAAAGATGGTACTTGTTGTTATCCTGTCTGGCGCTCGGCATTAAAGGGGCACTGATCTAACGCATTTCCCCGGACTGGTTGTTGCCTTTGTTATTGTTTTTTCCCCCGTGAGTACCCGGATGATACGTAACGCAACTGAGCGTGACCAGAGACTGGGCTACCGTCTGCAAGGACAGCTAAATAAACTTGGAGGCTGGAGGCAATATTTGTTTTACGCATTTTTGCATAAACACTGATTGGTTAACTGTGATCTATAAAGATTTAGACAAAGGGCGCATGTTAATTAATCTCTTCAGCCTAAACAAACAAAGAAAAAGAACGGCGGAGCTCATCGGATGTCGTCATTTGGAAATACCCCAGATGGTTATAGGTTAATACTAAAAAAGGATCCCTGCAGTGAAAGCATTTTCGGATTTCGGATTGCGTCAATAATACGATTACTACTCCCTTGTTGTCATCCACGTTTTCTCGTATAACCCTACGATTGTGTATTTGTCGTCAATCACTTGATGCTCAGTTAATGTATTTATTACAGGTACAATTAGTGGTAGCACCACTTAGATTACCTGACAAAGGTTCCCATTTGGCATTTATTGTGTCTGGGGTGATTATTCAATCTAAATCCAGGTTTGAAGTGAGGTGAAATGTGTGTTATGTAATATGCACGTGGCAGACCAGCAAGAGGCGAATGATCAGTTGATTTACTTTTTTTTTGTAAATCAACGGATCGTTCCTGGTCATCAAAGGATTAACAGAAAATACGTTGATTGATTAATTACTGTTATCTTGCACAGTTGATATGTCAAAAGTGAGTGTTTACATGTCTAGGTTTACTAAAACAAAGGGAATACACTCATACCATGGCGTGAAGTGCCGATGTAAAAACAACATACTTTGTTCAAAGGGTTAACTGATAATACGTTGTTTGATTGATCATTGTTATCTATCACTCAATGGATGTTTTAGGAACCGTGGACGTTATGAAAATAGTTGTCACGTGGGCTTTCCCAGCCGACCATTGAGACTTGACACCTATGTAAAACACCTGAAACAATCCAAGTGATCATTTGAGAAACGAACACGGGTTATAATATCCCGAAACGATATATATCTTTTAAAATATTTGATTGTCACAGAGACACGTGACATCGAATACGTTTCTTTGTACAGCTGCAGACGAGTGGGATATTGTTCCTTTTTGTGGATATTCATGGATACATTCACGAACAAGGAAGCTGCCTAAAATTTATACACATAACTTTGGTAGGTTGTAATTATAGTATTTGCATTTTGTTTTCCTTCTTTTGAACCGATTCGTTCTTGTTTCTCTACGTCTTGGTTGAGAAATTCTTCAATGCGCGATAGACGTTGTTTTCACAGGTCTTTTCCTTTGTAAGCGTGTATATATTACCGTCAGTTTGTAAAATGTGATTCTCTCAGGCAATTTATAAAATGTGCAAATATTTCAGTCATTTTGACTAAAAAAATCTGCCCAGATTGATTAAGACGATCAAAAGGGCCTACAAACATCACAACAGATTATTATGTAGGATTAGAAGCCAAACAACATAGACATGTACTTTTCAACGTAACATTTTCAGTCTCTTGGTGATGATATTAAACATCAAAATGTTTGGAGTTCGTTATTATAATAATACAGATGGAAATGGGTTTTTTCAGTCACTTTGAAAAATAACTGAATATTTAGACGTTTAATAAATTTGAAAATGTTACACATTTTGACAGTAAAAAAATATACATACTATAAAAAAAACAATGCTCGGGTGAAATATTTACTTTGTGTTGCAAGTCAAAATAGTGTAAACGAAAATCGCAAACTTGCCAAGCAAGTGACTTATCAAAACTTCGTCACCACCGATGCTACCCACAAAGATACCTACATTTCCTTATTATCTCGAAAACAGTATTTCATTTTGTTGATCAATGTGACCATACGTCCTTATTACTACCCATAAAAGTGACTAATGCGCTTACGAATGGCGCAGCAGAGGTCGCGAACTAGTCTAGATTTATGCTATACATCCGGGTACTCACTGGGAAAAAACAATAACAAAGGCAACAACCAGTCCCGGGGAATTGCGTTAGATCAGTGCCCCTTTAAGGGTCTAAAACTAGAACTGGTAGGCTCGGAGTCAGTATACTGTGTCTGAGTGGGGTGTTTATGTTAAACTGCTGCATGGTATCTCAGTGAGCTAGCACTATAAATCGGCATCAGTCCTGACTAAAACAAGCAGCCACACACACACACACTCGTGCATGCGCGTCTCTATATAAGTGCAATAATCTTGGATCCGACGTTAAAACCAATTTCATCTCACCTTATTTCATCATGGTGGACAGTTGGGAGGTTAGTGCTTGGTCGTGGTTCCAGGCGTACCGTTCCTGCTTGCAAAGTCTCGGAATCTCAAACCGACTTGGTAGCTCGCAGTATCTGTGTCTTCAGCTTGACGGGTATCATGGCCGACATCACTGGCACGTTGCTGGAACTGGTTACAGAAATGTTTTCCATCGTCCATCTTTAGGGACGTGAATTTCTTTTCTGCTTAACGAGTCCGCATTTCTATTCTTCTTTCCCGATCAGTGCCGAATGACAAGGTTAAACTGTGTCAGTTCTCCAATCCATCGTGTTTCAGTCACACCTAACTTTACAGCTGTCTGCACATAGCTTAACGGGTCATTGTCTGTGTAGACCGTACATTCAGATGGTACTTGTTGTAACCCTGTCTGTCACTCGACATTAAGGGGCTAAAACTAGGACTGGTCGGCTCGGAGTCAGAATACTGTATCTGAGTGGGGTATTCATATTAAACGGCGGCATGGTATCTCAGTGAGCTAGCACTATAAATCGACATCAGTCCGGACTAGTACAAGCAGCCACACACAGCCACACACAGCCACACACACACACACACACACATTGTATGTACACTGGAGGAAGACTATTCACAGCTCCATACATGTCACGTCGAAAATCAGATTCAGTTCTCTTTATGAAGTTTGGTGTGATCATTGGTGGGAAGATGCATATGAAGTTTTCAGCATTATTTAGCTTCAAGATTTATGACAGATGTAATATTGCTTGAGTTTTCTAATATGGCTGCTGGCAAAATGGCTTCATAAGGTGTTCATCTCACCCACAAGTATCAGATCTCTGGCTTTTTTTTATGTTTTGGAGATTTTAAAAATATTTTCTTAAGATCAAATGGACATTAAAATTTGATGCCTTGAACAAACTTGAACCCCATTATTGCAACAATCATCCACACAAACTTTGGGCTGAATCCATCAAGCTATTTTTAGATATGTACTGTTTGTTTGTTATTTAAATCTGTATTGAGCAGTATTTCAGCTATCTGACAGGATCTGTAAAATAATCGAGTCTGGACCAGACAATCTAGTGATTGACATCATGAGCATCGATCCAAGCAATTAGGATACGATGACTTGCATCAAACCAGTTTAGCGAGTCTGACCACCCGATCCCGTTAGTCAGCTCTTACAACAAGTATAGTCGCCTTTTATAGCAAGCAAGGGTTGCTGAAGACCTATTCTACCCTGGATCTACACAGGTTCAGAGATATAAAAATGTATAAAGCAAATGGAAGATGATGCTGGACACTGGACAACTTGAGACCAGGTGAGCTAATAATACAAGGCTATCATCATGAGTCCCTCCAAACTCCTCTGACCTTGCCTTGATCTCAGATCTTAAAGACAGGAAGGAGGAGGATCTGCTAATAGGTGACAGACCGAAAAAACAATAGGTTTCATGTGAAAAGATCTGATGTGAATATATGTGAATAGGTGATGTGAACCTACAACGCTTTCCACACCTGAACAAGTGTTACGATCTGCAGGGGGCATGGATGGCCCAGTCGTCTAAGGCGCCAACTGTAAATCATCAGTGTGCCAGGTATTTGGCCATCCTGTCTGTGAAAAAGATGGCTTACGCACCACAGATAAGATTGATTGGTTGGTTGGTTGTTTTACGCAGCGCTCAGCAATATTCAAGTTATATTACGGCGGTCTGTAAAATAATCGAGTCTGGACCAGACAATCCAGTGATTGACATCATGAGCATCGATCCAAGCAATTGGGATCGATGACATGCTTCAACCAATTCAGCGATTCTGACCACCCGATCCCTTCAGTTGCCTCTTACAATAGGCATAATCGCCTTTTAAGGCAAGCATGTGTTGCTGAAGACCTTTTCTACCCCAGATCTTCCACAGATAAGAGCACGTGCAAGTATCGTGATGTATATCAGATCGTGAGCAAGGTATCATGACACACATCGGATCGCACAGTTGATGTATCTTCCCAGCCCTACTGCATAAACTGCCGGACACTGGACAACCTGTGACAACATAAGCTCTTCAGGCCAGGTGGGCTAATATTGCGAAGGCTATTAACATGATCAACATTCCTCTGACCTGGGCTTGATCTCAGATCTTAAAGGCAGGAGGAAGATCCTGCCTATATCTGACAGACCACAGATTTACTGAAATATCTTTATTCTTGATTGATGAGAATGTACAATTGAAACAAACAATGATCAACAACAATGACCAGTGAAACCAGGTAACCATGGTAACAGTGTCACAGCAAGTTCCCATCTCACGGTTGCCACCTTGTACTGTTTCCATGGTAACAGTGTCACAGCAAGTTCACCTCTCAGAGTCTTCTCTTGCTGTTTCCTTGGTAACACTTTAACAGCAAGTTCACATTTAACAGTCTCCTCCTCATCATGTTACCATGGTAGCACTGTCACAGCAAGCGGACACCATTCAGTCCTCCCAAACTTCTTTTTGTTACCATGGTAACACTATCACAGCATGTGCACATCGTTCAGTCCTCCTCTTCTTCATCATCACCAAAAGACAATAAATTAGAGTTTTTCACTTTTTTTGAAGATGACTGTTTATCTTTCTTCTCCCCCTCTTTCTTCTTCTTTCCTGATGTGCTCACCGTCAGTTCCGTGTTAGTTTCCAACTCTGCCGATCTCTTCACAGGTTTCTTAAACGTGATTTTGCCTTCTGTGGTGATGTCGTCCACACTGGCAGCTGAAACGAAAATCATATAACTTAACAATATTAGAGTGAGTCAATTGGGTTTCGCTTCGCTCTTAACAGCCTGAAGTCATGTAGGTCTAAAACCATGCAAACGTCTATCACTTTGGTGAAACCCGTGAGTACGGGTATGGTGCTGACAAACCTAGAATCATCAGGGCAAACTGGAATTTGGGACCCACAATCATAGGTTTCAGGCGCGTCCAAAGGACGTAACTCTGCACAGTGAATTGCAGCGCCTTAGACAACATCAAAATTGGAGCTCTATGCTGATATATCTGCTTGTATTTTTGTAAATACTTTTGTTTGTTAAAAACTGCATAATATTCTAGCTAAGTTATGTGGAACTCTGTGTGTGTGTGTGTGTGTGTGTGTGTGTGTGTGTGTGTGTGTGTGGCTGTGTGTGTGGCTGTGTGTGTGTGTGTGTGTGTGTGGCTGCTTGTACTTTAAACTGTCCTGTGTTTCGTTACAGTACCTTAGGTACACCACTGTCACAGGCTAATTTGCATATCATGTGACCAGACTTTTCTCTTGTTTGTAAACAAACACGCTTTTTCAGACATCAGAACAGTACGGACTAATGCAAGTATTGGGGGTGGTTTACATATTGTTTTGCATAATTATATAGGTATGCTGCTATAACTGCATGACAATACATATTTACACATCAAAGTGACCATATCACTAGCTCTCCATGGGTCTTCAATGACAGCTAATGAAGCTGTACAACCATTGGATAACAACGCAAATGGAAATAATTTTTCATGATTTAGGATGTTTTCTCAATGAAAGTTAACCATTCTATGACATATGTTTATCTAGATATATCGACGTGTCAAAAATGAAACGGATGAAAAACATATGTAATATCTTGAATGGACTGTGTAGGATGTGACAAATCGTCACATGGCGCTGGGCTGTGGCACAGATACTATGCTGGTAGCATGGAACTCTGGGTAGGATAGTGAGTGAGTGAGTTGGGTTTAACGCCGCTTTTAACAGTATTTCAGTTATATCGCGGCGTGTCAGCTAATGTGGGAGGAAAGCCCGAAGTGATGCAGGTCTCAGACGTTTACCACTTCGGTGAAACCCACGAGCACGGGTTTGGTGCTGACAAACCTAGAAACATAATCGGGGCGAACCGGGATTCGAACCCACAATCATAGGTTTCCGGCGTGCCCAAGGGACGCAACTCTGCACAGTGAATCGCGGCGCCTTAGACGACAGGGCCACCTGTGCCCCCCGTAGGATAGTGAGGTATAACAATTCAGATTCAGATGCAGTTTTTATGAAATGAACACAAACCACACCTGGGGACAACAACATTGCACAATGTAGGCATGAAACTTGTAGTATCGTATTAGACGTAATAAACCCCCAGGGCACTCTCAAAATTAGAAATAGGGGGCCTTATTAGAATAAAATTTTGATGAAAAAAAAAACAGTTGAAAGATCGTGAATTTCATGGTTGATGCTGACAGCCTGAAATGATACAAAAGAAGAATATAATACACAACAGATATATTTTTCAAGAATTTAATTGCCCATAATTAAGGGTGCATATAACACACGAGTGCGTTTTATACACGAATAAATAAGTCTTGTGTACTTTCATCAATCGGAAGGGGTGCTAATTGGGATTGTCCATTAGCCAATATGTCAGCTAATATCGCTATGGGCGCTTATTAGAGCGGGGCACTTATTATGTCGAATACGGTAGTAATAATAGTTGATACCTGTTTTCTCGGATTCTTTCTTGGCATGGTCAGCCTGATCTTCTGTGAGATCCCCATCCTTGAGGACAACAACCACGGGTTTCTCATCCTCCAACTCTGGTGCATCCTCATCCGAGTCCAACTCTGGCTGTTGATACTGGAGAGAGGGAGAGGAAAGTCATGGCATGTCTAAGGGAGAGAACTCTAACCGGTCTAAGGCAAAGGTGGATGTGGGTACTAACCACTGACAGCAGTGTTAGAAATCGGCACTAGTCCTGTAGTCCTTGCCAAACTGCTCAATAGTTAAGGTATCATAAGGACCAGTAAAAAATTGTCATTTTTAAGTGAGTATGGTTTTACACCACTTTTAGCAATATTCCAGCATTATCACGACAGTGGATACCAGAAATAGGCTTCACAAACTGTACCCATGTCGGGAATCGAACCCAGGTCTTTGGCTTGAGTTCGAATCCCGGTTTGCCCCGATTATGTTTCTAGGTTTGTCAGCACCATACCCGTGCTCGTGGGTTTCACCGAAGTGGTTAACTTCTGAGACCTGCATCACTTCGGGCTTTCCTCCCACATAAAGCTGACACGCCGTGATATAACTGGAATAATGTTTAACCCAACTCGCTCACTCACTTTGGCATGACGAGCGAATGCTTTAAGCACAAGGCTCCCCAACCGCCCCTCCATTTGTAAGGGTTCACAGAGCAAATATGTTATCATTATAAAGGCTAGTAGGCTAAAACAGTTTCTATCGCTGCTGACAGTGACTTTACAGACGGTTGCACTGTTTGACATCTTGCCCATGGCTATCATTGTTTAATGTGCCCCATGATAATCTCCCCATGATACTGGATAGACAGTTATTTTGTTGTCAATGACATCCTGAATATCTTCATGTCATCACCTGGGCAACTTCATCACAGGGAGGTGAGGTGAAATGGGGTTTGACGTTGCGTTCATGATTATTGCACTTATATAGCGACGTGCATGCACGTGTGTGTGTTCTTCTGCTTGTACCAGTTTGAGACCGACCTTCTGCCCTCCGTGCAGACGTTCCATTTGCTAGACCACAGAAGTGGTCTTCATCCCAGTCTTATAGCTGGACTACTCGCGAGAAACATGGCCGTCCGAAAACGTGTGATGTCTGAAAACATATTCATCATCCGACGAGACTAGAAATTTACTCATTTTGAGATTAAACTTGTTCTCTTTTGTGAAACAGTAAAACAATCAAGTTGTCATATGTACCACAGTGGGAATAAACATAGCCTGTAATTGGATTTGAACAAGATAAAGAACGTTTATGTTTTGCAAACATAAAAAAAAGTACATTTGGGAAGGATTGGACATTGCCAGAATGCTTTAGGTCACTAGTCATTGCTAGTTAACATGGTTATTTACAGTATTGTTATTGTACAATGTTAATGTGTATGTAATACATGTTATCTGCACATATTTGGCACTAATCTAATCTATGCTGGACATGGAGACTACCGTATTCGACGTAATAAGCGACCAGGGCGCTCTCAAAATTAGAAATTGGGGGCTCTTAATAAAATAAAATTTGGTGGAAAAAAACAGAGTTGAAAGATCATAAATTTCTTGGTTTATGCTGACAGCCTGAAATGATACAAAAGAAAAGTCTGTGCGTATGATACACGACAGATATATTTGTCCAGAATTTATTTGCCCATAATTAATGGCGCATGTAACACACGAGTGCGTATTATACACGAATAATTAAGTCTTGGGTACATTGATTAATCGGAAGGGGTGCTTATTGGGATTGTTCACTAGCCAATATATTAGCAAATATCGTCATGGGCGCTTATTACGTCGAATACGGTAAGTGTTGTTAGATTGTGGATGAGAAAGACATCCAAGTTTCAACAAGACGTTACACCTTTGTGTTGACAGTGGGTCCTTCTTTGTACCCGATCCTTTCCTTGAATTGTTTTATGAAAGACGGTTCGTCATTCTCGACATATTGTACACCTTTTCTGGGATTTCTGGCACCGCGTCCTGGCATTATCAGCTGGATAAGATGTTAAGAAACGTATATAATCGTCGGTCAAGTTCTCTCCATGCGATCAGTTGTTGTATACAAAGGGCGGGTAACTCTAATTACTGACGATTTTATTGTGGTCTACGGGCGCATAACTCTGTCGTCGATTGGTGAGACTTGAAATCAAGTTTGATTTTCTAGCATGAGCAAACATCAGATCACCGGCTCAGCACAGGGACAGCTGTTTTGAAAGACTGACTGTTTGTGTATTTGAAATGTTCAGAAGTGAAATAGGACGACTGTGTTATTTTCTGATGCGCCAGAAGAACTCAACAAGCGTTAGTATATAAGCTATATCAGCATATTTATTGAAGTAGTATGTCTTGTATGCTAACATCATGTGCATATCTGGAGGATGTCTCTCTGGGTTTTCTGACATGGATCCAGAGCTGACTAATACTGGAATGCAACTACTTGTTCTATATAGAAAGATAATATTCGTAAGCCCAGTGGACTTTGATGTTGCACTGATGTTTGTGTTGATAACAAACTTAGGGCTGGGAGGGGTAATTCGGGTCGGGTGGGTACTGAGTATGACCTGGTACCCACAGGACTACCCGGACCCACGGTTAGTCACGTGATATATTATTTAATGACAAAACTTACCTATATATCTACTATAACTCTAGGTTACACAACAACTCACTAATGTTTGCATTTCTTTTTGACTATGCACACATAGCTTCTGACTTCATATGGTTGAATAAAGATAAACCTTTAGTCAACTTCCGTGTACGCATGATCAGATTGTTTTATACGTGTACATCTATATACATTTTTCCAATGCTATGGTCAAACTATTCCCATTCAGACATTTTGTACCCAACTCAGGGGTAGCCTAGTGGTTAAAGCGTTCGCTCGTCACGCCGAAGACCCTGGTTCGATTCCCGACATGGGTACAATGTGTGAAGCCCATTTCCTGTGTCCCCCGCCGTGATATTGCTGGAATATTGCTAAAAGCGGCGTAAAACCATACTCACTCACTCACACTCACTCAATTGTACCCAACTCTTGAGACATACAGCGGGGAACCCGGGTAGGGTAGGGTTGGGTACCTGGGTAATTAATTTCGACTCATCCCAGTCCTAAACAAACTGGATGATAACTTAAAACTTGTCCTCTTTTGTTTCCTGCAGGAAGCAGAGTCAAGATGGCAGCACCAGTACAGCAGCTGGCGAGTCTAGCTCAAACATGCTTTGATGAAAAACAAGACCCAGTTTTTGAAGAACAGTTAAAAAATGTTTTATCAGCAATGAACACAATCCAAGCGAAACACCTGAACTTTGATCCAAGTACAGTGAAGGTAAATGACAGAGCAGGAGGGGCGCCAGTAACATTCATTCATGTATATAAAAATGACATTTTTTCAATGAGGATATTTGTGATCAAACCATCTGGTAGAATCCCTCTGCATGACCACCCAGGGATGTTTGGTCTGTGTAAAGTCATTCACGGTTCAGTTCATTTGAGGAGTTTCAGTGAAGTGGAGGAACAGGGCATTCAAGATACATGTTTTCAGTCGAGAGAAAACCACAGTGTGTTGAAATCTGTACGTCTGCATCAGGACATGATTATGACCAGTAACGATGACTGTTGTTTCCTCACCCCTAGGGAGGGGAACTTTCACGAGATTCTGCCAGTACAAGGGATGGCAGCGTTTCTGGATGTCCTGGCTCCGCCTTACAACCCAGGCCGGGACTGTCACTACTATGAAGAGCTAGGTAATGATGTATCAGCTTCAGATGTTGCTGATGAGAGTGTTCGATGGCTCAGACAGATACCCACAGCATCAGATTACTGGTGTGACAGACTGGTTTACAAGGGACCTTCCATTGAATGTTAATAAGAAAAACATTATAACTGTTCTTCTGATGTTGCTGACAAGAGTTTTTTCAGACAATTATTCACAGTCTTGTATCTCCGCCTGGCATTATGCTCTCTTGTTCACAACCCAGATTTGACTTAAACTCAACAAACACTTTGTATCAATCAAAACGGTCTTTACTACACCATCGCCATAGTACAACTGTCGCCTCAACCACTATCACACTCATACATCATCAACTTACCAAGTTTTGAATACTTACTCTAGAATGAATGATAGCTAGCGACGAATCCATGGACGTTCCCATGTTTGGTCATGTGACTACTCCAGCTCCTTACACATAATACCAACTCCATGCATCGCATGCAACTTACCACATATAACATTAGCATCAGATTCCAATATAGAGCTAAACTCAAAACTGGTGTGTGCTCAAAGTGTGTACCATTATATCAATAGATGTGCATGCACTCCATTTTTCAATCTCATTAAAATAACATCTTCGTTCTCTTTATCGCTAAACAAAGATCTGAGGACATCCCATTACGGGTCACATCAGAACGACCGTTCATCCGACCAATCAAAGCGTCGCTTACCAGATCATGCAAGTGACATTCGGAATGTGTTTTCTAATCATGCAACCTCGAAAACGTTAACACAGGGTATTCGGAACGACAGTTACTTACGTCCCGTAGGAATTATCGTTTGTCTCTCGCTTCGGTGGGATAAACATTAGAACTTCTTGTTAGTCGATTCGGTGGTCGGTCAAAGTTTGCGAAAGGTCCTCCTGCCGTGACCCGTAATCGGATGTCTTCAGATCTTTGTTTAGCGGCAGCGAGAACTTAGGTCTGATTTTAATGAGATTGCTCCATTTTTCATTCTCATCTCCCTGGGGAGTATACAACCCAAGCTGCCTGTGAGGTGCTAGAAGATTAAGTCCGTCATATCCTACCGTGTACCGATTCACTGCTGGGTGAACAGAGGCATATTTCAAACAACGTCGCTTGCCCAAGGAGACACGACATGTGCTACATGTGCTTTAGAGTGACCGTCCTGATTTTATGTCAGTTTTCAACATTATTTCACAGATAATCCATAGTTCGGAGTTGTGATTAGGGTTTTATCCCCCGCCACGAAGTGGAAGGGGGATACAGGAATGGAGCCTGTCCATCCGTCCGTCCGTCATATTTCATTTCTGCAGCAGGACTCAAGAACCATGCCTGGGCGCTTCCACAAACAACTTCTGAAATATCCTCATTTGATACCTCATCAGGATCATTCACACAAAATGTACAAGTTTCTGGAAGAAGGTTCTCGTTCTCGGCTTCTACTGTTTCCACTCCTGTCTCAAGGAAGGGAATCTTATTGTATATCAGCCACAAGTGTTCTCGAGTCCAACAGTTCTTTTCTGTGTACAAGTTTCTGATCATCACTGTTGAGAGGACATATGGCATAATCTTGATTTTCTTTCCTAGCAACTACAGTACAGTATGTTTATAGCGAACATGTTTATAACGAACTGACGGATATAACGTACCGTATATATATGCTGCATACATGCTTATAACGAACTTCGGTCGTCCTTTTGAGTTCGTTATAACCGTTGTTTGCTGTACTTTGTATGTCTCTGGTTGCCAAATGTCATGGATCTTATGTCTCAGAGCTGGATGATTGCTGAGAAATACTCCAACTACATGCTCTCTGTCTTTCGTATTTTTATCAACTCTTGCTTGCCTTTAAGAGCAGCTTCTTCAGTTGTTTTGCTGGCTTGGTTAAAAGCTGCTTGCAACCGCCGATGGTGTTCCGTCACCCAGTCCGACTCTGGTGTCGTCAACTTGGTCTCCTATAACTAGATCAACAGGTAACTTTGGATCTCTCCCAAAGAACAAGTAGAAGGGTGAATACCCTGTGGTAGCATGTGAGGTGCAGTTGTAGGCATATATCAGCTCTGGCAGTAGTTGTGGCCATCTTTTCTTTTGTTGGAGAGGCAAGGTTCCTAACTTGTTATGCCGAGTTCTGTTAAATCTCTCACACTGTGAGTTTCCTTCTGGGTAATGTGCTGTAGTCTTGGTCTTCCTTACAACATCTGTGTTACACAGCTCGGGAATGATGTTGGATTCAAATGTTTTACCTTAATCACTAAGTAGTTGACGGGTGACACTGAACTTGACAAACTATTCCTTAACTAAGATCCTGGCAACAGTCCTTGCAGTCTGATCTCTATCTAGTTGGAAAGGCTTGCATGAATTTAGTGTACACGTCTGTAAGAACGAGTATATTTTTGAGTCTGTGAGTGCGTTTTCGAACAGTGTATAGTCCATTGCTAGTATTTCAAGTGGTCGCTTCCATATGACCATTTTACAGAAGGACCGTGTTTCCCGAACTAACACCTCTCACACTTTTTGTTTGCAGTACTCTTCCGTGTTCCTTGCCATGGACGGCCAGAAGCAACTTGCTCTGGTCCTCTCTGCACTGGGATGTCCACTTTCATCATAGCAAGCCTTGAGAACTCTTGATTTGAGGGGGGGCACGGGTGGCCCAGTCGTCTAAGGCGCCGCGATTCGCTGTGCAGAGTTGCGTCCCTTGGGCACGCCAGAAACCTATGATTGTGGGTTCGAATCCCGGTTCGCCCCGATTATGTTTCTAGGTTTGTCAGCACCATACCCGTGCTCGTGGGTTTCACCGAAGTGGTAAACGTCTGAGACCTGCATCACTTCGGGCTTTCCTCCCACTTTAAGCTGACACGCCGCGATATAACTGGAATACTGTTAAAAGCGGCGTTAAACCAAACTCACTCACTCACTCACTTGATTTGAGGGACCGCCTCCATGGTCTAGTGGTAGAGCATCCGCCCAGAGAGCGGAAGGTCCGGTGTTCGATCCCCGGCAGCGTCATACCAAAAGATGTTAAAAGATGGTACTTGTTACCTCGCACTCGGCGAGGACTGGTCGGCTCGGAGTCAGTATACTGTGTCTGAGTGGGGTATTCATGTTAAACTGCGGCATGGTATCTCAGTGAGCTAGCACTATAAATCGGCATCAGTCAGGACTAGTACAAGCAGCCACACAAACACACACAGGTACATGCACATCACTATGTAAGTGCAATAATCTTGGACGTGACGTTAAACCCCATTTTACCTCACCTCACCTCTAGAGTTGAGTTTGTTGGGGATAACAACTTGAAATGTTGGCTTGTCGTCCTCCTTCATACCACGGTACAGAACTCCATTTCCCACAACCCTGTTTTTCCAACATTTCAGCATTCTACATGTATATGGAATAGGAACCTTCTTTGAGAGGCATTTAGATGTTGGAGTGCTAAGTAAGGATAAGATATATGGATTTGGGCTGGGACGAGTCCAAATTTACTACCTGGGTACCCACCCCTCTATTACCCGACCCTACCTGGGCACCCGCTGTAGGACTCAAGAGGTAGGTACAAACTGTCCGATTGGAAAAAGTTTGACCGTAGCTCTGGTCAAATGTGTTTAGAAACATATATAAAATGATCTGGTGTATAAACTGAAGTTGACTGAAGTTATATTTTTATTCAAACATATAAAATTTAACATACAAAGGAATGGGCGTAGTAGTCATGAAGAAATGCAAACGTTAGTGACTTGTAGTTTAAACATAGAGGTTTAGATACTTTATATCATTAAACAATATATTACGTGAATAACCACAGGTCTGGGTAGTCCTGTGGGTACCCAAGTCCAACTTAGCATCCAGCCGACCCGAGTATCCGAGTTACCCGTCCCAGCCCTAATATGGGATGACGAGGTCTCTTCTGTGTGAAGGAAGTGGTGGTAACGTGGATCGTCTTGCGCTGTACAGAGTGTCATTCTTCGCGTGGAATGTTGGCATGGCTTCCACTACGGACCTGCTTTCATCGGTCCAGGCTTCACCATTCTTCAATGACATTACTGCTTCGTCGAACAGTGTTGGCATGGGGGTCAGGGATGACTTGGCCTTCTGTTTGAGATTCTGCAACGACTCTCGGATCTGTCAAATATACAAAATCACATTTAAGAAATGCAATATTTTAATACTTGTTATACATAATTACATTTGCATGAATATGTTTATCTCATACAGTAATCTAGTCTTTTTTACCTACAGTAATAGCTTCTTCAGTTCTGTTGCTGGCTTGGTTTAAAGCTGCTTGCAACCGCTGATGGTGTTCCGTCACCCAGTCTGACTCTGGTGTCGTCGACTTGGTCTCCTATAACTAGATCAACAGGTAACTTTGGATCCCTCCCAAAGAACAAGTAGAAGGTTGAATACCCTGTGGTAGCTTGTGGGGTGCAGTTGTAGGCATAGACCAGCTCTGGCAGTAGTTGTGGCCATTTCTTCTTTTGTGGGAGAAGCAAGGTTCCTAACATGTTATGCTGAGTTCTGTTAAATCTCTCACACTGTGAGTTTCCTTCTGGGTGATGTGCTGTAGTCTTGGTCTTCCTTACACCATCTGTATTACACAGCTTGGGAATGATGATGGATTCAAATGTTTTACCTTGATCACTATGTAGTGACACTGTGTGTGACACTGAACTTGACAAACTATTCCTTAACCAATAAGCAAAGACTCAGTGTCTCGAACCAACTAAGTATTTTGCTGGGTCTGCGTCTTCAGCTTGACGGGTATCATGGCCGACATCACTGGCACGTTGCTGGAACTGGTTACAGAAATGTTTTCCAGTCGTCCATCTTCAAGGACGTGAGTTTCTTTTCTGCTTAACGAGTCCGCATTTCTATTCTTCTTTCCTGACCAGTGCCAAATGACAAGGTTAAACTGTGTCAGTTCTCCAATCCATCGTGTTTCAGTCACACCTAACTTTGAAGTCGTCTGCACATAGCTTAACGGGTCATTGTCTGTGTACATTCAACTCGAATGAGGAAATCTGTAAATGTTTCAGTGACAGCCCACTTCAGAGCAACAAGCTCCAACTTCATATTGCCGTAGTTGTCCATATTTCTTTTGGATGTTCTCAAGGATCTGCTAGCAAATCTCAGCACCTCTTTTCCAGAATCCTGTTCCTGTGACACTAACGCTCCTAATCCATAGTGACTAGCATCAACCTCAAGGATATACGGTCTTGTCAAAATGAGGATGTCCCAGGTCCGGCGCCATGGTAAGACGCAGCTTCAGCTTTGGCCTTGTTGCAAGAGCTGTCCCAAGCTTTCATGCCACCCCCTGGCTTAACTTTTCTTCTTCCTATCTTTCCCAACCTTTTACATTGCAGCAGAGAATGTACAGGAGCTGCAATGCTGGCGAAGCCTTGAACAAACTTTCTAGAGTAACCTGCCATCCCAAGAAAGGCTCTCAACTGTGTCTCTGTCTTAGGAACTGCCCAACTACTCACAGCTATGATCCTTTCTGGGTCTGGAGACGATGTGTCCAAGATGATGAAGTTGTTCTTTGAAGAGTTGACATTTTTACTTTATATTTGGTCAGCATCGTGTCCAGACGTTACAGAGCTTACTCAAACGATGTCCTGATTATAAGAATGTCGTCCAGATAAATGAGGAGAGTTTTTGATCTTTTCAGTCTCATTAAAGTGCCTGGGGTTCCAGTTGATCCATATGGCATTCACAGATACTCGTACAAGCCACCTGTTCCTGTCAGAAAGGCTGTTTTCTCAATGTATGCTTCTGCAATGGCTATCTGATTAAATCCGTGGGCGGGATCAAGACTACAGAAGTAGTTCGCATCCTTCAATACACAGAGAGCTTCTCCTGTCCATGGTAGAAGATAGGTATCTTTCTGAGTTTTCACATTCAACGCATGATAGTCACAGCTCACCTCCCATCCACACGAGCACAATCGGTGACGTTTATGGACTGGATGACTCCCTGAACACAACAACTTCTTGATATATATTCGCATACTTCTGGCCAGTGGCTTCGGGGAATATGTCCATGTGGAATGTGAACTGGGGCATGAGCAGGTGTCATAATTCTGTGCTTAATGGCATCGCAGAATCTGATATCATCCTGGTCCTTGCTGAAAGTGCTGGAATGTTTGTCAATAACTTCAGTCAACTCATCCTGTTGGGAGGAAGGCAAATCGCTGTTAATTTCCATACATTTCATGAGATTTTCCACTGGATTTGCTCCATGTGTGGAATGGGATACCTCAGTAACTTGAACTTCATTTAAGCCAACGTCAACTACATCTATTCTGGGCTCTACCTCAGCAACGTTGAGCATTCCTACAGGAATCCTTGGCCATAAATAGATGTCTTTATCTCTGAAGTTAGCAACTTGGAAAGGAATTTGTCCGGTTTTGTCAACTGTCACCACTGTTGGTCCAAGCACTAATCCTTTAGGGAGGGGAAGTGAAATATTTCTCAGTGACAGCTGTGTAGAGCTCTTTTGATGGTGCTACACTTCCTTCCAGGACCTGCAGTGATCTCACAGGTATAAGTGTTGGTTTCTTCCCTGCTGTCCTCACCTTGGCATCACTTCCTGCTGTTGCGATTTCATCGTAGTACGCCAAAAGATCTCGGACTTTATCCTCAACTGCTACGCTGTCTGTTTCTGAAAGGGATTTCATGTCTCTAAGGGCATGGGATCCTAAAACCCCAGGGACTTCTAATTTTCTTTCTTGCACTGCAGGGTCTAAAGAGTCTTTAACTACGAGGAATCCTATAGATTTGAGTTTATGGTTATTGAGTTAATAAAGTAACTACATCCAATGCCATGTAGACCAAGTAGGGGATGTCCTTCCATTGGCAGCCTTAGTGTTGATCAGTCCTCCTTGAAAGTAATCCTGGTAGGTAAAAAGATTCTGTAATCGTCGACACCTGTACTCCGGACATCGGATCTTGATCCAATTGACATCAATACTGGTCTCCAGACATTTCCCTACTAGTCTATGCAAGAGGGGACCATTGTTTTCTTCACAGTGAGGTCCTCCGCTGTGGGTTCTACTTGTTTAAAGGTTTCAGTCTTCTAGACGGGAAGCAGACCGGCTTAGACAATCGCGTCGCATGTGACCCTCTTCGCCACACTCCCAGCAAGGCCTTGTCCTTGGCCAAGCACTGATTATACCGAGGAGCTCTTGGATCTGTTTTTGTTGTTGCTCTGTCATGGCTATCTGTCACTTCAAGACATCTTCGACGTTTGTCCTATGTTCTTGATAGTGGACATTCTTTTCCTTTATTGAAGAGCTGCCATGCCATTCAATAAGGTGATCCCTCAAGCCCAGGAAACTTATACTGGGGTGCTCAATAGTTAGACGCCTCGTCTCTCGTTTTTTGGATGTCCCTCTGTACAGCCTCTGCCAGTTGACCTTTTGATGCAGACTCCTTTCTGATGAAGGTAGGGTAAAATTCGGTGATCTTGTCATAAAAGCTGATAAGATGGATGGATACAGTCACCAGGTCCTGTCCAGACGATTTACATAGGAGTAAAAGCGGTGCTGTGCCGATGGTAAGTCACACCCTTCTCTGAACTCTTTCTGCAAGATTCGTATTGTGTTGGCTGGAGAATTTCTGACATCTGATCCCCTGGCCTGTCCACTAAGATTCTTACACGGCAGAACTGCAAAATCTTCGGTCTTCAATTTGCCGGTCTATCCAGCGCATTTCACATCCCAAATTGTGAGACGTCACCAGATTTTTTTGCTTTGTCTTAGAAACGAGCTGTCTGTCGACCAGTGGACAAGAGGATGGTCTTGTTAATCTTCACGGTGAGAGCTTCCTCAAGTTCCCTCACTTTGAGCCTGAGGACTTCCAACTCTTTTGCGACAGCTTCCATCGTTCCGTCAGACATTTCACCTTCCCCCTATAAGTTGAGATGACTTGGACTGGCAGACCCGGACATCTTGGCTGTATGACCCTCCCTCACGTTGACTTCTTCATTACTGTCACCCTGGGGGTTACCTTCACATCGCTTCTGTATCCCACTTCTGACACCATTTTGTAACGTGGGAATCTCAGCACAGAAGAGTGAATGGTTTCATCACTGATTGTTTATTGGTGTTCCGTGAAGTTGAACATGATGTAAAACAAGGAACTAAGTTGTGTCTTTGTTCATGTAACGGTCTAAAAATGGGGTGAACCTTGCACCTTGGCAAGCATGGCTACTGTGGAGGGAAAGACTACAAAATGAGGGTACCTTGGGAAAAGTTGTGATCTTTTTTGCCAAATAACCAGTAACAAAAATTCAGAATTAATACTGCTACATTATATCATATTTTAACAGTTTATGAATAAATTTTAACAGCAAATAGTAACTCTAAGTGTTACTGACAATTTACAGCCAGTATTTTATGTGCGCAATACCCCTTCACGTCTATGGCACTCTCCATTATGTAAGTGAATTATACCAATGCTTGCCTCGTCAAAACTTGTCATATCACTGGAATAATATGTTAACTGTGAAGTGAAACATTCAGTTACTCATTCTACAAGTAGTCACATGGTCCTGTGTACAGTGCACAAATCAAGTGGAGTTGGATGGGTGACCACGTTAGGCAGCTTGACCCCTGAGACTTTCTAGGGCTTCGGTCCTGCCCCACCCTGCCCCACCCTGAAGCACATGTAGCACATGTGGTGTCTCTGCAAGGGATTTTGTTCACAATATGCCTCTGTTCACCCAGCAGTAATATGGGTACCTGGCAGGATAAAGCTTGGTTTGTATACTCCTTAGGGAGCTGAGAATGAAAATCAAGTTGACCAGGGTAATAATGTTTCCGCTTTGAGCCTCTAAATCAGTGTATTCACACGTCGATGCCAAACGACGTAACTCAGCCACATATGCCGATACAGTTTCATTAGGTTGTCTATCCCGCATATTGTACCTCCTCCTTTCTGACAAAATAGTTGGTTTCGGGTGTAAATTTGACTTCATCAGCTGTACTAATGCATCATAAGAATGATCGCCAGGTTTCTGTTTCGTAGAAAAGTTCCGTATTAACATGTATGCCTTTGCACCAATCACACACATAGAATAGCACGCTTCCTACCTTGATCTGTAATTTCGTTTGCTGCGAAATAATGTCCAAGTCTCTCGACATATTCATTCCAGTCATCAGTCTGAGAATCCTATTCATCTATTTTGCCAAAGGTAGCCATGTTGTTTTGAATACCGAGCGAACGCACGTGGCCTGACCAAGATCGTTGCTACAACTCGCCGGCACGACAAAAGCAATAAATTGACCTCGTCGCCAATATATGTGGTAACCCCAGACTACATACAGTCCTTTCATCAACAAGACAACCCAGTATTAGAGGGATAGTCAAGATGCACATTTACTCTTCTTGAGTGTTTACATTCATAGCGGAAGCAGACAGACCGAGGTTCCCAGAATTCCCTGCTAAGGGAGCAGTTATTATGCTTAAGTGGAAATCGTGGGGAGTGGCTTATTGTTTTAAACTGTTACTCTATGACAGACATTATCGCTCCTAATCCATAGTGACTAGCATCAACCTCAAGGATATACGGTCTATCAAAATCAGGGTGGCCCAGGACTGGCGCCATGGTAAGATGAAGCTTCAGCTTTGGCCTTGTTGCAAGAACTGTCCCAAGCTTTCATGCCACCCCCTGGCTTAACTTTTCTTCTTCCTATCTTTCCCAACCTTTTACATTGCAGCAGAGAATGTACAGGAGCTGCAATGCTGGCGAAGCCTTGAACAAACTTTCTATAGTAACCTGCCATCCCAAGAAAGGCTCTCAACTGTGTCTCTGTCTTAGAACTGCCCAACTACTCACAGCTATGATCCTTTCTGGGTCTGGAGCCGATGTGTCCAAGATGATGAAGTTTTTCTTTGAAGAGTTGACATTTTTACTTTATATTTGGTCAGCATCGTGTCCAGACGTTACAGAGCTTACTCAAACGATGTCCTGATTATAAGAATGTCGTCCAGATAAATGAGGAGAGTTTTTGATCTTTTCAGTCTCAGGAAAGTGCCTGGGGTTCCAGTTGATCCATATGGCATTCACAGATACTCGTGTAAGCCACCTGTTCCTGTAAGAAAGGCTGTTTTCTCGATGTATGCTTCTGCAATGGCTATCTGATTAAACCCGTGGGCGGGATCAAGACTACAGATGTAGTTCTCATCCTTCAATACACTGAGGGCTTCTTCTGTCCATGGTAGAAGATAGGTATCTTTCTGAGTTTTCACATTCAACGCATGATAGTCACAGCTCACCTCACTTCTGCACGAGCACAATCAGTGGCGTTTATGGACTAGATGACTCCCTGAACACAACGACTTCTTGCTATATATTCGCCTACTTCTGGCCAGTGGCTTGGGGGAATACGTCGATGTGGAATGTGAACTGGGGCATAAGCAGGTGTCATAATTCTGTGCTTAATGGCATCGCAGAATCTGATATCATCCTGGTCCTTGCTGAAAGTGCTGGAATGTTTGCCAATAACTTCAGTCAACTGATCCTGTTGGGAGGAAGGCAAATCGCTGTTAATTTCCATACATTTCATGAGATTTTCCACCAGATTTGCTCCATGTGTGGAATGGGATACCTCAGCAACTTAAACTTCATTTAAGCCGATGTCAACTATATCTATTCTGGGCTCTACCTCAGCAACGTTGAGCATTCCTACAGGTATTCTTGGCCATAAATAGATGTCTTCATCTCTGAAGTTAGCAACTTGGAAAGGAACTTGTCCAGTTTTGTCACTGTGACTGTCACCACTGCTGGTCCAAGCACTAATCCTTTAGGGAGGGGAAGTGAAATATTTTTCAGTGACAGCTGTGTAGAGCTTTTTTGATGGTGCTACACTTCCTTCCAGGACCTGCAGTGATCTTGCAGGTATAAGTGTTGGTTTCTTCCCTGCTGTCCTCACATGGGCATCACTTCTTGCTGTTGCGATTTCATCGTAGTACGCCAAAACTGCTACGCTGTCTGTTTCTGAAAGGGATTTCATGTCTCTAAGGGCATGGGATCCTAAAACTCCAGGGACTTCTAATTTTCTTTCTTGCACTGCAGGGTCTAAAGAGTCTTTAACTACGAGGAATCCTATAGATTTGAGTTTATGATTATTGAGTTAATAAAGTAACTACATCCAATGCCATGTAGACCAAGTAGGGGATGTCCTTCCATTGGCAGCCTTAGTGTTGATCAGTCCTCCTTGAAAGTAATCCTGGTAGGTAAAAAGATTCTGTAATCGTCGACACCTGTACTCCGGACATCGGATCTTGATCCAATTGACATCAATAATGGTGTCCAGACATTTCCCTACTAGTCTATGCAAGAGGGGACCATTGTTTTCTTCACAGTGAGGTCCTCCGCTGTGGGTTCTACTTGTTTAAAGGTTTCAGTCTTCTAGACGGGAAGCAGACCGGCTTAAACATTCGCGTCGCATGTGACCCTCTTCGCCACACTCCCAGCAAGGCCTTGTCCTTGGCCAAGCACTGATTATACCGAGGAGCTCTTGGATCTGTTTTTGTTGTTGCTCTGTCATGGCTATCTGTCACTTCAAGACATCTTCGACGTTTGTCCTATGTTCTTGATAGTGGACATTCTTTTCCTTTATTGAAGTGCTGCCATGCCATTCAATAAGGTGATCCCTCAAGCCCAGGAAACTTATACTGGGGTGCTCAATAGTTAGACGCCTCGTCTCTCGTTTTTTGGATGTCCCTCTGTACAGCCTCTGCCAGTTGACCTTTTGATGCAGACTCCTTTCTGATGAAGGTAGGGTAAAATTCGGTGATCTTGTCATAAAAGCTGATAAGATGGATGGATACAGTCACCAGGTCCTGTCCAGACGATTTACATAGGAGTAAAAGCGGTGCTGTGCCGATGGTAAGTCACACCCTTCTCTGAACTCTTTCTGCAAGATTCGTATTGTGTTGGCTGGAGAATTTCTGACATCTGATCCCCTGGCCTGTCCACTAAGATTCTTACACGGCAGAACTGCAAAATCTTCGGTCTTCAATTTGCGGGTCTTTCCAGCGCATTTCACATCCGAAATTGTGAGACGTCACCAAATTTTTTTACTTTGTCTTAGAAACGAGCTGTCTGTCGACCAGTGGACAAGAAGATGGTCTTGTTAATCTTCATGGCGAGAGCTTCCTCAAGTTCCCTCACTTTCAGGCTCAGGACTTCCAACTCTTTTGCGACAGCTTCCATCGTTCCGTCAGACATTTCACCTTCCCCCTATAAGTTGAGATGACTTGGACTGGCAGACCCAGACATCTTGGCTGTATGACCCTCCCTCACGTTGACTTCTTCATTACTGTCACCCTGGGGGTTACCTTCACATCGCTTCTGTATCCCATTCTGACACCATTTTAAAACATGGGAATATCAGCCCAGAAGAGCGAATGGATTCATCACTGATTGTTTATTGGTGTTCCGTAAGTTGAACATGATGTAAAACAAGGAACTAAGTTGTGTCTTTGTTCGTGTAGCGGTCTCAAAATGGGGTGAACCTTGCACCTTGGCAAGCATGGCTACTGTGGCGGGAAAGACTACAAAACGAGGGTACCTTGGGAAAAGTTGTGATCTTTTTGCTAATAACCAGTAACAAAACGTCAGAATTAATACTGCTACATTATATCATATTTTAACAGTTTATGAACAAATTTTAACAGCAAATAGTAACTCTAATTGTTACTGACAATTTACGGCCAGTATTTTATGTGCGCAATACCCCTTCACGTCTATGGCACTCTCCATTATGTAAGTGAATTATACTAATGCTTGCCTCGTCAAAACTTGTCCTATCACTTGAATAATATGTTAACTGTGAAGTGAAACATTCAGTTACTCATTCTACAAGTAGTCACATGGTCCTGTGTACAGTGCACAAATCAAGTGGAGTTGGATGGGTGACCACGTTAGGCAGCTTGACCCCTGAGACTTTCTAGGGCTTCGGTCCTGCCCCACCCTGCCCCACCCTGAAGCACATGTAGCACATGTGGTGTCTCTGCAAGGGATTTTGTTCACAATATGCCTCTGTTCACCCAGCAGTAATATGGGTACCTGGCAGGATGAAGCCTGGGTTGTATACTCCCCAGGGAGCTGAGAATGAAAATCAAGTTGACCAGGGTAATAATGTTTCCGCTTTGAGCATGCACTGAGAGTATGGAGGCTGGTACATTAGAAGTACATGTACACACACACAAATCACCTTCTCTTAGAATTTCTCCCAGTGAAGTGATAGAGTTCCAACATGGGTTATAAGATGACCAGCTTCCTGTATGCTCGATAAAACACACACTCTTAACTCACATTCAACCTATCAGGAAATACTTCTGTGTGAGATGTTGGGCTCAGATCCCATGTCATTTCTGGACAAAGAGGAAGTTTTTTTCATGTTCTGAGGAAGTCTAGCCTACATATTTCAATATTCTCAATACAAGTACCAAATGTGTATATTTGTTTTTTATGGCAATAAAATAAGCTTACTCTGAAAAAGAATAATGTTAGTGTTTGTAGTTAGTTTTAACTGCCACAAAATGTGTTTTATTTAATTAATCTTTTGGGTTTTCGGGAAAATGTCCGCCTGCAAAAAATGGCCTGCTGGTCAATTAGAGAGGACGGCCACCACTTTAGAGAAATCATGCTTTGTACTTAGAGAAAATGTCCGATATGTTTAGAGAAATCGTCCTCTGGTCCTCAAAGGACGGATGTTTTCTCCAGTTCCCAATCTTTTTCAGTCACTGATCGACAATCACTTTGTGTTCATACTAAATTCCCCAACCAGATTTTTACTATTGATATCAGTTAATAAATGTATCTTGTCCTCCTTGTCTTAGCTAGGGGCTGGTGGGGTAGCCTTGTGGTTAATGCATTCACTCTTCGCATTGTAGACAGGTTTGATTCCCCACATGGGTACGATGTGTGAAGCCCATTTCAGGTGCCCCCGCCGTGATATTGCTAAAAGCGGCGTAAGACCTCACTCACTCACTCATCCTGGCTATTTCAATTTGTGTTTCGTAGAGAATTTTGGTTAGACTTTGTTCTGAGGAAACTATTTTTGTCTTGAACCCAAACTGGCAGAACACTTTCAATTTACCTCCAATACCTTCACACAGCTGTGCAAGGTAATTCCTGCTATATTTGGGGATTTATGTTAAATAATTTCACAGCCTCTGTTGTCTTGTGGAGAGTGGAAGGTCGTGGTTCGATTCCCTGGCACGTCATACAAAAGATTTTTAAAGATGGTACTTGTTGTTACCCTGCCTGATATTCGGCATTAAGGGGATGAAACAAGGACTGGTCGGCTTGGAGTCAGTCAAATGTGTCGGAGTGGGTATCCACAGTAAATGGGCATTAGTCTGGACTAGTACAAGCAGCCACAAACATGTCGCTGTTTAGGTGCTATAATCTTGGACGTTAAACCCCATTTCACCTCACCTTTCGCGTATTGACTAGAGCTAAGGTAAAGAAAAAGTTTGCAATGTTTATCTTTCACCTTCAGTCTCTTAATGTAAACTCGACCACCTCCGTGGTCTAGTGGTAGTACATCCACCCCGAGAACGGAAGTTGTGGGTACGATCCCCGGCTGTGTCATACCAACAGACGTTAAAGATGGTATATGTAGTTACCCTGTCTGGCGTTCGCCACAAAGGGGTTAAAACAAGGACTGGTCAGCTCAGAGTCAGTATAATGTGTCTGAGTGGGGTATTCATGTTAAACTGCGGTATGGTATCTTAGTGAGCTAGCACTATAAATCGGCATCAGTCCAGACTAGTACAAGCAGCCACACAAACACACAAGGTTAAACCCCATATAACCTCACCTCACCTCACCTCACCTCAATGTAAACTCCTCAAATTAATCAGGTTTGTGTTTTGAAAGAGCTACCAAAGTAAATGAATGCATGCAACCCATGCATATGTTGAAGTCGGTGATATCTTCATCCATGGACAATGATTTATACAATACATAACTCAGAGTTTCAGGAAATATATTTAATATATTACAGAAATGTACAAATATTGGATGAATAACATATCGCAGACACTTCATCAAGCTGCACTTGTCACAAATACTAAGGGGCAATCCAGACCTTCACAGCTTATTGTAAATCTGGGATCCACTCATTATTTTCACATTAAGGATTTCAACAAGAATAGGTTCTCTGACTGTTCATTATGCACTGTTAAAAATATTTGTTGTCAAATGCATTACAAAATTGATTCTTTGTTGTTTGTTTCAAGAATAGTGCTGACGAATGAATTCTGCTGTCTTACTTGTGTTTAAATATTTTATCAATATTTATGACAAATACTTTAATGTCTTTGGGTCATTTTTGTGTTGTGTTCAAGCACTGAAAAATGTTTTCTTACCAACAATTTATAAGTATAGAACAATTGTAATTAGTAACAAAGTTCATATTATCTTTTGTATATAACGTAAAAAAGTAAATCCTTGGTTGATTTTAGAGAAATGTTTCATATTCATTCCAATAAAACCAAAAAACTCTTGACTGGGAGCAACATTTGTGGTATATGCATACAAATTATTAAAAAATTCTCAAACACATTCAGTCCTATTTTATCACAGTATGAAAAATAAACCTGGACGGAATATCTGTTTCATATAAATAACATATGATTTGTGTTGGAATGATATATATCTGACAAGTACTTGTAGCCACTATTAACAACTGGAAACAAAATATGTACACACAAAAGGTCAATCACACTACACATGTCCGTTTCATGGCGTCAATCCCTTGAGGTAAAACACCCACTGGACACTAGAATTGCCACCGGCTGACCGAGCACATGTGACAGTCAGTTTCCCCATCATCACAGCTTTAGGACCACTCTCGCCGGGGTCGAAGTTGACAATAATACGATGATCCTTGTGAGCTCTGATGGTCTCCCCCTGCTTGGCCAGGCCGAAGTGCTCGTTGTCTACCTGGAAGGTGAAGGGGGTGTTGCTGCCGAAGACGTTGCGGAATATGATGGGTGTGGAGGAACCGGCCTTCACTTGGAACGGACCTTGAGGTTTGGGAGGGATGCACGTACCAAAGAGAGGGAAGGTGTATTCTCCTCCGATTGGTGAGGACACTGTTATTATGCCACGGTGTTCTCCCAGTTTGGATGGCTCGAACATGACCTCGAGAGCGACCTCGGTACCTCCAGTGGAGCCCGGGGCTGCAGTGAGTGTTTTGTCCACATGGAAGCCAGGGTTGTCCACCTGGAATAACAGCAGGAACAATGTTATCTTCATGAACTAAAGTACACATATACAGTTAAGTCTCGTTAATCCCACACACGTTAATACAACAATCGCCTTTATCCGACACACGTGATGGGAACCGATTAAATCAGTGCTATTTATACTCTGACTCCGACACACCTAATTTGCAGCAAATTGCAGAAATCACTCATTCATCAGTCTCGTTAATCCTACACAGTGATCAGCGTACTCAGTGGTCATCTGCCTGCGAGCCCATGTTTTGATGTGAGACAAATCAGCTAGTTGCTGCATATTACAATGGCCTCAGATATAAGATTGCTTAACAATAAACAATTAATGCTTCAAATAAACAAAAAAATAATCACATGCTTTGATTACCTCAATCTCACTAAAATAAGATACAAGTTCTCGCTACCCATTACAGGTCACGTCAGAACAACCTTTTGCAAACTTTGACCGACCAATGAAATGACAAACAAGTCAACATTAGCCACTAAGAAAGCTGCTGTCTTGAGCTTTGCGGCACTAGGTTCAAACTGGCAACTTCCATTCCAGACTAATTTTTCTAAAGTATTGTGATTCGGTCAACAGTTGTTATGTGTTATCGTTATATCTATCGTGTAGTTGTCCGATTTTCGATCATGAATGTCCTGATAATGGTGGAATACCACTAAAAATCCTGTAAAACCATACTCTCACTACATCTCATGCTTACTTTATCAAAGTTTTGTCATCATTCTGTGTTAAAGCTTTTGAGTCTACTAGCCAAAACATGGCGCTACACTATATTTCCAGCATAGTTATGTTATAGGTGATCTTACAAGGCCAAAGAGAAGTTAGTACACTTGGGCTTCAGGCTAGTGACAAAAGTTGGAGACCGAGCCATTCCTCAGGGTCATAATGTCACATATAAACAGCAATAGGTTATATATGACATGAAGATTGCGCCTAATGATTATCTATGTATGTAATTCCGTAAGCTAAAGTTTAGTCACCTTGCAGACATAGTCTGTCTTCTGTTTGGCAAAGTTGAGGAATTTGGCCATCTGAATCTGTGTTTGTCCAAGACACGTCCTGAAGTACAGTGCTTTCTCTGGACCACCAGGTGTTGACTTGAGGTTGAGGTCATACATGTACAGGCCAAGGTCACTGCAGTTGAACTCCAACCGACCTTGAATGTCTCCTGCTTTCAATGGCTGATACTCAAAGTTGAAGCGACCCTGGAATCGATATCAACAATTTGAAGATCAGATAGTGTTTACAGTAATGTAAAAAATGACACTTCTGAGTGAATGACGTTTTATGCAGTGGTCAGCAATATAGCTGTGATATGACCATTTTTCCCCATTTTTGATAATTTCTGGTGAAAAAAGTCAGAGGTTTTAAAGCTTTAGGTTTTCTACTTTTCAGTATTTTTGTCATCCTTCAAGCACATGATCACAGGCTGTAAATAATCATGTGTGGACCAGGCAAACCAGTGATTGATATTACGAGCAATATCTCCCACCGATATACATACCATGGAGGGGCATGATGACACATGATCAACCAAGTCACCGAGCCTGACCTCATCCATTGAGATGCCTCTTATGACAAGCTTAGGTCGGTTTTATTCTAATCCGGAATCCCCACAGACAAACAAGCATGAGGAACTATGGGATGCATTCATGATGTTCCGCACATACAAAAGCACTACATGTATACATGGTGTCAAAGGTAGGGCTGGGACGGGTAACTCAGGTACACGGGTTGAGTGGGTACTGAGTAGGACCCGGGTACCCACAGGACTACCCAGACCCATGGTTGGTCATGTGATTATATTGTTTAAGGCGAAAATTATCTAGAACGCTATGGTTACACTATAAGTGACAAATGTTCACATTTCTTTCTGACTATGCACACATTCCTTCTGACTTTATGTTTGCATAAAGATGAAACGTCACTCAACTTCAGCGTATGCATGACCAGATTTTATACGTCTATCTAAATACATTTTGACAAGTATGGTCAAATGTTTCCCAATCGGACATTTTGTCCCTATCTCTTGAGACCTACAGTGGGTACCCGGGTAGGGTCGGGTAATAGGGGGTGGGTACCCGGGTAGGGTCTGATATTAGGGGAGTGGGTACCCAGGTAGGGTCTGATAATAGGGGATAGGGTACCTGGGTAGTAAATTTGGACTTGTCTGAGCCCTAGTCAAGAGTCACCATCAGAAGACCTCCAACTAAAATGCACTGACCTCTGACTGTGCAGGTATCTGCAGCTGTGTGGGCATGAGGACCTCAGGGATGTTGCAGGTGACGGAGAAGGTCACAGGGTAGGTGAGGGGGTTGTCTATCTTCACGGTGTGGTGGACACTCTGTCTCACTGGGGTAGACAGGTCAATGGAGGAAAGAACGCCTGGTTTGGTGGCCCGGAATGTCACCTCGTAATACTGATATTCACTGGTCTGCTCATTCACAAATGTCACCTGGAATACATACAGTGATGGTTAAACAATTGAAGCTTCACAATAATTCAATATACCACATATTGCTGTTTTTGGTATCTAGAATGAGTGAGTGAGTGAGTATGGTTTTACGCCGCTTTTAGCAATATCACGGCGATGGACACCAGAAATGGGCTTCACACATTGTACCCATGTCGGGAATCTAACCCGGGTCTTTGGCATGACAAGCGAAAGCTTAAACCACTTGACTATCCCACCGCCCCATATCTAGAATGAAAGAGCGTGGTATGATGTGTAGGGTAGAAAATCTCACATATTTTACTTGCTGTTTCAGGTTCCACTTGCCTGGCATTAAAAGCCAGCCAAGCACTGACATTTGAAAGTGAAATTTCGTATAAATAAATTCTATACTGTCTGATTTCCTTATTTCATACTTCATATTTTCTGCAAACAAAGTTTAAGCCTAGCCAGCCAACAAGTTGTAAAAAATTCAAAGAAAGAAGAAATCCAAGATCTAAGAAGAAAAAACCTATCGTCTGTAATGTAATTGTATATTCATTCTATATTGAGGTTTTCATAAAGAAAATGATATACAGTAAACTACAGTTATAACGAACTCAAAGGGACAACTAATTTTAGTTCTTTATAACCGTAGTTTGTTACAAACATATATACAGCAAATGGCCGGGATAAAAAAAACAGTTTGTTATATCCGGCATTTTGTTTTAAGCGTGTTCGTTATAAACGTAGTTTACTGTATATATATCAGGAAAAAGACATTAGCACACTTGCATCGTCAGTCCAGGCCCCATTCCACAAAGCCATCTTAGCGCTAAGGTGATCGTAACTCCCATATTTAACACTGGCTTACGATAGTCGAAGCGCTAAGATCGCTTTGTGGAACGGTGCCTAGGTGAGTTAAAAATATGCTACTCTATGCTACATGATACCAATAAGTTAACAAGAGAGACATCAACTGTCCACGTGAGATACAGACGTAGGTATCCTGTGATACATGTGTTGTAACGTACCTTGAGTGTGGTGGTTCCCTCCCTGAAGGCGTAGAAGGCCAGCTTGTAGTCTTTCTTGCTGTTGGCTGGGACGTCCATGTACTCCATGCCCTTCACTGTAGTTCCAGGATCCAACCTGTCAGGCTTGATGGACTCTGTCTTCACTCGGAATCTGTAGAGGATCAGAAACATCAGTCAGTCTGCTTAATACGCGCAACACAGAATTACTGTACACTTCTATGTAGATGAACTAACAATATTAGGTCTGTTCCTATACTACTTCATCAAATGGATTTGTTTGTTTGCTTATTTGTTGTTTAACCCTGCACACAGAAATATTCCAGCTATGTAAATAATCAAATCTGGACAAGACAATCTGGTGATTGACATCATGAGCATCGATCTACGCAATTGGGATATGATAACATGCATCAACCAAGTCAGCTAGCCTGACCACCCGATTCTGTTAGTCAACCCCTTACAAGCATAGTCGCCTTTTACGGCAAGCATAGGTTGCTGAAGCCCTATTCTACCCCGTATCTTCACGGGTTTCATCAAAAGGAGGACCAGTACGGCTGTAGATCTATACTTCTCAGTTACCTCTGTGGCCTCTTGAGCCAGTTCTGTACAGGCATGATCTCCACGTAGGACGTCTTACACGGAACATCTCGCTGGATCCGGCTGTTGGGTTTCGGAGGCTCTGCTGCTCCGGTCAGGTTATACATCAGTCCTGTCCCATCCGGTAGTGGGAAGAAGATTGTACCCTGCCACACACACAACACTCACATTACCTTCCACAAAGAGACACTGCTAACTCAAACTCAATGTTTGAGGCAAATAACAGGTGGAGTCTTCATCTATCATAATTTGGTCGAATATCAACACGTAACTTGTCTCAAACCCCAGACAATGTATTTCTATTTTTCCTCAGGATTGTGAGTTACAAACATACATACATCAATAATGAATAAGGAAAATAAAATACTAATAGAAGGCTAAAAAAAATAATAGTCACAGTTCTCAGGCACTGCCCAGATCATCATAAAGCTCACTGCACGTTTCGTTTTTGTTTCCATTTTCATTTTTTTTGTGCATTGTGTTTAAGTAATAGGATTTTTAAATTTTTTTGCAAATGGAAATAAAAACAAAACATGCAACAGACTTTATGATGATGTGGGTGGTGCCTGAGAGCTAAGACTTTATTAAAGATTTTATTTTATTGCCTGACTTATCTGCTGATTGTGGCTTATGATACAGTCACCTCATCTTGTTTTAGTTCAAAGATTGTTATAACTTTTGGGCTGAAGGAGATAAAATACTTTTCCTTGAATATGTTTACAATACATGACCATCAATAAGTGCCGGACTTACTGTATGTCTCTTGTTTTCAGTGGTCATGGTCAGCGGTTTGTATGTCAGCTCGTATGACTTGGTCTGTTGCGGTTCCACAGCTATGGTGACCGGTCCTGTCCAGAACTCTCCATCGATGACTGGCTTGAGCAGCCAGTTTTGGTTAGTCCGGTTGGCAATGGCGATGCTGCGCGTATCCTTCTGCCTCACATGGGTGGCGAAGTGCTGAATCTCCTTACTAGGACCCACCCCGGTGCACATGCCAGTCAGGGTCAAGGTCACTGGTTTGTGGGGCCCCCCCCTCCAGGAAGCAACGTAGTTTCTAGAGAATAGAAATATTAGAAATATTTGACAGTAAAATATGACTTACGTTAATCCTCCTATGAAAAAAATATTTGTAAGTATTGTGCCAATAGAGCAAAAATTGTTAATCTAGAATTAATTAATCAAAAATTAGTTAAAATGTGCAGCTCTGCACTGTTTTATGTTTAATGCCACACTCGGCAATATTTAAGCTATAGGACTGCAGAGTGTAAATAATCGAGTCTGAACCAGTGATCGATATTGTGAGCAGCGATACATGCCGTTGGGGAAAGATGACACAATCAACCAAGTCACCTTGCCTGATCACCCAATTATATTTGCGCACTGAATTGCAGTGCTTTAGACTGCTGGGTCATCCCTGTCTATCATTGCAAGAAGAAAGATTCCATGAACTCTGTGGGAACATTCAGTTTGTCATTATAACATGTTTCCTAAATGTAGCATTACTATTATCCCGACCCTGGTGACAAATCAGCTACCCCGGTATACTCACGTCATATCTGATGTCCTGATTGACCTCCTGGGGGTGGAAGGTGACATCGAAGGTCACCTCCATACCCGACGTGATGTAGCCCTCTGCCGGGGTGATGGAGAAGTCAGGCTCGAAACGCTTAGCATCCCATCGGAACCTGAAACAATTCAAGTTATTTTGAAACTTTCTTCAAAACTTGTTGGCTAATATTTTAAGGTCTGTAATAGATGGGAAAAAAACATAAAAGTTTTCCCGTAACGAACTGAGTGAGTGAGTGAGTTGTACGCCGCTTTTAGCAATATCACAGCGGGGGACACCAGAAATGGGTTTCACACATTGTACCCATGTGGGGAATCGAACCCGGGTTTTCGGCATGACTAGTGAAATATACTACATTTGTATTAGGAAATATCGACGCGTGTTAGATGTCATAAGTCAGCTAGGGGTTGGTCGGGTGGCCTAGTGGTTAAAGCGTTCGCTCGTCACGCCAAAGACCCAGCTTCCATTCCTGACATGGGTACAATGTGTGAAGCCCATTTCTGGTGTCCCCCGCCATGATATTGCTGGAAAACCATACTCACTCACTCACTCACCCACTAACTCATAAACCCACTCACTCACAAACCACTCACTCACAAACCACTCACAGGCTATATCAATAGAATGCTTCAATAGTGATGTCTATCTGTGTTTATGCTTGGTTCGGGTATGGAGCTGGTGACAGCTATACAATGTTTGCTCACTTGGCGTTCATGTCTCGAGTGTTGCTCATCAGGCTATATTAATAGAATGCTTCAATAGTGATATCTATCTGTGTTTATTACTTGCCCATGAAGAGATCAGCCGTTTAATAAACATACAGCTGTATAACACATTGTGCTGATGTACTCCCCGAACACGTTTCACGAACAAATATTGAAAGCTCTCAACATCCCTTGGCTTATTCAACGACATTGTGTGTGGAAATGATAGATCACTGGGAGGAGCTTATGCACACTCGATGACCCCAGCAACCTTGTTGATAGGCTGACGTCATATGGCATTGTTTCGCCGAAGGATCTTGCAACAAAATTCCACAAATTACGTCATCGGGTATTGTGACGTCATTGTAAACTTTGAGCTGCAAGGCCCCGTTCCACAAGGCAATCGTACTGCAGCACGACAGTCGTTAGTCTAAGTTAAAGTATGTGAGTTGCGATAACCTTAACGCTACTATATTTTTGTGGAACAGACGCCTGAATTCTAAAGGTGGGCCGTTGAATGGTATTAAATTCATACGTTTCAACTTTTGACGTGTTTGAAGTATCATTGTGTTAAACTCAATTGGATTATGCCGTGGATCGTGTAGGTGTCAGCCTATTCACACTCAACAGTATAATTCTAAAAATGTTATAAATGGCAAGTAATAAATAAAATACTAAGCTCGCTCCCGTGTAAAACCAATTTTATAAAACTTGTGAATAGTTGTGGTATCTGACTCGCTTTTGCTCGTCACATACCACAACTGTTCACTGGTTTCATAAAATTGGTATTACACGGAAGCTCGTTTAGTATTCTATATTTATGCTTGGTTCGGGTATGGAGCTGGTGACAGCTATACAATGTTTGCTCACTTGGCGTTCATGTCTCCAGTGTTGCACATGACCAGTTTGCGGGTGCTCTGACTGCGCTGCACCACGGTGCCGAAGGGAATACCCTCTGTGTCCAGGGCGATCTCCATGCCCAGACATGACCCCTTCACCACAAACAGGGGTTGGTACAGCCCAGCACACTCCAGCATCACCTACAGGGACACAAGGCACAAACCTTAACAGGGCTCTCATGCTTCATCAGGATAACTAGGGGAGGGGAGAATTTGTACTAAATCACAAGTGATTTGGCATTTTGACACTTTTGAATAAGTCATGATCAAATTAAACCATAATTCACTGTAAACTGACATCAGGGGAGAGTTATTTGTTCTAAGTTCGATCATTGATAAGAAATCATCCTCCATATGCGAACAGGGCACAAAATCTCACCAATTTTGTAACCCCAATATAACAGATCAAATCATTGTAAGTGAGTTATTTTACTATTCGACTTATGGAATAATGAAGAAATGCTAATCAACATCCAATAACTCTGTAAATTAATAATTTAAAAATGTTTGTTAAACATGAAAAATAGACAGTCAGGCAAGTGATTAATGTGACCTAATAATGTTGCCTCTAATGCATTAACACAGAAACCTTGTCTTTGTTGTTTAAAGCCACACTCCAGCTGTATGAGGGTGTCTGTAAGCAATCAAGTGTGGACCAGACAAACCAGTGATTGATATTATGTGCAACATCCAACACCATCAGGGCACACTGACACACAATCAACCAAGTCACAGCTCATGATCATCCAGTCCACGTTGTCAACTCTTACAACACTGTCTTGCTGGGGACCAATTCTATGTACACAGACAACAAGCTAGATGCCTACCGATCCATGAACATCCGGGGTAGACTAGGTCTTCAGCAACCCATGCTTGTCGTAAGAGGCGACTATGCTTGTCATAAGAGGCGAATAACGGTATCGGTGGTCAGGCTCGCTGACTTGGTTGATGCATGGCATCGTATCCCAATTGCGTGGATTGATGCTCATGATATCAATCACTGGATTATTTACAGACTGCCTTCATATAACTGGAGGGTGGCGTTAAACAACAAACAGACAAAGATGCCTACCTCCTCTGTGAACTGTGGTATCCTGGACTTGGGCTTGAAGACAATCTCCACCTTGCAGGTGCCCCCTCGGGGACTGAGTCGGATGGGCTGGGTGGGGGAGACACTGAGGACGTCAGGCTGCTGCAGGGCGGGGGCTGTGGGGGTGAGGGCAAGGTTGAAGGTGATGGCAGCAGGGCTGTTGTTGACAATTGGGATGTACTTCTTCACAACATCACCAACATATTTTGGACCGAGGTTGACAATCTTGTGTTTGGGGTCTGCTACCTCAATCTGAGAATGTTAAACAGTGGGTTTAGATAAGGAAGTAATGGATTGGCATATTAAAAATAATCATAGCAGTCATTTTATGTTGTCCTAAAATCTTCTTTCACATATCTGTGTTGTCAAGCTTACAATGATAAAACTTAAGACAACAGATTATTAAAGACATTATTCATTCTAATTAGCATCTGCGAGATACACTGGCCTGATTGTATACAAACTTAAAATACCCTTTCACAATTACAATTCTTCAGAACACACTTTCATCAACTTACTTTCATTTCTGTTCCCTGCCCAACAAATTCCACACTTTGCTTTGAGAGACCATTGATTTCAAACGTGACCACCTCATGGTATCTCATTGCCTCCCTTGGGTAGAAGGTGAAGGTCACATCTACTGACTGTCCAGGGGCAACGACTCCAGCCTCAAAGTTGTGATGCAGATGATTGGTCGGTTCATACAGACAGTCGATGCTGGAAGGAGATAATGACACAATACTACAATACTATGCCATAATTACATCATATATCATTCAAAAGGACAGCTCTTTATTTGGAGGGGCACAGGTGGTCCAATCGTCTAAGGCACAGCAATTTGGCATGCAGAGTTGTGTCCCTTGGGCACGCCAGAAACCTATGATCATGGGTTCAAATCCCAGTTTGCCCCAGTAATGTTTCTAGGTGTGTCAACACCATACCCTTGCTGGTGGGTTCTACAGAAGTGGTAAACTTCTGAGATCTGCATCACTTCAGGCTTTCCTCCCACATTAAACTGACAGGCTTTAATAGAACAGGAATAGGAACAGACTAATCCATTGTCCAAAGTCTTAACCAGTCATTGTGGCCAAGAGTGGAGGTGTTGATTATACAGTAGAACATGGATACTACAAGGGACCAGAGAAATCAGTTCATTATATCGAACATATATATACACGTTGTTCATTATACCAGAGACCATATAATATCTATTATATTGTCTCTGGTTATACACACTTTCGCCATCCGCCATCTTGGATAAAACAACACACAATACACGTAATTGCAGCTGACACTTGGACACAATCTCATAAAATTTATATGTTTATTGTTCATATTACAGACAAAATTACCCATACAGGTAAGATTAACACAATGCAAGTTTAACAAGGTTGATCCATCACCACTGATTGTGTTGATTTGCCGCAATTTTGTTGATTCACCGCTGATTGCGTACAGCCAAATGTCAGTGACAATAACACTGAGTGAGATTCCTCAGTTCGCTATACACGTCTATTATTAGTGGTAGATGGTTGTTGGGGATCAGATATCAGTTTGCTGTATCCATTAGTTCGCTGTAGAGAGTTCGTTATATACGTAAATTTTACATGATATTTTATAGGAGATAAATCGGGGATTTTTTAACAGTTCGTTGTATCCGTGTTCTACTGTATCAGAAAATGGCTGCAGCTTCCTTACCTGATTTCCTTGCTGTCCTTGTTGGTGAGCTTGAGTGTGGTTGTATGGTCAGGCATCCCGGCCCGGTGGATGAAACAGTTGCCGAAGTTGAAGGAATGGAAGGAGAAGTGAAGGCCGGGGGTGACGCCGAGACCGACAATACTCATGGGATAGGTAGGACCGTGTGATATCTGGAATATGAGAACCAGGTGAGTCTGAGTTTAATACCATTCTAAACAGTTCCATACAAGGAACATCAGTCACGTCAATCCTTTCAACCAATGTGGACTGCTACAGTGACAAACAGTTAAATGTTTGTTTGTTCATTAACCCCGCACTTCTACGTAGCAGCTATATGACGGCAGTCTGTGAATAATTGAGTCTGGACAAGAAAATCCAGTGATTGACATCATGAGCATCGATCTACACAATTGGGATTGATGACAATCATCAACCAAGTCCGCACACCTGACCACCCAATCCTGTTAGTCGCCTCTTACGACAAGCATAGTCGCCTTTTGTGGCAAGCAGGGGTTGCTGAAGACCTATTCTAACCCGGATCTTAACGGGTCGGTCAGACGTGTATCAAGTAGGGAGATGAAGATCCTTTTTATGAATGTACATGTGTATATTTACATCAGTGATATTTAGTGAAGCTACATAGTATTTTTGCATAGTCGCCTTTTGTGGCAAGCAGGGGTTGCTGAAGACCTATTCTACCCTCGATCGTCACGGGTCCCAGATTTCATGTACTTGGGTTGACAATCAGAACTATCTGTCGATCTCTATGGTAATGTTGTTCAGGATATGTTACCTTGAGAGCCAGTTCACAGCCTCGTAGTGACATTCGGCTGGGGGGACAGAAGCTGAGCATGCACTTCTGTTTCTCTCCATGCAGGACGCCCCCACTGACCGGGGTGATCGTAACAACATCCTTCTTGGTGGACCTTTCGTTCAGCTCCCACCTGTAGTCGAAGTTGAACTTGCCCGAGTTGAGGATGAACAAGTTTCTGATAGCTTGCTCGTTGATCTCAATCTGGGGATGATAAGAGAGTGAGGATAGACATTTCAGAAACTTTTGCTTTGAAAAAGCATTTCTTCATGTTAATGTTAAGTCATTGATAACACATCAACGGTCATTAATCAATAATTAACAGAGCCATAGCTATGGGGGAAAGCATAAAGGTGAAATGCTTCACAACACTGCTGGAGGATTTCAAGAACAATACAGTGCAAAAATAATCTGCAGCCATTAGCCATAATGAATTAATTACATGCATGCTGTTTGCGAATCACATCCATGAAAAGATAATGTAGAGATGCCTTGAAAAGTTTTTAAAAGAAAAAATAATAATTTTCTTTCCTTAAAAAAATTGAAATAAAATCAGCTTCATGTCAACTTGATTATCAGAAACTCAAGTCCCAACAGACACACTTCTGAACAGAAGTGAACTTGTTTAAACATGAATGGAAAATATAATTCCATCTGCAATGAAAACAACACAAGAAATGGGTGTAACTACCTCTCCAAAGTTAATCTCATTGAGCCCCTTCTCTGACAGTTCCACCCTGTTGCCGGCGGAGTCCTCACACAAGAGGGTGCAGCTCATGGAGTACCCCTCCGCCTTCACGTTGAGGGTCACCGGCTGGACCTTCTTCTTGATGTTACACACCAGGTTGAAGTTGACCTCCTTGTCCGAGTTGGGGGAGAAGAACAGACTGACCGGCACCCTGCAGGATAACATCCCATGGTACAGAGAGGTGATGTTGTTGTTTGTTTGTTAATTGTTTAACGCCACACTCAGCAATATTCCAGCTATATGGCGTCAGTCTGTAAATAATTGAGTCTGGAAAAGACTATCTAGTGATTGACATCATGAGCATCGATCTACACAATTGGTATACGATGACGTGCATCAATCAAGTCAGTGCGCCTGACCACCCGACCCTGTAGTCGCCTTTTACGGCAAGCACGGGTTGCTGAAGACCTATTCTACCCTGGATCATCATGGGTCAACCAGCAAGTACTCAGCCTACATTGTACAAACAGCATTGTTTGTTGCTTGGTATCTAGTGTAACATGTGCTATAGCCTTGAGGTATCCGATCAACACATCGTGTCAATGTGCTGTAACGCATGATGTCATGCAGAGAATAGGGCTCATTTGATTTCCATGTGTTACACACAGTCTCATAACATTAGCTGACTAAAACTAGACATGCATTACTAACTGCATATTGGCCCAATGTATTCATGGTGATCGAGAAACAGTGTATAAAATCTACGAAGTACCGACAATGCCTAAATTGTTGAAATGCAAAATATGAAAGTATTTAAGGAAGATGATGATCATGTATTTTTTTAGTAAAAATATTATTAATATTTATCCTGACTCATACTTATTTCTCATGTGTCTGAGTCAGGATAAGATGAAACATAAATTATCAGTGCCAGAAGAAGGCCAATAATTTGTAACTGGACACTGTATCGACACAAGGGTTGAATCTGAGACAAGATTCATGCTATGACACGAACATGGCATTACATATGTGGCCATATTTCTTACTTTGACTTTGCTGGGATGACACCACTCATTGGCTGAACCTGGATGTGGGAGGAGTATCCTTCTGAGTGACAAGAGTCCTCCACGAATGAGAAGCTGAAGGGCGTGTCCTCCCCATTGATGAGAAACACCTGCTCCTCTGCTTCCCGGCCTGCAACAAACATGTCAGCTTGATCAGAATAAACATCTACATTGGTTAAAAGATCATTACTTTCAAAGCTGTTTAAACAGCTACAAAAATACTATGTAGCTTCACTAAATATCACTGATGTAAATATACACATGTACATGTATGCATAAAAAGGATCTTCATCTCCCTACTTGATACACGTCTGACCGACCCGTGAAGATCATGGGTAGAAAAGGTCTTCAGTAACCCATTCTTGCCGTAAAAGCCAACTATGCTTGTCGTAAGAGGCGACTAACGGGATTGGGTGGTCAGTCTCGCTGACTTGTTTGATGCATGTCATCGATCCAAATTGTGTGGATTGATGCTCATATCAATCACTGGATTGTCTGGTCCAGACTTGATTATTTACAGACTGTCGCATATAGCTGGAATATTACTGAGGGTGGCGTAAAACAACACACCAACCAACCAACCAACACGTCTGACCAATGGTGGAACTACACATTTGCCAAGGACCACACGTTTGACTAAAGCTGACTATGAGACAGTAAGAAGTCAATGAAATACATTGATACTAGATTTGATATCAATCACTTAATGGTATAATTTCATAGATAAACAGTTAATAACAACATTACCAACTCATCATTATGATACCACGATTGCAACTTGCAACAGTATCTTGGCCACCAAACATATAGGTCCTTAGCACATGTTGAGTGGTATATAGAGATTCTCACCCACGTGTCTTTTGATATCAAATATATCAACACGAGTTGATAAAAGTGGAAAAACTCTGAGGCTTGCCGAGGAGTTTTTCCATTTTTATCAACTCGTGTTGAGCCAGTCATGTCCTTGATTATTCAGGCTATAATATCTCCATTCTATTTTGACTCACACTCTGGAGTCGTGTCAAGTCACGAACTAGGGATATCACTTCATTTCAATCACAACAGAACAATGGAATTCGACTGGACGCCAAATTTTAGAATAAAATAAAGACTATAAACGAAACAGTGGTGGCAAATGGGTCCAGGGAATTTTCATAATAGAATGGAGATTTAATACACTGGGTAGTCACAACTTGGCCGAATAGTCTGACTGTACAGTCCTAGTGTGAATAATGGAGCCCATATGTACTGACCAATCAGAAGCGACTTGAAGCTGAGGTGGGATCTGTCCATCACGATGTCAGGTTCTTGAGTGTTGCCCACCAGGAGGAAGGGTACGGAGATGTTCTGATCAGGGATCACAAACCTCCAGAACGATTCAACAATGTCTGTCTGACTAGACACAAACTCAAACCCAGCCTGCAACAAACAATGCATTGGACTAAAAGTCATGTCATTATAATCTTAAGTAGATTTCTATATTTTCTCCATTGGCTTCATGTCTAAAACACAGCTATTTATATTTTACTGATATATTTACTTATTGACTTCATGAAAGCAGCCTGTAATTTGAGGAATAAACAGCTCTAGAAATTGGCACTAGTCCTGTAGTCCTTGCCCAAATGCCCAATAGTTAAGGAATCATAAGGACTAGTAGAAATTTGTCATTTTTAAGGGTTTTGCTATTTGTCATTATGAGGACTAGTGACTAAAAAATGTATTTTTTTGGGTAAAAATATTATTTATGCTGATCCTGACTCGTACTTATTGCTTATCCCTCTCTCATCAGAGTAGTAGTGGAAACGTCCTGTTCTGTGTTCCCGGAGAACAGAGAAAACATCTCACCCCAATGCACCCTGTGTCCGCACAGGCGCACCAGAACCATGTGACCAAGACCAGTAACTCGTCACTCTCTCTATAAGTTTGAGTGATGATGAGATAAAACTTTCGTTTCTACTGCTGATAAATGCCTCAAAACATACCCTGAACTTGCGACCACTCCTAATCTCTCCTTTCTGGGCCAAACATCGGAAACATGATGGCGTCTTGGGGTCCTGCTCATCCTCGCACACCCACTCAAAGTGATATGTGTGACTTGTTGGGTTGACAATCCCGAACTCTCTGCAATGGTTATAAAGCTGCTAATTAGAAACACATATACCACATACATTGTATCGCCATCTATTGTGAGTTTGTGGTACCAAAGTGACATAACTTGTAATAGCCACTGGTGGTGCTACGATCGAGCCTGGAAATTCCAGCCCAGTTAATTAGCAAGGGAGGAAACTGGACTTTTATAGTCAGTTAACGCCCTTCCCTCGTGAATATGATACATATTTCCCGTTAACCAGTCTTCTTGAACATGTCACTGACTATTTCATTGAACATCATCTGGTATACAACTCCCCATGACGCTGCTCCTCCCAAGAAGTCTCAATGTAAAGTTTCCACTCAAGGACAAACACAAATATTAGACAGCAGACATACTGTTGACCAAGGCTGAAAACAATGGCCCTGTGCACCGGCTTGCTTGACTGTCATCTTGCACACCTACCTAATACTCCTGACTCCGACCCCCACACAGCTGAACTCCATGACCCTGGTGCTAGGATCCAGGGTAGATCCTGGAGGTGCTCCTCCCGGTCCTCGCAGCTCGGGGTTCCGCTTGGCCCCTGTGATGTAGTCAGAGTCGGCCAGCTCGAAGTGACAGTAAGGCATGATGCTGCGCCCCTTGATGCCGACCACTGGCCCCTGCTCCGACTTCTCCAAGTTGGGGATGCTGCACACCAGGTGGGACATGTTTCATCAACCATACACAGAGATACAAGTTATAACTGGAATTTACAAGTTTTCCATTTGTATTCATCTTGTTATCTTTCTGCAATAGCTTTGGCCATGAGTTTAGTAACTGTTCAAATCCAACACAAGGTGAGGTGGTGAGGTGAAATTGAGTTTAACGTCGCGTCCAAGATTATTGCACTTATATAGCGACGTGCATGTACGTGTGTGTTTTGTGTGGCTGCTTGTACAAGTCCGGACTGATGCCGATTTAAAGTGCTAGCTCACTGAGATACCATGCCACAGTTTAACATGAATACCCCACTCAGACACAGAATATTGTGCAGTCACAACCATTCCACCTTGCTCTGTAAATAATACAGCTTGCTCATCCAAGCCAATGTTGACAGCATGAACAATTCACACTGGTAGTAAAAATACAGCCAGATGACACATCATCTTGTTTATTGTTTGTTGTTTAACACCACACTACATATTCCAGCTATATGACTCACTCTTTAAATAACTGAGTCTGACCCGACAATTCAGTGATCGATATTATAAGCAAAGATCCATGCCATCAGGGTACAGTGACACGCAATCAACCACATCACAAAGCCTGATCATGTGATACATTAAGTCGCCTCTTACGACCAGCAAGGTTTCTGGGAAGCAAGTCTAACCCTGAGACCCCACTGGGTTCACAAATCACAACCAACCAATATCCATTACCGTATTCGACGTAATAAGTGCCCAGGGCGCTCTCAAAATTAGAAATAGGGGGCTATTATTAGAATATTATTTTGGTTGAAAGATCAGTTTCGTGGTTTATGCTGACAGCCTGAAATGTTTATATACAACAGATATATTTTTCCAGAATTTAATTGCCCATAATTAAGGGTGATATAACACACGAGTGAGTATTATACACGAATAAATAAGTCTTGTGTACATTGATCAATCGGAAGGGGATCTAAATAGGATTGTTCACTAGCCAATATATTAGCAAATATTGCCGTGGGCGCTTATTACAGCGGGGCGTTATTACGTCGACTACGGTAGTTGGCTCCAGAATGGCCCCAGGTCCAAAGTTACAGCTACACTACAGTGATGTAACAAGTGTATTACCTGCAGACCAGTCTGCCCTCGTAGTCGCTGACATCCAGGGGAGAGAACTTGATGGTACAGGTCGCCTTCTTCCCTGGCTGGACGGTGCCGAACTGGGGCTCAATGGAGAAGGGAACATATGTTGAGTCGATGACGTCCACTCTGGACTCTGGTCTTTCTCCCTCGGACATGAAAGTGACCGCCCGCTGTAGGGATGGCGTGAAGCTGTCCATTACGACCTGCCAGCTGTAGTCCATCTGAACTTGACCCTTGTTGCTCAGTGTGATGCTGGGGGTGGACACATAAATATATGACGGTCAAGGTCTTTTTGTTTGTTGTTTAACACTGAAGTCAGTAATGTTCCAATAATTAAGTCTGGACCAGATAACAAACTAGTGATTGATGTGACAAAGAATCCACATTGCTGACAAGCAAGCAACCAAGGTATGAATCTGACCACCCAATTCAAGGAGTGACCTTTCTGACAGCACATGTTGCTGGATCCCATCAGTTGCCTCTTATGAAAAGCATGGGTTGCTGAAGACCAATTCTAATCCAGAGAATCCCCAAGGGGATAACAATCACAGACACAGATCCTTGATCTGATCCCATCAGTTGCCTCTTATGACAAGCATGGATTGCTGAAGACCAATTCTAACAGGGATCTTCAAGTAACAAAGTAATTGAATAATGCTCATGGTGTTCAAAAGCTTCCAGTAGTACTCACTCATACACTCTTGTCTGGAACATCAGGGTGTCCTTGAAGTGGACAGACTCAGCCTTGCACTTGTACTTGCAGTTGTCCGACACACCAGACACCAACAGCTCCACTGATCGTACAGTATCGGCCACCTCGGTGAAGGCTGGCTCCGGCTCGGTCTCCACGATCTTCTTCTTGGCAGGACGAGGTTGGTGGGGTGTCGGAGGCTGGGACTTTGCATTGCTGAATGGGAATCAGAGATCAGAGGTGAGATGAAATTGGGTTTAACGTTGCATCCAAGATTATTTCACTTATATAGCGTCTTGCATGTACGTGTGTGTGCATGTGTGCGTGCGTGCGCTTGTACTAGTCCAGACTGATGCTGATTTATAGTGCTAGCCCACTGAGATACCATGACGCAGTTAAACATGAATACCCAACTCAGACACAGAATACTGACTCCAAACCGACCAGTTCTTGTTTTAGCCCCTTTATGCCGAGCGCAAGACAGGATAACAGCAAGTATGATCTTTTAACGTCTTTTGGTATGATGCGGCCGGGGATTGAACCCAGGACCTCTACGCTCTACCACAAGACCACGGAGGAGGTCATCAGAGATCAGAGGGAGTGATCATACAACATATATACTTCCTTAGCATGTATACACTGCTTCTCCATCACCCATAAACACATACAGCTGCTGTGGAGTTTAACCAACAAATCAAGCCACGGCCTAGTACTAGTTCCCAGTTCTCAAATTACATCATACACATGGCAATATTTGTCCTGCAACATATGCTACAACCCTGTGGTCATACAATCTATCAGGAAAGTTTCCCTCAAAATTCATGAGCAGAGTATGACGTCCTTCATTCCCAACCTCATTTCACTGCTTGTCTTCACACAGACATGTGACATTGCTACACAACATTTTGCCCGTCAGTATTCACGGTGATAGAAGAACGAGGCTTATACACACCAGTGAGTATATAATGTCATTCTATCTCTGAAGGACAAGCAGACAAAGAGATGTCATATTTTAAGATAACTACTTTGAAACGTGGCAAAATTCTTTTCGTTGTCAATGTGATGTCAATACTTGTAGGCTGAGAATGGGTTGGGTGAAGATGGCAAATGGAGTGTGAGATTTAAATGAAGAAGTTGAGGGTTACAAAGTAAGTAAGAGATTATCTCATTCAACGTAATAAGTGCCCAGGGCGCTCTCAAAATTAGAAATAGGGGGCTCTTATTAGAATAAAATTCTGGTGAAATAAAACCCAGAGTTGAAAGATCGTAAATTTCGTGGTTTATGCTAACAGCCTGAATTGATACAAAAGAAAAGTCAGTGCGTATTATACACGAAAGATAAATTTGTCCAGCATTTAATTGCCCATAATTAAGGGTGCATAACACACGAGCGCGTATTATTCACAAATAAATAAGTCTTGTGTACATTGATCAATTGGAAGGGGTGCTAATTGGGATTGTTCACTAGCCAATATATTAGCAAATATTGCCGTGGGTGCTCATTAGAGCGGAGAGCTTATTACATCGATTACAGTAATTCTGATGTTGTTGTTATGTTTATGTGGTCCTGAGGTCACTCACCTGTCAGCAGGGCTCGGGGTAGTGGGGTTCTCCACCCACTTCACAGTCCGAATCCTGTCATCCCAGTCAGGGACCTGCAACACACAGGAATCATCAACTCTCGACACAAACACACTGTAAGATCTTCCAAATCAGTTTTGTATTCACCTCAGCAGTAGTGTTCATTACAATTTCTTGGAGACAGAACATACTGACTTCAAAACATCCTGCCAGCAAACATTTATACAACGATGAAAGGTACTTTGTCATGTTTTTAGTGAGTGAGTGGGTATGATTTTACGCCGCTTTTAGCAATATTCCAGCAATATTCCAGCAATATCACGGTGGGGGAAACCAGAAATGGGCTTCACACATTGTACCCATGTCGGGAATCGAACCTGGGTCTTCGGCATAACAAGCGAACGCTTTAAGCACTAGGTTACCCGACCGCCCCATCATGTTTTCAGTGGCTTGAGTATCCCAGAAGTAAAACAACACCCCAATTGGCAGCGCAGTGCCTGTACAAGGCCAATCCAGACTGAAACCCAGATTTGGTGACTTTTACCCTTGGTGTGTCAACACCGCACTGAAGGGTTTCACCGAATTGGTAAACAATCATATGTGTGTCAAATGCCACACTCAGCAATATTTCAGCTGTATGCTGGCAGCCTGCAAAGAATAAAATCTGGACCAGACAGTCCAGTGATTGATATCATGAGCATCGATCAACATCATTGGGTATGTTGATATTACATAAAACAAGTCACCGAGTCTGACCACCCGATCCAATAAGTTGCCTCTTCCGACCAGTCTAGGTTGGTAGGGCTTAATTCTAATGCGGAATACCTATGGGTCCGTTAAAACTACGACCTGCATCAGTTTGAGCTTTCTTCCCATATTCAGCTCACATGCTGTGATATCACTGCAATATTCCAGCCTCAACTCACTCACACTCAGTGTCATTTCTTTTTTTTTCTTCTTTTATTGTTTTTAAAAAGTACCTGTGACATAAAATGTGCTTCCGCCCAGGGTGGTAGAAAGCCCATGACATATAGCACAACTTATCAGTACATCTTAGTGTTTTTTTACAGAAAATAACTAACTTCTCACTCTATTGCAGTGTAGGAAAGTATATGGTCTCAAAGACTCAAACATTAAAGTCTTAAGTACAAAACTAAAATTAAATTGAAAGCTGCTCCTCATTTTCGAAGAGTTAATGATACAGCATCAAAGCACCACAGAATTTTTGTTGATTACCTATCTTGAAAGCATTATCTTTTTCAATGTCGTATTGTGAAAAAGCTTCCTTTTTATTTCTGGTGATATTTGACCAAATGTTCTTCACAGCTATACAAGAACGGAGATATTTAGAAAGAAAACATTCTAACCTGGTCCATCGGTTTCTCGAAGGTGATCTTGGAGACTTTACACATGATCTGCTGTTCTGTGAGTGTTTTGGGTGTCTCGGCCTTGAAGGTGATGGCGATGTCCTTGGAACAGCCAGCATGGAGGTGGCCAGTCTTGGGGGAGAATGTGAGGGGGACATGATCTGGCCACTGGAAGCGGACGCAGTCCGTCTTGGAGTGGTTCATCATCGAGAACGTCAGAGTTCGTGGTTCATTGATGAAGCATAAACCAAACTTGATAAGGTTTGGCTTGGCAGCTGAAAAAAAAGACCCCAAAATCATGAAGGTATTCATTTCCTTTAATTATCTACGGTGAAGGTAGATGACATCAGTTTGATAATATTCTGAATAAAAGCAGAATTTTATTTAATGAATCATCAATAAAACTTCTTGGGTTCTGTTTCACTACATTCCTCAATCCTTAAGATTACATACAGCCTCTATGCAGTATAGACATGACGTGTGTCTGTTTGCAGTCAGCTATTGAAATGAGTGAGTGAGTTGGGTTTAACGCCGCTTTAACAGTATTTCAGTTATAATGCAGCATGTAGGCTTAATGTGGGAGGAAAGCCCCAAGTCATGCAGGTCTCAGACGTTTACCACTTCGGTGAAACCCATGAGCACGGGTATGGTGCTGACAAACCTAGAAAAATAATCGGGGCGAACCAGGATTCGAACCCACAATCACAGGTTTCTGGCATGCCCAAGGGATGCAACTCTGCACAGCGAATCGCGGCGCCTTAGACGACTGAGTCACCCATTCCCCTGCTATTGAAATGAGGCGATTGGTAACTCCCAGAAGCCAAATGAGCTCTACTCTGTGCATGCTGTTTGAGAAAATTGGCCGTTATCGGAACACCCATTGGTCTGAGCAGTCAGTTATTTCACTCAAGCTGGAACCAGACTGTGTATTGTTTTTCTAAAATTAGCAACAACACTGCACATTGTATGTATTCGCAGTGTGGAATGTAGTGTATACAAAGCCATGTAGTAGTAACGATGTCAATGAACATACATCAAGAAGAAAACATAAGACAATAGTCTATTTCACAGTCTTGGTACTTTCAAGTCTTCTCTCCTCCTACCTGCAACATCATCTTCGGCCATGTTTCCCTCATCATGCTCAGGGTCAATAGCACCATTGACACTATGTATGTTATCCAGAGTGATGTCATCCTCGTAACCCTCCCCGACCAGCAGAATGACCGAGTCCTCATACTGGTTGTCTATGACAGAGAGGCGGATCTGAGCCTGTGACCGATATGCTGCCTTGGGTTTGAAGATGGCATCGAATGTTGCCTCCTCTCCTATACCTACGACAACGGAGGCTGTGTGTGGCCGCTTCCTGGCCCCTGTAACAAGGGAACAACGTATGTCATCAAACAAGTACTTCTGAATGGCCTGACAATCCTAACACAAATACAGGTAGCAACACTCAACACTCACTTGGACTTATGGAACAACAGATTGAACTGGTACATGAGACTTTGGCTAAATAAGAAAATAGTTTCGGTTCTCAATCACCGCACATCCTCATAATGTCTGCCCCATTTTTCATTTATATTTTCATTAAAAAAATCCAAATAAACACACTACCTCGGCAGTGAAATTCTGCAATACCAGAAAATAACCTGGTCAAAAATAAAACACAGTTAGCTCCCTTTCTATGTGTACTGCTTACTGCACTGTTTATGTTTCGAAAGCTAACGAAGGAGTTAGAATCCCGGTTTGGAGCTTGTTTTGCTGTTTGCAAACTTGGTCAATGAAAACGTGAAATTCGTGATGAAACATCAGATGATATGATGATTTACCATTTCAGTTGTAGTTGCTGTATGCTGGGCATTGTTTTATGTTCAGACATTAAGATTAACGTGTGTTACACCAGAAATATCAATCAGCACATTTTCTCCCTGATCTACTCCAAACACTATTTCCCTGAGAACCAATCTTTTTTTCAAGCCTAAGAAAACAATCAATAAAACCATCTATGTAACAGACAACAATCACAAGGTTTAAGGCTTAAAAAAAAAGAAAAGAATTGGTTAAAAGGCAATGACTTTTGAAAATATAGTGCGGACAGTGTTTTTTCGTTTTGTTTAATTTTGTAGTGTGGGCAGTGTTTTTTTATTTTTGCTTGTTCAAGCCAGTATGTAACCAAATAAACAGTTGTGTACCATCAACCTGGGAAAGGGCCTCCATACATAAACAAGCATAACGGTACAAAGTCCTATTGCCGCCATGACCATAACACGAGACGAGCAGTAAAGCAATGCACATATAAAGGGAAATAACTGCATGCTATATTGGATCGCATTATTTTTTTTAGTGTTAGAATTATTTATTTTTTTTACATGAAAAACCATGCGGGCAGTGCCTGAGGACCAAAACTATTTTTTATTTTAGCATAACCAATATGCTAGGAGCTGGATCTCCGGAATCCAGATCTCTGGATAAAACCAGAATATATCATGTTTGATGGTACTGAATGGCCAAGTAGCTCTTACCATCATCACCACTGCTGAAGTCTCCTATGATGGCCCGAGTCGCACCAGTAGGCTTGAGGGTGAAGAGTTCCTCTTGGTCACTCAGATCAATGTCAACCTGAAGAGTAACGTTGAAAGTGATAAAGGAGAACATGTTTACGTAGATAAATCTATTAATTCAAAGTCATAAAGTCTTTTTACTAACTTTATTAATTCCATATACCGGTAGTTCTAAATACTACATGAATTTGGATATTCATAATATTAGTATACTTATCCTGACACAACACCATTGCAGTTTGCTTCTGGACTTTGAGCCTACATCACAGAACCCAAATGGGCCTCTACCTCTATTTTTGCACCCCCTGCCCTTGGTTACCAACAGGAGTTATCTGCCCCTGATCCCTTCACTTCTAATGTGTTGTGTCAGGATAAAAAACATCTTCCTGAGGCAAGAGAGAACTGACTATAAATGTCCAGTTTCCACCCTTGCCGAACTAAGATGGAATTATGGAGTTACATTTTGGCTGGACTAATGAGTCTGTGCATAGTCCAATCAAAATCACGTTACAATCTAGACATCCGGTTTGTAAACTGCAGTGCAGATTTCGGTTGATTGCAGGATTTGCAAAGCATGTGTACCGCCAACTTGACGTCAACAGATATGTTTTTAATCAAGGTGCTCACGTAATTTAATGCACTTCGCAACCACAACATAGATCTTGATTATTGATCAGATCATCTTGACTGGGCGCCACCATTTTGTTTGAAGCAAATGTAAGTGATATGAGAGGTGGAATCTGATATGTCAATAGGAGGGACATAAAAGGGAAATAACTTGTAATAGCCACTGGTGGTGCTACAATTGAGCCCAGGAATTGCCTAGTTCGGCAAGGGTGGAAACTGGACTTTTATAGTCAGTTAACTCCCTTGCCTTGGGAAGATGGATAAAACATAAAATCTTTTCTTCAATATATATTCATACCTTCAGGATTATCTATTAATACTTTATTTAAGTACATAATCTGAGCAATTTCTAACTATATAATGGTGTTATGCACATGTCTATTTTTGATTTGACACTATTGTTAGAAAGTATTTTTTGAAATCGCAAACCTAGATCAGAGACCATATAATAGAGGGACGGCCCTCACCAACAGTTTATCACTAACCATCAGCGCTACGGTCTGGCATGTAACTGATACACCCCGACACCCTGCTGTTAACCTCCCTGTACCGCTGCAGATGCGCAATAGATGCCCAGACATTCACAACTGACCATTCTGGTAACCACGTAAACAATATTACATAATATCCGGAGTAAGAGTTAATTCCCTTATCCGAGATTTCTCCGACTACGACCAGCGACAATCCAATAAAAGGCCGTCTCTTAGCGGATTACACAGATTTTTGTATGATATCTCTCATTAGCACATGCCAGTTGGCTGCAAATTATTTGCTGAACACGTGTGTCTTCCGGGACATTTATTTCAATTTACATATCTCATTTTATGCTGCAATTGTTAACTATTATAAATAAACAAATATACCAAATTTACTACCCAACGCCACAGAAAACTACGATCCGGTAAATTGCACAGGAACTCAGGAAGTGTAAATAAAACTCATTCAGAAGCAGGGAAGACACTAGTAACATATCACCATATTCCCGATGTTCACAAAATATATCTCCAGATTAACTTCATATCTTATAATAAGTTCAGACTAGATTTACTTGCAAAAATGCATGATCACCGACTGGTGTAAATGCTTTACTATTAGCCAGAAAAAAAATGACGCCATATTAATGTTTTTATTTCATGTAAATTCGCTACTATTTTATAATGCTAATAGTTCCAATGAATTAAAAATACACATTAAACTACGAGCGTTGTTAAATGAATTTTCGATGTGTCTGACAATGGGCTTCGAAAGAATCAAATGTTATTGGTTACTGCCAGTTTTGGTCTAGCAGTGATAATAGGGTTTGCTGGAGCGAGATAAGTTTGACACCTTCGACCTTGTTGTCTGGAACTTCTCTTCCGACGACTGCCGATATAATCCTTCTTTTTTCTTGGCATTTACAAAGCAAATGATAATTTCATAATACAAATATTTCATGTAACGGATTTTTATTTTTGTATGATGTTTTCATTGTTGTGTAAATACACAAAGTAAGTAGTACCTTCATCATATTTACATTATTATGATTGGGTTTAGGCCAAGATCATTTTGCTCATAATCAATATTTACACGGCATAAAATAAATAACTGATTAAATGTAGTCATGATTAATACAGACAAAATCTTCAGAAGATAACAAATATGTAGTATTGTAGTATGTAGTATATGCGCGACATGTGATAGAAGCCTAACTGAAACAAAGTTAAACTTACGAAAAAATGGCGAAAGCAATGGTAAAAAAAATATGCGTCTTACAAAAACAATTCTAAAATAATACAATATAAGTCACTTTGTATAATGTTTCAAAAGATATATGCGAATGATAATCACAGACAAAATGCATGTTATTTCGTCTGCTATATGGTAACTTAATTTAAAATATGTGACGTAAAATATGGCCTTGCGCCAAAAATCATACAAAAAAACCTACCGATCGTACCTAAATAACTTTGGTACCAAGCCAAAGGGGAAATCGTGATGAATGTAAAACTATTTAATTCAGGACCGATGATAGGAACACATTCGTCTGAAAGCATGCGAAAATTAAGAGTTGTGGTGTAATTATTTCGGGAAAAGTCAGATTTAGTCCCATTTCTGGAGTCAAAATCTGAAATATCGCATCCGCCCTAAATTTGTAAATGGCACTAAGCCAATTTTTAACATATTTCCTTTTTATACACCTCGGTAACCAAGGACTTTCATCGCGAATTAGAGGCCGTTATTGAAAATCAAAATCTGCACTTTTGCCGATTTTACATGTGCGCCATTTTGTTCTCTCGGACAAAGACGAAGCGTGATCACAGTCATCAAATACAGTGACAATGACATGCTTTAGGGCATCAACAAATCTCAGTTGTAATGTTAACAATGTTAAGAAATACATGAGTGTAATTTTGTATTGTAAAATATATCTTTTGTATGGGAAAAAAAGGCGACAACGATGACTGCAGTGAACGCGTTTCTGCTCGCTTCCGGACAGGCTGCGCAGTACAAGCCGTAGCACTGATGGTTTCGCGCATAGGCTAGAGGGCCGTCCCTTTATTATATGGTCTCTGCCTAGATTAAACCAGTCGTTTAAACTGACCTTGCTGGGTAGAGTGCCATCATTGCGCAGTACAAATGGGAGGGCCTCCGTCCTCCCTAGCAGTATCCTCTTGAATAACAACAAGGGTTGTCCTCTCTTGTTTCTGATGGATGGCTTAGATATGCTGATTCTTGGAAGGTTGCCCTCGCCCGACACCTCAAACACCAGTGATCTCCCTTTGTTCTGGTTTGAGCCTTCGATGGAGGCTTCAAACGTGGCACTGTAGGACTGAAAGCAACACAGATTGATTACAGGAACAACTAGTCGTGAGTGAGTTGGGCTTAATGCTGATTTGAACAGTATTTCAGTTATATCACAGCATGTCGTTTTGGCGTGGGAGGAAAACCCAAAGTTGTTTGGTTTTTTTGTTTAATGCCACACTCAGCAATAGTCCAGCTATATGACGGCTGTCTGTAAATAATCGAGTCTGGACCAGACAATACAGTAATTGACATCATCAGCATCGATCTACGCACTTGGGATACAATGACATGTATCAACCAAGTCAGCGAGCCTGACAACCCGATTTTGTTAGTAGCCCCTTATGACAAGCAAGAAAACCAAAAGTCATGTTTTTACACTGGTATCAGTGTTAGAAATTTGCACTAGTCCCATAGTCCCTGCAAAACTGCCCAATAGTTACCGGTAAGGTATCATAAGGACTAGTAGAAATTTGCCATTTTTTTAGGTGTTTGCTATATGTTATCATTATAAGGACTAGGGGACTAAAACTGTTTGTTTCTAACACTGTGGTATGGTGATGACAACCCTAGAAACAATCAAGGCAAACTGGGATTCGAACCCACAACCATAGGTTTCTGGTAAACATAAAGGATGACACTGTCCACTGCAAAATGCAGTGTCTAAGACAACTTTCCCTTGTGCCTCCTTAAGCGCTAGTAAACACCAAAGCACTGGTATCATGCTGATAATATTAAAAATCATTATCAGCATGAATCTGATATTTCAAACCATGATCAAAGGATCCTGACATGCTAAAGGGAGGCAAACGTGAACTATGTCACTTTAGATGCTATTCAAGCTTAGTGGTCATACATTGTATACAGTGTTAATGTATGTCCACAAACAAACCTGAACCAAAGTTTGAATGTTATATTGTATTATATCAATAGACCTGTCGCGTCTTGATTTGTGTTTTTGTAATCCGTAATTCTTCTGAAGGAATTAATCCAAATTCCCAATTAGTAGGCCAATGTAGGATTTCAAACATGCAAACGAACCACACTACTTTCATACTACAAACCTGCATGGATGGTGGTGTGAATGTGATGGTGATGTAAGAGTGGCTGTGATTGGCTATCTGGGTCCGACTGGGCTCCACCTCAAAAATATCTTGGACCTTGGGAGCTCCTTTGGTGAGTATCGGCTTGAGTGTGAACACAACATCACAGGGAACCTGCAATATCAAAAAATTATTGCTACATGTAATTTTAAATCAAATAAAAAAAGGAACAATCTGCAGTAGGGCTGGGACAGGTAACTCGGGTACTCAGGTCGGGTGGGTACTGAGTAGGATCCGGGTACCGACAGTACTACCCAAACCCGCTGTTAGTCACGCGATATATATGAGACGTTCATACATTTTTCACGAGACCGTGTTCTTTAATGACAAAAACTCACTATAGCTAAGTGGTTACACTACAAGTCGCAGTTCATTCTGACGATGCACACATTCTTTTGACTTGTAAATGTTTGAGTAAAGATGAAGCTTCAGTCAACTTCGGTGTACGCATGATCTCATCATTTGATACATGTATCTAAATAGTTTTTCCCAGGGCTGCAGTAAAACAATTCCGAATCAGCCATCTTGTTCCCAACTCTTGAGCCCTTCAGAGGGTACCCGGGTAGGGTCGGGTAGTATAGGGTCGGGTACCCGGGTAGTAAATTTGGACTCGTCCCAGCCCTATTCTGCAGTCCCTACACGCTTTTTCAACAGAAGCCAAAGACTGAATATTATTGATAAAAAGTACCCTACTCCTACTCAGCCACTTAAATTATGATTACATTTTGGATTAAAATGAAAGAAACCTGTCAATGTGGTTCACCCAGTTCATTATTTTCTTTCATGTGTTCTGTTAACTGAACAGAAGCAGGTTATCTTCCAAACCGTTTCTAAATGTTTGTTGACATGTTTCAAATCGATATATAACTACTTCTAAACAGCAGTGCTGATCATTGTCATACTCATATTGAACCCATTTTTCTCTCTGTTCAAAAATTCACCAGAAAAGTCAGTGATTTGTTTAAGTGAAGACATATTGTTCTAATCTCAAGTTTCTAGTCCATCTCTTCCTGTGATACATGTTTTGTAAATGAATTATTGTATATATCTTGAGAGCTGGCATTCTAAGTTCTTACAACTTGTACCCAAGTCAATTCTTAGGAATATAATGCTTACATACCAAAAGGACACACCAGGACAACTAACAAGACAGAACACTCATGATTGGCACAGAACGAATGAGGCCAATCTTGAAGCAAGACATAATGTTAAAATCTACACATTCCTGCACCTGGTAGAACATGGTACTAGACAGTGCTGCTTACATACCGAGGAATGGAACACTTCGACATATTTCAAACAGCCTATTATATCAAACAGTGAACAGTGATGACATACCTTGTTGGTGTTGGAGATCTTGAACCTGGCCTTAGCACGGCGGCCAACAATGACATTGTTGAAGACAAACTTCTTCTCCTCTTCTCCATAGACGCCACCACTCTCCACCTGAAATTGTCAGTGTGTTAGTTCATGGATTTTGCCTTTATCTGCAACATGATTCTTAAAAAGAAGATAACTTGACCTTCAACTGACCCATGAAGATCGGGGATAGACTTGGTTGGTGCATGTCATCGTATCCCAATTGTGTGGATTGATGCTCACGATGTCAATAACTGGATTGTGTGGTCCAGACTCAATTACTTTTCAGACCGCCGTCATATAGCTGGAATATTGCTGTGTGCAGTGTTAAACAAGAAAACAAACAATTATTAATCTTAATAAACAAGCGAGCGAGCGAGCGAGCGGGCAGGTGTGAGTGAGTGAGTGAGTGAGTGAGTGAGTGAGTGAGTGAGTGAGTGAGTGAGTGAGTGAGTGAGTGAGCCCAGGCAGCATTATTCCAGCTATGTCAAGGTAGGGAGGGAGGGATGGAGGGAGGGAGGGAGGGAGGGAGGGAGGGACCTCAGGCAGCATTATTCCAGCTATGTCAAGGGTGGGAGGGAGGGAAGGAGGAAGGGAGGGAGGGACCCCAGGCAGCATTATTCCAGCTATGTCAAGGTAGGTTGTAAAGGAGGTCTTAACAAGGCAAACCAGTGACTGAAAGCCCGAGTAACCATCCATGCCATCAGGGTGCAAAGTCATGTGATCAGCCACGTCACAGAGCCTGACCACTTGATCCCTATGTCAGTCAGGTTGTAAGACAAACATGATATACTGGGTCCTTTTCCTAAACAAGAAACCCTACAGGGTGTAAGTCTTGCAGACAGGTGTCAGCGATCATCTTAACTTCAATGCACAAGATGTTTTCTTCATCCCAAAATGTTTTCACGACATAGTAAGTCTATGTTAAGGTATGGGAGTTACGATCACCTTAGCGCTAAGATCGCTTTGTACAACAGCACCCAGCACAGAGCTGCCCTACTCACCTGGTTCAGATGTTGCCACACGCTGAGGTTCCTGCAGATGCGGTGCTCCTCAAAGATGGAGCCAACATCATCAACATTGATGGCAGGAATACAAGCCTCTGCCATCAGCTTGTATGGGATGCCACCTAGGTGGTCCAAGGGGTTGCGCTCAGTGATGTCAATACTGATGTCCTGATAACAAAAATATTCTGACTTCATATGTGTTGTTTAGTGAGTGAATGTTTATTTGACACACTGAGTGGTGCAGCAGCGTTAACACATTGACAATCACCCCTTCATCCAACAAACCAGTGCCAAATAAATAGCGTACAAATGAATTTTTATCGACGGACAATTTCCACCCGATATTGCGTCAGCCATGAAATAATAATTAGACTGATTATTAGGCTTAAAAAAGATAAAAGAACTGGTTCTGGTTTTTAAAAAATATATTTCGGGCGGGCGGTGTCTTTTGTTTTTTTGGTTGTTCAAACAAATGCCACCAATTAACAGTTGAGTAATCAATAAACAATTGTGTATAATCAACCTGGGAGAGGGTCTCCCTACATAAATGTATTCCTTGATGAATAAAATACTGTAATATTTAAGGATTTATTTTTTTAAAATGGAAATTAAAACGAAACATGCGGCGAACTTTATGATCATGCGGGTGGTGTGTGAGAACCAAGGGGTTTTTTTTGCCTTATATTCCAACATCTAAAGGTGGCAGGTCCAATAATAATTAAAAGGCTACATATTACTTTCAAATTGATTTTGACCTTTTTCTACACTACATTTTCATACTGATCACTATATAACAAGGTGCATGTTCCATATTCTTATAACAGTTGCTAAATTTTGCAAAACGATGGAAATTAATAATTCATCATTACTTGATGCTTTGACATAATAATTGTATGTTGTTGTTTGATATTAATGGTGAGTGTTTGGTTTTACGCCACAGAATAAGTTGGATCACAGCATGTCAGCTTGATGTGGGAGGAAAGCCTTGAGGTCTTGGATGTTTACACTTTGGTAAAGCCCATAAACATGTGTATGGTGCTGACAAACCACATGGTCACATGTTTCTGACAAGCCTAAGGGATGTAACTCTGCACAGCAAATTGTGGCGCCTAAGACAAGTGAACCACCCTGTATAAATGGAGTATACATGCCAAGAGCTATGGCAAATAATGGCCAAATTATACATTTCAAAATGCAACGTTTCGAAGACCACTCTAAGCTTGGTTGTCCTCGTCCCTTTCTCTTTGAAAAAAGAAAGAAATCCTTTCTTACACGTTATATATTTTTACATGGGGCACCCGCTACCCGGGGAAGGAGCATCTATTTGTAACAGGGATATCTGACAAATGAAGACAATTATAAAGGAAAGAGAGTTATGGTAGGAACTGACCTCATCTGACCGGCCCTGGTTTTCAGCAACACAGTCCACAGTGATGCTCTGATGACCGTTAGGAAGAATGATGCCAAACGCAGGGAAAATGGTGAACATGCCCAGCTGTAGACGTGACTGTCCAGTGCCAGCATCTTGCCTGTTAACATACGGATACCAAACTCATCAGAGGTACATACTGACCATAGATACATATTCAACATCACTACATACTGTACATGGATAAATACTGTCAGAACCTGTAATGATTTGTTTGTTTGTGGTATAACGCAGCACTCAGCAATATTCCAGCTATATGAGGCCGGAATGTAAAAAATCGAGTCAGGTCCAGACAATCCAGTGATTGACATCATATGCATCGACCCATGCAATTGGGATACAATGACATGCATCAACCAAGTCAGCGAGCCTGACCATCCGATCCCATTAGTCGCCTCTTACGACAAGCATAGTCACCATTTACGGCAAGCATGGGTTGCTGAAGACCTATTCTACCCCAGATTTTTCAAGGGTCACCTGTAATGAAGCTTATCATAGTGACGCATATAAATTCATAAATACATATCCGGGAATATACATGTATTATTATTTCTCTATAAATATTAACATTTCAATGAGACTTATGGGAACATGAGAAATAGCATCCCAGCATTAAGTTATCTGTAAATAGTCAAAAAGGATCAAAATGTCAGTACAAGACAAATTATATCAAGTAGGAATGAGACATAATATCTCAAATCCAAACCAACTAAAATATATTTACAATAGATGTTCACAACTTGAACAATGAATGATGTAACAAGCTGGAAAAAAACGTAAAAAAGCTAATGAAATGTGACAACAATTCAAACCAACCTGAAACTGTCAAAGGAATACAAAACATTTCAAAGAATTTCAACATCACCACAAACAGTATGGCTTGGACCACACAACACAATGACAAGAAAAATGACAAAGCTCAACAGTTTTTTCCCCAAAGGGGTCAAGGAACCTGAAGATGGTGGGTCTGCGATTGCCGAAGCCCCCATATCTCAAGGTCGGGGTGCTAGGAAGCTGGGCCCTGCTATTATGATCACTGTGGTCACATGAGAGAGGGAGTGACACAGGAGAGAGAGAGAGAGAGAGAAAGGAGAGAATGTGAGAGAAGTGATGGTTAGGGTAAGGTGCAGGGTATAAGCAAATACATATCTTTCGTCGGAGATGTTACAAAAAAGTATTTTTTAAAGTAAAAATATCATTTATACATATCGTGACTCATACACATGCGTAAGTATATGTCAGGATAAGATAAAATACATATTCATGTAATTACTGTATAGCAGTTTTGAACTATGCTTGAATGCTCGTAGCATTATAATAGAAGGTCGAAAACATATCAGGTTTGATAGTTATCTAACATTTCACTTTCTATAAAGCACAATTTGACTTTCAAACCACTATACATTTTTGTTAACAGTTTATTAGACGAACATTTAGTTTTAGAATATAAAGTTATCTTTTTTATAATATATATATCTATAAAAAAATCAAATCCAAATGGAGTCCACATCAATGCTTAATTTCAGGATTTTCCTGGATCTGACGTGATCTATACCTGCCAATTCATTCATTTCTTAATATATTCTTCAGGGTCTGGGAGACAGACTACCAGGTTATCTGACATGCCCAACAAGGCAAAGTAAGCTATGTGTACAAAGGGTGTACCATGCAGAGTTTAATCAGTGCCCCTAAAATAGTCATTGTTAGTTTTGACTTTGAATATATAAGAATTTTGAAAATAATTACTGCCAAATGTCTCCGGTACTGATTTTAAAAACTCAATCAAAAAGTAGTTAAAACCAAAGTTGTTTCTCCAGGCTAGATTTGGAACAGGTTTAAGAAGTCATTCAAAAAAGTATATTTTAGAGTAAAAATATCATTTATACATATCCGGACTCATACTTACTCTCTCTTTTCCAAAAGGTAGTGTAAACTTCCTGAACAATGTTCCTAGAGAACAGAAAAAAACACTCACCTGAACACACCCCTTGAATCACACATGTGCACTGGAACCTTGTGACCACTGACCAGGCCATCATCACTCTTGCCCTTTGTCCGAAACACAGGGTAAGAGGGGACAGCTGGGTGGGAACTTTAGCGTATGAGTCAGGATAAGTATAAATGATATTTTTACTCTAAAAAATACATATTTTACCTAATTCTGACTCATACATATTGCTTGAATCCCATGGTAGGTGGTGGGCTCCACCTGTGTGCGTGATTCGGATCAAGATCAGTTCAATTCATCCCTTGGGGACAGTATCTTTTTTATATCCATGCAGGGTACCACCTCTTTGTGAAAGAGACGAGTAGATCATAAAGATTTCGTGGATTTAGTCAAGTTCGCTAAGGAAAATACTTTCCCCTCTTACTTTAAACGATTATAGTGTTAAGAGAAGGTCCAAAACTTAACACAATCGTTGGTCATTGGCTATGGGACAGTAACCTGACGTCTGTAAGTCTGTCTGATAGAGGTGAGTACTTGTAGGGAGGTCTATCTTCTGGTAGGCAATGTCAGTTGTTGTGGAACTAATGGTCCAAATTTTGGCAACATCTTGTGTGGAGAAATCTCTGAGATAATGATTAACGAAGAGTGTCTGATCTCGAAATACAACCTTCTATAATTGTCGGGATATAGCAGTTGCCAGGAAGCACTAGAGTAGACGCTATGGCTCTCACTTCGTGTTGTTGGATGCTGGTGGTGAATCCAGTCCTACTGCCTCGTAGGCTCTGACGATGACTGCTCTCGATGAAGTAAATGGTTGTTCTGGAGACTTCTGCTGAACTATTCCTGGATAACGGAATGAAGAGTCTTTTCAGCCATTGTCTTCTGGAACTAGTCCTCTGCAGGTAGATATGTAATGTACAAACTGGGCATAACATCAAATCTGATCCTCAGATCACAAATGGATGAGAGTGGAGGGACATGAAACTGTCTGTCTGGTTGACCGGGTAGCTGCTTCTCAGTGAGGAAATCCCATCTCAGGCATCTTGTACGAGAGAAATTGATGGCAGCTATTTCTCACATGCTGGCTGCTTTTCTGGAGCCTGCAGAAAAAAACGTCTTCTGGGTCTGATGTTCCAAATCAGCTCCATGTAGAGGTTCATAAGCATCACTGGTAACATGGTTAGCACCACATTCAAATTCCAGCTGGGGCTTTGAATATCTTTTGTTGATCTTCAAGCCTATATGATCTCAATAAAGCTATCAATTCTGGAACCTTGGTGAGCTTGTTCTGGTACCCATGGTGTGAGGATGTAGTAGAAGGTTTGGCCAGTTTGACAACGGTATAAGGATCCATCAACCCCTAAGTAATGCCTGTCAAACAATTCAATGTTTGGGTTGGTTTCCCTGCCAATGCAACAAGCTCTGGAAACCAGGTTGTTGCTGGACAATAAGGCGCGACCAAAAGCAATAGTACCAGGTGGGTACTTGGTGCGCATGATCTTCTGTGCTATCAGATGTATCACTGCTGGTGATGGGATCGTATTCTATCTATCTGTTGCATTTGGTTTCAAATATATCTACCGAGTTGTTGCCGTGGAGACTGCCTTTGTCTGCTGACCAACATTCAGTGCACTGTAGATCTCAAAAGTGCGCTCCCCAGTCGATCGTCAAGGAAGTATCATAAACCCGAAGCTGCATCTGGGGATCAAGGCTGAATAGATAATTCTTCGGTATGAATGATCGTACAAAGTATGATGAGACGAAGACTGTGCCTTGAAGGGATGTACAGATGTCTAATTCACCAAATCCTGATCATCAAAAGTGAGGAATGACTTGTCCTTCCAGGATGATCATCGCTATGCCGACGGGCAGTTCCGGTGAAGAGACAATGGATTCCATCCCCTAGGTGTCATAAGCGCTCCCGTTCCTAAATCGAGGCCATGATGAAGGCTGCCACGTGTCGACGTCTGAGGTCTACTGATGTTAATGACCCAGTCACATCGATGTGTATCGTCAGGTGTTTGATCGTGCGGTTGCCGCATTACGTGCAAGTCATTATGCAAACCAATCTGTAAATATGCACTGCTCAGATTGCATTAGGTCAGCCTGACCTTATTCCAGCAAAGTCGAGTTGTTTACAGTCAGTGAAATCTTGACATGTGATATGTAAATTATCCTGCGCAGGAAACTGGAATACTGCATTCTTGCTAGTCACATGGTCCAAGCTCCACACACTGACAATCCAGTGTGAACTGTATGGTAGATCAACAAGTGGTGTCCCGAGTTCTGAAGTAAAGTAGTGTATTTGCAGTCAGTTCTCTGAGAATGTGTGACATGACGGTAGGGCTGGGACGAGTCCAAATTTACTACCCGGGTACCCACCCGCCTTTACCCGATCCTACCTGGGTACCCGCAGGTCCGAGTAGTCCTGTGGGTACCCGGGTCCTACTCAGTACCCACCCGACCCAAGTACCCGCGTAACCCATCCCAGCTCTACATGACGGTGCAGTCGCAAGTTGATCTTCATGATATTTGATGCATGTAGATCACTGGAAATTGTCGACATTCAATCCAGTCGATCATACTGGAGAAATATTAATGAACATGCCAGTTCATGTCAATCCTGGCTTGATCCTCAGTGAATGATTGCTCCTTTTGGTACAGATACACCAAAGTGATGATGTGACTGGATCACAAAATCAGGGTTTTGATCTGCAGGTTGTGAACGATGATCCAGGAATCTAGGTACCTGATAGTAGTACATGATGACCCCGTTGAATGCCCAATCAATCGTTGATGTTGTCATGATCTCCCCCGTTAAGACGAAGGTATCGAACGTGAGACTGGTGTCAATCCCGTTCATAAATGTCGCATCTGTGATGAACCTCATGGTGAGTGTTTGGTGAACGTTCCAGCCAATTCTCCCTGACTAATCAGTGTAGGTTCAAAGTTGGCTGAACGATTCCAGATTCATAGTAGGAAATTCCTGTGGATTCTGATTCTGGTGGAAGAATGTAATCCGAGCCAGAAATCTTTTGACAAAAGGCTAATTTTGTTAGGATGGCTCAGATCACAGAGTTCAGGAAAGATTTCCCAACTACTCGGCCCGAAAATTTGATAGTGGAGAGTTACCAGTTTAGTCCCGTGGTCCCGGTTTGATTGCGACTTAAGGGTGTGTTCAGGTGAGTTGTATTTTCTGTTCTCTGGGAACACAGTTCACAATGTTTCGACTACCTTTCGGAAATAAGAGAGCTAAGCAAATAGTACGAGTGATGATCAGATAAATTAGGTAAATTATGGTCAAAGATATTTCAAATCAAAATAAAGTTATCTCTCCTGGCTAGATTAAGATGTTATGTCACCACTACACATCCACACAGGGCAGCTGTCATCTTGTCAGCCCCAGTTACCTGATCGACTCAGCTCTCCGCGGTTTGGCCACGGAGCGTCCCGAGCTGGACCCATCTCGAGACTTGGTTCGCTTATCTCCCTTTACTGGTCTGAAGTATAGAAAATGTACATGCTGGCAAAACTGGTGAACATTCCATCACAGGCAACAGTGACAGAAACTGGTGCAGGTTAGTTGTCGTGCGGAGTATAACACAAGCGTGAGTATGTCAGGATATATGCTTACAAGAGCCCTACATTCAGAATTGTACTCACACACATTTTTCCATAGTTCTACGCATAACACATCTTGAAAATGATGTTTGCAAATGTATGCACTGCGGTATCAGAAACCTTTTATTTTCAATATGTGCAATGACATTATTTTCTTTGATGCCATTACACAAATTACTTCACGGTGTGTAAACACTATTTTCCTCCATCACCTGTGGTTACATACAGCCTTTTGTAGTGTAATTGATATTTTTTAGTAAATTAATTAAATGAAGCCATGTATAACGCAGTTCAAATGAGCCCTATTTTCCAACGTCTTTTGGTATAACGCGGCCGGGGATTGAACCCCCGGACCTTTCGCTCTCCACGTAGGCGGTCTAGATGGCAGCAAGGCTTGGGTACATGCTGCACAAGAAATATTGCTGTATGTGTGATGTTATCTGAGTGCTGATTGGTCAGAGGATTCGCTGGTTTCCCTCAAGCTAAACCAGGCCGTGGCTTGATTTGTTGGTTAAAAATACACTGCAAACTGTCCGTATGTATTCATGGGTGATGGAGGCACGCAGTGAAAACAAACCTGTGCTTTAAATATGCATCACATCAGAAAACACTGCAATCAGATTTGAATGAATAGCCAAATGGAGATGCTTATTATTATAGCAGGATAAGCTATGGGAGGCAGATTATTTACAGATGAGAAGGTTGAATGGGTCACACTTGATGACATGAACAACATCCATACCATGATGCAAGTCATGAAACACACAACTGTTAAAAGAAAGGATTAGGTGCATCAAACGTGAGTGATTAAATGACACCATGCAAACTGATTCCATTCGACAAATCTGAGGTCATGTGACGACCAAGCTATACAAACAGCGATACTGGACTTGTAGTGGTTTCTCAGTGACATCATGATAATAGCACTGCCTACAACATGCCCAGCATCTCACCTGGTCAGACGGAGACACAGTCTCACTTTCCTAACCGGCTCTACCAAGCGGCTGTCATTGAACAAACACACCAGTTATACACCTGGACACTGTCTACAGCCGTATGTTACAGGCCACCAATATGCTCAATATGTAACTCCCCGGGAATCTAGGATGAGTGAGTTAGAATCCCAGTTAGAGTGGAATATGTTTCAAAGTTTGTCATCGCCATACCAGCTCTAGGGTTTCACTAAGGTGGTAAACGTCTAGGACCTGCATCACTTCAGGCTTTCCTCCCACATAAGTTGACACGCCTTGATATGACTGTTTGAATACTGTTCAAAGCAGCTTGAAACCCAACCCACTCACTCACTCACTATGTTGTCAGAGGTGCAAAACATAATTTTCATTTATTCAAACTTAGCCACCCATGTGGGTTTGAAATGGATTCATTTTTTACGGTTCTGTACCCCAAAACTTTTCTAACAATTCCCAATGGTGCCCTTTTACAGTATTGAGAAATTGAAATTTGCATGTTAGGAAAGACAAACATAGAAAATGGCCCAATAGATCATCCAATTACATACAAACGGATAATTATTGCTACACTTGTGCTACATAGCTCAATGGAGAATTGTTTTGAAACTTTACTTATTTCTGACAACCATAGAAAAACATAGCATTGTTAAAACTATCAGGATACAGAACATTTCCACTCTTACTGCCATCATCTCCTGGTTGTAAGATCATACCCAAGTAACAAAACCAACAGCTCTCTCCAGGGCCCACTTGCACAAAGCGATCTTAGCGCTAAGATGATCGTAACTCCCATACTTTAGCATAGGCTTACAATAGTGCTAAGATCGCTTTGAGCAAGTGGGCCCTGGACTCCAGCATCGTGTCTTCTACCTCACAACTTACTATGGAGAGCACATAGCATGACCAGCATGGGCCCACATGACAGGTAACTTTATCAACACACCACCTCCTACCCCTTCTGTGTATCTGATCATGAGTACACAGTCCTTCAGTGATGACTGGGCAAAGTTTATTTGTATACATAATTAACAAATTGCTCATCCACACTATCTTGTCATTAGTTACATATCCAACTTTTCAAAGATTCAAAGATTACCTGAACTGACAAGAAAATGTGATATTATTCTTTTGTCATAGGGGCGGTTGGGTAGTCTAGTGGTTAAACTGTTCGCTCGTCACGTCGAAGACGGGGTATGATTCCCAACATAGGTACAATGTGTGAAACCCATTTCTGGTGTCCCCCTGCTGTGATATTGCTGGAATATTGCTAAAAGCAGCGTAAAACCAAACTCACTCACTCACTTTTGTCATAGGGTCAGACTCTGTTTTTTGGTAGTCAGAGCAAATTTGATGTAAGTTCCTCAAGCACGACTTTGTCTGTTAAATAAATCTGAATTTGGAATAACAATTTAGGTTGAGAAAAGATTTTTGTTTCTCTTGCTATCCAAAATAAGTTCAGCTCTTTTGCTTATGTATAATCAATCTAGCAGTTGACAATTCCCCAAACTACCACAAAGACACCATGTCTCAGTTTCCCATATGGGAGGGATTAAATAAATAAAGGCAGAAAATGGACTCCAAACTGGAACATAGTTCCCATTTGAGGGCACATAATATAACATAGAAAATACAAGATTATTTCACTGGATGTTTGACCTGACTGTGATGTAGTGTAAGATCAACTGCAGATGTGTGTGCGCACTCCATCTGTGGTCAGACGCAGCCAGAATACTCACGGTCTGTTCTTGGCATTGCCGGGCTGATGTGGAGCTTCCTTCACCAGCTTGGTGATGGTGTACTTGAAGTCAAACTCCCCCTTGTTCTCAATGGTGAACTGACGGGTCTTCTTGCTCTGTACCAGCAGGGAGCCGAAGTTGATGTCGTTCATTGGTAGGATGTGGTATCTGGGAGAGGAGATGGACATTTAGTTGGCATCTTTATGTTTCAAAAAATCATTATTTGTAGTTATTATAGTTCAAACATTTTTCTGTTAATTTGGATTTAGAGAGTATGTTTCAGATGTAGTTAAGTTTGTTAAAGGGAAACAACTCCGTCCCCAGATGTATGAAACAGACTTGTCTATCAATGGGAGATAACTCCAGCATTATTTAATAGCTTGTGTTGAGGGACAGATGAACTAGATCACCCCTGATTTCCAGTTTATCTGTGTTGTATGATGTTTTTGTTTGTTTGATTGTTTGTTGTTTAACGCAGCACTATGCAATATTCCAGTTATATGACGGTGGTCTGTAAATAATCGAGTCTGGACCAGACAATCCAGTGATTAATATCATGAGCATCGATCCAGTTAATTGGGATCGATGACATACATTAACCAGGTCAGCGAGCCTGACCACCCGATGCCGTTAGTCACCTTTTACGACAAGCATAGTCGCCTTCTATGGCAAGCATGGGTTGCTGAAGACCTATTCTACCCCGGAATCTTCACGGGTCTTGTATGATGTAAGTACTTGGCAGACATGGCTGTCTGAAGAAAACCATGTCAATAAGCATGCAGAACATGTGTGGAACTTGAGATTGATCACTAGAAATAGTACTGTATATGACTGTAGATAAGCCGATCTCATAGATAAGCCGAACTCATAGACATGCCGAAGTATTAACCTGGACCTTGAAATCTGTATCAAACTGTTATGTGCAGTACATAAGCCAGACCTCCAACCTAGCACTAAGTCTCGTTGTGATACGTCATCGGAAATAGAATATCAATAAATCCGTACTGAATTACTTTCTGATTTTAGAATATAAATATTTCTGAATTTTGAATAACAATTTAGGTCCTGAAAAGAGATCTTCTTGCTACTCAAAATAAATTCACTTCCTACTTACTTCAGGTGATAAGTCGAAACTAAGAATTATCTGTTCATCAATCCATGAAAGGATATTGTAAGGGGAATGAGGTGTTCGAGATGCTGCAGTTTCCTCTTAGTCACACAAGGAGCTGCAGATCATGGGGTCACATCCTAGTTTTTGTCTCCATCATGTCAGTACCATACTGAGGCTCATGGGTTTCACAAAAGTAGAACTGCCGTTAAGATGTGGGTTGGAACAACCCATTCCACAACCCATGCTTGTTGAAAGAGGTGACTGACAGGATCGGGTGGTCAGGCTTGCTGTCTGTTGATGCATGTCATCATATCCCAATTGTGTGGATTAATGCTCAATCACTGGATTGTCCGGTCCAGACTCGATTATTTACAGAACGCTCTCAAAAAGAGAATATTGCTGAGTGTGAAGTTAGACAACAAAGGAACAGACACAAAAGTAGAAAATATCTATGACCAGTGACACTTTGGCCTATCCTCACAAATTAATCTGACCTTGATATAATTAACTTATTGCTCACAACAGATTTACACTACCACTGAAAAGTTTCCACACTCACTTGCTGAAGACAGACTTGACGGAGACTTTGACGGGAATGCTGGCAATGATCTCGCCTCCTTCCCCCAGTGACGGCTCGATGACCTGACACTTGAGTATTGGCTGGTCCTTGACCGTTACCTCCTTGGAGGACTTGAAGATGACCTGTACCTGGGTGGGGCGGTCAAGTGAGTTGAGGGTGCCCTTCTGAGGGATCACTGAGAACAGGCTTGTCACGTCAGGGTTCGACTTGTCCGCATTCTCAAACACGAAGCTGAAGAAAAAAAAGGTCACAACTTAGCCAAAAAGCCTTACAGAACATAAAACAGATATCTTGTACATGGTAAAAAGTTTAATTCAAAAGAATGGAAGATAATTACATAAAGAATGAAATGACAAAGAGAGACATTAATTATTTAGGATTAAAAATATTTTTTTTTACAATTATACAATAGTTTGATATGACACCTTTTTAAACAAATATTTATACTTCTGATAAAAGTTAGATCCTTAGAATGGTACCAAGAGTTTAAGTTTCTTTATCAAACTACCTAATATCTACTTACTTGAAAGCTATCTCATATTTGCCCTTGTTCTTCAGGTTACAAGTCTGTTTGGTTTCTTCCGAGACTCGGATTGTGCCGAAGTCCAGGCCTCCATCCGTCCCTGCACAGGAAAACAGTGGAATTACAAAAAGTTCAAACTTTTTATTATAAATATTATTTTAGTCATATTAAATGAAACAAAGAAAATTATAATAAATAACATGCTAGAATTCTCTCCTGTTAGTTAGTGAGTTGGGTTTAATGCAGTTTTGAAGAGTATTCCATATACAGCTTCCAGTGGGAGGAAAGCCCGAAGTGATGCTTGTCTGTGACGTTTACCACTTTGGTGAAACCCACAAGCACAGGCATTGCAGCCCCTTGGACGACTGGGCCACCCGTGCCCCCTCTCTCACGTTAAGTGCATGAAGCAGCTATAATTATGATGATGAATGTTCCAGCACTTGCCTTTAGGGAAGCTCATGTCCAAGGCCACGTCGTAGGCCTCAGCCAGGACCTGGATCGGCTCCGTGTGGACCACGCCCATGATGTTGTCAACATCCATGATCTGTAACATGAGATTCAGAAGACATCAAGGGAGGTAACAAATAATGGCAAATTATGACTTTAGTTAAATTTCCATGAACTGTTGCTCAGTGTTAGTGCGGAATTGAACAGACAAAAAAACACAGAAAAAAAATTGTTTCTAGAAACATTAATGCAAAGCTTCTTTGCCGTAAATGCAATTACATGGAAAAGCAAACATTCCAAAGTTACAGTGTCTGCTTCTGTTCCACAAAGTGATCTTAGTGCTACAATGATTGTAAGCCTGTGTTATCTATGGGAGTTATTATCACCTTACTGCTAAGATCGTTCTGTGGCACGGGGCCTTGGAGATCAGCTGTTTAAAAACATAGAATACATGCTTAAAAGAAATAAGGCAAAAACTATGCCAGCATCCCACCTCCATCCTGATCATCTTCTTGCTGGTCTGCACTGGCTTCATGGCTCGGAAGAAGGCGTTGAGACTGTACTCAGACAGGGGGTCAACTACGCCGCACTCTGCCGCCACGGTGAAGTCGTCACCCAGGTTTTCCAGGCCACTCAGTCGCCACGCTACCGGCAGCTGGGTCGGGTTGCGGAGGAAGATGGTCTTGGTGTCCTTCCTGAAAGTCATCAGTTTGTAATGCTCATAACATCATCACACTGGAATTCACTGACATATTTATAGATGCTATAATATCCATTTCAATTCATGCAAAAACATTTCTATACGGAATACAGCGGTGCAACGCATTATTACTAACATAGTACGTAACATTAATCTCCACTACGTCTTCATTAATTATAAGATCCATGTAGCTCCGGGGTAGAAAAGGTCTTCAGCAACCCATGCTTGCCGTAAAAGGCGACTTTGCTTGTTGTAAGAGGCAACTAACGGGATCGGGGGGTCAGGCTCGCTGACATGGTTCATGCATGTAATCGTATCCAATTTGCGTGGATCGATGCTCATGATGTCAATCACTGGATTGTTTGGTCCAGACTCAATTATTTACAGACCGCCATCATATATCTAGAATATTGCTGTGTGCGGCGTTAAACAACAAACAAACTTAGACATTGTCTCTGTAATATTAATAGTTTCCATTTGGTGAATAAAATCAATATGTGTGTTTCTAGTGTTTCAACCGACATTTTCTAGACCCCAACCCGACGGCATTAAACAACAAACAAATTATCAAAATACATCAGCAGAACCAATCCAAATTCCTGTAATCTAGAATTACAAAATTAGTAAAATCTAAATATTTTTTACATTTGTATACTTATCCTGCATTACTCCTTAATGCATTCACTGCTTACTTACGACAACTAGAAGGACAGCGCTGCGAAGGTCCTGGGTGAAGAAATAAAGTTGTTGTTCTCAAGTCCCAATCAGTGGCCTTCCGTCGCTGTCCTGTGACCTTGATGACACCTAAGGTCATCTTCACATCACTGCCTGTCGCCCAAGCTCTTAGAAAAACATACTTTTGAGGTTTCTGAAGCCAAAGTGGGGAGGCAAGTCTTACGACGGGTGGGCCTAAAGCGTAGTAATGCAGGATAAGTATACAAATGTAAAAAATATTTAGATTTTACTAAATTTTTTACTTATCCTGCATTACTCCTTAATGCATCTGTATCGGACGGTTTGGAGGTGGGTAAACCTTCAGAATACAGAAACCTCAATAATTCACACCCTGCAATACGACACCAGTTGGTCGATAAACCGTGAAGCGGAAAAGTTCAGACAAAAACGCCTTTACGGTAGGGTTGTTCAAAAATCAAAAAGATTGAACATAGGAATTAAAGAGAAATTCCCTATACACGCTTAGTAATAAAGAAAATAATAGCTATTCAGCTAATTCTTTACTTACTGCGTCATAGAGCCGTCGCTGACAACCAAGATTGTCTAATATTCTTCCACTGGTGGCGACTGAGTGACTGCACATGGAAGTTGACTGGCTCTGTATAGGGCGAGTTCATTATTTGCGTCAGGGGTTGGCAATCTGCAGGATAACAACCAGAGGGCCAAACTTCGAACGTCTTCGACATCCTCGAGAGCCCAACGCGAAGGTTATGACTAACGAAAATAGGTGTCGAATCTCCAGAAATATCCTTCCGTGATTGTTCCAAAACCACAATTGCCGTGTTGAGCCCTGGTAAGGCTGACACCTTGAGATCTTGAGGGTAATTCGCTCTCGGCGAGCTCCGTTTGATGATCTCGTAGGCCTGAAGGATTACTGCTCGTAACCATAGAGATATGGTGTTTGCGATTGTGCGACTAACTTCTGTCGTGGACGAACCACGCCTAGTCTTGGAGCGTCGAATGAAAACTCGAACTGCTCGCATCGAGCCCAGGAGAACTTCACCATGTACGATTCCCACAATAGTCGATATCGGCGGGATGGTGAAGGAACGGTCGGGTTGGCCTGGTAGTAGATTTTAGCAATAAAATCCCAGCATAACCCTAGATGTCCCGTTCCGTGCGTCCCATGCTCAAAACGGATCCGGGTTGAGTCGATCACATGTAGTTCGCTCACCCGTACCGCCATTGCTGATGCCAAGAGAAACCATTGTTTCCTTGGTGAGGTCCAAGCTCCTCACAGCGATAGCCCGTTCACGGAGCTCTCTATACTATACCGAGAGTGTAACGAAGGTGTCACGCGCTGGGAAGGAGCTTGAAAATGAGGATGCAATGAGGGGCTCGAAGGGGGCCCTCGCAAACCTCGAAGTACCACGTTCAAGTCCCAATCAGGTGGGTGGAACTTGGCCTTCTGATCCTCAAGCCTGAATGAGCATAATATGGCCTGTAGTTCCGTGACCTTAATCACATTGTGATTTTACGGAAACGGCCAACACTAAGATAATTGCAGCCAATTACGTAGTAATGGTGCTACCTTCCAAGTGTTTTTGGGTACGCAATGTAGGAGGTATTCCTCTAGGAATTGTGACGCAATCGTAGCGTCTTGATTCTTTTCTTCCCTGTAAAAAGGCTCAAGTGATCCCCACTTGTCATCGTCGTCTCTGGGAGAGTAACGATGAACTAAAGCTATAGCTTTGCTGCCCGTGTCGAAATAACCCTTCGCACTTAAACGCCTTTTAAAGACGAACCATGCGTGCAGACGTTGGGTGAGGCAATTTTCTGTTGAGGGTGGATGAGTAGGTTGGACCACTGTGAGAGGGGTAGTGAATCGTTTTAGATTTTTCCGAGCTTGACGAACTACCCTCTCGCCGGTTACCAGGGTGCGACCAAAGGAGAGATCGAGATACCCTGTCTCCTTGATCCCCTGTATCACCTTGGGAAGTAAAAGTGGTGGCAGAAAAGTGTTAGTTTTTTTTGCCCTTCCCAAGTGATACTGAACTCGTCCACCGCCCAAGTCTGCGGATCCGGCAACGGGGAGATATACGTCATGAGTTGGTGGCCTAGGCAAGTAATAAACAAGTCAATGTTTGGTTGCCTGAATTCCTGAAGCAGTAACTGGAATGCTTCTGTGAGAAATTCCCACTCGGTGGGAGCCACCCTGTCTGGACGTGATAAAGTATCGGCCAGTATGCTTCTACATCCGGGGATGTGCTGAACTATGAACTTTAGTCACAGCCAATCCACTAGATGGAACAAATCTGAATGTCTGTAGAAGTAGAGAGTGGGAGTGTGTTGTTCCCCGATTGCACGGGCACCACACTGCAGTGTTGTTGTCTGTGGACATTGCGAGTCTGGCTAACTGTAGTTGATTCTGCCAATGTGATATAGCCAGAATTAAAGCTTCCAACTCCAAGTTGTTTATGTGCCACTTCCATTGAGCGCCGGCCATAGCCCTGAGCTTATCTGGTCTTGTAAGTGAAGACCCCACCCCTGAAAAGGGGACGTCCACAAACAGGTGTGTATTCGGGGAAAACCCGAATAAAGAGGCTCCGCAGACATTCAACGCCACAAATTGAGGCAAGGCTCTAGCTTAGTCGGTAGAGTGATGGCCTTGAGTGGATCCTGATTCCTGATGTAAGGGTTCAGGAAAAAAATGAATTGGTCGCAGTTGTAAACGGCCCATGCTAGTTAACTCCTGTGCCGAGGTGATTAACCCTAGCAACACTTGCCACTGGCGAAGTGTGTGTGGTTGATGTAGAGTAGATGACAAAAGAAGTAGAAACTTGTGCCATCTGTCCCTCGGTACAGATAGGATATCCTGGTCTGTCTTGAACAGGTCTCCTATGAACTGAAGTCAATAGGAAGGAGAATACTCCCGACTCCGCCTCGTTGATTGTCTATCCCAGTTATTGACATGTGTTGATCATACAGTAGATCGCCCTCCATCTACGACTCGAACCAAGTGTTCGTCACGTGTAGATAGTTATTGGCTTCATTAATCCTGTAAATAGCCATAAGTGTCACTGACATGTCAAATGGGAAATACTACCATTGGTAGTGAACCCCAATGAACTGGACCTGAAAAGGTTGGGATGGATAGTCGAGACTGATCAAGAATCAAACGTTCGTTGAACAAACACAGAGATGTGGATCATTCTCATCTTGTCTGGGTCCTTCATGAGTACCAGGTAGGTGTGAGGATAAAACCCCGGTGTAAAGACTGGGTTGTGAACCCACTCTACAGCTCTTCTTACCAACAGTATGTCTATGTTGGATTTTCCCAATCAAACTGTGGTCAACGGTGGAGTTATCTCTACCCGTATACGGACACCATGATATAGTGCGATAAGTACTAAATCGTCCTTGAGACTTGTCTCTGCCACTCCCTTTCTCAGTAAGGGAATGCTGGTCTTCCCTGAGAAACGCGCGTCTAGGTTTATAATTCCCTGACTTGCCAGCCCGCTTGGACTTTCCAATCTTTTTGGGAACTTGACGTGCGTGTCTGCGATCTGTTCGTTGAACAGGGGAGAAGATGACCAAGGTTGACGTGATAGACTGCCCAGCATCTCAGTTGGAAACGCTATAAAGTCTTGGGTGTAACGATAATCTCCGTCAGAACGGTCTCAAGATGAATTTTCCTGTGGATAAACTGACGCTTGTAGGAAAAACACCATAGTTTGGAAGTGATCTAATCAGATAGGGTTATCCTCTAATAGATTCTGATCCACTGCAAACATTGACGATATTGGTCGCTTAAATGAGGGAGCAAATGTGAGTTTTGGAGAAGTCTTCTTCCAATGACCTCGTGGTGTCCCTCTTATTTACCCTGTTATCAGGGGAGGACGTTACTGACACGAGATGGTCTGCTTCCCAATCGGGTACATGTGCTAAGCTGATCATGTGCCGACTACGTAACCGAGTACACTGTAAGCCTTGGGCTAACGTCATTGTAGAGACCTTGATTGGTACGCAGACGCTGCGCTCAGCGCAGGTCTGGAATGTTGGAATGTCTGGAATGTTTGCGTAATAGGAGCGCTTTGGGTAGCAGTCAGACGCTGCGCTCGGCGCAGGTCTATGCTGGATATGTTGGAACAGCGCTAAGCTGATCGTGCGACGCTTGCGTAATAGGAGCGCTTGGGTAGCAGTCAGACGCTGCGCTCGGCGCAGGTCTATGCTGGATATGTTGGAACAGCGCTAAGCTGATCGTGCGTCGCTTGCGTGATAGGAGCGCTTGGGTAGCAGTCAGACGCTGCGCTCGGCGCAGGTCTAAGCTGGATGTGTTGGAACAGCGCTAAGCTGATCGTGCGTCGCTTGCGTAATAGAAGTGCTTGGGTTGTAGTCAAGTGCTGCGCTCGACACAAAGCTCAAAAGTATTGACTTGATCAAGTCTTGTGTCTAATCTACCCCCATCATAGCATTTTGATACGCTGGTGCTGTCGCCGACGTCACAGATTAACATACATGTATCTGGAAGTGTCCGGCGGCTGAAAAAATAGGAGCAGTTACGATACTCACAAAATCCTCCGGTATTGTTGATTTCGGTGGATGGTGTACTTCTGCAGTCACAGGCGCCATAATACCTGCCTATAATAACGGTTGGGTGGTAATGACCGAACCATGTCATTCGCTATTCTGCGATAGTGACATTCCTCTCGTCTCACGACGGAATAACTGCAAAATATGATTGTGAGTAATTTGCTTTATATAGTAAACTCGTTGGATTAGAGATTTACACAAAAATTACATTTTGAATTTTGGCGAGCACATCCAAGTGCATGCCTAGGACCGTGGATAAAAAGCTTTGGGCGATTATTCCACGACAATATGTACACCACGCAAACATAAATTACGCAATTAAACCATTGAAGAAATGGTACTGGAAGAATGCCGTAGAATTGAACAGTAATCTATCGGCAAAAATACGAATTGCAAGGGTATACAAAAAATGTATATACGCAATTCAATGTAAACCAAGGCTATTTACATTTAGAGATTGGAGAGCACATCTGCGCGCAAACCAACCAACGTGGATGATAATCTTTGTAAGTTTTTTCCCACGACAATTAGTACGTACAATGCTCAAAGGTATGTTACGCAATTAAACCCTTGTTGATGAGACAATACTGGAAGAGTGCCGAAGAATTTGAACACTAATCTATCGGCAAAATTATGAGTTGCAAGGGTATACAATATTTTTGCATGCGCAACTCAATGTAAACCAAGGGTATTTATATTTTCATTTAGGGTTTGGAGAGCACATCTGCGTACAGACCAAACAAAGTGGATGATAATCTTAGTAAGATTTTTCCATGACAATTAGTACCACGCTCAATCATAAGTTACACAATTACGCCATTGTTGATGAGGCGGTACTGGAAGAATGCCATAGAATTGAACAATAATCTATCGGCAAAACTACGAGTTGCAAGAGTATATAATAGTTCATATACGCAACTCAATGTAAACCAAAAAGACCAACAAAAAAACTATTTAATCGCATAAACATAGGTACGCAATAAAAGAATTGTTGATGAAGCGGGACTGGAAGAAAGCCGTAGATTTGATATTAATCTATCGGCAACCATATTTTTGACGAGTTGAAAAAGTATACAATAATTTGAGTATACGCAACTCACTGTTACGCCAAAGCTAGTAGTATTTAAGAACATAAGAATATGTTATACATATGTAGCTGAGAATTGTAAACAATATGACTACCTTGGCAGGCAAACGATTGTAACACAATTCAAAATGGCGGCGAACAACAATATTTTGGCGGGAAAAAAGACAAGAGTCTTTACACGCCTAATTAATTCACATAAAACTACACAACATGGTGAAAGTAATATGAAAAGAATACATCACCCATCGCAGATCAATTTTTAAGATTGTAGACAAACTGAAGGTCTAAAATTAATCCAAAAGGAGAGCTCCGCTTGGACACGTCCTAGCTGTGCTGCGACAAGCAGTGATGTGAAGATGACCTTAGGTGTCATCAAGGTCACAGGACAGCGACGGAAGGCCACTGATTGGGACTTGAGAACAACAACTTTATTTCTTCACCCAGGACCTTCGCAGCGCTGTCCTTCTAGTTGTCGTAAGTAAGCAGTGAATGCATTAAGGAGTAATGCAGGATAAGTAAAAAATTAAGAAAATGGAAGAATTTGAAGACCTCCCCATTTGACAAACCTAGAAACATAATCGGGGTGAACTGGGATTCGAACCCACAATCATAGGTTTCTGGCGTGCCCAAGGGACGCAACTCTGCACAGCAAATCGTGGCGCCTTAGACGACTGGGCCACCCGTGCCCCCCATTCGAAGAGGAAGGAAAGTAGAGGTGATAAAGGGATTATTTACCTGTGCAGGAGCACTTTATCAAAGTGTAGTTGTTTCTTATCTAACTCCAGCTCAGGCTTGAACCCATCACAGGAGATGTTGAAGATGATCGGCTCTGGATTCTCTCTCACACAGCAGACAATGGCATCCGTGTACTGCCCCGGCGCCTTGGGGTAGGCCCACACTGTGAGTTGCTGGGACTCTCCTGACTTGAGGACCATGTTTGGGGGTTCCAGGAGGTACGTCTCAGCCTTGCTGTCATTGAGGAAACAGAAGCTGATGTCAGCCTCCAGTGGCGACGTGTTCAGGACTGTCAGCTGCTCCATGTTCTCGGGGTATTTACCTTCCTTGTATCTGAAATAAATACAAGAACAGGTGGATGCTATTTGGGGATGTGGTGGCACATGGTCCTATGCACAGGTCACAGGTCACAGGTCACAAATTAGGTGAAGTTAAGGTCGCGTGGAGTAGTTTGGTAACCACGTTCTGCTACTTGACAGATGAGAGATTCAAAGGCTTCGGTCCTGCCCCACACTGAAGCCCATGTCACATGCAGTGTTAGAAATTGGCACAAGTCCTGTAGTCCTTGCCAAGTGCCCAGTAGTTAGGGTATCAAAAGGACAAGGAGACATTTGCCATTTTTAAAGGTTTTGCTATATGTTATCATTATAAGGATTAGTGGACTCAAACTGTTAGTTTCTACTGCAACACATGCACTGTTTCCTTAGGCAAGTGACTTTGTTCGAAACGTGCCTCTATTCACCCAGCAGTGAATGGGTACCCAGTAGGATGAGATGGTAAAGGTGCACACAGTTCCATTTACAGGGGTAACAATGTAGTGCTTTTAGAATGAGTGAGTGAGTGAGTTTGGCTTTACGCCGCTTTAAGCAATATTCCAGCAATATCACGGCGGGGGACACCAGAAATGGGCTTCACACATTGTACCCATGTCGGGAATCGAACCCGGGTCTTCGGCGTGACGAGCGAACGCTTTAACCACTAGGCTACCCGACAGCCCCGCTTTTACAATGATTTAGGGTGTAGATTTGGTGCATTATAAATATACACATAACATCGCTATGTGAATATGATGGTAAAGATGACAGTATAGTGTAATGAGAATAATACAAATTTATACCGAACCCTATCCATGCCCCAAAGGTGCTCGTGGCACTACACAATTATTACCCTGGTCAACACAGTGAGTATACACCCAAGCTGTCTGTTACTCATTACATCTCATTCCACTGGGTACCCATTCCCTGTTGGGTGAGTGAGTGAGTATGGTTAGCCGCTTTTAGCAATTTATCAGCAATATTCACACATTGTGCCCATGTGGGTAATCGAACCCGGGTCTTCGGCGTGACGAGCGAATGCTTTAATCACTAGGCTATGCCACCACCCCTCTCTGTCGGTTGAACAGAGGACATTATCAAATGTTATAGTTTGGTTTCAATAAATCTGGAATGAATGTATCCAATCTACTATTCACAGGAACCCCTTTCTTGCGCTTACCTAAGAAAAGTATTGTACAAAACTTCCATTAACAACTTGACCTGATCATTATCCTCGTCTCTATATTATCGCAGTATTAGTAAATCTCATAATCTACATCCCCTGTCAACTGTTTACTTATGCAAAACTAAGCACAATATTTCATTGCAAGATCGAATACAGGACTCCTTGCATGTCACAGCTACTTGTACATATGAACTTTTTTATGATAGTTTCTGGAACGTTTTTGAAGTGGAATTACCCCAACCTCCATGTGAAATTGGTTAGAAAAGAATCCACTTGTTTGGACGATGTCCTTTGATCCAACCTAGGTCATTTTCATAATGATTATGCATAATCCGAAACAGGAAGTGATGTAAACAACAAAAACCACACTTATCACCCACAAAATAGTGATACCGCGATAATATACAGTTGCCCGCCCTTGAGTTGCTAATGACAGGTACTTTGTTTACCAAATTTGGTATCAGCATCGATCAATCCTAACTGATGTGTCATAAAAAATGAACAAAGAAAAAGAATTTTTTTGTGTATGACATAGTTAATAAGTTAGTAAGCATTCGCCATTACGATCCATTACAAATTAACCACTGTGATAATATAGTGTACCATGCTAAGTGGAACAAAGTGAGATGGTCTTACCTGTCTCTAGATTTGCCAACCAGCAGTGGCCCAAACTCAAAGATCTCAGTCATGAGGACGTATTTCTTGATGACAATCTCATCGTTCTTCTTGTTCTTCTTACGATGTTGGAAGACGATTCTGGAAGGAATGAGTGTGGATGAGTGAATGTTGTTTTATGCTTCAGTTAGAATATTACAGAAATACTGCAACCTGAAAAGGAATAATCAATACCATATATAGTACTCAAAGGAAGTTAAAGAACACCCGATTCTTTCCTAAAACCATAGTTCTGTCATGTCTTTTGAGTAGTATACATTGAAATGAGGAACAAAGCGGTTTCGAAGATGGCATCATGTTGTTGTTCAGTGTTTAACACTTCACAGCTACATGTTGTAAGCACGTAAATAACTGAGTTTTGGTGAGAGAGCCCAGCCCAATGATCCATGTGGTCTGGGTACAATGACAGGCAATCAAGCAAGTCACAGAGCATGACCACCTGATTAAGTCATCTCTCACAACAAGCACAGATTGATGGGGACCTAATCCAACCTGGTTGTTTATTTGTTTGTTGTTTAACGCCGCACTCAGCAATATCCCAGCTTTATGACGGTGGTCTGTAAATAATCCAGTCTGGACTAGACAATGCAGTGATTGATGTCATGAGCATCGATCCACATAATGGGATTCGATGACATGCATCAACCAAGTCAGCGAGCCTGACCATCTGATCCTGTTAGTCAACTCTTCAGACAAGCATAGTCGCCTTTTACGGCAAGCATGGGTTGCAGAAGACCTTTTAGTCGCCTCCTAATCCAACCTGGGTCCACTTGCACAAAGCGATCTTAGCGCTAAGATGATTGTAACTCCCATACTTTAACATAGGCTTACAATAGTCTTAGCGCTAAGATCGCTTTGTGCAAGTGGGCCCTGGAATCCCAACAGGAACCATACAAGTATTACTGAGAACCTCCTTACCTTGGTTCCCTACTGATGGTAGGGAAGGCACACACGCCCCGACAGTACAGCTGGTAGCGTCTCCGAGTGCCCACAATCTCAAAGTTGAGTGTCTGGTCAAATTGGCCCAGTTCCTCAGACTGGAAGCGGAGTTTCAGAACCACCTCGCTATTGGCTGGAACCACCCAGCGGAATATTGTGATCCTGAAGAACAAACACAAGATGTGAAGCAAATGTACAGGAGGAAATGCGAGGATTCTTGTCAGCTTTAATATGGCCATTACTGAAGCTGTATCTTTGAAAGATCTTGGTATGGGCTTGAAGAAATACTTCTGAAACATCAAGGGTTATTTATAGCTGTGCAACACTTTATTAATTCAAAAAGGTGAAAGACTACATGTTTTCAGTTTTCACATCATCAGACACTACGATGTGGGGACAGTGAAATGTTTTTTTTATATCTGCATATGAAACAATGCCTAGCAGAAAAGAAAATACAATTTAAATGATTAACCATCTTGTCAAGTGATGTTTTATCACCAATTCACATTTTTTTTTACCATGTCAGTTATCAAGTAAGGAGAAGAATCTATGGATGAACAACTTCTTTATTACAATTAAGAGCAATGTTTCGGTGTAGGTTCTAACACTGTCATCAAGCAAGCGATATACAGAGTGTGGTTGACAAGTATATATACAAGTTACCAAGGTGTACCATCAACTCATCAAAGGCCCCAATCAGCCATAATCCTGTTGTTTATATTACTGGCTTCATCCTTTGTTTATGTCACTGACTTCACCGATGACTGTCATCACTACCCTTGTGTGTACATAACAAGCTCTCTACTCCAACAATATCTACTCTTCTGTATAAACATTGCCTCCTACTTGTATATATACTTGCCAACCACACTCTGTATAACCCTTGCTTGATAAAGGTGTTTGAACCTACACCGAAACGTCGCTCCTAATTGTAATAAAGAAGTTGTTCATCCATATATCTTATCCTCACTTAGTACTCCAACTTCTGAATGCCTCTCAAAGAAGTTATGTCAGTTATCACCTGTTTGTTCACCTGAAGCGAAACAATGTATTTTTTACTGCACATAAAATCTTTTATTTAAAATACACTGCCTCCCCTTGAGGGAGGTACGCCATAAGCATGGGTGTGCACTATCATCAAGAAAATATGGAATTAAAGTTAAAAAAATCACTTAACAAAGAGCCAGTAATAACATGAAGTGAAATTAAAGACAGTAAAAACAGAGGATTTTGACATAAAGTGTACGAACAGTGAAACATTCAGAAATAATAGGACTAGTAAAAACTTTAACTCGAACATGACACACAGTGACACAGAATTCCCCAAACCATACAAAAATAAACCAGACTGCCAATGATCTTGCTAGTAAAGTTAGCATATATTTCTGGTTTTAATACAAACACTATTGGCTGGTGACTGGTTATTTCCCAAACCGTGTGTTAGTGCTCCAGCATCAGAACTGTTTTATTAATTTGTTGTTTTTGATTATTATAGTCTCTTATTTTCAAAAATGAGAAGTCACATGCCAATGGTACATGTAGTACAATGTATATGTGGAATTTACTTCCTTATTGACATGGCATGATAAATATACATTGATGTTACAAACAATATTGATATTGACTGATTTCATCAAAGAAACAAATTTATCTTTATATTTTAATTTATATTTGGATGGACAAACTACTATGGTTTTAGAGATGTTATCTCAAGTTATTTTGTTTAGGACATACCGGTACTTATAAAAAGTGATATTTATCCTCTAGTCCTGCACTATGACTGTGGAATTTATATGTATTAGGTATTTATTTTACTAAAAGCCTAGGCAAGTCGAGATCAAACTAACCAAGTCTAGTTTGCTTGCTTCCACACAGCAGAAGGGGAAAGGTTCTTTCGAAAAAATATCTTTATTAATTTAAAGACATGTTTTCATTGACTAAGTGTTAGTCTATTTATCCTCCACTGAATTCAAAATACATTGCACACAATCTCTGACTTCTTGGTATATTATCGTGCATCCCAAGATCAATCATTAATCATTGTGGACTCCATCTAAATTTTGATAATGGTGTTCTGAACATTTTACATCCCTTAAATAGCCTTCAGTAGATAAAAGTGGTTTGTGACTTAACACTAAGTCCACTGTTGGACATACATATCAACAAATTAGGGCTGTGACGGGTAACTCGGGTCGGGTGGGTACTGAGTAGGACCCAGGTACCCATAGGACTACCCGGACCTGTGGTTAGTCACGTCACTCACGTGATATATTGTTTAATGACAAAAATGTATCTAGAACTCTGTGGTTACACTACAAGTCACTAATGTTTGCATTTTTTTCTGACTATTCATCCATTCCTTCTGACTTTTATGCTTGATTAAAGATAAAACTTCAGTGTATGCATGACCAAATTGTTTTATACGTGTCTCAAAATACATTTTGCCAAGGCTACAGTCAAGCTATTCCCAATGGGACATTTTGAACCAATCTCTTGAGACCTACAGTGGGTACCTGGGTAGGGTCGGGTAATAGGGGTTGGGTACCCGGGTAGTAAATTTGGACAACAAATGTCTGTGAAAGGACACCTACGTCCCTAAATACCGTGGAAGTGACATCATTAACTAATGTAGACAAGCCTCCGACAACATGGCCCTACACGCTTTGTTTTGACTCTGCCATAGGAATCTGTCCATCATTTGTAACTCGAAATGTTTTCAAAGTTAATTCAACGTCTGTATTCTTTCAATATGATGGTTCATTACATGTACAAGAGGTCACTTGCTTGATAAAGGAACTAGCACATGTACTGGAACATCTCACTGACAGAATAAACAAGCTGAAATCTATACGTCATCACTATCTTCCCTGTTCCATATCAACAAAAATGACCCCCAAAACCATTAGTTTTCATCTTTGTCTGGAATATCAGTATATACACAAATCAATAACAGTTTGTTTATTCATTGTTTAACGCTGCACTCAGCAATATTCCAGCTATATGAAGTTGGTCTGTAAATAATCAAGTCTGGACCAGACAAATCCAAGGATTGACATAAGCACGATCCACGCAATTGGGATCGATGACATGCATCAACCAAGTCAGCAAGCCTGACCACCCGATCCTGTTAGTCGACTCTTAAGACAAGCATAGTTGCCTTTTATGGCAAGCATGGGCCGCTGAAGACCTATTCCACCCCGGATCTATACAGGTTCAAATCAATAACAGATGTACAAATATCTGACACCATGTACACAAAACATATAAAGCAGGTGAACTGTTACCAGAGAAATAAGATTCCCATTGAATTACTCTGATAAAAGTTTAGAATGAATATGCAAACATGATTTCAAACAATTTTCAAAATGTATTTGTATGATGTACCGTATTTGACGCAATAAGCGCCCAGGGCGCTCTCAAAATTGGAAATAGGGGCTCTTATTAGAATATTTTTTGGGTGAAAACAAGAGTTGAAAGATAAATTTTGTGGTTTGTGCTGACACCCTGAAATGCTTGTATGCGACAGATATATTGTTCCAGAATTTGATTGCCCATTATTAAGGGTGCATATAACACACGAGTGCATATCATACGAGAATAAATAAGTCTTGTGTACATTTATCAATCAGAAGGGGTGCTTATTATGATTGTTAACTTGTCAATATATTAGCAAATATCGCTGTGGGCGCTTATTAGAGCGGGGCGCTTTTACGTCAAATTCGGTATTTGAAACAGAATTGTCCCCTGTAGGGCTTTATATAGAACTTTATCATTTTATTCAATATTGAGAATGATGAGATATTTGTCATTAACAGAAATCAAGTCTGGATATTCAAAGAAAGTTGACAACAGCCTTAAAATTCTTTAAAATGCTATAAGTAACAACTTTAACACATCAGAGTTCTCCACATTCACATCTAGACTTTGTTGACAACAACAACCTGTTGATCATACACACAGACATTACTCCCTGTATACAAAGCTTTCTACAAAATATACAGGACATTGTTCTATCAAGTGAAACTATTGCTACAACTGTTGCAAGTCTATGTTAGTGTATGGAGTTATGGCAGTTGTAGCAGTAAGATCACTATGCAGAAGAGGATCTCTGAAGCCTATGCCACAAGCAGATAGCTTACAGCAGCTAACATACTTCATGCCTTGTTGATAGGCAGAGTGCAGTACTAGGGCCACAACAAAGTAATTATTTGTTCTATAGAGTCTTCTCACCCTTTCAACTCCCACCAAGTTGACATTTTTCTATGGGGTATGTGACTTTCTGATAAAGTATTCAGCTGCCATGTTAAGGGTGAGCGTGAGTGAGTATGGTTTTACGCTGCTTTTAGCAATATTCCAGCAATATCACGGCATGGGACACCAGAAATGCGCTTCACACATTGTACCCATGTCGGGAATCGAACCCGGGTCTTCGGCATGATGAGCAAATGCTTTAACCACTAGGCTACCTGACAGCCACGCCATGTTAAGGAATAGGTGACAAAGAAATGTGTATGACTTATAAAAGAAGGAAAACCACTTAACCTGTAAATATTCATTTATGCACATTCCATTTTACATGTCTCGCAAAAAGATCCAAACTTATGTATTTGAAGGGTCGGTGGGGTAGCCTAGTGGTTAAAGCGTTCTCTCGATTGACTGAAGAACTGGGTTCAATGTGTGATATTGATATTGCTTAAACATATCTAAAAGATGCGGAAAACCATACTCACTCACTAATAATTGAAAGAAACAAATTGTTGTCATTTAAAACATTGTGAAAAGGAATAAAAACACACTTTTGAATTGTCACTTTGTGAAAAAAGACACACAAAAAAACAAATAATTATTTGCTGTGGCCTACACAACAACAACTGCATCAAATACTGGCCCTGGGACAAGCTACGTCATGGACAACTACATGAAGCCTACACGTGATGCTGAACAATGATCCTAGCACTAGGACTGACTAAATCCTATGTTGAACATAGACAGGCATAGCACAGAGATCACTCTGTTTGGGGTGGCCTTGAAAAACTAGCCAGCTGGCTAACTAACAAGTTGGGAAAGACTTGATGTGGAAAACTCTACATCGATACTCACTTTGGTGTTTTGGGCTCAGTAAGAGCCGGTGGTTCCCCAGTAGTAGTGCTGTAAGGTACACGTGTTAGACATGCAGTGAGTATAAGGTGCATATATAGGGCAGCCTACTGCAGGTGGGGCACAGGTGTTTTCGTTAGCACCCAATCTCACTAAAATCAGATCTAAGTTCTCGTCATTGTTAAACAAAATTCTGAGGACATCCCATTAAGGGTCACGTCAGAACGATCTTTTGCAAACCTTGAGCTCCCACTGAAACGACTAACTAGAAGTCAACATCCGCCAGTTAGAAAGCAGCTTTCTTGAGCTTTCCGGCACTCGTTTCAACCTGGCGACTTTCATTTCAGAATAGGCTTGAAAAATATGAAGACACAGTTCTCGATTAAAATTTTGAAAATTGAACAAACGGACATTCCGGAAGGTCTTATACATGTATATCGATGCGATTATATGGCAATGCTTCCCATGTACTGTGCAATACCTCTTCCATTCAAATGTTTATCCCACGCACACAGAGATAGACAATAATTTTGACGGAATCAGTCGTACAGGCCGTAACTGTCGTTCAGAATACCCTGTTTTAACGTTTTCGAGCTTGCATGATTAGAAAACACATTCCGACTGTCACTTTCATGATCTAGTAAGCGACGCTTTGATTGGTCGGATGAAAGGTCGTTCTGACGTGACCCGTAATGGGATGTCTTCAGATCTTTGTTTAGCGACAGCGAGAACTAAATCTGATTTTAATGAGATTGGTTAGCACCATGTATACAACATAGATACAATATTAGATAAGGCGGGGAAACACAACTTATTGAAGATGAAGAAAATATTTCCAGGAAATTGCTTCCTTTGCTACCCTGACTTTTACTTGGCTAAATCATTTGATGTAGCACTTGTATAGGAGTAAATATAACAAGGGTATGCATCAGGGGAAACAGCTTAAAGTGCCCTGCCTCATGTAAGTATTGCATCAACAGTGTATTCCGTGTGTAAATCACAGCAACAAAAGCCTGTGGCTGGGGATGGCATACCTAGCAGTTGTAAGTAAGGGATAAGTCTTAGGATTCACATTTCAAATTTTATATACATAATAAAGTCATTGACAGAATTTAGGTGCAGAGGTACTTATGTCCTCCACAGCACAGGTTCTGTCATCCACAATGGCTATGTTACCCACAGCACAGGCTGGTCAACCACAGCACAAGCAATGTCTTCCACAGCACAGGCTATGTCATACAGCACAGGTTCTGTCATCCACAAAGGCTATGTTACCCACAGCACAGGCTGGTCAACCACAGCACAAGCAATGTCTTCCACAGCACAGGCTATGTCATCACAGCACAGGCTATGTCCTCCACAGCACAGGTTCTGTCATCACAGCACAGGCTATGTCATCACAGCACAGGTTCTGTCATCCACAAAGGCTATGTTACCCACAGCACAGGCTGGTTACCCACAGCACAAGCAATGCCTTCCACAGCAAAGGTTATGTCATCACAGCACAGGCTATGTCATCACAGCACAGGCAATGTCATCACAGCACAGGCAATGTCATCACAGCACAGGCTATGTCATCACAGCACAGGCAATGTCATCACAGCACAGGCTATGTAATGACAGCACAGGCAATGTCATGACACCACAGGCAATGTCATCACAGCACTGGCAATGTCATCACAGCACAGGCAATGTCATCACAGCACAGGCTGTCATCCACATGTCATGCATGTAGAGGTAATGGAAATAAGGAAATATGATTGAGGATCATGGGAATCACTGATATTGTGTTTCAATTTCAAAATGGTCTTGCTAGATATTATACCTACGGTAACTGAGTTACGCGCATTCATCAAAGATAGTGATAGTGGTGACTTCGAAAATCGAAAATCCATCAAGTGTGTGAATATACTACAAGCATCATCCCACAGCATGCATTGCAATAGTTTAATGCTGGTGTATAGAAACATTTAGAGGGGAAAGTGGATACTTTCACTGGGTATTTCACACTGTAAAATACACAATTAATATCAACTGTGGCCCTACCTTTGTCCATCAGCCTCTGATGTGGGTGTGGTTGCCCCCGGGGGTGGGGATGGCACCAGCATGGAGTTGCGTCTCCCTGTTTTCTTTCTATCAGCGCTACCCTTGCGTCCTTTCTCCGACGTTCCGGTCTTGGGCTTGTCCCCACCCTTGCCCTTGCCTTTGGTGGGTGTAGAATGATCCTCCTTGAACTTATCAGGGGTCACCGACTTCTCCTCCTCCAGTTCCAGATCCTTGGGCTTCTCATCAATGCCAATATTCCTGAAATGTTTACAGAGATTTGAGATTGCAGGACTGGGTAATTTGCCTCTGAACCAATTTGAAATTTGATTGTGGGTTCTTTGGGTACGGCTCCTCAGCTATGTCTCAAAGGCAACTCAAGGCAATCACAGCAACACATGGCAGCAGAATATGAGCGAGTGAGCGAGTTGGGATCAACACTGCTTTGAACCATATTCCACTCATATCATGGCATTTCAACTTATGTGAGGTGGTAAAATGGCGTTAAAATTATTATATAGTGACGTGCAATGCACGTGTGTGTGTGTGTGTGTGCGTGCGTGCGTGCGTGCGTGCGTGCGTGCGTGCGTGCGTGCGTGCGTGCGTGCGTGCGTGCGTGCGTGCGTGCGTGCGTGCGTGCGTGCGTGCGTGCGTGCGTGCGTGCGTGCGTGCGTGCGTGCGTGCGTGCGTGCGTGCGTGCGTGCGTGCGTGCGCACTAGTCCGGACTGATGCCCATTTATAGTGCTAGCACACTGAGATACCATGCAGCAGTTTAACATGAATACATCACTCAGACACAGTATACTGACTCCGAGCCGACCAGTCCTTGTTTTAGCCCCTTAATGCTGAGATCCAGACAGGGTAACAACAAGTACGATCTTTAAACGTCTTTTGGTATGACGTGGCCAGGAATCGAACCCTGGACTTTCTGCTCTCCGGGCAGACCACTAGACCACGGAGGCGGTCTTCAACTTGGACCTGAGATGATGTAAGTCTTAGACACATCCCACTTTTAGAAACCCTTGAGCACGGGTATGCAGATGACAAAAATACTACAAAATCAGGGGGAATCTGTGATTCATTATCATAGGTTACTGTCACACGTAAGGGATGCAACTCTGCACAGCAAGCAGCACCTTGGAAGACTGGACCACCTGTGCCTCCAGCAAGTATAGAGTTGACAAATGCTATTGAAAAACAACTGTCAAGATAATCAGCTGGTATTAAAATGACAAAATGTCAAATCTTACGGGTCATCAGAAGATGCTGCAATGAAGGCGTAGCGTCCTCCAAACTCAGACAGTGGTGGTGGCCTCCTCTTCACTGGGTAGGGGACGACAGCAAACTCTGCTGGGGGTGGGATAGGAGGTCCCCTGGGCCCCAGGCCAAGGCCATCCATAACCTGAAGAGACAAATGGTTCCACCTTACCAAGTGCCTCAAACAGACCATATACGGTATAACTAAGCATCAATGGAGTTCAGTGAGTGAGTGAGTGAGTTCGGTTTTACTCCGCTTTTAGCAATATTCCAGCAATATCACGGCGGGGGACACCAGAAATGGGCTTCACACATTGTACCCATGTCGGGAATCGAACCCAGATCTTCGGCGTGACGAGCTAACGCTTTAACCACTAGGCTACCCGACCGCCCCCAATGGAGTTCAGTAACTCATCACAACAAAAACACTCAAAATATAACATATTTAATAATATAACAGTGTGCGACTTCAGCCACTTGTCCAAAGCCAAATTCTAGTAAAATTCTGTTCAGTCAAGTAAAATTAGTTGACAATAGTCCATAGAAGTGAGTGAGGTTCTACCCCGCTTTTGGAAATATTCCAGCTATATCACGGCGGGGGACACCAGAAATGGACTTCACACATTGTACCCATGTCCGGAATGGAACCCGAGTCTTCGGCGTGACAAGCGAACACTTTAACCACTAGGCTACCCGACCGCCCTAATAGTCCATATAATACCAAAATGCCCATAAAAAGCTAAGAGCAAAGTTCGGGCTAGTGGACTCAAACGTTTTTTTGGCACAGACTGTGTATGATGTAAATATCACAAGTAATTATGAGAAGCCACTTTTCAAAATCCAGGGATAGACATGAGTGAGTGAGTGAGCGAGGAGAGGTCATGGTTTATCATCACTTTTAGCAATATTAGTGGCATACTACAAGAAGAACGCCAGAAATGAGATTCACACAATGTACAGTACCCATGTGAAGAGTGAGTGAGTGAGTGAGTGAGTTTGGTTTTACGCCACTTTTAGCAATATTCCAGCAATATCACGGCGGGGGACACCAGAAATGGGCTTCACACATTGTACCCATGTCAGGATTCGAACCCGGGTTTTCGGCGTGACGAGCGAACGCTTTAACCACTAGGCTACCCGACCGCCCCCCCAATGTGGAGAACTGAAAGAAGTCTTGAACATGAAGAAGAGCGAAAGTAGTAGGCCCTAGCCTGCCCTCGCACCCACGTCATCACAGAAGAGTGAAGACAAAACCAGCTTGATCTCTCAGGTACAAATTAGCTTCCATACAGAGTTTAAGATGGCTATCGGTCACCGGTCATAGACCAATAAAGTTTCAATTTGACAGATGGTTTGTTTAAGTAGTCAGACTTTTGACTTAAGCAAGGTGTCACTTTAAGAATAAAAAAGGTATTAAGGTTTAGTATTACTTACATTATCGATTCAATCAAACAAGCCATAACAAAATCGTAATTGAAATTCTGAGCAGCACATGTCTTTGCATCATACTTTTTGTATCATAGGAAAATGCTGTCAGGAGCTACAGTGATCTAGCCAATAGCTATTAGTATTATATTCGCGATTTTCATTGACCAGATCAAATACATTGATCCTTTCAAGAAGGGTATTGCATTGATTTGTCGTTATGGTTCATCAGCCATTTTTGTTGATTTGTGAGCACATGGCGAAAGCAATTTTGTGTTTTATGTATTTCACTTAGTGACTTTGCTTTTGACTAATTACATTTCATGTAGGGCTGGGACAGGAAAATCTGGTACTCGGGTCGGGTGGGCCCTGAGTAGGACCTTGTTACCCACAGGACTATCCGGAGCCATGGCTAGTCAGCTGATATGTTGTTTGAATACAATAACAAAAAAAGTCACTTATGATTGAAGATATAACTTCAGCCGGCTTCAGTGTATGGAGTGAGTGAGTGAGTTGGGTTTAACGCCGCTTTTAACAATATTCCAGTTATATCGCGGCGTGTCAGCTTAATGTGGGAGGAAAGCCCAAAGTGATGCAGGTCTCAGATGATTACCACTTCGGTGAAACCCCCAACACGGGTATGGTGCTGACAAAGCTTGAAACATAATCGGGGAGAACCGGGATTCGAACCCACAATCATAGGTTTCTGGCGTGCCAAAGGAACGCAACTCTGCACAGCGAATCGCAGCGCCTTAGACGACTGGGCCACCCGTGCCCCCTTTCAGTGTATGGATGATCTAATTGTTTTATACGTGTATGTACATAACATTTGGTCGGGCTCCAGTAAAGCAATTCCCAATCAGACATGATGTATCCAACTCTTGAGACCTACAGTGGGTACCCAGGTAAGGTCGGGTAATGGGGGTCGAGTACCCGGATCATACATTTGGACTCGCCCCAGCCCTAATTTCTTGGGCCCACATCATTGATCGATGTACGGCTTTTTGTGTTCAAGTCACTGCCACACTGACCTCTTCCACTGTGGGCAGCTTCTCTCCCCGCATGATCTTCTCCCCAGGGTGGACGGCCCTGTCTGCGCAGTCGATGATGATGTTGAGCACTCCAACTCCGTCCTCCACTTTCTTGTTGGGGTCATCAGTGTGATCTCCATCCTGGCTATCACCATCGGCCTGGGCTGCAGCCAGAGCAGCCTACAGCAGAGGGAGCATATGTAGATGAGTTACCATAATGGACGATGCAAGACTGTGGCAATATTGTATAATAATATTCAATGAATGAATAAGTATGGTTTTATGCCGCTTTTAGCAATATTCCAGCAATATCACGGTGCGGGACACCAGAAATGGGCTTCACACATTGTACCCATGTTGGGAATCGAACCCGGGTCTTCGGCGTGAAGGGCGAACGCTTTAACCACTAGGCTACCCGACCACCCCGTATAATAATATTCAGTTTTCAGGATCACTGATGTAGGACTGTATCACAATAGTTGATAAAATATCCAAACCTAGATTGAAAATTCAAAAGAGTATTTCACATAAACCCATCAAAAACAAACTCTCCTATACACACCAAATATACATATCCAACAGTGAACCAGACAATCCTGTGATTGACATCATGAGTATCGATCCACGCAATTGGGATACGATGACATACATCAACCAAGTCAGCGTGCCTGACCACCCGATCCCATTACGACAAGCATAGTCGCCTTTCACAGCAAGCATGGGTTGCTGAAGACCTATTCTACCCCAGATCTTCACAGGTCGGAAGACGGTTATAAATAAATTGACATTTTATAATAAACACAAGCGCTTTTGAATTTTGTCTTTGCAGGGAGAATCATGAAAAAAAATGTACAAGGACATGAGAAGGGTCATCGAAAAATATAACAAACATGGGGAGGGTAATTATTTTCTGTACATTCTGCGCATTAAAAATTCCTGTAAAACGTGACCGGTCCCTGAAGTCATACTTGTTATTGATTTCAAGGGACAGTGCATTTCTGCAATCCCTCAATAAGACTCCCAACACATCGTCAAGACTCACCTCCTTAGCTGCCTTCTCAGCCATCTCTTTCTCCAGTCTTTGTCTTTCCTTCTCTTTCTCTTTTTCTTTGTCATGCTTGTCTGGAGAAAAGAAACACCACATTCCCACAATAAACAATGCATTGAGTCAGGAGAATATTCAAAGTTGAGTTCTGATGAGTATGGAGTTTGTCAGTAAAAATGTAATTCAGGAATATGCTCCAGGGTTCACTCAATTCACTAGAAACACATCTTCCCGAGGCAAGTGAGTTAACTGATTATAAAAGTCCAGTTTCCACCCTTGCTGAACTAGGCTGGGATTATGGAATTACAATTTGTCTGGATTAACGAGTCTATGCATAGTCCAATCAAAATCGCGAACCAAAATCGAAATCCGGTTCGTAAACTGTCTTGCAGAGTTCGGTCGATTGCAGGATTTGCAAAGCATGTGCATCGCCAACTCGTTGTCAACATATATTTTCCCAATCTTTTTATGTTTCTAATCAAGATGCTCACGTGGTTTGATGTACTTCGCGAAGAAAGAACCGTTTAATCACAAAATAGATCTTGATGGTCGATCAGATCATCTTGACTGGGTGCCACCATTTTGTTTGAAGCAAATGCATTTGATACGAGAGGTGGAATCTGATTGGTCCATATGGGAGAGGCTTAGAAAGGACATAACTCGTAACAGCCACTGATGGCGCTACGATCGAGCTCAGGAATTCCACCCTAGTTTGGCAAGGGTGGAAACTGTACTTGTAAAGTCAGTTACCGCTCTTGCCTCAGGAAGATGCTGGAAACAAAGCTTCCATGCTGACTAAACCAATGGATATTTCTGGCCTACCTTTCCCCTTGCCCTTCTTCCCTGATGGAGGATGCTGTGCCCCATCCTCTTCAGATTTCTCAGAAGGAGTGGGGGGACGTTTGATTTGCAGGGTGGTACGGTCCCAGAACTCTAGGAGATGGGTCAGTTCATTCTGAGCATGCTCAAAGGTTCGGAACCTGGAAACAAAGTGATCCCATTAACATGAACATATCCAAATTACTACAGTATTTATTACATAGAATTCTCAAAGTAAATGAGTGAGTGATTATGGTTTTACGTCGTTTTAGCAATATTCCAGCAATATCACAGCGGGGGACACCAGAAATGGGCTTCACACATTGTACCCATGTCGGGAATCGAACCCGGGTCTTCGGCATGATGAGCGAACGCTTAAACCACTTGGCTACCCGACTGCCCACTCAAAGTAAATGAGTAAATTTGATTTAAATGCCACTTTTAAGCAGTATGTCAGGTATATCACAGCATGTGTCAAATCTGAAAGTTACACAGGTCACAGACAAAAGCAAGGATTAAATCAGAGTGGACCTAAATTCGAACCCATGATCACTGGATTCTGGTACAGATAGGGAAGTTGATTCTTAAATGGCAACAAGGCTGAACTAATGAAGCACAAACTATATCCATGTACTTACCTCTGCATGAGAAGTATCTCTGCTTCCTTGAGTGCGTCTTTATTCTCCCCATCAGTAGCGGGAATGTCCTCCTTGCCCTTACCATCAACCTTCTTTCCATCCTTGACGGCCTTCTTCTTCCTATAGTAGTATATAGGAATAGTATGAGGGATGCCTTGGGAAGGAATAGTTAGGGAGCATGGGGTAGGATGGTTGTGTGGCAAGTTGTGTGGATGAGATAGGTGAGGTGAGGTGAAATGGGGTTTAACGCCGCGTCCAAGATTATTGCACTTATATAGCGACGTGCATGCACCTGTATAGTGCTGGCACACTGAGATACCATGCCACAGTTTAACATGAATACCCCACTCAGACACAGTATACTGACTCCGAGCCGACCAGTCCTTGTTTTAGCCCCTAATGCCGAGCGCCAGACAGGGTAACAACAAGTACCATCTTTTAACGTCTTTTGGTATGACGCGGCGGACGCTCTACCATTAGACCACGGAGACGGTCTTGTGGATGAGATAGTTTGGGGAGACAGGTGGTTTGGGTATGAGGTGTGCCTTGGGAAGGAATAGTTTGGGAGAATGGGGTAAGAGGTGGGTTTGGAAAGTTGTGTCAATAGACAATTTGTGAAGATAAGGGTTGTTGTATGGCATGGGTACGACAGGTGTATGGCAAATATTATTGTTGGAATATGTTAGCTATAGCTGAGGTAGTATGGTAATCAAATATTTCTGTCAAGAAATCCATTTCCATGAAATAAGAAACATTCTTGAATTTTCTTACAAAAATTACTTCTCCTCAAGGACATCATATACCTAAACCAACAAAACTCTTCACTGAAGATACTTTTGATTTAGGTGACCTGAGACAAAACTTACTTGTCATCAATCTGTGTATCTGACTTCTCAGTCTGGTGGGACTCTGGTCTCTCTGTGTTGGAGCCAGTCTTGGCGGCATGTTCACTGTCATGTGGCCGTTGACCACCCTGGGACTTCTGCCCCACACGATCCTGGCTGGGCTGGGTGCCGGCCTTGCTTGCCACACCCTTCTTATCCTTATCCTTATCCTTATTAGCATCCTTCCCTTTCCTTGGTCTCTTCGGTTTATTACTGGAAGAAAGGTCAAGGTCATGAAGAGACATAATTTGTTAAGTAAATTGTACTTGTCTCAACAACTACACAATCTCACTATCACCATTGTACTAGATTACAAATTGCGGACTCAAGTACTCAATATGCCACATGCAAATTGAGGTACATGTACCCAGTTTTACAATGTTTAAATCTAAAATCCATATGATGAATTAAACTTGACCATTGATGGCACAAAAAAAGTAATTATCTTAACATGAAGTCCTTGTTTATTTCACACCAGGTTAAGTTTCAAATATATCTAATTGTAGAAACATGAATACTGCAGCTTCATTAATTAATGGATGGATTTTGGATTATTTACAGACCGCCGTCATATAGCTGGAATATTGCTGAGTGCGGCAGTAAACAACCAACCAACCAACCAACCAACCAACCAACCAACCCAACCATACATACATCAGAGATATCAATCTCAGTATCACATACACATCCAGTGAATCGAATAATGTGCTTTCCTTGTGTATGAGGTGAGGTGAAATGGGGTTTAATGTTGCATCCATGATTATTGCACTTATATAGCGACGTACATGCACGTGTGTGTGTGTGTGGCTGCTTGTACTAGTCCGGACTGATGCTGATTTATACTGCTAGCTCACTGAGATACCATGGCGCAGTAAAACATGAATACCCCACTCAGACACAGTATACTGACTCTGAGCCGACAAGTCCTTGTTTTAGCCCCTTTATGCCAAACGCCAGACAGGGTAACAGCAAGTACCATCTTTTAACAGACATGGCTGGGGATCGAACCCAGGACCATCCGCTCTCCGGGCAGACACGCTTCCACTAGACAACTAGACGTTGTGGATGACTCCTAGATTGCTGATTTTCACTGTACATACACTCCAATTATCACTATGTCATGCAGTCATCATTGAGCAGTCTACTATTCAGTCAGTACTTGTTCTACATCTAAATGTGGACAATTTAGGGAAAAAGATCTTTTCAAAATGATATTTTGTTAAAAAAAAGGAGATCTGTGTCAAATGATGCTCAAATGTAAGTGCAAATTATATGTGACAACCACAGAAGGTTGGTGTTACTGGCCTTTACTATCATCATCAACATTTGGCATAACATCATCAATACTTGACTGGGTTGTGTACACCAGGTACACTATGTCCAGAACAGGCAGCTTGGGTTGTATACTCCCCAGGGAGCTGAGAATGATTGTTGAGTGCACACTGATCCATTGACTGGGGTCATAATGTCTAAGTGCTTAGAGCATGCTTATGCATAGAGTACAGCGCCATATAAATGGACTACTACTACTACTACTACTACTTCCTATTTTTATTATTATTATCATTATTATTATTATTATTATTACAGAAGCCATTTACTACTCATAGAAGTAAATTGGGCCCTACTCCAAACATGAATTCAGTGCAAACTCTAACATTGCCTGTTGATGAAGAAACGTGTCGAACAGATGGCCGCACAGCAATGTACCGTGTTTTATGAGAAGTATTGTCATTTTTGTAATATAATCTAACCACTTATTCATCTCAACAGTTGTTTCCCCTTGCTGGAACAAGATCATGTCTAGATCTTTGGTTTCAAGTAGCGACTTCACAACAAAGCGGCCATTTGCATTTACAAGTGATGAAGAAAAGAAGGATGTACCCTGTGCAATATAATGTGCGCTAAGATGATCGTAACTCCCATACTTTAACATAGGCTTACGATAGTCTTAGCGCTAAGATCGCTTTGTGCAAGTGGGCCCTGGTGTTTCATGACAAGACCATGGGGTGTCTACAACATGGATAAATCACCAACAACTCATGCTTCGAGCTTGGAGAACATACAGGACACTGTGAACATGTGCATGCAGCTTTTACTCTAATATCTTAAATTTCCTCACCAAGGTAATTCAGACATAGATGGAACAATGGACCTATGAGCATTGAGAGAGAATAAACATGAAGTAATGAACGATTCAAATACCAAGCAGTATTTCTTGGAGGCAATAATGCTACTCACTTTCACCAGATTAACCATAGTCAATGAGAAATGATATGTTTTCACCCATGAATTTGGGAAATAGGTAATTCTGATTCAGGTTGCTCAATCAGAGGTATCAAATCCCATTAACCACCTCTGATTGAAACAGCCAATTTGACAACCACATCACTGCCGAAGATAACATTAATTGAAAAGTACTTCTTTTCATTCACTGTCGGTAGGCATTAATAGTCAAATGTACAATTACAGATTGTAAAATGCAGATTTGCAGTAACAACAGTATTCAACGTATGTGTGGCAATACATTGTGTGCAGAAAACATGATTGAAATAAAATCAGCAAAAGTATTTTAAGTTTGGGGGACATCAGAAAGCTTGAAATGTGGCACTTTTCTGTCAGCTATGACATCATAATAGTGATGTGAATGAGAATAATTAAATCTTGCAAGGCTTGCTTATTCTTCTTTAGGGGTGCCCACTTCATGTTGGCTAATGAAGTAGCTGTGCTATACACTTTATATGCCTGCCATATTTAAAAATAATGACGAGTGGGAGTTGTATATTGTACAATAAAATACTGCAGGGAGAATAAACCATAAGGGGCACAGTCAAAGTCTTAATCAGTTTACTTCTAACTTCTTGTGTTATAGGACTGTGTTAAATTGAGCAATATATTCAGTAAAATAATTCGATCTGTAAATCACTAATTCAATCACCACAGCTATTAACTTTGATGAACAATCTGTTATCATCTCAAATACAAAGGAGAAGAAATAATTCCTTACATTTCTTCTTCCTGTTTCCTTCTCTCTTCTTCCAGGGCCTCATTCTCTCTCCTAATTTTCTCCATCTCTTCTTCTCTGTGATATGAAAAATGGCCATTGTATAACATTTATACAGTTATTGATATTTCAAATCTAATCTTTGCTGATTGTTGATGAATGACAATGCTGCCACCTACTTCTTCATTGAAGACATAAACTTTTATGGACGCCAACTTCTTTCCCACTTGTAACAACATTTTAGGGGTACTTGTAAACATTTCATTTCTTAATTTTCTTCAAATTTTAAATGCGTATCAAAACATACTTCTTTATTCTCTCTTTCTTTATCTCAAGCCTCTTCTTGTCCACGACGGCCTTCTCAGCATCAGTGAGGGCATCATATTCATCCTCCGACATGTCCTCCAGCCTCTGCCGCTCCTGCTCCTCTGCCTCACGCGCCTGCTTCTCTACAAGCACACCAAGTGGTGGAGTTTTGTTTGTTTATTTGTTGTTTAACACCACACTCAGCAATATTGTAGCTATATGAGGGGGGTCTGTAACTAATCGAATCTGGACCAAAGAAGGATAGAGAGAGAGAGTGAGAGAGAGAGAGAGAGAGAGAGAGAGAGAGAGAGAGAGAGAGAGAGAGGAGAGAGAGAGAGAGAGAGAGAGAGAGAGAGAGAGAGAGAGTCGTAATTGGCTATTATGCTTGTAAGAGGCGACTAACGTGATCGGGAAGATCTGGGGTATAATTGGTCTTCTGCAAACCATGCTTGCCATAAAAGGCGACTCTGCTCGTCCTAAGATGTGCCTAATGAGATCAGGTGGTCAGATTCACTGACTTGGTTCATGCATGTCATAGTATCCCTATTGCATGAATCGATGTTCATGAATTCAGTCACTGGATTGTCCGGTCCAGACTCAATTATTTACAGACCGCTGTCATTTAGCTGGAATATTGCTGAGTGCAGCGTTAAACAACAAACAAACAAGAGAGAGAGAGAGAGAGAGAGAGAGAGAGAGAGAGAGAGAGAGAGAGAGAGAGAGAGAGAGAGAGAGAGAGAGAGAGAGAGAGAGAGATGGTTCAAGAAGGCCCGTTTACAGTGTGTGTAAGGGCCTGTGGATATTAGATGCAACAATGGATGCTCACCTCTCTCTTCCATGTCTTTCTTCTCCTGTTCCTTGAGGATGTTGTAGTCCAGCTTCAGCGTGACAAAGAAGATGAAGCGGCGGTTGTTGAGAGCCTTCAGAATGGCGTTGGTTGTGGTGAGGTAGTTCTGGGAGAACAGTGTCTCCAGCCCATCAAACACTACACCCCGGTGGCAGTCATCCAGCTGTGGGGACAGAAGACACCTCAGCATCAGAGAGTGAGAAAATGCAGCCTTAATGCTAACATTGGCAATTGTCAAGTGATAATAGTGTATGGAGCTACTATCCATACCATTGTGGTACCATTTTAGCAGCTTCTCATGACAAGTAGAGGTGCAGTAAAATATGGTTATAAGGCTAAAAAGAAAAGGGTCTTGGTTCTCAGGCAGCGGGGGCATCATAATATAGTCTGTCGCACGTTTCGTTTTTATTTCCATTTTAAATATAAAAAAATAAATCCAAATACTTAAAAAAATGTGATCCAATATAGCACGCAGTTACTTCCCTTTATATGTGCACTGCTTTACTCCCATCACGTGTTGTGATCATTGCGACAATAGGAGTTTGTGTGCTTGTTTATGTAGGGAGAACCTTTGCCAGGTTGATGGTATACAACTGTTTATTTGGTTACATACTAGTTAGAACAAGCAAAAAAGAAAAACACTGCCCGCCCGCCAGACCGCACTATATTTTCAAAAGTCACTACCTGAGAACCAATTCTTTGTTTTTTTAAGCCTAACATACTCAAAGGGAACAATAAGTTTTGTATGTTATAACGGCAGTTCGTTACAAGTGTTTGAACTAAAGGGTACAGGAAATGTCTGGGACCAAAAACAACAGTTTGTTATAACCGTCATTTTGTTACAAGTGTGTTTGTTATAAACATAGTTTACTGTACATCAGATCTATTTTAGTCCTCTATCACTACAGATGTCCTCTGTATAGAAGATTATCCAGCTGCTTCAGTGAAAACAACAGCATAATGACAGAGTGAGTGAATTTGGTTTAATGTCACTTTGAACAGTAATCCAGTTAAATCACTGCATGTTGGCTTAATATGGAAGGAAAGTCCAAAGTGATGCAAGTCTCAGATGTTTATCACATTGTTGAAACCCATGAGAACACGTATGGGGCTGACAAGCCTAGAAACACAATCGATCCGAACTGCAGCGCCTTAGACAACTGGGTGCCTGTTCCCCTGCACAATGACAGAACACTTTCCTATTAGTATGTTAAATGTATGACCTTAGTCTAATGATTGATACAAAAGACAAGTCTTGTGCTGTCCTACCTGCATCCTCTCGGCCAGCAGGTCCACCAGCAGCTCCTCGGGCAGGATACAGCTCATCAGCCCCTCTTCTCCAGCCACCGAGGCACTGACACTCAGACGGCGGGCGATGGGTGCGGCCAGGGGTGGGGGACTGCTTGGCACCTACACAATACAACACATCAATCTCAGTACCACAGTTAATTCAGAACACCTTTAGTGTACTGACAACTAAAGGACACTGCGAGATCCCAACACCTCATGTGTCAACATGTGTCAGACTCTCTATCGAATGTGTTTGTTCACTTTGTTACTCTGACACCAGGAAAAAAATGGGCCCCAGTTCCCCAAACCAATCATAGCACTAAGATGATATCTCATTCTTTAACATGGACTTACGACAGTCGATCACTTTGTGGATCTGGCTCTTACAAAGAGTATGTTCTTTTACCCTTATCTTTAATCTGAAACTAATAACCCTATTCCTTATTCTTAAATACAATAAACATATCCAAAAGCATGAAGGGTGACTCTCCAAATTAACCAAGTCACACCAGGTTTGTGAACAGTTGACTTGTCCACAATAAGTTACAAAGCTTGAATCACTCTCTACCTGACTGCCTGTGGCGCCATCTACGGAGGATGTGTTGACTGCAGTCTTGGCTCCAAGGACGCTGCCGCCATGATGCTTCTCCTTGCCTTTCTGTTCCGAGATGGTGCTTGTCTTCCTGTTGGAAATCATAGAGCCTGCTCCACCCACCGCTGCACTGCCTGGAACTGCACATGATAGTCCAAGGTTAAGCTCACACTATCTTCCTTTGGTATGTTTCTTCACAGAAGTTCTGGTGTCAATATTTTCCAAAACAGATTTAAGAAAAAGAAATCTACAGGCCTACAAGACAGGCCTATTGGGTGACACATCCCAACACTGACTTTTAATAACAGACGGTTTGCCTGCCATGGGATAAAGAAACAAATGTTGACCTCTTTTTCTCTAATTTCACTACAGGCTAGTGACCAGTTATCGCCAAGGACCAATTATCGCCAATTCCCCATTATAGCACGCATGCGATCACATCTCATTTTACTTTTGCTCGTTTTCATAAGAATGAGAGAAATGTTTATTGAAAATCCTGAACAAAAACGAACTCTTGTGAGGAAATATCATAATCACCTTCTTCCAATACAACTTGAGAAAAGACACGCAAGAGGCACCACGTGACTACTTCATGGGAAAATATGAATCAAACAACACGATAATGCACTTTCGGTTCTGTCATTGCTTTCTATCTGTCTGTCATTTCTTCCCCAAACTACAATTCCGAAACCTATTTGAGATATATAAAAGTTTCAAAAAATGCATAGCCTGTTTATATCCCAAAATCCATAGTACATATTGTTAAAGATAAACATGTGTAGATCGAAGTTAGCAGACAACAAATTGATAATACCATTTCTTATTAATTTTGATGAATAAAAAATTGAGTGTGATACTCAAGATACTAAAAAATGTAATTTGTATAATTCAAGCGGTGCGCGTGATCATGTGGCACGTGCTGTTAAAGACAATGGTGCAAACTGGTACAGTAAGTCAACGGGAAAGTTCTATTTCCACAGAAATCAACTGAATCTTATTCCACAGACAGAAATAAGCGTATTTGCTCCTAGTTTCACAAAAGTAAAGTTATTGGTACAGTCAACATTGAACAAGAAAAATGTAAGAAATAACCTGAAAAAAAATAGAGATAACTGGTCGGTGACCGGTACCCTGATTTGAAGGCATTTTTATTTTCTAAATGAGACATTTCCAAATGGTGTTAAAATTCCCATCATGTCAATACATTGTATGTTGGAGGACTAGTGTTCCATGCTTGAGTGGCACTTACTGGTTCCCTGTGTGTGGGCAGTGACAGCCTCCACGCTCAGACCTCCAGCCTTTGTCTTCTCGGGGTCGTCTGGCTCCAAGCCCTTGATCTCCTCGGCCCTCCTTCTTGCAGCATCAGCACACAGTTCTCTGGCCTTGAGACCGGATGGAGTGTTGCCGTTGGATATGGCCTCCAGAACTACCCCATCTACAGACAGTATGGCTGCCTTGTAGCGTTTGGCCAGCATCACCACTGTGCTGGATTTGCCTGAAAAAGAAACACCAGCTGATGAGATTTCCACGTGAGACTGCAGGGTTAAAGGTGCGAAAGAAGGCTCGTCATCACTCTGTTGCGGATGTCAGGTGAGGTGGTGAAATGGGGTTTAACGTCGCGTCCAAGATTATTGCACTTATATAGCGACATGCATGTATGTGTGTGTGTTTGTGTGGCTGCTTGTACTAGTCCGGACTGATGCTGATTTATAGTGCTAGCTCACTGAGATACCATGCCGCAGTTTAACATGAATACCCCACTCAGACACAGTATACTGACTCCGAGCCGACCAGTCCTTGTTTTAGCCCCTTAATACCGAGCGCCAGACAGGGTAACAACAAGTACCATCTTTTAACGTCTTTTGGTATGATGTGGTCGGGGATCGAACCCCGGACCTTCCGCTCTCCGGGCAGACACTCTACCACTAGACCACGGAGGCGGTCCAGTTCCAAAGGAAAAAATATTAGCATTAGACATGAAAAAAAACAAAGCACTGATAAATATAGAGTCATTTCCTTTGCATATACACTTTGTATGAAGACATCCGACATGCCCATCTGAAAAGTGTGATTTCAGGACTAACCATCCTCTCTATCATTAGGGCTAGCATTTCGGCAATTTGATTTGCTACGCTACTCAGTCTAATGGACCAATCAGAATGTGAGTTACAAACCAGCCTCAATGTTAGGGTTGGCGATATCAACAACATGGCAACCAGTGCCATTGATTATGATAGGGTTTGCGAGAAATTCAACATTGAAAAACTGACAGACAAGCAAAAGAATTCTTTTTGATGGAAAGAACGTCTTCTTTAAAATTGGTGGTGTTTTTGGTTTCTAGACAATATGAGTTACCTCCCTTACCCATATCTCCATCTCCTTTTTCCATATCTCGAATTTTGATTGGTCGGTAAAATGTCAATGAAAATCAAAGGTGGGTAATTTGTGATCGCGAGAACCATGGGAATGGATCAAGAGCTAGTGTAGGTTTACTGAAATGAGAGTCCTTGAGAAATAGAGAATAAGGACTACTGAGATCTAACGTAGTGTACAAATGTAGCTATATCAAACTATGTACATATATCCTCAGTGTTACCTGACATCGGTGGTCCATGTACAATGAGGCTGATGCCTCGTCGGTTCCGAGCAGCCTTGCCTTCAGGAGTAAGGTCAATGCCAAGGTGTCGGGCAATGGCAGCTGACACTGGTGTGATCTCCAGCTCCCCAACCCCAACAGTGTTCTCCTTGTCTCTTTCTGCAAGACACAAGATGTAGTCCCCAATATTGATGAGAATATGGTTGACTATTTACTTCCTTCTACTAAGGCTGCAACGGGTAACTTCGGTATTTGGGTCGGGTGGGTACTGATTACGACCTGGGTACCCACAGTACTACCCGGACCCATGGTTAGTTACATGATACATTGTTTAATGACAAAAACTCACTATAGCTCAGTGGTTACACCACAAGCCGCTAGTGTTGGCATTTCTTTGACGATGCACATGTTCCTTTTGACTTGTATATGTTTGAGTAAAGATAAAGCTTCAGTCAACTTCAGTGTACCCATGATCTGATGGTTAGATACATAGATATTTATCTAAATAGTTTTAGGGCTGCAAATCACAATCGGACATTTTGTTCCAAACACTGGCACCCGGGTAGGGTCGGGTAATAAGGGGTCGAGCACCCAGGTAGTAAATTTGGACTCGTTCCAGTCCTACCTTCTCCTATCCTTGATACATGAGGCACTGGCAAGAGAAGTAGCAAGGTGATTCCTTACCTTCCGAAGATTCATCTTTTTTAATCTTTTCTTCTTCATCTGAGTGAGTCTTTGGTGGTGGTTCCCGTGGCGTGAGCTCCCGAGATGGGACTGTCATGATAATGGCTGGTGCATGCTCTGTGTTGTCATGTTCCTTGCCCTCCTCATCACCATGCTCTGTTGTGACAAGAGCCAGATAAAAAACAGTTCTCATCATACAACATCACACTGTTTTCATCATTCATGCACGCCAATATGATTTCAACACATAAGTTGTTTGTTATGAATAATCATACTACTCTTGATCACATATAAACCCGATAACTATCGATTGCCTTCACTAACACTGGTCTGTTATGCTGAACAAAAATTTATGTTTAAACAAATATATTGCAAACTCCAATTCATGTTTCCTTGAGGGCTACAGCTCAAACAAGTGACAAGGCCATGTTTGTTGTTAAATGAGGCATTCCAGCTATATGACGGCAGTAGGTAAATAATCTGGACCAGACATGCCAGTGATGACGTCATGAGCATCGATCTACCCAATTGGGATATGACGACATGCTTCAACCAAGTCAGCGAGCCTGACCACCCGATCCCGTTAGTCACCTCTAACAACAATCCTTGGTTCCTGAAGATCAGTTCTAACCTGGATATTCACAGGTTCTCAGCCGTGTAGACCAGTGGTTGATAGTATGAGGTGATACATATCAACTATCTACAGTCACACATAATCAGCTCGGTCACACACGTTAACCACCCAATCCTCCTTGTAGTTGACACTTATGACAAAAATGGGGTACTGTGATCCATCCAGGAATCGACCCTTAAAGATCCGAGGTAGAATAGGTCTTCAGCAACCCATGCTTGCCGTAAAAGGCGACTATGCTTGTCGTAAGAAGACACTAACGGGATCGGGTGGTCAGGCTCGCTGACTTGGTTGATGCATGTCATTGTATCCCAATTGCATGGATCAATGCTCATGATGCCCTCGATTATTTACAGACCACCGTCATATAGCTGGAATATTGCTGAGTGCGGCGTTAAACAACAAAAACAACAACAACAACAAAACCATCCAGGAATCACTGAAGGAAAGAGAAACAAGTATTGACCTCCTTTCTCTCTCTCTTCTTGTTCTCTCTGAGCTGCTTCAGCTGCCTCCTCTGCTTCTCTCTTGATTCTCTCTTCTTCCTCCAACTTCTTCATTTGCTCTACAAAATATTAGTTCACGTTAATCATCAGTAGATTCATCACAGCTGATGAACTTCTTTGATACATTTAAAAATACATATATTGTATCATCACTGTGTTATCTTTGATTGGAAATCTTCATCACTTGTCAGAATATAACTTACAAAATTCCAAAGCATGTCCCAAATAGGTGTGTGACGGGGTCCTTATCATAACCCAAATGTCTAAAGTTGGAGGAAACCTCAAGGACCCAAGGACCCCCTTAATTTCCAACACAATATATACTTCAACTTATGAGTTGTAACAAGACCTAGAGGTGCTGGGAACATAAACCAATGTCGGGGTAAAATCACAAACTAAATCATCTATGTTACGATATACTTTAGGAATTTTTTAGCCTCATTATTATTATTTAAGGCAAACAAATGATTGAGAGACTAAGCAACAATCCTACTGTTAGAGCACAATGACAGACAACAAGCCAGGTCACACATAGTACATCTCCCCGAGGTAAGAGTGTCCACTAGCCTCTTTATCAAAGTCTTGTTTCCAACCTTGCCACACCAAGCCCACTTTCCTGTGCTAAATATGATTGGACTATCGCACATATCAATAGTCCAATCAGAGAACGTTTCACAAAATCAAGATCCACCACTGTACATCTTCGTATGAAACTGATTTACCGCTGCCTGTCTTTGTCGACACAAATATGTCTTTTTCATTTTTTACCCCCCCAACGATTGCCTATGTTTTGGTGTCTGGGATGAAATCGCGAATGTTTTCATTATCTGATGGTCTAGGTCTTCGCCTATGGTAGTTGCCACCTTTGTGAAGCTATACGGGATAAGAACAGAGATCTGATTGGATATCACGTTTTCATTACAAGGGGAACAAGTCGTGATCTACACGAGGTGGCGCCAGTTCGAACCAAGAAAAGTAGCCTTGATGTGGCAAGGGTAGAAACTACACTTTGACAGGCTAGTGGACACGCTTGCCTCAGGAAGATGCACATAGTAAGAACCCAATCGTCATTAGTTTACCATCACAACAAGTATAGTGTGGGGGAACCGATAAGCCTATAAGGAAAACCCACAGGGGAGATGAGAAGTGTTCTATCTTACCATCGTAGTGGTCAAGCAGCTCAGACGGCAGTTTGTCCCCGGGGTTGCGAGGAGGGAGCAGGATGGTGTGGTACTCGTCGTACCCCTTCATCAGCCGCAGCACCTTCTCTTCCTCCAGGTAGCCCTCGTCACACTCCAGGTTGTAGAACTCTATAGGGAAGCTGCATGGGTTCTTCACCACAATCTCCTGCTCATCTCCATTGCTGTGCGGGAGGATGGGACCGAACTCAACCAGGTTGCGATCAAACTCCAGACGAGGCTCCAGACCCTGACCTCGACACAGCAACAAGATCCTTTGACTGCTCTGGGAAATCCTGATTGGTATACGATTCTCGTAGAATTTCTGAAATAAAGTGAATAATGGGAATGTTTTATCACATTCACATAGTTCTACCAATGATATTAAGCACATCATCTATATTGTTTGTTTGTTGTATATAACAATCTGTATACAATCAAGTCTGGACCAGACAATCAAGTGATCGACATTGAGGAACAATCCATGCAGTCGGGGTATGAGTGAGTGAGTGAGTTTAGTTTTAGGCCACTTTTAGCAATATTCCAGCAATATCACAGCGGGGGACACCAGAAATGGGCTTCACACATTGTACAAATGTCGGGAATCAAACCCGGGTCCTCGGCATGACGAGCGAATGCTTTAACCACAAGGCTACCCGACCGCCCCATTCGGGGTATGAGGACACATTATCAACAAAATCACTGAGCCTGACCAACCAACCTATTCGGTTGCCTGTTACGACCAGCATAGGTCTCACCCAAGAATCCCCACAGAGTTCATCGATATGTTACACAAAGTAGAACAAAGTAGAACAAAGTAGAACAAAGTAGCCCAGTGTGACATAAAGAAAAGAGAAGAATTGTGTACACTGACCTCCTCGGTAGGCATGAACTTGACCTGGACATTGGTTCTCTGGCCAGGCATCAGCATCCCCGTGGGTGGCATGATCTCATAGTGCTGCGGCTTCTTCTTCTCCTGCCGTAGCTTACGTCTCAGATGCATGGGGATGTGGCGGTCAGCCTGCAAACAATGTTCAACATTTCACAAAGATGTCAGACAGACCTCCAGCTCCACAGCTTCTCACAGCGTAATAGGGATAGATTCAGACTTTTCCATGTTTTGTTTCACAGAATGTATACACTATTAGAATATTTCATCAGTATTAACTTGTGTCAGAAGATAACAGAATTAAAAATCTGAAATAAAAAATTACACAGGCCCTGCCGAACTGGAGTCCAATTAGTTTTAATTCAAAACTGAAGTCATCTGCTAATTTTCTAATTTTTAAACTTATCCTATCTCACACTAAGCATTTTTCTTCAACGTAGAAAGATGATATGCATAGTGTGAGATAGGATAAGTATCTAAATATACAAAGTATACAAAACTTTCCATTTACAGATACGAGTATGCCAACCCGAAATTGAGCCAATAAGGAATAATTGAGATTTTGGCATCTAAAATTTGTAATCTAAAAAAGAATTAGTGATTGATATTTTATCATCACTGACTGAATATCATTCATCACAATCAAAAGTCTTTGCATTGTATATAATCACACAAGCTACTCAAAATCTGTAAGCTTTCTCACCACAAGATACAACAAGTGATATTCAACTGCTTGTATGTGTGACAATGCCAGTTATAAATATCCAGTTTAAATTACCGGCGATGCTTTTAGGACAAGATTTGTAATATATTTAACTTTAATAACTGTATTATCTGAATTTGGTTTACTAAAACAAATGTAATCTCATTATAATGATACCGCCTAGGGCTGGTACAGGTACCTCGGGTACTCGCGTAGGGTGGGTACTGAGAAGGAAACGGGTACCCACAGGACTACGTGGTTTGTTATGTGATATAATGTTTAATGACAAAAATTATCTAAAACCCAATGGTGACTCTAAAAGTCACAAATCTTTCAAATCGCTTCTGACGATGCCCCCATTCCTTCTGATTTTTATATGTTTGAATAAATATAAAACTTCATGCAGTCAACTTCAGTGTATGCATGACCAGATTGTTTTACATGTGTATCTAAATACATTTTGACAGGGCTATGGTCAATATTTCCCAATCGGACAGCTTGTACCTATCTCTATCTACATCTACAGCGGGTACCCTGGGAGGGTCAGGTAATATGGGAATGGGTACCCAGGAAGTAAATTTGGACTCGTCCCAGCCCTAATACCGCCAATAAAATAATTAATGTCAGTTCTGTATCTCCAAGCTTAATAAATCTATCTGCATTGTGACTGACTTTATTCAGGGTACAAGATTCTTTGATCCACAAATTCATAGACAAAAGAGACACCGCACTAAGAGTCTAAGCTCCTAAAACTGACCTGTTTCCTGTCCTTGTCAGACAGCAGTGAGTTCCATTCACAGGGCACCTGCTGTTGGTTGTGCAGCTGCACTGTGATCACCTTGCACTCCCCGCACCGAACATCCCCAAAGTCCAGGGTATCATCCGATATCTCCATGTCAGGCATCGTCACGTTAGCCCGCAGGCAGATGGCAACTTGGGGTCCAGTAACAATCTAAACAAAGACAGTGGACTTTATACAGGGCCTTGGGTAAGTGAGTATGGTTTTATGCCACTTTTAGCAATATTCCAACAATATCACGGCGGTGACACCAGAAATGGGCTTCACACGTTGTACCCATGTGGGAAATCGAACCCGGGGCTTTGGCGTGATGAGTGAACACTTTAACCACTAGGCTACCAGACTGCCCACAGGGGCTTAAGAAGCAGCAATCATTGGATTATCTGTAGCTGCCATTTATATAACCTGTAATGTCAAATCAATTGAACCATGTGGACCATTCATGACCAACTCGTGTTATTTCGGGACAAGCCGAATAGCGACTCGTGCCCCTCTCATTGCTATTTTTGCAACCGGGTTCCGTCTTTGTGCAAACGGGCATACCTAAAACAATTGTCAACTCGTTGCGTAATGGTTCACATATATTTCCCCATATATTATATATATTTCAGATGCAATTTAAAGTATGATTGAACACATTTAACTGTGTCTTGGGTATATTTTTAGATGCAAGACATATGTAAAATCAAAAAATATTTCTAAGGGATTCTTTGACGAAGAACTTGAAATCATACACGCATTCTGATTGGTTTGTCATATTTTCGCACATAACACTCATTGATAGGGGGACGAGTCTTCTTGCAGGTTACGGAAAGGGGCGAGTGGTGACGAATGGCATGTGGACGTGAATCAAATCATCGTCAATACGCCAACACTACGTTCCTCCCTCACCCTTGAATACATAGACAGTTTGGAGTGTGTTCAGTATTTTCAACCAACATATTAAGCCATGGCCTGGTTCCACCAAGTGCTATGACCACTGGCCAATGAGTGCTCTGATTACATTGAACACATGGCAATATTTCTCATGCAACACGGTATTGCCTTGCAGTCACCTAGTCTTCAATATCAGGCAATGATGAGGTTCATTTGGGCTCATTTGACTTCTGGTAGTTATAAACAGCCATTAACAGCTGACTACAGACACATGTCATTACAAAACTGCAAATTGGGAGTACCGTATTCAACATAATAAGCACCCAGGGCGTTCTCAAAATTAGAAACATTAGAATATTATTTTGGTGAAAAGCAACAGAATTGAAAGATCGTAAATTTCGTGGTTTATGCTGACAACCTGAAATGTTTATATACGACAGATATATTTTTCCAGAATTTAATTTCCCATAATTAAGGATGCATATAAATCTTGTGTACATTGAACAATCAGAAGGGGTGCTAATTGAGATTTCATTAGCCAATATATTAGCAAATATGGCCGTGTGCGCCTATTAGAGCGGGGTGCTTATTACATTGAATACGTATGTATGTAGGGGTGATGGAGGAACAGAGTGTGTACATTATTTGTTAAGAGTAACAATGATCCCAAATATACCATAGGTTATTCTACAAGAAAGTCTAAAAAAAACTAAACACTGTTCCTTCTCACAATAAAACACGAAAAAAAGAAAGCCACAAAGTATTCCTCCTATACTTACATTGATAGGAACGATCGTCTCCACTTGCCCAAGCTGCAGATTGGCTCCTCTAGGGTCAAAGGACACAACAAAGTCGACAGTCTCGTGGTCTGGGGCACCTGGCAAGTTGCGGACACGGTCCAGCTCGATGTGGAAGCCGTGGTGGTGGATGTTGTCTCGCTCCACCTGGAAGGATGCAGGGAACCAGCCAGTGTTGGTCGCATGGACAACATGGGTCCGCACCGTCCCCAGCACAACATGGCCGAAGTCCAGGATATACTCGGGCAGTCGAGGCCTGGACAGCAAAATACAGGTTAAAATAGACAGAATACACCAAACTTTGTTATGTCTTTGTCAAACATGCAAGGAATGCCAATTTGCAAGGGTTATCGATAAACATACGAAAAAATCAAAATGGAGGTCAAGGTCAAAGGGTACTGACAATCTCATTACTAAGAGACTGAATCCTAATCATTGTTAAACCTTGTAAGTCTGGACCCAACACGGGATGGTTGGTTGGTTGGTTGGTTTGTTGTTTTACACCGCACTATTCCAGCTATATGATGGCGGTCTGTACATAATCAAGTCTGGACCAGACAATCCAGTGATTAATATCATGAGCATCGATCCACGCAATTGGGATTGATGACATGCATCAACCAAGTCAGCGAGCCTGACCACCCGATCGTGTTAGTTGCCTTTTAGGACAAGCATAGTCACATTTTACGGCAAGATTGGGTTGCTGAAGACCTATCCTACCCCGGAATCTTCACGGGTCCCACATGGGATGGTTACTATTTGGAACCTCTATATGATTCAAGGTTATTCGGCAGTAAGTCAGGGCTTACAGCATTCTTTCACCCAGACAATCCAAAATTCCTCCTAGCTTGTTGGTTATCCTCAAAATGTTACTACTGAGTCAGCTTGGAACTAAGCAACGCAATGAATCCATGTTGACCTACTTCATCTTCATCTTCTTCCCTCTGCTTCTCTTGTTGTCACCGGTAGCATGAGTGTCTCGACTCTCATTGCTGGTGGGTGGTGTCAGCTCGTACAGGTCAGTTCGGGCTGACCCCTGCTGCAGCTCCAGGGCAAAGTCCCGTACAGCTATACGTTCAGCCTCCATCTGGAGCTCAAGGTCAGAGGGCACTGATTCATGCTGGAAGCATAAATGTCATTGCATATTAGTGGCAATCGTTAAAACTTAATTTGATAACAAACATGTTATTAATTCTTTGATTTTTAATTTTCTTTCATCGATGAAAAATATATTCCAAAAAATGATGCAAAAACAGTAAAAATTGTTTTTTTCTGAAGATTTTACAGAAATTCACTAATGTATGACATAACTCGGAATAATGGTAAACATTGTTAAAACGATAATCTCTAAAGAAATGATTAGATCTAGAACCAGTTTCATACCAAATCGGACAATTATTAACAACTGACTATATATCAACTTGAGGAAAACAATTTCCCCTTCAAAAGGTCTGGCTTACCTGAACAACAAGTTCAGTCATCCTGTGTGAGCGCATGTCGGCGAGAGCGCTGGTGGGTCGCTCTGATGCATGATGGTCCAGTTTCCTGATCCCTTTCGTCAGCCCCTCCTTGGCCTCCTTCAGCATCAGCTCGTAGTGGAGGTCCGGGTCCTTCAGCCTCGGCAGGTCCAGAGATATCCGGGGGAACACACCTTCACCATACAAGTTGATGATGTCAGGCTCGAAGTGGGCTACTTGGATCATGAAGTTCTTGTGGAACCTCTCTGGTACTCCGGGCAAGAACTTGACAGTCACTTTCTGCTCACTCAGAGGTTCGATGTAGCCCTGCAAGAGAGACGAAGTTATTGTGAGAGCAGCTCCATAGATGATGGAGAGGCAGATGGCTCATTACAGCTAGAAGTCTGAGACCTTATAAATGACAACTGTCGAAAGAGCATTTGTTAAGGTTTTCGAGGTTTCTTCCTTCCATGTTAGCAACAAAATGAACATACCATATTCGACGTAATAAGCGCCAAGGGCGCTCTCAAAATTAGAAATTTGGGGCTCTAATAAGAATATTATTTTGGTGGGAAAAAAAATGAGTTGAAAGAATTTTTTTGTGGATTATGCAGACAGTCTGAAATGTTTATATACGACAGACATATTTTTCCAGAATTTAATTGCCCATAATTAAGGGTGCATATAAAACACAAGTGCGTATTATAAGCAAATAAATAAGTATTTTGTGCATTGATCAATCAGAAGGTGTGCTAATAGGGATTGTTCACTAGCCAATATATCAGCAGATATCGCCATGGACGTTGATTGGAATGGGGTGCTTTTTAAGTCTAACCCTGAGCCCCTAGGGTCCCTTTCCACAGAGTGATCTTAGCACTAAGGTGATGGTAACACCCATACTTCAACATAGGCTTACGCTAAGATCATTTTGTGGAAAGGGACCCTGGGCCCACTTGCACAAAGCGGTATTAGTGCTAAGACTATCGTAAATCTATGTTAAAGTTTGGGAGTATGGATCATCTTAGCGCTAAGATTGCTTTGTGCAAGTGGGCCGTGTGCAATAAGTTCTGCATACTTACTGAATGTGGGACCATGATCGGTATTCCTGGGTAGGGTCTCTTTGCCAGTGTGGGATCCATGCCGATAGAGCTGAACTCAAATCCTACTTTGCCTGTGTTTATAAGAGTTATTTCGGCAGATGCCACCTGGTCATACATCTGTTTGCCATAGTCAATGTCTCGGCAATTGAACGTGTACTCAACCAAGGATGCTTCTCCCTTCAATGTCAGCTCATATGTTGGGCCACCTTCAATCTCACAGATGGCCTTCACCTGACCCCAGATATCAGCATGGCCATAAAAGGTCAAGGTTATCTGTTCTGTGTCTCCAGGTTGAAGAGTTCCGTACAAGGGCAAAATATCAAATACCTGCAAAAGTCATCATCATTATCAGAAAAAGAACATTAATAGTTTTCTTTTTAGATGAACATCATACAGCTGATATCCACTGTGATGAATTATCAACAAAGTGCTGATTTAAAGGAGAGCATCCCTGTCCTCACCTCCTCCACTCCGATGGGCGTGGCAGCCTCCTGGTCCCGCTCCAGTAGAGCAGTGAGGACCCGATTAGACTTGAGGGCATCTTCCTCCTCTGGGCGAAGTGAGAGGCGGCTGTGGAGGTCAAGACGTTCGATGTCATCCTTCTTGACCCCTCCCTCTGGGGCAGCCTCCTGCTCCAGCTGACCCTGAAAATACAACGTCATTACTCATTATTTCATTATTTGTTGTTTGTTGTTTAACACTGCAGTCAGCAATATTCCAGCTATATGGCTGCAGTCTGTAAATAATCAAGCCTAGACCAAACAATCCAGTGATTGACATCATGAGCATCGACCTACGCCATGGGGGTAAAGAAGACATGTATCAACCAAGTCAGCGAGAAAGTTCGTGTACAGCCATTAACCTTCAGTCACATTGTGTACAAAGCCATTCAGCCGCTTAAATCACATCATCATCATATATACAAACAACAGGTTGGCCAGCATCAGCAGCTTAATTGGAATAGATATCTATCTGCTATCACAGAATCATATCACATTCCTGTACATTAACTAGGGCTTGTATATGTTTGAAAAAAGATAAAACTTCATGCAGTCAACTTCAGTGTAGGCATGACCAGTTTGTTTTACACATGTATCTAAATACATTTTCTTCAAAATACTGAATCCGCTAGAGGGGGGTGCGCATTATACTTGGGTGCACACTATACTCAATAAAATACGGTCCTCAGTATTCACCTGATAAAGGGACAAGTAGTACCTCTGAAATGCTGTTATAAAGACTAAAGAAGATGTTATCCATGAACATGTATTCACGTTCTTCCAACTTCTAAATGCCTATAAAAGACACCAAATGCCTGTACTTCTTTAAACATGCCACTAACGCTACTGGGCAACATTATCTGTAGTGTATATGTTCTAGGGCTGTGTAACTTGACCAGACGTCCAGACTAAGACAGGTACAGGAGGGACAACACAACGCATGCAGTCAGCCAGACATTCAGTACCTGACCAACCAGTAATACAATAACATAGCGTCACCTCAGGTGCTAGTGCTACTCCCAGAGCTCCCGATAACCTTGTGAGCAATTCAGTTTTTACTCGAAGGTTTCTATTTTAATTGAGTTGTAACATTTTTCATTGGGTAACCAATATTTTTTCACTCAACTATTCATCACTCTATTGGGTTTTTCCCAAACTGAGTAGGCATTTTGAGATTTGAAACAAAATGATTTAATGTTTTCGATGTTTATAATGGTTCTAAATATAGGCTTGTATCGGAAAGTAAATTAGCTTGTAATTGTGTTCGGAAATTAGCTCCGTTGAACGCATGCTGAAAAAGATTCATTGGGTATTTACGCATGCTGTTTTCAAACAATTGAGTTTTTCATTTAAGACATGCGTTTCGGTACGCAAGTTAGTTGAAAGTAATTGGGTATAGAATATTTTGGGGGGTATTTTATGCACATACGCAGCTTATCTGTAGCTCTGTACTCCCCTGGCACACAACAACATACAGCCCCTATACAGTGAGAACACCACCAACCTTCTCCAGCTCCTCCTCCGACATGGGAGAGGCGGGTCGGTCCTCCTCGTCCTCCCGGTTGTCCCGGGGCTCACCTCCCTGTTTGTCCTTGATCAGCTCCTGGTCAGTCTAACAACACAAGTTACAGGTGCAATACTGACACAAGGATGGGAGTTGCAGTGGTGAACAAAAGCTCTTCACTAATGGCATTCTACACATGCTTATACTTCAAACAAACAAGTTGTTGCCATCACCAGTATTCAAAGTTTTAGGGTGTTCTGGGAACCTTGAGCTCCATAAATTATAGGGTGTCCTGGGAACCTTGAGCTCCATAAATTATAGGGTGTCCTGGGAACCTTGAGCTCCATAAATTATAGGGTGTCCTGGGAACCTTGAGCTCCATAAATTATAGGGTGTCCTGGGAACCTTGAGCTCCATAAATTATAGGGTGTCCTGGGAACCTTGAGCTCCATAAATTATAGGGTGTTCTGGGAACCTTGAGCTCCATAAATTATAGGGTGTCCTGGGAACCTTGAGCTACATAAATTATAGGGTGTCCTGAGCTCCTTAAAGTATTCAAATCAAGGGAGCCCCTAATTTCTTAAATGTGTTCTGACAAAGACCCGTTGAATTTCAGTCATAATTTTCAACACTTCATCACTAATTAGGCCATGTATTTTTTATTAATTGGTTCACAAAGTTTTGGCCTAAAATTTAATGTACATTGTGGGTGATTTTTATTTAAATCAACTTTCAGATTATTATGACTACTAATGAATGGAAAAAAGGACAAGTTTTAACATGGCAAGATACTGAAACATAATTGATTCGAATTTTTATTAGAATAAAGATTTTTTATATGTATATTCACCATTTCTTATGAACAGTGGTGATAAAGTCTTGCGAGATTTGTACATTTCACCTAATTGCAAAACTGTTTTGTCAAAAGTCAGAGTTCAGAATTCATTTTTGGGGGTAGGTTTCGTAAACCAACCAAAAAAATACTAGGGCTTAGGAGGGTTTTAGGGGGTAATAAAACAACTACTGGTATGTCTACGATCAATCCTACAAACAATGGATCATGCACATGAATATACAAGGATGAAAAATGTCTCACCTCTTGTTGTCCTTCCTCGTCTGACCTTGCCCCTCCTTCATCAATGACCACCTGTACTCTCTCCTCTCCCTCCACCTCTTCCTCTCCATCAGCAACATCCATCATGTTCTCCTCCATGATGATGTCATTCGTGGGTTTGGGTGGACGGTTGATGACCGCACATGGCTCATTGCCAATAAGGAATGACCAACGGTACTTCACCTCCATTGGACTGTTGTTGGTGATGTTCACGTACCGGGTCACCTCTGTGTCGTTGAGGATGCAGCCGAAGTCAACCACTGTCTTCTCAAACTCCAAATTGGGGAAGTACACCTCTCCACGCAGGGCAATGTAATCCTGTGATGTAATGTTCAAAATGATCATCTGTATTATATCTGCCTATACTCATATATACAAAGACAATCCTCCACTGTTGGAATGAGATCCTCTCAATAAGAGAGAGTGAGTGAGCTGGTTTTAACGCCGCTTTTAACAGTATTACAGTTATATCGCGTCTTGTCAGCTTAATTTGTGAGGAAAGCCCGAAGTGATGCAGGTCTCAGACGTTTACCACTTCGGTGAAACCCACAAGCACGGGTATGGTGCCGAGAAACCTAGAAACATAATCGGGGCGAACCAGGATTTGAACCCACAATCAGAGGTTTCTTGGCTGACCAAGGGACGCAACTCCCTCTCAATATGAAGCAGCCATCAGATGGAATGATGGCCTCACGACATTAAATCTTCACAAAATCTGACCAACTTCACTTCTTTCCTACAACTCATTTCGTAACGTCGAGGACCCTGTATTCATTCCCGACATGGATACAATGTGTGAAGCCCATTTCTGGTGTCCCCCACCGTGATATTGCTGGAATACTGCTAAAAGTGGCGCTAACCATACTCACTCCTAACAGATGACTCTGTCCTTCACAATATTATCTTGTAACAATATGGCCAATATGGATATTAAATCTTAACTCACTTACTCACTCCAACATTATCAAGATCAAACATGCACAGAGTACACAGTAGTGTGTATGTTGCCTACACAAATAAATTTATTATTATGGTAATTTTTTAAATTATTTTCTCAATATTATCAAAGAAAACAATATTATGGTTTGAAAATGAAATTCTACAACCATTGCCTGGGTACTCACAACGTGTGGGTGTTCCTTGTAGGTGATGTGGAGAACCTCATCGATAGTGCGAATGTGAAGGTCATCCTTGTAGGCCGGATCAAAACGAATCTTTAATTTGTAAGATTCGCCAACTCCAAGGTGTACCTCCTGAAAATGATGTAGAGGATGTTTTCTAAGAGTGTTCACGTCATACTATGTTTATGACACGAGTGTCTAAATTTCGGTATTTCCTGAGTGAGAGCAAGGTAAGTACCGGAATTTAGACATGAGTGTCGTAAGCATAGTATAACATGAATATAATGTTCTATTTATTACCGAAGAAGATGTCTACATACAGAGACTAATTAGTGTTTACCTATAAGGACAGCAAGTCGCAAAAGCAGCGGAACCACAATTTGTCAAAGGACATCGCAATCTTCACCTATGACGTCGTTTCTCGTGTGACGTCATTCCAACCTCATGTCACAATAAGATTCAAATGACGTCAACAATGCCGTCCAGAAGACAGAAACAATACACTGTTGTTTTGTGACTTGATATGACCCAAGGGAACATATGATTTTTATCAACCCCAATACGTTTGCCCTTGTAGGTAATAAATAAGCATATCACACAGACATGTATTCAATGTTTCAGGGGAAACAAATTTACGGTTTATTGTTTATAAATATGGAGGAATGAAGTGTATCGACTGGTGCCCTTGGGTCATTGACTTATTCTTCCTTGGATTCCTAAGTCCAGCAGTTAAGTCTGACCCTGAGATTTATGCTGAAATTACGACAAATTAAAGAAAGAAAGGATTTCGGTTTCTTGAACTGAGCAGCGTTGTTTACATCTGATTGTGTCCGAGATCACTGAAGACTGACACTGAGTTAATGTGTAAAACATCTAACATTGACATGACTACTGACCATCTCGGAGACCTCCACGCCATCTTCCTTGACCAGTCTGAAGGGATACTCCAGCTTGAGCTCTGTGGTCAGTGGCAGACTGGACACATTATTCATGGCCAGCTGCTTGGTCTCCATGTGCATGTCCTCACCAGACTGCTGCAATGGCGGATGAAGCCCAGTGAATCACACCAGCAAAATCAACTTTCTGGTTACAATAGATGAAGATTGCATTCAGAGTAGTTTGTTATTTAATGCCGCACTCAGACGTATTCCAGCTATATGACATAGTCTGTAAATAATCCAGTCTCGACCAGACAAGCAAGTGATTGGCATCATGAGCTTCCCAGTTGGGATACAATGACATGCATCAACAAGGTCAGAGAGCCTGACCTCCCGATCCCATAAGTCACCTCTTATGATAGGCTTTGGTTGTTTGTTGTTTAACACCGCAATCAGCAATATTCCAGCTATATGACGGCGGTCTGTAAGTAATTGAGTCTGGACCAGTAAATCCAGTGATTGACAACATGAGCATCGATCCTCTCAATTTAGATCGATGACATGCATCAGCCAAGTCAGATGAATGGGCCACCTGTGCCCCCCATTTGGGGAAAGGCTAAGTATACCGTAGGGTAGAAGTATTTTGAATAGTATCTTGAATGTGATATTAGCACAACAGTTTATCCTCTTATGTGTTAACAATGCCATACAGGGATAATAGAGCAATGATAACTTCTGTGTAATGAACTGTGCAATGGTGAAAGTTCCTTCCTGGACAATGGCACATGGTCAGACTGACAGCGTAGTTTTGTTCGTTTGTTTGTTGTTTAATGCTGCACTCAGCAATATTCCAGCTATTTGACGGCGGTCTGTAAATCATCAAGTCTAGACCAGACAGTCCAGTGATTGATATAATGAGCATCGATCCATGCAGTTGGGATACGATTACATGCATCAACAAGTCAGCGAGCCAGAACACCTGATCCCGTTAGTCGCCTCTTACGACAAGCATAGTTGCCTTTTACGGCAAGCATGGGTTGCTGAAGACCTATTCTACCCCGGATGTTTGCGGGTTGACTGGGTAGTAGCAGTATGTAGAGTCACCTACCTTGTCCACCCTGAAGAACACACTCTTGGTGGAGAAGTCTAGAAGTGGACTGATGAAATCGGTAGACACGTCAACTCTCATCACCAGCTCTTTGCCTCCCTGTCGCCCGATGATGGCGTGACACAACAGACGCTCACTCACAAACTGGGGTCTGCAGAGATTGAAAACATTATAAAAATTACGGTCATATTCTGCAAGAATTTCATGAGAAACGATAAACAACATTGCTAAAAAAATCTAACTTTTATCCCAAACTATCCTGAATCTGAATCTTTCTTGTATTACTCTAAGGTATTATCTATTGATAATGAGTTCTATCTTCATGACACCTTGTAACAGCACAAATCTATAGACTTCCCTATCAATGACATCCATCTTTTTAATAATATCCAAAACTGCTGCACGGTCAATTTTGTATGTGCTACTTCCACTGACCTTTTCTTCAGACCAAAACAAGAATAAGAAATAAGGAGATATGTCAAACTTAAAGACTATCTAAGCCAACTAACTTGTCGACAAATCCCTCCAAATGCATCTCGAACGTCTCCCCAGCAGGTAGATCCATCCTGTTAGGGCTGAGTTTGAAGATGGGCATTGCGGGCACTGTTGGAGCGGGCTTGTTCTGCCAAGTCAAACATAAGAGAATAAGGTGAGGTGAGGTGAGGTGAGGTGAGGTGAGGTGAGGTGAGGTGAGGTGAGGTGAAATGGGGTTTAATGTCGCGTCCAAGATTATTGTACTTATATAGTAATGTGCATGCATGCACATGTGTGTGTGGCTGCTTGTACTAGTCGACTGATGCCGAATAATAGTGCAAGCTCAGTGAGATACCATGCCACAGTTGAATGCATGAATACCGGTACCCCACTCAGACACAGAATACTGACTCCAAGCCGACCAGTCCTTGTTTTAGTCCCTTAATGCCGAGTGCCAGACAGGGTAACAACAAACACCATCTTTTAACGCCTTTTGATATGATGGATTGAACCCAGGACTTCCGCTCTTCGGGCGGACGCTCTACCACAAGACCACAGAGGCGGTTCTCAAGAGAATATACAATAACAAACATGATCTTTGGCCAGCAAATATTTCCTGGGTAAAGTCAATAGTACATTTCAGTCTCACAATGTACAGTTTAGGTTCCACAGTATATTGAGTTTTAATGGGAACTCAATATGCGACATGAAAACTGGAGCTCAAATTGCAAACATGTCAAGAATTGAACAAATACTCTAACCACTGAGCAGCCATTTCTACAACACAGTCTGTGCAAAATACATTTGAATTGCCTTACCATAACTTGTCATCATTTTCAGTACATTTTAGTGATAACATATGAACAATTTTTAGCTGTGATCGCTGGAGAGATTATTACAACACTCAGGTTTTGGACTAGTTTTGGCTAAATCTGCAAATTGTAATAAACCTAATCCAAGCTTTCATCACTGGCCTACCTTATTCTTCATATCAAGGGGGTTGTAGGCAGCTAGTTCTTTCTTGGCCTTGCCAATGGGTCCAAATCCCTCAGTGCTCCACACAAGCTGCTGGTGGCGGCGACCACAATTGGTCAGCTTGAATGTCTTGTTCAATGGCCGGTTACTAAGGGCAAATAAAAAAACATGCCATAAAATCCAACATTTTACGCATTTTTGATTGGACTATGCATAGACTCCTGAATTCCAGCCTAGTTCGGCAAGGGTGGGAACTTGACTTTTAAAGTCAATTAACGCCCTTGCCTCGTGAAGAGGTGAGAGATAATACTTCCCAAGTCAGGTGTTAATGAGCACAGATACCATTGTGTTATAGTATCTCAAGAAACTACTGTAAATCGAATTGAATGGAATCAACCAACCTGAAGTTGGGTCCTAGGTTGAGGACAGATGTGAGTGGTGGGTCGGACACGATGGTCGTACCCTGACCGTATGCTGTCAGTGGGATGAGTCGAGCTTGACTTTCCAAGAAGTTGATCTGTAATTTATCTTGGAATCTGAATAAAACAAACATTTTCACAAATGAGCCTTCCTGAGTTATTTCAACATTGATTCTAAAGTCAAAACGGAAAAATGACACATTTTCAACAACCATTATACTTTAAACTCACACATACCGGTACACCACCATACACATTTGCAATCACAAAACATAGTGCATCAACAGTGAGAATCTCTCTCTCTTTCGTTCATGATATTAGTGATGCATAGATCACTCACCTGACGCAGTCATCTAGATGGGCTGTGACCGTCAACTGTATAATCTCCTCAGGGGCAATCTCTCCCTCTGATGGCTCCACTCGGAACACAGTGTTAGGTCGCGTCTAACAAACAAACAGATCAATTTACAATCATTCCTGACAACAAATATGGTAATGTTCTTTTGAAGATTACTATGTATGGTGTATGGAGTATGGAGAGGTTTTTGTTTATTTGTTTGCTGCTTGACGCGCATTGTTTTATTTGTTTGTTGTTTAATGCACACTCAGCAATATTCTACCTATATGACGGCGGTCTGTAAATAATCAAGTCTGGACCAGACAATCCAGTGATTAACATCATGAGCATCGATTCACACAATTGGAATAACATGACATGCATCAACCAAGTCAGCAAGCCTGACCACCTGATCCTGTTAGTTGCCTCTTACGACAAGCATAGTCATCTCTTACGGAAAGCATAGTCGCCTCTTATGGCAAGCATAGTCGCCTCTTACGGCAAGCAGAGTCGCCTCTTACGACAAGCATAGTCGCCTCATACGGCAAGCATGGGTTGCTGAGGTCCTATACTGACACCTATACAACAACAGCCTGTACATAACAGAACTTGGACCACAATCCAGTGATTGATACCATGAGCAATGACCCATGCCATAGGGGTACAATGACACATAACCAACCAAGGCGCCAGGGTGGACCCGATCCACATGTTACTGGGGCACTATTCAATCCCAGGCTCCCCACAGAGGTGTTGTGTTGTTTGTTTTTTTGTATTTTCTCAGCTTATATGTTAAGAGTGAGTTTAAGAGATTTAAGAGCTTAATGTTTAAGATTAACTTTCGATGTCCAAGAACAAAAGTGCAGTTACATCACGGTGTCAGCTTACTGGAAAGAAGAGCACACTAGTCACAGACATTGACTGCTCTAGCGAAACCTAAAAGCATGGTGTTAACAGACCACTGATAAAAATCATGTCCAAATCTGTGATTTAAACCCACAACCAGCAGATCCTGGCAGCTACAAGGAATGTAACTCAGCACAGAGAGTTGTGGCTACTTAGTCCACTGGGCCACCCATGGCACAACAATGTGTGGAGATGTCTGGTAAAATTAAGAAATGAGTGAGTGAGTACGGTTTTACGCCGCTTTTAGCAATATTCCAGCAATATCGCGGCGGGGGCCACCAGGAATGGGCTTCACACATTGTACCCATGTCGGGAATCGAACCCGGGTCTTCAGCGTGACGAGCGAACACTTTAACCACTAGGCTACCCGACCACCCCTAAAATGAAGAAATAGGTTAGGATGAAATTAATGTTAAATTTACAACAAAATTGCAACCTACCATGTGAGCTGTGAACTTGGCTGGGATGAGAGACTCATTGGCCAGTGTCACAACATTGGGTACATCCGTGAGTACAGGGATGACGTTCCAGTCCAGCTCTAGAGGGGTGGTGTGAACCACTGGCCCCTCCCCAATACACGTCACATGGACTGGCTGAAAGTACATGCAGACTGGTGACACAGTGGCTACACAAATACATGCACATGATAACACAAAGTTCCAGAACAATCCTTCAGCTATTAGAGAGTGAGTTGACTTTTACACAGCATTTAGCAATATTCCAGCAACATCACGGCAGGGGACACCAGAAAATGGGCTTCACACACTGTACCCATGTGGGGAATCGAACCGGGACTATGGCAAAATTTACTAACACTTTAACCACATTGCTACCCAAACACACTTCAGCTATTATTGTTTGTTTGTTAATTTGTTGTTTAACACCTCACTCAGCAATATTCCAGCTTTATGATGGCGGTCTGTAAATAATCGAGTCTGGACCAGACAATCCAGTGATTGACATCATGAGCATCGATCCACGCAATTGGGATACAATGACAGGCATCAACCAAGTCAGCGAGCCTGACCACCTGATTCCGTTAGTCACCTCTTACGACAAGCATACATGCCTTTTACGGCAAGCATGGGTTGTTGAAGACCTATTCTATCCCGGATCTTCACTGGTCCCTTCAGCTATAAACCTACACTGTATACTTATGAATTTGAAAACTACATCCTGCGGGCCTGAACATTTTTTTCAAATGCTGCATGATACAATACAAAAGGAAAAGTTATGTGGCAGAAAGTTAATAAAATCAAGGTACAAACATCAATCAACATGGAGAAAAAAAGGATATTTCTTCTATGGATACAAAATGCATAATCTCATGTTTGTTTTGTTATCAGAGACAGTTGAGCATTATAACCAACACTTTTGAGACTACTAGCCCGAACACCTAACGTCAATATTCAGTAAAATTTAGTGTTATTATATTTACCGATATTAGCAGAGCTTACTAGGCTGAACAAAATTTTTCTAGACACGGGGTTCAGACAGTGGCTAAAGTCGCAGACTGTTATTACCAGGGGAGGTTCCTGACTGCCGAAGATGCGGATGTAGACCGGGATGTCCTGCTCCTCCAAGGCCTGCACCTCCACCAGCAGCGGTACGTCCATCACACAGTGGGGTGGGATGATGCCCTGTGACAGAGGAACTTGTGTAACCACACACTACACCATGTACACATTGGAATTTGTATCTCCAACACTGCACTTTGTAACAAAAAATTTCAGTTTACTTGTCCAAACTTGTTTTTAAGGTTTCATTACTTAGAGATTTAAGACTTAAAAAAATATACCATTTACAGATTTCATGGCTGAAACAAGCTGAGCTTCAGCGTAGCGCTGTAAGTTGTAGACTGCCACTGCTTGTAAAATATTCCAGCTATATGACAGGGGTCTGTAAAAGATCAAGTCTGGGCCAGACAATCCAGTGATTAATATCATGAGCATCGATCCACGCAATTGGGATCGATGACATGCATCAACCAAGTCAGCGAGCCTGACCACCCAATCCTGTTAATCTCCTTTTACGACAAGCATAGTCACCTTTTACGGCAAGCATGGGTTACTGACCTATTCTACCCCGGAATCTTCACCGGTTGACACTGCTTTTAAAACACTACATTTGAGAAATTAAGTCTGGGACGAGACCAAATTTACAACCCAGGTACCCACCCCCCTATTACCTGACCCTACCTGGGTACCCACTGTAGGTCTCAAGAGAAAAGTGAAAAATGTCCGATTGGGCATTTGTTACCATAGCACTGGAAAAACGTTTTTAGATACATGTATTAAACAATCTGGTCATGCATACACTGAAGATGACTCAAGTTATATCTTTATTCAAAAAAATATGAAAAGTCAGAAGAAATGCGAACATTTGTGACTTGTAGTGTAACCATTGAGTTCTAGATACTTTTTGGTCATTAAACAATATATCACGTGACTAACCACAGGTCTGGGAAGTCGTGTGGGACCCGGGTCCTACTCAGTACCCACCTGACCCGGGTCCCCAAGTTATCCGTCCCAGTCCTAGTATTCCACTGTAGGCCTATGGGTACCTGAGTCCTACTCAGTACCCACCCTAGATGATTAACTTTCTTTCAGTGAAAAATATAAAAAAAACATATATGTGTATATCATTGTATATGGCCATAGTTCCTTTGCCACTTAAATTCTACCCACATCACTGAGATATCCTAAAAGATTCAGCTACTATTAACATATTTTGATTAAAAACTCAAAACCATTCAATCAACAAGAAACCTTTTTGACACACAAAAAATATCCAGCTTCTCTGTGTCATTGCAAAAATATCCAGCAGAACATTGATCTATATCAGGCAAGAAACACCTAAACTGGTCACAAACCTTTGTCTGGGGGCTGTGGTATAGTATAGGAGCGCCCTCTAGTGGTATGATGTCTTTCTGCGGTACCAGTTCGTACTTGGCTTGAAGATCCATGTCGTTGTGCAATTTGATGCGATGTTCGTAGGGGTGGCGGAGGAAACACCGTCCATAGTCCAGGATGGGGCTCAGTACTGTTATGGACGGCACGACACATCTGTTGAACAAAAATTGATTTTCAAATAGAAGCTAGTACCCAAACATGTTCATGGATAAAGTACTTTGTCGTCATTGAATTTTTTTATATCTAAAAAATCTGACTGTGATGGTCAACAAGCTTGAATGTCATTACATATCATAAAATGTTCATTACAAATTCAGGGTTTCTTTGAGCTTTTGTGAATGTTGTAAACCACTAAAGACCATCTGATGCTTTGAAGAGAATTTAAATGCTACTGTGAGTGTTTGTTTGTAGTTTAAAGAATCACTCAGCAATATTCCTGATATATGACGATGGCCTGTAAATAATCGATCTGGACCAGATAATTGAGCAGTTGACATTATGAGCAGCGATCATCGCAATAGGGGTACGATGACACACTATTAACCTATAATCCAAGTCACTGAGTCTGACTATCTGATCCATTAAGTTGTTTGTTTGTTGTTAAGCGCCACACTCAGCAATATTCCAGCTTTTTGACAGCGATCTGTGAATAAGAGTCTGGACCAGACAATCCAGTGATTGACATCATGAGCATCGATCTATGCAATTGGGATACGATGACATGCATCAACCAAGACAGCAAGCCTGACCACCTGATCCTGTTTGTCGCCTCTTACGACAAGCATAGTTGCCTCTCACGGCAGGCATGGGATGCTGAAGACCTATTCTACCCCGGATCTTAACGGGTCGATCCAATAAACTTAAGGTTAGAGTGTGAGTGTATCAATGCTACTCACTTTGCCTGTATCGGTAGAGTCAGGATCTCCTCTCCAACATTGTCTACGTCCACCACCAACGACACATCATACTTCTTGACTGTGTTGGACACAAAGTTGACTGTCACCCTGATCTCACTCTGAGGAGGAATTGTCTCAGTTGATGGAACAATCTCAAACTCTCTTGGAGAACTTACTACCATTGATCCAAGCTCACTACGGTTGAGGTCAAGGTCACTGGTACTACATATACTATCGTTCGTTCCATCCCCTGGCACACGGAGGTGAAAGGTCATGGGGACGAGGGAAGTGTTCATCAGTGTACAGTACTGGGTGTTCAGAAACCCGTATGACACTGTTCCAAATTTCAACTTTGGCACATTGAACTGGAATGTGGGGCCAATCACAGATCCTCTGAAAAACAAGCATTAAGAATTAAATCAAAATCATCTCTAAAAATGGGTGTTTTTCTTTATCATTTCAGTGGCACTCTGTATTTGAATAATATACTTCATATATATATTACTTGTTTTAGATTATGAAAATTTTCATCACAACTCTAACAAATCTAATAATTGATTTACAAGTGAGTGAGTGAAAACTGATGTACACTGAAGTCAGCAATATCCAGGGACTTATCTAGACTTGCAAACTGAGTGCCCCTGGCAGGCAAAGTAGGAATAACATGTTAATTTGTTCAAAATTGGGAATGTTAAAACTGCTCTTTTTAAGATAAAAAATAAAGAAAAACTGTCCCACATCCTCATAAAGTCAGCTGCACGTTTCGTTTTTATTTCCACTTTTTAAAAAAAGAAGTCTCAAACACACACCCCAGCAGTGAAATGCTACAATACTTGAGAACAACATGATTTTGCCAAAATTATTGTAAACAACCCTTGGTTACCTACCAGCTTTGACAACAACAAAACAAACACTGCCTGCCCGCCTGAACTATCTTTTCAAAAGCTATTACCTGAGAACCAATACTTTTATATTGGACATGAAACTATTTTAACATGAATTGGTCAATATTTTCATTTCACTTTTGGGAATTCTAACTGGCCTGTTACATACTTGGGGTTTGAATATCAGCTACAGAACAGATATACAAGTGATGTCTCACCCAGTCTGAGTCAGGCAAACCTGTGTAACCACCATATACTAGCAGGTGATTATTTGGCAAACAAGCCTTGGATGCTGGAAACCTCTTTATGTTGAATTCATACACAGTGATTATTATTCGAGCATGTGCGTCATACAGATTTTAGAAAACGAGTGTCAGAATTCTCATATTTCCCGAGCGAGAACAAGGGTAATACATGAATTCTTACACAAATTTCATAAAATCAGTATAAAACACAAGCCAGTGTAATAATTTCTTTATTACCCATTATTTCTTAATCCTTTGATCTCTCCTTTGGAAAAATGCACTGATCACGACCGCCATGTTTGAAAAACTGAATTGTCGAATGATGTCAACAATCTTCAGCTATGACGACGTTTCTAGTGTGATGTCATTCCGACCTTACGTCACAATAAGATTAATGACGGCAACCATGCCTCTACTCTGGATGAGGTATACAATACATTGGTGCACGTAAAGTGATATTTCAACGAGTACATGTATCATTTTAATGTACTCTGATATTTCTAACCATTGGGTAATAAGACAGTCACATGACTTACATGAAGGTGATCTGAAGCTGTTCCGGGGAACCATCAACCTGGAACTGGAATTCCTCCTGAAAGTCTCCGAGATAGGGGCTGCGGAACTTGATCTGAATGGCTTGATGTCCTCCCGGCATGACAATTCCCTCTGAGGGGTTAAACTGGAAGCATGGCCCAAACACTGTGGACTTTGGCATCACACTGAATATAGCATCAATATCACCCTTGTTGGCAAGGACGACCTCATATGTGTGAGTGGAACCGATAAATATATTTCCCATGTTCAATGTTTCAAACGAGAATTCCACTTTGGGTCCGTTGCCCTCACCTCGGATACGCAGAGGCAACCTGCTCTCCCGGCCGGTGATGTTGCAGAATGCAGTATGCGTGTATGCTTTAGCTTCTCTGGGCTTGAAGATGACGTTGACATTGAAGGATGAGTTGGGCCAAATGTCCCCTTCCACAGGCTCAAGCTTGATGACGTCATCATTGAACAGCAGCTTGTCATCCGATACCATCTGTAATCAACACGTCATCATTACGGTCTGAATCAGCTCCTATCGAGTCATCAGATGCACATATACTGTAAATCTTGAAATAAATGTGAACATGAATTAAATGCAAAAATTGTGAGTGGTCTTTGCTCGCATTTATTAACTTCGCATTTATGTCTCCAAAATAACTATTTACTATAAGACGTCCTCACTACACACTTTGGATAGCGGAAATACTAACTTGAATATAAACACAAACATGGTTTGTTGAGCAGCAGTTGTAACCAGTATATTACAATGTCATTCAAAGAAAAGGGCATCCTGTGAGTTATCACTGCTGGGGTCAAGAGTTCTACCCACTTGTGTCAAGCTTGTTGACACCTTCTCCGCATACCAATCAGTGAACTGTTGTTGGTTTATTATTTTATTGCCTTTGAACTTCCTTAATGCCAGTCAACCGAGTAAACATATAAACTGTGTGTTGTTCTTAGGAAAACACTGTTTCTTGTTTTTACGGAAATGCTCTACTCAGTGCTAATAAGCGTGCGATTTGCTGTTTCATTGGATTAAGGTAAGGTTTGATTAAGGTAAGGATATGCATAATTCCACTGGGGATGGGGTGGGGGAGTCACATTTTTGGTTAGGGGTCAGCAGTTGCATAAAAATTTGGAGACATTAATTTCCAGATTTACAGTATTCTAAGAATACTCACAATCAATATGTAATTAACTTATATTCAATGGTGAAAATAAGTAAAAAAACAATACAGCTCTATATGTAAGTGTAGCATGTAAACTGATGGGCAAAAGAAAGTATACACTTGAAAATTGGATTTAACCCAAAAAATTACAAACATTTTCAAATCGTTACTAAACAGTTGCTGAAACACGGCAAACATAAGGTACAATACACAACTATGATACCTGTATAATATACACTAGAATAACAATTTCTTGTTGGTTTCATTTTTAGCCAGCATCAAACATGGGTGTACCTTCGGCAGTTTATAGCTTAAGAGTCTAAATTCATAAGACTCAGTTCTGATAAGAATTACCCAAAGCATACAATGTCGTATCATAAATTACAAAACTCAATCCTTAGACTAATTAGAGACATACTTGAAATCAAATAAAAAAATATGAAATCAACACCGTGAAAAAGCCTACTGCTAACATTTACAATGTTTTGTTTTGAGATTATGTTCAAGTAATAAGTAGGCGACCGGGTGGCCCAGTCGTCTAAGGCGCCGCAATTAGCTGTGCAGAGTTGCGTCCCTTGGGCATGCTAGAAACCTATGATTGTGGGTTCAAATCCCGGTTTGCCCCAATTATGTTTCTAGGTTTGTCAGCACCATACCCGTGCTCGTGGGTTTCACCGAAGTGGTTAACATCTGAGACCTGCATCACTTCGGGCTTTCAGCTGACACGCCATGATGTAACTGTAATACTGTTAAAAGCGGCATTAAACCCAATCACTCACTAACTCACTAACTCACTCTAGTAATAAGTGCAGTATGTTGAATAATGACATGTTCCCTATGGAAAAGGAAACATAGGTATGACTTCCTGTTGTGGTGTTTCCAAGAAGGAAGTGACAGGCTTACCCTCTTCCTGTTCTGGAAGGTCCTCCCCAGGATGGACAGCTTGTCCCGGAGGGTGGGGTCAGTCACACACTCCTCCAAGAAACGGTCAGTGTCCGTCCTTTCCTCTCTGTCAAGGTCAATCTGACGCCTGCATCACACAAACAACCACGATGACATGAGCTGGGCTGGGAATGATCTAACTGAAGCTAATTCTAAACAGGATAAGATAATTTGTGTTACCGTATTCGATGTCATAAGCGCCCCACTCTAATAAGCGCCCACGGCGATATTTGCTGATATTTTGGCTAGTAAACAATCCTAATTAGCACCCCATCTGATTGATCAATGTACATAAGACTTATTCAATCGCGTATATGCACACTCGTGTGTTATATGCACCCTTAATTATTGGAAATTAAATTCTGGAAAAATATATCTGTCGTATATAAACATTTCAGGCTGTCATCATACACCACGAAATTTATCTTTCAACTCTGTTTTTTTTCCACCAAAATTATATTCTAATAAGAGCCCCCTATTTCTAATTTTGAGAGCGCCCTGGGCGCTTATTACGTCGAAGACGGTATTTGATAATAGACCTACACATGTGTCACAGGCCTTATTTAGCATATTCTGGGTTAAAATGATGAAACAAAAATTACCACAGGTATAGAAGCTCACCTATATTCAGTGATATAACATTTAAGGGTTGAGTGCTAAATTAGTTATTTGTTGTTTACCTGAAATTCATGTGAACAAACACTTAGAATTATGGCAAGGTGGCTCATTCAATTCTTAAACTCTGGAATTATGAGCATTTCTGATTAAATGCAATGTTTTTATACTTACCTGAACTACACCTACAGCACTGTGTAGCATCAGGTAAGGTAAAACATAAGCATTTCAGATTAAATGCAATGTTTTTATACTTACCTGATGCTGCACAGTGCTATAGGTGTAGCGTCAGGTAAGATAAAACTAGGTTGTAAGGATATGACATTCTTCAACAATTTTGTTTAAGGAAATTGGTGAGGTCTGAATTGTTAATGTTACTCCTTTTTGTCCGATTGTTCTAAGTGTGCAGTCAATGTGAACAATTGCAGAATTGCTGATGTGGCATTAAGCTATTATCACTAACTTACTCTTTGTATTTAGGGCCCCGTTCCACAAAGCAATCGTAGTACTAAGACGATCGTAACTCCCATACTTTAACATAGTTCTACGACAGTTGTATCACTACGATCGCTTTGTGAAACGGGGCCCAGATCCATAAACCAGTGTTAGAAATTGGCACTAGTCCTACAGTCCTTGCCAAACTGCCCAATAATTAAAGTATCATAAGGACTAGTAGAAATTTGCCATTTTTGAGGGTTTTGCAATATGTTATCATAAGGACTAGTGGACTAAAACAGTTAGTTTCTATCGCTGTAAACCAGAAAAAAACAAAGTGGATAATGATACAGATGAAACAAAGCATCAAAACAGTCAGAGGATCGTATAATAATGTCATTTGTAGGTGACGAGGATGAACTTACATCAGCTTGTGTTGATCTTCTTCTTCCTGTGTGGCAAACCCTGACCAGTGGAAATGTGCAATGACGTCCGATCGGTTGTGGATCGTCACTGTTCTCTCATTGGCCATTGAGATAAATGTGCTCTCAATTCGGATGGAGTTCTTGTCAAGTCTGACATTGGAGTCCTGGGCAGCTCCATATAAGGATATAAACACATCCTCTCCTGAGAAAAACATCAGTGAACATCAGTCTGATTGACATGATGAATAACAAACATCTTACCATCTAACATATATTTGGTATAGATAATTTTATTTAATAGGACTGTTACAATTCACTCGCGTTATCGGTGAATCGAACCGTAACCATTCATGAATTGAATTCGTTATTTATGGCCACTAGAATCGAATATTTATGAATATGCTATCATGTATATTTACATACCCTGTACCTAAAAATATCCATAACAACATATTATATGCATAGATTTCTTTCAATGACAACACTCTAATAATATTTAATTTGATAATATTGTTTTCACTAGTCATTTTCGCATTTGAGAAGAAACTATTACCTGGATACGTGCAGTATGTAAATGTATAATTTATAAATAATTAACAAACTAGGTCAAATAAATTATGATGTTATTGTTTCACTGAATGTGATAAATAATACATAAACTGCTTACTCGTTATTGTAATTATGAATTAATATTCGTATTCGTTACCCTATATTCGTGATATGAATCGTATTCGCCTCATAGTGTATTCGTTGCAGCCCTATTATTTAATAGACTTTCTGTTGTTATACATTACATGAGGAAGACTGAACAATGCTCATTATTTCACAAACTCCTTACCACCATATGTTTTCTACAGTGATATATGATAGCTATGCGGTAAATCGCAAAGAACAATGACGAACGAAGCATGGTTTACTTCACGATAAGACATTGTTCTATCATGACGTCATTTCTGGAGATTTGAACAAGGGCTCACAACTTGATAACATCGTAGATTGGACAACGTTATGTTTTAGAGGGAAGTGTCTAGTGAGTTGTTCCCCATAGTTGGGCAACACAGAAAAACGCCATGGCCGAACGATCGCATTTGAAAGTGGGTGAGATATCGCAATCTGTGCTTTGGGAAAAGGTACATACATGTATAATTGCCTTGAAAATTGTGAGAATATCCGTGAAAACTCAGCCCCCCTGTTCATGAAATGGACTTGTCCGACATTACCGAGGTGGAGGTGTATTCAGGGAGTCATCATTATTTAAATACAGGAACATATTTTAAAATGTGCAGTATGATTTACTAACATCCTTAAAGAGGCTGTACATAATGTTGATATCTCTATAACAAATAAACGACTTGTGGGCTTTGTTTTCGTACAATATACAACGTCCACTCATCATTTATTTTTTTAATTAAATACCAGTATAGCATGTACCTGCCTATGTAGCATGTATGTAGTATTAAAGTAAAGCTTGTTCCTGCCTATATACAAATAATTATTCTTGATGACGTCAATATGTGAAAACAAGGATTTGGGGGCCAAACCCCTTCTGTGGTGAAAGACTGAGGTTCCGAAGGGATTGGGTCCGAGAGTCCTTGTTTTCGCATATTGACACCTAAAGAGTAATATCATTTGTTTTGTTATACCGAATATTTACTTTATTGTTCATGAAGCCTTTAAACTGTCCTCAGTGAAATGTTACTCCAAGACGCCATCTTGTTTTCGAGCAGATGGGGTCATTATCCATCACATGCTAATACTCGAGGTCAATGTCAGTCACGTGATTTGGGGGTCTACATTGAAATGTATTGTTTCATCACGTGGTCAGATTAACCAATGGAATTTCTAGATTCTTGATATAGGTATAATAATGTTAGTGTGTACCTGTGTCATAGTGAAGCACCAGGTCGGCCTTGTCGTCTAAATTTAAATGTATTGTTTCGTCACGTGGTACGGATTAACCAATGGAATTTCTAGATTCTTGATAGAGTTGTAACAATGTTAGTGTGTACCTGTGTCATAGTGCAGCACCAGGTCGGCCTTGTGGTCCCCTCCCTGCTGGGGCTGAAAGTCCACAGTCACCTGCATACTCTCCTTCACAGGCAGGACCCCAATGTCGGGACTTACTGAGAAGGGTCTGGAAAATGAAATCAGCTGTCAATCATTGCCTCCCACATGGTTCATTTCTTGATAGTGCTTACTTTAGGGTGAGGTTGAAATGGGGTTTAACGTCACTTCCAAGATTATTGCACTTATATAGCGACGTGCATGCATGTGTGTGTGGCTGCTTGTACTAGTCCGAACTGATGCCGATTTATAGTGCTAGCTCACTGAGATACCATGCCGCAGTTCAACATGAATGCCCTACTCAGACACAGTATACTGACTCCGAGCCGACAAGTCCTTGTTTTAGCCCCTTAATGCGGAGTGCCAGACAGGGTAACAACAAGTACCATGCCAGACAGGGTAACAACAAGTACCATCTTTTATATCTTTTGGTATGGTACGGCCAGGGATCGAATCCAACCTTCAGCTCTCCAGGCAGATGCTCTACCACTAGACCACGGAGGTAGTCGCTTTCTTCTCATTAAAAGGGTAACTATAAGCAACTGGAGAGTACCACGACACGCCAAATGTCATGATGTCATTCAAACATGACTTAGTTGGGGATTAATACTACTTGAAAGACAATTTCAGTTGAGGGACAGTTCATTTATCATAGGGAAGGGGGCCAGGGAGAGAAAAATGGGAGGGGGGGATGTCATGAAAAAGTTACATAGCGAAACCGGGGTGGTAACCAAAATTTATCACAATTAGGGGTGGGGAGGGCACCATGAAAAAATGTCACCGTTTTTAGGGACTGGTAATTTATTATAGGAGAGGTGTCATGAAAACAAATTACATGTATCATGGCAAGTCACTGTATTGTCGGAAGCCAGTACAAGGTGAGGCTACTTAAATCCCATCAAGTTACTGCACCTTTGACCACTGGCCATATTAATTCTAATAAGTTAATTCCAATTAGATTAAATCAACAAAGATTTATAGTACCAAATGAAAACTAAAAAACTCTGAAATGATAGTGTGTACATGTGTACTCACTTGTCTACAGTGAGGGTGAATTTAGCATCCTTGTTGCCAATGTTTCTGATGAGGAGTGTCTTTGAGTTTGGGTACTTGATTGGACAGACTGGGAAGTTGATCTCATCGGGGAAATCCAGGATTCCACGAGCCCCGATTGCCTTCACGGGTACAATAAACTTCTCCCTCTCCGTAATACACACCAGCTCATGGGTGTAGTCCTGTCAGATATTTGTAAAACTTGTTACAACATGAAAATGAAAAATGTGTATACTGTATTGGACGTAATAACCGCCCCGCTAATAAGCGCCCATGTGATATTTGCTAATATATTGGCCGGTGAACAATCCCAATTAGCACCCCTTCCGATTGATCAATGTACACAAGACTTATTTATTCGTGTGTAATACGCACTTGTGTGTTATATGCACCCTTAATTATGGGCAGTCAAAATCTGGAAAAATATATCTGTCGTATATATATATAAACATTTCACGCTGTCATAAACCACAAAATTTACGATCTTTCAACTCTATTTTTTTCACCAAAATAATATTCTAATAAGAGCCTCCTATTTCTATTTTTGAGAGTGCCCTGGGCGCTTATTACGTCGAATACGGTAAACAACTGTTAAAACAATACATAATATTGTTTATGTATTAAAAGAGCAATCATGTCTTTATCATTTAAAAAAAATAACATCATGAAATATGACGGTTAAATTTTCTCTAAGGATTTACCTTCTTCTCATCTGGCATGAACTGTATTTTGAAGGTGGTAGGGAGACCTGGTCCGACCTTGTGGCCCACATCATGGGGGCTGATGATTTGGAAGTAGGGAGAATTAGCCTGTGTCACCTTCACAAGCCGGGGTACCTGTGTTAATCAAGAAAATAGTACAAGCTCAAATTGCACCACAACCACCACAGAGAAAAACACAGCAGTGGCTGCTGCCAGGGGCCCAGATACAATCTCGGCCATACTCAGTATTTGCATTGTTATACTTGGACAAATTAGTTGAATAATTTCTCATACATGTGTGACAAATTTGAAAATGAGGTCAATCATATCCATCTTTGCTCAGGGATTTATCTAGACGTGCTCAGAGGCAAATTTTTGGACCCAATTCTGTTGCGAAGTCAGTAAAAGTGTCAAAATTGGAACTACAAATTTCCCATAATTGACGCTCTTATAGTCATATGAATAATGTTATGGCTTAATAGAGGTGGCTTGTATTTCACTGGTAAAAGCACCAATAAAAAGGAATAGAGAATACACTGTTAAAATACAATCTTAAAATATTTTTAAATGTAGGAAAAAAGAAAGAAATCCAAATCCCAAATAAAACCTGATGTGTCAAAGTTATTAATGGCAGGACTTTACAAGCATTTTAAGTCCTATATGCATGCAAATTGAGATTGAGTACAAAAAAAATACTTTGAGATTCCTGTAGGACGTGAAAACATATGGATGTTTGATTCATAAAATTTATTAAAGTTGTTAATTTCATGTTACATATTTCTGACATTTCTATTCTAGTTGAGGTCCAATTAATATCAAGAAATCAGTATGCCACATGTTGACAGCCTGGAGCATCCATTTTTTTGCCTTGGACACCAAAATTATTTTAAACCAGAGTCCCTTGGACTCCAAAATAAACAGACCCAAGTAAACTCTGCTAAAGGCCAACATGGCACACATGCCATATGTTCTGAGTGTGGAGACCGCCTCTGTGGTCTAGTGGTGGAGCGTCCGCCCAGAGAGCAGAAGGTCTGGGGTTCGATCCCTGGCCATGTCATACCAAAAGACATTAAAAGATGGTACTTGTTGTTACCATGTCTGGCGCTCCGCATTAAGGGGCTAAAACAAGGACTGGTTGGCTCGGAGTCAGTATACTGTGTCTGAGTGGGGTATTCATGTTAAACTGCAGCATGGTATCTCAGTGTGCTATCACTATAAATCGGCATCAGTCCGGACCAGTACAAGCAGCCACACACACAGATACACACGCATGCATGCATGTCGCTATATAAGTGCCATAATCTTGGACGCGATGTTAAACCCAATTTCACCTCACCTCACCTACGATTCTTTGGAAACATGATGGTTGGTCAAAATACAGCACAATTGACAATAAAATCTAATTACAATTGACAGATTGTTACCTTTAGACCATGAATTAAGATTTTGTTGAGATAATCAATTTCAAGAATTAATATAATTCATGGGTAACCATATTCAGTTGAATTTAACAGATCAATTTTTTACATATCTCAATTTTCCAAGCTTATCTCATAGAACTTAAACCCAAAACAAGATAGTGTGATTTTGTGGATTCGGATGCTGACCTTATCATTGTTTCTGAGAACAAATGGGATCTCATATGTTTCATAGGGTTCGAAGTTCTGGAAGTAGATCTCAGATGGAAATGGCTGGAACATCGGCTCATCAATGTTCACTTGTGAAAACTGAAAATAAAGAAAATTGTAATTAACATACATACACAGTAAATGAGCACATAAAAAGACATGAACTTTGTTTGACATCACGCATCACTGTCCGTGAATATCAACCGTTGGTTATCTGAAGTCTACAGTTTTATGCCTTATTACCAAATATTATGCATGCATGTGATTATCATTTAGAGAATACCCTATGAACAATGAGAAATTACTGATTATCTGTCCATTGTGAATAAATTAACATAATTTATTATTATTAACAATTATTATTTATTAACATATTTAACATAATTTATAGATTGTGATAGGGAATTAAATAACACAAGTCCGCTACATCTGGCAATGAAAGTACGAGATTAATGTGGCAAGAACATTTCCATAGAAATCAAGCTTCAAAACACAACATTGTCAGTCATGAAAGCAGGTGCAAGGGGTGGTATGCCAGATTTAGGATTGTCACTCAGACTCGGTTGTGAGCAGACGCATATTGTTTTCTTGGAACCAAACACTCAAAGACACTTTATTAAGCACATTAATCATTAGGGAGGCAACAGCATTGATCATGTGATGGTTGCTGCTGAATGTTTATGTGCCATAGCACATGTGGGCTCACGTCAGAATATTGTTGTCCAAATGCTGTTTCTCAATCTGTCATCAGTAGATTGTGGGCCTGATACCAACAAACACATAATTTCGATGATCGACGCCACTCTGGACGTCAAGGGCAACAACTCCAGGACAGATTTGTCAGAATGATGGCAATATGAAATCGGTAGCAAGTTGCCACACACATAAGGGACCGGATACAACAGGCAACTTGTGTAAGTAAACATGCCCACACGATGCGAAATCGTCTACACAGATGGTATTTGTGTGCACGACATTTATGTGTGATGCCACAACTTCATGCATGTCATTTGAATCAGAGGCGTAAGTGGTGTAGGGAACGAGAGTACTCGGATAATCAACGTTGGGCTTATGTCATGTTTTCTGATGAATCGAGGTTCACTCTTGGCTTCAATGACCAGAGGAATCGAGTCTGGAGACATCCTAATGAGCGTTTTATGGTCGTCATAGAGCATGATCGTTTTGGGGGTGGGGCCATAACGCCATTAACGGTATGGGCTGGTATCACAATAACTAGCCAAACTATGCTCCATATTGTCCATGGTAGTCACAGGTCAATACTATCTGGACAACTCTCATCCCTCAAGATGATAACGCATGTGTTCATCGCGCCAGGATTGTGACCAAATTCCTCCAACAGCAAACCATCCATGTTATACTATGACCAGCACTAATTCCTGACTTTTCCCCCACTGAACACTTCTGGGACAGTGTGTACGTCAACATGCCATGACCAGCACTCAGTCCTGACTTTTCCCCCAACTGAACACGTCTGGGACATCGTGTACGTCAACATGCCATGACCAGCACTCAGTCCTGACTTTCCCCTACTGAACACGTCTGTGACATCATGTACGTCAACATGCCATGACCAGCACTCGGTCCTGACTTTCCCCCCACTGAACACGTCTGGGACAGCGTGTACGCCAACATCAAAATCCACCCTACACTCTCAATGAAGTCAGTTTTGCTCTCACTGAAGAGTGGAACAACATGAGTCAAACTGACATTATTAGACTCATCCGAAGCATGCCTTGAAGAATTCATGCATGTCTGTGACATAGTAATTTATACATGCACACCATGTGCCTTGACATTAGTCAACACAGATCGATGTCATACATTTCTAAAATATCCTTTCATAGTCAGATAGAAATGATCATTATTTAGTTATAGAGCATGACATGAGATTGCACTGACCTTCTGTAGTGATGTTTCCCCCATGTCAAGAAGCTCCACTTTACGAGGGATCCGCATTGTCCGAGTATTGGCCAGCTTCTGGTCAGTGTCCATAGACATGTCAAACAGGAACTTGCTTGGGGTCATCTGCAATTTGACAAATTGCCATTTTCATTTTCTCGACAACATTGAAGTAATGGATGTTTTACAAGTCTCCATTTAAGTGATTAATGTGGCAAGAACATTTCCAAAAAAATCAAGCTTCAAAACAGAACACTGTCAGTCATGAGTGAGTATGGTTTTACGCCGCTTTTTGCAATATTACAGCAATATCACGGCGGGGGACACCAGAAATGGGCTTCACACATTATACCCATGTCGAGAATCGAACCCGGGTCTTCGGCGTGAAGAGCGAACGCTTTAACCACTAAGCTACCCGACCACCCCAGTCAGTCATGAGAGAATGTGCAGATGTCCAGATTGACCACTGTCTCTCAGACTAGATTTGAAATGTAAATTCACTGAATTTATGTATGTTGCAACACAATCATTGAATAATCTAACCATACTAATAGATTCTAACACAATCAAAGTAATAGCATGTTTCAATAACACAATAAAGAAGAACATTTCAATAGATTCAATAATGAAATAACATGATCATGTTCAATTTTCATACAACAATACACCATCAATATACATCTATTTTGCAACTGTTTCTAAATAAGAAACAATCTATTAGGGCTGGTATGAGTCCAAATATACTACCCGCGTATTCCCCATCCGCTCCTATTACCTGACCTATTTTATCTTTATGCAAACACATAAAGTCAGAAGGAATGGGTGCACAGTGGGAAAGAAATGTGAACATTTGTCACTAATACTGTTACCATAGAGTTCTAGATAATTTTTGCCATTACCGTATTAGACGTCATAAGCGCCCCGTTCTAATTAGCGCCCACAGCAATATTTGCTGATATGTGAAGCCCAATTAGCATTCCTTCCGATTGATCAATGCACACAAGACTTATTTATTTGGTATAATACGCACACGTGTGTTATATGCACCCTTATTTATGGGCAATTAAATTCTGGAAAAATATATCTGTTGACAAGAACATTTCAGGCTGTCAGCATAAACCATGGGTTTTTACCACCAAAATAATAGTCTAAAAAGAGCCCCTTATGTCTAATTTTGAGAGCGTCCTGGGCGCTTATTACGTCGAATACAATAAACAATATAATCACGTGACCAACCAATGATTCAGGTAGTCCTGTGGGTACCCGTGTCCTACTCAGAACCCACCGACCTGAGTACCCGAGTTACCCGTCCCAGCCCTACAATCCATCCACCCTTACACAGAGTTCAAAATTAACACACGTCTGCATGTCCTCCACTATTAACAATCAGTAAGGACTAGTGACATTTCTGTGCATACTGCCACTTTTACCACAAGGTAGATGGCTCAGTCGCTGATCATTTTTGCTGGCTTGTGAAAACAGTAACAAATGTCTAACCCAGGTGACAATGGAAGACAGTTAACAGGATGAGAGACTTTGCCAAAGTGAGCTACAAAGTGAACAAATACATACACATTAAAGATGTATTTTTTATTCCTACAAGTTCAAACTTTTGATTCCGAGGAATTCACTATAATAAACAAATAGAGAAGTGACAGCAGCCATAACCAACAATCCTTCACCCGGCACTACAAGTTGATAACACAGTACAGTCGTGCCCCGCTTATACGGACTTCAGATATCCGGAAACCTCAGTTCCCAGACGATTTTCATTCAAAACGAAATAATGACTATATGAATTTACCCGTATATCCGGAAATTCAGTTTCCGGAACCGGACGGTCATTTTCATACACAAAACACTGAAATGCACACAAAATTGTCTCACTTATCCGGACAATACACTTCCGCTGGTGGTAATCCTTCCGCTGATGGTAATCCTTTGACTCGTGAGAAGTCAATTAACAAAGTGACACTGAGTTACGTTTGAGACGAGCTTGTTTATTGTACATGTAATCCCCAAGCACAAGTTCTTGGCTTGTATAGAGACCTTGATTACCTATTACGAGAACACAGGCGATCTGGACAATTTGGATTTATTGTTTAAAATTCAAACCTCAAAATGTGGTAAAGTTCAAACTTCCATGACAGACTTCCAGTAAGAAGCTGGTTTCAGTTATACGGAAATTCGTTTATACGGACGAATTGTGAAGTGACGCAAGTGTCCGTATAAACGAGGCACGACTGTACCAACACAGATTGTTTCTCCATGTAGTATTCCAAACACTCCGTGCACCACTATTGAAGGAGAGAGTCAGTGAGTGTTGCTTCAGACTCAAGTCTGAGTCTTTACATCTAGAAGTCTAAATTCACCTACAGTATCTAGGCTAGGCATGGCTAGATAGGTAGCTCGGCAGTTTTATTTAACTACAAAGAGTCAGACTACGAAGCAATACCTAAGTGCCTTCAAAAGGTTCTATCAATTTATACTCCATCGTCAATACTTCCCAAAGGAGGAATGTAGCAGTGTTTACAGAGCCTGCATTGATGAGGTTTGTTTGTTGTTTAACGCCGCACTCAGCAATATTCGAGCTAAATGACGGCAGTCTGTAAATAATAGAGTCTGGACCAGACAATCCAGTGATTGATATCATGAGCATTGATCAACGCAAATGGGATACGATGACATGTATCAACCAAGTCAGCGAGTCTGACCACCCGATCCCATTAGTCGCCTCTTACGACAAGCATAGTCGCCTCTTACGACAGGCCTGGGTTGCTGAAGACCTATTCTACCCCGGATCTTCACGGGTCCACTTGGTGATGGAGGAACAAAGTGTAAACATCCCTGTAAAGTACTGACGATGTGTTACTAGCTACTGAAGACCATCTAACAGCAGCAAATGGTGGTGTTTCTTTGAAAATCTGAATATCACAAGATTTTGATATCCATTTCATTACCTAAAACAGACCTGTTGAAAGAAGTGTGTATTCTATGCCCAAACCAAGGGTATTTATAGACTTGTGAGTCTGTCGTTTCATTGGTGATCAAGTAATGTCAGTTCACAGAAGCCAATGTAACAACCACATCCCTTTTGTTACTACGGCTTGACCAGTTAGTTTCAGGTTTTTATAGAACTTCTTGGCCATTATGCCAAGATGCAAACTTTATAAAATCAAAAGTAGTGAAAGTTGATTTGAGGTTAATTTCTAGAAAAACCTCATGATATAGAATTTTAACCCAATTAAAAAAAAAAAAATCAAAATAGCCAAAGTCCATTTCCAATATATAACTTTTTAAATTATTTCATTTATATTCACACAAATAAGATTAGGTCCGACTGTAAAATGATAAATATGATTTGTGTATCCTTAGTAGTTTTCTATAAGCAGGAAGTACAAGGGACCGAAACTGCTGATTCCCTTGGAACTGGGAGAGGTACCCATCACAGAGCTGAATAGAAAACTAGTGTGTTGCTCTACCTTTTACATCTAATAGTGTTTATTTATTAATGTTTACAAAGAATATCCAAGCCTTGCTTGTAACCACTAGCCCAAATTGTAGTCTAGTCCTTCTGTTTGGCTAGTAATATTAGTTCATGAGGCCACTAAAACAATAGAGTCTGTGATCTGGCTAGCACAGACTAGAAGGACTGTAAGAGAACAATATAAACCACTTGTATGCCTTCTCACATGGACTGTGTTAACAAGATTCAGTCATCACATGACAACTACTGACCCACTAAAACAACCGCTAGTATTAGTAATTAAGTACTGAAAGACCATCTACCTATACCCATTGTACAAATTGGTCTGCTACCTTAACTTCCAAGTCCAGCTGAAATAGTCAAACAATCAAACAAAGTATTTATTATGTTTATCAGCATTAGCATGATGAGTGTTAACAATAAGTATTATCCATCTAAGGTACTGCACAGAGCCTTGGATCAATCATCATGATTCAAACTTTGGACTCTTTGACAGAAATTAGGACATCAAGCTACATTACTTTTGAAAAGTAGTCAACTTAATGTCCCTTTTCCAAAGTTGTAAAAATGTTTCAAATTTTCCAAAAACAGAATCCATGTACAAAAATAATGCAAGTGGAATCGGATGTAGTCACATACCTATTAAGATAAACTTAAATCATTCAAATATATTAACTATGACAGTGTTACTGTCTATCATCATATAAAGTTACATACTTACAAAGACTGGTTGTTAGTTTAATATGGGGCTAGGATAAGAATGAAATAAAACATAGTATTACCATATGTTGCTATCATCATATAAAGTTACATATTTACAAAGACTGGTTGTGAGTTTAACATAGGGTTAGGATAAGAATGACATAATATTACCTTATGTTCAGGGTCATCATCCCTGATGAGTTTGGGATTCCGTGGTGCGATGACTTTTGTCTTGTATTCTTGTAATGCTTCCGCAGTTAGTGACTCTAGGGTACCAGTGGTACCGACCACCTCACCAAACGGTCCAAGCGGCATTTTGCTATGACAAAAGAGAGATCTTTGTGTAAAGAACGAGGAAGGATAACGGCCCTGTTTGCCCAACAAGATCTGCAAAATTTAAGAATTTAGCAGAAAATGTTGACATTGGTATTAAAGTTATCACATGTTTGAGAACTGGACTTCAACATTTGCGTGAATGGGACTACCGTATATGACCGTGTATAAGCCGAATTTTGAGGTAAGAGAACACAAAATGCATAGATGAGGATAGAATGTGCCAAAAAGGCTGATTTTTAGGTTTACAGGAAGAAATTTCTAATATTTGAACTTGAGCAATCCTTTGACCCCAGCAGGCATAATTCATGTTGAGTTACTAACTAGCTTATACTTTTTCACTCATTTCAGCTTAATAATGCATTTGATTATGTGGGAAGTACAAAACTTGAAAGTGGAAGGACAATAAAAAGATGACGTATCACCATTTGTACATGTCTGAAAATATATAAACATTTTCCATAACTTTAAAATTCTTAAAATTGCAAGTGTTCCAAAGGCCTTTATTCTACCTTGTCCTCTCCTAAATGAAGAGCTGGTGAATACATTTAGGTTATTTTCCTTTAGAAAAAATAATCTGTGTTGAAGTAGTGATGGTTGTATATAATCTATAGAACCCATTAACATGATTAAACTAGATGTAATTCTTGAAGATCTTTTAAAGTAGTATTTCAACTGTAAATTAAATGCAAATGTGATTTGTTTTCAAATTTGAAGGTGTTTCTAATTAATTATGTATTTGAAATCTGTTAGCTTCACTCTTTAAAATGAACACAGACATCAGGACCCTCTAATTTCAAATACTGTTATATTAAAAAACAAATGTCCTTTTGTGATTCTTGGGTCAAAATGGTCAGTATCAAATGATTGTTGTAAAAGTCAATTAAAACGGTTCAGGTGTTCAGGCTATGTGACCAGGTATTTTGTATGTGTCCTTGTGTGAATTATATTGGCTTAATTGTACAGTTTCAAATGGATACTTACCTATAACACTGGCCTATACAACACACTTCTATTCCTATCAGTATAAATATTTTTAACAATACATTTTGCAAGAGGAATTTTTGCCATTCAACATGTTCAAAGATGTTGTTCTATTGGTAATTCATCATAGAGATACAAAATAAATACAAAAAAACTTGGTTGATGAATATACAAAGATATTCATGACTTACTTGAAAGAATATTAATTCATTTCAACACATGTATCTTAAATGACAGGTGCTTGAAAACTCAAAATTATTGTGATATTCGAGAAAAAACAAACATAAATTATAACTCATTTGATTTTTTCATGTATTCTTGTTATGAGTCTAGCGGTAACAGAGAGCCGATAACCAATGACAATAAATATCATTCATTGTTCAACGAAACGTTGTAGACAGGACTAAATATTGACATAAACAAAACAATCTGAAAACACCAAATATTTCGCCTTACTTTGCCTCGATTGTAGATTGAATAGAAAATATACAACTTTAAAATGTGACAACATAATTCATGGTTATAACCTTGAATCAATATTTGATGCATGGGAATTGGGAAGAAGTTACTCACTTGTTTCTTGTAATCCTATGTAAAAAAATATGCAGTAGCCTAACTCAAAACTTCATGTTTAGAACGCCATCTTGTCGCCGTTTCCAAGGTGCTACCACTCCGAAGTACTTATGAGTAAACGAATATGATTGGTCGTATAAGGTACAACTGACCAATCAAAATATACGTAAGTACACCGTTAGACGTATGAAGGAAATTCTTGTTACAAAAAATGTGGATTTATTGATAACTACATTTATTTTGTGATATCAAAATATAAGAAACATAAATGTATTGAAAACTTCAAATATAACATAAAAAAGGCAAATACTCAGAACTACTTTTCTGGCGGCATACAACTTCCGCCTTGCGTAAGATTCCGGGTTGCATGGTGAGGAAACGTGACTGGATGACAATCGAGTGACTGGAATTTCGTGTAACAGAAGTGTATTGAGATTTTCGCAATGAAGATTTGGACGTCAGATCACACTTTCGAGTAAGCTATAATATTTGTTTAAAACTGATCAAATGGTGTTAAGAACCCATTAGTGATTCGCAGTTGCCATGACAGGAAGGCATTCGACCTTCATCACCTTTCCAGGATAGTTTTCCTCTGGACTTGTGTAGCAAATTACTCTTAGGGTTTGTTCGCAACCTGCTGCATAGAATTCGATCGATTCCTTTGACTCGAGTGTAAGCTAATGTCGGAAGGCATACCCAATACAAGAATATCTAGAATTTATATAAGATTGTAGAGAACATTACGCTATCACGTGGGTTATAGGTGTTCTATAAGCATTATAAGTATTTGTAGATCGAGATCTAGGTGGAGTTCAGTTTTTGATCAAGTGAGAAGAAATTTGAAATACAATTACTCTTTACTAACGGTACTACTATTGCAGTACCGGATGTCACATCATGTGGCTAGTGTTTTTATTTTCATGTGTTACCCTTATCTAACTTTTAGCTCGGGCTGGTAGCAGGGTTAGAAATTGGCACTAGTCCTAGTCATTGCCAAACTGCCCAATAGTAAGGTATCCTAAGGACAAGTAGAATTTTGACATTTTCAAAGGTTTTGCTATATGCTATCATTATGAGGACTAGTGGACTGAAACTGTTAGTTTCTACTGCTGGTATAGGTGACGATCGGGTACTTGGGCCAGGTGGGTACAGATTAGGACCCACATACAAACAGGATAGGGCTGGGATGTCCAAATTTACTTCCTGGATACCCGCTGAAGGTGTTAAAGAGATAGGTACTGAATGTCTGATTGGGACTAGTTTGACTGTATCCCTGGACAAAATGTATTTAGATACACGTATAAAACGTTCTGGTCATGCGTACACTGAAGTTGACTGAAGTTTTATATTTATTCAAGGAGGGAATGTGTGCATAGTCAGAAAGAAATGCGAACATAAGTGACTTGAAGTGTAATCATAGAGTAAACTGTTCTAGATAACGTTTGTCATTAAACAATGTATCACGTGACTAACCAGGGGTCCTGTGGGTACCTGGCTCTTTCTCAGTACCCGACTGACCAGAGTTACCCGTCCCAGCCCTCCCACAGGACTACCCTAATCCCTGGTTAGTCACATAATATATTGTTTTTGACAAAACTAGACTAGATGAACTCCCATGATTACACTAAGAAAAGTCACAAATGGTAGCATTTCTTTGTGACTTTTATCATGTTTATATGTTTGAATAAAGATAGTTTCAGTCAACTTCAGTGTATGCATGACCAGATTGTTTTATGTTTGTATCTATTACTGGCTATATAGTTATTACCAGAATCCGGCAAAACAATTCCCATCCAGACACTTTGTACTCATCTTTACAAACCTATACATGTAGCAGGTACCAGGATAGGGTTGAGTAAAGCTTTGTCTCCCTGCGTCCCCCAAACAGGGTTAAGCCTTGAACCCAGCGGGGCTTGCAGCCCCTGCACCCTGGCTTCTCTCTCATTTAGACATCCAGGGGTTGACAGCTATGCATCTGTTCTGTATGAGAAAAAAATAAGATACAAACAAGCTAATGTACTATACTGTGACAGACAACAAGGGAAAGCAAGAAAGTTATGAGGAATTAAAAAATAGTTTGTACTTCCTTATTGATATTAATGCAAGATCAACATGGACAATTTATATGGGGTTAAGTGTGGATCGATGCCAAATTAAGTGTATAGGGTATCATATCAGGCAAAGTTTTGTATTTCATGTGTACATAATGGTTATTATGGTGATGTGTTTGGGAAGGGATTGACTTAGGCCGCGATTTCGTGATATTCTCACATAGTTGTCATAGATATCGCATCAACATAAATTCAGCGCGATTGAAAATAGTGTAAGTCTTTCAATAGTTTTATCCACATTGACACTCTCATTTCCACCTACGAACATCGAAAAAGTCGTATTGCTTGAATAAAATGATCTACCATGGATAATTCTTGGCCCACATTTGCAAATACTATGAGCCATTTTAACTTTGTGCTGTATGGACCAACCTCAGGAATATTTTGAGTTTTCACATGAAGGGCCCATGTCAGAAAATTCCCTGAGTGAACCCTGATCTACTGTATCTGAAAATGTCAATAAAAAACTTACTTGATAGTTTTTTCAATCGTCAAAAGTTGTCAATCGAAACAGTGATTTTCATACTCGCGACGCTGCGTTCCATCTCTTTCTGTTCATTAATGATTCCTATAGCACTGCTTGGAGCTTTGCACAAATCAAATTCGTTGATCTACAACCAGTCATTAGCTATATTTTTTTGTCACTTAAATCCTAGTCTGTCTTACAGACCCTGATACATTTCTATCAACTACAGCCCATGCAAGTCTATAATGTTTGGCAAGTCTAGATTACTGCATTATAGTCTGTCTTACAGACTCTGATACATTTATATCAACTACAGCCCATGCAAGTCTATTATGTTTGGCAAGTCTAGATTACTGCAGTATCTGAAAATGAAGAGAATCACTGGGCTCCCTTTTTATTAGATTTTTATTAAGATAACTGAACAACTGTTTTTTTCTGTATGATATGTTCATTTCAGAGACTATATGTTAGTCTACTTAAATCCTAGCAGAAATCAAAGACGTACATGTATGTGCATCCGTGCAGAAATCAAGAGAAAAAATGCAAACACGGTTAAAGTTTCAAAACACAAGCAAATTTCGAATTTGGAATGCCAAAACCAAACCAAAATGAATGTACCGGTTCATACAACTCTTTCTCCATAACAATATACAAATTTCAGATCACAAACGATCGTATTTTAGATGAGATTTGCCTAGACTTTAGATAAGACATCACTGGTTTTCTTGAACGTATACCCTCTTGCAAGAATGGCCAAAGTTAATGAATTACGGATTTTGAACTATTTCTAGTGGCCAAACAGCAAGTTGGAGATTTTTTAGAATATGCTACAATATGTTTGCTTCCAGATTTGTCCATATTTATTGAAAACTATGACTTAATCATTCAAATGTAACTCATAAACATTGTGAATGTCAACAAACTTTTCGACTTCAGGTTACTCGTAAACATTTTCTGGCTGCTGCACATGGCAAACACGCCGCCTTCTGCAGAAAATAAATGACTTAATTGTTGCTAATCAAACAAAAGGGTGAACCTGGAGCAAAAATCATTGTAATAAACTGTCACTTCTAATTAATTAAAAAAAGTCCATATTGCTAAGACTTCATTTGATACGGTCAGACACCCGGTCTTTGATACAGTACACACTTCAGACACAACAAGACAGTGAAATTGACGAAAACACTGGAATGTAAATTATGTATTTTTTGCCAACAAACTGTAACAACATTTACAACTGTCGCTATTTCATGTCATCGCTTTGAATATATTAAGTTAACAGACATTGTCGAAGACCTGTTAGTTTGTTCCCCGCATGTCAACGAAATGAACAACTGATGGTGGTAAACATGCCTTATCTATAATTATTCTCGCAAATAATTCTTCCTTAAGTAGACAATGAACTGAAATACATAAATATTACCGGTACTGTATTTTCCCCTCGATCAGATAACGAAAACATTCGTGATTTCACCCCTTACACAAAAGCAATCTTTGGGGGGTTTAAACAGATGTTAAAAGATGAAAAAACATATTGTTGTCAACACAGATAGGCAGCAGTAAGTCACTTTCATATGAAGGTGTACCAGTCATGGATGTTGATTTTTGTGAAACGTTCTGTTTGGACTTTGGAAAGAAGACTTTGATAAAAAGGCTAGTGGACGCTCTTGCCTTGAAGATGTGAGATGCTAAGCACTATTGCATGTTATGAGGGGCCATGAAATTGAAAAAGAAAAATATCTATCATATGACATTTGTATAACAGATATTTTGAATTTGTCTGTCATGAAATGTTTCTTTCACTGGCCATGCTAACCCAAGATTTGTTGGGACTTACTGTTAAATAGGCTAACATTGTAAATGTGCCATCAGTCAATGACCTTGCAAATTAAGTTATGCTGTCCTCATGTGACATTTATGGAGAACAGCCGCTGTTTATTCTAGTGAAAGAACTGGCTAGAATTAGAACATGTGTAGAATAAGCATATAAGAAGGCACCACTAACCAATAACCATGCTGACTAAAGCATTTAATTACTCTGCCTATTCCAATGGTAAGCATGGCTCTTGGTCCTGTTGGTCATGGGGCAACAGTGGAAAGCAAGATTTGGTGTTTCTACATGTAGTTGTTAGTCATTGCATGCTAGGAGTGTCCATATGATGTCGGGGAGGTGGTTAAAATGTATAGATTGTTTAGAGTTATACACAGGATGAATAGTTTGTTTGCATTGGTGGAACATGTTAATACAGTAAACTATGGTTTTAACGAACTAAAGGGACAGCTAATTTTAGTTCGTTATGACCATAGTTTGTTATTAGCAAATATACAGCAAAATGACCAGACCAAAACGCAGTTCATTATATCCATCAGTTTGTTATAAGCATTTGTTATAAACATAGTTTGCTGTAGTTTGTTTTCTGGAAAATATGTCAACACATTGTGTTAATAGTGAAATGAAATGAATAGATTGTTTGATGGTGATCAGTAAAATAGTTTGTTGGGTATAGCTGGGGAGAAAAGTAGGTTGTCTCCCTCTTCTCTCCTCTTGCTCCTCCTCCCCCCCCCCAAAAAAAAAAAAATTTAAAAAATTTAATACAAATGCTTCCCTAGAACATGTAGAAAGAAGCAACGTTTGGTGGTGTTCACAGTGAACAGTTTATACACTACAAAGCAGGTTATTTCTGGATAATCTGTCACTGCTGATCACCATGATCAGTGTTGTAAATCAATGAGGAAGGCTATTGTTAGACTGTCATGCTTCAGTTGGAGTCAAGAGTTCACTCTGTAGGTGTCATGACAGATCTACATAAGCCACAAACAGTAAGTACTGTGGTTATTATATAGCAACATTAATATACATATATATGTCAACACAAGTAGATTCAAAGGTTTTGCTGAAGTGTTTTCTCTCTGTGGCTCTGTGGCTGAAGGGTGATATGATCATGATGATCAGGCCTCAAAGTTAAAATTTTACCAAGTAGCCATATGGCTACAAGTATTTTTTTCCAGGTAGCCAGTGGTAAAATCAAGAAGTCAAGCCAATATTGTAGGTGGCCAAAAGCATTTGAAATGATCTTTTATCAAATAACTATTATAATATGATAGTCATAGCACTAGTTTTGGTATTATTAGTGGAAATTGTACTTGATTTGTGTTACTTATGACTTGAAACAATGATGCAATTTATGTTACTAGATTATGTAGGTATATCCTTGTTTATCCATTAAGCATTGTCAACTGAAATAAAATACTTATTACATTAATATTTCTGTATTTCTTTTCACTGTCGACTTTAGGAGGAATTATTTGCAAGTACAATTATTAGCAGATGTTTTTTTCCAAGATCAGCTGTTTTATATTTTTGTGTCTACATATGTGTAGCAATTGAATTTAGTTGCCACAAGATGTTTATCAAGGTTGCCATTTTAGACGGTAGACAAATTGAAATTTAGGTCGCATTGGCTACCGTTTTAGTGGCAACTTTGAAGCCTGGTGATGTAGATAAAGGTCATTGTTCTCCAGGAGGGTTGTCTAGTTGTTCTCCAGGAGGGGTGTCTAGTCGTCAGATTGTTATATATATATCACACATCCTGGCCACCAACTGAGACACTGCTACATCATTGCTGCAGATGTTCGTCTTGATCATGCTGATAAAGAAGTTAATCCCTTCTCATGTCCTGTTATGTATTACAATAAAGACACCTGTAGGGTGTTTCTGTTGCTATGGTTACACTGTTTGGTTACTAAGTGACAAGTAAATCCTGTCATGCACATGATTCACAAACAGTTTGTATTTTAAGGCATATGAAGTAAAATGGTTTTGGACTAATTATTAGTGATGTAACTGGAATATTGTTAAAAGCGGCATTAAACCTAACTCACTCACTCACTGTAATCATAGATTATTATAAAGGCAACTTGGAGAACCGACCTGTCTTCAGCAACCAATGCTTGTCCTAAAAGGCAACTATGCTTGTCGTAAATGGCAACTATACTTGTTGTAAAAGGCAACTACACAAGAGGCGACTAACAAGATTGAGTGGTCAGGCTCACTGATTTGGTTGATGCATGTCATCGCGTCCCAATTTTGTGGAACAATGCTCATGTTATCAATCACTGGATTGTCTGGTCCCACCTCGATTATTTAGACCGCTGTCATATAGCTGGAATATTGCTGTGTGTGGCGTTAATCAACATGAAACTGAGAACTGAAGCTGTAATCATAAATTATTGTAAAGGCAACTTGGAAAACCAGCCCAGCCTAACCCAACATTGGTTGTAAGTTTGTTCACAAATAACCTTTAAGTCACGGTGTGCTCAGCAAAAGATGTATCAGTAAACTTCAGAATTGTCTTTTTGATTTTTGCACACCTGATCCCAAGGTTCAGTGTAAGGTGTTTAGACATGTTGATGTACTATATTATGCATAGAAGAAACTGTTAAAATGTAATATATATAGAAAATGAGATTGATTATGATTCCTGATATTGCAGCCACCCGTGGGAGACTGTGGTGAAAGCAGCATGGCGGAAGTACCCCAACCCCATGAACCCGAGCGTGCAGGGAATTGATGTGGTAGAGAGGCAGGTTACGCCGGATGGGAAGCTGAAGAGTCACAGGCTACTTAGTACATCGTGGGGGCTGTCAGCGTGGGTTACAAAAGTAGGTATCTCTGTCTCTCTTCAGCTGAACCCTGGTCCCTGGGGCCTAATGAGGCAATAGTAGTAGTATTGTAACGATAAGGCAAGTTCATCATGTTCATGATAGCATACGTCGATTTGCAACTCTGGATCGCAACTCCTTACATTACAAGTGTAAAAAACATGAAGAACAGCTGGAACTGTTCAACAACCAGCTTACACAGATTCTCTGGTATTTCCGAGTTGGCTATAGGTCTTCCGCAACCCATGCTTGTGGTAAGAGGTGACTATGCTTGTTGTAACAGACGACTAACTGTATTGGGTGGTCAGGCTTGCTGACTTGGTTGATGCATGTCACCGTATCTCAATTGCGTGGATCGATGCTCATGATATTAATCACTGGATTGTTTGGTGACCGCTGTAATAATGCTGAGTTCTGCGTAGAACAACAAACATTGACAATGTCCTCAAGCCTACAGGTTTCTGCCGTTCAATATGCCATCTTTAATCTCTGAAATTTAAAGCATATGATTCAGGGTTGGGATTCACCTGCAGAAAGAAAGAAAGTACTGTATTGGGATGCAAATTGTGTCGCACCCATAGCAGCGGTTGACATATTGTTTCACGCCCCATGGTATCGTTACACCTTTAAATAGAAGATAAACTCTCACATTACCATCTCATCCTACCAGATACCCGATTTTGGTGTCTTTGACATGTGTTTACCCCCAAGGGTCTGGCTCAGAATTGATTCTTAATGGCCATCATGACATAGCTGGAATGGTGCTTACTAACCATGCTGCAAGGTGTTGAGTTGGAACTGATATTTTGTTGCCTGCAGATTGTCGGCATGGACCAAGTGTGCTACGCCAGTGAGCATTCGGAAGTGGACACAGCCAACAGGACACTCACCATGAGGACAAGGAATGTGAGTAGTGTTACCATGGTTACTGGTAATCAGTTGCCTGGAGTCGGACTCCAAATTCTGATTCAGAAGCGTTTTTGTCAATATTAGTCTTAAAGTTATGTCAAAAAGGCATTGTGGAAAATTGACTGATGTGTGACTGTTAGAAATTGGCACTACATGGACTAAAACGGTTAGTTTCTGATGCTGTGTGATACTGTATATTAAAGGTTTTTCTAGCCGTGAGTTTTGATGATTTTCAAGAAAATATTCCTTGAGTCCTTTCATAATTTGATTATCTTATAAACATCATAAATGGTAAAACTAAGCAGTTCACATACTTTATATGATAAGTTTTCATCAATGAATAGTTGAAAATTGATAACCAGAGGCTTCTTTAACATTTATCATACAACTTCCATGGTTATTCAAACTGGTTATTAGATTGAGCCAGATATGCATGGTAGCTGTGAGTTGATACTCGTGTACATGGTGTAAGACCTTAAAATGATAGACTGTCTTTAAGCATATGAACCCTTTTGTTGTGCCAGGGACCACAACTGGAACCACTCGACAGGGATAATTCTAGGGTGGGGGCCTTGTGCTTTAAGCTCTTAAATTTGAAAAAAAGGCCAACATTTTCAAATACAATGGGGCATTTCAACATTCTGCTGTTTTGGGCAAGTGTGGGTGTACCTCTGGAATATATGAAATTTTGACATAAAGGGACCATGTCAGAAAGTTCCTAGTGTGAATCCTGAAGGGTATGTAGGTAACTTTCCAGATGACATTTAGCTTTATGAATATTTATTTGTATTGTGGTCATCGTCAATACTTCATAGGTCTGTATGCACTGTTCCCAATCACTCATGAGTTCATATGGCCTCTCTGGCATGTAGTCATTATTTCAACCAACGAATCAAACAACAGCCTGGTTTCAGCAAGGGGAAACCAGAAAGTACTCTAAATAATCAGCACTCAGGTTACATCGACATCATTCTCTACACATTGGGGGGCACGGGTGGCCCAGTCGTCTAAGGCGCTGCAATTTTCTGTGCAGAGTTGCGTCCTTCGGCACGTCAGAAACCCATGATTGTGGGTTCGGATCCTTGTTCGCCCTGGTTATGTTTCTAGGTTTGTCAGCACCATACCCATGCTCGTGGGTTTCACTGAAGTGGTAAACTTCTGAGACCTGCATCACTTCGGGCTTTCCTCCCACATTAAGCTGACACGCCGTGGTATAAATGGAATACTGTTAAAAGCGGCGTCAAACTCAAATCACTCACTCACTCTGCACATTGCTTCAGTGTCAGACAGCGATAGGGTTCACACAAAGTTTCTGAACAGAGTAGAGCTCGTTTGACTTCTGTGAGTTATACACTGACTTGTTTCACTAGCTGTATTGACAATGTGTGATGTTACAGTTGACGTTCTGCAACGTAGTGACCGTGGATGAGTACCTGTCCTATGTGCCACACCCTGAGGACCGCACAAGGTAAGATAATGTGTCACATGCTAAGAATTGGTTTTCAGCAACCCATTCTTGTTGTACATGTTGTAAGAGGTAGTTAACAGGTCAGGCTCACTGACGTGGTTGATACATGTCATTGTATCCCAGAGTTGCATAGATCGATGCTCATAATGTCAATCACTGGTTTGCCTGGAGGCAACTAACGGGATTGGGTGGTCAGACTTGGTTGATGCATGTCATCGTGTCCCAGAGTTGCATAGATCGATGCTCATAATGTCAATCACTGGTTTGCCTGGAGGCAACTAACGGGATTGGATGGTCAGACTTGGTTGATGCATGTCATCGTGTCCCAGAGTTGCATAGATCGATGCTCATAATGTCAATCACTGGTTTGCCTGGAGGCAACTAACGGGATTGGGTGGTCAGACTTGGTTGATGCATGTCATCGTGTCCCAGAGTTGCATAGATCGATGCTCATAATGTCAATCACTGGTTTGCCTGGAGGCGACTAACGGGATTGGGTGGTCAGACTCACTGACTTGGTTGATGCATGTCATCCCGTCCCAATTGTGTGGATGGATGCTCATGTTATCAATCACTGGATTGTCTGGTCAAGACTTGGTTGTTTCCCGACCTCCATCATGTAGCTGGAATTTTGCAAACAAACAGATGCTAAACATTACGCTGATCGATCCAGATTAGCTGATAAGATCTTGTTTGACAATTTTATATTAATTGGTGCAGTCAAAGAACAAGAAAGATTCTTGTTTATTGTTGTGTTAGATTGCAAGACATCAATGCTAAAATGTACTTAATGCCCTTTATATTTGGTTTTCTTTATTCATTTACTAGTTCCTAAATTTGTTTGATAGCCAGCATGGCATTTGAAGATTTTTTTATTTCTAAAAATGTCTGGGAACATGGCTTACTTCATTGTCTAAGGTACTGTATCTCTTGGCCGAACCAGAACCTATGATTGTGGGTTTGAATCCTTTTTTTTTTCATGATTATTTTTCTTGGTATGTCAACACCATGCTTATACCAGGGTTTCATCAGACTGGTAAATGTCTAACACATCTATCACTTCCGGCTTTCCTCCCACATCAAGCTGAGACACTGTGATATAACTGAAATGGCATTAAAGCCAACTCCCTCCCAGACTGCATCTTAACCCTGTGTAACTTCCAGGACCACACTGCACCAGGAGGCGGTCGTCACGGTGAAGGGAGTCCCGCTGGGCAGCTACCTCGAGACAGTCATGACAGACTCCATATCCAACAATGCAGGAAAGGTATGCCAGACCTCTATCATCTATCTAGGACAATACCCCAATAATCAGACCCTCGTTACTTACACATTAATAGAAGCAGTCCTATCATGCACATACATGAAACCGTAAAAGGCGATTACGCTTGTCGTAAGGTGGCGACTAACAGCGTTGTTTTGTCAGGCTCGTCGATTTGGTTGATCATGGCATTGTATCCCAATTGCGTGAATCAATGCTCATGATGTCAATCACTGGATTGTCTGGTCCAGACTTGATTCTTTACCGACTGCCATCGTTGCTGAGTGCGTCACAGGAAGTGTTTGTCACTACTGTTATCCAAACCTGCTCTTAGTGACAATCACTGGTTTGTCTGGTTGGTTTGATTGCACTGGGGGGGATTAGAATAAGTCCCTATCAACCTATGCTGGTTGTAAACGATGACTAAATAGATTGGGTTGTCAGGCTTGGTGATTTGTTTTATTGCATGTCACTGTGCTCTGATTGAGTGGATCGTTTCTCACAATACTAATCAGTGGATTGTCTGGTCCAGACATGATTATTTACAGGTTGCTGTCATACAGCTGGAATATTGCTGGGTGTGGCGATAAAAACAATAAACTGATGAAACAGTGAAAAACATTTTGCTGAGTGGTTTAATATACCCCCGACAATTGTCAGGGCAATATAGTTATACCAAGGTTCCGTCTGTCCGAAAACTTTGTCTGCATGATTTCTCTCAAACTATTCAGTGGATTCATCTCAAACTTAGTACATATAATCTGTGTCATATGAAGGGGTGCAGTCAAAAGAAAAAATTTGTTTTTATTAATTTTCCATTTTTTTATGTATTTTTCAAATCCTAACATCCGTCCGAAAACTTTGTCCACGAGATTTCTCTTAAACTATTCAGTGGATTCCTCTCAAACTTAGTACATATAGTCTGTGTCATGTGGAGGGGTGCAGTCAAAAGAAAAAAATTGTTTTTATTAATTTTCCATTTTTTTTATGAATTTTTCAAACCCTAACCCTATCCTTGCTATTTAATTTGAAACTACTGACACACTAGGCGGGTCGGAGGTATAAGTGAGCCATGCTCACTTTTTTTCATGTTTTTCTCCATTTGATGTTTGTCATCTAGTAAGTTTCTTTCATCTGTTGCCAGGGACGACAAGCTATGGAGTGGGTGATTGGGAGGATCAAGACAGAAGCTCAGGACCTGAAACAGGAAGCTCAGAAGTGCATGGACACTGTGTTACCGAAAACCCCCACCTCTCGCACAACGTCTTTATGACGACCCAAATCTGGGAGTTAGACTAGCAACCACTAAAGCATCTTGTGATACTCTTCCTTTCGTTCACCTTTCTGTTATCACCTGAGAAACATTGACTGTCCATTTCGACCCATGACAAACTCATAATCTTTACTTGGTTCGCTTATTCGGGTAAACTTTTTGGCAACAAAGAAACTGTTTCGCTGTCATGGCATAATGGAACTGTCAAAGAGCATTCCTTTCTGTGTGGAGTTTGCCAACTCCAAGCAGGGATCCGTCATGCGACACATCACCACCTTCAGATCCGTCACTGTCTTCACTTCAATGATCATGCCACAGTTACACCCAACTGTGGGTGTACGGTAATAACAAGTACGGTAATCAAATTTTGAGGTCTGGAACCTGGCAGTAAATCACTTGATGCAAATAATGAATGCGAAATCCACTTCATTACTGCTGGGTTCGACATTGACATTGGTCTGGTGTAATAATTTGAATGCCTTTCTTGTCTCAAATATTTTATCTCATTCTGTGTGTTATGCTGTATATTGTCTTGATCCATACCAAGTTTGGTATTTGAGAAGTTCTTTCCCAGCTTGAATCAGTCTAACCTGTAACACAGGTCATTGTCCTCTTGAGCCTTCTATACAACACACTGGTCACCTGGACAGGGATGCATTGGTCTCCGCACTGCAATTTGCTCTGCAGAGTTGCATCCCTTAGCCCCACCAGGACCTGCTGCTCATTTGAATCCTACATTATTATGATCCTTGTAATGTGCTCACGGTGTCATCAAAGTGGTAAAGGTCGACAACATGCATCTTTTCTCACTTGGGGCTTTCCTCCCACATTAAGCTTACCTGCTGTGATATAACTGAAATACTGTTACAAGCAGCGATGACCCAACACCCACCAACTAATGGTAATCTGGATGATTTGGCTGCCATCCAAATCGATCAGGTTATGAAGGATATAAGCAATAAGAAGGTATGTAGGATTTGTTAACGTCTCTAATTGTTTACTGTTCATGTTTCCATGGCAACAAAGGCCCTGATTAATGAGATTCAGGTTTTGTTCACAAATTGATGATTTTGCTCCTGGCAATAACGACTTAGATGCAAGAAAGACCTCGGAACCTAACATGCATGCCTGACCATTTCAAAGAAGCCCTGAAAATGTAGATTGTCTTTTCAAACTGTCCAGTGTATTCCATTGCCAAACAACCTTAGTGAATATGTTTAATTTAAGTTGATCCAAACTTAACTCACTTTAAGCCTAGTAGCAGAGAAGCACATAATTGGTAATTGCAATGTGTTTGGATTGGCATGGAGGTACATTAATTAAGTTTTCCCAACAAAAGAAGGGTGCTTCTGGGGCTTGTGATCCTGCCAACCCTACCCACCTTGTTATGCTGTTCTGGATTGGTTGGAAATAATTATCCCCAAATTAAAGAAAAACAATAAATCTGACTATTTGTAGCTAGGGCTGGCTGTCATTACGGATCATCGAGATCAATAATCGTCAACCAAATATCGATCAATTATTGATACACATGTATATCGGAGAAGTAACTTCAAGCAAATATGCAAAAATCTGAATGAAATCAACACACTTATGACATATTTATGCATGGATTACTCGTGGACATAAATGTTAGAGCAATAACAGTTGCTTTCCATCTTTGGCTATTGACTTGATTGATAATAAGTCTGTTTCGGTAAGGTTAAACTTTGTTTCATCACAATTGTTTATGTAAGATATTATCGATGACACAATTTTCATATCGATTTTCGTTCTCATGACGATACTTCCAGTTATCGATCTTTATAGCCAGCCCTATTTGGAATGGAAATTGCTAAATCACTAGAATAATCTACAACCTTGCTTCAGTGTGTGTTACATTCATTGTATTTGTCTGGGTGGGATCTCGCCCTTCAGCTACATTCCAGTTTCCCTGACGGTTCTTGTGTAATTGTTTTCACTCTCGGACTGACCCTATTTCTGCATGAATCCAACAATCCATCCACAGAATGAAATAATCATCTGTATCAAGTGTTGTTGAGGTTATGCTACTCAAATCTTGATGGTGATATTCATCTTGTTGTGGTACAAATAGTATTTGATACTGCCATTGAACCAGCACATCAGCCCATTTGCCCGGAACAAGCTTGGCACTAAAGCTGTTGTATGTCTATCTTAGTGCTTCAGTTGTCGTTACTTCATACCCTAAGATCTCTTCTTGGGAGTGTAGACCTGACTTAAGGATTATGACCCAAGAGAGATGAAGGAGCGTTGCCAAATACATAACAGGGCTGTGGGAGAGGACTGACCATAATAGGAATTTGGACGATCATCAAAACAAATATTGGTGTGATTTTCATGAACTACTTTGGCAAATATTGCATCCTTGAAGTAAATCACCAAACAATGGAAAAACGCTTTAAGAGGGTTGTTATTCATTACTAGTACATAGTAATATATCTGCACTATAGTGGTGGCGTCCTGTAAGAGGCAACTAACTGGATCGGTTGGTCAGGCTCGCTGACTTGGTTGATGCATGTCATCATATCCCAATTGCGTGGATCGATGCTCATGGACAGACCCGTGAAGATCCGGGGTAGAATAGGTCTTCAGCAACCCATGCTTGCCTTAAAAGGCGACTATGCCCGTCGTAAGAAGCGACTAATGAGATTGGGTGGTCAGACTTGCTGACTTGGTTGATGCATATCTTCATATCCCAATTGTGTGGATCGATGCTAATGATGTAATTGTGTCTTTAAGTGGTCGATTATTTTATATTCTAGGCAAAGGGTGAGTTTGGATTTTTGTTTGAAACAGAATGTTTTTTGGTCACTGATTGTTTTTTCTCCGTAAGGTGCCAAACAAATTTTTTCACAACTGTTTTTTCAGGACATTCATGTGTTGGAATCATTTTCTTTTGTAAAATTTGCATCAATTTTTTCTCCACTTTTATTTCTCTCCCTACACCCACGCCAAGAATATAAAATGGTCGATGCTTGAGGCCCATCTCCGCATAATACCTTCAAACCACTTCCATGACCTTGCAGTTCAGGAAACGTTTCATGGCAGGGACATTGTTTGAAGACATAATTTGTATATCATGGCATATTTTTTATTGAATTTTTCCAATTAACAAGGCATATATTTGTGTAGTAATAGCATTTTATTTATTTCCATGGTAACCATTTGAATAATGGTGCGCAACTTTTATTTGAGTGGAATTTCTGTTAGTGCTGGAGCATATTAGCTTAATCCCCTCACAAACAAAGTGCCTAAAATAGCAACTGGTATAGCCATATTTTTTTAGCTTATGAATGAGTCATTGAGTGGCTTGCTTTATATTTTTGCTTTCGTGCAGGTTACTTTGAATTGAGTGCAGACATTGAGTGTGGCATTTATACAGTATAATGTGTACAGTTATTATGTTGTCGAGTACATGAGCTTCGTGAATGTACATAATTGGTGATTAACTTTATTATTGATATGTGTGACACTGAATATGTTTTAGTCATTATTGGTTACCATGGTTACCCAATGGCCAACCTGCACCTGTGCCGCTAGAGATCACTGATATGATATTGGGGTGAACAACCTGGGCCCGTTCCAAAAATCAAAGGTGGCACGGGTGGCCCAGTTGTCTCGGGCACCGCGATTGGGCACGCCAGAAACCTTTAATTGTGGGTTCGCCCCGATTATGTTTCTAGGTTTGTCAGCACCATACCCGTGCTCGTGGGTTTCACCGAAGTGGTAAACGTCTGAGACCTGCATCACTTTGGGCTTTCCTCCTACATTAAGCTGACACGCCGTGATATAACTGGAATACTGTTAAAAGCGACGTTAAACCCAACTCACTATTTTCAGTTCGGGCATACTGATTGAACACCCCTCGAATAAAAAGTGTATAAATCTGGAACTGCTTTGAAGGCTCTTTTTATCCATTGCCAATATCATGAAGAGCTTCCACAAGGCATATTTACCATATGAGCAGCATTGGATGTGTGTCCCAGTCATAACCTGCACAGCTGATGTGTCTGACACTGAACAATGGTATATTAGACATGGACTTTGTTATGCATTATATATTCGATTGATACATCTCATATTGCAGAGAATGAAAATTAACAAGTTTAGATCCATGATCATTTTTCTCTTTGATCGGTCATTGCCTCTAAGGCTCTTGTTTGAATTAGTTTATGCTGGGTTTTTAATACACTGATAGTGATATACTCGTAACAATGAAAAGTTAAAGAAGACACGATTCTTTCATTTTTCTGTAGTTAATCTGTCATGGCGTATCCAAGAAGAGGTTCATGCCATGACCGATTAACTATATTATCAGGCATTCTTGAACTTCTTTGAGTAGTAGTGTCAACCCCACCTGACACAATAATATGCCACACACTGCAGAGCAAATGACTTTCTACATTGTGCTAGCACACATAGATGGTTATTTTCTGAATAATTTTCTTTTTTCCAAAGCCAAATGACTGAATATATGCTGCTCTTTTAGAGTGAACCTCGTAATACCATTGTTCATCCTCTATTCTCTGTTAGCTAAGTAAACATAAGAAGCGATGGCCCTGTTCCACAAAACAGTCTCAGCACTGTGACTGTCGTAAGTCTGTGTTAAAGAATGGGAGTTGTGATCAACTCAGTGATAAGAGTTTTAGTGACAAGGCCAGGTCCATATGGGCCAAGTGTTAACCCATTATGAGCATGATCAGTGTTCAGTGTTTAAGTTAGCCATATAGTCAGCAGGCTCCTGTCCATAACACAAGAGTTGAGAAATACAAACTTTTGCGCCTTCTAGATTAAAATACTGGAGAAGAAAGTTTTAACACTGATGTTTTATTGGAGATGTTTTCTTGCCTTTTTTGTTGAACTTAAATTTACTGATTGCTTATGGTAGGTGTAGCATTGTTTTTATCAGATCAAGAGTTTTCCAAGAAAATGATATTTGGAAATAGAGACTGCTGGTCAAAGATATGATCATGCTAATGCACATGAAAGCGCACTATCCAATTTTGTTATTGTTGATTTTTGTTATGTACTGTTATTTTTTTCTCAAATATTTTGTTTGTCAATTGTCGAACATTTCTTTTTCCCTATATTCAGAATGCATCTGACTCGGTAATAAGCACAGTTATGTTCGATATATATTCATGATATATATGTGATATATAGATATATTTAATGACATTGTTTTGTTTATTTTGAATCAAATACAGTGATGACAAGTGATTTGTGTGATTTGGAGATTCTAGGACTTGTGTTTATTAACTGTCAGGCATCTGCTACCAGCTTTTCTGTGAAGAAATCTTAACATTGTAATGAAGAAAATGTCTTGAGAACCTGTGAAATGCATTTGTATTGCCATGGCAACAGAATAAGTTATTGTTAACATAAGAATAATGTCATGTCAACTATGTTTTTTAAGATGTGTATTTATCATGTTTATGTTTGATCAAGTGGACATATTATTGTGTGTCAGGTCTTTGGTTTTAAGTAATGAAACATGTTTTGTGCAGGATATTCATGAAGAATGACTCCATCTTTGTTTTTGGGATACTTGGATACAACTGGATACTTTACTTTAGCCATTTGAGTGATAATTTGACAAACATGAGTGAATGTCGATTGATTTTGCTGAGATGTAATTTTTCAAGAATAGGAGGAGGAATAAAGTGATTTTCTTAAAGACATGTTTTTGTATTTATTGATTTCCTGATCCACAGATGGCGTCAGTGTAAATGTTTCTTTGTTTGTTGTTTAACGCCCCACTCAGCAATATTCCAGCTGTATGCGATGGTCTGTAAATAATCGAATCTGGACCAGACAATTCAGTGATTGACATCATGAGCACCCAATTGGGATATGATGACATGCATCAACCAAGCCAGCAAGCCTGACCACCCGATCCCCATAGTCGCCTCTTACGACAAGCATAGTTGCCTAATACGGCAAGCATGGGTTACTGAAGACCTATTCTACCACGGATCTTCATGGGTGCAGTCATGTCCTGCTGGGGGGGTGGTGGTATTGGGTAACAGGTCTGTGTTGGTCAATGATCAATATTTTTTGTTTATAGGGGTACCAAATAGCACCAAAAATACTCCTAACAAAAAAAGACCAGTTCAACCATTTTGAGAGGTTCAACACTCCTTGCGAAATAAAATGTTGACAATTCGACATGTTGTAAATACAATGATGACGTCGTCAATCAAAATGGAACATATTTTGACAGGTTCAACATCCGTAACAGGTACTTGTCTCAACAAACCCCAAAACACCATATCCTCAAACAATAGTTGTCATGTTTAACAAATAAAACCCTGGATCACTGTTCAGTAATACATTATGAATGATGACATACACTCTCGACCTTGAAGATTCGTGATGGAACAACCATCAACCCATGCTTGCCATAAGAGGCGAATATCGGCATCGGGTGGTCAGGCTCGCTGACTTGGTTGATGCATGTCATTGTTCCCAAATGTGTGGATCGATGCTCATGATATTAATCACTGGATTGTCTGGTCCAGACTGGGTTATTCACAGACCACTGTCTTAAAGTTGGAATATTGCTGAGTGTGGCGTTAACCAACAACCAACCAACCAACCAACCACCCAACCAACATACACTTTCCACATAACAACATGACTAGCAATTTGATTCTGGGTTAGAATTGGATCCCAAGTATTAACCTATCATGACCTCGTCATAATTATGAGATGACTAATTAGGTCAGGCTTAGTTAACAGGATAAATGTGTGTCATTGTTCCCTGATGTGGATTAGGGCTGGGACGAGTCCAAATTTACTACCTGGGTACATACCCCCTATTACCTGACCCTACCCAGGTACCTGCTGTTGGTGTCAAGAGTTGGGTACAAAATGTCGGATTGGGAATAGTTTGACCATAGCCCTGACAAAATGTATTTAGATACACGTATAAAACGATCTGATCATGCATACATTGACTGAAGTTTTATCTTTATTCAAAACTCAAAAAGGTCAGAAGGAATCTGTGCATTGTCAGAAAGAACTGCGGACATTAGTAACATGTTGTGCAACCATAGAGATCTAGATAGTTTTTGTCATTAAACATATCACGTGACAAACCACGGGTCCGGGTAATCCTGTGGGTATCCAGATCCTCAGGACCCTCCCGACCCGAGTACCCGAGTTACCTGTCCCAGCCCTAGTGTGGATCAGTGCTCATAATACCAGTCACTGGATTGTCTGGTCCAGACATGATTGTTTACAGGCCACCTTCATTTAGCTGGAATATCGCTGAGTGAGGGTTAAACTGCAATGCTTAGAATGAGAATATGTGTGCATGTATTTGTTACTTCAAGGGGGACTAAAGAAGCCAGTTGGCTGTCTTTGGTAATTTTATTGGAATCACATCATCCAAATTTAAATACCTGCTGAGGTTTCATTGAATCCAACTCAAAATATTGAACCTGACATTAATACATCATCAAGACATACACTGAAAAACAGCACACAAAAATGGATGCTAGTCACTCTATAAACACAAAATCGTTCGTGAAATTTCACAATTTGAAAATAAAATTATAAAATATATTCATTATTTATATGGATAAATTATATTCAATTAATCAATTATTAAATTATTGTTTCAATATTTCTTTCTTTCATATGTGATTTATTCTATTTTTTTAATGGTTCTATCACCTGTGATTAACACCAGGTCTGGGTTTTTCACATCTGCACATGCTTAAATAGCTCCGGTTACATTTGGAGGGAGATCAATTTCCTGTTTCGATGAAAGAATATGTGAGCTGCGGACTTTGCATGAAAATAAAAACCCTCTTTCAAAAATAGCCCCGACAGGGGATCGAACCCTGGATCTTCGGTTTACGAGACCGACGCCTTACCACTTGGCCACCGAGGCTTGCCTGCCCGTGAGAGGAAATTCAATCTATTTATAACCGGTGGGGTCACTGTGACCTTGTAGCCTCACTTTGAAACATGGAGTGGCACAGGCACGACGTTTCCGATTTGGTCTGTTCGTGTCAGCCGAGATTTCGTGTCTCAGTGTTAAACTCAGACATTCCTTGCGTCACATATTTCGTCAATGTAGCTAGTAAACAACTGTATATGTTTTGTGGTATTTGTTATTCTCCAATCTATGCGATTTCAAAGTCCAAATTAGGAGGGGTGCCGATTCCCGCCAAATCATAAAAATTTGATTGTTGGTTTGCCTGTGCATGAAATTACTTCGTTTAGTTGCCGTACTGTGGTTATCAGTTCGATATTTGAACACACGAGTGTTCCCTAATATAAAGTAACACAAGGCTTTTGGTTATTACTGCGCTAAAGATATGTCACGATGCCTCCCACGGTCGAGATCTAGATTCTAGATCCAGCTACATTTCTCTTGATCTAGATTCTCGACAAAGTGATTTTTATTTTTCTTACAAATTTTGTTTAATGTCATAAGAGACCGATGACACATCTTTTATATACCGGATATATCATAAATGAGTTCAATTCGCAACACGCACAACTTGAGGCCAGCTGGCGCCTACAGACGCCCCGCCGATCGATGTTGAAGATTTAACGGGCGCTTCAGCAAGTGTATATAGACAGTGCTGTTTTTTGGCTTGCCACTCTGCAAGTTGTGTTCACAGATAACACAAGTAGATAAATACAAATAAATCATGAAATATTTTGTGGTAGCGTAATATTTATTGAAAACACCAAAATGAGTCAGTTTATATATTGCTGTAAATAAACATGTTTAAACGATCACCTATAACATCTCCAAATGTTTAAATGCCTATAAGCGTAAATATATTTAAATATTTCCAGATTTAATTTGTGCCAAGCATCAAACCTGACCATTTTCATTGTATGCAAATTAGAAAATATCAAGGTCATTTCTGCATGCTTACATATTTAAATAAGCACCCCAGTCATAAGAAAATGAATTGTATAATTGCATTTCTCTCTAATATTAATAGGCCAGTCTGCAGCAATCATACATGGATGGGTAGATATGGTCTTGCTCTGCGTCACTTTAACATTCCTCACCCAGGCGGGGTGGTATACACCGATATATATGGCGGGGTGGCATGTACCGATATATGGCGTGGTATATATACCGATATATGGTGGGGTTGTATATACCGATGTATGGCGGTGTGGTATATACCGATGTATGGCGGGGTGGTATATACCGATGTATGGCGGGGTGGTTTATACCGGTATATGGTCTCTGCAATTTCTTTTTAAAAACGTAGAGGGGCATTGGTCGAAATAAAACTATAATTTAAATCTTGATAAAAGATATTTTAAAATTAGTGTATTCGTAGGGTAAAGAGAAATGTTTGCCCAGTTTTACTAAATATTAAAGCAAATGTTTGATAGAAATATAAAGCGAGTGTCCTCGATTTAAATGGTCGTTAACCCAAACGTCTGACTAAGTAACTATGCTGGCATACCCGAGAAAAGCGTGAAATATACTTTATTATTTATTTAGAGATGAAATAATATATTTATCTGAAATATTAAATCGCTATTTCACACTGGTGAAAATAACACTTTTTGCTATATACTTATATACTTTCAGTCTGCCTAATTGACAGTGATTTTCAGACTTAGACATATAAGATAAGTGAGTAAATAATTAATAAAACATTGAACTTCGCATATGAAAATATCATTGTGCCTCAACATGTCCAAGTGTTCAGAACAAATCTTACAGCTGATGTTTGCAATGTCTTGAATTACATGGATTTGCCGACAAAGGGAATTTTGTTTGTGTAAGATTCAAGTCTCCGAACACCCCTGAGCGTTCACGTTACATTATAACTTTCATTGATTTTATAATCCGAATATTTCATAACAGTCCTGCATGGTAGCGACAAAGGTATGCTAAGGCACGCGTTAAATCTTGCATACCGTGCCCCTCTGTCGTTGTTATGGTGTTATCCATGGCCAGTGTTATAGTGTAGAACTAAGCGGGCACGAACTCGCATACGTTTTGTTTGACACTATACCAGCTTTATCACGGGAGCCTGGAAATAACCGAGCCTTGGTCAGACAAACCATTGGTTGACTTAATGAGAACGCGTTTACATCACGTACATGGCCACGTATACATCACGTATATGACCACGTATACATCACGTACATAGCATCGTATACATCACGTACATGGCCACGTATACATCACATACATAACCACGTTTACATCACGTACACAGCCACATTTACATCACGTACATAGCCACGTATACATCACGTACATAGCCACGTTTACATCACGTACATAGCCACGTATACATCACGTACACAGCCACGTATACATCACGTACATAGCCACGTATACATCACGTACACAGCCACGTTTACTTCACGTACACAGCCACATTTGCATCACGTACATAGCCACGTATACATCACGTACATAGCCACGTATACATCACGTACATAGCCACGTTTACATCACGTACATAGCCACGTAGACATGCACGTACATAGCCACGTTTACATACACGTACATTACCACGTATATTTTGCACGCCAAGTATATATTCACGTACGTATCCAAATATACAAGCACGTACACAACCACGTACACAGCCACGTGTACATTTTTTTATCTGATTATCGGACAGTAGTAGAAAGTACTTGACACATGCGTCGACCCTAGGCTGGAGCGCACGACCAATATGTTCATCAACTAGGTCAGACAATCTCGTGTGTATACATCAACCAGGTCAGACATGCTCGTCTGTGTACTTACACCAGGTCAGACAATCTCGTGTGTATACATCAACCAGGTCAGACAAACGCGTGTGTTTTCATCAACCAGGTCAAACAAGCTCGTCTGTGTACTTACACCAGGTCAGACAAGCTCGTGTGTGTGCATCAACCAGGTCAGACAATCTCGTGTGTGTACTTACACCAGGTCAGACAAGCTCGTGTGTGTGCATCAACCAGGTCAGACAATCTCGTGTGTGTACTTACACCAGGTCAGACAAGCTCGTGTGTGTGCATCAACCAGGTCAGACAATCTCGTCTGTGTACTTACACCAGGTCAGACAAGCTCGTGTGTGGACCTCAACCAGTCACTGTTAAGAGATAATCAGATTGACGTCCCCCATGCAAGTACGTAGTTTTAGACGTTGTAAATAATAACAAAAAGCAGTTTCTTCAGTGACATAATCGGCGATTATTTTATACACGGAATTACAAGAATCTATAATCAAAGAACACCAAACAGTTTATAAAGTTTGTTCCTTATGGCGAGGGTCGTAATTACATTTCGCGACGGACCTTTCCAACTGGCATTTCCTTTGTGAATCTCACAGAAAGGTTCCTGGAGGATCGGGTTGGTTTCTTTTCAGCATCATGTCCTCTTTTGCTGTCTTTCAGAATGGATCTTACACTGGAAGTGACCTTCAACTTGGTTTCATTTATATCTGTGGCCTTGGCCTTGGCCAAGTTGTCACCGGAAGCAGAGAAGTCTGTTTTGACATGTGAGATCCTGCTTCGAACCTTGTCCTTTGACTTTCCTGTGTAAGGTCTTCGAGCCTTCCTTGGTTGAACTGGAGGACTGACGCTGGAGGAACTGGTCCGCTTATTGGCAGGAGTGTGACAGGTCAGAAGGGCAGTCTGGCGCTGGAGAGCTGCCAGCTCTTCCTCCAGCTTCTTCCTCTGCTCCACCTCTGTCTGCTTCTCCTTCTCCCAGTCCCCCGCCAGTCCATCTAGCGTCTGCTTCAGTTCCTGGACCTCAGCCTGCGCCATTGTGTAACTGAGACGATAGTTGTAATACTCCAGCCTATAGTCCTGCCTCTCCGACTCAACTTTCAGCCTTAAGGCGTTCTCCTCCCGAAGTTGTCGGGCCTGTCGCTCGTTCTCCTCTCTCAGCTTCTGGTTCTCATTGAAAAGGTGATCGAGAAGACTGAAGAAGATATGTCGATATTTAAGATGTTTTGGCTTAAATTTCTATCTTTCACAAATACATTATATCTATACAATTATAATGAGATATATTTTTATAATTTCATCATTTAGTAGGATTTATTCCAATATTAGACACATTGCAACCAAATGACAGCTGGGTACATCCAGAATGGACATTGCTGCTCTACAAAAGCAGGGTAGTAACGGTAAACGCATATCATCTACGCTGTGCAACGTTATAGCTTTTGATCTGTCAGAGAATAAGATCAATCGGTTCTTGATTAAAATCGTCAGCTTATGTGATCTCACATCGAAGGAAAGTCATACTAAATCGTGCCTACCTTTCCTCCAAATCTCCGACTTGAGCTTTCAGGTCCATGTACTGAACTGGAAACAAAAACGATTAACATTTTATACAAACAATAGACTCTTTTCCATATTTTGAGGTAGGCTGACTGACATTTCCCTTAGGGTTTATATTTCCTATAGGAATACATGGACCTTGATCAGATCGGTACATCCATAGACTCCCATTGTAACTAACTGCTTCAATATTGTAATTTCTTCAAACACACAGATGGTGTTATTGTTTCGACTTCTATTTAGTTTGCATAGCACGCGGAAAATAGGAGACTATCCTACCAAGTAAATCTTGATGCAGTTCTGGCGTTCTTGGACTACGAGGGTTAGACTGACGCTCGTCCGCCTCGAGTATGGGGGAGAGTAGTTTCCTACTCTTCAGTCGTTCTTGTGGATACATCTTCATCTGTGGGATAAAAATACATCTAATATGAATTTAGGAATTTGAACATTTACATTGCAGACTGAGATTTGATCCACACAGAACTAATTTATCTATGACACAATAAATTGAAAGTGATCCAAATCTATAAAAAAAAATTCCGAAATTACATTGTAGACTAGGTGTTAATGAATACAAATGTAATTTACGGATAAACAAACGTAGAGTCGTGAAATATAGATGTGAAAGTTGGTTAACAAACAAAATCTATCAGAAAAAGTAATGGCTTACCTGATACTGAGATGAGGTGTAGACTTGTGCAAGTAGACACAGACCAGCAACAAATGTGAAGTTTTGCAGCAGCAACAGATGTACGTCTGAACACCACCAAGTTGTGTCGGCGACTGATTGGGAACCATCAACGTCGTCATGGAACCATTCTGTGACGTCATTTCCACTGTTTCTGTCTATGACGTCACTCATTGTTGAGGACGCATGGTGCAGTCGGGGTCCGTTTTCTCCATATCCACCATTACCTGCGCAGGTTGACACCAGGGCCCACTTGCACAAAGCGATCTTAGCGCTGGGACTATTTTGCAAGCCTAAGATAAAGTATGGGAGTTACGATCATCTTAGCGCTAAGATCGCTTTGTGCCAGTGGGCCCAGTATCAGCTTACATCAGTAGAAGGCTTGTAGGGAATGGAACATAGACTTGTATTGACATACCCCTATTGATATTGCAAAAAGGACATTCAAAGAAATGGGAAACAAAAAATGTCACATTTTTCTCCACACAGACAAATTTTATCTTTGTCACAAATGGTCCATGTTTTCCAGTTTTCCCCCAAAGTAAAGCTATATTGGAACGTGTTTAATATTGATTTTCTGAAGGATGAATCTGATTGAGATTTCCTCACTGATTTCGGAAGTCTGTTCTACATAAGTATTGTTATCGGCATGAAATAATGTTGGTTGGTTGGTTGGTTTGTTGTTTAACGCTGCACTCAGCAATATTCCAGCTATATGACGGCGGTCTGTAAATAATCGAGTCTTGACCAGACAATCCAGTGATTGATATCATGAGCATCGATCCACGCAATTGGGATCGATGACATGCATCAACCAAGTCAGCGAGCCTGACCACACGATCCTATTAGTCGCCTTTTACGACAAGCATAGTCGCCTTTTACGGCAAGCATGGGTTGCTGAAGATCTATTCTACCCCGGAATCTTCACGGGTATTGAGAGTTACGTAGGCTCGAACGTCACTGTTCATTCATAACTGCGAAATGCATATATATTAACTTCACAATACAGGTACAAACTTAAGATTCTAACTTAAAGCCATACAAGATATCGTTAAACTTCACAAGTTGCGGGGACACGGGTGGCCCAGTCTTCTAAGGGGCCGCAATTCGCTGTGCAGAGTTGCGTCCCTTGTGCACGCTAGAAACCTATGATTGTGTGTTCCAATCCCGGTTCGCTCCGATTATGTTTCTAGGTTTGACATCATCATACCCGTGCTCGTGGGTTTCACCGATGTGGTAAATGTCTGAGACCTGCATCACTTCGGGATTTCCTCCCAAATTAAGCTGACACGCCGTGATATAACTGGAATAATGTTAAACCCAACTCACTCACTCACTCACTCACTCACAAGCTGCATATACATAAGAGACACGAGCAATGCATTGCTTCATGAATCTACCAGTGTTACCACTGAATTGGAAACTTTGGTAAAACCTATTCCGCAGAATCGAGCAACATATTTTGAACACATTATCTCATATCAAAAAGCGTCAGTGTTAAAAAAAACCATCTGCCCGAAGGCCCGAGGCCGACAGATTTGTTCTCGGGCTGATAGTTTTAAATTTCAGCAGGCCCTTACGACCTGCAGTTTATTTAAGTAATTATTTATAAAGCATTATTTAAGTAATGTTATAAGCATAACTTTCATCTATAAACAGTAGGACTAGACCTTTCAAATGGTATAAGGCATGAAGTCAAAGAGATGCGTTACAAACTGATAATATCCTGATAAACGTAGGCTTTCTATCACCATGTTAAGACCTGCACCATGACTGTGAAATATTATAATATTAATTCTATGGGAAAAAAACCAATCTAGATATGTATACAAAAGCAAGTCTAGCTAGCTCTAGATAGCAACGGGAACATGATTTTGTGTAATATAAGATTTCATGGAGTAAACGTTTGTCTACGTCTCTTGGAATTCGGTGTGATAGCAGTAACATTTCTGGTTGACTCGTTGTGTTTTGTAATTTATATTGCAAGAGTAGGTCTCCCTGCTTCAGCTAAGATATTTGGGCCTACAGTTTTTCCACTGGGCCTACAGTTTTTCCACTGGGCCTACAGTTTTTCCACTGGGCCTACAGTTTTTCCACTTGGCCTACAGTTTTTTTAAGGCTCTCAGTTTACTCTGCTGAGATTTAGACACTGAGTATTAACTCGAGTTGAATGGCATGTTTATTACGACCTGGGCCCCGTTTCATAAAGTGATCGTACCGTTACGACTGTCGTAAGTCCATGTTAAACTAGGGGAGTTACGATAGTCGTAGCGTTACGGTCGCTTTGTGAAACTGGGCCATGGAGTGTTAGTTGAAACGTTAACGCACTAGAAGAGCTTCATGTAAATTTTCAAAGTAGGAAATTACCAGTGAGTATTGTTCATATGAACAGATTACTGACATATATTTGAAAATCATGGATTATCTTTTTAATCAACACGGGCTGTTACATGCAATATAACACAAAAGACACGGGCATAATATTATAACAACGCATAACATACTTCATCCGGTAATCAGTGGCGAGTGCACCTAACAAAAAGGGACATAACTCCGCAATGACTAATTTTAGTCCAGTGTAACCCAGCCGTGGATGATTGCGATTCATTTTCCATGTGTTTTGTTCACTTGTGATCTTAACTGCTCCACCTCGAGTATCAAACTGTAAAATAAACTATTATGAAATGTGACCGCGTGTTAGATGTGAGTGAAACACTTGGTATTTCTAAATGTATAGTAATCATGGAATTAAAGATGCATCCTGACGTCTTTGACTGCTTTGACAGGATAATTAATCTGGTTCCCGACTCTGTGCGTCTTCAACACTCACATTTTATATGTGTCGTGAAGAGACGGAGCCCAGCTTAGGCTTACATAAAGCTGTACCGTGCATGGTAAACACTGTCAGTGACGTCATAGACAGAAACAGTGGAAATGACGTCACAGAATGGTTCCATGACGACATTGATGGTTCCCACTCAGTCGCCGACACAACTTGGTGGTGTTCAGACGTACATCTGTTGCTGCTGCAAAACTTCACATTTGTTGCCGGTCTGTGTCTACTTGCACAAGTCTACACCTCATCTCAGTATTAGGTAAGCTATGTCAGTTTAACTCCTACAGTTGGTTTACTTTTACTGATAGCCTTTGTTTCCTAACCCTCGTTCACATCTATATTTCACGGCTCTGAAATTCTTTATCAGTAAATTACCTTTGTATTTATTGACACTCCGTCTCCAATGTAATTACGGAACTCAAATGTTTCTGTGTTTTTCTGATAGATTTTCACGCACAGCTGGCACGTGTAGATTGAATCACTTTGCCTATTTGTCTGATGTTTTAGTTATTGTTTTATCCATAACTTAGTTCTGTTTGGATCAAATCTCAGTCTGCAATGTAAATACTCAAATTCCTAAATTCAAATGTGATTATGTTTTTTCCCACAGATGAAGATGTATCCACAAGAACGACTGAAGAGGAGGAAACTACTCTCCCCCATACTCGAGGCGGACGAGCGTCAGTCTAACCCTCGTAATTCAAGAAGGCCAGAACTACATCAAGATTTACTTGGTAGGAAATCCTGAATTTATGATACAAAACAAATTAAATGCAAGATATCATTATTTGATGTGTTTGTTTGAAGCAATTACAGTTACATTCCAAGTATGTTTTGGTCTTTATATAACAGTGGAATCGAGTCGGGTGTTTGTACTTTTGTTTTTGTTTTCGTTTCCAGTTCAGTACATGGACCTGAAATCTCAAGTCGGAGATTTGGAGGAAAGGTAGGCACTGTTTCGTTCGATATTCATGAACGTTCTTTCGACGTGACAGGTCATAGAAACGACCATTTTAATTTAATCCAGAACCAACACAATCTTCTTCTCTGTCAGCCATGAGACTAATCGTATTAATCGTACTAATGTACATCTCATTCAAATATCGTAGATAAAATGACTTTGATAACCGATATCTTCTGAACTGTCTTTTTCAGTCTTCTCGATCACCTTTTCAATGAGAACCAGAAGCTGAGAGAGGAGAACGAGCGACAGGCCCGACAACTCCGGGAGGAGAACACCTTAAGGCTGAAAGTTGAGTCGGAGAGACAGGACTATAGATTGGAGTATTTCAACTATCGTCTCAGTTACACAATGGCGCAGGCTGAGCTCCAGGAACTCAAGCAGACGCTAGAGGGACTGGCGGGGGACTGGGAGAAGGAGAAGCAGACAGAGATGGAGCAGAGGAAGAAGCTGGAGGAAGAGCTAGCAGCTCTCCAGCGCCAGACTGCCCCTCTGACCTGTCACACTCCTGCCAATAAGCGGACCAGTTCCTCCAGCGTCAGTCCTCCAGTTCAACCAAGGAAGGCTCGAAGACCTTACACAGGAAAGTCAAAAGACAAAGTTCCAAGCAGGATCTCACAGGTGAAGACAGACTTCTCTGCTTCCGGTGACAATTTGGCCAAGGCCAAGGCCACATATAAGAATGAAACCAAGTTGAAGGCCACTCCTGGTGTAAGATCCATTCTGAAAGACACAAAGAGAGGACAGGATGCTGAAAAGAAGCCAACCCGATCCTCCAGGAACCTTTCTGTTAGATTCACAAAGGAAATGCCAGTTGGAAAGATCCGTCACGAAATGTAATTACGACCCTCGCCACAAGGAACAAACTTTATAAACAGTTTAATTGTTGGTTCTTTAATTCATATTGATTTCACACTCTTGTAATTCCGTGTGTAAAATAATCGCTGATTATCTTGTGCATGTGTCATTGTTTCTCTGTTAACATCTGGGTAATATATCACGTTACTGAAGAAACTGCTTTGTGTTTGTATTTACAACCTCATCAATTATGTGGGAAGTCAATGATCACCTCTTAACTCTGACCAGGATGATGCATGTCCGTCATGCCCCAAAGTCGTGGGTCGATGCTCACGCTTTCTACCACTGGTTTGCCTGATCCTGTGCACACACTGTCACGCTTCGCGGGAATAGATCACGATAGATCGGTATGGGGCGTTAATTTAGTTTGAAATTAACCTTAAATTTAATCTATGCATGGAGAAAATTGAATGTGTCTATATTCGCTATACAGAAATTTGTAGAAGAGATATGAAATGCCTTGTTGAAAGTTGATAAAAAAACTTTCCTATTTGCCTTTAGGTTAATATCGAACCCTTATGCTATATAGTCATACTTATTACCCACGTGGTGAAGATACAGGACTACTTTTTTCATTCATAAGATTTCGCGAGACGTCATTCATTTTGGGTTTAGTGAGTGAGTGAGTGAGTTTGATTTTACGCCGCTTTTAGCAATGTTCCAGCAATATAACGGCGGGGGACACCAGAAATGGGCTTCACACATTGTACCCATGTTGGGATTCGAACCCGAGTCTTCGGTGTGACGAGCGAACGCTTTAACCACTAGGCTACCCGACCGCCCCTTTTGTGTTTAGAATACAGTACCACATCTTCTCGTGAAGACGATCTCTGCCGTATGTCACGTGTCTCAAAGACAAGCAACTAGTTTTAAAGAACTCGCGACCTTCGTATTGTTAGCCCGATAGCTAACCGACTGAGCAACGTCCACAAGTGAAATTTACCTTGTCATGAATACGCCGTTACGGAACTGAACGAACATTTTTAGATGCAAGATATGTAAAATCAAAAATTATTTCTGGGGGATTCTTTGACGAAGAACTTGAAATCATTCGCGCATTCTGATTGGTTTGTTTTTTTCGCACATAACATTCATCGATAGAGTCTTCTTGGAGGTTACGGAAAGGGGCGAGTGGTGACGAATGTCGTGACTGTAGTCTACGGACACCTACGAGTGATCCCGATGCCATTTAGCACACTCGACCCATTCCGTAATCTACAAGAAACTGAGTGGTGAGGAATGAGCCGATATGGCGAGAACTCAAAACGGCTCTTGGCGTCAAACGTCAGACGTCGAACCTGCGGTTACGCATGAATGACATGGAATTTAATCAATCGTCGGGTGATTTTTGTGACAGAAAAGTGTGGTAGAGAATACTGTAAGGATAATGTGGATAATTGTTAGGAACGAGGGAGGCATAAGCATGGCTAGTGACGACACAAGGGTGGGTTCGCTTTTGAATCAGTACTTAATAAATGTAGCGTGTGTACAGTTTCCAGTAGCCAAAATATTCGACAGAAAACCATTTCATCCTTTTTTCTCGACGTTTTTGTGTGGAGAATATTAGGAGCATCTATAGAATCAATAATAGCCACTAAACGGGTACCGGAGCACCTTTAGAATACAGTACCCCAACTTCTCGTGAGAACGATCTCTGCCGAAAGTCACATGTCTCAAAGACAAGCAACTAGTTTTTGTGAGAATCGGTCGGACGCGAACCCGCGACCTTCGGATTGTTAGCCTGACAGTTTTCCGTCTGAGCTACGTCCACAAGCAACCAGTCTTTGTGAGAATCCGTCGGACGCGAACCCACGACCTTCGGATTGTTAGCTCGCCACTGAGCTGCGTCCCCACTGTGAAACAAAGTGCAAATTTACCTAGTCATGCCCATGACGTTACGGAACTGAACGAAAAGGGTCGAATAGGTGACGGACACTTACGAAGTTTACGGGTAGGCATGGTGTCTCGTGACTTTAGTCTACGGACACTTAGGAATGCATTCGTCACCACTCGCCCCTTTCCGTAGCCTGCAAGAAGACTCGTCCCCCTATTGATGAATGTTATGTGCGAACATACGACAAACCAATCAGAATGCGGGTACAATTTCAAGTTCTTCGTCAAAGAATCCATCAGAAATATTTTTTGATTTTACATATGTCTTGCGTCTAAAAATATACCCAAGACACAGTTATATGTGTTTAATCATAGTGTATAATTCCGCATGTCACGATGTGCTTTAAATTGCATTTGCAAGACATATAATGCATGGGGAAATATATGTGAACCGAGTTGACAATTGTTTTAGGTATGCCCGTTTGCGCTTAGACGGAACCCAGTCGCAAAAATGGCCACGAGAGGGGCACGAGTCGCTATTCGGCTTGTCCCGGAATAACACGAGTTGGTCACGAATGTTAGGAATGATACCGATGCCATTTGGCACACTCGTCCCATTCCGTAATCTACAAGATACCGTGTGGTGATGAATGAGCCGATATGGCGCGAACTGAAAACGGCTCCAGGTGATTTTTGTGACAGAAAAGTGTTGTGGGGAACACTGTAAGGATGATGTGGACAATAGTAAGGAACGAGGGAGGCACCCCGGCTTGTGTGAATGTTCCAGGACAGTTTCCAGTAGCCAAAATAGTCGACACAAAACCATTGCATCCTTTATACTCGACGTTTTTGTGTGAAGAATATAAGGAGCCTCTATAGAATCTATAACAGCCACTAAACGATTACCTAACCCTAATGTTTGTAAAGGGGATCCAAGGGCTAAGGATAGAGTTCGGGGTAACCTACCCTAACACTGGCGACATTTGGATGTATTCAGCGATATCCCTAATAAACTGCATTCTTGTGCATAATTACGAAAATTAATGAACCGGAAAAATAATATATGTATATTAGTTCCCATTTATAACCATTTTTAGCTGCTTGAATTACGAGAAATACGAAATAAAAAATAAATAAAAAATATAAGTGCTTTCGTAAACTAGCGCTTGTTCTAAAATGCGCCGCCGCAGGCTAAATATAGCAACATATATGTTTATATAGCATATAAACAAATATTCAAAACTCTCAACACCGCTAGGCGTATTCAATGACATAGAGATGATAGATCACTGGGAGGAGCTTATGCACACTCAATGAGCCCTGACGTCGCCGGTGTGACTGGCAACAAAATACTAAAAATTACGTAATAGGGTATTGTCACGTGTTTGAAAAGTTTGTGGTACTGTATTCTAAAGGTAGGGTCCCCATGAGCGTGACGCACCCGACCACTTTCGCAACTTTCAATTTGATTTAACGTAAAGGGATAAGCGTGGTGAAGTGAAGTCAGTTTAAACTATCTGGGCAGATATCTAGACTTACTTGGGATGTTCAGGCTCTGCCATCAGTGTCCCCTTCGAAGCGTATTTAGTGGCACTGTTTCGGGAGTTGTTTGTTCACGACCGTACGACCACATCACTCAAAGTGAACATTTCCGATACAAATCATTCGAAAACTCCACTGAAGTGTGCCTAAATATCTGATTATGTGGCCCAAAATATCCCAAATGTGAACAATAACATTCCCCATCTCCAGCGTAAAACGCTGTGAGTAGATCACGGTTGTCTTTTCTTGTTCCGGGTGTGACCTTGCCCTTCGTTCGAAGCTGTCACTGACATGCAAGCAGACCCGAGTTTGTTGATTTTCACGTCTTCAGTATATAGGGTGGTACAGTTGACATGAATGTCCATGGCGAACACTCTGATTTCCCTCTTCCAAAATGGTTCGGACATGATATAAATTCAGCTGATAGATCAAGGAAACCGAACCATTTTGAATGCACAGACGGGACCCCGGCAGTGCGAGTGACCTATCCTTGGTCCGATATTCAAAGCGCGGCGCTAATGTGACATTTCAAATTTTCTTATAAAGGTTTCCTGCGTACTAACGACATGACCCTTGAACCTTAAGTTGAAATTCTTCCAAAAGGATCTTGAGCGTCGGTGCTGATTTGTTTGCAAATACAACTGCAGGCGCATGTTGTTAATGCGTATACATAGAAATGTCAACATTGCCCATATATTGGGCATATATATCAATATTCATGCGCAACCAGATTTTGCAACCGGTTTCAGTTTGTTCTGTCAACGAACGAAAGTTGTTATGTATTTACACTTAAATATATATTCAACGTGGATCAGATACCATAGAAAGTCCACTCGTTTCATAAATCTCGTATCTAACGAGAATGAGTGTAGTATTCTCTATATATTTCTTCTTACCGAGTAATTAGCTCCAGGAAGCAATACGTTACATGTTCAATGAGAAAGAATAAACCCTGACACAAGGTAGGTAACTCTGTACCTCTTGTGCCTGTCATGCGTGGCTCTATTTCGGGCACAATGCAAAGAAGGAACATGAAATGTTGGAAACAGTATTTCGTTTCCCAAATTTCTTCTCCTTTTCCCCTCAAAATAGCATGACATTCCCTCGGACTAATAAGTTGGTTTCTACATAAATAGAAAATAATATATTAGTGTGACATAAGTGTCCCATGTCTGTCTGACATAAGTGTGTCCCCACAAATGTTGACTGTGAACAACTTACTGACATATATTTGAACGCTATGGATTTGTTTTGAATCAATACGGGCTGTTGTGTGTAATATAACACAAACAATATGAGAAAAAGACACGGACATAATATTTTTACGACGGATCAAAGGCTTGCTCTGGTATTCAGTGGAGAGTGCACCCAAACAAAAGGGACACAACTCCGCAGTGACTAATATCAGTCCAGTGTAACCATGATGTAATTTGTGGATGATAGCGATTCTTTTTCCAAGTGTGTAAGTGAGTGAGTGAGAATGGTTTTACGCAGCTTTTAGCAATATTCCAGCAATATCACGGCGGGGGTCACCAGAAATGAGCTTCTCACATTGTACCCATGTGGGGAACAGAACCCGGGCCTTCGGCGTGTCGAGCGAACGCTTTAACCACCAGGCTACCCGACCGCCCCATTTTCCAAGTGATTTGTTCACTTGTGATCTTAACTGTTCCACCTCGAGTATCGAACCGTGAACTATACTATTATAAAATATGGACGCGTATTAGATGTGAGTGAAACACTAGGTTTTCTAAATGTAAAGTAATTATGGAATTAAAGATGCATCCTGACGTCTTTTACTGCTTTGACAGGAGACTTAATCTGTGCGTCTTAAACACGCATAATGTGTTATGTGTCGTGAAGAGACGGAGCCCAGCTTACATAAAGCTGTACCGAGCATGGTAAACACTGTCAGTGACGTCATAGACAGAAACAGTGGAAATGACGTCACAGAATGGTTCCATGACGACATTGATGGTTCCCACTCAGTCGCCGACACAACTTGGTGGTGTTCAGACGTACATCTGTTGCTGGCAACTTGCTGCTGCAAAACTTCACATTTGTTGCTGGTCTGTGTCTACTTGCACAAGTCTACACCTCATCTCAGTATTAGGTAAGCAATGCCAGTCTAACTCCTACAGTTGGTTTACTTTTACTGATAGCCTTTGTTTCCTAACCCTCGTTGACATCTATATTCACTTGTCTGAAATTCGTTATCAGTAAATTACTTTTGTATTCATTAACACACAGTTTCCAATGTGATTAGGGAACTCAAATGTTTCTGTCTTTTTCTGAAAGATTTTCACGCACATATGTAACGTGTAGATTGAATCACTTTGCCTATTTGTCTGATGTTTTAGTTATTGTTTTGTCCATAAACTTGTTCTGTTTGGATCAAATCTCAGTCTGCAATGTAAATGCTCCAATTCCTAAATTCATATTAGATGTATTTTTATCCCACAGATGAAGATGTATCCACAAGAACGACTGAAGAGTCGGAAACTACTCTCCCCCATACTCGAGGCGGACGAGTGTCAGTCTGACCCACGAAGTTCAAGAACGCCAGAACTGCATCAAGATTTACTTGGTAGGAGATCCTGAATTTATAATACAAAACAAATTAAATGCAAGATAACATTACTTGATGTGTTTGTTTGAAGCAATTACAGTTACATTCCAAATATGTTTTGATCTTTATATAACAGTGGAATCGAGTCGGGTGTTTGTACTTTTGTTTTTGTTTTCGTTTCCAGTTCAGTACATGGACCTGAAATCTCAAGTCGGAGATTTGGAGGAAAGGTAGGCACAGTCTCGTTTAATATTCATGAACGTTCGTTTGGTGTGATAAGTCATAGAAATGAACATTTTAGTTTAATCTAGAACCGACACAATCTTCTTCTCTGTCAGTCACGAGACGAAATCGTAGCACATCTACCGTTACATTGTAGACCACGTGATGCCCATCCCTGATGCACACTGCCATGCAGGTGCAATGTGTCTAATGTTAGCGTACAAAATACAAAATAGAAAAATAAGAAATGTATACCTCATTTAAATATTGACAAAATGACTTTGAGAAACGATATCTTCTAAACTATCGACATGTCTTTTTCAGTCTTCTCGATCACCTTTTCAATGAGAACCAGAAGCTGAGAGAGGAGAACGAGCGACAGGCCCGACAACTGCGGGAGGAGAACGCCTTAAGGCTGAAAGTTGAGTCGGAGAGACAGGACTATAGGCTGGAGTATTACAACTATCGTCTCAGTTACACAATGGCGCAGGCTGAGGTCCAGGAACTGAAGCAGACGCTAGAGGGACTGGCGGGGGACTGGGAGAAGGAGAAGCAGACAGAGATGGAGCAGAAGAAGAAGCTGGAGGAAGAGCTGGCAGCTCTCCAGCGCCAGACTGCGCCTCTGACCTGTCACACTCCTGCCAATAAGCGAACCAGTTCCTCCAGCGTCAGTCCTCCAGTTCAACCAAGGAAGGCTCGAAGACCTTACACAGGAAAGTCAAAGGACAATGTTCCAAGCAGGATCTCACATGTGAAGACAGACTTCTCTGCTTCCGGTGACAACTTGGTGAAGGCCAAGGCCACAGATAAGAATGAAACCAAGTTGAAGGTCACTTCCAGTGTAAGATCCATTCTGAAAGACACAAAGAGAGGACAGGATGCTGAAAAGAAACCAACCTGATCCTCCAGGAACCTTTCTGTTAGATTCACAAAGGAAATGCCAGTTGGAAAGATCCGTCACGAAATGTAATTACGACCCTCGCCACAAGGAACAAACTTTATAAACAGTTTAATTGTTGGTTCTTTAATTCATATTGATTTTACACTCTTGTAATTCCGTGTGTAAAATAATCGCTGATTATGTTGTGCGTGTGTCATTGTTTCTCTGTTAACATCTGAGTAATATATCACGTTACTGAAGAAACTGCTTTGTGTTTGTATTTACAACCTCATCAATTATGTGGGAAGTCAATGATCACCTCTTAACTCTGACCAGGATGATGCATGTCCGTCGTGCCCCAAAGTCGTGGGTCGATGCTCACACTTTCTACCACTGGTTTGCCTGCTCCCGTGCACACACTGTCACGCTTCGCGGGAATAGATCACGATAGATCGGTATGGGGAGTTAAATTAGTTTGAAATTAACCTTAAATTTAATCTATGCATGGAGAAAATTGAATGTGTCTATTTTCTCTATACAGAAATTTGTAGAAGAGATATGAAATGCCTTGTTGAAAGTTGATAAAAAAAATCAAACACTTTCCTATTTGCCTTTAGGTTAATATCGAACCCTTATGCTAAATAGTCATATTTATTACCCACGTGGTGAAGATACAGGACTACTTTTTTCATTCATAAGATTTCGCGAGACGTCATTCATTTTGGGAGCAACTTTAGAATACAGTACCGCAGCTTCTCGTGTGGACGATCTCTGCCATATGTCACGTGTCTCAAATACAAGCAACTAGTTTTAAAGAACTCGCGACCTTCGGATTGTTAGACCGACAGCTAACCGAGTGAGCATTCACACAAGCCACTTTCACCGGCTACATTTTTTCAGTACTGATTCAAGTGTGAACTCACTGTTATGTCGTTACTAGCCATGCTCATGCCGCCCTCGTTCCTTACTATTATCCACATCATCAGTGTTCCCTACCACACTTTTCTGTTACAAAATCCACTCGACGAATTATTAAATGCCATGTCATTCATGCGTACTCGCGAGTGCGACGTCTGACGTCTGACGTCTGACGCCTGGAGCCGTTTTCAGTTCGCGCCATATCGGCTCATTCCTCACCACTCGGTATCTTGTTGATTACGGGATGAGACGAATGTGCCAAATGGCATCGGGATCATTCGTAAGTGTCCGTATACTAAAGTCACGAGACACCATGCCTACCCGTAACCTTCGTAAGTGTGCGTCACCTATTCGACCCCTTTCGTTCAGTTCCGCAACGTCGAAGGCATGACTAGGTAAATTTGTACTTAGTTTCACAGTGTGGACGTAGCTGTCGGTTAGCTGTCCGGCTAACAATCCGCGAGTTCGCGTCCGACGGATTCTCACAAAATCTGGTTGCTTGTCTTTCAGACATGTGACCTACGGCAGAGATCGTCCTCACGAGACGTTGTGGTACTGTATTCTAAAGGTGCTCCGGAGCCTCTATAGAATCTATAGAACAGCCACTAAACGAGTACCTAACCCTAATGATCGTAAAGGGGATCCAAGGGCTAAGGATAGAGTTCGAGGTAACCTACCCTAACACTGGCGACATTGGGATGTGTTCAGCGATATCCCTAATAAACTGCATTTTTGTGCATAATAATGAAAATTAATGAACCGGAAAAATAATATATGCATATTAGTTCCCATTTATAACCATTTTAGCTACTTGAATTACGAGAAATACGAAATAAAAAATAAATAAAAAATAAAAGTGCTTTCGTAAACTAGCGCTTGCTGTAAAATGCGCCGCCGCAGGCTATATTTAGTAAACAAATATTCACAATTCTCAACACCGCTGGGCGTATTCAATGACATTGCGTGTAGAGATGATAGATCCCTGGGAGGAGCTTATGCACACTCAATGAGTCCTGACGTCGCCGGTGACTGGCAACAAAATACTAAAAATTACGTCATAGGGTATAGTCACGTGTTTGAAAAGTTTGTGGTACTGTAGGGTCCCCATGAGCGTGACGCAGCCGACCACTTTCGCAACTTTCAATTTGATTTAACGTAAAGGGATAAGCGTAGTGAAGTGAAGTCAGTTTAAACTATCTGGGCAGATATCTAGACTTACTTGGGATGTTCAGGCTCTGCCATCAGTGTCAAATTCGAAGCGTATTTTGTGGCACTGTTTCGGGAGTTGTTTGTTCACGACTGTACGACCACATCACTCAAAGTGAACATTTCCGATACAAATCATTCGAAAACTCCACAGAAGTGTGCCTGATTTCTGATTATGTGGCCCAAAATATCCCAAATATGATCAATAACATTCCCCATCTCCAGCGTAAAACGCTGTGAGTAGATCACGGTTGTCTTTTCTTATTCCGGGAGTGACCTTGCCCTTCGTTCGAAGCTGTCACTGACATGCAAGCAGACCCGAGTTTGTTGATTTTCACGTCTTCAGTTATAGGGTGGTACAGTTAACATGAATGTCTTTGGCGAACACTCTGATTTCCCTCTTCCAAAATGGTACGGACATGATATAGATTCAGCTGATAGATCAAGGACGCCGAACCATTTTGAATGCACAGACGGGACCCCGGCAGTGCGAGTGACCTATCCTTGGTCCGATATTCAAAGCGCGGCGCTAATGTGACATTTCAAATTTTCTTATAAGGTGTCCTGCGTACTAACAACATAAATGTTGAATTACCTTAACTTGAAGAAATTCTTCCAAAAAGGATCTTGAGCGTCGGTGCTGTTTCGTTTGCAAACACAAATGCAGGCGCATGTTGTTAATGCGTGTACATAGAAATGTCAACATTGCCCATATTTGGGCATGTATCAATATTCATGCGCAACCAGATTTTGCAACCGGTTTCAGTTTGGTCTGTCAACGAACGAAAGTTGTTATGTATTTACACTTAATATATATTGAACGTGGATCAGATACCATAGAAAGTCCACTCGTTTCGAAAAAATGGTATCTAACGAGAATGAGCGTAGTATTCTCTATATATTTCTTCTTACCGAGTTCAATGAGAAAGAATACACCCTGACACAAGGTAGGTAACTGTACCTCTTGTGCCGGTCATGCGTGGCTCTATTTCGGGCACAATGCAAAGAAGGAACATGAAATGTTGGAAACATTATTTCGTTCCCCAAATGTCTTCTTTTTCCCCCCTCAAAATAGCATGACATTCCATCGGACTAATAAGTTGCTTTCTACATAAATAGAAAATAATATATTAGATATTATACTCTGTGTCGCCAGTCTGTCCGGCATAAGCGTGTCCCAAGTTTGTCTGACTTGAGTGTGTCCCCAGTCTGTGTGTCATCAGCGTGTCCCCAGTTTGTCTGACATAAGCGTGTCCCCAGTTTGTCTGACATAAGTGTGTCCCCAGTTTGTCTGACATAAGCGTGTCCCCAGTTTGTCTGACATAAGTGTGTCCCCAGTTTGTCTGACATAAGCGTGTCCCCAGTTTGTCTGACATAAGCGTGTCCCCAGTTTGTCTGACATAAGTGTGTCCCCAGTCTGTCTGACATAAGCATGTCCCCAGTTGGTCTGACATAAGGGTGTCCCCAGTCTGTCCGACTCAAGTGTCCCCAGTCTGTCTGACATAAGTGTGTCCCCAGTCTGTCTGACATCAGCGTGTCCAATGCAGCCTGTCTGACATAAGCGTGTCCCCAGTTTGTCTGATATAAGGGTGTCCCTTATCTGTCTGACATAAGCGTGTCCCAATCTGTCTGACATAAGGGTGTCCCCAATCTGTCTGCCATAAGGGTGTCCCCAGTCTGTCTGACATAAGCGTGTCCCCATTTGGGAACTTCACCAAACCTATTCTACAGAATCGAGCAGCATATTTAGTCTGGATAATATTATGTCAGACAGCACGTTAACTCCAGATGAATGTCACGTCTATTACAACCTGGAGTGTTAGGTGAAACGTTAACGCACTAGAAGAGCTTCCTGTCAACTATTAAACCAGAAACTCAACAGTGAATATTTGATGACAAATGTTGACTGTGAACAAATTTACTGACATATATTTGAAAGCTATGGATTTGTTTTGAATCAATAACACAAACAATATGAGAAACGACACGGACATAATATTTTTACGACGGATCACAGGCTTGCTCTGGTATTCAGTGGAGAGTGCACCCAAACAAAAGGGACACAACTCCGCAATGACTAATTTCAGTCCAGTGTAACCCTGCATTCATGATGTAATTTGTGGATGATAGCGATTCTTTTTCCAAGTGTTTTGTTCACTTGTGATCTTAACTGTTCCACCTCGAGTAACGAACCGTGAACTATACTATTATAAATTATGGACACGTGTTAGATGTGAGTGAAGCACTTGTTATTTCTAAATGTAAAGTAATCATGGAATTAAAGATGTATCCTTACGTCTTTGACTGCTTTGACAGGAGAATAAATTAATTAGGTTCCCGACTCTCCGTGCATCTTCAACACTCTCATTTTATATGTATCGTGAAGAGACGGAGCCCAGCTTAGGCTTACATAAAGCTGTACCGTGCATGGCGTCCACTGTCAGTGACGTCATAGACAGAAACAGTGGAAATGACGTCACAGAATGGTTCCATGACGACGTTGATGGTTCCCAGTCAGTCGCCGACACAACTTGGTGGTGTTCAGACGTACATCTGTTGCTGTTGCAAAACTTCACATTTGTTGCTGGTCTGTGTCTACTTTCACAAGTCTACATCTCATCTCAGAATTAGGTAAGCCATGCCAGTTTAACTCCTACAGTTGGTTTACTTTTACTAATAGAGTTTGTTTCCTAACCCTCGTTCACATCTATATTTCACGGCTCTGAAATTCTTTGTCAATAAATTACCTTTATATTAATTGACACTCCGTCTCCAATGTAATTACGGAATTCAAATAATTCCTAAATTCAAATGTGATTATGTTTTGTCCCACAGATGAAGATGTATCCACAAGAACGACTGAAGAGTCGGAAACTACTCTCCCCCATACTCGAGGCGAACGAGCGTCAGTCTAGCCCTCGTAGTCCAAGAACGCCAGAAATGCATCAAGATTTACTTGGTAGGAGATCCTGAATTTATAATACAAAACAAATTAAATGCAAGACATCATTACTTGATGTGTTTGTTTGAAGCAATTACAGTTACATTCCAAATATGTTTTAGTCTTTATATAACAGTGGAATCGAGTCGGGTGTTTGTACTTTTGTTTTTGTTTGTTTCCAGTTCAGTACATGGACCTGAAATCTCAAGTGGGAGATTTGGAGGAAAGGTAGGCACAGTCTCGTTCGATATTCCTTAACGTGACAGGTCATAAAAACGACCATTTTAATTTAATCCAAAACCGACACAATCTTATTCTCTGTCAGCCATGAGACGAAATCGTAGCACGATTTACCGTTAGTTTGTAGACCACGTGATGCCCATCCCTGATGCACACTGCCATGCAGGTGCAATGTGTCTAATGTTGGCGTACAAAATGCAAAATAGAAAAATAAGAAATGTACATCTCATTTAAATATTATTCACAAAATCACTTTGAGAAACGAAATCTTCTAAACTATCGACATGTCTTTTTCAGTCTTCTCGATCACCTTTTCAATGAGAACCAGAAGCTGAGAGAGGAGAACGAGCGACAGGCCCGACAACTCCGGGAGGAGAACGCCTTAAGGCTGAAAGTTGAGTCGGAGAGACAGGACTATAGGCTGGAGTATTTCAACTATCGTCTCAGTTACACAATGGCGCAGGCTGAGGTCCAGGAACTGAAGCAGACGCTAGAGGGACTGGCGGGGGACTGGGAGAAGGAGAAGCAGACAGAGATGGAGCAGAGGAAGAAGCTGGAGGAAGAGCTGGCAGCTCTCCAGCGCCAGACTGCCCCTCTGACCTGTCACACTCCTGCCAATAAGCGGACCAGTTCCTCCAGCGTCAGTCCTCCAGTTCAACCAAGGAAGGCTCGAAGACCTTACACAGGAAAGTCAAAGGACAATGTTCCAAGCAGGATCTCACATGTGAAGACAGACTTCTCTGCTTCCGGTGACAACTTGGTGAAGGCCAAGGCCACAGATAAGAATGAAACCAAGTTGAAGGTCACTTCCAGTGTTAGATCCATTCTGAAAGACACCAAGAGAGGACAGGGTGCTGAAAGGAAACCAACCAGATCCTCCAGGAACCTTTCTGTTAGATTCACAAAGGAAATGCCAGTTGGAAAGATCCGTCGCGAAATGTAATTACGACCCTCGCCACAAGGAACAAACTTTATAAACTGTTTAATTGTTGGTTCTTTAATTCATATTGATTTCACATTCTTTTAATTCCGTGTGTAAAATAATCGCTGACTATGTTGTGCATGTGTCATGTTTCTCTGTTAACATCTGAGTAATATATCACGTTACTGAAGAAACTGCTTTGTGTTTGTATTAACAACCTCATCATTTATGTGGCAAGTCAATGATCACCTCTCAACTCTGACCAGGATGATGCATGTCAGTCATGCCCCAAAGTCGTGGGTCGATGCTCACACTTTCTACCACTGGTTTGCCTGCTCCTGTGCACACACTGTCACGCTTCGCGGGAATAGATCACGATAGATGAAAGTTGATGAAGAAAACAAATACTTTCCTATTTGCCTTTAGGTTTATATCGAACACTGAAGCTAAAAGGTCATTCATATTTCATCTTACCGAGTAATTAGCTTCAGGACGCAATTCATTATATGAATGAACGAATATTTTTATTTCCCCCAATGATTTGGAGAGTAGTACATACAATTACATTACATTATTTGACAACGGCAATGACAAAATACATGTAAATACAACAGATTGAGCTGGGTAAGCAGTAATAGAAAATAATATATGAGATATTATACACTGTGTCGTAATAACTATATTAATGGTCATGAAATCATTTTGAAGTGAATTAATAAGTCCCAATTTAGTTACGGACATGGATGTATGGAGTGAAGATAACCGAGTCCGTCATTGACCCTTTGAACCTTCACCCGCCTTTGTGACCGATGTTTGTTAACCGGTTTTCATACATGCGCATATGGCATGCATATCTACGTTATAGATATCTTTGCAAATGTAGCGTATACACGTAATTTTACAAGGATATGCCCAGTGCAGCTATATCTCAAGACACGCGAGTGTGCCACCACTTTGTCTGAGGGAATGTGCCACTGTACTGTGCCTCCAATCTGTATAAATATAGTGTGCCCCCACCTATCTATAGTAATTGTGCCCCCAGTTTGTCTGACGTAATATGCCACTGTACTGTGCCTCCAATCTGTATAAATATAGTGTGCCCCACCTGTCTATAGTAATTGTGCCCCCAGTTTGTCTGACGTAATGTGCACAAGTCCTGTTTTTCTATATGACCATTTTGCAGGAATATTTACGCTTCGCATATCGGTTCAAATGCAGCGTAAAAACGTATTTTTCATTTATCTGTCGTATATAAAAAAATCTCAAGAAACACCAGGGTGTTATAATTCAGTCTAACGTAATGTGCCGCCAGCATCTCTAAATGAAATGCGCCCGACAGTCTGTCTGCCATAAGTGTTTCCCCAGTCTGTCTGCCATAACTGTGTCTCAAGTCTGTCTGCCATAAGTGTGTCCCCAGTCTCTCAGACATGTGTGTCCCCAGTCTGTCTGTCATAAGTGTGTCCCCAGTCTGTCTGATATAAGTGTGTCACCAGTCTGTCAGACATGTGTGTCCCCAGTCTGTCCGACATAAGTGTGTCCCCAGTCTGTCTGATATAAGTGTGTCACCAGTCTGTCTGACATGTGTGTCCCCAGTCTGTCCGACATAAGTGTGTCCCCAGTCTGTCTGTCATAAGTGTGTCCCCAGTCTGTCCGACATAAGTGTGTCCACAGTCTGTCTGCCATAAGTGTGTCTCCAGTCTGTCCGACATAAGTGTGTCCCCAGTCTGTCCGACATAAGTGTGTCCCCAGTCTGTCTGCCATAAGTGTGTCACCAGTCTGTCAGACGTGTGTCCCCAGTCTGTCCGACATAAGTGTGTCCCCAGTCTGTCTGATATAAGTGTGTCACCAGTCTGTCTGACATGTGTGTCCCCAGTCTGTCCGACATAAGTGTGTCCCCAGTCTGTCTGTCATAAGTGTGTCCCCAGTCTGTCCGACATAAGTGTGTCCACAGTCTATCTGCCATAAGTGTGTCTCCAGTCTGTCCGACATAAGTGTGTCCCCAGTCTGTCCGACATAAGTGTGTCCCCAGTCTGTCCTACATAAGTGTGTCACCAATCTGTCCGACATAAGTGTATCCCCAGTCCGTCTGTCATAAGTGTGTCCCCATTCTGTCTGTCATAAGTGTGTCCCCAGTCTGTCCGACATAAGTGTGTCCCCAGTCTGTCTGACATAAGTGTGTCACCAGTCTGTGTGCCAGAAGTGTGTCCCCAGTCTGTCTGTCATGAGTGTGTCCCCTGTGTGTCTGACATAAGTGTGTCCCCACTCTGTCTGACATACGTGTCTCCCCAGTCTGTCTGTCATGAGTGTGTCCCCTGTCTGTTTCTCATATGTGTGTCCCCAGTCTGTGTGACATACGTGTGTCCACAGTCTGTCTGCCATAAGTGTGTCTCCAGTCTGTCCGACATAAGTGTGTCCCCAGTCTGTCCGACATAAGTGTGTCCCCAGTCTGTCCTACATAAGTGTGTCACCAATCTGTCCGACATAAGTGTATCCCCAGTCCGTCTGTCATAAGTGTGTCCCCATTCTGTCTGTCATAAGTGTGTCCCCAGTCTGTCTGATATAAGTGTGTCACCAGTCTGTCAGACATGTGTGTCCCCAGTCTGTCCGACATAAGTGTGTCCCCAGTCTGTCTGATATAAGTGTGTCACCAGTCTGTCTGACATGTGTGTCCCCAGTCTGTCCGACATAAGTGTGTCCCCAGTCTGTCCTACATAAGTGTGTCCCCAGTCTGTCCGACATAAGTGTGTCCACAGTCTGTCTGCCATAAGTGTGTCTCCAGTCTGTCCGACATAAGTGTGTCCCCAGTCTGTCCGACATAAGTGTGTCCCCAGTCTGTCTGCCATAAGTGTGTCACCAGTCTGTCAGACGTGTGTCCCCAGTCTGTCCGACATAAGTGTGTCCCCAGTCTGTCTGATATAAGTGTGTCACCAGTCTGTCTGACATGTGTGTCCCCAGTCTGTCCGACATAAGTGTGTCCCCAGTCTGTCTGTCATAAGTGTGTCCCCAGTCTGTCCGACATAAGTGTGTCCACAGTCTGTCTGCCATAAGTGTGTCTCCAGTCTGTCCGACATAAGTGTGTCCCCAGTCTGTCCGACATAAGTGTGTCCCCAGTCTGTCCTACATAAGTGGGTCACCAATCTGTCCGACATAAGTGTATCCCCAGTCCGTCTGTCATAAGTGTGTCCCCATTCTGTCTGTCATAAGTGTGTCCCCAGTCTGTCCGACATAAGTGTGTCCCCAGTCTGTCTGACATAAGTGTGTCACCAGTCTGTCCGACAAAAGTGTGTCCCCAGTCTGTCCGACAAAAGTGTGTCCCCAGTCTGTCCGACATAAGTGTGTCCCCAGTCTGTCTGCAATAAGTGTGTCCCCAGTCTGTGTGCCAGAAGTGTGTCCCCAGTCTGTCTGTCATGAGTGTGTCCCCTGTGTGTCTGACATAAGTGTGTCCCCACTCTGTCTGACATACGTGTCTCCCCAGTCTGTCTGTCATGAGTGTGTCCCCTGTCTGTTTCTCATATGTGTGTCCCCAGTCTGTGTGACATACGTGTGTCCTCAGTCTGTCTATCATAAGTGTGTCCCCACTCTGTCTGTCATACGTGTGTCCCAAGTCTGTCTGACATAAGTGTGTCCCCAGGCTGTCCGACTTAAGTGTGTCCCCAGTCTGTCTGACATAAGTGTGTCACCAGTCTGTCCGACAAAAGTGTGTCCCCAGTCTGTCTGCAATAAGTGTGTCCCCAGTCTGTCTGCCATAAGTATGTCCCCAGTCTGTGTGCCAGAAGTGTGTCCCCAGTCTGTGTGCCATGAGTGTGTCCCCTGTGTGTCTGACATAAGTGTGTCCCCAGGCTGTCCGACTTAAGTGTGTCCCCAGTCTGTCTGATATAAGTGTGTTCCCAGTCTGTCTGATATAAGTGTGTCCCCAGTCTGTCCTACATAAGTGTGTCACCAATCTGTCCGACATAAGTGTATCCCCAGTCCGTCTGTCATAAGTGTGTCCCCATTCTGTCTGTCATAAGTGTGTCCCCAGTCTGTCCGACATAAGTGTGTCCCCAGTCTGTCCGACAAAAGTGTGTCCCCAGTCTGTCTGCAATAAGTTTGTCCCCAGTCTGTCTGCCATAAGTGTGTCTCCAGTCTGAGTGTCAGAAGTGTGTCCCCAGTCTGTCTGCCACAAGTGTGTCCCCAGTATGTGTGTCATAAGTGTGTCTCCAGTCTGTCTGACAATAAGCGTGTCCCCAGTCTGTCTGACATGAGCGTGTCCCCAGTTTGTCTGACATGAGCGTGTCCCCAGTCTGTCTGCCACAAGTGTGTCCCCAGTCTGTCTGACATAAGTGTGTCCCCAGTTGGGAACTTCTCCAAACCTATTCTACAGAATCTGTGTGACATACGTGTGTCCTCAGTCTGTCTATCATAAGTGTGTCCCCACTCTGTCTGTCATACGTGTGTCCCAAGTCTGTCTGACATAAGTGTGTTCCCAGTCTGTCCGACATAAGTGTGTCCCCAGGCTGTCTGACATGAGCGTGTCCCCAGTTTGTCTGACATAAGCGTGTCCCCAGTCTGTCTGACATAAGCGTGTCCCCAGTCTGTCTGACATAAGTGTGTCCCCAGTTTGTCTTACATTAACGTGTCCCCAGTTTGTCTTACATTAACGTGTCCCCGGTCTATCTGCCATAAGTGTGTCCTCAGTCTGACTGACATTAATGTGTCCCCAGTCTATCTGCCATAAGTGTGTCCCCAGTCTATCTGCCATAAGTGTGTCCCCAGTCTATCCGACACTCTCTGACATAGGTGTGTCCCCAGTCTGTCTGTCATGAGTGTGTCCCCTGTGTGTCTGACATAAGTGTGTCCCCACTCTGTCCGACATAAGTGTATCCCCAGTCCGTCTGTCATAAGTGTGTCCCCATTCTGTCTGTCATAAGTGTGTCCCCAGTCTGTCCGACATAAGTGTGTCCCCAGTCTGTCCGACATAAGTGTGTCCCCAGTCTGTCCGACAAAAGTGTGTCCCCAGTCTGTCTGCAATAAGTTTGTCCCCAGTCTGTCTGCCATAAGTGTGTCCCCAGTCTGTGTGCCAGAAGTGTGTCCCCAGTCTGTCTGCCACAAGTGTGTCCCCAGTATGTGTGTCATAAGTGTGTCTCCAGTCTCTCTGACAATAAGCGTGTCCCCAGTCTGTCTGACATGAGCGTGTCCCCAGTTTGTCTGACATGAGCGTGTCCCCAGTCTGTCTGCCACAAGTGTGTCCCCAGTCTGTCTGACATAAGTGTGTCCCCAGTTGGGAACTTCTCCAAACCTATTCTACTGAATCGAGCAGCATATTTAGTTCGGATCATCTATGTCGGACAGCATATTAAGTCGAGATGAATGTCACGTCTATTACAACCTGGAGTGTTAGGTGAAAAGTTAACGCACTAGAAGAGCTTCCTGTCAACTATTACACCAGAAACTCAACAGTGAATATTTGATGACAAATGTTGACTGTGAACAAATTTACTGACATATATTTGAAAGCTATGGATTTGTTTTGAATCAATAACACAAACAATATGAGAAACGACACGGACATAATATTTTTACGACGAATCACAGGCTTGCTCTGATATTCAGTGGAGAGTGCACCCAAACAAAAGGGACACAACTCCGCAGTGACTAATTTCAGTCCAGTGTAACCCTGCAGTCATGATGGAATTTGTGGACGATAGCGATTCTTTTTCCAAGTGAGTAAGTGAGTGAGTGAGTATGGTTTTACGCAGCTTTTAGCAATATTCCAGCAATATCAGGGCGGGGGACACCAGAAATGAGCTTCACACATTGTACCCATGTCGGGAATCGAACCCGGGTCTTCGGCGTGACGAGCGAACGCTTTAACCACCAGGCTACCCCGCCGCCCCATTTTCCAAGTGTTTTATTCACTTGTGATCTTAACTGTTCCACCTCGAGTTTCAAACTGTGAAATATATTATTATGAAATATCGACGCGTGTTAGCTGTGAGTGAAGCGCTTGGTTTTCTTAATGTAAAGTAATCATGGAATTAAAGATGCACCCTGACGTCTTTTACAGCTTTGACAGGAGACTTAATCTGTGCGTCTTCAACACGCATAATTTGTTATGTTTCGTGAAGAGACGGAGCCCAGCTTACATAAAGCCGTATCGTGCATGGTGAACACTGTCAGTGACGTCATAGACAGAAACAGTGGAAATGACGTCACAGAATGGTTCCATGACGACGTTGATGGTTCCCAATCAGTCGCCGACACAACTTGGTGGTGTTCAGACGTAAATCTGTTGCTGCTGCAAAACTTCACATTTGTTGCTGATCTGTGTCTACTTGCACAAGTCTACACCTCATCTCAGTATTAGGTAAGCAATGCCAGTCTAACTCCTACAGTTGGTTTACTTTTACTGATAGCGTTTGTTTCCTAACCCTCGTTCACATCTATATTTCACGGCTCTGAAATTCTTTATCGATAAATTACCTTTGTATTAAATGACACTCCGTCTCCAATGTAATTACGGAACTCAAATAATTCCTAAATTCAAATGTGATTATGTTTTGTCCCACAGATGAAGATGTATCAACAAGAACGATTGAAGAGTAGGAAACTACTCTCCCCCATACTCGAGGCGAACGAGCGTCAGTCTAGCCCTCGTAGTCCAAGAACGCAAGAACTGCATCAAGATTTACTTGGTAGGAGATCCTGAATTTATGATACAAACAAATTGAATGCAAGACATCATCACTTGATGTGTTTGTTTGAAGCAATTACAGTTACATTCCAAGTATGTCTTTATATAACAGTGGAATCGAGTCGGGTGTTTGTACTTTTGTTTTTGTTTTCGTTTCCAGTTCAGTACATGGACCTGAAATCTCAAGTCGGAGATTTGGAGGAAAGGTAGGCACAGTCTCGTTTAATATTCATGAACGTTCGTCTAAAATATACAAAAAGGAAAAACAAGAAATGTGCATCTCATTCAAATATCATAGATAAAATGACTTTGAGAAATGATATCTTCTAAACTATCGACATATCTTTTTTCAGTCTTCTCGATCACCTTTTCAATGAGAATCAGAAGATGAGAGAGGAGAACGAGCGACAGGCCCGACAACTCCGGGAGGAGAACGCCTTAAGGCTGAAAGTTGAGTCGGAGAGACAGGACTATAGGCTGGAGTATTTCAACTATCGTCTCAGTTACACAATGGCGCAGGCTGAGGTCCAGGAACTGAAGCAGACGCTAGAGGGACTGGCGGGGGACTGGGAGAAGGAGAAGCAGACAGAGATGGAGCAGAGGAAGAAGCTGGAGGAAGAGCTGGCAGCTCTCCAGCGCCAGACTGCCCCTCTGACCTGTCACACTCCTGCCAATAAGCGGACCAGTTCCTCCAGCGTCAGTCCTCCAGTTCAACCAAGGAAGGCTCGAAGACCTTACACAGGAAAGTCAAAGGACAATGTTCCAAGCAGGATCTCACATGTGAAGACAGACTTCTCTGCTTCCGGTGACAACTTGGTGAAGGCCAAGGCCACAGATAAGAATGAAACCAAGTTGAAGGTCACTTCCAGTGTAAGATCCATTCTGAAAGACAGCAAGCGAGGACAGGTTGCTGAAAAAAACCCAACGCGATCTTCCAGGAACCTTTCTGTGAGATTCACAAAGGAAATGCCAGTTGGAAAGACCCGTCACGAAATGTAATTACGACCCTCGCCACAAGGAACAAACTTTATAAACTGTTTAATTGTTGGTTCTTTAATTCATATTGATTTCACACTCTTGTAATTCCGTGTGTAAAATAATCGCTGATTATCTTGTGCATGTGTCAGTGTTTCTCTGTTAACATCTGGGTAATATATCACGTTACTGAAGAAACTGCTTTGTGTTTGTATTAACAACCTCATCAGTTATGTGGGAAGTCAATGATCACCTCTCAACTCTGACCAGGATGATGCATGTCAGTCATGCCCCAAAGTCGTGGGTCGATGCTCACACTTTCTACCACTGGTTTGCCTGCTCCCGTGCACACACTGTCACGCTACGCGTCACGATACTTAATCCGTACGTCACACGTGTTTTGCATTCGTGTCTAACTGTCACGCTTCGCGGGAATAGATCACGATAGATGAAAGTTGATGAAGAAAACAAATACTTTCATATTTATCTTTAGGTTTATATCGAACACTGAAGCTAAAAGGTCATACATATTTCTTCTTACCGAGTAATTAGCTTCAGGACGCAATTCGTTACATGTTCAATGAGTGAGTATACACCCTGACTCAAGGTAGACAACTCTGTTCCCCTTATTTCGTGGAGGGACATGAAATGTTGGAAACATTATATCGTTCCCCAAATTTCTTCTTTCTTTTCCTTCAAAATAGCATGACATTCCCTCGGATTAACATTTGTTCGGCGGGAACAAGGAACCAGGTTGTTTTCTACATAAATAGAAAATAATATATGAGATATTATACACTGTGTCGTAATAACTATATTAATGGTCATGAAATCATTTTGAAATGGATTAATAAGTCCCAATTTAGTTACTGACATGGATGTATGGAGTGAAGAATACCGAGTCCGTCATTGACCCTTTGAACCTTCACCCGCCTTTAGGACCGATGTTTGTTAACCAGTTTTCATACATGCGCATATGGCATGCATATCTACGTTATAGATATCTTTGCAAATGAAGCGTTTAATTGTGCCCCCAGTTTGTCTGACGTAATGTGCAAAAGTCCAGTTTTTCTATATGACTATTTTGCAGGAATATTTACGCTTCGCATATCGGTTCAAATGCAGCGTAAAAACGTATTTTTTCATTTATCTGTCGTATATAAAAATATCTCAAGAAACACCAGGGTATTATAATTCAGTCTGACGTAATGTGCCGCCAGTATTTCTAAATGAAATGCGCCCAACAGTCTGTCTGCCAGAAGTGTGTCCCAAGTCTGTCTGACTTAAGTGTGTCCCAAGTCTGTCTGACACAAGTGTGTCCCCAGTCTGTCCGACATAAATGTGTCCCCAGTTTGTCTGACATATGTGTCTCCAGTCTGTCTGTCATAAGTGTGTCCCAAGTCTGTCTGCCATAAGTGTGTCCCCAGTCTGTCTGACTTAAGTGTGTCTCCAATCTGTCTGACATAAGTGTGTCCCCAGTCTGTGCGACTAAAGTGTGTTCCAAGTCTGTCTGACATAAGTGTGTCCCCAGTCTGTCCGACTAAAGTGTGTCCCAAGTCTGTCTGACATAAGTGTGTCCCCAGTCTGTCTGACATAAGTGTGTCCCCAGTCTGTCCGACATAAGTGTGTCCCCAGGCTGTCCGACTTAAGTTTGTCCCCAGTCTGTCTGATATAAGTGTGTCACCAGTCTGTCCGACATAAGTGTGTCCCCAGTCTGTCTGTCATAAGTGTGTCCCAAGTCTGTCCGACATAAGTGTGTCCCCAGGCTATCCGACTTAAGTGTGTCCCAAGTCTGTCTGATATAAGTGTGTCACCAGTCTGTCCGACATAAGTGTGTCCCCAGTCTGTGTGTCATAAGTGTATCCCAAGTATGTCCGACTTAAGTGTGTCCCCAGTCTGTCCGACTTACGTGTGTCCCCAGGCTGTCCGACTTAAGTGTATCCCCAGTCTGTCTGATATAAGTGTGTCACCAGTCTGTCTGACATAAGTATGTCCCCAGTCTGTCTGACATAAGTGTGTCCCCAGTCTGTCTGATATAAGTGTGTCACCAGTCTGTCTGTCATAAGTGTGTCCCCAGTCTGTCTGTCATAAGTGAATACCCAGTATGTCCGACTTAAGTGTGTCCCCAGTCTGTCCGACTTACGTGTGTCCCCAGGCTGTCCGACTTACGTGTGTCCCCAGTCTATCCGACATAAGTGTGTCCCCAGTCTGTCTGTCATAAGTGTGTCCCCAGTCTGTCTGTCATAAGTGTATCCCCAGTATGTCCGACTTAAGTGTGTCCCCAGTCTGTCCGACTTACGTGTATCCCCAGGCTCTCCGACTTACGTGTGTCCCCAGTCTGTCTGACATAAGTGTGTCCCCATTCGGTCTGTCATAAGTGTCTCCCCAGTCTGTCTGACATAAGTGTGTCACCAGTCTGTCCGACATAAGTGTGTCCCCAGTCTGTCTGCCATACATGTGTCCCCAGTCTGTGTGCCAGAAGTGTGTCCCCAGTCTGTGGGTCATATGTGTGTCCCCAGGCTGTCCAACTTAAGTGTGTCACCAGTCTGTCTGATATAAGTGTGTCACCAGTCTGTCCGACATAAGTGTGTCCCCAGTCTGTCTGTCATAAGTGTGTCCCCAGTCTGTCTGTCAAAAGTGTATCCCTAGTATGTCCGACTTACGAGTGTCCCCAGGCTGTCTGACATAAGTGTGTCCCCAGTCTGTCTAACATGTGTGTCCCCAGACTGTCTGATATAAGTGTGTCCCCAGTCTGTCTGATATAAGTGTGTCACCAGTCTGTCTGATATAAGTGTGTCACCAGTCTGTCCGACATAAGTGTGTCCCCAGTCTGTCTGTCATAAGTGTGTCACCAGTCTGTCTGTCAAAAGTGTATCCCCAGTATGTCCGACTTAAGTGTGTCCCCAGTCTGTCCGACTTACGTGTGTCCCCAGGCTGTCCGACTTAAGTGTATCCCCAGTCTGTCTGATATAAGTGTGTCACCAGTCTGTCTGATATAAGTGTGTCCCCAGTCTGTCTAACATGTGTGTCCCCAGTCTGTCTGATATAAGTGTGTCCCCAGTCTGTCTGCTATAAGTGTGTCACCAGTCTGTCTGACATAAGTGTGTCACCAGTCCGTCTGACATAAGTGTGTCCCCAGTCTGTCTGTCATACGTGTGTCCCCAGTCTGTCTGTCATACGTGTGTCCCCAGTCTGTCTGTCATAAGTGTATCCCCAGTATGTCCGACTTAAGTGTATCCCCAGTCTGTCCGACTTACGTGTGTCCCCAGGCTGTCCGACTTACGTGTGTCCCCAGTCTGTCTGACATAAGTGTGTCCCCAGTCTGTCTGTCATAAGTGTATCCCCAGTCTGTCTGATATAAGTGTGTCCCCAGGCTGTCCGACTTAAGTGTATCCCCAGTCTGTCTGATATAAGTGTGTCACCAGTCTGTCCGACATAAGTGTGTTCCCAGTCTTTGTGCCAGAAGTGTGTCCCCAGTCTGTGGGTCATATGTGTGTCCCCAGTCTGTCTGCCACAAGTGTGTCCCCAGTCTGTGTGTAATAAGTGTGTCTACAGTCTGTCTGACAATAAGCGTGTCCTCAGTCTGTCTGACATAAGTGTGTCCCCAGTTTGTCTTACATTAACGTGTCCCCAGTCTATCTGCCATAAGTGTGTCCTCAGTCTGTCTGACATAAATGCGTCCCATGTCTATCTGACATAAGTGTGTCCCCAGTCTGTCTTTCATACGTGTGTCCCCAGTCTGTCTTTCATACGTGTGTCCCCAGTCTGTCCGACATAAGTGTGTCACCAGTCTGTCCGACACAAGTGTGTCCCCAGTCTGTCTGACATACGTGTGTCCCCAGGCTGTCCGACTTAAGTGTCTCCCCAGTCTGTCCGACTTAAGTGTATCCCCAGTCTGTCTGCAATAAGTGTGTCCCCAGTCTGTCTGCAATAAGTGTGTCCCCAACTTACTGACATATATTTGAAAGCTATGGATTTGTTTTGAATCAATACGGACTGTTGTGTGTAATATAACACAAACAATATGAGAAAAAGACACGGACATAATATTTTTACGACGAATCACAGGCTTGCTCTGGTATTCAGTGGAGAGTGCACCCAAACAAAAGGGACACAACTCCGCAGTGACTAATTTTAGTCCAGTGTAACCCTGCCTTCATGATGGAATTTGTGGATGATAGCGATTCTTTTTCCAAGTGCGTAAGTGAGTGAGTGAGTAATTTTCCAGCAATATCACGGCGGGTGACACCATAAATGAGCTTCACACATTGTACCCATGTCGGGAATCGAACGCGGGTCTTCGGCGTGACGACCGAACCCTTTAACCACCTGGCTACCCCGCCGCCCCATTTTCCATGTGTTTTATTCACTTGTGATCTTAACTGTTCCACCTCGAGTTTCAAACTGTGAAATATACTATTGTGAAATATCGACGCGTGTTAGGTGTGAGTGAAGCGCTTGGTTTTCTTAATGTAAAGTAATCATGGAATTAAAGATGCACCCTGACGTCTTTTACAGCTTTGACAGGAGACTTAATCTGTGCGTCTTCAACACGCATAATTTGTTATGTGTCGTGAAGAGACGGAGCCCTGCTTACATAAAGCCGTATCGTGCATGGTGAACACTGTCAGTGACGTCATAGACAGAAACAGTGGAAATGACGTCACAGAATGGTTCCATGACGACATTGATGGTTCCCAATCAGTCGCCGACACAACTTGGTGGTGTTCAGACGTACATCTGTTGCTGTTGCAAAACTTCACATTTGTTGCTGATCTGTGTCTACTTGCACAAGTCTACACCTCATCTCAGTATTAGGTAAGCCATGCCAGTCTAACTCCTACAGTTGGTTTACTTTTACTGATAGCGTTTGTTTCCTAAGCCTCGTTCACATCTATATTTCACGGCTCTGAAATTCTTTATCAATAAATTACCTTTGTATTAAATGACACTCCGTCTCCAATGTAATTACGGAACTCAAATAATTCCTAAATTCAAATGTGATTATGTTTTGTCCCACAGATGAAGATGTATCCACAAGAACGACTGAAGAGTAGGAAACTACTCTCCCCCATACTCGAGGCGAACGAGCGTCAGTCTAACCCTCGTAGTCCACGAACGCAAGAACTGCATCAAGATTTACTTGGTAGGAGATCCTGAATTTATGATACAAAACAAATTAAATGCAAGACATCATCACTTGATGTGTTTGTTTGAAGCAATTACAGTTACATTCCAAGTATGTCTTTATATTACAGTTGAATCGAGTCGGGTGTTTGTACTTTTGTTTTTGTTTTCGTTTCCAGTTCAGTACATGGACCTGAAATCTCAAGTCGGAGATTTGGAGGAAAGGTAGGCACAGTCTCGTTTAATATTCATGAACGTTCGTCTAAAATATACAAAAAGGAAAAACAAGAAACGTGCATCTCATTCAAATATCATAGATAAAATGACTTTGAGAAACGATATCTTCTAAACTATCGACATATCTTTTTTCAGTCTTCTCGATCACCTTTTCAATGAGAACCAGAAGCTGAGAGAGGAGAACGAGCGACAGGCCCGACAACTTCGGGAGGACAACGCCTTAAGGCTGAAAGTTGAGTCGGAGAGGCAGGACTATAGGCTGGAGTATTTCAACTACCGTCTCAGTTACACAATGGCGCAGGCTGAGGTCCAGGAACTGAAGCAGACGCTAGAGGCACTGGCGGGGGACTGGGAGAAGGAGAAGCAGAAAGAGATGGAGCAGAGGAAGAAGATGGAGGAAGAGCTGGCAGCTCTCCAGCGCAAGACTGCCCCTCTGACCTGTCACACTCCTACCAATAAGCGGACCAGTTCCTCCAGCGTCAGTCCTCCAGTTCAACCAAGGAAGGCTCGAAGACCTTACACAGGAAAGTCAAAGGACAAGGTTCCAAGCAGGATCTCACATGTGAAGACAGACTTCTCTGCTTCCGGTGACAATTTGGTGAAGGCCAAGGCCACAGATAAGAATGAAAGCAAGTTGAAGGTCACTTCTGGTGTAAGATCCATTCTGAAAGACACCAAGAGGGGACAGGATGCTGAAAAGAAGCCAACCCGGTCCTCCAGGAACCTTTCTGTTAGATTCACAAAGGAAATGCCAGTTGGAAAGATCCGTCACGAAATGTAATTACGACCCTCCCCACAAGGAACAAACTTTATAAACAGTTTAATTGTTGGTTCTTTAATTCATATTGATTTCACACTCTTGTAATTCCGTGTGTAAAATAATCGCTGATTATCTTGTGCATGTGTCAGTGTTTCTCTGTTAACATCTGAGTAATAAATCACGTTACTAAAGAAACTGCTTTGTGTTTGTATTTACAACTTCATCAATTATGTGGGAAGTCAATGATCACCTCTTAACTCTGACCAGGATGATGCATGTCAGTCATGCCCAAAAGTCGTGGGTCGATGCTCACACTTTCTACCACTGGTTTGCCTGCTCCCATGCACACACTGTCACGCTTCGCGAATAGATCACGATAGATCGGTATGGGGCGTTAAATTAGTTTGAAATTAACCTTAAATTTAATCTATGCATGGAGAAAATTGAATGTGTCTATATTCGCTATACAGAAATTTGTAGAAGAGATATGAAATGTCTTGTTGAAAGTTGATAAATAAATCAAATACTTTCCTATTTGCCTTTAGGTTAATATCGAACCCTGATGCTAAATAGTCATATTTATTACCCACGTGGTGAAGATACAGGACTACTTTTTTCATTCATAAGATTTCGCGAGATGTCATTCATTTTGGGTTTAGTGAGTGAGTGAGTGAGTGAGTGAGTTTGATTTTACGCCGCTTTTAGCAATGTTCCAGCAATATTACGGCGGGGGACACCAGAAATGGGCTTCACACATTGTACCCATGTTGGGATTCGAATCCGGGTCTTCGGCGTGACGAGCGAACGCTTTAACCACTAGGCTACCCGACCGCCCCTTTTGTGTTTAGAATACAGTACCGCAGCTTCTTGTGAAGACGATCTCTGCCGTATGTCACGTGTCTGAAAGACAAGCAGCTAGTTTTAAAGAACTCGCGACCTTCGTATTGTTAGCCCGATAGCTAACCGACTGAGCAACGTCCACAAGTGAAACTTGTGCAAATTTACCTTGTCATGAATACGCCGTTACGGAACTGAACGAACATTTTTAGATACAAGATATGTAAAATCAAAAATTATTTCTGGGGGATTCTTTGACGAAGAACTTGAAATCATACGCGCATTCTGATTGGTTTGTTGTATTTTCGCACATAACATTCATCGATAGAGTCTTCTTGGAGGTTACGGAAAGGGGCGAGTGGTGACGAATGTCGTGACTGTAGTCTACGGACACCTACGAGTGATCCCGATGCCATTTGGCACACTCGTCCCATTCCGTAATCTACAAGATACTGAGTGGTGAGGAATGAGCCGATATGGCGAGAACTCAAAACGGCTCTTGGCGTCAAACGTCAGACGTCGAACCCGCGGTTACGCATGAATGACATCGAATTTAATCAATCGGCGGGTAGCCAAAATATTCGACAGAAAACCATTTCATCCTTTTTTCTTGACGTTTTTGTGTGAAGAATATTAGGAGCATCTATAGAATCAATAATAGCCACTAAACGGGTACCGGAGCACCTTTAGAATACAGTACCACAACTTCTCGTGAGGACGATCTCTGCCGAAAGTCACATGTCTCAAAGACAAGCAACTAGTTTTTGTGAGAATCGGTCGGAAGCGAACCCGCGACCTTCGGATTGTTAGCCCGACAGTTTACCGTCTGAGCTACGTCCACAAGCAACCAGTTTTTGTGAGAATCTGTCGGACGCGAACCCGCGACCTTCGGATTGTTAGCTCGCCACTGAGCTGCGTCCCCACTGTGAAACAAAGTGCAAATTTACCTAGTCATGCCCATGACGTTACGGAACTGAAAGAAAAGGGTCGAATAGGTGACGGACACTTACGAAGGTTACGGGTAGGCATGGTGTCTCGTGACTTTAGTCTACGGACACTTACGAATGATACCGATGCCATTTGGCACACTCGTCCCATTCCGTAATCAACAGGATACCTCGTGGTGATGAATGAGCCAATATGGCGCGAACTGAAAACGGCTCCAGGTGATTTTTGTGACAGAAAAGTGTTGTGGGGAACACTGTAAGGATGATGTGGACAATAGTAAGGAACGAGGGAGGCACCCTGGCTTGTGTGAATGTTCCAGGACAGTTTCCAGTAGCCAAAATAGTGGACACAAAACCATTGCATCCTTTATACTCGACGTTTTTGTGTGAAGAATATAAGGAGCCTCTATAGAATCTATAACAGCCACTAAACGATTACCTAACCCTAATGTTTGTAAAGGGGATCCAAGGGCTAAGGATAGAGTTCGGGGTAACCTACCCTAACACTGGCGACATTTGGATGTATTCAGCGATATCCCTAATAAACTGCATTCTTGTGCATAATAATGAAAATTAATGAACCGGAAAAATAATATATGTATATTAGTTCCCATTTATAACCATTTTTAGCTGCTTGAATTACGAGAAATACGAAATAGAAAATATATAAAAAATAAAAGTGCTTTCGTAAACTAGCGCTTGTTCTAAAATACGCCGCCGCAGGCTAAATATAGCAACATATATGTTTATATACCATATAAACAAATATTCAAAACTCTCAACACCGCTGGGCGTATTCAATGACATTGCGTGTAGAGATGATAGATCACTTGGGGGAGCTTATGCACACTCAACGAGTCCTGATGTCGCCGATGTGACTGGCAACAAAATACTAAAAATTACGTAATAGGGTATTGTCACGTGTTTGAAAAGTTTGTGGTACTGTATTCTAAAGGTAGGGTCCCGATGAGCGTGACGCACCCGACCACTTTCGCAACTTTCAATTTGATTTAACGTAAAGGGATAAGCGTGGTGAAGTGAAGTCAGTTTAAACTATCTGGGCAGATATCTAGACTTACTTAGGATGTTCAGGCTCTGCTATCAGTGTCCCCATTCGAAGCGTATTTTGTGGCACTGTTTCGGGAGTTGTTTGTTCACGACTGTACGACCAGATCACTCAAAGTGAACATTTCCCATACAAATCATTCGAAAACTCCACAGAAGTGTGCCTGATTTCTGATTATGTGGCCCAAAATATCCCAAATATGAACAATAACATTCCCCATCTCCAGCGTAAAACGATGTGAATAGATCACGGTTGTCTTTTCTTATTCCGGTGGTGACCTTGCCCTTCGTTCGAAGCTGTCACTGACATGCAAGCAGACCCGAGTTTGTTGATTCTCACGTCTTCAGTTATAGGGTGGTACAGTTAGCATGAATGTCCATGGCGAACACTCTGATTTCCCTCTTCCAAAATGGTTCTGACATGATATAAATTCAGCTGATAGATCAAGGAAACCGAACCATTTTGAATGCACAGACGGGACCCCGGCAGTGCGAGTGACCGACCCTTGGTCCGATATTCAAAGCGCGGCGCTAATGTGACATTTCAAATTTTCTTATAAAGGTTTCCTGCGTACTAACGACATGACCCTTGAACCTTAAGTTGAAGAAATTCTTCCAAAAGGATCTTGAGCGTCGGTGCTGATTTGTTTGCAAATACAACTGCAGGCGCATGTTGTTAATGCGTATACATAGAAATGTCAACATTGCCCATATATTGGGCATATATATCAATATTCATGCGCAACCAGATTTTGCAACCGGTTTCAGTTTGTTCTGTCAACGAAAGAAAGTTGTTATGTATTTACACTTAAATATATATTCAACGTGGATCAGATACCATAGAAAGTCCACTCGTTTCGTAAAAATGGTATCTAACGAGAATGAGTGTAGTATTCTCTATATATTTCTTCTTACCGAGTAATTAGCTCCAGGAAGCAATACGTTACATGTTCAATGAGAAAGAATAAACCCTGACACAAGGTAGGTAACTCTGTACCTCTTGTGCCGGTCATGCGTGGCTCTATTTCGGGCACAATGCAAAGAAGGGACATGAAATGTTGGAAACAGTATTTCGTTTCCCAAATTTCTTCTCCTTTTCCCCTCAAAATAGCATGACATTCCCTCGGACTAATAAGTTGGTTTCTACATAAACAGAAAATAATATATTAGTGTGACATAAGTGTGTCCCATGTCTGTCTGACATAAGTGTGTCCCCAGTCTGTCTGACATAAGTGTGTCCCCAGTCTGTCCGGCATAAGCGTATCTCAAGTCTGTCTGACATAAGTGTGTTCCCACTTGGGAACTTCTCCAAACCTATTCTACAGAATCGAGCAGCATATTTAGTACGGATCATCTGATGTCAGACAGCACGTTAACTCGAGATGAATGTCACGTTTATTACAACCTGGAGTGTTAGTTGAAACGCTAACGCACTAGAAGAGCTTCCTGTCAAATATTAAACCAGAAAAACTCAACAGTGAATATTTGATGACAAATGTTGACTGTGAACAACTTACTGACATATATTTGAACGCTATGGATTTGTTTTGAATCAATACGGGCTGTTGTGTGTAATATAACACAAACAATATGAGAAAAAGACACGGACATAATATTTTTACGACGGATCAAAGGCTTGCTCTGGTATTCAGTGGAGAGTGCACCCAAACAAAAGGGACACAACTCCGCAGTGACTAATATCAGTCCAGTGTAACCATGATGTAATTTGTGGATGATAGCGATTCTTTTTCCAAGTATGTAAGTGAGTGAGTGAGAATGGTTTTACGCAGCTTTTAGCAATATTCCAGCAATATCACGGCGGGCGTCACCAGAAATGAGCTTCTCATATTGTACCCATGTGGGGAACAGAACCCGGGCCTTCGGCGTGACGAGCGAACGCTTTAACCACCAGGCTACCCGACCGCCCCATTTTCCAAGTGTTTTATTCACTTGTGATCTTAACTGTTCCACCTCGAGTATCGAACCGTGAACTTTACTATTATAAAATATGGACGCGTATTAGATGTGAGTGAAACACTAGGTTTTCTAAATGTAAAGTAATTATGGAATTAAAGATGCATCCTGACGTCTTTAACTGCTTTGACAGGAGACTTAATCTGTGCGTCTTCAACACCCATAATTTGTTATGTGTCGTGAAGAGACGGAGCCCAGCTTACATAAAGCCGTACCGAGCATGGTAAACACTGTCAGTGACGTCATAGACAGAAACAGTGGAAATGACGTCACAGAATGGTTCCATGACGACATTGATGGTTCCCACTCAGTCGCCGACACAACTTGGTGGTGTTCAGACGTACATCTGTTGCTGCTGCAAAACTTCACATTTGTTGCTGGTCTGTGTCTACTTGCACAAGTCTACACCTCATCTCAGTATTAGGTAAGCAATGTCAGTTTAACTCCTACAGTTGGTTTACTTTTACTGATAGCCTTTGTTTGCTAACCCTCGTTCACATCTATATTCACTTGTCTGAAATTCTTTATCAGTAAATTACTTTTGTATTCATTAACACACATTCTCCAATGTAATTAGGGAACTCAAATGTTTCTGTCTTTTTCTGATAGATTTTCACGCACATATGTAACGTGTAGATTGAATCACATTGCCTATTTGTCTGATGTTTTAGTTATTGTTTTATCCATAAACTAGTTCTATTTGGATCAAATCTCAGTCTGCAATGTAAATGCTCCAATTCCTAAATTCATATTAGATATATTTTTATCCCACAGATGAAGATGTATCCACAAGAACGACTGAAGAGTCGGAAACTACTCTCCCCCATACTCGAGGCGGACGAGCGTCAGTCTGACCCACGAAGTTCAAGAACGCCAGAACTGCATCAAGATTTACTTGGTAGGAGATCCTGAATTTATAATACAAAACAAATTAAATGCAAGATATCATTACTTGATGTGTTTGTTTGAAGAAAATACAGTTACATTCCGAGTATGTTTTAGTCTTTATTTAACAGTTGAATCGAGTCGGGTGTTTGTACTTTTGTTTTTGTTTTCGTTTCCAGTTCAGTACATGGACCTGAAATCTCAAGTCGGAGATTTGGAGGAAAGGTAGGCACAGTCTCGTTTAATATTCATGAACGTTCGTCTAAAATATACAAAAAGGAAAAATAAGAAATGTACATCTCATTCAAATATCATAGATAAAATGACTTTGAGAAACGATATCTTCTAAACTATCGACATATCTTTTTTCAGTCTTCTCGATCACCTTTTCAATGAGAATCAGAAGCTGAGAGAGGAGAACGAGCGACAGGCCCGACAACTTCGGGAGGACAACGCCTTAAGGCTGAAAGTTGAGTCGGAGAGGCAGGACTATAGGCTGGAGTATTTCAACTACCGTCTCAGTTACACAATGGCGCAGGCTGAGCTCCAGGAACTGAAACAGACGCTAGAGGGACTGGCGGGGGACTGGGAGAAGGAGAAGCAGACAGAGATGGAGCAGAGGAAGAAGCTGGAGGAAGAGCTGGCAGCTCTCCAGCGCCAGACTGCCCCTCTGACCTGTCACACTCCTACCAATAAGCGGACCAGTTCCTCCAGCGTCAGTCCTCCAGTTCAACCAAGGAAGGCTCGAAGACCTTACACAGGAAAGTCAAAGGACAAAGTTCCAAGCAGGATCTCACATGTGAAGACAGACTTCTCTGCTTCCGGTGACAACTTGGTGAAGGCCAAGGCCACAGATAAGAATGAAACCAAGTTGAAGGTCACTCCTGGTGTAAGATCCATTCTGAAAGACACCAAGAGAGGACAGGGTGCTGAAAAGAAGCCAACCCGGTCCTCCAGGAACCTTTCTGTTAGATTCACAAAGGAAATGCCAGTTGGAAAGACCCGTCACGAAATGTAATTACGACCCTCGCCACAAGGAACAAACTTTATAAACTGTTTAATTGTTGGTTCTTTAATTCATATTGATTTCACACTCTTGTAATTCCGTGTGTAAAATAATCGCTGACTATGTTGTGCATGTGTCAGTGTTTCTCTGTTAACATCTGGGTAATATATAACGTTACTGAAGAAACTGCTTTGTGTTTGTATTTACAACTTCATCAATTATGTGGGAAGTCAATGATCACCTCTCAACTCTGACCAGGATGATGCATGTCAGTCATGCCCCAAAGTCGTGGGTCGATGCTCACACTTTCTACCACTGGTTTGCCTGCTCCCATGCACACACTGTCACGCTACGCGTCACGATACTAAATCCGTACGTCACACGTGTTTCGCATTCGTGACTAAATGTCACGCTTCGCGGGAATAGATCACGATAGATGAAAGTTGATGAAGAAAACAAATACTTTCATATTTACCTTTAGGTTTATATCGAACACTAAAACTAAAAGGTCATTTATATTTCTTCTTACCGGGTAATTAGCTTCAGGACGCAATTCGTTACATGTTCAATGAGTGAGTATACACCCTGACACAAGGTAGACAACTCTGTTCCCCTTATTTCGTGGAGGGACATGAAATGTTGGAAACATGATTTCGTTCCCCAAATTTCTTCTTTCTTTTCCTTCAAAATAGCACGACATTCCCTCAGATTAACATTTGTTCGGCGGGAACATGGAACCAGGTTGTTTTCTACATAGATAGAAAATAATATATGAGATCCTATACACTGTGTCGTAATTACTATATAAATGGTCATGAAATCATTTTGAAATGGATTAATAAGTCCCCATTTAGTTACTGACATGGGTGTATGGAGTGAAGAATACCGAGTCCGTCATTGACCCTTTGAACCTTCACCCGCCTTTGTGACCGATGTTTGTTAACCAGTTTTCATACATGCGCATATGGCATGCATATCTACGTTATAGATATCTTTGCAAATGTAGCGTATACACGTAATTTTACAAGGATATGCCCAGTGCAGCTATATCTCGAGACACGCGAGTGTGCCGCCACTCTGTCTGACGTGATGTGCCACTGTACTGTGCCTCCAATCTGTATAAATATAGTGTGCCCCCACCTGTCTATAGTAATTGTGCCCCCAGTTTGACGTAATGTGCCACTGTACTGTGCCTCCAATCTGTATAAATATAGTGTGCCCCACCTGTCTATAGTAATTGTGCCCCCAGTTTGTCTGACGTAATGTGCACAAGTCCAGTTTTTCTATATGACTATTTTGCAGGAATATTTACGCTTCGCATATCGGTTCAAATGCAGCGTAAAAACGTATTTTTTAATTTATCTGTCGTATATAAAAGTATCTCAAGAAACACCAGGGTGTTATAATTCTCTCTGACGTAATGTGCAGCCAGTTTCTCTACATTAAATGCGCCCCCCAGTCTTTCTGCCATAAGTGTGTCCCCAGTCCGTCTGCCATAAGTGAGTCCCAAGTCTGTCTGACATAAATGTGTCCCCACTCTGTCTGACATAAGCGTGTCCCAAGTCTGTCTGAAAAACGTGTGTCCCCAGTCTGTCCGACTTAAGTGTGTCCCCAGTCTGTCTGACATAAGTCTGTCCCAAGTCTGTCCCCAGTCTGTCTGACATACGTGTGTTCCCAGTCTGTCTGACAAACGTGTGTCCCCAGTCTGTCTGACTTAAGTGTGTCTCCAATCTGTCTGACACAAGTGTGTCTCCAGTCTGTCTGACATAAGTGTGTTCCCAGTCTGTATGACATAAGTGTGCCCACAGTCTGTCTGACATACGTGTGTCCCCGGTTAATCCGACATAAGTGTGTCTCCAGTCTGTCCGGCATAAGCGTGTCTCCAGTCTGTCCGACTTAAGTGTTTCCCCAGTCTGTCTGACATCCGTGTGTCTCCAGTCTGTCCGACTTAAGTGTGTCCCCAGTCTGTCTGACATAAGTGTGTCCCCAGTCTGTCTGACATAAGTGTGTCCCCATCTGTCTGACATAAGTGTGTCCCCAGTTTGTCTGACATAAGCGTGTCACCAGTCTGTCTGACATAAGTGTGTCCTCAGTCGATCTTACATAAGTGTGTCCCCAGTTCGGAACTTCTCCAAACCTATTCTACAGAATCGAGCAGCATCTTTAGTATGGATCATCTTGTATCAGACAGCACGTTAACTCGAGATGAATGTCACGTCTATTACAACCTGGAGTGTTAGTGAAAACGTTACCGCACTAGAAGAGCTTCCTGTCAACTATTACACCAGAAACTCAACAGTGAATATTTGATGACAAATGTTGACTGTGAACAACTTACTGACATATATTTGAAAGCTATGAATTTGTTTTGAATCAATACGGACTGTTGTGTGTAATATAACACAAACAATATGAGAAAAAGACACGGACATAATATTTTTACGACGAATCACAGGCTTGCTCTGGTATTCAGTGGAGAGTGCACCCAAACAAAAGGGACACAACTCCGCAGTGACTAATTTCAGTCCAGTGTAACCCTGCAGCCATGATGGAATTTGTGGATGATAGCGATTCTTTTTCCAAGTGCGTAAGTGAGTGAGTGAGTATGGTTTTACGCAGCTTTTAGCAATATTCCAGCAATATCACGGCGGGGGACACCAGAAATGAGCTTCACACATTGTACCCATGTCGGGAATCGAACCCGGGTCTTCGGCGTGACGAGTGAACGCTTTAACCACCAGGCTACCCCGCCGTCCCATTTTCCAAGTGTTTTATTCACTTGTGATCTTAACTGTTCCACCTCGAGTTTCAAACTGTGAAATATATTATTATGAAATATCGACGCGTGTTAGGTGTGAGTGAAGCGCTTGGTTTTGCTAATGTAAAGTAATCATGGAATTAAAGATGCACCCTGACGTCTTTTACAGCTTTGACAGGAGACTTAATCTGTGCGTCTTCAACACGCATAATTTGTTATGTGTCGTGAAGAGACGGAGCCCAGCTTACATAAAGCCGTATCGTGCATGGTGAACACTGCCAGTGACGTCATAGACAGAAACAGTGGAAATGACGTCACAGAATGGTTCCATGACGACGTTGATGGTTCCCACTCAGTCGCCGACACAACTTGGTAGTGTTCAGACGTACATCTGTTGCTGCTGCAAAACTTCACATTTGTTGCTGATCTGTATCTACTTGCACAAGTCTACACCTCATCTCAGTATTAGGTAAGCAATGCCAGTCTAACTCCTACAGTTGGTTTACTTTTACTGATAGCGTTTGTTTCCTAACCCTCGTTCACATCTATATTTCACGGCTCTGAAATTCTTTATCGATAAATTACCTTTGTATTAAATGACACTCCGTCTCCATTGTAATTACGGAACTCAAATAATTCCTAAATTCAAATGTGATTATGTTTTGTCCCACAGATGAAGATGTATCCACAAGAACGACTGAAGAGTAGGAAACTACTCTCCCCCATACTCGAGGCGAACGAGCGTCAGTCTAGCCCTCGTAGTCCAAGAACGCCAGAACTGCATCAAGATTTACTTGGTAGGAGATCCTGAATTTATGATACAAAACAAATTAAATGCAAGACATCATCACTTGATGTGTTTGTTTGAAGCAATTACAGTTACATTCCAAGTATGTCTTTATATAACAGTGGAATCGAGTCGGGTGTTTGTACTTTTGTTTTTGTTTTCGTTTCCAGTTCAGTATATGGACCTGAAATCTCAAGTCGGAGATTTGGAGGAAAGGTAGGCACAGTCTCGTTTAATATTCATGAACGTTCGTCTAAAATATACAAAAAGGAAAAACAAGAAATACTGCATCTCATTCAAATATCATAGATAAAATGACTTTGAGAAACGATATCTTCTAAACTATCGACATATCTTTTTTCAGTCTTCTCGATCACCTTTTCAATGAGAATCAGAAGCTGAGAGAGGAGAACGAGCGACAGGCCCGACAACTCCGGGAGGAGAACGCCTTAAGGCTGAAAGTTGAGGCGGAGAGGCAGGACTATAGGCTGGAGTATTACAACTATCGTCTCAGTTACACAATGGCACAGGCTGAGCTCCAGGAACTGAAGCAGACGCTAGAGGGACTGGCGGGCGACTGGGAGAAGGAGAAGCAGACAGAGATGGAGCAGAGGAAGAAGCTGGAGGAAGAGCTGGCAGCTCTCCAGCGCCAGACTGCCCCTCTGACCTGTCATACTCCTGCCAATAAGCGGACCAGTTCCTCCAGCGTCGGTCCTCCAATTCAACCAAGGAAGGCTCGAAGACCTTACACAGGAAAGTCAAAGGACAAAGTTCAAAGCAAGATCTCACATGTCAAGACATACTTGTCTGCTTCCGGTGACAGCTTGGTGAAGGCCAAGGCCACAGATAAGAATGAAAGCAAGTTGAAGGTCACTTCCAGTGTAAGATCCATTCTGAAAGACAGCAAGAGAGGACAGGTTGCTGAAAAAAACCCAACGCGATCTTCAAGGAACCTTTCTGTGAGATTCACAAAGGAAATGCCAGTTGGAAAGACCCGTCACGAAATGTAATTACGACCCTCGCCACAAGGAACAAACTGTATAAACTGTTTAATTGTTGGTTCTTTAATTCATATTGATTTCACATTCTTGTAATTCCGTGTGTAAAATAATCGCTGACTATGTTGTGCATGTGTCAGTGTTTCTCTGTTAACATCTGGGTAATATATAACGTTACTGAAGAAACTGCTTTGTGTTTGTATTTACAACCTCATCAATTATGTGGGAAGTCAATGATCACCTCTCAACTCTGACCAGGATGATGCATGTCAGTCATGCCCCAAAGTCGTGGGTCGATGCTCACACTTTCTACCACTGGTTTGCCTGCTCCTGTGCACACACTGTCACGCTACGCGTCACGATACTAAATCCGTACGTCACACGTGTTTCGCATTCGTGACTAAATGTCACGCTTCGCGGGAATAGATCACGATAGATGAAAGTTGATGAAGAAAACAAATACTTTCATATTTACCTTTAGGTTTATATCGAACACTAAAACTAAAAGGTCATTTATATTTCTTCTTACCGGGTAATTAGCTTCAGGACGCAATTCGTTACATGTTCAATGAGTGAGTATACACCCTGACACAAGGTAGACAACTCTGTTCCCCTTATTTCGTGGAGGGACATGAAATGTTGGAAACATGATTTCGTTCCCCAAATTTCTTCTTTCTTTTCCTTCAAAATAGCATGACATTCCCTCAGATTAACATTTGTTCGGTGGGAACATGGAACCAGGTTGTTTTCTACATAGATAGAAAATAATATATGAGATCCTATACACTGTGTCGTAATAACTATATAAATGGTCATGAAATCATTTTGAAGTGAATTAATAAGTCCCCATTTAGTTACTGACATGGGTGTATGGAGTGAAGAATACCGAGTCCGTCATTGACCCTTTGAACCTTCACCCGCCTTTGTGACCGATGTTTGTTAACCAGTTTTCATACATGCGCATATGGCATGCATATCTACGTTATAGATATCTTTGCAAATGTAGCGTATACACGTAATTTTACAAGGATATGCCCAGTGCAGCTATATCTCAAGACACGCGAGTGTGCCGCCACTCTGTCTGACGTGATGTGCCACTGTACTGTGCCTCCAATCTGTATAAATATAGTGTGCCCCCACCTGTCTATAGTAATTGTGCCCCCAGTTTGACGTAATGTGCCACTGTACTGTGCCTCCAATCTGTATAAATATAGTGTGCCCCCACCTGTCTATAGTAATTGTGCCCCCAGTTTGACGTAATATGCCACTGTACTGTGCCTCCAATCTGTATAAATATAGTGTGCCCCACCTGTCTATAGTAATTGCCCCCAGTTTGTCTGACGTAATGTGCACAAGTCCAGTTTTTCTATATGACTATTTTGCAGGAATATTTACGCTTCGCATATCGGTTCAAATGCAGCGTAAAAACGTATTTTTTAATTTATCTGTCGTATATAAAAGTATCTCAAGAAACACCAGGGTATTATAATTCTGTCTGACGTAATGTGCAGCCATTTTCTCTACATTAAATGCGCCCCCCAGTCTTTCTGCCATAAGTGTGTCCCCAGTCCGTCTGCCATAAGTGAGTCCCAAGTCTGTCTGACATAAATGTGTCCCCACTCTGTCTGACATAAGCGTGTCCCCAGTCTGTCTGACTTAAGTGTGTCCCCAGTCTGTCTGACTTAAGTGTGTCCCCAATCGATGTGTCATAGGTGTGCCCACAATCTGTCTGTCATAAGTGTGTCCCAAGTGTGTCCGACATAAGTGTGTACCCAGGCTGTCCGACTTAAGTGTGTCCCCAGTCTGTCTGTCATAAGTGTGTCCCCAGTCTGTCTGTCATAAGCGTATCCCCAGTCTGTCTGCCATAAGTGTGTCCCCAGTCTGTCAGACATAAGTGTGTCCCCAGTCTGTCTGTCATAAGCGTATCCCCAGTCTATCTGCTAAGTGTGTCCTCAGTCTGTCTGACATAAGTGTGTCCCCAGTTTGTCTGACATAAGTGTGTCCCCAGTCTGTCTGCCATAAGTCTGTCCCCAGTCTGTGTGCCAGAAGTGTGTCCCCAGTCTGTCTGTCATAAGTGTGTCCCCAGTCTGTCTGACATAAGCGTGTCCCCAGTTTGTCTTACATTAACGTGTTCCCGGTCTATCTGCCATAAGTGTGTCCTCAGTCTGTCTGACATAAATGTGCCCCAAGTCTATCTGACATAAGTGTGTCCCCAGTCTGTCAGTCATACGTGTGTCCCCAGTCTGTCTGACATAAATGTGTCCCCAGTCTGTCTGACATAAGTGTGTCCTCAGTCTGTCTGTCATAAGTATCCCCAGTCTGTCTGACATAAGTGTGTCCTCAGTCTGTCTGTCATAAGTATCCCCAGTCTGTCTGACATAAGTGTGTCCCCAGTCTGTCTGACATAAGGGTGTCCCCAGTCTGTCAGTCATACGTGTGTCCCCAGTCTGTCTGACATAAATGTGTCCCCAGTCTGTCTGACATAAGTGTGTCCTCAGTCTGTCTGTCATAAGTATCCCCAGTCTGTCTGACATAAGTGTGTCCTCAGTCTGTCTGTCTTAAGTATCCCCAGTCTGTCTGACATAAGTGTGTCCCCAGTCTATCTGACATAAGGGTGTCCCCAGTCTGTCAGTCATACGTGTGTCCCCAGTCTGTCTGACATAAATGTGTCCCCAGTCTGTCTGACATAAGTGTGTCCTCAGTCTGTCTGTCATAAGTATCCCCAGTCTGTCTGACATAAGTGTGTCCTCAGTCTGTCTGTCATAAGTATCCCCAGTCTGTCTGACATAAGTGTGTCCCCAGTCTGTCTGACATAAGTGTGTCCTCAGTCTGTCTGTCATAAGTATCCCCAGTCTGTCTGTCATAAGTATCCCCAGTCTGTCTGACATAAGTGTGTCCCCAGTCTGTCTGACATAAGGGTGTCCCCAGTCTGTCTGTTATGAGTGTGTCCCCAGGCTGTCTGTCATGAGTGTGTCACCAGTCTGTCTGTCATAAGTATCCCAGTCTGTCTGACATAAGTGTGTCCCCAGTCTGTCTGTCATAAGTGTGTCCCAAGTCTGTCTGTCATAAGTGTGTCCCCAGTATTTTTGACATACGTGTGTCCCAAGTCTGTTTGACATACGTGTGTCCCCAGTCTGTCTGACATACGTGTGTCCCCAGTCTGTCTGACATACGTGTGTGCCCAGTCTTTCTGCCATAAGTGTGTCCCCAGTCTGTCTGCCATACGTGTGTCCCCCGTCTGTCTGACATACGTGTGTCCTCAGTCTGTCTGTCATAAATGTGTCCCAATCTGTCTGACAGGCGTGTGTCCTCAAGCTGTCTGTAATAAGTGTGTCCCCAGTCTTTCTGTCATGAGTGTGTCCCCAGTTCCATCATAAGTTTGTCCCCAGTCTCTGACATAAATGTGTCCCCAATCTGTCTGACATACGTGTGTCACCAATCTGTCTGCCATACGTGTGTCCCCAGTTGGGAACTTCTCTAAACCTATTCTACAGAATCGAGCAGCATATTTAGTGCGGATCATCTTATGTCAGACAGCACGTTAACTCGAGATGAATGTCACGTCTATTACAACCTGGAGCGTTAGGTGAAAAGTTAACGCACTAGAAGAGCTTCCTGTCAACTATTATACCAGAAACTCAACAGTGAATATTTGATGACAAATGTTGACTGTGAACAACTTACTGACATATATGTGAACGCTATGGATTTGTTTTGAATCAATACTGGCTGTTGTGTGTAATATAACACAAACAATATGAGAAAAAGACACGGACATAATATTTTTATGACGAATCACAGGCTTGCTCTGGTATTCAGTGGAGAGTGCACCCAAACAAAAGGGACACAACTCCGCATTGACTAATTTCAGTCCAGTGTAACCCTGCAGCCATGATGGAATTTGTGGATGATAGCGATTCTTTTTCCAAGTGACGAAGTGAGTGAGTGAGTATGGTTTTACGCAGCTTTTAGCAATATTCCAGCAATATCACGGCGGGGGACACCAGAAATGAGCTTCACACATTGTACCCATGTCGGGAATCGAACCCGGGTCTTCGGCGTGACGAGCGAACGCTTTAACCACCAGGCTACCCCACAGTCCCATTTTCCAAGTGTTTTGTTCACTTGTGATCTTAACTGTTCCACCTCGAGTTTCAAACTGTGAAATATATTATTATGAAATATCGACGCGTGTTAGGCGTGAGTGAAGCGCTTGGTTTTCTTAATGTAAAGTAATCATGGAATTAAAGATGCACCCTGACGTCTTTTACAGCTTTGACAGGAGACTTAATCTGTGCGTCTTCAACACGCATAATTTGTTATGTGTCGTGAAGAGACGGAGCCCAGCTTACATAAAGCCGTATCGTGTATGGTGAACACTGTCAGTGACGTCATAGACAGAAACAGTGGAAATGACGTCACAGAATGGTTCCATGACGACGTTGATGGTTCCCAAATCAGTCGCCGACACAACTTGGTGGTGTTCAGACGTACATGTGTTGCTGTTGAAAAACTTCACATTTGTTGCTGGTCTGTGTCTACTTGCACAAGTCTACACCTCATCTCAGTATTAGGTAAGCAATGCCAGTTTAACTCCTACTGTTGGTTTACTTTTACTGATAGCGTTTGTTTCCTAACCCTCGTTCACATCTATATTTCATGGCTCTGAAATTCTTTATCAATAAATTACCTTTGTATTAAATGACACTCCGTCTCCAATGTAATTACGGAACTCAAATAATTCCTAAATTCAAATGTGATTATGTTTTGTCCCACAGATGAAGATGTATCCACAAGAACGACTGAAGAGTAGGAAACTACTCTCCCCCATACTCGAGGCGAACGAGCGTCAGTCTAACCCTCGTAGTCCACGAACGCCAGAACTGCATCAAGATTTACTTGGTAGGAGATCCTGAATTTATGATACAAAACAAATTAAATGCAAGACATCATCACTTGATGTGTTTGTTTGAAGCAATTACAGTTACATTCCAAGTATGTCTTTATATAACAGTGGAATCGAGTCGGGTGTTTGTACTTTTGTTTTTGTTTTCGTTTCCAGTTCAGTACATGGACCTGAAATCTCAAGTCGGAAATTTGGAGGAAAGGTAGGCACAGTCTCGTTTAATATTCATGAACGTTCGTCTAAAATATACAAAAGGAAAAACAAGAAATGTGCATCTCATTCAAATATCATAGATAAAATGACTTTGAGAAACGATATCTTCTAAACTATCGACATATCTTTTTTCAGTCTTCTCGATCACCTTTTCAATGAGAACCAGAAGCTGAGAGAGGAGAACGAGCGACAGGCCCGACAACTTCGGGAGGACAACGCCTTAAGGCTGAAAGTTGAGTCGGAGAGGCAGGACTATAGGCTGGAGTATTTCAACTACCGTCTCAGTTACACAATGGCGCAGGCTGAGCTCCAGGAACTGAAACAGACGCTAGAGGGACTGGCGGGGGACTGGGAGAAGGAGAAGCGGACAGAGATGGAGCAGAGGAAGAAGCTGGAGGAAGAGCTGGCAGCTCTCCAGCACCAGACTGCCCCTCTGACCTGTCACACTCCTGGCAATAAGCGGACCTGTTCCTCCAGCGTCAGTCCTCCAGTTCAACCAAGGAAGGCTCGAAGACCTTACACAGGAAAGTCAAAGGACAAGGTTCCAAGCAGGATCTCACATGTGAAGACAGACTTCTCTGCTTCCGGTGACAACTTGGTGCAGGCCAAGGCCACAGATAAGAATGAAACCAAGTTGAAGGTCACTTCCAGTGTTAGATCCATTCTGAAAGACACCAAGACAGGACAGGGTGCTGAAAGGAAACCAACCAGATCCTCCAGGAACCTTTCTGTTAGATTCACAAAGGAAATGCCAGTTGGAAAGATCCGTCGCGAAATGTAATTACGACCCTCGCCACAAGTAACAAACTTTATAAACTGTTTAATTGTTGGTTCTTTAATTCATATTGATTTCACATTCTTGTAATTCCGTGTGTAAAATAATCGCTGACTATGTTGTGCATGTGTCAGTGTTTCTCTGTTAACATCTGGGTAATATATCACGTTACTGAAGAAACTGCTTTGTGTTTGTACTTACAACCTCATCAATTATGTGGGAAGTCAATGATCACCTCTCAACTCTGACCAGGATGATGCATGTCCGTCATGCCCCAAAGTCGTGGGTCGATGCTCACACTTTTTACCACTGGTTTGCCTGCTCCCGTGCAGACACTGTCATGCTACGCGTCACGATACTAAATCCGTACGTCACACGTGTTTCGCATTCGTGACTAACTGTCACGCTTCGCGGGAATAGATCACGATAGATGAAAGTTGATGAAGAAAACAAATACTTTCATATTTATCTTTAGGTTTATATCGAACACTGAAGCTAAAAGGTCATATATATTTCTTCTCACGGAGTAATTAGCTACAGGACGCAATTCGTTACATGTTCAATGAGTGAGTATACACCCTGACACAAGGTAGACAACTCTGTTCCCCTTATTTCGTGGAGGGACATGAAATGTTGGAAACATGATTTAGTTCCCCAAATTTCTTCTTTCTTTTCCTTCAAAATAGCATGACATTCCCTCGGATTAACATTTGTTCGTTGGGAACATGGAAGCAGGTTGTTTTCTACATAAATCGAAAATAATAGATGAGATATTATACACTGTGTCGTAATAACTATATTAATGGTCATGAAATCATTTTGAAATGGATTAATAAGTCCCTATTTAGTTACTGACATGGGTCTATAGAGTGAAGAATACCGAGTTCGTCATTGACCCTTTGAACCTTCACCCGCCTTTGTGACCGATGTTTGTTAACCAGTTTTTATACATGCGCATATGGCATGCATATCTACGTTATAGATATCTTTGCAAATGTAGCGTATAAACGTAAATTTACAAAGATATGCCCAGTGCAGCTATATCTCAAGACAAGCGAGTGTGCCGCCACTCTGTCTGACGTGATGTGCCACTGTACTGTGCCTCCAATCTGTATAAATATAGTGTGCCCCCACCTGTCTACAGTAATTGTGCCACCACTCTGTCTGAGGGAATGTGCCACTGTACTGTGCCTCCAATCTGTTTAAATATAGTGTGCCCCACCTGTCTATAGTAATTGTGCCCCCAGTTTGTCTGACGTAATGTGCACAAGTCCAGTTTTTCTATATGACCATTTTGCAGGAATATTTACGCTTCGCATATCGGTTCAAATGCAGGGTAAAAACGTATTTTTTCATTTATCTCCAGTCTGTCTGACATAAGCGTGTCCCCAGTCTGTCTGACATGAGCGTGTCCCCAGTTTGTCTGACATAAGCGTGTCCCCAGTCTGTCTGACATAAGCGTGTCCCCAGTCTGTCTGACATATGTGTGTCCCCAGTCTGTCTGACATAAATGTGTCCCCAGTCTGTCTGGCATGAGTGTGTCTCCAGTCTGTCTGCCATATGTGTGTCCCCAGTCTGTCTGTCATAAGTGTGTCCCCAGTCTGTCTGTCATGAGTGTGTCCCTAGTGTTTTTGACATACGTGTGTCCCCCGTCTGTCTGACATACGTGTGTCCCCCGTCTGTCTGACATACGTGTGTCCCCCGTCTGTCTGTCATAAGTGTGTCCCCAGTCTGTCTGTCATACGTGTGTCTCCAGTCTGTCTGTCATACGTGTGTCTCCAGTCTGTCTGTCATAAGTGTGTCTCCAGTCTGTCTGACATACGTGTGTCCCCCGTCTGTCTGACATACGTGTGTCCCCAGTCTGTCTGTCATAAGTGTGTCCCCCGTCTGTCTGACATACGTGTGTCCCCCGTCTGTCTGACATACGTGTGTCCCCAGTCTGTCTGTCATAAGTGTGTCCCCAGTCTGTCTGTCATACGTGTGTCTCCAGTCTGTCTATCATAAGTGTGTCCCCCGTCTGTCTGACATACGTGTGTCCCCCGTCTGTCTGACATACGTGTGTCCCCAGTCTGTCTGTCATAAGTGTGTCCCCAGTCTGTCTGTCATACGTGTGTCTCCAGTCTGTCTATCATAAGTGTGTCCCCAGTCTGTCTGACATTAGTGTGTCTCCAGTCTGTCTATCATAAGTGTGTCCCTAGTCTGTCTGATATAAGTGTGTCCCCAGTCTGTCTGTCATACGTGTGTCCCCAGTCTGTCTGTCATACGTGTGTCCCCAGTCTGTCTGTCATAAGTGTGTCCCCAGTCTGTCCGACATAAGTGTGTCCCCAGTCTGTCTGACATAAGTGTGTCCCAATCTGTCTGAGAGACGTGTGTCCTCAAGCTGTCTGTAATAAGTGTGTTCCCAGTCTTTCTGTCATGAGCGTGTCCCCAGTTCCATCATAAGTTTGTCCCCAGTCTCTGACATAAATGTGTCCTCAGTCTGTCTGACATAAATGTGTCCCCAGTCTGTCTGACATAAGTGTGTCCCCATTTTGTCTGACTTAAGTGTGTCCCCAGTCTGTCCGACTTAAGTATGTCCCCAGTCTGTCTGACAGAAATGTGTCCCATGTTTGTCTGACATGTGTTTCCCCAGTCTATCTGACATAAGTGTGTCCCCAGTCTGTCTGACATAAGTGTGTTCCCAGTTGGGAACTTCACCAAACCTATTCTACAGAATCGAGCAGCATCTTTAGTATGGATCATCTTATGTTAGACAGCACGTTAACTCGAGATGAATATCACGTCTATTACAACCTGGAGCGTAATTAAAAACGCTAACGCACTAGAAGAGCTTCCTGTCAACTATTCAAACAGAAAAACTCAACAGTGAATATTTGATGACAAATGTTGACTGTGAACATCTTACTGGCATATTTGAAAGCTATGGATTTGTTTTGAATCAATACGGGCTGTTGTGTGTAATATAACACAAACAATATGAGAAAAGACACGGACATAATATTTGTACGACGGATCACAGGCTTGTTCTGGTATTCAGTGGAGAGTCTGCCCAAACAAAAGGGACACAACTCCGCATTGACAAATTTTAATCCAGTGTAACCCTGCAGTCATGATGTAATTTGTGGATGATAGCGATTCTTTTTCCAAGTGCGTAAGTGAGTGAGTATGGTTTTACGCAGCTTTTAGCAATATTCCAGCAATATCACGGCGGGGGACACCAGAAATGAGCTTCACACATTGTACCCATGTCGGGAATCGAACCCGGGTCTTCGGCGTGACGAGCGAACACTTTAACCACCAGGCTACCCCGCCGTCCCATTTTCCAAGTGTTTTATTCACTTGTGATCTTACTGTTTAACCTCGAGTTTCAAACTGTGAAATATACTATTATGAAATATCGACGCGTGTTAGGTGTGAGTGAAGCGCTTGGTTTTCTTAATGTAAAGTAATCATGGAATTAAAGATGCACCCTGACGTCTTTTACAGCTTTGACAGGAGACTTAATCTGTGCGTCTTCAACACGCATAATTTGTTATGTGTCGTGAAGAGACGGAGCCCCGCTTACATAAAGCCGTATCGTGCATGGTGAACACTGTCAGTGACGTCATAGACAGAAACAGTGGAAATGACGTCACAGAATGGTTCCATGACGACGTTGATGGTTCCCAATCAGTCGCCGACACAACTTGGTGGTGTTCAGACGTACATCTATTGCTCCTGCAAAACTTCACATTTGTTGCTGATCTGTGTCTACTTGCACAAGTCTACACCTCATCTCAGTATTAGGTAAGCAATGTCAGTTTAACTCCTACAGTTGGTTTACTTTTACTGATAGCGTTTGTTTTCTAACCCTCGTTCACATCTATATTTCACGGCTCTGAAATTTGTTATCGGTAAATTACCTTTGTATTAAATGACACTCCGTCTCCAATGTAATTACGGAACTCAAATAATTCCTAAATTCAAATGTGATTATTTTTTTGTCCCACAGATGAAGATGTATCCACAAGAACGACTGAAGAGTAGGAAACTACTCTCCCCCATACTCGAGGCGAACGAGCGTCAGTCTAGCCCTCGTAGTCCAAGAACACCAGAACTGCATCAAGATTTACTTGGTAGGAGATCCTGAATTTATGATACAAAACAAATTAAATGCAAGACATCATCACTTGATGTGTTTGTTTGAAGCAATTACAGTTACATTCCAAGTATGTCTTTATATAACAGTGGAATCGAGTCGGGTGTTTGTACTTTTGTTTTTGTTTTCGTTTCCAGTTCAGTACATGGACCTGAAATCTCAAGTCGGAGATTTGGAGGAAAGGTAGGCACAGTCTCGTTTAATATTCATGAACGTTCGTCTAAAATATACAAAAAGGAAAAACAAGAAATGTGCATCTCATTCAAATATCATAGATAAAATTACTTTGAGAAACGATATCTTCTAAACTATCGACATATCTTTTTTCAGTCTTCTCGATCACCTTTTCAATGAAAATCAGAAGCTGAGAGAGGAGAACGAGCGACAGGCCCGACAACTCCGGGAGGACAACGCCTTAAGGCTGAAAGTTGAGTCGGAGAGACAGGACTATAGGCTGGAGTATTACAACTATCGTCTCAGTTACACAATGGCGCAGGCTGAGCTCCAGGAACTGAAGCAGACGCTAGAGGCACTGGCGGGGGACTGGGAGAAGGAGAAACAGACAGAGATGGAGCAGAGGAAGAAGCTGGAGGAAGAGCTGGCAGCTCTCCAGCGCCAGACTGCCCCTCTGACCTGTCACACTCCTACCAATAAGCGGACCAGTTCCTCCAGCGTCAGTCCTCCAGTTCAACCAAGGAAGGCTCGAAGACCTTACACAGGAAAGTCAAAGGACAAGGTTCCAAGCAAGATCTCACATGTCAAAACAGACTTCTCTGCTTCCGGTGACAATTTGGTGAAGGCCAAGGCCACAGATATAAATGAAACCAAGTTGAAGGTCACTCCTGGTGTAAGATCCATTCTGAAAGACACCAAGAGGGGACAGGATGCTGAAAAGAAGCCAACCCGGTCCTCCAGGAACCTTTCTGTTAGATTCACAAAGGAAATGCCAGTTGGGAAGATCCGTCACGAAATGTAATTACGACCCTCCCCACAAGGAACAAACTTTATAAACTGTTTAATTGTTGGTTCTTTAATTCATATTGATTTCACACTCTTGTAATTCCGTGTGTAAAATAATCGCTGATTATCTTGTGCATGTGTCAGTGTTTCTCTGTTAACATCTGAGTAATATATCACGTTACTGAAGAAACTGCTTTGTGTTTGTATTTACAACCTCATCAATTATGTGGGAAGTCAATGATCACCTCTTAACTCTGACCAGGATGATGCATGTCCGTCATGCCCCAAAGTCGTGGGTCGATGCTCACACTTTCTACCACTGGTTTGCCTGCTCCTGTGCACACACTGTCACGCTTCGCGAATAGATCACGATAGATCGGTATGGGGCGTTAAATTAGTTTGAAATTAACCTTAAATTTAATCTATGCATGGAGAAAATTGAATGTGTCTATATTCGCTATACAGAAATTTGTAAAAGAGATATGAAATGTCTTGTTGAAAGTTGATAAATAAATCAAATACTTTCCTATTTGCCTTTAGGTTAATATCGAACCCTGATGCTAAATAGTCATATTTATTACCCACATGGTGAAGATACAGGACTACTTTTTTCATTCATAAGATTTTGCGAGACGTCATTCATTTTGGGTTTAGTGAGTGAGTGAGTGAGTGAGTGAGTGAGTTTGAGTTTACGCCGCTTTTAGCAATGTTCCAGCAATATTACGGCGGGGGACACCAGAAATGGGCTTCACACATTGTACCCATGTTGGGATTCGAACCCGAGTCTTCGGCGTGACGAGCGAACGCTTTAACCACTAGGCTACCCGACCGCCCCTTTTGTGTTTAGAATACAGTACCACAGCTTCTTGTGAAGACGATCGCTGCCGTATGTCACGTGTCTCAAAGACAAGCAACTAGTTTTAAAGAACTCGCGACCTTCGTATTGTTAGCCCGATAGCGAACCGACTGAGCAACGTCCACAAGTGAAACTTGTGCAAATTTACCTTGTCATGAATACGCCGTTACGGAACTGAACGAACATTTTTAGATGCAAGATATGTAAAATCAAAAATTATTTCTGGGGGATTCTTTGACGAAGAACTTGAAATCATACGCGCATTCTGATTGGTTTGTTGTATTTTCGCACATAACATTCATCGATAGAGTCTTCTTGGAGGTTACGGAAAGGGGCGAGTGGTGACGAATGTCGTGACTGTAGTCTACGGACACCTACGAGTGATCCCGATGCCATTTGGCACACTCGTCCCATTCCGTAATCTACAAGATACTGAGTGGTGAGGAATGAGCCGATATGGCGAGAACTCAAAACGGCTCTTGGCGTCAAACGTCAGACGTCGAACCTGCGGTTACGCATGAATGACATGGAATTTAATCAATCGTCGGGTGATTTTTGTGACAGAAAAGTGTGGTAGAGAATACTGTAAGGATAATGTGGATAATTGTTAGGAACGAGGGAGGCATAAGCATGGCTAGTGACGACACAAGGGTGAGTTCGCTTTTAAATCAGTACTTAATAAATGTAGCGTGTATACAGTTTCCAGTAGCCAAAATATTCGACAGAAAACCATTTCATCTTTTTTTCTCGACGTTTTTGTGTGAAGAATATTAGGAGCATCTATAGAATCAACAATAGCCACTAAACGGGTACCGGAGCACCTTTAGAATACAGTACCACAACTTCTCGTGAGGACGATCTCTGCCGAAAGTCACATGTCTCAAAGACAAGCAACTAGTTTTTGTGAGAATCCGTCGGACGCGAACCCGCGACCTTCCGATTGTTAGCCCGACAGTTTACCGTCTGAGCTACGTCCACAAGCAACCAGTTTTTGTGAGAATCCGTCGGACGCGAACCCGCGACCTTCGGATTGTTAGCTCGCCACTGAGCTGCGTCCCCACTGTGAAACAAAGTGCAAATTGACCTAGTCATGCCCATGACGTTACGGAACTGAACGAAAAGGGTCGAATAGGTGACGGACACTTACGAAGTTTACGGGTAGGCATGGTGTCTCGTGACTTTAGTCTACGGACACTTACGAATGATACCGATGCCATTTGGCACACTCGTCCCATTCCGTAATCTACAAGATACCTCGTGGTGATGAATGAGCCGATATGGCGCGAACTGAAAACGGCTCCAGGTGATTTTTGTGACAGAAAAGTGTTGTGGGGAACACTGTAAGGATGAACGAGGGAGGCACCCTGGCTTGTGTGAATGTTCCAGGACAGTTTCCAGTAGCCAAAATAGTCGACACAAAACCATTGCATCCTTTATACTCGACGTTTTTGTGTGAAGAATATAAGGAGCCTCTATAGAATCTATAACAGCCACTAAACGATTACCTAACCCTAATGTTTGTAAAGGGGATCCAAGGGCTAAGGATAGAGTTCGGGGTAACCTACCCTAACACTGGCGACATTTGGATGTGTTCAGCGATATCCCTTATAATCTGCATTCTTGTGCATAATAATGAAAATTAATGAACCGGAAAAATAATATATGTATATTAGTTCCCATTTATAACCATTTTTAGCTGCTTGAATTACGAGAAATACGAAATAAAAAATATATAAAAAATAAAAGTGCTTTCGTAAACTAGCGCTTGTTCTAAAATACGCCGCCGCAGGCTAAATATAGCAACATATATGTTTATATAGCATATAAACAAATATTCAAAACTCTCAACACCGCTGGGCGTATTCAATGACATTGCGTGTAGAGATGATAGATCACTGGGAGGAGCTTATGCACACTCATTGAACCCTGACGTCGCCGGTGTGACTGGCAACAAAATACTACAAATTACGTAATAGGGTATTGTCACGTGTTTGAAAAGTTTGTGGTACTGTATTCTAAAGGTAGGGTCCCCATGAGCGTGACGCACCCGACCACTTTCGCAACTTTCAATTTGATTAACGTAAAGGGATAAGCGTGGTGAAGTGAGTCGGTTTAAACAATCTGGGCAGATATTTAGACTTACTTGGGATGTTCCGGTTGTGCCATCAGTGTCCCCTTCGAAGCGTATTTAGTGGCACTGTTTCGGGAGTTGTTTGTTCACGACTGTACGACCAGATCACTCAAAGTGAACATTTCCCATACAAATCATTCGAAAACTCCACTGAAGTGTGCCTAAATATCTGATTATGTGGCCCAAAATATCCCAAATGTGAACAATAACATTCCCCATCTCCAGCGTAAAACGCAGTGAGTAGATCACGGTTGTCTTTTCTTATTCCGGTGGTGACCTTGCCCTTCGTTCGAAGCTGTCACTGACATGCAAGCAGACCCGAGTTTGTTGATTCTCACGTCTTCAGTTATAGGGTGGTACAGTTAACATGAATGTCTTTGGCGAACACTCTGATTTCCCTCTTCCAAAATGGTTCGGACATGATATAAATTCAGCTGATCATTTTGAATGCACAGACGGGACCCCGGCAGTGCGAGTGACCGACCCTTGGTCCGATATTCAAAGCGCGGCGCTAATGTGACATTTCAAATTTTCTTATAAAGGTTTCCTGCGTACTAACGACATGACTCTTGAACCTTAAGTTGAAGAAATTCTTCCAAAAGGATCTTGAGTGTCGGTGCTGATTTGTTTGCAAATACAACTGCAGGCGCATGTTGTTAATGCGTATACATAGAAATGTCAACATTGCCCATATATTGGGCATATATCAATATTCATGCGCAACCAGATTTTGCAACCGGTTTCAGTTTATTCTGTCAATGAACGAAAGTTGTTATGTATTTACACTTAAATATATATTCAACGTGGATCAGATACCATAGAAAGTCCATTCGTTTCGTTAAAATGGTATCTAACGAGAATGAGTGTAGTATTCTCTATATATTTCTTCTTACCGAGTAATTAGCTCCAGGAAGCAATACGTTACATGTTCAATGAGAAAGAATAAACCCTGACACAAGGTAGGTAACTCTGTACCTCTTGTGCCGGTCATGCGTGGCTCTATTTCGGGCACAATGCAAAGAAGGGACATGAAATGTTGGAAACAGTATTTCGTTTCCCAAATTTCTTCTCCTTTTCCCCTCAAAATAGCATGATATTCTCTCGGACTAATACGTTGGTTTCTACATAAATAGAAAATAATATATTAGTGTGACATGAGTGTGTCCCATGTCTGTCTGACATAAGTGTGTCCCCAGTCTGTCTGACATAAGTGTGTCCCCAGTCTGTCCGGTATAAGCGTATCTCAAGTCTGTCTGACATAAGTGTGTTCCCACTTGGGAACTTCTCCAAACCTATTCTACAGAATCGAGCAGCATATTTAGTACGGATCATCTGATGTCAGACAGCACGTTAACTCGAGATGAATGTCACGTCTATTACAACCTGGAGTGTTAGTTGAAACGCTAACGCACTAGAAGAGCTTCCTGTCAAATATTAAACCAGAAAAACTCAACAGTGAATATTTGATGACAAATGTTGACTGTGAACAACTTACTGACATATATTTGAAAGCTATGGATTTGTTTTGAATCAATACGGACTGTTGTGTGTAATATAACACAAACAATATGAGAAAAAGACACGGACATAATATTTTTACGACGGATCAAAGGCTTGCTCTGGTATTCAGTGGAGAGTGCACCCAAACAAAAGGGACACAACTCCGCAGTGACTAATATCAGTCCAGTGTAACCATGATGTAATTTGTGGATGATAGCGATTCTTTTTCCAAGTGTGTAAGTGAGTGAGTGAGAATGGTTTTACGCAGCTTTTAGCAATATTCCAGCAATATCACGGCGGGGGTCACCAGAAATGAGCTTCTCACATTGTACCCATGTGGGGAACAGAACCCGGGCCTTCGGCGTGACGAGCGAACGCTTTAACCACCAGGCTACCCCACCGCCCCATTTTCCAAGTGTTTTGTTCACTTGTGATCTTAACTGTTCCACCTCGAGTATCGAACCGTGAACTATACTATTATAAAATATGGACGCGTATTAGATGTGAGTGAAACACTAGGTTTTCTAAATATAAAGTAATTATGGAATTAAAGATGTATGCTGACGTCTTTGACTGCTTTGACAGGAGACTTAATCTGTGCGTCTTCAACACGCATAATTTGTTATGTGTCGTGAAGAGACGGAGCCCAGCTTACATAAAGCTGTACCGAGCATGGTAAACACTGTCTGTGACGTCATAGACAGAAACAGTGGAAATGACGTCACAGAATGGTTCCATGACGACATTGATGGTTCCCACTCAGTCGCCGACACAACTTGGTGGTGTTCAGACGTACATCTATTGCTCCTGCAAAACTTCACATTTGTTGCTGATCTGTGTCTACTTGCACAAGTCTACACCTCATCTCAGTATTAGGTAAGCAATGTCAGTTTAACTCCTACAGTTGGTTTACTTTTACTGATAGCGTTTGTTTTCTAACCCTCGTTCACATCTATATTTCACGGCTCTGAAATTTGTTATCGGTAAATTACCTTTGTATTAAATGACACTCCGTCTCCAATGTAATTACGGAACTCAAATAATTCCTAAATTCAAATGTGATTATTTTTTTGTCCCACAGATGAAGATGTATCCACAAGAACGACTGAAGAGTAGGAAACTACTCTCCCCCATACTCGAGGCGAACGAGCGTCAGTCTAGCCCTCGTAGTCCAAGAACACCAGAACTGCATCAAGATTTACTTGGTAGGAGATCCTGAATTTATGATACAAAACAAATTAAATGCAAGACATCATCACTTGATGTGTTTGTTTGAAGCAATTACAGTTACATTCCAAGTATGTCTTTATATAACAGTGGAATCGAGTCGGGTGTTTGTACTTTTGTTTTTGTTTTCGTTTCCAGTTCAGTACATGGACCTGAAATCTCAAGTCGGAGATTTGGAGGAAAGGTAGGCACAGTCTCGTTTAATATTCATGAACGTTCGTCTAAAATATACAAAAAGGAAAAACAAGAAATGTGCATCTCATTCAAATATCATAGATAAAATTACTTTGAGAAACGATATCTTCTAAACTATCGACATATCTTTTTTCAGTCTTCTCGATCACCTTTTCAATGAAAATCAGAAGCTGAGAGAGGAGAACGAGCGACAGGCCCGACAACTCCGGGAGGACAACGCCTTAAGGCTGAAAGTTGAGTCGGAGAGACAGGACTATAGGCTGGAGTATTACAACTATCGTCTCAGTTACACAATGGCGCAGGCTGAGCTCCAGGAACTGAAGCAGACGCTAGAGGCACTGGCGGGGGACTGGGAGAAGGAGAAACAGACAGAGATGGAGCAGAGGAAGAAGCTGGAGGAAGAGCTGGCAGCTCTCCAGCGCCAGACTGCCCCTCTGACCTGTCACACTCCTACCAATAAGCGGACCAGTTCCTCCAGCGTCAGTCCTCCAGTTCAACCAAGGAAGGCTCGAAGACCTTACACAGGAAAGTCAAAGGACAAGGTTCCAAGCAAGATCTCACATGTCAAAACAGACTTCTCTGCTTCCGGTGACAATTTGGTGAAGGCCAAGGCCACAGATATAAATGAAACCAAGTTGAAGGTCACTCCTGGTGTAAGATCCATTCTGAAAGACACCAAGAGGGGACAGGATGCTGAAAAGAAGCCAACCCGGTCCTCCAGGAACCTTTCTGTTAGATTCACAAAGGAAATGCCAGTTGGGAAGATCCGTCACGAAATGTAATTACGACCCTCCCCACAAGGAACAAACTTTATAAACTGTTTAATTGTTGGTTCTTTAATTCATATTGATTTCACACTCTTGTAATTCCGTGTGTAAAATAATCGCTGATTATCTTGTGCATGTGTCAGTGTTTCTCTGTTAACATCTGAGTAATATATCACGTTACTGAAGAAACTGCTTTGTGTTTGTATTTACAACCTCATCAATTATGTGGGAAGTCAATGATCACCTCTTAACTCTGACCAGGATGATGCATGTCCGTCATGCCCCAAAGTCGTGGGTCGATGCTCACACTTTCTACCACTGGTTTGCCTGCTCCTGTGCACACACTGTCACGCTTCGCGAATAGATCACGATAGATCGGTATGGGGCGTTAAATTAGTTTGAAATTAACCTTAAATTTAATCTATGCATGGAGAAAATTGAATGTGTCTATATTCGCTATACAGAAATTTGTAAAAGAGATATGAAATGTCTTGTTGAAAGTTGATAAATAAATCAAATACTTTCCTATTTGCCTTTAGGTTAATATCGAACCCTGATGCTAAATAGTCATATTTATTACCCACATGGTGAAGATACAGGACTACTTTTTTCATTCATAAGATTTTGCGAGACGTCATTCATTTTGGGTTTAGTGAGTGAGTGAGTGAGTGAGTGAGTGAGTTTGAGTTTACGCCGCTTTTAGCAATGTTCCAGCAATATTACGGCGGGGGACACCAGAAATGGGCTTCACACATTGTACCCATGTTGGGATTCGAACCCGAGTCTTCGGCGTGACGAGCGAACGCTTTAACCACTAGGCTACCCGACCGCCCCTTTTGTGTTTAGAATACAGTACCACAGCTTCTTGTGAAGACGATCGCTGCCGTATGTCACGTGTCTCAAAGACAAGCAACTAGTTTTAAAGAACTCGCGACCTTCGTATTGTTAGCCCGATAGCGAACCGACTGAGCAACGTCCACAAGTGAAACTTGTGCAAATTTACCTTGTCATGAATACGCCGTTACGGAACTGAACGAACATTTTTAGATGCAAGATATGTAAAATCAAAAATTATTTCTGGGGGATTCTTTGACGAAGAACTTGAAATCATACGCGCATTCTGATTGGTTTGTTGTATTTTCGCACATAACATTCATCGATAGAGTCTTCTTGGAGGTTACGGAAAGGGGCGAGTGGTGACGAATGTCGTGACTGTAGTCTACGGACACCTACGAGTGATCCCGATGCCATTTGGCACACTCGTCCCATTCCGTAATCTACAAGATACTGAGTGGTGAGGAATGAGCCGATATGGCGAGAACTCAAAACGGCTCTTGGCGTCAAACGTCAGACGTCGAACCTGCGGTTACGCATGAATGACATGGATTTTAATCAATCGTCGGGTGATTTTTGTGACAGAAAAGTGTGGTAGAGAATACTGTAAGGACAATGTGGATAATTGTTAGGAACGAGGGAGGCATAAGCATGGCTAGTGACGACACAAGGGTGAGTTCGCTTTTAAATCAGTACTTAATAAATGTAGCGTGTATACAGTTTCCAGTAGCCAAAATATTCGACAGAAAACCATTTCATCTTTTTTTCTCGACGTTTTTGTGTGAAGAATATTAGGAGCATCTATAGAATCAACAATAGCCACTAAACGGGTACCGGAGCACCTTTAGAATACAGTACCACAACTTCTCGTGAGGACGATCTCTGCCGAAAGTCACATGTCTCAAAGACAAGCAACTAGTTTTTGTGAGAATCCGTCGGACGCGAACCCGCGACCTTCCGATTGTTAGCCCGACAGTTTACCGTCTGAGCTACGTCCACAAGCAACCAGTTTTTGTGAGAATCCGTCGGACGCGAACCCGCGACCTTCGGATTGTTAGCTCGCCACTGAGCTGCGTCCCCACTGTGAAACAAAGTGCAAATTGACCTAGTCATGCCCATGACGTTACGGAACTGAACGAAAAGGGTCGAATAGGTGACGGACACTTACGAAGTTTACGGGTAGGCATGGTGTCTCGTGACTTTAGTCTACGGACACTTACGAATGATACCGATGCCATTTGGCACACTCGTCCCATTCCGTAATCTACAAGATACCGTGTGGTGATGAATGAGCCGATATGGCGCGAACTGAAAACGGCTCCAGGTGATTTTTGTGACAGAAAAGTGTTGTGGGGAACACTGTAAGGATGAACGACGGAGGCACCCTGGCTTGTGTGAATGTTCCAGGACAGTTTCCAGTAGCCAAAATAGTCGACACAAAACCATTGCATCCTTTATACTCGACGTTTTTGTGTGAAGAATATAAGGAGCCTCTATAGAATCTATAACAGCCACTAAACGATTACCTAACCCTAATGTTTGTAAAGGGGATCCAAGGGCTAAGGATAGAGATCGGGGTAACCTACCCTAACACTGGCGACATTTGGATGTGTTCAGCGATATCCCTTATAATCTGCATTCTTGTGCATAATAATGAAAATTAATGAACCGGAAAAATAATATATGTATATTAGTTCCCATTTATAACCATTTTTAGCTGCTTGAATTACGAGAAATACGAAATAAAAAATATATAAAAAATAAAAGTGCTTTCGTAAACTAGCGCTTGTTCTAAAATACGCCGCCGCAGGCTAAATATAGCAACATATATGTTTATATAGCATATAAACAAATATTCAAAACTCTCAACACCGCTGGGCGTATTCAATGACATTGCGTGTAGAGATGATAGATCACTGGGAGGAGCTTATGCACACTCATTGAACCCTGACGTCGCCGGTGTGACTGGCAACAAAATACTACAAATTACGTAATAGGGTATTGTCACGTGTTTGAAAAGTTTGTGGTACTGTATTCTAAAGGTAGGGTCCCCATGAGCGTGACGCACCCGACCACTTTCGCAACTTTCAATTTGATTAACGTAAAGGGATAAGCGTGGTGAAGTGAGTCGGTTTAAACAATCTGGGCAGATATTTAGACTTACTTGGGATGTTCCGGTTGTGCCATCAGTGTCCCCTTCGAAGCGTATTTAGTGGCACTGTTTCGGGAGTTGTTTGTTCACGACTGTACGACCAGATCACTCAAAGTGAACATTTCCCATACAAATCATTCGAAAACTCCACTGAAGTGTGCCTAAATATCTGATTATGTGGCCCAAAATATCCCAAATGTGAACAATAACATTCCCCATCTCCAGCGTAAAACGCAGTGAGTAGATCACGGTTGTCTTTTCTTATTCCGGTGGTGACCTTGCCCTTCGTTCGAAGCTGTCACTGACATGCAAGCAGACCCGAGTTTGTTGATTCTCACGTCTTCAGTTATAGGGTGGTACAGTTAACATGAATGTCTTTGGCGAACACTCTGATTTCCCTCTTCCAAAATGGTTCGGACATGATATAAATTCAGCTGATCATTTTGAATGCACAGACGGGACCCCGGCAGTGCGAGTGACCGACCCTTGGTCCGATATTCAAAGCGCGGCGCTAATGTGACATTTCAAATTTTCTTATAAAGGTTTCCTGCGTACTAACGACATGACTCTTGAACCTTAAGTTGAAGAAATTCTTCCAAAAGGATCTTGAGTGTCGGTGCTGATTTGTTTGCAAATACAACTGCAGGCGCATGTTGTTAATGCGTATACATAGAAATGTCAACATTGCCCATATATTGGGCATATATCAATATTCATGCGCAACCAGATTTTGCAACCGGTTTCAGTTTATTCTGTCAATGAACGAAAGTTGTTATGTATTTACACTTAAATATATATTCAACGTGGATCAGATACCATAGAAAGTCCATTCGTTTCGTTAAAATGGTATCTAACGAGAATGAGTGTAGTATTCTCTATATATTTCTTCTTACCGAGTAATTAGCTCCAGGAAGCAATACGTTACATGTTCAATGAGAAAGAATAAACCCTGACACAAGGTAGGTAACTCTGTACCTCTTGTGCCGGTCATGCGTGGCTCTATTTCGGGCACAATGCAAAGAAGGGACATGAAATGTTGGAAACAGTATTTCGTTTCCCAAATTTCTTCTCCTTTTCCCCTCAAAATAGCATGATATTCTCTCGGACTAATACGTTGGTTTCTACATAAATAGAAAATAATATATTAGTGTGACATGAGTGTGTCCCATGTCTGTCTGACATAAGTGTGTCCCCAGTCTGTCTGACATAAGTGTGTCCCCAGTCTGTCCGGTATAAGCGTATCTCAAGTCTGTCTGACATAAGTGTGTTCCCACTTGGGAACTTCTCCAAACCTATTCTACAGAATCGAGCAGCATATTTAGTACGGATCATCTGATGTCAGACAGCACGTTAACTCGAGATGAATGTCACGTCTATTACAACCTGGAGTGTTAGTTGAAACGCTAACGCACTAGAAGAGCTTCCTGTCAAATATTAAACCAGAAAAACTCAACAGTGAATATTTGATGACAAATGTTGACTGTGAACAACTTACTGACATATATTTGAAAGCTATGGATTTGTTTTGAATCAATACGGACTGTTGTGTGTAATATAACACAAACAATATGAGAAAAAGACACGGACATAATATTTTTACGACGGATCAAAGGCTCTGGTATTCAGTGGAGAGTGCACCCAAACAAAAGGGACACAACTCCGCAGTGACTAATATCAGTCCAGTGTAACCATGATGTAATTTGTGGATGATAGCGATTCTTTTTCCAAGTGTGTAAGTGAGTGAGTGAGAATGGTTTTACGCAGCTTTTAGCAATATTCCAGCAATATCACGGCGGGGGTAACCAGAAATGAGCTTCTCACATTGTACCCATGTGGGGAACAGAACCCGGGCCTTCGGCGTGACGAGCGAACGCTTTAACCACCAGGCTACCCCACCGCCCCATTTTCCAAGTGTTTTGTTCACTTGTGATCTTAACTGTTCCACCTCGAGTATCGAACCGTGAACTATACTATTATAAAATATGGACGCGTATTAGATGTGAGTGAAACACTAGGTTTTCTAAATATAAAGTAATTATGGAATTAAAGATGTATGCTGACGTCTTTGACTGCTTTGACAGGAGACTTAATCTGTGCGTCTTCAACACGCATAATTTGTTATGTGTCGTGAAGAGACGGAGCCCAGCTTACATAAAGCTGTACCGAGCATGGTAAACACTGTCTGTGACGTCATAGACAGAAACAGTGGAAATGACGTCACAGAATGGTTCCATGACGACATTGATGGTTCCCACTCAGTCGCCGACACAACTTGGTGGTGTTCAGACGTACATCTGTTGCTGGCAACTTGCTGCTGCAAAACTTCACGTTTGTTTGCTGGTCTGTGTCTACTTGCACAAGTCTACACCTCATCTCAGTATTAGGTAAGAAATGTAAGTTTAACTCCTACAGTTGGTTTACTTTTACTGATAGCCTTTGTTTGCTAACCCTCGTTCACATCTATATTCACTTGTCTGAAAGTCTTTATCAGTAAATTACTTTTGTATTCATTAACACACAGTCTCCAATGTAATTACGGAACTCAAATGTTTCTGTCTTTTTCTGATAGATTTTCACGCACATATGTAACGTGTAGATTGAATCACTTTGCCTATTTGTCTGATGTTTTAGTTATTGTTTTGTCCATAAACTAGTTCTATTTGGATCAAATCTCAGTCTGCAATGTAAATGCTCCAATTCCTAAATTCATATTAGATGTATTTTTATCCCACAGATGAAGATGTATCCACAAGAACGACTGAAGAGTCGGAAACTACTCTCCCCCATACTCGAGGCGGACGAGCGTCACTCTGACCCACGAAGTTCAAGAACGCCAGAACTGCATCAAGATTTACTTGGTAGGAGATCCTGAATTTAAATACAAAACAAATTAAATGCAAGATATCATTACTTGATGTGTTTGTTTGAAGAAAATACAGTTACATTCCGAGTATGTTTTAGTCTTTATATAACAGTAGAATCGAGTCGGGTGTTTGTACTTTTGTTTTTGTTTTCGTTTCCAGTTCAGTACATGGACCTGAAATCTCAAGTCGGAGATTTGGAGGAAAGGTAGGCACAGTCTCGTTTAATATTCATGAACGTCCGTTTGGTGTGATAAGTCATAGAAATGAACATTTTAGTTTAATCTAGAACCGACACAATCTTATTCTCTGTCAGTCATGAGACTTAATCGTAGCACATCTACCGTTACATTGTAGACCACGTGATGCCCATCCCTGATGCACACTGCCATGCAGGTGCAATGTGTCTAATGTTGGCGTACAACATACAAAATAGAAAAATAAGAAATGTACACCTCATTTAAATATTGACAAAATGACTTTGAGAAACGATATCTTCTAAACTATCGACATGTCTTTTTCAGTCTTCTCGATCACCTTTTCAATGAGAACCAGAAGCTGAGAGAGGAGAACGAGCGACAGGCTCGACAACTGCGGGAGGAGAACGCCTTAAGGCTGAAAGTTGAGTCGGAGAGACAGGACTATAGGCTGGAGTATTACAACTATCGTCTCAGTTACACAATGGCGCAGGCTGAGCTCCAGGAACTGAAGCAGACGCTAGAGGGACTGGCGGGGGACTGGGAGAAGGAGAAGCAGACAGAGATGGACCAGAAGAAGAAGCTGGAGGCAGATCTGGTAGCTCTCCAGCGCCAGACTGCCCCTCTGACCTGTCACACTCCTGCCAATAAGCGGACCAGTTCCTCCAGCGTCAGTCCTCCAGTTCAACCAAGGAAGGCTCGAAGACCTTACACAGGAAAGTCAAAGGACAAAGTTCCAAGCAGGATCTCACATGTGAAGACAGACTTCTCTGCTTCCGGTGACAACTTGGTGAAGGCCAAGGCCACATATAAGAATGAAAGCAAGTTGAAGGTCACTTCCAGTGTTAGATCCATTCTGAAAGACACAAAGAGAGGACAGGATGCTGAAAAGAAGCCAACCCGATCCTCCAGGAACCTTTCTGTTAGATTCACAAAGGAAATGCCAGTTGGAAAGATCCGTCACGAAATGTAATTACGACCCTCGCCACAAGGAACAAACTTTATAAACAGTTTAATTGTTGGTTCTTTAATTCATATTGATTTCACACTCTTGTAATTCCGTGTGTAAAATAATCGCTGCTTATGGCGTGCATGTGTCATTGTTTCTCTGTTAACGTCTGGGTAATATATCACGTTACTGAAGAAACTGCCTTGTGTTTGTATTTACAACCTCATCAATTATGTTGGAAGTCAGTGATCACCTCTCAACTCTGATCAGGATGATGCATGACCGTCGTGCCCCAAAGTCGTGGGTCGATGCTCACACTTTCTACCACTGGTTTGCCTGCTCCCATGCACACACTGTCACGCTACGCGTCACGATACTAAATCCGTACGTCACACGTGTTTCGCATTCGTGACTAAATGTCACGCTTCGCGGGAATAGATCACGATAGATGAAAGTTGATGAAGAAAACAAATACTTTCATATTTACCTTTAGGTTTATATCGAACACTAAAACTAAAAGGTCATTTATATTTCTTCTTACCGGGTAATTAGCTTCAGGACGCAATTCGTTACATGTTCAATGAGTGAGTATACACCTTGACACAAGGTAGACAACTCTGTTCCCCTTATTTCGTGGAGGGACATGAAATATTGGAAACATGATTTCGTTCCCCAAATTTCTTCTTTCTTTCCTTCAAAATAGCACGACATTCCCTCGGATTAACATTTGTTCGGCGGGAACATAGAACCAGTTTTTTTTTCTACATAAATAGAAAATAATATATGAGATATTATACACTGTGTCGTAATAACTATATTAATGGTCATGAAATCATTTTGAAATGGATTAATAAGTCCCCATTTAGTTACTGACATGGGTGTATGGAGTGAAGAATACCGAGTCCGTCATTGACCCTTTGAACCTTCACCCGCCTTTGTGACCGATGTTTGTTAACCAGTTTTCATACATGCGCATATGGCATGCATATCTACGTTATAGATATCTTTGCAAATGTAGCGTATACACGTAATTTTACAAGGATATGCCCAGTGCAGCTATATCTCGAGACACGCGAGTGTGCCGCCACTCTGTCTGAGGTAATGTGCCACTGTACTGTGCCTCCAATCTGTATAAATATAGTGTGCCCCCACCTGTCTATAGTAATTGTGCCCCCAGTTTGTCTGACGTAATGTGCACAAGTCCAGTTTTTCTATATGACCACTTTGAAGGAATATTTACGCTTCGCATATCGGTTCAAATGCAGCGTAAAAACGTATTTTTTCATTTATCTATCGTATATAAAAATATCCCAAGAAACACCAGCGTGTTATAATTCTGTCTGACGTAATGTGCAGCCAGTTTCTCTGAATTAAATGCGCCCGACAGTCTGTCTGCCATAAGTGTTTCTCCAGACTGTCTGACATAAGCGTGTCCCCAGTCTATCTGACATAAGTGTGTCCCCAGTCAGTCTGACATAAGCGTGTCCCAGTCTGTCTGACATAAGCGTGTCCCCAGTTTGTCTGACATAAGTGTGTCCCCAGTCTGTCTGCCATAAGTGTGTCCCCAGTCTCTCTGCCATAAGTGTGTCCCCAGTCTGTCTGCCATAAGCGTGTCCCCAGTTTGTCTGACATAAGTGTGTCCCCAGTCTGTCTGACATAAGCGTGTCCCCAGTCTGTCTGACATAAGTGTGTCCCCAGTTGGGAACTTCTCCAAACCTATTATACAGAATCGAGCAGCATCTTTAGAATGGATCATCTTGTGTCAGACAGCACGTTAACTCGAGATGAATGTCACGTCTATTACAACCTGGAGTGTTAGTTAAAACGTTAACGTACTAGAAGAGCTTCCTGCCAACTATTACACCAGAAACTCAACAGTGAATATTTGATGACAAATGTTGACTGTGAACAACTTACTGACATATATTTGAAAGCTATGGATTTGTTTTGAATCAATACGGACTGTTGTGTGTAATAGAACACAAACAATATGAGAAAAAGACACGGACATAATATTTTTACGACGAATCACAGGCTTGCTCTGGTATTCAGTGGAGAGTGCATCCAAACAAAAGGGACACAACTCCGCAGTGACTAATTTCAGTCCAGTGTAACCCTGCAGTCATGATGGAATTTGTGGATGATAGCGATTCTTTTTCCAAGTGCGTAAGTGAGTGAGTGAGTATGGTTTTACGCAGCATTTAGCAATATTCTAGCAATATCACGGCGGGGGACACCAGAAATGAGCTTCACACATTGTACCCATGTCGGGAATGGAACCCGGGTCTTCAGCGTGACGAGCGAACGCTTTAACCACCAGGCTACCCCGCCGTCCCATTTTCCAAGTGTTTTATTCACTTGTGATCTTAACTGTTCCACCTCGAGTTTCAAACTGTGAAATATATATATGTATTATGAAATATCGACGCGTGTTAGGTGTGAGTGGAGCGCTTGGTTTTCTTAATGTAAAGTAATCATGGAATTAAAGATGCACCCTGACGTCTTTTACAGCTTTGACAGGAGACTTAATCTGTGCGTCTTCAACACGCATAATTTGTTATGTGTCGTGAAGAGACGGAGCCCTGCTTACATAAAGCCGTATCGTGCATGGTGAACACTGTCAGTGACGTCATAGACAGAAACAGTGGAAATGACGTCACAGAATGGTTCCATGACGACGTTGATGGTTCCCAAATCAGTCGCCGACACAACTTGGTGGTGTTCAGACGTGTATCTGTTGCTGTTGCAAAACTTCACATTTGTTGCTGGTCTGTGTCTACTTGCACAAGTCTACACCTCATCTCAGTATTAGGTAAGCCATGCCAGTCTAACTCCTACAGTTGGTTTACTTTTACTGATAGCGTTTGTTTCCTAACCCTCGTTCACATCTATATTTCACGGCTCTGAAATTCTTTATCAATAAATTACCTTTGTATTAAATGACACTCCGTCTCCAATGTAATTACGGAACTCAAATAATTCCTAAATTCAAATGTGATTATGTTTTGTCCCACAGATGAAGATGTATCCACAAGAACGACTGAAGAGTAGGAAACTACTCTCCCCCATACTCGAGGCGAACGAGCGTCAGTCTAACCCTCGTAGTCCAAGAACGCAAGAACTGCATCAAGATTTACTTGGTAGGAGATCCTGAATTTATGATACAAAACAAATTAAATGCAAGACATCATCACTTGATGTGTTTGTTTGAAGCAATTACAGTTACATTCCAAGTATTTCTTTATATTACAGTTGAATCGAGTCGGGTGTTTGTACTTTTGTTTTTGTTTTCGTTTCCAGTTCAGTATATGGACCTGAAATCTCAAGTCGGAGATTTGGAGGAAAGGTAGGCACAGTCTCGTTTAATATTCATGAACGTTCGTCTAAAATATACAAAAAGGAAAAACAAGAAATACTGCATCTCATTCAAATATCATAGATAAAATGACTTTGAGAAACGATATTTTCTAAACTATCGACATATCTTTTTTCAGTCTTCTCGATCACCTTTTCAATGAGAATCAGAAGCTGAGAGAGGAGAACGAGCGACAGGCCCGACAACTCCGGGAGGAGAACGCCTTAAGGCTGAAAGTTGAGGCGGAGAGGCAGGACTATAGGCTGGAGTATTACAACTATCGTCTCAGTTACACAATGGCACAGGCCGAGCTCCAGGAACTGAAGCAGACGCTAGAGGGACTGGCGGGCGACTGGGAGAAGGAGAAGCAGACAGAGATGGAGCAGAGGAAGAAGCTGGAGGAAGAGCTGACAGCTCTCCAGCGCCAGACTGCCCCTCTGACCTGTCATACTCCTGCCAATAAGCGGACCAGTTCCTCCAGCGTCGGTCCTCCAATTCAACCAAGGAAGGCTCGAAGACCTTACACAGGAAAGTCAAAGGACAAAGTTCAAAGCAAGATCTCACATGTCAAGACATACTTGTCTGCTTCCGGTGACAGCTTGGTGAAGGCCAAGGCCACAGATAAGAATGAAAGCAAGTTGAAGGTCACTTCCAGTGTAAGATCCATTCTGAAAGACAGCGAGAGAGGACAGGTTGCTGAAAAAAACCCAACGCGATCTTCAAGGAACCTTTCTGTGAGATTCACAAAGGAAATGCCAGTTGGAAAGACCCGTCACGAAATGTAATTACGACCCTCGCCACAAGGAACAAACTTTATAAACTGTTTAATTGTTGGTTCTTTAATTCATATTGATTTCACATTCTTGTAATTCCGTGTGTAAAATAATCGCTGACTATGTTGTGCATGTGTCAGTGTTTCTCTGTTAACATCTGGGTAATATATCACGTTACTGAAGAAACTGCTTTGTGTTTGTATTTACAACCTCATCAATTATGTGGGAAGTCAATGATCACCTCTCAACTCTGACCAGGATGATGCATGTCAGTCATGCCCCAAAGTCGTGGGTCGATGCTCACACTTTCTACCACTGGTTTGCCTGCTCCCATGCACACACTGTCACGCTACGCGTCACGATACTAAATCCGTACGTCACACGTGTTTCGCATTCGTGACTAAATGTCACGCTTCGCGGGAATAGATCACGATAGATGAAAGTTGATGAAGAAAACAAATACTTTCATATTTACCTTTAGGTTTATATCGAACACTAAAACTAAAAGGTCATTTATATTTCTTCTTACCGGGTAATTAGCTTCAGGACGCAATTCGTTACATGTTCAATGAGTGAGTATACACCCTGACACAAGGTAGACAACTCTGTTCCCCTTATTTCGTAAAGGGACATGAAATGTTGGAAACATGATTTCGTTCCCCAAATTTCTTCTTTCTTTTCCTTCAAAATAGCATGACATTCCCTCAGATTAACATTTGTTCGGCGGGAACATGGAACCAGGTTGTTTTCTACATAGATAGAAAATAATATATGAGATCCTATACACTGTGTCGTAATTACTATATAAATGGTCATGAAATCATTTTGAAGTGAATTAATAAGTCCCCATTTAGTTACTGACATGGGTGTATGGAGTGAAGATAACCGAGTCCGTCATTGACCCTTTGAACCTTCACCCGCCTTTGTGACCGATGTTTGTTAACCAGTTTTCATACATGCGCATATGGCATGCATATCTACGTTATAGATATCTTTGCAAATGTAGCGTATACACGTAATTTTACAAGGATATGCCCAGTGCAGCTATATCTCAAGACACGCGAGTGTGCCGCCACTCTGTCTGACGTGATGTGCCACTGTACTGTGCCTCCAATCTGTATAAATATAGTGTGCTCCCACCTGTCTATAGTAATTGTGCCCCCAGTTTGACATAATGTGCCACTGTACTGTGCCTCCAATCTGTATAAATATAGTGTGCCCCACCTGTCTATAGTAATTGTGCCCCCAGTTTGTCTGACGTAATGTGCACAAGTCCAGTTTTTCTATATGACTATTTTGCAGGAATATTTACGCTTCGCATATCGGTTCAAATGCAGCGTAAAAACGTATTTTTTCATTCATCTGTCGTATATAAAAGTATCTCAAGAAACACCAGGGTGTTATAATTCTGTCTGACGTAATGTGCAGCCAGTTTCTCTACATTAAATGCGCCCCCAGTCTTTCTGCCATAAGTGTGTCCCCAGTCCGTCTGCCATAAGTGAGTCCCAAGTCTGTCTGACATAAATGTGTCCCCACTCTGTCTGACATAAGCGTGTCCCCAGTCTGTCTGAAAAACGTGTGTCCCCAGTCTGTCCGACTTAAGTGTGTCCCCAGTCTGTCTGACATAAGTCTGTCCCCAGTCTGTCCCCAGTCTGTCTGACATACGTGTGTTCCCAGTCTGTCTGACATAAGTCTGTCCCCAGTCTGTTTGACTTAAGTGTGTCTCCAATCTGTCTGACACAAGTGTGTCTCCAGTCTGTCTGACATAAGTGTGTACCCAGTCCGTCTGCCATAAGTGAGTCCCAAGTCTGTCTGACATAAATGTGTCCCCACTCTGTCTGACATAAGCGTGTCCCCAGTCTGTCTGACATAAGTCTCTCCCCAGTCTGTCTGACATACGTGTGTCCCCGGTCAATCCGACATAAGTGTGTCTCCAGTCTGTCCGGCATAAGCGTGTCCCCAGTCTGTCTAACATAAGTGTGTCCTCAGTCTGTCTGTCATAAGTGGGTCTCCCGTCTGTCCAACATAAGTGTATCCACAGTCTGTCTGACAAACGTGTGTCCCCAGTCTGTCCGACTTAAGTGTGTTCCCAGTCTGTCTGACAAACGTGTGTCCCCAGTCTGTCTGACTTAAGTGTGTCTCCAATCTGTCTGACACAAGTGTGTCTCCAGTCTGTCTGACATAAGTGTGTTCCCAGTCTGTATGACATAAGTGTGCCCACAGTCTGTCTGACATACGTGTGTCCCCGGTTAATCCGACATAAGTGTGTCTCCAGTCTGTCCGGCATAAGCGTGTCCCCAGTCTGTCTAACATAAGTGTGTCCTCAGTCTGTCTGTCATAAGTGGGTCTCCCGTCTGTCCAACATAACTGTATCCACAGTCTGTCTGACAAACGTGTGTCCCCAGTCTGTCCGACTTAAGTGTGTTCCCAGTCTGTCTGACAAACGTGTGTCCCCAGTCTGTCTGACTTAAGTGTGTCTCCAATCTGTCTGACACAAGTGTGTCTCCAGTCTGTCTGACATAAGTGTGTTCCCAGTCTGTATGACATAAGTGTGCCCACAGTCTGTCTGACATACGTGTGTCCCCGGTTAATCCGACATAAGTGTGTCTCCAGTCTGTCCGGCATAAGCGTGTCTCCAGTCTGTCCGACTTAAGTGTTTCCCCAGTCTGTCTGACATCCGTGTGTCTCCAGTCTGTCCGACTTAAGTGTGTCCCCAGTCTGTCTGACATAAGTGTGTCCCCAGTCTGTCTGACATAAGTGTGTCCCCATCTGTCTGACATAAGTGTGTCCCCAGTTTGTCTGACATAAGCGTGTCACCAGTCTGTCTGACATAAGTGTGTCCCCAGTCTATCTTACATAAGTGTGTCCCCAGTTCGGAACTTCTCCAAACCTATTCTACAGAATCGAGCAGCATCTTTAGTATGGATCATCTTGTATCAGACAGCACGTTAACTCGAGATGAATGTCACGTCTATTACAACCTGGAGTGTTAGTGAAAACGTTACCGCACTAGAAGAGCTTCCTGTCAACTATTACACCAGAAACTCAACAGTGAATATTTGATGACAAATGTTGACTGTGAACAACTTACTGACATATATTTGAAAGCTATGAATTTGTTTTGAATCAATACGGACTGTTGTGTGTAATATAACAAAAACAATATGAGAAAAAGACACGGACATAATATTTTTACGACGAATCACAGGCTTGCTCTGGTATTCAGTGGAGAGTGCACCCAAACAAAAGGGACACAACTCCGCAGTGACTAATTTCAGTCCAGTGTAACCCTGCAGCCATGATGGAATTTGTGGATGATCGCGATTCTTTTTCCAAGTGCGTAAGTGAGTGAGTGAGTATGGTTTTACGCAGCTTTTAGCAATATTCCAGCAATATCACGGCGGGGGACACCAGAAATGAGCTTCACACATTGTACCCATGTCGGGAATCGAACCCGGGTCTTCGGCGTGACGAGTGAACGCTTTAACCACCAGGCTACCCCGCCGTCCCATTTTCCAAGTGTTTTATTCACTTGTGATCTTAACTGTTCCACCTCGAGTTTCAAACTGTGAAATATACTATTATGAAATATCGACGCGTGTTAGGTGTGAGTGAAGCGCTTGGTTTTGCTAATGTAAAGTAATCATGGAATTAAAGATGCACCCTGACGTCTTTTACAGCTTTGACAGGAGACTTAATCTGTGCGTCTTCAACACGCATAATTTGTTATGTGTCGTGAAGAGACGGAGCCCAGCTTACATAAAGCCGTATCGTGCATGGTGAACACTGCCAGTGACGTCATAGACAGAAACAGTGGAAATGACGTCACAGAATGGTTCCATGACGACGTTGATGGTTCCCACTCAGTCGCCGACACAACTTGGTAGTGTTCAGACGTACATCTGTTGCTGCTGCAAAACTTCACATTTGTTGCTGATCTGTATCTACTTGCACAAGTCTACACCTCATCTCAGTATTAGGTAAGCAATGCCAGTCTAACTCCTACAGTTGGTTTACTTTTACTGATAGCGTTTGTTTCCTAACCCTCGTTCACATCTATATTTCACGGCTCTGAAATTCTTTATCGATAAATTACCTTTGTATTAAATGACACTCCGTCTCCATTGTAATTACGGAACTCAAATAATTCCTAAATTCAAATGTGATTATGTTTTGTCCCACAGATGAAGATGTATCCACAAGAACGACTGAAGAGTAGGAAACTACTCTCCCCCATACTCGAGGCGAACGAGCGTCAGTCTAGCCCTCGTAGTCCAAGAACGCCAGAACTGCATCAAGATTTACTTGGTAGGAGATCCTGAATTTATGATACAAAACAAATTAAATGCAAGACATCATCACTTGATGTGTTTGTTTGAAGCAATTACAGTTACATTCCAAGTATGTCTTTATATAACAGTGGAATCGAGTCGGGTGTTTGTACTTTTGTTTTTGTTTTCGTTTCCAGTTCAGTATATGGACCTGAAATCTCAAGTCGGAGATTTGGAGGAAAGGTAGGCACAGTCTCGTTTAATATTCATGAACGTTCGTCTAAAATATACAAAAAGGAAAAACAAGAAATACTGCATCTCATTCAAATATAGATAAAATGACTTTGAGAAACGATATCTTCTAAACTATCGACATATCTTTTTTCAGTCTTCTCGATCACCTTTTCAATGAGAATCAGAAGCTGAGAGAGGAGAACGAGCGACAGGCCCGACAACTCCGGGAGGAGAACGCCTTAAGGCTGAAAGTTGAGGCGGAGAGGCAGGACTATAGGCTGGAGTATTACAACTATCGTCTCAGTTACACAATGGCACAGGCCGAGCTCCAGGAACTGAAGCAGACGCTAGAGGGACTGGCGGGCGACTGGGAGAAGGAGAAGCAGACAGAGATGGAGCAGAGGAAGAAGCTGGAGGAAGAGCTGGCAGCTCTCCAGCGCCAGACTGCCCCTCTGACCTGTCATACTCCTGCCAATAAGCGGACCAGTTCCTCCAGCGTCAGTCCTCCAATTCAACCAAGGAAGGCTCGAAGACCTTACACAGGAAAGTCAAAGGACAAAGTTCAAAGCAAGATCTCACATGTCAAGACATACTTGTCTGCTTCCGGTGACAGCTTGGTGAAGGCCAAGGCCACAGATAAGAATGAAAGCAAGTTGAAGGTCACTTCCAGTGTAAGATCCATTCTGAAAGACAGCAAGAGAGGACAGGTTGCTGAAAAAAACCCAACGCGATCTTCAAGGAACCTTTCTGTGAGATTCACAAAGGAAATGCCAGTTGGAAAGACCCGTCACGAAATGTAATTACGACCCTCGCCACAAGGAACAAACTGTATAAACTGTTTAATTGTTGGTTCTTTAATTCATATTGATTTCACATTCTTGTAATTCCGTGTGTAAAATAATCGCTGACTATGTTGTGCATGTGTCAGTGTTTCTCTGTTAACATCTGGGTAATATATCACGTTACTGAAGAAACTGCTTTGTGTTTGTATTTACAACCTCATCAATTATGTGGGAAGTCAATGATCACCTCTCAACTCTGACCAGGATGATGCATGTCAGTCATGCCCCAAAGTCGTGGGTCGATGCTCACACTTTCTACCACTGGTTTGCCTGCTCCCATGCACACACTGTCACGCTACGCGTCACGATACTAAATCCGTACGTCACACGTGTTTCGCATTCGTGACTAAATGTCACGCTTCGCGGGAATAGATCACGATAGATGAAAGTTGATGAAGAAAACAAATACTTTCATATTTACCTTTAGGTTTATATCGAACACTAAAACTAAAAGGTCATTTATATTTCTTCTTACCGGGTAATTAGCTTCAGGACGCAATTCGTTACATGTTCAATGAGTGAGTATACACCCTGACACAAGGTAGACAACTCTGTTCCCCTTATTTCGTGGAGGGACATGAAATGTTGGAAACATGATTTCGTTCCCCAAATTTCTTCTTTCTTTTCCTTCAAAATAGCATGACATTCCCTCAGATTAACATTTGTTCGGCGGGAACATGGAACCAGGTTGTTTTCTACATAGATAGAAAATAATATATGAGATCCTATACACTGTGTCGTAATTACTATATAAATGGTCATGAAATCATTTTGAAGTGAATTAATAAGTCCCCATTTAGTTACTGACATGGGTGTATGGAGTGAAGATAACCGAGTCCGTCATTGACCCTTTGAACCTTCACCCGCCTTTGTGACCGATGTTTGTTAACCAGTTTTCATACATGCGCATATGGCATGCATATCTACGTTATAGATATCTTTGCAAATGTAGCGTATACACGTAATTTTACAAGGATATGCCCAGTGCAGCTATATCTCAAGACACGCGAGTGTGCCGCCACTCTGTCTGACGTGATGTGCCACTGTACTGTGCCTCCAATCTGTATAAATATAGTGTGCTCCCACCTGTCTATAGTAATTGTGCCCCCAGTTTGACGTAATGTGCCACTGTACTGTGCCTCCAATCTGTATAAATATAGTGTGCCCCACCTGTCTATAGTAATTGTGCCCCCAGTTTGTCTGACGTAATGTGCACAAGTCCAGTTTTTCTATATGACTATTTTGCAGGAATATTTACGCTTCGCATATCGGTTCAAATGCAGCGTAAAAACGTATTTTTTCATTTATCTGTCGTATATAAAAGTATCTCAAGAAACACCAGGGTGTTATAATTCTGTCTGACGTAATGTGCAGCCAGTTTCTCTACATTAAATGCGCCCCCCAGTCTTTCTGCCATAAGTGTGTCCCCAGTCCGTCTGCCATAAGTGAGTCCCAAGTCTGTCTGACATAAATGTGTCCCCAGTCTGTCTGACATAAGCGTGTCCCCAGTCTGTCTGACAAACGTGTGTCCCCAGTCTGTCCGACTTAAGTGTGTCCCCAGTCTGTCTGACATAAGTCTGTCCCCAGTCTGTCTGACATACGTGTGTTCCCAGTCTGTCTGACACAAGTGTGTCTCCAGTCTGTCTGACTTAAGTGTGTCTCCAATCTGTCTGACACAAGTGTGTCTCCAGTCTGTCTGACATAAGTGTGTACCCAGTCCGTCTGCCATAAGTGAGTCCCAAGTCTGTCTGACATAAATGTGTCCCCACTCTGTCTGACATAAGCGTGTCCCCAGTCTGTCTGACATAAGTCTCTCCCCAGTCTGTCTGACATACGTGTGTCCCCGGTCAATCCGACATAAGTGTGTCTCCAGTCTGTCCGGCATAAGCGTGTCCCCAGTCTGTCTAACATAAGTGTGTCCTCAGTCTGTCTGTCATAAGTGGGTCTCCCGTCTGTCCAACATAAGTGTATCCACAGTCTGTCTGACAAACGTGTGTCCCCAGTCTGTCCGACTTAAGTGTGTTCCCAGTCTGTCTGACAAACGTGTGTCCCCAGTCTGTCTGACTTAAGTGTGTCTCCAATCTGTCTGACACAAGTGTGTCTCCAGTCTGTCTGACATAAGTGTGTTCCCAGTCTGTATGACATAAGTGTGCCCACAGTCTGTCTGACATACGTGTGTCCCCAGTTAATCCGACATAAGTGTGTCTCCAGTCTGTCCGGCATAAGCGTGTCTCCAGTCTGTCCGACTTAAGTGTTTCCCCAGTCTGTCTGACATCCGTGTGTCTCCAGTCTGTCCGACTTAAGTGTGTCCCCAGTCTGTCTGACATAAGTGTGTCCCCAGTCTGTCTGACATAAGTGTGTCCCCATCTGTCTGACATAAGTGTGTCCCCAGTTTGTCTGACATAAGCGTGTCACCAGTCTGTCTGACATAAGTGTGTCCCCAGTCTATCTTACATAAGTGTGTCCCCAGTTCGGAACTTCTCCAAACCTATTCTACAGAATCGAGCAGCATCTTTAGTATGGATCATCTTTTATCAAACAGCACGTTAACTCGAGATGAATGTCACGTCTATTACAACCTGGAGTGTTAGTGAAAACGTTACCGCACTAGAAGAGCTTCCTGTCAACTATTACACCAGAAACTCAACAGTGAATATTTGATGACAAATGTTGACTGTGAACAACTTACTGACATATATTTGAAAGCTATGAATTTGTTTTGAATCAATACGGACTGTTGTGTGTAATATAACAAAAACAATATGAGAAAAAGACACGGACATAATATTTTTACGACGAATCACAGTGGAGAGTGCACCCAAACAAAAGGGACACAACTCCGCAGTGACTAATTTCAGTCCAGTGTAACCCTGCAGCCATGATGGAATTTGTGGATGATAGCGATTCTTTTTCCAAGTGCGTAAGTGAGTGAGTGAGTATGGTTTTACGCAGCTTTTAGCAATATTCCAGCAATATCACGGCGGGGGACACCAGAAATGAGCTTCACACATTGTACCCATGTCTGGAATCGAACCCGGGTCTTCGGCGTGACGAGTGAACGCTTTAACCACCAGGCTACCCCGCCGTCCCATTTTCCAAGTGTTTTATTCACTTGTGATCTTAACTGTTCCACCTCGAGTTTCAAACTGTGAAATATACTATTATGAAATATCGACGCGTGTTAGGTGTGAGTGAAGCGCTTGGTTTTGCTAATGTAAAGTAATCATGGAATTAAAGATGCACCCTGACGTCTTTTACAGCTTTGACAGGAGACTTAATCTGTGCGTCTTCAACACGCATAATTTGTTATGTGTCGTGAAGAGACGGAGCCCAGCTTACATAAAGCCGTATCGTGCATGGTGAACACTGCCAGTGACGTCATAGACAGAAACAGTGGAAATGACGTCACAGAATGGTTCCATGACGACGTTGATGGTTCCCACTCAGTCGCCGACACAACTTGGTAGTGTTCAGACGTACATCTGTTGCTGCTGCAAAACTTCACATTTGTTGCTGATCTGTATCTACTTGCACAAGTCTACACCTCATCTCAGTATTAGGTAAGCAATGCCAGTCTAACTCCTACAGTTGGTTTACTTTTACTGATAGCGTTTGTTTCCTAACCCTCGTTCACATCTATATTTCACGGCTCTGAAATTCTTTATCGATAAATTACCTTTGTATTAAATGACACTCCGTCTCCATTGTAATTACGGAACTCAAATAATTCCTAAATTCAAATGTGATTATGTTTTGTCCCACAGATGAAGATGTATCCACAAGAACGACTGAAGAGTAGGAAACTACTCTCCCCCATACTCGAGGCGAACGAGCGTCAGTCTAGCCCTCGTAGTCCAAGAACGCCAGAACTGCATCAAGATTTACTTGGTAGGAGATCCTGAATTTATGATACAAAACAAATTAAATGCAAGACATCATCACTTGATGTGTTTGTTTGAAGCAATTACAGTTACATTCCAAGTATGTCTTTATATAACAGTGGAATCGAGTCGGGTGTTTGTACTTTTGTTTTTGTTTTCGTTTCCAGTTCAGTATATGGACCTGAAATCTCAAGTCGGAGATTTGGAGGAAAGGTAGGCACAGTCTCGTTTAATATTCATGAACGTTCGTCTAAAATATACAAAAAGGAAAAACAAGAAATACTGCATCTCATTCAAATATCATAGATAAAATGACTTTGAGAAACGATATCTTCTAAACTATCGACATATCTTTTTTCAGTCTTCTCGATCACCTTTTCAATGAGAATCAGAAGCTGAGAGAGGAGAACGAGCGACAGGCCAGACAACTCCGGGAGGAGAACGCCTTAAGGCTGAAAGTTGAGGCGGAGAGGCAGGACTATAGGCTGGAGTATTACAACTATCGTCTCAGTTACACAATGGCACAGGCCGAGCTCCAGGAACTGAAGCAGACGCTAGAGGGACTGGCGGGCGACTGGGAGAAGGAGAAGCAGACAGAGATGGAGCAGAGGAAGAAGCTGGAGGAAGAGCTGGCAGCTCTCCAGCGCCAGACTGCCCCTCTGACCTGTCATACTCCTACCAATAAGCGGACCAGTTCCTCCAGCGTCGGTCCTCCAATTCAACCAAGGAAGGCTCGAAGACCTTACACAGGAAAGTCAAAGGACAAAGTTCAAAGCAAGATCTCACATGTCAAGACATACTTGTCTGCTTCCGGTGACAGCTTGGTGAAGGCCAAGGCCACAGATAAGAATGAAAGCAAGTTGAAGGTCACTTCCAGTGTAAGATCCATTCTGAAAGACAGCAAGAGAGGACAGGTTGCTGAAAAAAACCCAACGCGATCTTCAAGGAACCTTTCTGTGAGATTCACAAAGGAAATGCCAGTTGGAAAGACCCGTCACGAAATGTAATTACGACCCTCGCCACAAGGAACAAACTGTATAAACTGTTTAATTGTTGGTTCTTTAATTCATATTGATTTCACATTCTTGTAATTCCGTGTGTAAAATAATCGCTGACTATGTTGTGCATGTGTCAGTGTTTCTCTGTTAACATCTGGGTAATATATCACGTTACTGAAGAAACTGCTTTGTGTTTGTATTTACAACCTCATCAATTATGTGGGAAGTCAATGATCACCTCTCAACTCTGACCAGGATGATGCATGTCAGTCATGCCCCAAAGTCGTGGGTCGATGCTCACACTTTCTACCACTGGTTTGCCTGCTCCCATGCACACACTGTCACGCTACGCGTCACGATACTAAATCCGTACGTCACACGTGTTTCGCATTCGTGACTAAATGTCACGCTTCGCGGGAATAGATCACGATAGATGAAAGTTGATGAAGAAAACAAATACTTTCATATTTACCTTTAGGTTTATATCGAACACTAAAACTAAAAGGTCATTTATATTTCTTCTTACCGGGTAATTAGCTTCAGGACGCAATTCGTTACATGTTCAATGAGTGAGTATACACCCTGACACAAGGTAGACAACTCTGTTCCCCTTATTTCGTGGAGGGACATGAAATGTTGGAAACATGATTTCGTTCCCCAAATTTCTTCTTTCTTTTCCTTCAAAATAGCATGACATTCCCTCAGATTAACATTTGTTCGGCGGGAACATGGAACCAGGTTGTTTTCTACATAGATAGAAAATAATATATGAGATCCTATACACTGTGTCGTAATTACTATATAAATGGTCATGAAATCATTTTGAAGTGAATTAATAAGTCCCCATTTAGTTACTGACATGGGTGTATGGAGTGAAGATAACCGAGTCCGTCATTGACCCTTTGAACCTTCACCCGCCTTTGTGACCGATGTTTGTTAACCAGTTTTCATACATGCGCATATGGCATGCATATCTACGTTATAGATATCTTTGCAAATGTAGCGTATACACGTAATTTTACAAGGATATGCCCAGTGCAGCTATATCTCAAGACACGCGAGTGTGCCGCCACTCTGTCTGACGTGATGTGCCACTGTACTGTGCCTCCAATCTGTATAAATATAGTGTGCTCCCACCTGTCTATAGTAATTGTGCCCCCAGTTTGACGTAATGTGCCACTGTACTGTGCCTCCAATCTGTATAAATATAGTGTGCCCCACCTGTCTATAGTAATTGTGCCCCCAGTTTGTCTGACGTAATGTGCACAAGTCCAGTTTTTCTATATGACTATTTTGCAGGAATATTTACGCTTCGCATATCGGTTCAAATGCAGCGTAAAAACGTATTTTTTCATTTATCTGTCGTATATAAAAGTATCTCAAGAAACACCAGGGTGTTATAATTCTGTCTGACGTAATGTGCAGCCAGTTTCTCTACATTAAATGCGCCCCCCAGTCTTTCTGCCATAAGTGTGTCCCCAGTCCGTCTGCCATAAGTGAGTCCCAAGTCTGTCTGACATAAATGTGTCCCCAGTCTGTCTGACATAAGCGTGTCCCCAGTCTGTCTGACAAACGTGTGTCCCCAGTCTGTCCGACTTAAGTGTGTCCCCAGTCTGTCTGACATAAGTCTGTCCCCAGTCTGTCTGACTTAAGTGTGTCTCCAATCTGTCTGACACAAGTGTGTCTCCAGTCTGTCTGACATAAGTGTGTACCCAGTCCGTCTGCCATAAGTGAGTCCCAAGTCTGTCTGACATAAATGTGTCCCCACTCTGTCTGACATAAGCGTGTCCCCAGTCTGTTTGACATAAGTCTCTCCCCAGTCTGTCTGACATACATGTGTCCCCGGTCAATCCGACATAAGTGTGTCTCCAGTCTGTCCGGCATAAGCGTGTCCCCAGTCTGTCTAACATAAGTGTGTCCTCAGTCTGTCTGTCATAAGTGGGTCTCCCGTCTGTCCAACATAAGTGTATCCACAGTCTGTCTGACAAACGTGTGTCCCCAGTCTGTCCGACTTAAGTGTGTTCCCAGTCTGTCTGACAAACGTGTGTCCCCAGTCTGTCTGACTTAAGTGTGTCTCCAATCTGTCTGACACAAGTGTGTCTCCAGTCTGTCTGACATAAGTGTGTTCCCAGTCTGTATGACATAAGTGTGCCCACAGTCTGTCTGACATACGTGTGTCCCCAGTTAATCCGACATAAGTGTGTCTCCAGTCTGTCCGGCATAAGCGTGTCTCCAGTCTGTCCGACTTAAGTGTTTCCCCAGTCTGTCTGACATCCGTGTGTCTCCAGTCTGTCCGACTTAAGTGTGTCCCCAGTCTGTCTGACATAAGTGTGTCCCCAGTCTGTCTGACATAAGTGTGTCCCCATCTGTCTGACATAAGTGTGTCCCCAGTTTGTCTGACATAAGCGTGTCACCAGTCTGTCTGACATAAGTGTGTCCCCAGTCTATCTTACATAAGTGTGTCCCCAGTTCGGAACTTCTCCAAACCTATTCTACAGAATCGAGCAGCATCTTTAGTATGGATCATCTTGTATCAGACAGCACGTTAACTCGAGATGAATGTCACGTCTATTACAACCTGGAGTGTTAGTGAAAACGTTACCGCACTAGAAGAGCTTCCTGTCAACTATTACACCAGAAACTCAACAGTGAATATTTGATGACAAATGTTGACTGTGAACAACTTACTGACATATATTTGAAAGCTATGAATTTGTTTTGAATCAATACGGACTGTTGTGTGTAATATAACAAAAACAATATGAGAAAAAGACACGGACATAATATTTTTACGACGAATCACAGGCTTGCTCTGGTATTCAGTGGAGAGTGCACCCAAACAAAAGGGACACAACTCCGCAGTGACTAATTTCAGTCCAGTGTAACCCTGCAGCCATGATGGAATTTGTGGATGATAGCGATTCTTTTTCCAAGTGCGTAAGTGAGTGAGTGAGTATGGTTTTACGCAGCTTTTAGCAATATTCCAGCAATATCACGGCGGGGGACACCAGAAATGAGCTTCACACATTGTACCCATGTCTGGAATCGAACCCGGGTCTTCGGCGTGACGAGTGAACGCTTTAACCACCAGGCTACCCCGCCGTCCCATTTTCCAAGTGTTTTATTCACTTGTGATCTTAACTGTTCCACCTCGAGTTTCAAACTGTGAAATATACTATTATGAAATATCGACGCGTGTTAGGTGTGAGTGAAGCGCTTGGTTTTGCTAATGTTAAGTAATCATGGAATTAAAGATGCACCCTGACGTCTTTTACAGCTTTGACAGGAGACTTAATCTGTGCGTCTTCAACACGCATAATTTGTTATGTGTCGTGAAGAGACGGAGCCCAGCTTACATAAAGCCGTATCGTGCATGGTGAACACTGCCAGTGACGTCATAGACAGAAACAGTGGAAATGACGTCACAGAATGGTTCCATGACGACGTTGATGGTTCCCACTCAGTCGCCGACACAACTTGGTGGTGTTCAGACGTACATCTGTTGCTACTGCAAAACTTCACATTTGTTGCTGATCTGTATCTACTTGCACAAGTCTACACCTCATCTCAGTATTAGGTAAGCAATGCCAGTCTAACTCCTACAGTTGGTTTACTTTTACTGATAGCGTTTGTTTCCTAACCCTCGTTCACATCTATATTTCACGGCTCTGAAATTCTTTATCGATAAATTACCTTTGTATTAAATGACACTCCGTCTCCATTGTAATTACGGAACTCAAATAATTCCTAAATTCAAATGTGATTATGTTTTGTCCCACAGATGAAGATGTATCCACAAGAACGACTGAAGAGTAGGAAACTACTCTCCCCCATACTCGAGGCGAACGAGCGTCAGTCTAGCCCTCGTAGTCCAAGAACGCCAGAACTGCATCAAGATTTACTTGGTAGGAGATCCTGAATTTATGATACAAAACAAATTAAATGCAAGACATCATCACTTGATGTGTTTGTTTGAAGCAATTACAGTTACATTCCAAGTATGTCTTTATATAACAGTGGAATCGAGTCGGGTGTTTGTACTTTTGTTTTTGTTTTCGTTTCCAGTTCAGTATATGGACCTGAAATCTCAAGTCGGAGATTTGGAGGAAAGGTAGGCACAGTCTCGTTTAATATTCATGAACGTTCGTCTAAAATATACAAAAAGGGAAAACAAGAAATACTGCATCTCATTCAAATATCATAGATAAAATGACTTTGAGAAACGATATCTTCTAAACTATCGACATATCTTTTTTCAGTCTTCTCGATCACCTTTTCAATGAGAATCAGAAGCTGAGAGAGGAGAACGAGCGACAGGCCCGACAACTCCGGGAGGAGAACGCCTTAAGGCTGAAAGTTGAGGCGGAGAGGCAGGACTATAGGCTGGAGTATTACAACTATCGTCTCAGTTACACAATGGCACAGGCCGAGCTCCAGGAACTGAAGCAGACGCTAGAGGGACTGGCGGGCGACTGGGAGAAGGAGAAGCAGACAGAGGTAGAGCAGAGGAAGAAGCTGGAGGAAGAGCTGGCAGCTCTCCAGCGCCAGACTGCCCCTCTGACCTGTCATACTCCTGCCAATAAGCGGACCAGTTCCTCCAGCGTCGGTCCTCCAATTCAACCAAGGAAGGCTCGAAGACCTTACACAGGAAAGTCAAAGGACAAAGTTCAAAGCAAGATCTCACATGTCAAGACATACTTGTCTGCTTCCGGTGACAGCTTGGTGAAGGCCAAGGCCACAGATAAGAATGAAAGCAAGTTGAAGGTCACTTCCAGTGTAAGATCCATTCTGAAAGACAGCAAGAGAGGACAGGTTGCTGAAAAAAACCCAACGCGATCTTCAAGGAACCTTTCTGTGAGATTCACAAAGGAAATGCCAGTTGGAAAGACCCGTCACGAAATGTAATTACGACCCTCGCCACAAGGAACAAACTGTATAAACTGTTTAATTGTTGGTTCTTTAATTCATATTGATTTCACATTCTTGTAATTCCGTGTGTAAAATAATCGCTGACTATGTTGTGCATGTGTCAGTGTTTCTCTGTTAACATCTGGGTAATATATCACGTTACTGAAGAAACTGCTTTGTGTTTGTATTTACAACCTCATCAATTATGTGGGAAGTCAATGATCACCTCTCAACTCTGACCAGGATGATGCATGTCAGTCATGCCCCAAAGTCGTGGGTCGATGCTCACACTTTCTACCACTGGTTTGCCTGCTCCCATGCACACACTGTCACGCTACGCGTCACGATACTAAATCCGTACGTCACACGTGTTTCGCATTCGTGACTAAATGTCACGCTTCGCGGGAATAGATCACGATAGATGAAAGTTGATGAAGAAAACAAATACTTTCATATTTACCTTTAGGTTTATATCGAACACTAAAACTAAAAGGTCATTTATATTTCTTCTTACCGGGTAATTAGCTTCAGGACGCAATTCGTTACATGTTCAATGAGTGAGTATACACCCTGACACAAGGTAGACAACTCTGTTCCCCTTATTTCGTGGAGGGACATGAAATGTTGGAAACATTATATCGTTCCCCAATTTTTTTCTTTAATTTCCTTCAAAATAGCATGACATTCCCTCGGATTAACATTTGTTGTTTTCTACATAAATCGTAAATAATATATGAGATATTATACACTGTGTCGTAAAAACTATATTAATGGTCATGAAATCATTTTGAAATGGATTAATAAGTCCCCATTTAGTTACTGACATGGGTGTATGGAGTGAAGAATACCGAGTCCGTCATTGACCCTTTGAACCTTCACCCGCCTTTGTGACCGATGTTTGTTAACCAGTTTTCATACATGCGCATATGGCATGCATGTCTACGTTATAGATATCTTTGCAAATGAAGCGTTTAATTGTGCCCCCAGTTTGTCTGACGTAATGTGCACAAGTCCAGTTTTTCTATATGACCATTTTGCAGGAATATTTACGCTTCGCATATCGGTTCCAATGCAGCGTAAAAATGTATTTTTCATTTATCTGTCGTATATAAAAATATCTCAAGAAACACCAGGATGTTATAATTCAGTCTGACGTAATGTGCGGCAAGTATCTCTAAATTAAATGCGCCCACAGTCTGTCTGGCATAAGTGTGTCCCCAGTCTGTCTGCCATAAGTGTGTCCCCAGTCTGTCTGACTTAAGTGTGTCCCAAGTTTGTCTGACACAAGTGTGTCCCCAGTCTGTCCGACATAAGTGTGTCCCAAGTTTGTGTGCCCACAGTCTGTCTGACACACGTGTGTCCTCAGTCAATCCGACATAAGTGTGTCTCCAGTCTGTCCGGCATAAGCGTGTCCCCAGTCTGTCTGACATAAGTGTGTCCTCAGTCTGTCTGTCATAAGTGGGTCCCCAGTCTGTCTGATATAAGTGTGTCACCAGTCTGTCTGACATACGTGTGTCCCCAGGCTGTCCGACTTAAGTGTCTCCGCAGTCTGTCCGATATAAGCGTGTCCCCAGTCTGTCTGACACAAGTGTGTCCTCAGTCTGTCTGTCATAAGTGGGTCCCCAGTCTGTCTGCCATAAGTGTGTCCCCAGTCTGTCTGTCATAAGTGTGTCCCAAGTCTGTCCGACATAAAGGTGTCCCCAGTCTGTTTGCCATAAGTGTGTCCCCAGTCCGTCTGTCATAAGTGTGTCCCCAGTCTGTCTGTCATAAGTGTATCCCCAGTCTGTCCGACTTAAGTGTGTCCCCAGTCTGTCCGACTTACGTGTGTCCCCAGGCTGTCCGACTTAAGTGTATCCCCAGTCTGTCTGACATAAGTGTGTCCCCAGTCTGTCTGTCATAAGTGTATCCCCAGTCTGTCTGATATAAGTGTGTCCTCAGGGTGTCTGACTTAAGTGTATCCCCAGTCTGTCTGATATAAGTGTGTCACCAGTCTGTCCGACATAAGTGTGTCCCCAGTCTGTCTGACATAAGTGTGTCACCAGTCTGTCTGTCATAAGTGTGTCCCCAGTCTGTCTGTCATAAGTGTATCCCCAGTCTGTCCGACTTAAGTGTTTCCCCAGTCTGTACGACTTACGTGTGTCCCCAGTCTGTCTGCCATAAGTGGGTCTCCAGTCTGTCCGACTTACGTGTATCCCCAGTCTGTCCGACTTAAGTGTATCCCCAGTCTGTCTGACATAAGTGTGTCCCCAGTCTGTCTCTCATAAGTGTATCCCCAGTCTGTCTGATATAAGTGTGTCCTCAGGCTGTCCGACTTAAGTGTATCCCCAGTCTGTCTGTCATAAGTGTATCCCCAGTCTGTCCGACTTAAGTGTGTCCCCAGTCTGTCCGACTTACGTGTGTCCCCAGTCTGTCTGCCATAAGTGGGTCTCCAGTCTGTCCGACTTACGTGTATCCCCAGTCTGTCCGACTTAAGTGTATCCCCAGTCTGTCTGACATAAGTGTGTCCCCAGTCTGTCTCTCATAAGTGTATCCCCAGTCTGTCTGGTATAAGTGTGTCCTCAGGCTGTCCGACTTAAGTGTATCCCCAGTCTGTCTGATATAAGTGTGTCACCAGTCTGTCAGACATAAGTGTGTACCCAGTCTGTCCGACATAAGTGTATCCCCAGTCTGTCTGTCATAAGTGTGTCCCCATTCTGTCTGTCATAAGTGTGTCCCCAGTCTGTCTGATATAAGTGTGTCACCAGTCTGTCCGACATAAGTGTGTCTCCAGTCTGTCTGACAATAAGCTTGTCCCCAGTCTGTCTGACATGAGCGTGTCCCAAGTTTGTCTGACATAAGCGTGTCCCACGTCTATCTGACATAAGTGTGTCCCCAGTCTGTCTGACATAAGTGTGTCCCCAGTCTGTTTGACATACTTGTGTCCCCAGTCTGTTTGACATACGTGTGTCCTCAGTCTGTCTGTCATAAGTGTGTCCCCAGTCTTTCTGACATAAGCGTGTCCCAATCTGTCTGACAGACGTGTGTCCTCAAGCTGTCTGTAATAAGTGTGTCCCCAGTATTTCTGTCATGAGTGTGTCCCCAGTTCCATCATAAGTTTGTCTCCATTCTCTGACATAAATGTGTCCTCAGTCTGTCTGACATACGTGTGTCACCAATCTGTCTGCCATACGTGTGTCCCCGGTCTCTGTGACATACGTATGTCCTCAGTCTGTCATAAGTGTGTCCCCAATCTGTCTGTCACGAGTGTGTCCCCTGTGTGTCTGACATACGTGTGTTCCCAGTCTCTCTGACATACGTGTGTCCTCAGTCTGTCTGACATAAGTGTATCCCCAGTCTGTCTGACATACGTGTGTCCCCAGGCTGTCTGACATAAGTGTGTCCCCAGTCTGTCTGACATACGTGTGTCCCCCGTCTTTCTTACATACGTGTGTCCTCAGTCTGTCTATCATAAGTGTGTCCCCAGTCTGTCTGACATAAGTGTGTCCCCAGTCTGTCTGACATAAGTGTGTCACCAGTCTGTCTGACATAAATGTGTCCCCAGTCTGTCTATCATAAATGTGTTCCCAGTCTGTCTGTCATAAGTGTGTCCCCAATCTGTCTGTCACGAGTGTGTCCCCTGTGTGTCTGACATAAGTGTGTCCCCAGTCTGTCTGACATAAGTGTGTCACCAGTCTGTCTGACATAAATGTGTCCCCAGTCTGTCTATCATAAATGTGTTCCCAGTCTGTCTGTCATAAGTGTGTCCCCAATCTGTCTGTCACGAGTGTGTCCCCTGTGTGTCTGACATACGTGTGTTCCCAGTCTCTCTGACATACGTGTGTCCTCAGTCTGTCTGACATAAGTGTATCCCCAGTCTGTCTGACATACGTGTGTCCTCAGTCTGTCTGACATAAGTGTATCCCCAGGCTGTCTGACATAAGTGTGTCCCCAGTCTGTCTGACATACGTGTGTCCCCCGTCTTTCTTACATACGTGTGTCCTCAGTCTGTCTATCATAAGTGTGTCCCCAGTCTGTCTGACATAAGTGTGTCCCCAGTCTGTCTGACATAAGTGTGTCACCAGTCTGTCTGACATAAATGTGTCCCCAGTCTGTCTATCATAAATGTGTTCCCAGTCTGTCTGACATAAGCGTGTCCCAATCTGTCTGACAGACGTGTGTCCTCAAGCTGTCTGTAATAAGTGTGTCCCCAGTATTTCTGTCATGAGTGTGTCCCCAGTTCCATCATAAGTTTGTCTCCAGTCTCTGACATAAATGTGTCCTCAGTCTGTCTGACATACGTGTGTCACCAATCTGTCTGCCATACGTGTGTCCCCGGTCTCTGTGACATACGTATGTCCTCAGTCTGTCATAAGTGTGTCCCCAATCTGTCTGTCACGAGTGTGTCCCTGTGTGTCTGACATACGTGTGTCCCCAGTCTCTCTGACATACGTGTGTCCTCAGTCTGTCTATCATAAGTGTGTCCCCAGTCTGTCTGTCATACGTGTGTCCCAAGTCTGTCTGACATACGTGTGTCCCAAGTCTGTCTGACATAAATGTGTCCCCAGTCTGTCTGACATAGGTGTGTCCCCAGTCTGTCTGACATAAGTGTGTCCCCAGTCTGTCTGACATAAATGTGTCCCCAGTCTGTCTGTCATACGTGTGTCCCAAGTCTGTCTGACATAAATGTGTCCCCAGTCTGTCTGACATAGGTGTGTCCCCAGTGTGTCTGACATAAGTGTGCCCCCAGCCTGTCTGTCATGAGTGTGTCCCCAGTCTGTCTGACATAAATGTGTCCTCAGTCTATCTGTCATGAGTGTGTCCCTAGTCTGTCTGACATAAGCCTGTCCCAGTCTGTCTGACATCCGTGTGTCCCAAGTCTATCTGACATGTGTGTGTGCCCTAAGTGAGTCATCATTGCAGAGGTCACGTTTTTATGACATTGTTTTTGATATTTTAACAGTTGTTGGAGTTTATTTATATGCGGTGGCTTTAAGTAACATTATTCTGTACTTGAAAAGTTGCTACGTGTTTTACAAAACGGCATTGATAAATCAATCACTTTTAACCTCACATTGAAAGCTGTGGGTTCGTACGAGTAGTATGTATAGATTTTGAACTAAGTACTTCGCTGTCACTACGTGAGCAGTTTACGGCTTGCGGGAAAGTCGCCAGTTAAAGCGGTTCAAATGTTTAGGTATCGCTAAGGACGCTGTGAAAGGTATGAGCGTGGAGTTCAAGTTTCCTAGCAAACATGGATGACAGCCGGGAATTTATAACACGAGTTGACATTGGTTATAGCAGCTTATTCCATGACGAAATCCTGAAGCTACGAAACCACCCGAGGAAATAGGACTGCAGAGCGTATTGTCGCTAGGCTAGGTAGGACGAGTGTTTATTTTAACACCCAGCTTGTCCATGTATATTACACGCTTCGAAACTCAATCATTGTTCAGATGACTGTAGGCTCCTGCTTTATATTGCTAACCTCTGTGTGGTGATCCTAACGGCTTTACAACAACGTTTATTAAAATGTCGTAGCTTAACGGACTTCTAAGACCGGGTGGGTTTACTCGCCCACAGCAGGTTGTTGGGTAGGCTGGTACATTGGAGTGCGACAAGGTTGATGTATGTACACCCTGTTCTTTCAAATTCTGTCTTGGAGACGACAGGCATAGGTAATGTTCACTAGGCTGTGTCAGTCTAATCTTTCTGGTCACCGATAAAATCCGTTTCTGTTTACATATGATAACAGCTGCGGTGTTATATGCTTTTAACGCATGCTGTAGTATTCACAATGAAGTACATGGCTGATTATGATTACCAAGATAATCGCCTCTGTACAGAACTATTAAGTCTGTTGTATACAGGTAACTCTAAAGCTATAATCCTTTCATAGATTTCTAATACACATGCAATGTTCACAACGGGAATTCCACACTGCTGTTCGAAGCTGGAGTGTCAATGCCCGGCTAAGATGCGAAGCGTGTTCTTTTCACTGTATTATTTGAGCTGGATCTACCATGTTCCCACATTCTGTTCAGGATTAGTGCAGTTGCATTACTTAATCGGTTTAATCGGCGTTTACTGACAGACTGTCCAAGGTAAGAACTAACACAGCCAGCAAATCTGTCTCTTCAAACTCATATCGTGGATAAAATTGACATGCTTACAGTCCGGTGTCGGCCAAGAAGACATTGTTAATAAATGCCCCATTATGCTTTTGTATCGGAATATATCAAGACTGTGTTAACCTATTTCAAGAGGGAAAACGAGACATAAATTGCCGGGCAAAAGAAAGTATATACCTATGTTTAATGATGGCTTTATGCAAGAAATGGTTACTTGTATTTGATACGGGTACCATAGTTGTTTTTTGGACCTTAAGAAGTGTTTCAGTGACTGTTTTGATAACGTTTGTAATTTTTTTGGTCAAATCGAATTTTCACGTGTATGCTTTCTTTTGCCCTGCAGTTTGTGTGAACTAACAAACTGTTTGAAATACTGTGTTAACTCATGTCGGTGGGGTAGCCTAGTGGTTAAAGCGTTCGCTCGTCACGCCGAAGACCCGGGTTCAAATCCCTACATGGGTACAATGCGTGAAGCCCATTTCTGGTGTCCCCCGCCATGATATTGCTGGAATATTGCTAAAAGCGGCGTAAAACCATACTCACTCACTCACTATTATTATAATTATTATTTATGTGTTGTAGACAGTATGGATATTTTCTAAATTTGTGAAATAATGCCATTGTCGCTCCATGTGAATCTAAGGCAAACAAACACACAAACAAACAATTATCAAAGAAAGAAACGAAAACACCAGTTCACAAGCTAATACAGACGGGTTCATGTCCAGACAGTGACATTACCACTTTGAAGATTAGATGATAATTATGCCAAGATGGTATTTTTGCTAGCCGTCAAAGGTCTCTTTTTCTTTAAAAAAACCCATATATCTTAAGGATACAATTACTCTTTTATTTATTGGTATAGGTCTGGGTATACTGTATATGTACTCCGGACGGTATTCATATCTAAGGTGCTACATAATACTATAAATGGCTTGGAGCAGGGATTAGAGGGTGTAAACGACAATGCTGATTAATTGGTGGCACACATGGTTGCCGTTATGATATTGTTCGGCTTGAACGCGGATATATTGTTGCTGATATAACACTGTGTAGTACATGTACCGTTATCCCATTGCGCTCGAACACGCAGATCGGTCATTATTATGTTTCATTCAGTGTACTTTGTTCGGTTCTTCAAGGGGGACTGCTCGATTGACTTCCATTATGCAAATGTCTGTTTCACGTGATGAACAAGCTGACCCAATATAGTAGCAAAACGTGAACTGTGTAGACCCGGACAATTGAACTGTGCGATAATTGAAGCGATAAGTGTGTACGTAAGCCCTAGGTCCGGTTATTTAAAGGCTTGTTAACTGATTGGTACGTTTCAGTCCCTTGTCTTGAACGGATGTATGTATACCCCGCCTGTCTCCAGATCCACGGCATATGATGATGACGGCTAGCCACGCCCATGTAGATAACTAGACATGACTAGACCGTTTGTAGCTCACCTGAACGCTACCTATGTGTGTAGATAGTATTACACGACTGTGTGTGTGTCACTATTTCTAATTCAACCATGCAGCTGATATTCACTATTTTATCTCCAGAAATATAGACTGAGATTCGGATGGATTGGCACGTTCAAGGCAAAGGCTAGCCAGGACTAGACTGAAGGTAGTTCACATAAGTGGATGACCTGAACATACATACGTGGAGGACCTGAACACACATTCGTGGAGGACCTGAACACATTCGTGGAGGACCTGAACACACATACGTGGAGAAACTGAACACACATACGTGGAAGACCTGAACACACGTGGAGGACCTGAACACATACGTGGAGGACCTGAACACACATACGTGGAGGACCTGAACACACATACGTGGAAGACCTGAACACACATACGTGGAGGACTGAACACACATACGTGGAGGACCTGAACACACATACGTGGAGGACCTGAACACACATACATGGAGGACATGAACACACATACGTGGAGGACCTGAACATACATACGTGGAGAACCTGAACATACATACGTGGAGGACCTGAACACACATACGTGGAAGACCTGAACACATACGTGGAAGACCTGAACACACATACGTGGAAGACCTGAACACACATTCGTGGAGGACCTGAACACACATACGTGGAGCACCTGAACACACATACGTGAAAGACCTGAAAACATTCGTGGAGGACCTGAACACACATACGTGGAGGACCTGAACACACATACGTGAAGGACCTGAACACACATACGTGGAGGACCTGAACACACATACGTGGAGGACCTGAACACGCATACATGGAGGACCTGAACACACATACGTGGAAGACCTGAACACACATACGTGGAAGACATACATACATAAAAGTGCATCTGAAGACGACACAATGAAGTGAACGCTTGCCTCGAGTGGTTCAATGAAGAATCTGACAATGCTGCAGAGGAAGCCGAGACAAGACCCCGCGGTGCGCGACTTCTTCCAGGCGGTGAGGACGCGGAACCACAAGAAGGTGAGGATGATGCTGAAGAACAAGACCGTGCAGGACCCGGATGTTAGGGACGTGGAGGATCCGCTGCGACCCACGGCGTTGTTGGTGGCTAGTGAGATCGACGACGAGGAGACAGCGTGGCTACTGCTGAAGCCCAAGAACAAACCAGCTGACGTTAACGCTGAAACTGTTAGAGGGAGGAGGGCAATCTGGTGAGTTAAGGGACTGACTGCATGTTATCTCTGAGCAGGTTTTGTTTATTTTGTTTATTTTGTTTATCATAGCACATTTTTTTCAGGACATCCTGCACTTACAGCGAACATATATTTCTTTTTGTGTAACGCCTGACTCTAAATTAATTATTTTCCAGTATGTTATTCACAGGAACACGTATCCCTAAAAATATTAATGATAATACCGTGTTTCATAATTGTTTCAGTAAAATTTCGTTGGTCAGTAAACGCGCTTATGGGCGAATACAAAACGTCTTCATTTATTTAAACGACAGAAGTCGACTGATTATCCGGACGATATAACTGGGAACAGTACATGGTTTCAATGTGAGTTGATTTGTAGAGATTGTTAACCATCAGAGAAAATTATTTACGAATTTGTCCTTCCGTGGAGGTGGGCGGCCAAACACGGGAGCGAGAAGCTGGCAGAAGTTCTACTCAGGAAGCCTGGATGTGAGGTGAACGAGTTGGACAAGGAGACAGGTGGGTGTGAGGTGGACGAGTTGGACGAGGAGACAGGTGGGTGTGAGGTGGACGAGTTGGACAAGGAGACAGGTGGGTGTGAGGTGAACGAGTTGGACAAGGAGACAGGTGGGTGTGAGGTGGACGAGATGGACGAGGAGACAGGTGGGTGTGGTGTGAGGTGGACGAGTTGGAAAAGGAGACTGATAGGTGTGAGGTGGACGAGTTGGAAAAGGAGACTGATTGGTATGAAGTGAACGAGATGAACGGGTGGGTCAGACTGATGGATGTGAGGTGAACGAGTTAGACAAGGAGACAGGTGGGTGTGAGGTGGACGAGTTGGACGTGGAGACAGGTGGGTGTGAGGTGGACGAGATGGACGAGGAGACAGGTGGGTGTGGTGTGAGGTGGACGAGTTGGAAAAGGAGACTGATAGGTGTGAGGTGGACGAGTTGGAAAAGGAGACTGATTGGTATGAAGTGAACGAGATGAACGGGTGGGTCAGACTGATGGATGTGAGGTGGACGAGTTAGACAAGGTGACAGGTGGGTGTGAGGTGGACGAGATGGACGAGGAGACAGGTGGGTGTGGTGTGAGGTGGACGAGTTGGAAAAGGAGACTGATAGGTGTGAGGTGGACGAGTTGGAAAAGGAGACTGATTGGTATGAAGTGAACGAGATGAACGGGTGGGTCAGACTGATGGATGTGAGGTGGACGAGTTAGACAAGGTGACAGGTGGGTGTGAGGTGGACGAGTTGGACGAGGAGACAGGTGGGTGTGGTGTGAGGTGGACGAGTTGGACAAGGAGACTGATTGGTATGAAGTGAACGAGATGAACGGGTGGGTCAGACTGATGGATATGAGGTGGACGAGTTAGACAAGGTGACAGGTGGGTGTGAGGTGGACGAGTTGGACGAGGAGACAGGTGGGTGTGGTGTGAGGTGAACGAGTTGGACAAGGAGACTGATGGGTGTGAGGTGTACGAGTTAGACAAGGAGACTGATGGGTGTGAGGTGTACGAGTTAGACAAGGAGACTGATGGGTGTGAGGTGTACGAGTTAGACAAGGAGACTGATGGGTGTGAGGTGTACGAGTTAGACAAGGAGACTGATGGGTGTGAGGTGTACGAGTTAGACAAGGAGCAGGTGGGTGTGAGGTGTACGAGTTAGACAAGGAGACTGATGGGTGTGAGGTGTACGAGTTAGACAAGGAGACTGATGGGTGTGAGGTGTACGAGTTAGACAAGGAGCAGGTGGGTGTGAGGTGTACGAGTTAGACAAGGAGACTGATGGGTGTGAGGTGTACGAGTTAGACAAGGAGCAGGTGGGTGTGAGGTGTACGAGTTAGACAAGGAGACTGATGGGTGTGAGGTGTACGAGTTAGACAAGGAGACTGATGGGTGTGGTGTGAGGTGTACGAGTTGGACGAGGAGACAGGTGGGTGTGGTGTGAGGTGTACGAGTTAGACAAGGAGACTGATGGGTGTGGTGTGAGGTGGACGAGTTGGACGAGGAGACAGGTGGGTGTGGTGTGAGGTGTACGAGTTAGACAAGGAGACTGATGGGTGTGGTGTGAGGTGGACGAGTTGGACGAGGAGACAGGTGGGTGTGGTGTGAGGTGTACGAGTTAGACAAGGAGACTGATGGGTGTGAGGTGTACGAGTTAGACAAGGAGACTGATGGGTGTGGTGTGAGGTGTACGAGTTGGACGAGGAGACTGATGGGTGTGGTGTGAGGTGTACGAGTTAGACAAGGAGACTGATGGGTGTGGTGTGAGGTGGACGAGTTGGACGAGGAGACAGGTGGGTGTGGTGTGAGGTGTACGAGTTAGACAAGGAGACTGATGGGTGTGAGGTGTACGAGTTAGACAAGGAGACTGATGGGTGTGAGGTGTACGAGTTAGACAAGGAGCAGGTGGGTGTGAGGTGTACGAGTTAGACAAGGAGACTGATGGGTGTGAGGTGTACGAGTTAGACAAGGAGACTGATGGGTGTGAGGTGTACGAGTTAGACAAGGAGACTGATGGGTGTGAGGTGTACGAGTTAGACAAGGAGACTGATGGGTGTGGTGTGAGGTGGACGAGTTGGACGAGGAGACAGGTGGGTGTGGTGTGAGGTGTACGAGTTAGACAAGGAGACTGATGGGTGTGAGGTGTACGAGTTAGACAAGGAGACTGATGGGTGTGAGGTGTACGAGTTAGACAAGGAGCAGGTGGGTGTGAGGTGTACGAGTTAGACAAGGAGCAGGTGGGTGTGAGGTGTACGAGTTAGACAAGGAGACTGATGGGTGTGAGGTGTACGAGTAAGACAAGGAAACGGGTGGGTGTGAGGTGAATGGGTGGGTCACCCCTCATCACCAGGTGGACATGGAGAGTGGTACATGTATGTGGATCATCTATCAGCATTAGGTTGAGCCAAACGAATATGTATGTCATACTGGGGATATAAAAGTGGTTTCATGGATATGTCGGTGTTGCTATGTCTTGGTGAGTTTGTAATGGGCAAGTAACATTCCTGATGATGTCGTCAGGTTGTGCGCCACTTTATCGAGCGATCATCAGCAACTCGGACGCTGTGGTCAAGCTTCTCATCCACAATGGAGCAGACGTCAACATGCGCAGACTCGGCTTTGGCGTCGGAGCAGAAACTCCGCTGATCAAGTATGATATGACTTATTATAATATCAATAGGCATTTCAACAGGGAATCAAACCTAAGGGATAGTACTTTCGGAAACAACTTTCATGACATCCAAGTGATTTGTTTTGGGCAAAACTGAGGCAATTTTTCCCCCAGTATTTTCTGGATTTAAATAAATTTATCAAAATCCCCATATTCAACATTTATTGTATAATGGGTAGGTTTCTCGGCAGGATAAAGCCAACGGATAAAAACCATATCCGTTGGGGTCATATGCAGATAGAGATGCAAATATCAAAGGTCAAGTAGGACTACTTTCACTGTTTATAAACAAATATGGCGTCGCCCTCGTCATTCGGCGATCGAGTCAGAATTAACCATCCGGAATCTGGATAATTGCTATCATTATCAAAAGAACAGTTTAATATACTGAAAATCAGTGTCTAACTGTGACGTAGCTAAGGCATTTTATAAGTTTTGGCAACTTTGGAGATATAGGCTAAATCTCGAAACAATTTTGCGAGGGCACGAGGCCTAGCCAAGCGGGATCAGTAGCCATATCTGTGCTTGAGACCTCTGCGGCTTGAAACCTTCTCCACAAATTAAAATAGTTGGATATGGCCGAAATATGTTTGAATTGTTACCTTGTTTTGTTTTGTCGCTGTGTGTACATCTGACTACACGTCTTAACGTTATGACTGGTCAGGCCGACTGTCAACAACGTCTGACCGTGGTCATGACGTCTCATAGACTAGGGTTAGAGTAGCTTCCCTTTGACAAAGGGCAGTTACTCTAGCGGACAGACCGATGGATCGCCGCGAGAAGCAATTAAAAAACAATTGTTGTTTTGCGTATATGTTGCTTCGCCACTGTATAAGAAACAGATTTCTGTTGGAACTATATTGGCTACTGTCAGTGTCCGACTGACACATCACTTACCCTGTGACGTAATCAATATTAATGCGCGCATTCCAGGAAAACTCGCAATGTTTCGGTAATGTTTGTGAGAGAGGGAAAGCGATTTTGAAGCACAGAATTAAAGAATTACATTATATGATAAGGCTCGCTAAATACAATGTTTATTCCTAATGCAGGATATTTACCATCCCCAAACACACTCGCGTGATAACCTCTATGAATCAGGCAAATATATTTTGTCTTATTATAAAAGTAGGGATGTTTTTAAGCTTAAGAATGTAAGGATGCATTTTTTCAGTAAAGTTCGTAAATACCACCCCACTCATGCGGGGTTATCGATTCCTATTCACGATCCGACAGGTCCTCGTCTGTTTTCCTTAACGGAATATTGCTAAATTTAACCCCTCTCAACCCTTTAGATACTTCATTGATGGTTAACCTCCATACTGTAGATACTATCGTCTTCTCATTTATATCCACGGAGTTTAGATTCCATGTCAGGTGGAGATACTTCTTCAATACTTTCATGACTGAACCACTCTTTGAAACTTTTCAGGGCCGTTCAGTTGAACAACAAAGCAATTTGTGAATGCCTAATCAACTCCCTGTGCAACATCCAGGCAAGAACAGACAACAACATGAACGCCCTCCACTACGCCGTGGCATACCGGCGCTACGACATCTGCGAGGTGCTTTTAGAGAACCAGATCAAGATCCATGCCAAGAGCACCCATGGCGTTACAGCAATGACGATCGCCATTGAACATCACAATGCAGCAATGGTCAAGATACTCATTCAATACGGCTACAAGATTGACAAGAAGTACAAGTGGAAGGAGACGCCATTAGAGCAGGCAATAAAGCTCCATAGTGAGGCTTGTGCAATCACTCTTGTTCACGCCGGATGTAGCATAGACACTCTGCGTGGGAAGCCATCTTTCTTCTACATGGCACTAAATGAAAAACTATTTTCCTTAGTGAAGCTTTTAGTGGACATAAGGCCTTCCTTCCTCAACGAAAGGTGGATCTGGTCGAGACAATGGCCTGTTGCAATATTTCAGATGCCCGAAGTGTGTGTCTGGTTGACTAACGAGAGCCGCAAGCCACGGAGTTTGAAGTCAATATGCAGGGGGAAAATATTCAAAATGCTTGGAAGATATCCTAGTTCCAAATCAGACAAACTGCCAATACCTGACGGACTTAAAGAATTCCTAAAGTATAACCATCATATTAGAGAAGACTTTTATTGTCAAATTCCGTTGGATATTCAAGAATGCCCATTCGATTGTCCTTCCGGCTGTCCCATCAAGTACTGTCCCCCTCTCGACATCCCATCATCAGACTCAGACGGGATTGATTTCTGAACAGATTGGGGTTGTTTTCCACTACTTAATACAACTTGATGGACAGCTCAAAGTGTAGTCGACCGCCACCGTGATCTAGTGGATAGAGTGACGAGATCAGATATATTTTTTTCAGCCACAGCTACAAAACCACATATTTATTTTTTATCTAAAACCATGAGCCTTATATTTTTGTGGCAAGTAATTTCGGATTTGTTAACAGTCTGTAGCACATTATTTTTCTCTCCTGAATTTACGGGGACAATTTATTTTTTCGATACAATCCGACAATATTTGGCAAAATGTCCACAGAAATCTAGTTGTTCTGCCTATTTAGGCATGAGATAATTAAACACAACAATGTCATTGGTCGGGTTAGACTCTCGTTCGATGTGTTTCGAGATACAGTGAAGATGTGATCATCGGTTTTAATCTGACATATGCATGGTACGTTTTGTTTGTTTGTTTGTTTGTTTGTTGTTTAACGCCGCACTCAGCAATGTTCCAGCTATGACGGCAGTCTGTAAATAATCGAGTCTGGACCAGACAATCCAGTGGGTGACATCATGAGCATCTATTCATGCAATTGGGATACGATGACATGCATCAACCATATCAGCGAGCATAACCACCCGATCCCGATAGTCGCCTCTTACGACAAGCTAGTCGCCTTTTACGGGAAGCATGGGTTGCTGAAGATCTATTCTACCTCGCATCATCACGGGTCTGGTACGTTTTGACTACCAGTGGTCCGGTTTTACCAGAAAAATGAGCCTTTACGACCAAATCGGTTCATCCGTTTTGGCGCTGGTTCGTTTTGACTGGCACCAATTGTAAAAAGCGCCAGGAATATGTCTTGAAAGTTTGCCAGGAATATATGTCTTGAAAGTTTCCCAGGAATGGCAGACAGAACTGTATACGTGGCGAGCATGCTGATTTTGTACAATTATACATGCATAGGTCATGCTATCTTGAGGTTCAGATGTGGGACTGAATTACTGTTCTATGAAAATTGCTCCCCAAAAACATTGGGTATCATTGAAGCTACATTTCTATGTTTGAACTCAATTGGGATGGTGATTTTTATACATGAATATAAAATTGCAATAAAATGTTTTTTGTGTTTAAATAAGGTTGTGTTCTCATCAAGCAGATCAACAGATCCAGTTGTTCGTACAAACGTGTGAGAAAGCTGGAATAAATCTGTAAAACATGAAATTAAAAAAAAAACGTGGCCTGAAGAGTGTTAAAACTTAAGGCCCCCTGAAGCCATTGGTGTATTGCAGAGCATACCATACATGTATTGCCAAGCATGTGAATGGATTTAGAGCAAGGTTCTGGAAACAAACTCTATGCTCATCTGAAGTTGTTTGTTGTTTAACACTACACTCAACAGTATTTACGTGGTGTCGTAGCCATCCGGGAGGCAGGCAATTTGTTTTAGCCGGATTTTCTTATAGAACACATTTAACCTTGTGAATGTTAACTTAAACTTGATACGTGTACAAATATTTGCCCCCTAAGCCAAGCCGCCATGACAAGCCAACGCTTTAACCACTAGGCTACCTGACCGGCTTTTAAGCAGAATGAAGTCCAAGCATGGGCGTTATGATCCTCTGTATGGAACTACATCCGAATCACGCTTCTGTCTCCAATCTGTGCATGTATTTTGTGCATAAAAACAAACAAACAAACCACTCTTATCATACTTTATTAGAATATTGAGTCAAAAGACCTTCAAGTATTCATTACATATGGTACTACATGAATCCAAGCTTAAAAGTGTAAAAAATATAACAATGACAGAGATCCGGGTAACCACATGGTTCTGTCAATTTTTTTATTTCAATATATTTTCATCTATCCTATAGCTCAAAAATAAAGCAATTGGTCACATGCAATAATTGTTTTGTTTGTTGCTCTAAGAAGATTTCTTATGATTGTTGAAACGTATTTTTGTTGTTTTCATAAAGCTATATTTTGTTTATTTTGCATAACACTTCACATCATTCCTGCTATATGATGACAACCTGTAAATAATCATACGAAAATAATGGATGATCAAGTACAAAATAGTTGAACCACTATATTGTTCTCACCTGAAATATTGGTCAATGACGAAAGAAATAATCCTGTTTATCATCAGGCAATTCCACTTCATCAGACATAAACACGGTATAAAAATGTGGAAGTCGTGGAAGTTAAGGAAACACATATCACATATATATCGACAAAAGAACAAATGAGGTAACTATAGTTTAAAGGACATATTATTTATCATACCTTTTGAGCAAGTGATAATAGAAGGGATTAGTGAAGACTATGAATTAGGGCTGGGACAAGACAAAATTTACTACCCGGGGACCCACTGTAGTTCTCAAGAGACGGGTACAAAATGTCTGATTGGGACTATGTGGATATGGAGAAGTAACCAGCACTGTTGTTGATAGGATTCTTGGATCCATCAGTGTATGTATGGGCCCAGCTGTCCCAGGTAGTTTGAATTTTAGTGATAGCTGCTGATCGTCCTAGGGTTGGGTTTAATTTCCTCACTCTAGTTGTTGCATTTTATACACAGAATATCTCCACTTCAGAGGCTATAGCCTAATCACTGTGTTACTATTGTTAATTGAGGGTGTAATGTGAGGACAAGGTGTCTGTACGTAAGAGTAAATCAGTTGCCTTCAATTGTTTCTTGCGGCTTTGAACAGACGCGCACAACCGCAGATGTTTAGATTGGCAGATTCATGGTGACACCTGAGCAGCTCTTTATATGATAAAATATGCAGCAAATGGCCGGGACCAAATGAAAAGTTCGTTATATCTGTCAGTTCGTTATAAGCCTGTTATAAATGTAGTTTTCTGTATACAGTATCATGTCAAGTGAGAAGCGTTGTTGTTTTTGTAAAATGGTCCGAGTACTTGCTTGCTTCCCATTGGCTAGAACCAGCCCGTCACTTGAATCGTTGGTCACAAATAGCAACATATGTATTCATAGATGATGGAGGAATACTCTTTGTTTGTTCACAATGGCAAAACTTTGGATCATATGGTTTGTATCATTTCTTTGTTCACAATGGCCGTTCCAGGATAAAAAGATTAAATATAATTCTTACACAAGGGAGTTGGTGAATATAACTGAATTTCAAATTAGGTCTTCAGATTTTTTGTTTGCGATTGTGTTTCCCCTGGAGATGATTGATCTGTCCTGGGTGACGAGAAGGTAAGACGTGGAGGAATGGCCGAACCCCTCGGCTACTGTGTCGTCAGCCTCTTCACCGTCCCCCGGACTCCGTCCAGGGCCAGCATCTCACCTGTGATGAAGCAAAGGACGAGATGCCTCAGGATCAGTCAGTCATACGTCGATACCTCTGACCTTCAGGATCTGACCAACCCCTCATAGGCTGAGATGAACCACAAGCTAATTCTGACCAAATCTTTAAATATGAGTGAGTGAGTATGGTTTTACGCTGCTTTTAGCAATATTTTAGCAATATTCCAGCAATATCACAGCAGGGGACACCAGAAATGGGCTTCACACATTGTACCCACGTCAGGAATCGAACCCGTGTCATCGGGGTGATGAGCAAACGCTTTAACCACTAGGCTACCCACCGCCCCTCTTTAAATATGAAGCATGCATAAGCCATCAGATGAGCCATTCAGAAGTCAGTTTCTCAAATATTCTGCTTCACTGTCAAACTAACTTTTTAATGTTATCAACACAATGTATTTTCAGTTGCAGTTTCTGATTGGTAAATTTCCTAACTGCCTGTCTGATTCTGAAACTTTGGTCTGAACAAAAGCAAACCAACACAAGGAACAAATGTTCCCATGACAGCTCACCCTTTTCACTGTTCATGCCATGGCACTTAGAAAAAACCCAGGGTGAAACATATTCCTGACTGTGCTTCCTTTATTATTCTCCATTAGGAACTGCCTGTTTATATCGTGTTTTCGAGACAAACTACTCTGACTCTGAGGTTGTAGATTTCCACCGTTTAACTGACTGAATGTTCACCTGACATGACCTTTTATAGAGGGATTGTCAGATCTTGAAGGAGTGACGTATCTTACCGGAGTAAAAATATCACATCTGAATGAGTGAGGGTCTTTCTTTATTCTGAACTATCTAGGTGAGGTGAAATGGGGTCCATCACGTCCAAGATTATTGCACTTTTATAGTGACGTGCATGTACGTGTGTGTGTTTGTGTGGCTGCTTGAACTCACTGAGATACCATGCTGCAGTTTAACATGAATACCCCACTCAGACACAGTATACTGACTCCGAGCCGACCAGTCCTTGTTTTAACCCCTGGGTAACAACAAGGACATCTTTTAACATCTTTTGGTATGACGCGACCGGGGATCGAACCCCAGACCTTCCGCTCTCCGGGCTGACGCTCTACAATTGGACCACTGAGGTAGTCCTGAACTAAGTATTAATGCAACATTTTAGGGAAGTTGCAGATGCTCATCAGAATCATTGACCACCTCCATGGTCTAGTGGTAGAGTGTCTGCCTCAAGAATGAGAAAGATCATTGGTCTATCCCTGGCTGTGCCATGCCAAAAGACGTTAAAATATAGTACTTTTTGTTCCCCTGCCTGTAAATCTGGTATATGGCATTAAGGGGATAACCAAGGACTGGTCAGTTCGGAGTCCCTTCCCAAACACACACACACTAACATTATAATTGCAAACATGACGTTACACTCAGCAGTTCATTAGCATCAGAAGACCTATTTAAAGACACTGTACTGTCTTCTGATTCCGGATATAACTCAGACTCACCTGACTTTATCCTTATAGTTGCGTCAGCCACATTCACAACGCAGGGGATGCCATATTCCCGCGCGACCACGGCCCCTGGCAGAAACAACAGCAGGTCAGGTTACAATGTCATGGAACTTTATACAACAAACAACAGCTTTGAGTACCCCCCAGAGTGGGCTGGAATTGGTCCTAGCAGCTTATGCTCATGGTAAGAGGCGACCTTTGGATCAGGTGGTCAGGCTTAGTAACTCGTTTGATGGCCTGTCCAGGTACCCCAGTCGCATGGATTGTTGCTCATAATATCAATCACTGGATTGTCAGACTTGATTATTTACCGGCTGCCATCATGTAGCTGGAATCATGCTGAGTGAGGCCGTAAACAACTGATAATCAAACAAATGTAACATGTCCTCAGTCAGTGAATGTTTGAAAACCAGCGGTGCTTCCCACAGAATACTGGCCACCTACCCACAGAATCAGAATACTGGCAACCCACTAACAGAGTACTGGCAACCAACCAACAGAGTACTGGCATCCCACACACACAGTACTGGCAACCCACAGAGTACTGGCAACCTACAGAGTAGTGGCAACCCACCCACAGAGTACTGGAGCCCCACAGAGTACTGGCAACCCACAGAGTACTGGTAACCTGCTCACAGAGTACTGGCACCCCACCCACAAAGTACTGGCAACCCACAGAGTAGTGGCAACCCACCAACAGAATACTGGCAACCCACAGAGTACTGGTAACCTGCTCACAGAGTACTGGCACCCCACCCACAGAGTACTGGCACCCCACCAACAGAGTACTGGCAACCAACAGAGTACTGGCAACCCACCCACAGAGTACTGGCAACCCACCCACAGAGTACTGGCAACCCACCCACAGAGTAGTGGCAACCCACCAACAGAATACTGGCAACCCACAGAGTACTGGTAACTCACCCACAGAATACTTGCAACCCACAGAGTACTGGCAACCCAGCCACAGACGTAGCCCACAATAACTTCTCTCCATACAACACTACCAACCAATAGATACCAACCCAAATTGTGGGGCAGTACAACAGATATTGGGCTTCACATGTCATCAGTGATGTGCTGGAATATTGCTGGAATAAACTAACACAACTGAAGGTGTAATGAATCTGTGTCATGTACATATGCCTGCTGTGTTTACCATGTGAGAGCAGCCCGCCTATTTCCGTGACGAGTCCCGCAATAAGGGGGAAGTAGGGGGACCAGCCCACGTCTGTGCACATCACAACCAGGACGTCACCAGCCTGGAACACATACACACATTAATATAGGCACTAGACACACACTGGGTATCATACAAGACACATCTACATTCTCATCTGTGTGATACACATATACAATCTCACTGATATGATCTCACCTGTATGTTATCAAATGTATACAACACAGGTATGTTCTCACCTGTATACAACACGCAGGTATGTTCTCATCTGTATACAACACACATGTATGTTCTCACCTGTATACAAGACACAGATATGTTCTCACCTGTATACAACACACAGGCATGTTCTCACCTGTATAGAACACACAGGTCACAGGCACACAGGTATGTTCTCACTTGTATACAACACACAGGTATGTTCTCATCTGTATACAACACACAGGTATGTTTTCACCTGTATACAACACACAGGTATGTTTTCACCTGTATACAACACACAGGTATGTTCTCACCTGTATACAACACACAGGTATGTTCTCACCTGTATACAACACACAGGTATGTTCTCACCTGTATACAACACACAGGTGTGTTCTCACCTGTATACAACACACAGGTATGTTCTCACCTGTATACTGCCAGCGTCTTCAAGTCTGGTGATGATTCTGGCTGGGCCCTGCACCTCACCCTGGCTGACTGGCATACCTGGACACAGAGATCAGTGTTACCATGGTTACTGCACAACAGGAACACTCATATATATTTTCCCCTGGATACAGCAGTCTCCCTATCCCCAGATGCCTCCCCATTCTTAGGAACCTCTCCACCTCCAGCATCCTCCCTACACCCAATGTAGGGTGTTCCCACCCACAGGAACCTCCCTACACCCAGCAATTTTCCCACCCACAGGAACCTCTCCACCTCCAGCATCCTCCCTACACCCAGCGATGTTCCCACCCACAGAAACCTCCCTACACCCAGCAATGTTCCCACCCATAGGAACCTCCCAAACTCCCCACCACAAATCTTAAGAATTTTTGAATCCAATATTGTACATAACATTATCACCTCTGAGTACATCTGTAGTGTTGATCGAGGAGGCCTCTCTGTTCCTGTCATCGATCTGGTTAAAGAGAGACAACAATATAATGATAACACTGTGACTTTCCACAGGTTTACAGACAAATACCGCACGTTTCCCATGACATCACGGCATGATCTACATATACATAGATAGGTAGTCATTTGTTTGTTTGTAGTTTAAAGCTGCACAATGCAATATACAGCAGTCGGTAAATAATCGAGTCTGGACCAGACAATCCAGTGATTGGTATCATGAGGATTGATCCACACAATTGGGATACAATGATATGCATCAACCAAGTCAGCGAGCCTAACAACCTAAGTCGCCTGTTACGGTAAGCATGGGACACTGAAGACCTGTTCTAACACGGATCTTCACAGGTCAGTCTTGTTATCAACACAGCTCCCTGTAGAAGGAAAACATTTCAATTACAACATTTCTGAAATTCCAACATAGAGCCAACATAGAGACACTCAATATAACAGGGGGTGTAATACCGTATTCGACGTAATAAGGGCACTCTCAAAATTAAAAATAGGGTGCTCTTATTAAAATATTACGTTGGTGAAAAAAACAGAGTTGAAAGATAAATTTTATAGTTTATAGTGACATCCTGAAATGTTTATGTACGACAGATATATTTTTCCAGAATTTAATTGCCCATAATTAAGGGTGCATATAACACATGAGTGTGTATTATACGCAAATAAATAAGTCTTATGTACATTGATCAATCAGAAGGGGTGCTAATTGGGATTGTTCACTAGCAAATATATCAGCAAATATCGCCGTAGTAACCAGGCCCCTATTACAACCCCTGCTGGGCTGATATGGCTTATTAAAGTTATCAATACATTTTAAATGGGCCACCGATATCAGCCCAGGAGGTAAGAAATTAGAGTTATGTCCCTTTGTATATTGTCTGCTCGGCTCACTTTTCCATGACAGTCTTCCGAAGAAGGTCAACATGTTTTTATGGACATACACAGAATTTAGAGATGTTTTATGAATGTACACATTTTGATGTTAGGGTATATGATAAAAAGGTTATCATATCATACCTCGGGCTAATATGGGGGTTTCGGGCTGATATGGGGGTCTCGGATTGATATGGGGTATGATATGAAAACTGCCATATAAGAACCTCTAATTGTATTCAATTATGGTGTGTTAAGGCCATAGTTTTGGCAGGTTGTTATTTTCCAAATGACAAGCACATGCAACATGCAGAGATTGGATGATTGGATTCCGGAAAGAGGGGATCAAGCATTGTTCCATGTTCTGCATCCTTGCATAAAGCGAATCACGCCTGTGGCCCATATGGTATAAGTTGGTTAGCACCTCTTGGGTGAATACCCTCAGGAGGCACTAGTGAGTGAGTGAGCATGGTTTTACGCCACTTTTAGCAATATTCCAGCAATATCACGGCGGGGGACACCAGAAATGGGCTTCACACATTGTACCCATGTCGGGAATCGAACTCGGGTCTTCGGCGTGACGAGTGAACGCTTTAACCACTAGGCTACTCGACCGCCCCTAAGGAGGCACTAACATACACATCTGAAGACGTAGGAAGTACAATGCACATTTTGTAAGAAGCTTGACGGATAGAGATACTCACAGGTATAGGGTAGCCAACGTTGAGTTTGGGGAACCTGAGTGTCATCTGCTTGGAATGTACACGTCTCCTCCTGACAGCCCTGCGCAGACAGGACGGATTAAACACTGCCACTCCTAACTGTGGGTTTTAACAGACTTTATAACAATCATTGATGTGATGTGATGTTTGTTGTTTAATGCCACACTCAGCAATATTCTAGCTATATGACGGTTGTCTGTAAATAATCGAGTCTGGACCAGACAATCCAGTGATTGACATCATGAGCATCCATCCACGCATTTGAGATCGATGACATGCATCAATCAAGTCAGCGAGCCTGACCACCTGATCCCGTTAGTCGCCTCTTACAACAAGCATAGTCGCCTCTTAGGGCAAGCATGGGTAGCTGAAGACCTGTTCTACCCCGGATCTTCACAGATCAATAATCAGTGAAAACAGATAAACCATCCACGGTATCTTTGGAATGATCCTGGTAACTTAACTGACAATGTTTTGCATGTTTTCTAAATTTGTGAAATACACTGCTACCGACCCAGCTGGTCATATTTGCTCAAACACACAAGGAGATCCCTTTCCTAGAGCTGGGGATCAGTTTTAACTTGGTTATCAAGCTTGGTCTGCTCCAACCAATAAATCATTGACTATTTACTATCATTTGCAAATTGTTATGTATTGGCATATCAGTGGATCTGTTTCTGCTATGATTTAAAATGTTATGAATCTGATTCCACAAAAGAAAATACTCAAAGAACATTGATGGTGAATGTACTTCTTAATTCTTTCAGATTAAAGGTATTGTTGATGTACATTTGGAAAAGTATATAATATCTATCAATTATTTTTCGCCACAATCTGCACAATTATTGACAGTCGATCTAACACCGGAACAATTCATCATTGCAACATCACCAAACTATAACTTAGGTTGAAGAGGAACCCTAGGCCTGTGAAGATTTTAACTAAATCATGTTTTTTGTCATTAACCCCACCATCCCCTTTCAAAAATGTCCTATGTCAGCCATTTCCCTCACAAAATCAATCATCAGATGTTCACCATCACGTTGATATTTTGGTATCAGTAACGAGTCGCTTACAACAAAGATATTTGTTTAATTATCTCCCTTTAATAAATAGTTTCAGATCATGCGTACACTGATGTTGACTGAAGCTTTATCTTTACTCAAACATACACGAGTCAAAAGGAATGTGTGCATCATCAGAAAGAAATGCAAACATTAGCAACTTGTAGTGTAACCACTGAGCTATAGTGAGTATTTGTCATTAAACAGTATATCACGTGACTAACCACGGGCTTGGGTAGTACTGAAGGTACCCGGGTCCGACTCAGGACCCACCCAACCTGAGTACCCAAGTTACCCGTCCCAGCCTTATTAGAGATGAAATGACACGATTGAAATATATGTATTCGCTCGGTAGGTCGAGTGTTTCTTTAAAAAAATTTTTGCCCTTCACATGCTGCTACTCATCAATACGAGTGGATGAGTTGATTCATCGAGCCCTGCATACCCTCTACCACAATCCCCTAACCACACACACAGACACACACACACACACAACCACACACACAACTACAAACACAAACAAACATACACACACATGCCCTGGATGGGGAGTGTCGACTACGTACTTGATGATGAGACGAGCGGAGCGTGTGGAGATGAGAGTCCCAATCTCCTGGTGGGTGAGGAAGAACAGGAGATCTTCATCCGGAATACGACCCTGAGAAGAGGATGGCAGATACATTATATATTTCTTGTTTGTTTTGTCATAGTAATCTTGTAATCTTGTAATCATAGTAATCTTGCTTGTCAAAGTAATCTGATTATTTGGAAAATAAACTTATTTTAACTAACTACTTGTTTGTCTGACACTAATCAAGACACATTATGAAGTAGACTTTCAATCCACATTATGAAGTAGACTTTCAAGACACATTATGAAGTAGACTTTCAATCCACATTATAAAGTTGACTTTCAATCCACATTACGAAGTAGACTTTCAATCCACATTATAAAGTAGACTTTCAATCCACATTACGGAGTAGACTTTCAATCCACATTATGAAGTAGACTTTCAATCCACATTATGAAGAAGACTTTCAATCCACATTACGAGGTAAACTTTCAATCCACATTATGATGTAGACTTTCCATCCACATTATGAAGTAGACTTTCAATCCACATCATGAAGTAGACTTTCAATCCACATTATGATGTAGACTTTCAATCCACATTACGAAGTAGACTTTCAATCGACATTACGAAGTAGACTTTCAATCCACATTATAAAGAAGACTTTCAATCCACATTATAAAGAAGACTTTCAATCCACATTATGAAGTAGACTTTCAATCCACATTATGAAGTAGACTTTCAATCGACATTACGAAGTAGACTTTCAATCCACATTATAAAGAAGACTTTCAATCCACATTACGAAGTAGACTTTCAATCCACATTATGAAGCAGACTTTCAATCCACATTATAAAGTAGACTTTCAATCCACATTATGAAGTAGACTTTCAATCCACATTATGAAGTAGACTTTCAATCCACATTATGAAGTAGACTTTCAATCCACATTATGAAGTAGACTTTCAATCCACATTATTATGTAGACTTTCAATCAACATTATGAAGTAGACTTTCAATCCACATCATGAAGTAGACTTTCCATCCACATTATGAAGTTGACTTTCAATCCACATTATGATGTAGACTTTCAATCCACGTTATGAAGTAGACTTTCAATCCACATTATGAAGTAGACTTTCAATCCACATTATGAAGTAGACTTTCAATCCACATTATGATGTAGACTCTCAATCCACGTTATGAAGTAGACTTTCCATCCACATTATGAGGTAGACTTTCCATCCACATTATGAAGTAGACTTTCAATCCACATTATGAGGTAGACTTTCCATCCATATTACGAAGTAGACTTTCAATCCACATTACGAGGTAGACTTTCAATCGACATTAAGAAGTAGACTTTCAATCCACATTATGAAGTAGACTTTCAATCCACATTATGAAGTAGACTTTCAATCCACATTATAAAGTAGACTTTCAATCCACATTATGAAGTAGACTTTCCATCCACATTATGAAGTAGACTTTCAATCCACATTATGAAGTAGACTTTCAATCCACATTATGAAGTAGACTTTCAATCCACATTATGATGTAGACTCTCAATCCACATTATGATGTAGACTCTCAATCCACGTTATGAAGTAGACTTTCCATCCACATTATGAGGTAGACTTTCCATCCACATTATGAAGTAGACTTTCAATCCACATTATGAGGTAGACTTTCCATCCACATTATGAAGTAGACTTTCAATCCACATTATATAGTAGACTTTCAATCGACATTAAGAAGTAGACTTTCAATCCACATTATGAAGTAGACTTTCAATCCACATTATGAAGTAGATTTTCAATCCACATTATAAAGTAGACTTTCAATCAAAGTTATCCACAGATCTGAACAATATTCATAATTTGAATTTGGAGAAGGTAGAAAAACAAACGGATAAGATCAGTATATTGCTGGTGCCAAAACTCAAGAATATATATATTTAATTCCTTTGCAATTATTTCCCCCAAAGCATGAATATATTGTCACCTGGTGACAGGAATACTTAAAATAATTCAGTGAATTTAACAACAAAATCACCACAATATATTCAATAACAGCCTATTGTAATGGCGTGATGCACCAAGAACGGGGCAACCATCACTCACCTCGGACACCATGAGGGACGCCAGTCTCCAGTAGGCCTGCTTGAACTTCTCGGACATCACGACCGACGTGGACTGCAACATCACAACCACATTGACTGGCTTATCATGCCGGTGACCATGTCATGGAGCTCTCCTTAGCCTATAAGATCTTGCAACATTTGCATTCTCATAATTTTGTTTGTTTGTTGTTTAATGCCACATGTTCAAGATCTATGCCTGTAAAAATAGTCTGGACCAGAGTATCAAGTGATTGATATAGTGAGCAACTATCCACGTCATTGGGGTACGATGAGACCCTATCAACCAAGTCTTGAGTATGTCCACCTGATCCACAACATCGCCTCTGACCCCCAAGAATCCCCAAGGGGGAGCACTCTTGTGAAATTATTTTGGTTTCATTGAAGTCCTGTAAGATCAGATTATTAACTTATACAAAACAAAAGGCTTGCTTTTAACTCCAATACTGTGTGTGAATGTGTCTCAGTGTGATCTGTGTGCAAGCAAGTTTGTGTGAATGGTCATCAGTATGTCTGTGTGTTTGTGTGTCTGTGTGTCTGTGTGTCAGTATATCTGTGTGTCGGTATGTCTGTGTGTTAGTATGCTTGTCAGTGTATCTGTGTGTCAGTATGTCAGTATGTCTTCGTGTCTATGTGCCTGTATACATGTCAGTATGACAGTGTGTCTGTGTCAGTATGCGTGCCAGTATGTCACTGTGTCAGTATGTCTGCATGTCAGTGTGTCTGTGTCAGTATGTCAGTGTCTGTGTCAGTATGTCTGTGTCTGTGTGTCAGTATTAGTGTCCGTGTGTCTGCATCAGTGTGTCTGTGTGTCTGTATGTTTGTATATCACTGAATCATCTGTCACCTTGCCCCACTCCCGCTCCCCTACTGCAGATCTCGCCTTCGGCAGCAGGCCTCTCAGTATCAGCCTGTAATGAACACCATGCTCAATCAGCACTATTAACTACACAAGTAGACGGGTAATATGAACATTTAAATTATAAATCAAACTAACTATTCTATCATTTCAGCTGCTTATATCTTGATTATTTAAACATAAACTAGAGTTTTTTAAATGTTTATTTCCATTTACTTACAAAAAAATGTAATAAATGTTTTCACAGTTGGAAGGTTTACACACCAATGGGAATGGTAATTGACAGACTTACTTTTGGAAGAATGTTAGAGGAGTCTTGAGTTTGGCAATGATCTGGGACACTGACTGTGATGGCTTAGGTTTGCTGTCATACGACTTGGTTTGGAGAATTGTCTGAAAAGGAAAAACATTACTAAGTCAGGAATATTATATTAGAATATTAGAATATTATTATAAGTATATTATATCGTGAGTGAGTGAGTGAGTGAGTGAGTGAGTGAGTATGGTTTTACGCCGCTCTTAGCAATATTCCAGCAATATCACGGCGGGGGACACCAGAAATGGGCTTCACACATTGTACCCATGTCGGGAATCAAATCCGGGTCTTCGGCATGAGCAAACGCTTTAACCACTAGGCTACCCGACCGCCCTAAGTATATTATATCAATAAATATGCAATAAAATAGTTGTATAAATAGATATAACTTAATATTTTTTTATAATAAAATCATCAGCAATTAAACATATCTGCAAAACAGAACTGTTTTCTGAATTCAAAGACATTTTGTTTTCAGATTTTCTCCCAGATTATTTTCCTGAAACTCTTAGAACTGTAATGGCAGAGTTCTCTGCTCTTGCTGACCTTGATGACTTTGATGAGTTTCTCAGTCTCAGACTGCCACGATTTCTCTCGCATCTCAGCCTGAAAACATTAATATGGTGAGTCAGTGAGTATGGTTTTACGCCACTTTTAACAATATTCAAACAATATCACAGCGGGACACCAGAAATGGGTTTCACACATTGTACCCACATGGGAATCAAACCCAGGCCTTTGGCGTGATTGCAAACACTTTAACCACAAGGCTACCCCACCACCCACATCAATTCAGAGCAATGTACACAAGGTATAGTACAAGCACCACAACCACTTCATGGTGTACAGTACCAGGATGGGTGTACATCTCTATCCTCCAACTTAGCAAAGACAAAATCCTGTGAGATGACTCCAACAGGTATACTTCATAGGGCTGGGACGACCCCTATTACCCGACCCTACCTGAGTACCCGCTTTAGGTCTCAAGGGATAAGTACAAAATGTCCGATTGGGAAACATTTCACTGTACTCCTGTCAAAATATATTTAGCTACACGTATAAACCAATCTGGTCATGCACACTGAAGTTGACTGAAGTTTTATCTTTATGCAAACATATAAAGTCAGAAGGAATGTGTGCATAGTCAGAAAGAAATGTGAACATTTGTCACTTATGGTGTAACAATATAGTTCTAGATAATTTTTGCCAATAAACTATATAATCACGTGACTAACCACGGGTCCTGTGGGTACCCGGGTCCTACTCAGGACTCACCCGACCCGAGTACCCGAGTACCCGAGTACCCCTCCCAGCACTATTACTGAGGCCAAAGAATTATAGCTGCCATTACATGGATACCATACGTAGTGTTGCTTACCGCTATTACTTTCTACATCGATTTTTACACAGAAACTGTAAGTGACATAAAGCGTTACACTGGCGGATCCAGAGAGTAGGGCTGGGACGAGTCCAAATTGACTACCTGGGTACCCACCCCTCTATTACCTGACCCTACCCGGGGACCCGCTGTAGGTCTCAAGAATAGGTACAAAATGTCCGATCGGGAATAGTTTGACTGTAGCCCTGGACAAATTGTATTTAGATACATGTATAAGAAATCTGGGATTGCATACACTGCAGATGAATGAAGTTTTATACTTATTCAAACATATAAAAGTCAGAAGGAATGAGTCCTTAATCAGAAAGAAATGCAAACATCAGAGACTTGCTGTGTAGCCATATAGTTCTTGATCATTTTTGTCATTAAACAATATATCACATGACTAACCACGGGTCCGTGGAGTCCTGTGAGGACCTTGGTCTTTCTCAGTACCCACCTGACCCGAAAACATTTCACAAAATCAACATCCAAGACTGGTACACCTCCGTATGAAAGTGATTTACAACTGCCTAACTGTGTTGACACAAATATGTTTTTTCATCTTTTAAACCAACCCAATGATTGCTTATGTTTTGGTGTAAGGGAGATATTCGAGAATGTTTTTGTTATCTGATCGACTTGGTCGTCGCCTATGGCAGTCAGCATCTTTGTGAATCTATATGAGATAAGAACATGATTGGATATCATGTTTTCATTACAAGGAGCTCAACTCATTATCTACACGAGGTGGCGCCAGGGTGGAGCCAAGAAAAGTGGCCTTGGTGTGGCAAGGGTAGAAACTAGGCTTTGATATAGGCTAGTGAACACACTTATTGATATAAGATGTTATGATCTAGCACTTAAACAGAGGCCAGATGGGTAATTGGAATCACATTTCTGTCATATTTCATAGGTTACTGCAAGATCTGCACTTGACTGTATCACCTCTCGTATACACCGGTGCCCGTGACGGTCAAGGAAAGCAGAGAACTTCTTCTGTATTTCTGGATGTCTCGCCGACTTCACCATCTTCACACAGTCCTGCCCAACACATCAATAACGACACCTTCACAGCTTCTGACACAACTAATGTACGTAACAACCTTCTTGGATCAGAATCTGACCCAGCAGACCACCTTCCGACACCAAGGGAATAACATTCGATTGAAAAAAAACTTCATTATCTAATAAAATTCCACCTAATTTCAACCAGTTTATAATCAAATGTATTTAATTTATTCTGCTGTCACATAAATATCGGACTTCTTCAGTGCTTGGAATGAGTGAGTGAATGAGAATGAGTCACTAAGAATCAATAACAACAACAACAATAATAATAGATTGATGATGCTGACAATATTTTTACCCTATATGGACAACGAATATTAATCGTGGTCATTATTTCTTTGCAAACAGCAAAACAAGGAGGCAATAGCTCACCTGATCTGATAGAGTCAGGAACTCCTCAGCCAGGCCTGACACAGCTATTTCCTTGGCCAGATTCTGCGTAGAAGCATCACTTACATCACAAACATCACTTACATTAGAAACATCACTTACATTAGAAACATCACTTACACTAGAAACATCACTTACATTAGAAACAACACTTACATTAGAAACATCACTTACATTAGAAACATCACTTGCATCACAAACAAAACAAAGATCACTTGCATCAGAATCATCACTTACACAAGAAACATCACTTACATTAGAAACATCACTTACATTAGAAACATCACTTGCATTAGAAACATCACTTACATTAGAAACATCACTTGCATTAGAAACATCACTTACATTACAAACATCACTTACATTAGAAACATCACTTACATTAGAAACATCACTTGCATTAGAAACATCACTTGCATCACAAACAACACAAAGATCACTTGCATCAGAATCATCACTTACACAAGAAACATCACTTACACTAGAAACATCACTAACAGTAGAAACATCACTCACACCAGAAACATCACTAACAGTAGAAACATCACTCACACTAGAAACATCACTTACACTAGAAACATCACTCACACTAGAAACATCACTCATACCAGAAACATCACTCATACCAGAAACATCACTTACACTAGAAACATCACTTTACTAAAAACATCACTTACACTAGAAACATCACTCATACCAGAAACATCACTCACACTAGAAACATCACTAGCATCTGAAACATCACCTACACTAGAAACATCACTTACACTAGAAACATCACTCATACCGGAACATCACTAACATTAGAAACATCACTCACACCAGAAACATCACTTACACCAGAAACATCACTCATACCGGAACATCACTAACATTAGAAACATCACTCACACCAGAAACATCACTTACACCAGAAACATTACTTACACTAGAAACATCACTCACACCAGAAGCATCACTTACACTAGAAACATCACTTACACCAGAAACATCACTCACACCAGAAACATCACTCACACCAGAAACATCACTCACACCAGAAACATCACTCACACTAGAAACATCACTCACACTAGAAACATCACTCACACCAGAAACATCACACAGGCTTCAAAGATGAGCCAGATCAAGTGGTACAGAGAGTATTAAAATGAATTGTATAATTCACCTGATGAAGGTTGCAGTAGTCCTGAAACATGATGTATACTGAATATGCAGAAGATGACATTTACACATCAGACCATCACTTGTATTAGGTCCAGTCTCACCTGCATGCCTGACGGCACATCGGCACTGTACACGTCTGTGCACTGAGACAGCAGCATGGCAATGTCCCCATAGTGCTCCGTCAGCCATTCTGAATATACAACACATATTGGAGTGAGTGAGTGAGTATGGTTTTACGCCGCTTTTAGCAATATTCCAGCAATATCACGGCGGGGGACACCAGAAATGGGCTTCACACATTTTACCCACGTCGGGAATCGAACCCGGGTCTTCGGCGTGACGAGCGAACGCTTTAACCACTAGGCTACCCGACCGCCCCTACAACACATATTGGAGATGGCATGAGAGTGAGGTGAAACTGGGTTTAACGTCGCATGCAAGATTATTGCACTTCTATAGTGTTTCACACTATTTTACTCTTCTTTTTATCATGACACGGGCACCAACATTCTGACTGTTCTGACATGTGTACGGTACTTCACATGAACCCAGTGTTGACAGGCCCAATGTGTGCACTCTCTGGGCAGCAGCTTAAATGATGTCACACCTCTCGTTAAAGCGACGAATAAATATCAAATACAGCTGTTCGAAAATAGGGTACTGGTTATACATTTCATATTTTGTAGATATCATCTGCATGTTTCCAAATGTCAGTTATTTTTTCTGAAGATTTTTTCCAAGAGTACTTGATGTAAGATGAAGATAATTTGCTTTCCAGCCTTGTCATTCAGCCATTTGTCTAACCCAGTCCACACAGGTTTCCTGTACATGCAGTGGTACAGTAGGTGGGATATTGATTTATCTGCCTATTGGGGTCTGTAGAAGTTCCTAGTGTTATCTCTAGAAGTTACCATTGGGGTCTGTAGAAGTTCCTAGTGGGATCTCTAGAAGTTACTATTGGGGTCTGTAGAAGTTACTATTAAGATCTCTAGAAGTTACTATTAAGATCTCTAGAAGTCACTATTTGGGTCTCTAGAAGTTACTATTAAGATCTCTAGAAGACACTATTTGGGTCTCTAGAAGTTACTATTGGGGTTTCTAGAAGTTACTATTAAGATCTCTAGAAGTCACTATTGGGGTCTCTAGAAGTTACTATTAAGATCTCTAGAAGTAACTATTGGGATCTCTAGAAGTTACTATCAAGATCTCTAGAAGTCACTATTGGGGTCTCTAGAAGTCACTATTGGGGTCTCTAGAAGTCACTATTGGGGTCTCTAGAAGTTACTATTGGGATCTCTAGAAGTTACTATTAAGATCTCTAGAAGTCACTATTTGGGTCTCTAGAAGTTACTATTAAGATCTCTAGAAGACACTATTTGGGTCTCTAGAAGTTACTATTGGGGTTTCTAGAAGTTACTATTAAGATCTCTAGAAGTCACTATTTGGGTCTCTAGAAGTTACAATTAAGATCTCTAGAAGTAACTATTGGGATCTCTAGAAGTTACTATCAAGATCTCTAGAAGTCACTATTGGGGTCTCTAGAAGTCACTATTGGGGTCTCTAGAAGTTACTATTGGGATCTCTAGAAGTTACTATTAAGATCTCTAGAAGTCACTATTGGGGTCTCTAGAACTTATGTCATCACACAGTGCACATACCTCCCTTGCCCTGAGTGAGCACAGACATGAGGATGGTGGCCCAACTCCCTGAGCGGGAACTGTTGATCAGCGTGTACAACCATACCTAGGCGACAACATAACACTGTTACAGTACATCAGTGTAGATTGACCTTAATTAGAGACAAGAATGAAAAAACAATATTGGTATTTAGTTTTGATATTTTGTGGCATGCATCCGTGTGTGCGTGTGTGCGTGCGTGCGCGCGTGTGTGCATGCGAGTGTGCGTGCGCATGTTTGCCTCTGTGTTTGTGTGTGTGTGCGTGCGTGGAACACATATGGAGGTAAGGATAGTCGTAGTGCTACGATCACTTTATGAAACGGGGCCCTGATGTCTGGAGTGTTTGTACTGACCTCCCAGTAGTCCTTCAACTTGCTGTGGATGTCTGCATACAGTGTCTCGGCTCGGCCACATCCGACACCAACACTGTAGGTCTTCAGGCGCTTCTCCCAGACCTTCGTGTACTTGTTACCATCTGATGACGTCTGGCACAAATAACACTGACTAGTTTCAAGAGTGAGAGAATATTACATTGCAGTCAGTAATATTATAGTTATATCACAGCAGCCGGTGAGAGCTGAATCTGGATCAGACCAACCATGGTTAAAAAGCATGAGCATTGATTCACACCGGGCATCGCATACCATAACACACAATCAGCTATAGATGTCACACAATGTAACCAGCTGGTCCTTACTTAATGGCAAGCATGGAGTCACAGTGAGCTATTGTGCTGGTTATGGCTCATGGATAAAAAATATCCTCCAAATCAAGGTACATTTTTTAAATAAAAAACAACATACAGCTAACATCAATGTCATCTAGCATACTTTAAGGAGATTGAAGAAGTTGACAATTTTCCCATAGCCTGATGTGGTCCTGCCAACATAGTCCTTTACTTCCTCAATCCGGAGTTGTGGGAGAGTCATACCAAGGAGAGATAACTCTGCAATCTCCTTCTTGGTCCCTGCTGCTGCCAGAATCAGGGCATCGACATGCTGCAATCAGAACCTGTCACTGGGAAACATGGCCACCATGACAACAGAATCTTGAATACATAAACACATTATTGATAGTGTGAGCTTCTTGCTGAGTGTGAAACTCAATCATTCAGGTGAGGTGAGGTGAGGTGAGGTGCTGTGAGGTGAGGTGAGGAGCAGTGAGGTGAGATGTGGTGCAGTGAGGTGAGATGTGTAGTGAGGTGAGGTGTGCAGTGAGATGAGATGTGCAGTGAAATGAGGTGAGGTGAGGTGTGCAGTGAGGTGTGCAGTGAGATGAGATGTGCAGTGATGTGAGGTGAGGTGAGGTTAGATGTGCAGTGAGGTGAGGTGAGGTTAGATGTGCAGTGAGGTGAGGTGAGGTTAGATGTGCAGTGAGGTGAGGTGAGGTGAGATGTGCAGTGAGGTGAGGTGAGGTGAGCCATCTTGAGGTGAGGTGAGGTTAGATGTGCAGTGAGGTGAGGTGAGGTGAGATGTGCAGTGAGGTGAGGTGAGGTGAGGTGAGGTGAGGTGAGGTGAAGTGCTTGTGCATGTGCGTTTATGGCTTGTAATAGTGCAGGCTAGCCCACCAAGCAGCCACAGTTTAACATGGCTCCACTAGACAATGGAGGGGGTCTGTAATGAATGGGGTACTAGGGACAGTTTCTACTAAAGGGTTTAGGGGTTAGGATGATGTGGGGAAGAAAGACATTATGAAACTGGTCAAAACCAAAATATCTTCATTTATATTAACAAATTTGTTATAATAAGAAATCAATCTTTGTTAGTGGGAGCGAGTATAAACTTAAAATCACAAATCAGGGTTACACGGTAATTTATATTTCTACTAGCCCACAAAAATGATCTGATACAGAGATGCCATCTACCTAATGTGACAGTCCACAAGAAAAGCTCCTTGCAGGCCCTTTTGAATGTTTCTTGTCTCGGAATAAATTATGTCAATTTCCAACTGTGTACGGCATTTGCCATACTAGATGCTTTGCCGTTAACTTCTACACCAATTTGTTAGTAATTTTTATAAGCGCCTTTTGAATATAGACTAAACATTTACATGACAGTGCATATTTTCTTGTGTATATTATACAATTTTACAGGAAAAAGCACCAAGAAGATTGCCAAGTGACTATTATCAAATATATGTCAGTTTCATCCATGTTTGAAAAGAGTTTGTTAAAAACAACGTCCAAATTGCAAACAATAATCAATGTCAACATGTTGAATCACATTTCCTCCTATTTACCAAGTGGCTCCTGCTTGCATTTAACTAACTGTTGACTCACATGCATGGCGATAAACAGGTGGTTACAGCAGGAGTACACAGACTTGTTGACAGAGGCGATCCTCTGCCGTGCCCCACAGCCCTGCATGAAACCCTGCAAGAACAGCAGAAGATCCTACACTTTCAATAGTGAAGTACACCAGTGGAGATCCTACACTTCAATAGTGGAGTACACCAGTGGAAATCCTACACTTTCAATAGTGAAGTATACCAGTGGAGATCCTACACTTCAATAGTGGAGTCACCAGTGGAGATCCTACACTTTCAATAGTGAAGTACACCAGTGGAGATCCTACACTTTCAATAGTGGTGTACACCAGTGGAGATCCTACACTTTCAATAGTGGTGTACACCAGTGGAGATCCTACACTTTCAATAGTGGTGTACACCAGAGAAGATCCGACACTCTCAATAGTGGAGTACACCAGTTGAGATCCTATACTTTCATTAGTGGAGTACACCAGTGGAGATCCTACACTCTCAATAGTGGAGTACACCAGTGGAGATCCTACACTCTCAATAGTGGAGTACACCAGTGGAGATCCTACACTTCAATAGTGGAGTACACCAGTGGAGATCCTACACTTTCAATAGTGAAGTACACCAGTGGAGATCCTACACTTTCAATAGTGGTGTACACCAGTGGAGATCCTACACTTTCAATAGTGGTGTACACCAGTGGAGATCCTACACTTTCAATAGTGGTGTACACCAGAGAAGATCCGACACTCTCAATAGTGGAGTACACCAGTTGAGATCCTATACTTTCATTAGTGGAGTACACCAGTGGAGATCCTACACTCTCAATAGTGGAGTACACCAGCGGAGATCCTACACTCTCAATAGTGGAGTACACCAGTGGAGATCCTACACTTCAATAGTGGAGTACCCTCTGACACAAGTCAGTACATCTATCTCCTCTGGGTACCCTCTGACACAAGTCAGGACATCGATCTCCTCTGGGCACCCTCTGACACAAGTCAGTACATTGATCTCCTCTGAGCACCCTCATACACAAGTTTGGCCTACCTGTAAGCTGTTGTCGATGGCCTGGAAGAAGAGGCTCCAGGTGAGGGGGGTGACAGCGTGGGGCATCATTTCTCTAGGGGGAGGGTACAACACCAGTCTTAGTACATAATCTGTTACCAATTTGACTCATCTTACATTCTAGCCCGGAGGTTTAAGCCCAATGTAGGGCAAAATTGTGCACTTTGTTATACAAGTATGAAATTTGGCATACAGCTACTATCACCAGTAACAATTTGTTTCAAGACAGACCCCGAACATACTTAACCTTATGGTTGCCATGGCATCTATGCAAATTATAACATCTAACATCTAGCTAAAAATAGAGATAGGAACACAATTTCGGAGTCTATAACTATGTTTCAGTGTGAAACATAAAAAATTACGATGAAAAATACATAAATTCTTCAGTGAGTAGTTCTATTTCCAATTTGAAAGCAATTATGATAAGGGGTTATTGGTTGTTTAACGCTAAACAGTATACCCATGAGGACCATCAATTATTGGTTCAGCATCCCATTCCATCTCAGCACTAGTCAATGCTTAGTCCAAAGATTGTATTTTACAACAAGCCCCAGGCTTACATCCAGTTTTGTTTGTTTTGTTTGTTTGTTGTTTGACGTAATATTCCAGCTATATGACAGCGGTCTGTAAATAATCAAGTCTGGACCAGACAATCTAGTAATTGACATCATAAGCATCAATCCCCGCAACTGGGATTCATGACATGCATCAACCAAAATCAGCGAGCCTGACCACCCGATCCCATGAGTTGCCTTTTACGACAAGCATAGTCGCCTTTCAAGGCAAGCATGGGTTGCTGAAGACCTATTCTACCCCGGATCTTCACGGGTAAAATATGTTGTAAGTAAGCTGCCTATACTAATGAGACTCACCCAATGTTCCCAGTGGTGAGCAGCTCATAGTCCGCTGCCAGAGGGCTGTCAAACTCATGCAGTAGCTCCTCCTCTGTCTCCTGGTCGGCTGCCGTGATTGGCCGAGACTGGAACAAATCAACCAATCAATTGAGCATCTGATATCAATTTCCATCTCCAGGATTTGGATTAAAAAACAGGTTTATTGTCTTCAGCATCTCAACTCCATCAGAGCAGTGAGTGAGTGAGTGAGTGAGTGAGTGAGTGAGTGAGTGAGTGAGTTGGGTTTAACCCTGATTTGAACAGTATTCAGTTATATCACACTGTCAACTTGATGTGGGAGAAAAACCCTAAATGATCCAGGACTCCAGTTAACATGGATTCAAGCTGTGGCCAATGACCCACTAACCCCTACACTCTTGATCTGCTCTCCTCGTGCCACCCATTGTGGACAACCAATCCCCACTCTGGTGGACACCCGACAGGTGCAGCAGCACCCTATACAGCATTATCACAATAGATGGATGGGCTTCTACTGTCTAACTACCGGTAATAATAATTGAATGACTGAATTTACCTGAAGAAGGTACACCTTGTTCTCTGCCATGGCCCATTCTACATCTCGACTGCTGCCAAAATATTTCTCCAACTGTGAAATGGGAAATAGGTCTTCAGCACAATTAATCTTTAATGGACATTTAGAAATTAGAAGAACTTAGTTTCATGTCTTCAGTATAGTTAAAACAATACAACTCCAAGCCATGGGGATAATCTCAATCTCATTAAAATCAGATCTCTAGTTCTCGCTATCGCTAAACAAAGATCTGAGGACATCCCATTACGGGTCATGTCAGAACGACCTTTCATCCAACCAATCAGAGCATCGAAATGTGTTTTCTAATCATGCAAGCTCGAAACCGTTAACATGGGTCATTCCGAACGACATTTACGGCCCCTACGACTGATTCCGTCAAACGTATCGTCTATCTCTCGCTTCCGTGGGATAAACTTTTGAACGGAGGAGGCGTTGCACAGTACGTGGGAAGCACTGCCATAAATCTTAACCATATATTAGACACTCCGGAATGTACATTTGTTCAGTTTTCAAAATTTTAATCGAGAACTGTGTCAACATATTTTTCAAGCGTGGTCTGAAATGGAAGTCACCAGATTGAAACGAGTGCCGCAAAACTCGAGAAAGCTGGTTTCTAATTGGCTGATGTCGATTTCTTGTTAGTCATTTCAGTGGTCGGTCAAAGTTCGCGAAAGGTTGTTCAGACGTGACCCGTAATGGGATGTCCTCAGATCTTTGTTTAGAGGCAGCAAGAACTTAGATCTGATTTTAATGAGATTGGGATAATCTAAGCTGACAACATAAACATGGGATATACACGTACAGTAAACTACAGCTTACGAACTCAATTTGCCATGAATTACTGAAATCAGTCATTAATCAGTCTCGTTAATCTGACACAGTGATCAACGTACTCCATGCTCATCAGCCTGCGAGGACACAGCCCGTGTTTGATGCGAGACGTGTCGGCTGGTAGCTGCATATAACAATGGCTGCAGAGATAAACTTGCTGAACAATAAACAATTAATGCTTAAAATAAAGAAAACAGGATTAATCACATGCTTAGATTACCTCAATCTCATTAAAATCAGATACAAGTTTGCGCGATCGCCGAGGACATCCCATTACAGGTCACGCTATTACGTGTTTTTATTGTTATCTATCGTGCTGTTGTCCGATTTTCGATCACAAACGTTGATACTACTTAATTTCGTTTATCCGACAAACTCGTAAATCCGACATAATCATATGCAACCAACAAAGTCGGATTAACGGGACTTGACTGTTTTCAGCATATATACAGCAAATGGACGTCATCAAAACAAATTTCGTTATTTCCGTCAATTTGTTATAAGCATGTTTGTTATCAACGTAGTAGACTGCACTTAAATTATCGCGTTGCTATGTGCACGTGATGTGGTTCAACACCACTTTGGACAGTTTTTCCGTTTTATCACAGTGTGTCAGCTTGATATAGGAGGAAGGCCTGAAGTGATGCAGGCATGGAGAACCAGGATTTGAACCCACAATCACAGGTTTCTGTCACAGCTAAGGGACATAACTCTGCACAGCAAATTGCAGCACTTTAGACGACAGGGTCACCCGTATCCACCTCCTTTTATATGAATATACAAGACAATGAACATATAGAGTCATAAAAAAATATTTTTTTACATAATTTATGGATAACTTCTTTATTTACTGTAAGGGTGACGTTTTGGTATTGATCCTTATACCGTTGTATTTATAGTAAATAAAGAAGTTGTTAGCCATAAATTATCTCTATTTTGTCATCCGTCAAGTTCTGTGTAATGCCTATCAAACAATTCATATAGAAAAATTATCTGAGTACTACAGGAGTAAGCCCTTGGAGCTTAGAGGCAAAATAATATACCGCCGTCATACAGCTGGAAAATTGCTGAGTGCTGCGTTGAACAACAAATACAAAACAAAAAAAAGCAAAATAATACAGTTTCTCAGAGCATTGACAGCAGACAAGTACTTGTACACAAAATATGCTGTATAATGTGCTCACATTTTTTAAACCTAATTAATGTCAAAATCAAACTTATAAAATGATCCTTTTTCCATCCATCCCCTCACCTGCACTCCAATGTGACACAGACGCAGGACATCATCATCTGAGAGGCTGGACACAGAAGCATCAGCAGCAGTATCCTTCTCCTCAACACCACTGCTCCCTGAAATCAATTAATTCTATATGTTGTTCGTTATATATGTTTTCACTCAGAAATGTCCGCCATTGTGGATAAAAACAAAACACAATACGCATAATTGCAGCATTGCCTGCCATGATAGCATGTGCTAGCGAAGAGACATTTTGACACAGTCTCATGAAATTTGTGTTTGTTTTAAAGACAAGAATAGTCCAGTTACAGGAGAGATAAAAAAAATACAAGTTTAACAAGGTTGAAATGTCACCACTGATTGTGTTGATTCACCTCTGATTGTGTACAGCCAATTGTCAGTGACACTTACACTTGACACTGAGTGAGATTTTAGTTCACCATACACGTCACTATTTAGTGGTATTTTGGCTTGTTGGGGATCATATATTAGTTTGCTATTTAACTTAGTACGGTGTAGAGAGTTCGTTTTATGCACACGTTTTATATGATAATAAAGAGGTTTTGTTGTTTAATGCCGCACTCAGCAATATTCCAGCCATATGATGGTGGTCTGTAAATAATCGTGTCTGGACCAGACAATCCAGTGATTGACATCATGAGCATCGATCCATGCAACTGGGATTCATGACATGCATCAACCAAAATCAGCGAGTCTGACCACCCAATCCCATCAGTCGATAGAGGAGAAATATCAGGGATTTTGTAACAGTTCGTTGTATCCATTCAATATCTCTTATCTGTGTTCATTATATCCGTGTTCTACTGTACCTCTGAGACATTATTTAATGCCCACAACTAAAGAATTCACTGTTACGCAACTCCTTCGTTGCGAGGCTCAGAACATATGAATGAACCCTTGCATATGTCAGGCAATCATGAGTCCCCTGGTGCAGTATTGTTGACGTGACTATTGGATTGGATGGTCAGGGCCTGTGACCAGCTGTACCTCAGCCAATCTCATTAAAATCAGATCTTAGTTCTCGCTATCGGTAAACAAAGATCTGAGGACATCCCATTACAGGTCATGACCTTTCATCCAACCAATCAGAGCGTCGCTTACTAGATCATGAAAGCGACAGTCGGAATGGGTTTCCTAATCATGCAACCACGAATTATTTAACACGGGGTATTCCGAACGACAGTTACGGGTTTTATGATTATATCCAGTACAATCTAGGGCATCTAAAAGCCATTCCAGAATATTCTTCTTATCAATTTTTTTTTTTTGAAACGTGAACACGTCAAAATATGTTTCAAAGAGTAGTTGCCAGTTTGAAACTAGTGTTGTAAAGCTCAAGAAAGCTGCCTTCTGATCGGCTAATGTCGATTTCTTGTCAGTCATTTCACTGGATTGTCAAAATTCCCGAAATGTCGTTCTGACGTGACCCGAAATGGGATGTCCTCAGATATTTGTTTAGCGGTAGCGAAAACTAAGATCTGATTTTAATGATATTGTACCTCAGCGGAGGGGGACAATATGAACACGATCCTAATGTTGTTGACTGCAGCGTAGGACAAACCTGTCATAACCATCATCATGTTCTTCCTGCCGAGATGTCTGTCCGTGATGTCCAGCTGGTCCCCCCATCTCCGTCTGACCCTGAAGGTGTCTGGATCAGCCTTCCCCGACACCACCGACTGGGGGGAGGAGAGTAGAGTCAGTGATTGCTGTCTTAATAGTGCTGTGACACACAAAGTGCAGTGGTTGGGCGGTGGAGGGTTGGGAGATAAGTTTTAGGGTTTGGGTGTGTGGGTTCGTGGTTCGGGTGTGGTGGTTGAGAAGGTTAGGGTGCTGGGGTTTAGGGTTAAGGGTTAAGGCTTAAGGCTTAAGGTTAAGGGTTAAGGGTTTAGGGTTTAGGGTTTGGGTGTGGGTTTTCACTGTTAGAGTGTGGAGGTTGAAAGGGTTGGATGTTGGAGGCTTGGGGGATAGGGATTAGGGCTTAGGGCTTAGGGTTTGGGTTTGGGTTTGGGTTTGGGTGTGGGTGTGGGTGTGGGTGTGGGTGTGGGTGTAAGGGCGGAGTTAAGAGGTTGACAGATTTTGGCTCAGTGGTCAGGGTAGGGGTTTAAGGGTAGGTAAGGAGTTCGTAGAAAGAGGGGTAAGGTAAAAACTCATTGACGATTGTACTTAAAAATTCCACATGAAAAAATCCAGAATAATTATAATCCAACATTATCACTTCTGTGCAGTCCAATGACAAATTAAGCTAGCACTATTAGTTATGCCATATCAAGTTAGTGAAGATTTGGGATTAACACAGGTTTGTAAGGTATTTCAGTCCTATCATGGCATGTTGCCTTTTATGGAAGGAAAGACGAAACTGACATAAGTAAAACCTGACAAGCAAGGTATGGTGATGAAATCCCATGTATCATTACAAAGGTAAATGAATCCAGGCACAGATAAGGGAGGCAACTCTGCACAGTATGTTGAATTTCTGTAAAGCTGAAGAGGTAACTGGCAACCTGATTTAGATAACAATTAATAGTGTTATGCTGAAAATGTCTAAAGAATAGTTATCTCACTTACCTCTCCAAGGCCAAAGTTGGCATTAAGGGTGAAACTGCTGGTGCTGCCTGAGACAGGATCTGCTGTGAACAACACACCTGAACACAAGGAGAGTAAACAATGTTAACACCTGAACACAAGGAGAGTAAACAATGTTAACACCTGAACACAAGGGGAGTAAACAATGTTAACACCTTAACACAAGGGGAGTAAACAATGTTAACACCTGAACACGAGGAGAGTAAACAATGTTTACACCCGAACACAAGGGGAGTAAACAATGTTAACACCTGAACACAAGGGGAGTAAACAATGCAACACCTAAACACAAGGAGAGTAAACAATGTTAATATGTGAAGACAAGGGGAGTAAACAATATTAACACCTGAACACAAGGAGAGTAAACATTGTTAACACCTGAATACACAAAGAGTAAATAATGTTAACACCCAAACACACAGCGAGTAAACAATGTTAACACCTGAACACACAGAAAGTAAAAAATGTCTACACATGAACACAAGGGGAGTAAAAAATATTAACACCTGAACACCAGGAGAGTAAACATTGTTAACACCTGAACACAAAGAGAGTAAACAATATTTACACCTGAACAAAAAGAGTAAACAATGTTAACACATGAACACAAGGAGAGTAAACAATGTTAACACCTGAACACAAGGAAAGTAAACATTGTTAACACCTGAACACACAGAGTAAACAATGTTAACACATGAACACAAAGAGAGTAAACAATGTTAACACATGAACACAAAGAGAGTAAACAATGTTAATGCCTGAACACAAGGAGAGTAAACATTGTTAACACATGAACACAAAGAGAGTAAACAATGTTAACACATGAACACAAGGAGAGGAAACAGTGTTAACACCTGAACACAAGGAGAGTAAACAATGTTAACACCTGAACACAAGGGGAGTAAACAGTGTTAACACCTGAACAAAAGGGGAGTAAACATTGTAAACACCTGAACACAAGGAGAGGAAACAGTGTTAACATCTGAACACAAGGAGAGTAAACAGTGTTAACACCTGAACACAAGGAGAGTAAACAGTGTTAACACCTGAACACAAGGCGAGTCAACAGTGTTAACACCTGAACACAATAAGGGTAAACAATGTTAACACCTGAACACATGGAGAGTAAACAATGTTAAAGCCTGATAATACACATCTACCAATGCAAGGTAACATTACATCAGTAGAATGTACACACCTCAGTAAAAGTTCAGTACCACCAAGTTACAATATTGATACTTGACAATGTGTCACGACTTGGCTTCCATACCTTTTACTGAGTCGTATGTTAATTGTGTGTGAATGGCACGGAAGCACCATTTGTCATGATAAAAAATGATAACACATCCCTCACCACATTATAGCGTTCTGTCACAATAATATCTTGTTCCAGAACCTACAGCTAGTGAACGCAAATGTTATGGCAAGGGAAATCCATAGTATAGTGAATGAACACGGAGCTATAGCGAGGGAATAGTATTGAGAGAGAATGCTATAATAAGGCAAGAGAACGTGCCATATTGTTTGTTTTCACCATGGCAGCTAGGAGCTTCCATAAAATGGCATGTTGTTATAAGTTACCTTTGTCAGAGCTTTACACTGTGTGCATGAAATTACCTGAGACTTCTGATTGGACCATTTCTTGTATAACCACACCCACAGCTGTCCTAATTGGCTGGCCATGTTGTCTGGAGAGACAAAGAGTGAGTTACCGGTACTGACAGTTAATACACCATGTTGATAGAACTGTGAAAGCTAGAGGCTGATGTCTATCTCGACCACTGACTGGCAGTTAATCCCAGTTATTAATGTTTGGTTTATTCCAGTTCTTGTTACGTAATAAAACAATTACTTGCCAGTTACAATGCAATTTGGGCCACACTGAGCCTGACTATATGGTCAGCATGATGCAAGGGGTCATTGTACAGCCCTCACTGTTTACAGTTACTTCTCATAGCTTCACGGTATCCAGCAATATCTACATTGTGGATAACATTGCAATGAAATTGCATCCCAATGCTTTGCAAACCATTGTGATGTCATTTGTTACAATGACATCACAATCAAATGACATCACTAATGAGTGCTACTGAAGCTGTTAGCAGCACTTTTTACACTCAAGACACTCCTTATTACTGTCTACAAACTGAAAAAGTCGTGTATTTTGATATGAAATATACCAACACTCCTTTTTTCACTTTTATCAACTCGTGTTGATATATTTGATATGAAAAGACACTCAGGTGAGATTCTCTATGTGAGGCATAAAATGACTACCAGTATCTATAAGGTGTTACTTTGTTTTTGTGTTAAGGGTCACAGGACTGCTTACCTAGTGTTTCAGTACACTGATAGGTTGTTGAAAATGGAAGTAATGTGCTGTCTATTAATAATACAAGCATATACAAACTAGTGGAGAAAGAGGTGATGGCTGTCCTTCAGTTTACACTCACCTGCGGTATTCCACGGCCTGGAATGTATAGGCAGAGGCCCAGCACTTCCGTACTGCATCAAGAACCTACAGCAGACAACCATTCATGTTAAGACTCACGTTACAACACTCATCTCATCTCACCACTGCACTTGCTCCCATCACGGACCCCCATCACCAACCTCACTGACCCCCATCACCCACATCACTGACCCCCATCACCCACCTCACTGACCCCCATCACCCACATCACTGACCCCCATCACCCACATCACTGACCCCCATCACCCACATCACTGACCCCCATCACCAACCTCACTGACCCCCATCACCAACCTCACTGACCCCCATCACCCCCCACACTGACCCCCATCACTGACCCCATCACCCCCCACACTGACCCCCATCACTGACCCCATCAGCCTCCTCACCGACCCCCATCATCACCCACACTGACCCCATTACCCTTCTCACTGACCCCCATCACCCACCTCACTGACCCCCATCACCAACCTCACTGACCCCCATCACCACATCACTGACACCATCACCCACCTCACTGACTCCCATCACCCACCACACTGACCCCATCACCCCCTACACTGACCCCCCACACTGACCCCCATCACCTACCACACTGACCCCATCACCCCCCACACTGACCCCCATCACCCCCACACTGACCCCATTACCCACCTCACTGACCCCATCGCCCCCCACACTGACCCCATCACCCACCACACTGACCCCCATCACCAACCTCACTGCCCCCCATCACCCACCACACTGACCCCATCACCCCCCACACTGACCCCATCACCCACCTCACTGACCCCATCACCCACCTCACTGACCCCCATCACACCCAGGAATGTCTCCATCTGTCCGGCACTGGATGCTTCACTGCCGTCCTCACCTACAACAGACAGACTCATAGTAGCATGTATGTACACATGTATAACAGTGAAAATACAGTGAAATCATCAATATTTATTAGAGTTACCAGTCTTGTAGCAGTTTAAGCTTAACAAGTCGTAGCCAAGCAACACCAGTACCGGTTGCAGATATCACCTGGATGGACATCTCACAAGATGATGAGACTGCTTCTCCGCAAAGTAGGAAGTCTAGCATCCACTCGTACAGATCTGCTTCAGCATAACACTACACATACCTGCAGCAGAGGATCTGACGGCAAATCTCTTTGTTTCGTAACTCTCAGTAAACAGAGATTGTAAGCTATCCAAGATGGCCGCCCTCACACTCTTGCAGATGGGTGTGGTGGCAAAAAGCTCCACTGTGTCAGAACAGGCACCGGACAGGTTGTCATGGTTATAATGCCTGCAATAAACCTAATTGTATCAGAGACTTATCTCATGATGCAGAAATATTTCCATATCAAACTCTGCAGTGAATCAGACCAGAGACAACACACAGTGAACAGTAACATATATATATATATACATGTATCAAGTTAATTGGGCTTGTGTCAATGAAGCTTCACGGTGATTACTTGTCATGACGACACGAAGGAAAAGGATTTCCTTTACACCAATCAAATTCACACATGGCCACATGGGTGACTATAAGATTTATGCAAATATTGTAACGGCATAACGAGTGACCCCCGATGTAACAAAATCCGTGGAAAATTATCAGCCCATTAGCACCTTTGATGAATACTTACAAAATACTGCCTCTAATTTTCGTAATAGATACATCCAGACAATCATTTAACTGAAAGAAAACAGACATCACCATGACCAGAGGAAACACATTTCTTTCATTGTTTGGATTATGAGTGAGTGAGTGAGTTGGGTTTAACTCCGCTTTTAACATTATTCCAGTCATATCGCGGCGTGTCAGCTTAATGTGGGAGGAAAGCCCGAAGTGATGCAGGCATTTTGGAATTATGGAAACATTTCGAAGGTACACATATTTGGCAAGTTTATAACATTAAATACATCATATAAATCGCTATTTGAAATCCCCCAGTATACCGAGCATTCAAACATGATATTGTATCATGGAAAAAATGAACCTCTATTTACCGACATACAGGTAATACCGCACATCCTTAGCATGGAGGTGAGGTGAGGTGAGGTGAGGTGAGGTGAGGTGAGGTGAGGTGAGGTGAGGTGAGGTGAAATGGGGTTGAACGTCGCGTCCAAGATTATTGCACTTATCTAGCGACGTGCATGCATGTGTGTGCGTGTGTGTGTGTGGCTGCTTGTACTGGACCGGACTGATGCCGATAGTGCTAGCTCACTGAGATACCATGCCGCAGTTTAACATGAATACCCCACTCAGACACAGTATACTGACTCGGGGCCGACCAGTCCTTGTTTTAGCCCCTTAATGCTGAGCGCCAGACAGGGTAACAACAAGTACCATCTTTTAACGTCTTTTGGTATGACGCGGCCGGAGATCGAACTCCGGACAATCCGCTCTCCAGGCGGACGTTCTACCACTAGACTACGGAAGCGGTCTTCCTTAGCATGGACATACCTGGAGCTGTGTCTTGAAGGCCTCTAGCGTGACACAAACACCACTGGGCACTGTGACATTCAGCTGAAACACAGGAAGAGCTGGGGGATAGCATAAAATCTAGGACCCGACCATTTGATATCTTGGAATGGCTGGAATATTGCTGAGTTCGGTGTTAAACAACAAACAAACAAATAGACAGACCTATACCAGCAACACTACAGTATTTCTAATTCAAATATTCTTCCTAGCGAAGAGGAATCACATGCCATTGCAATCTCATTAAAATCAGATCTTAGTTCTCGCTACCGCTAAACAAATATCTGAGAACATCCCATTACGGGTCACATCAGACCAACCTTGTGCGACCTTTGACCGACCAATGGAATGACCATCTTCTCGAGGCAAGAGAGTTAACTGACTATAAAAGTCCAGTTTCCACCCTTGCCGAACTAGGCTGGTATTATGGAGTTACATTTTGGCTCTACTAACGAGTCTATGCATAGTCCAATCAAAATCGCGCATCGAAAACGAAAACAGGGATTTTGATTGGACTATGCATAGACTCGTTAGTAGAGCCAAAATGTAACTCCATAATACCAGCCTAGTTCGGCAAGGGTGGGCATTGTATCCCAATGACAAAGATCACAATGTTGACCTGGCTGGTTCAAAGTAGGGCATCATACCCCATCGACAAAGGTCACAGTGTTAGACCTGGTTGATGGTAACAGCAAGGGTTGGTGCTCATGCACTCGACCACTGGTCTGTCTGGACCAGACTCATTTATTTACAAACCTGATAGACACAGCTGGATTGAGAAACATGGACTTATTCTCTCACCTCGGCCTGGACCTGTGACAGGAGAGCCAGCTGGGAGCCCTTGCCTCCCACAAGATTGGAACAAGCACACGCAGGATGGGTGAAAGCCAGAATGAGGCTGCCTTTGTCATGCACAGTCTCCCCACTAGAGGGCTCTGTCAGCATCCTGAGTGATGTCTGCTGGGTGTAGCTGGGACCGTCAGGGTTTCTGTGTGGGCAGAAGGGATGCTGAGTAAAGTGGCCATGCTAAGACAGAGAACTGTTGCTGCAGACATTTGACTTTAAACCATACAACAGTTCATCAATAAAAGAATTTCACCGGAATTTTTTTTTACATATTTTCTCTTCAAACAATCACTCTAAAAAGTGGCCCACTGATCATCTAGTCTTACTTCTAATCTCTACAATGTCATGAACTGATATAGTCAGTAAGTTCTGGGTGTACATGTCATTCTAGCCGTTGATGGTGTAGTCCTAACACCGACCTGTAAAAGTACTCCACCAGCCCTCTGCCCTCACGGCCGTTGACCGTGTAGGTACTGAACACCTCCATCACTTTTCCCCCTCGGTCGCCATGGTGATACCACACTGGCGTGACGCCTGTGCGTACCTCGACTGTGTACAGCTGACTGTCTGGACAAAACAAAAGCTACAGATTCATCTGAAGAACATTGTATTCATACATATCTTGATAATAGTATGATCCAAGGGGCATCCGGTTGTATTCACAAATTCTAGGTTTCCTTTTATATATCTACGGTCAAGTAATTAGTTGGTTTCAAATGGAATAAAGGCCTTTAAAGAAGTATGGATACCACAACAATTTCAATAAGAAATATGAGGAAAGTGTGTCCAAGTAAATGTATCGGCCAATTTATCTATGTTAACAAAACCCACTTGCAGTCCACCTACACTAACAAGACTCACCTGCAGTTCACCTACACAACAAGACTCACCTGAAGCTCACCTTCACTAACAACACTCACCTGAAGTTCACCTACACTAACAAGACTCTCCTGCAGTTCATCTACACTAACAAGACTCACATCACGTTCACGTACATTAACGAGACTCACCTCAGGTTCATCTACACTAACGAGACTTACTGGCAGTAAAGGTGAAGCGGTACTGTTTGGGGGGGGTTCCGTCCTCTCCTACTTCCCACAGCTTCAGGCTGACCTCACTCACTGACACCAGGTCCCCATTGGGGTAGGCCACATAGCCAATCATCAAGCTGGGGGACACACACACACAACATTACTTCCAATCTCATTAAAATCAGACCTTAGTTCTCGCTATCGCTAAACAAAGATCTGACGACATCCCATTACGGGTCACGTCAAAACGACCTTCCTTCCGACCAATCAAAGCGTCGCTTACCAGATCGTGAAAGTGACAGTCGGAATGTGTTTTTTGATCATGCAACCTCGAATAGTTAACACGGGGTAATCTGAACGACACTTACAGCCGGTACGACTGATTCCGTCAAAATTATCGTCTATCTCTCGTTTATGTTGGGATAAACATTCGAACGGAGAAGGCGTTGCACAGTACGTGGGAAGCACTGCAATACAATCTCAACCATATATTAGACATTCTGGAATGTTCGTTTGTTCAACTTTCAAAATCTTAATCAAGAACGGTGTCAACATATTTTTCAAGCGTAGTCTGAAAAGGAAGTTGCCAGGTTGAAACGAGTGCCGTGAAGCTTGAGATAGCTGCTTTTTGATTGGCTGATGTCGACTTCTTGTTAGTCATTTCAGTGGTCGGTCAGAGTTCGCGAAAGGTCGTTCTGAAATGACCCGTAATAGGATGTCCTCAGATCTTTGTTTAGCAGCAGCGAAAACTAAGATCTGATTTTAGTGAGATTGCATTACTTCTGAAGATTATACAAAAACACTCAAACCAAGTACTAGAAATAGGTAATACAGTCCTTAATAGTACAAGATAAAAAAGATTCGGTGGCATATATAAGGTTTGGCATATTGGTAGCGAAAACATTTCATCTTCATACAATTATTCTTTTACACTGAAGGGCACAAGATATGCTATTTAAAACGCTGAACAAGCCTAATCCTATTCACTAACTGATAACAATCCTTCACAGTTCTGTGTGCACACAGTGACAAATATTTATCTAATAAGAACATTACAAAATGTCCCTACCGGGGGAGACAAGCCTTGGCTACTTGGACCTGTTCTGTCCTGGAATATTAATGAGGAGACTGGAGGTCTGTTCTTCCTAAGAAATTGGCACGGATTGCTGAACCGTCTAAAGTGATGCAATTTGCTGCGCCAAGTTGCCTCTCTTGTGCACCAGAAATCAGTGGTTCAAATCTAAGTTATGTCTCTAGGTTTGTCAGCACCATACTCATGCTCATGGGTTTCACCAAAGTGGTAAAAGTTTGAGATCTGCATCACTCTGGCCTGTTGAATGCTGTTCAAAATGGCGTTCAACCCAACTTACTCACTCTTGCTTAGAATCACCAATTGGAGACAAGCATGGGGTGCTGGAGACCTATCTTCCCCATAATCACCAAGGGGAGATAAGCAATGGGTACTAAAGTACTCACGGAAATGAACAAAAAACTGTTTTTCTCAATTTAAAAATCGACACAAAGTGTTACGTAGCTGTAAATACGAAATAACAAAACAACTGGAAAAGTACTAGTCTGGATTTGCTAGTTTGATCTCAGTGAACAATACAAAATGTACTTTACAGGAGGTAATTTGTCGGCACTTTCAACATTCAAAAATAAAACTAAGTCCAAACTGACATAGCAGAAACAGACTATAGGCATTATGCACCTATTCTCACCTGTCGTCAAGGTGTCATAGATCACCTTGATCTACTTACACCTGGTTATGCCCTGTTTCACAATAGTCTGTTTTATTCACATTTTTACACACTTTTACGTGTAAAAAGGCATAAAAACATTTGATACGCTGTATTTGTGCCACGGCCCAATTAGTACTAATTAAGTTGTTTGAATATTTACATATTTTGTATATTAACTGCATTTATTTAAGATCTGAGGTCGAAAAAACAGGTTTTTTTCATTTCATTTTAGAGTCCTGTTCCTCCCTGGAATCACCAAGGGGAGATAAGCATGGGGTACTGGAGACGTGTTCCTCCCTAGAATCACAAAGGGGAATATAAGCATGGGGTACTGGAGACCTGTTCCTCCCTGGAATCACCAAGGGGAGATAAACAGGGGGTACTGGAGACCTGTTCTACCCCGGAATCACCAAGGGGAGATAAGCACGGGGTACTGGAGACCTGTTCCTCCCTGGAATCACCAAGGGGAGATAAGCATGGGGTACTGGAGACCTGTTCCTCCCTGGAATCACCAAGGGGAGATAAGCATCGGGTACTGGAGACCTGTTCCTCCCTGGAATCACCAAGGGGAGATAAGCATGGGGTACTGGAGACCTGTTCCTCCCTGGAATCACCAAGGGGAGATAAGCATGGGGTTCTGGATTCCTGTTCCTCCCTTGAATCACCAAGGGGAGATAAGCATGGGGTTCTGGATTCCTGTTCCTCCCTGGAATCACCAAGGGGAGATAAGCATGGGGTACTGGAGACCTGTTCCTCCCTGGAATCACCAAGGGGAGATAAGCATGGGGTACTGGATTCCTGTTCCTCCCTGGAATCACCAAGGGGGGATAAGCATGGGGTACTGGAGTCCTGTTCCTCCCTTGAATCACCAAGGGGAGATAAGCATGGGGTACTGGAGTCCTGTTCCTCCCTGGAATCACCAAGGGGAGATAAGCATGGGGTACTGGAGTCCTGTTCCTCCCTGGAATTCCAAGCTACTGAAGTTCCATTACTTCTGTATAGACATGATAGAGGTATGAAGCCTAAAGGTTTTGTCCTTACATAAACTGACTCTTCTCCATCCCCATGAATAACAATAGTGATGTCAGGCCTGGTACTCACTGGGACATTGTATCTGGATGGCTGACAATCCCCACCTGGGCAGTCAGGCCAGTCTGAAACACAAACACAGCCACTGTACATTCCCTGCCCGTTACTTTCTTATGTAACATATACTCCCCAGGGAGCTGAGAACAAACATAAGAACACAATGAATAGTGATGCAGAGCTGACGCTGTACCAGGTGACAATAATCCACATTACCAGGAAATGATCACATTCGAGTTCAGGTTTACTACTGGAATAAAGGAGTCGGAATGTTCAGTTTACTACTGGAATAAAGGAGTCAGAATGTTCAGTTTACTACTAGAATAAAGGAGTCAGAATGTCCAGTTTACTACTGGAATAAAGGAGGCAGAATTTTCAGTTTACTACTGGAATAAAGGAGGCAGAATGTTCAGTTTACTTCTAGAATAAAGGAGTCAGAATGTCCAGTTTACTACAAGAATAAAGGAGGCAGAATGTTCAATTTACTAATTTGGTAGGATCAGGGGGCTAAGATTGGAGCTATTATTTATTCATGTCATTTGGGGTCCACATGTGATTTTCAAAGGATATATTTTTTCAGACAAAATATTTGTTTGTCAGCACTTCAAGATGTACAATATCTTTCTCCCAACCATATTACTCTTCCTCTTAACCATTTTTTGTTTGTTTGTAAAACCTGAGGATTTGTTCCAGTATTCTCAGGAACAGACTGTTTTTCAAAAGCATTCCCAGCCTTCCCCAAAACCCCAAGAATATCACAGGGTCATCCAAATGGTATCGACATGACAGGAAGTGTTTGGACCACTGAGCAAGTGTTTCTTGTTTCTAGGTATAACCTGAGAGTTTTTTCCAGTATACTTGGGAACAGAATTTTGTTCAAAAGAAGTCCTGGCCCTTGACAACCCACCCTGACCCCCACCAAGAATATCACAGGGTCATCCAAATGGTACGGTATTGACTTGACTGGACGTGTTCAGTCAGACCACTGAACGAGTGTGAGCCTCACCTCCACATAGATGAAGTGGATCACATATCGGTAGAAGGTCCTCCAGTCACGCACACCTACAAGAGAAACAAACTATTAGGACGGAGATCTGCCAAGATTGCCAACCACTTCAAAAATATCATTGAAATTGAGACAAATAACTGTGTCAACTGACTTTGAGTAAAATATTAATAAAGAATTTTTTGAGTGATCGGTAATTGTTTTGAATAGTATTTCAATAATATAGTGACTCAACATAGGAAGAAAGCTTAAAGAATTGTGTGATACATTTACCACTCTGGCCAAATCCAAGAGCATTCATCTGCTTCTGATAGGAAAAGTGCTATTGAATCTGGGTCTTGCATAATTGCAGCACCTTAGCTCATGTGTCACCACTGTCCCCATCAACACAAAACATGCTCCCCACACAGGCTGGTCCACCACTGCCCCCATCAACACAAAACATGCTCCCCACACAGCCTGGTCCACCACTGCCCCCATCAACACAAAACATGCTCCCCACACAGCCTGTCTACCACTGCCCCCATCAACACAAAACATGCTCCCCACACAGGCTGGTCCACCACTGTCCCCATCAACACAAAACATGCTCCCCACACAGCCTGGTCCACCACTGGTCCCATCAACACAAAACATGCTCACCATACAGCCTGTCCACCACTGCCCCCATCAAGATCAAACATGCTCACCACACAGCCTGTCAAGCATTGTCCTCATCAAGTACTCACCATAGCTGTGATCCCGCATAGTTTTGAGACTCAGTCTTCTCTCATCAAACCCCTCGACTGCGATTCTCCCCCTCATCTCCCCCCACTGCTCATAGTGGGTCTGATGCTTGCTGAAATATGACACCCCTCATGGTCAACACAGTCCCAACAATCAGGTATGTTGACATCACAAGACAGTCGGACACATTGATGTCACAAGACAGTCGGACACATTGATGTCACAAGACAGTCGGACACATTGATGTCACAAGACAGTCAGACACATTGATGTCACAAGACAGTGACACATTGATGTCACAAGATAGTCATCTTCCCGAGGCAAGTGAGTTAACTGACTATGAAAGTCCAGTTTCCACCCTTGCCGAACAAGGCTGGTATTATGGAGTTACATTTTGGCTGGTCTAACGAGTCTATGCATAGTCCAATCAAAATCTCGCACCGAAATCGAAATCCGGTTCGTAAAGTGTCATGCAGATTTCGGTCGACTGCAGGATTTGCAAAGCATGTGCATCGCTAACTCGTTGTCAACAGATATTTTCTAAATCTTTTCATGTTTTAAATCAAGGTGCTCACGTGATTTGATGCACTTCACGATGTAAGACTCGTTTTATCACAATATAGATCTTGATTATCGATCAGATCGTCTTGACTGGCTGCTACGGTTTTGTTAGAAGCAAATGCAATTGATACGAGAGGTTGAATCTGATTGGTCTCACCTCTGGAGTCTGGCCCAGAACTCTTTAGTCCACAGCTCCCTAGCAACACCATCAGCAATGGCCACAGCACTGATGTCCGTGTCAAAGTTGAAGTGATCAGTGAAAGCATCCCAGCTGGGGTTTAAATAACAGAATCAATGAGTTGAGTTCTACATTGCTTTCAACATTATTTTGATCATATCAAAGCTTGGCAGCAGAGATGAGTTGAGTTCCACATTAATTGCTTTCAACATTATTTTGATCATATCAAAGCTTGGCAGTATACCCTCACCTGGGCCTGAAGAAATTTGATTCAAGTGGTTCCAACACCATTTTGTTTACCTCCAAACTACGGCTCTGAACAGTACTGGAGTGGCCAAGGACGGGTTGGGTATAAATGGATTTGAGTATCCAATCAGGGGAGACAACTCACATCTTCATTTCTCTTACATGTTTTGAGGCATGGAACAGAATGGTACAGTGTCTGGTGAGTTGACTCAGATGATGCTAAGAGAAACAAAATTGTCTCGCAAAATACCATTGGGCTAAGGTACTAAAGTCTGGGTCGGGTTTTGAGACATGGATCCTCAAGTCATTTTTTTTAACTTCAGAGTCCCAATTTGATTGATTGATTGATTGATTGATTGATTGATTTTATGCTGCTTTTCACAATATTCCTGCAGTATCATAGCAGGGTGGTGGTGGTATTGGTTGAAGCAATGTGGGGAAAAGATCCCGGTCGTTCAGCGTGATGTGCGAACGTCTTAACCACTAGGCTACAAAATTGTCCTTTAACTTCTTTTGTATTTCTTGTAGAAATAAACCTTTTCATATTGTTTAGTAACAATGGTAACAAGAAACTACTTACATGAAGGAAATCTTGGTTTGTACAAACTTGTCAGGTTTTGTATCTATATCGTTACACAGTCCCACCCTGAAAGTGAAATCAATACACCTTAATATTTTTTGGTAAATCTTTCCAAGTAATGACACCTGAGTATCACAATTAAGAAGATAAAGACATATTTCAAAAGCAGTTTACTCACTGAATTCCCCTGTGACACATACAGACTTATATCTAGGGGTTTTCCACAGGGGAACACCACAGGTGCATGTAACTTTTTTACCGACAGTGACAGAATTAATAACAAACTAAATCTTAAAAGAAGACAACCAAATTAAATCTATAAATTCATCACATTTTACCAATCCGGAAGATATCAATAACTGTTAATTACAATGAAAATTAAAAATATAAAAACAAAGTTTAATGTAATGATCTTGGGATGGCCCCTGTACCTCATCAATCCACTGTATGAGATCTTCCATCTTCTCATTGGCTGAAGGAGTTCAAAGGTCAGTCCACCGGCAGAGAAATTCTTCCCATCAGTGTTATAAACATCCGTATCTGGGTGGACTGGGTGTTGCAGCTGGCCGATACCGGGCAGATCGAGAAACAACCAGAGCTCGGCACTGCGTCCATGGCGACGGGCAATGCGGAACACAACCTTGCTACCATCCTCTCCAAACCCAGCATAGTAGGCGGTGTCTATTGCCTGTGGGAGAAACAGTACGGTGAAAGGATGGTATACTGTGCTGATAAATACAAAAAAATAAAATTCATGTAAGAATTTTGAAGTTTAACAACACATTTGTGTTACAATGTGACATGAAAAATAAAAACTTGCTTTTACAGAGCAGACTCCAGTGATCAGTCCACTCATGAGAGTGAGTGAGTGGGTGTGTGGGTGGGGTGAGTGGTTGAGTGAGTGGTTGAGTGAGTGGTTGAGTGAGTGAGTGAGTGAGTGAGCGAGCGAGTGAGTGAGTGTGAGAGAGAGAGTGCTTTAACCACATGACTACCCAACGACCCCTCAACTCATGATAACTCACATAGGGATCTTGACCCAGGATCTGGGGGCCGTCGATGCTGGCAGGGTCGGTGTTGCCTTTCCCGTACCCCTTCGAGAAGTTGTCAGTTTGGCCTTGTTCTTGACCTTTCTTCTTGTTCTGCCATTTACGGACACAGAACATCAGATAAAACACAGCCTTTTTCAACCAGTACCATCGACCTGTAACACAAACACATTATTTAAGTGAAACTTACCTATCAAAACTAATTTATTCATGAAAGTTCAGAAAAAAATAAAACAAATCCAGTGTAACCAAGCCAACCCATCATTTTACCTGCAAAAATTCTTTTATGACAAATCAATGACTAAGTGTGCTGCAAAGCGCTAATCGTTTGCAAGTGATGTACAGCAATTTGCTTTACAACGATGCGATAACTTCCAGCCGCTTGCAATCGTGCCAATTGCAGACTAAGGTCACTTCATTCTCAAACCAAAATGGCGGCTGAGTTCGACAGCTGAACAAGAAATTCTTGACTGGATCAAATGGGAAATGAGCAAAGGTAGCTAACACCGCATCATCCTCAGTCTGCTCCACGTCTTCAAAGTCATAAATTTCATCAGTTTGTCATCGAGCCTCTTCTATAACGTTCTTTCATTGTGGCAAGGCTACCAAGCAGTAGTTGCACATCCGCTTTGGAAGAGTGCGCAAGCGCCCGAACTGTTGCAGACCCTGTGATGAGCGATTAATTTGCTTACTCTAAGCGATTTGTGGCTTGTTGTCAAGATACAGTAATGTTTGTTTATCACATCTCTGTCCTGTTCTCACACATATATCACTATTTATAGCTTATGCTCATCTATAAAACTTCTACACTTGACAACAATGTTGCAAAATGAACACAAGATAAACTATGGCAATTTATATAGGTTAAAGGTTGCATAAAACTCATATCCTCTCACAGCTGACATTGTTAGATACAAGTGATACAAGTGTTACAATTTGCCACAATTAAACAAGGCCAGAGGAATGTTTGTTTGTTTGTTGTTTAACGCCGCACTCAGCAATATTCCAGCTATATGACGGCAGTCTGTAAATAATCGAGTCTGGACCAGACAATCCAGTTATTAATATCATGAGCATCGATCCACACATTTGGGATCGATGACATGCATCAACTATGTCATCAAGCCTGACCACCCGATCCCATTAGTTGCCTCTTATGGCAAGCATGGGTTGCTGAAGACCTATTCTACCCCGGATCTTATCGGGTCGCCAGAGGAATGAGTACCTTGCTAACACATTACATAATCATGTTGATTATTGCTCTTATTTGTATTACTTTTAAACCTTGTATGCCAGTTACAAAAGTTCACTGGTTTGAAGTTGTTTGATGCTTTAATCTAAGACTACAAAAATATAGATTTTATTTTGTTTCTATAGGTTTTTTAAATGAAGCAGTCATAGTATTTCACTTTTATAACAGAAGCATGTGAATAATGAAATATGCGCCAGGTAAGCAAGTGGATGATAACATGATCAACATCCCACACCATACAGGTACAGTGACATACAATCAACCATGACACTGACCACCCAATCCCCACTGTACTCAGATCGTGCAGCCAGCATGAAGCTTCTTTTTTTGTTTATTTGTTTAATGCAGCACTCAGCAATATTCCAGATATATGACGGTGGTCTGTAAATAATCGAGTCTGGAACAGACAACCAGTGATTGACATCATGACGTTGATCTACGCAACAGGGATAGTATGACATGCATCAACCAAGTCAGCCAGCCTGACCACCCGATCCAGTTAGTCACCTCTTACAACAAGCATAGTCACCTCCTACGGCAAGCATGGGTTGCTGAAGACCTATTCTCTACCCTGATCTTCAAGGGATCAAGCATGAAAGGCTGGATTTAATTCCACAGGAAACATATTTCTTACAGAATCTCACAATATGTCAATAGTCACTCTAGTAACTGTGTTCTTCAGTGATGCCATCCCTCAATGCAAGGCAATCAGGAAGATCTCGGATACTTGGCATCTGAAACTAGTGACTGACAATTTTGATAAAAATAAATCATATTTTGTATTGCAGGGCTCGATATAAAAAAACAGAGTAATCAATTATTGAAAAATGCAACTTAATATTCATATCTACATGCACCAAGTGCATGTATAAAAAATTCAAAATTGTATCTGACTAACCCTTACTTTCCACACAACAACCTGGTTTTGTCTGGTGCAAGTTTTCATATTAACATGCACCTGGTGTTTTTTACCAAATTCGTAATGTATTTCACTTCATTTTATTGTCGATGCTCATGATGTCAATCACCGGACTGTCTAGTCCGGACTCGATTATTTACAGACCGCCTTCATATAGCTGGAATATTGCTGAGTGCGGCGTTAAACAACAAACAAACAAACAAACAAACAACCAGTCATAATGGTTGGGATCTCTGAAAACTGTCATGGAGGTTAAACAGTCAGGTTCAGCCCAAACCAAGTTTAATATCAGTCAGTCCACAGCAAATGGATAAAGAACACAAAAAATACACTGTTGCATAACTGATTTGTAAAACGTGTGATGACTGGCATTGAAATTTATTACCTGGTACTGCATAAATACCATGACGAGGATTGCTTGGTTTGAGGAAGAGCCAGATGAAGACACCACTAGCAACACCAACTGCCGCAGCAAGCATCATCATGTCCTGGACTCTGACAACACAATGGACACACCTTGTAACAAATTGTAATTATTACAAAATAACTCTTCTCAACTAGGTCTTCAATAATATAACACAATGGCAGTCATTGCGTTATTTTCAGAGAGGCGAACAGTACTTTCATTATTTCATGGCATGTAATATATCAGCCTGAAGCGATGACAAGCCAAGGATCCTAATTCGAAATAGCAGTTCCTGGCACAATCAAGGGAAGTAATTCAACAATGATAAATTGTGGGGAAAAACTTCTGCCCGGGTTTTCCACTCCTTCCTCCTCATACCATGTCCAGGTGCAGTCGGGAAGCCTAATGGTTAAAGCATCCGCTCGTCACGCTGGAGACCCGAGTTCGATTCCTGACATGGGTATAATGTGTGAAGCCCATTTCTGGTGTCCACCGCCGTGATATTGCTGGAATATTGCTAAAAGCAGCGTAAAACTATACTCACTCACTAATAACATGTCCAATGTATTGTTGCTCAATCCTTTCAGTTATACATATTCTTGTAGCCGAGGAGTCAATGGAATCCTGCAGTCAAGACATGACCCTATATCACGGCCGAGAACACCATCTTCATAAATCCTCTTCAGACTGTGTTTGCCGACTACCCTCGTAATTTTCTGAGATTTTTTACAAAAATGGGTTTGTGACTGAAAAGTTGATATCGCTTTAGTCCCAGTTATCTTCCCGAGGCAAGAGCGTCCACTAGTTTTTTTAACAAAGTCTTTTTTCCGCTAAGCTTTGATATGGGCTTGTGGACACGCTTGCCTGGAGGAATGTATATTATACTACTGCAGTACGCGTCTTGACTGTGGGACCCCATCGCGGCACTCGGCTAATATTCTTGAGGTGGTTGGGTTTGGGTGTGGGTGTGGGGTACGGGCTGAAGTCTTACCCTTAGTACTTCAGTTGAGTCTACTGGTCATATCGATCAAAATGCAACATACACTGACAAGAAGCGAAACAGCTGATCGAGGACTGAAAATCCTCACCAACTAAACACCATTTTTCATGTCACCTATTCAGCTTGACAGCTAGTTCCAGCTCCAGTTCTGTATGCCATCCCCCAGTCACACTTTGCCCTATGTGGAGCGTCGCGGCGATAACTAACGCTATCTACTGTCACCAACATATGACCGACTTTCATTTGTTTACTTCTGCACACCACCAGTGTCGTTGAAGCGCTCGTATTTGTTGGGGAGCAGTTATTATTTCGAGTGTTTGTTACTTGAGACCAGTACCGTATAAACTGAGCTCCGTCTCTTCATATCAGATGCTGGCGACGCGCAGGAAGAACCGTGAACCAATTGATTAGTACTGGCACGTTGTTTTAACTTGAGGGGTGGGGGGTGCCAAAACAATAATCAAGCCCCTGTTTCACTCCAACAAATACATATTCTTCGCATTGTAGGAAAAACATTAATGTGCCCTTTTCTTGCAGACTTTCCAAAGAGTACAATTCGTTATATGTTTATTTATTTATTTAGCCGTAATGCTAATAGTATAGTTGCTACATTTGTCGTGCATATGGTGTTCCAGCATTAGATACGAGGAGCGTGGTGATGTATATAGTTTGTTTGTTTGTTTGTTGTTTAACGCCGCACTCAGCAATATTCCAGCTATATGGCGGCGGTGTGTAAATAATCGAGTCTGGACCAGACAATCCAGTGATTGACATCATGAGCATCGATCCACACAATTGAGATACGATGACATGCATCAACCAAGTCAGTGAGCCTGACCACCCGATCCCGTTAGTCGCCTCTTACGACAAGCATAGTCGCCTTTTACGGCAAGCATGGGTCTCTGAAGACCTATTCAACCCCGGATCTTCACGGTTCGATATAGTGCAGATGTAATAGTATTGCACAAACGAAATTAAAGTCACGTTTTTATAGCAACCGGACGTGCGCAGCGGATTCGTTATTCAAAGGATGTATAGTAAACAACTACACAGTGTTGTGGTCAAATATACTGAAACTCATGTCATAAATGACAGCAGATTTGTCCTTAGGTGTACCATCGCCCAAAAGCTGTTTAGTTATTCAGTACTTATCAATAACGTTTAAATTAAGTCCAGCATTTCTAATATAGTCAATTCAAATATAAGATAGTCAAACTGTTTATCGTTATTCAAAAGCACTGAATAAATTAACAGCTTTTGGACGATGTGAGGCGAACCTGCAGTCATATATTAACTGTAGTTGTTTAATATACAACCTTTGAATAACGAATCCACTGCTGGCTTGTTTTTCGTTATTTGAGGTGAAATGGGGTTGAACGTCGCGTCCAAGATTATTGCACTTATATAGCGACGTGCATGCACGTGTATGTGTGTATGTGGCTGCTTGTACTAGTCCGGACTGATGCCGATTTATCGTGCTAGCTCACTGAGATACCATGCCGCAGTTTAACATGAATACCCCACTCAGACACAGTACACTGACTCCGAGCCGACCAGTCCTTGTTTTAGCCCCTTAATGCCGAGCGCCAGACAGGGTAACAACAAGTACCATATTTTAACGTCTTTTGGTATGACACGGTCGGGGATCGAACCCCGGACCTTCCGCTCTCCGGGCGGACGCTCTACCACTAGACCACGGAGGCGGTCGCGTTATAGCAGATGAGATATAGATAGTTGGGGTGTTATAAAATATGAGATAGATAGATGTGGTTTTATAGCTCATGAGATAGGTAGCCTTAATGTAATAGAATTAGCCAGGATAGTCAAGGCGTTATAGTAAACGATATATATAGCCGTTATGTCATAGCATTGAGCCAGAATAGTCAAGGAGTCATAAAATAAGAGATAGATAGTCGTGATGTTATAATAATCAGAGTCGAGGTGTTATGGTGTTGGAGATATATTCGTAGTGTTATTGAATATGAAATATGGTAGTCGAGATGTTTTAAGGTTCTCCACTGCTTCTATGACGTCATCGTTCGAATCCAAATAGGTTCCGGCTAGAGCTTTCTTCGTGTTTAGGAACAGATGATGTTTGATGGAGACCATCAGGAGAATGGAGTGGATGCTGAATGAGTTCATAGCCACGTTCGTGGATCGTAGCCATAGCAATGGCAGTTTTTTCACTGTGTCCTGGTGGAAGAGCACACCTTATCTCAGCTTCTCGCGTCTCGTAAGTCCATACCGTAATTGCCTCAAAAGTGCAGTTTTTTAAGCTCCGTTTTTTGTCTGGCCTTATTTGAGATCGCCGACCGTGATGACACCCTCAGCATCCCAGAACACGGCGGCCACAATCTTTCCATCTGATGGGACTTTGCCTTCTGTGGGGGTGGTGATGTCAAATGCTTCCCCTATATTGATTGTTGTTTGGACTCAGTCTGGAACTGCATGGGTTTCATTCATAGTCTCAAATGTTTGCAAGAACCTTTCTGGATCAGCTTCAAACAGAGCTAGAGTTTCACGAGACATGTTGTGCCTGCACTGACAGAAATAGTGTGTAAAGTTGACTAATGTAGTTAGCGAATGCCACTGTACAGTCACACGCTATCATGTTAGAAGACTTTACTAATTAGTTAGGTTTTTTTTACTGGGTGGCCAGACGACACGAACTAAAACATGTTAAGTAGTAATCAGATATACTTTCATTGTCAGCTTCTTGTATATGACAAATAGTATTAGGCATACAGTAAGAACACAGTTATGAACACGTACATTTTAGACCGCTGTGGGATTCGAACCTGTAACCTCTTTATCTGTTGTCCGTCACCCAACCACCTGTGCTACGGAGACTCTTGTCGTTATAAGTGTCACTTGTCCTAGTCACTATTGCGTGGCTCGGTGCTCATGGTGCAATCACTGGATTGTCTGGTCCAGACTCGATTACTTACAGACCGCCGTCATAGAGCTGGAATATTGCTGAGTGCGGCGTTAAACAACCAACCAACCAATCCTAGTGACCACGAGTCGAGTTTGGTTATGATGTAAATGTTATTCGTTGTAAGTCCTGGTGGTATATGTTTTATTAAGTGCCTGTGAATCTAATTTGCACACCCAATTTCAGTATATATTATAATCTCATCCATATTTGACCTGTAGCCTGATCATAAGCACTTTAAATTCTAAACATGTTTAAAGGTGATTAAATTCTAAACATTTTTAAAGGCGTTTAAATTCTAGACATATTTAAATGTGTTAAAATTCATGTTCAAAGGTGTTTAGATTCTAAACACGTTTAAAGGTGTTTAAATTATAAACATGTTTGAATGTGGTAATATTCTAAAAATGTTTAAAGGTGTTTAAATTCTAAACATATTTGAGTGTGGTAAAATTCTAAACATGTTTATAGGTGTTTACATTCTAAACATGTTTAAAGGTGTTTTTAAATTCTAAACATATTTGAATGTGGTAAAATTCTAAACGTTTGGGTTATGGGGATGTTGCGTTTCGGTGGTGTTTAGGCTATGAGGCAATAGCTCCTATCATATGTTTAGACCCTAAACGTGTTTAGATAGAACACACTCAATGTGCATACCGTGTAGGATTGAAACACATTCCTGAACATGTATAGTATGTGTTTACATTCTTAACACATGTTTTACGACCCGTGACGATCCCGGTAGAAAACAGATAGAGCTGGTCTGTCTCACAGTCCCCGAACTATATATTAAATGAAGCAAGTCTAGATTTCCCTCAGGTTGTATACTCAGTGAGTTGTTAAGAAATACGAGCGCACACTGATCCAGAGTCTGCCTCACGGTCCCCGAACCATGATTTTGCCTTTCCCCCAGCCCTTACTGTAATGCTACAGCCCTAAATGAAGCAAGTCTAGATTTTACACAGATTCAAAATCATCCATCTCACTGGGGCTCCTTTTCAATTTTAATGTAGTTACCTGTTTCTATCAAAATTATATATTTTCAGAGACTAAGTGCTATTCTAGTGCTACTGTATAGGACATATAGGCATGCCTGGTGATAATATAGTCTTGTATGAAAAGTTGACTTCTTGGTAATAAACTGCCAAAATAAAAGATCATGATATATACGTATTGAATATTTTTAATATCACAGACATATAATAATAATTCATAACAACTTCAGTCTTTTATTGAATCACGATGTATCTCGCCACAATCGTAAATCAATCTCATTCCAAAATCCGTTTCTCGTGACTTCCGAGTCCCTTGGGATTCCTTCAGCTCTGATCCTCAGTTTTATAATGACAGAAAACGGTTTGGGGGGATAGCCAAACAGTCTTTTAAAACGTTTTTTGTTGATAATAAGTACCTCCCCAAGCCTGTAGACCCGAATCAGGGGGCTTTTGCACACGGCAATCTCCTCCCAGTCGCTCACCACGCCCGAGCGAGGTGGCATCATCACTTGTATTCTGTAGATTAACGCAGAGAACAAGTCAGCGTTGGCAGGGGCCTCCCAGTCGACATCAGTCTGTGTACAGTTAGACGGAATGTCCAGCTGGCCATGTTCGAAGGAGACCTGCAGTGGGTAATCAACCCGGCCTTTGGTGTGCTGTGGTTGATCCGAGGGATCTATAGTTCTTTGATGCGCACCTGGTGAATTAATGTCAGTGGTAGGATGTGTTGGTGTTGCCGAAGTATCCGGTACGCTGCTCGTTCTCGAAGACGTTGGTGACGTCGCCGCAGATGGAGAGTGGTTTACAGAGCGCCTTCAACACAAACGTCATACACGTGAACACATTTATCGTTAGTATATCATGACAAAAAGAACTAAATAGTGAACAAAATAGTTTGTGACTGTGCTGCTATTAACAATATTCTAACAACATCTGGGATTGGTTTCATACATTGGGAATTGGTTTCATACAAGAATTGGTTTCATACATTGGGAATCGAACACGTCTTGGTTGTGACCACTACTCTAATCACTTTAGAATTGAGAGAGAGAGGGAGAGGGAGAGAGAGAGAGAGAGAGAGAGAGAGAGAGAGAGAGAGAGGGGCTACTCCGTCAGTCTTTTTTTCCCAATAGCGCGAGCCTTCCTGACACTCTTGTCACAAATATAGAGACTATTCCTCTGTCTAAATGGTAAAGAGATTTGGAATTGATAACCACGTGGAAGCTTAAAATCGTCTCATACTGCATCTTCTGGGGTGAGCGTACAATCTACTACATCCAAAAAGAATGTCTGAGTTCCCCATCCTCCGCTGCCCTGAATTTTCATTTCGACGTGAAATAATAAAAGGCTTTCGTATCTCAATTTTCCCTTCCGGTGTGAGAAGTTATGCCCCGATGTGATAAAATAAATACAACTTCCATTGCTCACTCATTAAAAATATCCAGGTCAGATTGATCTTTCTTCAACTATGTTTATTAAAAATTCGCTTCCGAAGCAAACCGACTCGATCTATCTCATAAATTAATTTACAGCCTGGTATCAACTGTATAATCTTTTAAATGTCAAAAGATGACTTACACAATTAGTAAATAACATTGTTTTCATTTTTAATATATTATAAGGATGACCAAATACAGTAACATAATCTTTGCGCAATACCAACAGATCACAACTCCCTGGGAACAGTAAAATATATAGGTATAAGAGACGCATTGTAATTGCTGACAAAAAGTAAACGTTATGTATTGCCCATGAAGTGTACGTGTATATAGATAATCTCATCCGAGTGTCTTTTAGTATCAAATAATCCCTGTTCGCCCCGATTATGTTTCTAGGTTTGTCAGCACCATACCCGTGCTCGTGGGTTTCACCGAAGTGGTAAACGTCGGAGACCTGCATCACTTCGGGATTTCCTCCCATATTAAGCTGACACGCCGCGATATAACTGGAATCCTGTTAAAAGCGGCGTTGAACCAAACTCACTCACTCACTCATTTTATATCAAATATATCAACACGAGTTGATAAAAGTCCAGTGGACAGACCCCGAGAAGATCCGGGGTAGAATTGATCTTCAGCAAACCATGCATGTGGCAAGAGGCGACTAACGGGATCGGGAGGTCAGCTAAGTTCATTGACTTTATTGGCGCATCCCGTGCATGTAATCGTCTCTCATCACTGTCAATCACTGTCATCCAGTGAAACTGGATCGTCTTGTTCAGACGCCATTTTTTACAGACCCCCGTCATAGAGCTGAGAGCGGCGTTAAAGAACAAATACCAACAAACAACAAACCAGGTGACAGCTCAGAACATTCGGTAAAGAAGAGCTCTGGGCTGACCCGAAACTGTCAAGTAGCTCGTGTCGTTCCAGCTACGGAAAGAGACGAGTGGTGACGAATGCTACCGACAGGGAGCGGAGACTGTTCATACGCAGTTGTAAAACACGGAAATACCAACAGTTGGTCTTATTTCTAAACCACTGTCATGTGCACAATCTAGTAACCCACATTACCCCTAAAGTTGTCTTACCTACCCATGGTTTCCGTCGTCTTCGTGGGGTGGGAATATAGCCACAATATCGGAGTTACCCATAAGAAATTCTGGTCCAAAGTTAGATGCGGTGATCCCATATTTGTGACGGATTTCACGTGTTAGGACCTGCACAGCCTCACTGTAGGTTGGCGGCTTTTCGTCATCGTCCTCTTCGGCCATTATAATATGTGAAGCTATTACAACAACAACCCCTATTTATAATAATCTCTCTATGTACCCGCGGGCTCTCTTTTCAACGGGGAATTAACGACAAAGGTGTTCCCTGCGGTCGCGGCAGTATTTGCCCCTTTCCTGTGGGAAGCCTCAGCGCTTCGTTTATCCAGCGAATGCCTCTTGCAAGGGACACAACTCTTGCCAAGATTGCTTACTATAGACAGTTTTGTTTGTTGTGGTGGGTTACGGTCTGTTTTATTGTGGTAGTGTCAACAGTGCGAATGCAGAATCTGTTCCCTGCTGTCGACCAAGGAAATGCTTGGTGGCATCATTTGACGAGAAACATCACTAAGTGGGTGGAGCAACGTGATGATAATAGCACCCGATAGAATAACGACCTTCCATGCCTATATAAACTAACATCTAGTCTCTGAAATGAACATATCGTACAGAAAAAAACAACAGTTGTTAAATTAGCTTAATAATAATTTAATAAAAAGTAGCCCAGAGTTTCTCTTCATTTTCAGAGACCCCGATACTCCAGTAATCTAGACTTGCCAAACATTATAAACTTGCATGGGCTGTATTTGATATATTTATATCAGGGTCTGTACACAACGTGAGTGGGTTTTCATTCCTCTAGCCCTCTCCAGGCTTCTCATGTCATTACATATCACAAGTAAATGGGTCAGTCTAGCCCAGCCATCTAAAGCACAGCTCACTGTGCAGAGTAGGCTCCCTTAGATGCATCCAGAATCTTATGATCATGGGTTCAAATCCCAGCTTCGCCCTGATTATGTTTCCAGGTTTACCAGTGGATTTCACTAAAGTGGTAAACCATTTTAAACCACTTTAAAAACTAGACAGGTGTTATGGAGTTATAGTTTTGCTGGACTAACAAGTCTATGCATAGTTCAATCCAAATCACGCCACAAAACCAACATCTGATTCGTAAACTGCCCTGCAGATTTCAGTCGTTTGCAGCATTTGCAAAGCATGTGTACCAGCATCAACAGATATTTTCCAAATCTTTTCATGTTTTTAATCAAGGTGCTCAAATGATTTGATGCACTTCCTGAAGCAAGACATGTTTTATCACAATATAGATCTTGATTATCAATTAGATGTCTTTACTGGGCGCTGCCATTTTCTTTGAGTTGGGTTTAACACCGCTTTTAACAGTATTCTAGTTATGTTGCGGCCTGTCAGCTTAATGTGGGAGGAAAGCCCGAAGTGATGCAGGTCTCCGACGTTTACCACTTCGGTGAAACCCACGAGCACGGGTATGGTGCTGACAAACCTAGAAACATAGTCGGGGTGAACCGGGATTCGAACACACAATCATAGGTTTCTGGCATGCCCAAGGGAAGCAACTCTGCACAGCGAATCGCGGCGCCTAAGACGGCTGGGCCACCCGTGCCACCCGTTTTGTTTGAAGCAAATACAAGTGATATGAGAGGTGGAATCTGATTGGTCAATAGGAGAACATAGAAGGGACATAACTCCTAATAGTCACTGGTGGCGCTGCATTTGAGCCCTGAAATTCCCGCCTAGTTCAGCAAGGGTGGAAACTTGACTTTTAAAGTCAGTTAACTCCTTTGTCTCGGGAAAAAGGAGGTAAACATTTAAAGCGTGCTTCCCTCCCACATCAAGCTGACATTCCGTGATATCACAGGATTACTGTTCATAGAAGCATACAACACAACTCACACTTGACTACTAAAAGCTTTTATCACCCATCTTCCCGAGGCAAGTGAGTTAACTGACTATAAAAGTCCAGTTTCCACCCTTGCCGAACTAGGCTGGTATTATGGAGTTACATTTTGGCTGGACTAACGAGTCCAATCAAATCCGTGCACCGAAATCGAAATCCGGTTCGGAAACTGTCGTGCAGATTTCGGTCGATTGCAGGATTGCAAAGCATGTTCACCACCAACTCGTTGTCAGCAGATATTTTCCAAATCTTTTCATGTTTTTAATCAAGGTGCTCGCGTGATTTGATGCATTTCGCGATGCAAGACCCGTTTTATTACAATATAGATCTTGATTATCGTTTTGACTGGGCGCCACCATTTTGTGTGAAATAAACGCAAGTGATACGAGAGGTGGAATCTGATGAGCCCAGTAATTCCAACCTAGTTCGGCAAGGGTGGAAACTGGACTTTTAAAGTCTGTTAACTCTCTTGCCTTGGGAAGATGTTATCATCAAGGATACAACACAACAAACACATCATAAGATCAAGCTATTTTAATTGATCTTCAACCAAAAAAAGTAAATTCTGTCAAATAAATATGCTGCCAAACAGCAGACATCGACTCACAGATTCTCAATGTTCTGGGCAAGTTTAGCATCACCCAAACTCACATCTCATCTGTACACCCAAACCAAACTACAGGACTCTCTGATTACCAATATGTGTAAATGCAAGTGATCTAAGAGCAAGAACAGCAATTCACCTGTACAGAGTGATAGAGGACAGATGGTAGTCTTTATATATTTTGTTTCGTTTGTTGTTTAACGCTGCACTCAGCAATATTCCAGCCATATGACAGCGGCCTGCAAATAATCAAATCTGGACCAGACAATCCAGTGATTGATATTATAAGCAACCATCCACGCTGGCTGTCAGGTACGACGAAATAATATCAACCAAGCCACTGAGCCTGCCCCCCGATATGTGTGGTTACCACTTGCAACGAGGTTACTGGGGACCATTTCTAACCTGGAATCCCCAGGGTTCAATAGTGACATAGGTGCGTGTATTTAGTCAGCTAATGAAATAAGTCAGGATAGCTTGCAGGAGTCAAAATGAGCCCAACCCTGTGTGAATCCTTCCTTTGCTGATACTGAAGCAATGCGTGGATCAGATGGCTGCAAGGCTGTGACACATATTACACAATCAACGACAAGAAATATCGCTGTAGTGTAATCTGGGTTTCCCTCACCCAGGTATTTACCAAGGCAAAACGCGTCCAAGTGCCTTTATCAAAGCATAGTTTCTAACAAACAAGACTTTGATAAAAAGACTAGTGGACGCTCTTGCCTTGGGAAGATGTCTCCCTGGATTGTTGATCCATTGGTTTAAAGTAGGGACTACGCTGCAAGTCTGAGGTATGTAGTCAGGGTGATGGAGGATCTACTGTATACTGACCCAAGAAGTACTGACCATGACAGGAATGAGGCCAGTTGACAGTCTGTTTAATTTCAAAAATCATTATTTCTGGGAATTTTTTTAAAGTTGTTATTCTCTTAAATCCACACGTACATGTGTTACCTAACTGTATACAATAATGCTTATTATTGGTCCTGAAATACAAGCCACCTCTGCAAGGCCAAAAAAATAGCTTTAACTACATTAACATGATGTCATGAATAGGGAAATTCTTATTTCCAAGATGGGAATTTTTACTGACATTTGCTGCAGACATGGTGCCAGAATCGGCTTCTGAGCAGGTCCAGATAAATCCCTGGTCTCATCTTTGTGTGATATACTAATCTAGCTCTTAACTATTATCCAAATGGACACCATACTCACACAGTCCACTGAAACAGATATTAAATGTTCTCTTTGTTTCACAAGTGCCAGAGAAAGGGAAACAGAGATTTCAAATATGACAGTTACGACTCCCTCCCTGTGCAAAAATACGGAATAAACAGAGAAATCCCAAAGAGGCTAATAATAGACTCATTAGACCAGAACTAATGACAACAGTCCTTGTCTTTATATAACAAACCTGCTGCAGGGCAAACACTGCCATGAACCAGTCTTGTGCAAGAAGGCACATCTTGCAGCATGAGATATATTTGCTTGGCTCTCGCTAGACAAGTGTTGCTTCGGGAGTGTGATTTGCAATCAATAAAAAACAGTGATGTCAACACAATATGTGGTACACATTATAATGAGTGAGTGAGTGAGTTGGGTTTAACGCCGCTTTTAACAGTATTCCAGTTATATTGCGGCATGTCAGCTTAATGTGAGAGGAAAGACCGAAGTGATGCAGGTCTCAGACGTTTACCACTTCGGTGAAACCCACAAGCACGGGTATGGTGCTGACAAACCTAGAAACCTAATCGGGGCGAACGAGGATTCGAACCCACAAACATAGGTTTCTGGCATACCCAAGGGACACAACTCTGCACAGTGAATCGCATCACCTTAGATGACTGGGCCACCCGTGTCCCTGGTACACATAATACAAAATGGCTGGTTGTGAAAAACATGCAATATACTTTGCAGCTGTAACAGAAATATATAAAAGATATGATAAAAACTCATGAATGAGGACTAGGCACCAAAGTTATTAGTAGAACCAACAAGAAGAAATATCAGTTGTAAGTAATAATATTTTTTTTTCTCCAGAAACTATCACTCGGTATACTTTTACTTCTGTATATCAAGCAAATTTTTAACAAAAGGTGCATCTGAAAATGAGTAAATATTGTTAGACACCTCATTTCCTATTCTGCGACTGTCCCCCCAAAACACAAGGTGTTAATAGACAGATGAATTTTTCAGACAGCACTACCAAACTATTTTTTCTCGGAAAGGAGGTGCCAAACAATTATGTTTTGACTCACATCAATTTTGTTGGTTCAATTATTTTATTGCCTTTGAAATTCCTTAATGCAGTTGGTTCTGAGTCAGGAATTCACTGGCCATTCAGAACGTGCATTTTGTGCAAGTGAAACTGAGGCTATTGCTAATTATGTAACATTACAGAGTGGATGGAAGCAAAATATCATGCAATACTGAGAACAATCCCACCCATCCTTATAATATATGACCAATCCCTTTGATAAAAAATGGTTAATTTGAACAGATCGATTAGGGCTGGGACGAGTCCAAATTTAAAACCCAGGTACCCACCTCCCTATTACCTGACCCTACCTGGGTACCCACTGTAGGTCTCAGGAGATGTCTCAAAATGTCCGATTGGGAACATTTTTAGCATAGCCCTGGCAAAACGTATTTGGATACATGTATTAAACAATCAGGTCATTCATACACTGAAGTTGAATTAAGTTATATCTTTATTCAACCATGTGAAAAATCAGAAGGAATGGGTGCATTGTCAGAAAGAAATGCGAACATTAGTGACTTGTAGTGTTACCATAGAGTTCTAATATTAAACAATATATCACGTAACTAAACACGGGTCCGGGTAGTCCTGTGAGTACCCGGGTCCTACTCAGTACCTGCCCAACCAGGGTACCCAAGTTACCTGTCCCAGCCATAATATCGATATACGATGACATTCCTACATGAAACCCCAGCTTGAAGACGATCTTGATCTGAACGTCTATATAACCAAGGAACATTACTTACCCCATTATTCCTAAATCCGAAAATTACACTGCAACATTCTCTTTTGATCAACAATGTTTAATTGTCAATATATGTTCGACATCGTAGCAGATAAGTATTACACAAGATCCGGGTTAGAAAAGGTCTTCAGCAACCCATGCTTGCTGTAAAAGGCGACTATGCTTGTCTTAAGAGGCAACTAACGGGATTGGGTGGTCAGGCTCGTTGACATGGTTGATGAATGTCATCGATCCCAATTGTGTGGATCGATGCTCATGATATCAATAACTAGATTGTCTGGCCCAGACTCGATTATTTACAGACCGCCGTCATATAGCCGGAATATTGCTGAGTGCGGCGTTAAACAAAAAACAAACAAACAAGTATTACACAACCCTTTCTAATGTACCCTGGGGAAGAGTCAACAACAAACTCCAGCTACAATGTACATGATGTGAGTCTTGTGCTGAGTAATCATGCTGCTGATGCTGAATGGATGTGGTGGAATTGATGTCGGGCGTGGTGAGGATCTGTTGTCAGCTCCAGACTCGGATTATTCCCAGACACAGCCCTGCACACGTCAACACCGTACCTGTGAATATAATCATACCTTAGTGCATCTACTTATTATTAATACTCAACAAAAAAGTAAGGAATCATGAATATTTTAGGGATATTGTTATGGAATTGTGTTCCCCAAAAATATTCATGATGCAGGTCTCAGATGGTTACCACATCAGTGAAACCCATGAGCACTGGGATGGTGCTGAAAAACCTAGAAACATAATCGGGGAGAACCCACAATTTAGGGTTCTGGCGTGTCCAAGGGACGCAACTCTGCACAGCAAATCGCGGCACCTTAGACGACTGGGCCACCTGTGTCCCCTCATGAATATCAGTAGGAAAATACATAATACACACATGATCAATCTCATTAAAATCAGATATCATCATCTTAGTTCTCGCTACCGCTAAACAAAGCTTTGTTTAGTGGTAGCGAGAGCTAAGATCTGATTTTAATGAGATTGCACACATGATAAAATCATGACAACAAGAAAGACTATACATAATTAATAGACCATGTGTCCTCTTTCTACATAACAGTTTATCTCATCTTGTCATGTTATTTGATAGTTTTGCTTGACAACGGTATAAGGATCCATACCGAAATGTCGCCTTTACAGTAATAAAGAAGTTGTTATCCATAAATTATGTCTACTTTGTCATCTTTCAACTTCAAAGTAATGCCTATCAAACAATTCAGGGATGATATTAGTCTTATTGCGAGTTTTCATGCAGCTGATGTTGAAGTCATTTACAGAAAGGGTTTGTTGTCAGCTCCAAAGTCAGATACAGAGGTGTCAGCAGATCACACAGTGAGGTATCTATCAGGAGTGTTTTCAAAGCCCAACAAGACAGTAAGGCTGTTGACCCATAAATGTTGCCTGTCCATCTTCAAAGTTACCTGTCCACATTCAGATATAATAGATATTGAAAATTCGCCAAAGAAATGAGACAAGTCATGTCTTGATTCAGTTTACATAATGCATACAACCACTTGAGAATATCAAGAGTCATCAGAAGATGACAAATCCACCGGCCCCCACAATAGCAAAAGGCACCACTTCAGTCCCTGGTTAAGACATGTACCAAGTTTGGATGAAAAATCTTTCACGGTTTTCAAGTTATGCTCCGGAAACAAAATATTGATGGACGGATAGACAGACCAGATGTTGACTATAATAAATCTGAATAAAACTGAATACGTAAGTAGTCTTAAAATATCTGCCAGACAGTCAGGCAGGTGGAGGAAATTTCATGCAGCCTGACAGGAAAGTTACCAGCCACGGGCAGGTGGCAGGCTGTTATTTTGGAAACTGTTTATCTGAGTAAATATGAGACTGATTTGGGGAGAAAAGAGTGGGATCCTTCAGGACTGATCCAGGGATCCAGGGACCCTGATATACTGGGATAGTGACATGTACATGCTTGGTACAGGCGTACCTACCTCCAGCAAACTTCAAAACATCGTTCCTGTATATTTCATACTTGGTGAGGAGATGTGCAATCTGTGTCTCTATCTTCTGGTTCAGCTTGGTCAGATTCTTTTGATTTTCTGCATGCTGGAATGTCAACACGATCACCTTGTCATACAAGTTTTATTCTTCAAGCAAGATGCTTACAAGCCCCTCCATCACACATCTCACAGACCCTCCTCACAAACAAGCCCCTCCTTCACACATCTCACAGCCCCTCCTTCACACACAAGCCCCTCCTCACACACAAGCCACTCCTTCACACATCTCACAGCCCCTCCTTCACACACAAGCCCCTCCTTCTCACACAAGACTCTCCTTCACACATCTCACAGCTCCTCCTCACACACAAGCCCCTCCTTCTCACACAAGCACCTCCTTCACACATCTCACAGCCCCTCCTCACACACAAGCCCCTCCTTCACATATCTCACAGCCCCTCCTCACACACAAGCCACTCCTCACACGCAAGCCCCTCCTTTACACATCTCACAGCCCCTCCTCACACACAAGCCTCTCCTTCACACATCTCACAGTTCCTCCTCACACACAAGCCCCTCCTTCACACATCTCACAGCCCCTCCTCACACACAAGCCCCTCCTTCACACATTTCACAGCCCCTCCTCCACACACAAGCCCCTCCTTCACACACAAATACCTCCTTTACACACAAGCCCCTCCTCACACACAAGCCCCTACTTCACACATCTCACAGCCCCTCCTCACACACAAGCCCCTCCTCACACACAAGACCCTCCTTCACCCATCTCACAGCCCCTCCTCACACACAAGCCCCTCCTCACACACAAGCCCCTCCTTCACACACAAGCCCCTCCTTCACACACAAGCCCCTCCTTCACACACAAGCCCCTCCTTCACCCATCTCACAGCCCCTCCTCACATGCAAGCCCCTCCTCACACACAAGCCCCTCCTTCACGCATATCACAGCCCCTCTTCACACACACAAGCCCCTCCTTCACATGCAAGCCCCTCCTCACACACAAGCCCCTCCTTCACACACAAATACCTCCTCACACACAAGCCCCTCCTTCACCCATCTCACAGCTCCTCCTCACATGCAAGCCCCTCCTCACACACAAGCCCCTCCTTCACGCATATCACAGCCCCTCTTCACACACACAAGCCCCTCCTTCACACACAAGTCTCTCCTCACACACAAGCCCCTCTACACATATCACAGCCTCTTCTCACACACAAGCCCCTCCTTTACACATCTTCAAGTCATGTGTATATCATGTGTATTGATTCCCTTTTACAGAAGTACCCTATACTTACTGCCTCCACTGCTCGGCTCCGCTCCAAGTTGATGTCAAGTGTCATCTGACCTTTCAACTTTCCAATCTCATCTCGCAATGAGTCTTTGATTTGACGGATTTCAAATGACTGTTTCTGAATAAGAAGCAAGGAGTAATTCAAATCACTTTCAAATACAAAATTATCAACAGCTACAAATCAACACAACATTTTGAGATTGTAACTGTGAGGGGGCCACCTTTTCAGACAACCATCTTGGATAACCAATCCACATCTCTGTGATACTGATACAGCTGATGTGGGTCCATTTCCAAGTCTCACACAGATTATCAGTATCCCCCTGGTTTTATCATGTTCATTAGATTTGGAAATAAATATAGATTATTGTACCATGTATTCACAAGCTGACGCGTGAATGGTGTGATTAACCTCCGTCTGGTTGCACAGCAAGGAGAACTCACTCTTCAACAATCGGAGTCGCCTCCGTCTGGTTGCGTAGCGAGGAGAACTCACTCTTCGACAATCAGACTCACCTCTGTCTGGTTGCGTAGCGAGGAGAACTCACTCTTCTGCAGCATGACCATGTCCTTCTTCACCGAGGAGATCTCCGCCATGAGCTGCTGGACGCGAATCTCCTGCTCTGACTTGCTGATCATGTGGTTAGACTGGTGCTTGATGGTAGTGTTCACGATGTCGACCAGACAACCAGTCATCCCCTCCGACTGTTCCCGAGTAAATCCTGATACAGAAACAACATTTGATAATCACAACAAATATATTCACTCAACCAGGGAATTCAAAATAAAGTGCCCTCATATCATGGAATTGGCTCAAGCCTATTTAACAGACCTGTTTCTTAAGTACAACCAAACATCATTATGGTTGTAAAATAAGATATGCTTCAAAGAGGGTTTGGGTGATCCTGGCACAGTCAGGCTGGTTAGGCTCATCATCAGCTCAGGGCCCTTGCCCCCTCTACACGCAGCCCAGACAGCGAATGGGACTTCTCCCAGGAACGGCTGCCTAGTCGAACCCACAAAGAACTTTTCGGAGAATGTGAAAACTCCCCAGCACTGCAGCCTATTATTATTATTATTATTATTATTAAAGTGACAGTACACACCCTGCTGTTCCAGCTTCTTGACAAGCTCCAGTGTGTTGAAGAAGTAGATCTCTTTGACTGTGGCAGGGTCCACCTGCCATACATCATAAGCCTCTGGAACATGACACAGAATATACTTGACCTGAGCTCAGGAACTACATCCTAGTTTCACAATGTTGCAAAAGCATCACAAAACAGCGACTGCTTGGAGATTATCTGTTATTTCCATCATTGCCCAAAGAAGGAAAACATAAAGGCAAACTATAAAAAAAATAATTCTAGCACACAAACAATTGCCATAAATGGCTTTTGAACATGGTTGCCATATTGAAAATTGGATTTGAACCTGAAGAACATATTCAAGTGGCATCGTTGGTGGCAATAAGCATGCTATGTTTCTATTTCATTGGTCAAATGGTTTCTGAAAAGATGCTTACAAATGCTGACACCAAAGGATGAAAGACAATCAAGCCATAAAATACATTCACTTGACTTTTACTGAGGTGAATCAACCTTGGTGACCTTGATTGCCCTGCCATGTCAAGCTAATCATCAGATATTTTGCCAGGGTTCCAGATACTTTCTTGAGCTATTGAGTATTAACTCACATATTATCATTCTAGTTTGGTATTGATAGGTTTCTTTAAGTATTCAAAATATGTTTACTCCCTTGGGTCCTCGTAATACTAAAAGACGTTAAAAGATGGTACTTGTTGTTACCTTGTCTGGCGCTCGGCATTAAGGGGCTAAAACAAGGACTGGTTGGCTTGGAGTCAGGATACTATGTTTGAGTTGGGTATTGCCTATACTACTCAATTTAAACTGTGGCATGGTATTTCACGGGGCTAGCACTATAAATTGGCATCAGTCAGGACTGGTACAAGCACACACACACACGTACACACTCACGTGCACACAAACACATTCATGTCCCTATAAGAGTGCAATAATCTTCAACACAACGTTAAATACAATTTAACCTCACCAATCAGTACAGTATTTTAACTTATTATGTTAATGAATACACCTTTTATAAAAAAGTAATTCAGCTTAAAATGTTGGTAACTTGTAACGTGGGTGGATCCAGAGGGGCGGTCCACAGGTCCATCCAGACCCAATTTTTTTAAAACCAAATGTAGAATGTTGTAGGCAGTAAAATGATCTACTGAAAGAGGATTTTGATATTTTGGATCCCTCCCTTTTAAAAATGCTGGATCAGCCCTTATCTAATTTGCATCTGTTCATGTATGCCGTCTGTCTTTTACTCAGGCAGCATTGGATCAGCACACAAACATCTGTAACGCCATTTGGGTACGCAAGCTGAAAAGGCTGGATTGGGTAGTTCTGTACTAGTGAGTATTTCTCCTGCATACTTGTACAGAGCTCCAGATAAGCTTTTGGTGTTGTGGGTATTTTACCCATGCATTTTAAAATCATTGGGTATCAGTAATTCTATCTGCGTATTCAAATTTCTGTTACCCACTGGTTTTTACACATGTGGGTATTTAAGTGAAATATTTATAAACACTATTCATCTAGTTCCTGCAAACTGGTGTCGTGTGGGTTCGAGAGCTTTATAGGACTCAAAAATACCACGATACTTCCACAAGAAAGTGTGATGGCAAATGATCATGATGTAACTGTCATCGTGGAGTTTGGCAAGGTTGACGGAATGCCTGTTTATAATTTAAAAATAAGTTGCTGATTTGCTAATCGAATACGCAGGGTTACTTCCACAATATTTTGATGATACTCACAAGTTTTATTTTTGTAGCGTATCTGTAATGTGCGTTGCGTATTTGATACGCTTGGATTATATTTTACTGTGTATTTCTGCATTTCTGATGCATATTTCACGCAGATACGCAGCTTATCTGGAGCTCTGCTTGTACACCATCTTCCCGAGGCAAGATTGTCCACTAGCCTACATTTCTACCCTTGCCACATCAAGGCCACTTTTCTTGGCTCAACCCTGACGCCACCTCGCGTAGATCATGAGTTGTTCCCCTTGACTATCAAAGGCATTGACCTAGTTGATCAGATAACGGAAATATTCGCAATTTCATCCCTGACACAAAAATATGGGCAATCATTGGAGAGTTTGGAGACATTCGTGTCAATAAAGACAGGTAGCGGTAAATCACTTGCACACAAAGGTGTACCAGTTGTGGATGTTGATTTTGTGAAACGTTCTTATTGGACTATCAATATGTGTGATAGTCCAATCATATTTAGCACAGGAAAGTGAGGTTGATGTGACAATGGTGGAAACAAGACTTTGATAAAAAAAGACTAGTGGACGCTCTTGCCTCCGGAAGATGTACATGTACAGAAGCAACTAAAAAGACACTAGGTTATGGTGATGTATTTTACACATACAGGCAGTTTATTGGAGCTCTGCAGTGCAGACTCACAAAATGATGCTGATATGGAGTGAGTCAGTGACTTAATATTTAATGTCACATCGGCAATATTACGGCCATATCGTGACAAGAAGTTCTACGTTAAGAATACATATATTTATATTAAATGGAAACCTGTCATCGATGGACAGTAAAATAACTAGAATATCACAGATTAATATTTAAAACTAGCGTACAACCATAAAAAGATATAATTATATTTAACAATTCATAATAAAAAGGAGCTATAGATTGCCAGCAGCTGAAGGTAGATCACCATGCTAGGGTTCATGGGGATACAGTACCTTTGCTACCTGCATGGACCCTAGCCGGATTTCGATGATTATTAGCAATTTTTGTCAAATTTAGCCAAAGTTAAATTAACACATATTCTACGTTAAAAAATGTGGCAGAAAATCTTTTAACTTCAAATGATGTGGTCTTACGTACCCTCTCTGGGGGACAATCATTTTACACTACTTCAACCCCCATCAAGGGTACAGCCACTAACAATCCAAGCTAACTAATTTCCTTCTACCAAGTCTAAAAAGATCATTTATCAATTACAAAACATAAGTTTCAAAATTTCTATAATAATTCAATTTCTTTTAAGAAAGCAATAATGATGGGGTAGACACAATTTTATGGATAACAACTTCTTTAATACTGTAAAAAGTGATGTTTCGGTATAGATCATTATACCGTTGTCAAGCAAGACTGACTGAGGGACTTAGTACAGAATATATATAGTAGGTGGAGGATTAACAGTAACAGCAATTGCATCTATATGAGTGGGATAACATAGGTAAGCAATAATGATTCTGATATGGAAGATACAGCTGTTGAATAAAGGTCATAAAAATCCATTCATGATAAAGGACTTTCACTAAAACATAAAGTATTCACACAGCACACGGTGCCACAGATGCTATCTGTATTCTAGATAAACTAACCCTCTGATCCATGCATTTACTGGTGTTTAACCATGTAGCAGCACATATGCTGGTATATCATGTTTTGATTTAGACAGAAACCTACATGTCAGGTCAAAATAGCACTGCAACTATCTGCCGTATTTACTCTAATCAATGGTCCATTTCTAACATTAAAATTGCCTGGCGTATATCGAAGACAATGACTCAATTCTTTTACTGCTTAATGAGAATTGACATGTTTCAGGGATCCAGCACAAGGTTTTACATGATGCAGAAATGTGTGCCAAGAATAGAATCATGCAGAAAACAAATACCATATTCTACATAATAAGTGCCCAGGGCGCTCTCAAAACTGGAATATTATTTTGGTGAAAGATCGTTAATTTCGGAGTTTATGCTGACAGCCTGAAATGTTTATATACGACAGATATATTTTTCCAGAATTTACCGTATTCAACGTAATAAGCGCCCCGTTCTAATAAGCGCCCACGGCAATATTTGCTAATATATTGGCTAGTGAAAATACCAATTAGCACCCCTTCCGATTGATCAATGTACACAACACTTATTTATTCGCGTATAATATGGGTGTGCATTATAAATTTAAGTCTTGTGTACATAGATCAATCGGAAGGGGTGCTAATTGGGATTGTTCACTTGCAAATATATTAGAAAATATCGCTGTGGGTGCTTATTAGAGCGGGGCGCTTATTACGTTGAATACGGTATATTTCATCATGGACACACGATAATATTCATTGCACCCAATGTTTGATAAGAAATGTAATGGTCCTGTTTGCTAACTATGTCATATAATCTTAAAATTACAATCAACACACCGCTCATCCAGTAACATCAGCCGTAGTGACTTCTCATACAACAATTAAAGGATTTGTAACACTTGGAACGAAGACATAGGCGATTCACAATGTCAGACACTCGTATTTGATTCAATACGCATTAATTTCATGATTTACGGTACATATTGCATGCCCCAATAATGAATATAGAACGCGTGTTTATTCATAATTAAATTTCTTAACAATGCTAAACAACTTCATGGTACTAAACTTAACTTGTTTAATGGTATATAAACAACCATACGAGCGTGTCTACTCACATAGCAAGATTGCATCATACAGATCTTCGACAAAATTTTAAAAACGTCAGATGTTTAAAGGAGTTAATAATGTACCTGTGCTTTCAGGGACCACTTGAGCTTCTGTACTATCGATCTTAGAAGCAGTCGTCATTGTAGGAGTGACCTCAACCATGTCTACCGCCGCGACGGCTTTGGGCCGATTGAGAAATGGTTCTGACTGTTGCGCTGCTGCTACGGTTGGAGTTTGAGATCCTTTACCGTGAACTCTTCTACACGTGCCGAGTTGCTTCTGTGCCTCGTGAAGTAATAACATATGCCTTCTACAAAGCCTCGCCATTGTCATTCCCTTCATAATTCCCTCAGTCTTCTACCAACACTCGTAAATTCTCGAACACTGGTTTCTGTTTTCGTAGCACTTAATTTAGAGTTACCTGCCCCTTTAGTATGATGCGGAATATGAAAGAAGTTTCTGTAAAATCTCTCACGTCAGCTTCACTTCCATTCGTCATAGTGCCTCAGGTTTGTGACTGAAATTAATGGCATATCAACTGAATGTAATGAAACGGATGTAATTGAAATCAGCAGTTACATGTATAAGATAATATTGCCTGTGTAAATGATGCAGTTGTAACTGTTATGAATAGTCCAGTCATACTGTTGTGAAAGTGCAGGCAGGCATCCAGTTTACGGATTGGGCATCTGTTACAGGGGAGGGGGGGAAGGGAGGAGGGGGGTACCAATCTTAGAATTGTATCATATTTAGCTGACACCCCTTAAATATTGTTCAAATTTATGTATTTAAAAAAATAAATCAATAAATAAAACTATTAAAAAAATAAAGGACCAGCCCCATAATAGCCAGGTGTATTGTCCCCAGCTCTGGTGTTATGTAATTTCGTAACGAAAACGAGTTTGTATCCATAGTCATTCATAACCCTAAAGAAATCTCTGTAATACTACATATATTGATGATTTGAGATTTGCCGAGCGCGCTCCCCCGCCTCGGCCTCGGTTAAACGGCTCATCGTCTATAACGCCCACCAAGTATTTGGACCCCATTGGTAGCATTGTAGCGAGGGACCACTGTATATTCATATTTTTAACAATTCCGGGATATGTGTGCAGAGTATATATATCCATGCCCTGAGACATGTGTTCTTGTGGGGTATATATTCATGCTCTGGCTCTGGGGGACATGTGTTCTAGAGGAGTATATATTCATGCCCTGAGTCTGGGGGACATGTGTTCTATGTTCTAGTGGAGTATATATTCATGCCCTGACTCTGGGGGACAGTTCTAGTGGGGTATATATTCATGCCCTGAGACATGTGTTCTAGTGGAGTATGTATACATGCCCTGGCTCGGGGGGAAATCTGTTCTAGTGGAGTATATATTCATGCCCTGGCTCTGGGGGACATGTGTTCTAGTGGAGTATATATTCATGCCCTGACTCTGGGGGACATGTGTTCTATGTTCTAGTGGAGTATATATTCATGCCCAGAATCTAGGGGACATGGGTTCTGGTAGAGTATAGCCCAGACTCTGGGAGCACGGGTTCTAGTGGAGTATGTATTCATGCCTCCACTTCTGGGGGGGGCTAGTGTATATATGTGCATCTGTAAGTTCGGGGGTAGGGGGAGATGTGTGCTAGTGGATTACTGGATTATCAACCTACACTGGTACCTGGGCATGTGTGCCAGTGGAGTATATATCCATACCCTGTCATGTGTCCTTGTATAAATCCAGGCTGTTAGTTCTGGGACAAATGCACAGTGGTTGGCACTGCAGGGAACCCATGGCACAAAACCATCTCCCTTGTCATAATGATACAATTGCTGTGAAATTCTGTTCTTGATCATGTACCAACATCCCATGATAATACTTATTATTGACAATTATAACATTAATAAACAGGAATTTTCTGAAATACAAAGGCAATTTCCTCTACATCGTCCGCACCTCGAGTGATCCTGGCAACTAGATCTTGGGGTGAGGGATTAGTGCATAGCTTGCAAACCTTTGTGACATCACACTTCTGTGTGAGTAGGATCTGTAACATGTTGCTGAACTGCTCATGTATTCATTGACCAGAAACTCACCAGAACGTCCCAGATTTAATTGAATTGTACGACCAAGATTTTACTGTTGAATTTTATGAACTGGCCTTTTGATATGAATCTTAATGTTAATTTTTGTTTCGTAAATATTTTTCACATTAAAGTTCCATGACATGAATCGAACCTTCAACCTCAAATTAGGTTTAGGTTTTGTAACCCACTGAACCACCAGGGCATGTGATGAAATGGTGTTCATCCTTACAAGTTTCATGTCATGACTTCAGTTTGGTGCATGCTGCATGTTGTCACCTTTCATTGAATTCCTTTTATGCCACAACACTGCATTGTTTCACTAATTTTCCAAACATGTTATTCTTTCTGTTATTTCTTGCACTTAGATGGTTCATAAGTTGGATTAACCCCCCAATAATCTCCCTCTGCCCTCGGCACTCCCCAATGTCCCTCAAGGCATACATTTTCAGCCCAGACCCAGGAGGCTGTTTTTCATCCTTTACACAATAACCACAAAAATAAATGTTATTTACAATAGTTTATTCCTCAGCTGTTGACAGCATGTGCACATACAAAAGGCTGTCACAAAAACATTGTACTTCACAACGATAAATATAGCAAAACTTGACATATACAAACACAGAAACAGTTCGATGGACCACACCCACATATTCATATAAGGGCAGGGACAGCAGAAATGGGATTCACATATTTAATCCACGTTGGGAATAGCATGCCTTAACCACTAGGCTATCCCATCACCCATCTTGAACATAAAGATGCAGTGGGTCATTTTGCACGGTTATAGGTGCTAGAGGGACCAGAGATGACATTAGTAATTAGTATTAGAAATAATATTTCACGGACGTGACTAAAAAGCATCTGATCATATCTTACATACAATTTCAAAATTTAGTAAATTGAATTTCAGTTAAATGAAAATGAGTGAGTGAGTTGTGTTTAACACCGCTTTAACAGAATTCCAGTTATATCATGGCGTGTCAGCTTAATGTGGGAGGAAAGCCCGAAGTGATGCAGGTCCCAGACGTTTACCACTTCTGTGAAATCCACGAGCACGGGTATGGTGCTGACAAACCTGGAAACAGTCCGGGCGAACAGTAATTCGAACCCACAATCATAGGTTTCTGGACCAAGGGATGCAACTCTGCACAGCAAATTACGACTGTGCCACCTGTGCCCCCTACATGAAAATGAATATGAGCAAGGACGTTTGAATGTTTTCCCAGTAATATGACTGTATATTGGTAAGCACAATGTTGGAGGAAGGTCTAAACTCTAAAGTGATGCATGTCATATACGTTTACCACTTTGGTGAAATCCACCCGCATTGTACATCAGTAATGGCTCCAACACTCTATGGCTGACGGAGAACTAATTCTGTGTTTGAACATGACGACACATTATGACAAACAATAAATAGTCCATTGATATTGAACACAAGCATCTTATCAACTGACTATCTGTGCAAGTACAGAAGCACCTCTGGTTCGTGAATTTGTATGTACTTTAAGATGCATGGTCACTGAAAATGAGTAATTATGAAGATGTCACACTTATAAATATTTAGAAAATGTCTTCAGTATATAAAAATGATTTTCACAAATTGGTCAAGATAAAAACATAGCAAAAACAAATACATGCACCAAAAGGTTGAGCATGTCTTGAATACTTTGAAGCAAACATGCATCTAGCCAAGGTCAAACAATTTTATGTTGCTTAGCAACATGGTGCAACGAGTACCAGTATACTGAGGGGCTTCAAGCACTGTCTTAATAAGAATTCTTTTTATTTTATTCTCTATTTACAAGATATACACCTAGCACTATATTCCTGACTGTTTTCATAAAATATTAAAATCAACAAACTCTCTTTGCAGCAACATGACACGAAAGAGGAATCTCATTTCACATTTTTTTTAACCAAGAATTTAGCATTAGATGTATATGAAGAAAATATGTAAAATAATAATATGTTTTACAAACAATGCTTCAAGAGCCTAAATCACTACAGCATTGGGTAACATATAGTGACACCAGGTGTCCCCTGGAGGACTGTACAGACAGATAAGGCATGTTGTCAGGCAACATGGACGTGAGAATGTTGTGTGTTGTAGGAACTGTATGCAGTGTGACTGTAAAGAGTGGAATGGGCGGAGGAGAGGCAGAGTGTTGGGCATCTAGAGAAGGTGGCTGGGTCCGCACTAGATGTCATCTTGTCATGAACTCTGCTTGCGACGGACATCCCGGTCATAACTCTCATGCAGGTATTTCTTGTAGGCCGTTTGATTCTGCCACAAATCAGCTGCATTGCTGTTCAGGGGGCTGTCGATGTTGGGTTCTGAAATATAGAACAGAAGTATTTAGGGACTGTTCGCCAATTCTATTTGGAATGTATTACTACACAAAAAGGTTTTACCATTTGTTACACCATTGCGATGCTCATGATATCAGTCACTGGATTGTCTGGTCCAGAATCGATTATTTACAGACCACCGGCATATAGCAGGAATATTGCTGAGTGGGCCGTTAAACAACAAACAAACCAACCATGAGATGAGTTTATCGCCACTTTGAATAGTATTTAAGTTATATAAGAGTGTGTCGGCTTTAAGACCGAAATGATGCAATTCCTAGACGTTTACCACTTCGGTCAAACCCACAAGTATGGCGCTGACAAACCTTCCAACCCATGTTCATAGGTTCCTGGTATGCTCAAGGGAAGCAACTCTGCTAATTGAATTACAGCGCCTAAGACAACTGGGCCTACTGTGTCATACATTTTCTTATAATGAAGAAAATATAGACATGATAAACAGGTACTTTGAGCAGAGGTCAGATGTGTTATCATGATCATAGCTTGGAAAATACCCCAAACAATTGTAACTGATTATATTTGATGATTGATTCTGTGGAAGAAAACAACTAAACCAAACAAACAACATGATCAATATGCAGTCCTGAATGACGTGCAACATGTGCTACTGACCACCAAGTAGGCTCTGTATGGACAGCAAGATGGTTCGGACATCGTAGAGAGCTGACCACTTTTCCTTGAGGATATCGAGACAGATGTTGCCATGTGTGTCAACGTTCGGATGGTAACAAGGAGTGTCAAACTTGACAGTTGGCGGCTTGTATGGGTACCCACTTGGAAATACCAAGGACAACTTGTACTTCAGTCCATCATATACCTACAGAAACATGGAATAATCAATGCAGTATATTAGTGTATATATATTGTTTCATGCTTATGATGCAGAAAGTTTTAACTGGAACTAGTTGCCATTGATCAACTTGTGTAAAGAAACACAACCACACCTGACACAGTAGGGAGTGATCAACGCTAAATCTAGTGCATAACTATGTTGTTCGCTCGGTTTGTCTTCGGTGTGACAACTGAACGCTTTAACCACTAGGCTGGCTACCTGACCGCTCCATATATGAGATGAGGAGCTGGTAGCTAGTACTACATGTCAATTAACATGGTGAATGTTGGACAAGGACATATCACTCTGACTGTGACAGTAAAACTGTCATCACGGATGAAACTTACCCAGGAGATAAAATAATTAACCTAACTCAATCCCTGTTAGGAATTAGATCTCTTTGTGAAACCAGTCCACCCAAATTTCCTCTCGTCAGCTGATGCTATTTCAGATGTTAAGAATAAAATCAACTAAAATAAAGTCAAAATACAAGTTCTGGCTACAAGGCAGAAATAATTTTGGCACAGACTGTAATTGGGCTTTTGCCATGCCATGTTGAAAGTTTCAGAACTCCCTGCAAAACATGTTTGACTTACTGTTCCAGTGCCACCTTCAATGGTGCCAACCCAACAGAAAAGATTGTCACCATCTGGAAATGCTGACACACCAGGCTCTCCTGATTTCTGAAGGTTGAAAAGGAGGATTATTATCAGGTCATAAAGTGTTGTTGACGTGATGCGTGGAGTTAAAGAAAGGATAACCTTAATATATTTTTGATAGAGCACAGAAACAGTTTCATGGGATGTATCATTACAGTCTCTACATGTATTCTTTGTTTGTTGTTTAATGCCACACTCAGCAATATTCCAGCTATATGATATGCATGGGTTTCTGAAGACCGAATTTAACCCAGTAGTTATTCCCCAGGTATCTGGTGTAAGATGGCAATTGCAATCATTCCATCATGTCCATCCCCACATATTCAAGTTATTTTTCATATTTTAGGTCTGGAAACTTATCTGCCATTCTCAAAACAGACAAGTTAAATGTCTCAGGCATCATTATTTTTTTTAAACTAAACATGCTAAAAGGTTCCGAGTTGATAAGATATTTGACATTCTTTTCTGACATTTAGATTTAACGAGAGTTATACATACCAACAATGTCATCAGTTCCTGTTGTAACCTGTAAGTAAACAAGTTTCCTCTTTATTTTTGGCTGGTAAAGGTTAGGCAGAGAAGGCATGTTTAGGATCTAAATGCATGTCAATCATGTCTTTTGCTTCATTTGCACATAAACATGGTACAGGATCAGTGTTTAAAATAATTTTAGCACCCAACAAGACAGTGATCGAGGTGACTCATAAGTGTTGCCTGCTATTCTTCAAAGTTACCAGGCTGTATTCAGGCATCATGAATATTGAAATATCACGTCTTGATACAGTTGACTTAGATAATCAGAGTCATAAGGCACCAGTTCAGCCCCTGGTTAATACATACACAAGTTTGGATGAAAAATGTTTCAAGGTTTTCAAGTTAGGCTACGGAAACGAATGGTCGGACAGACAGACAAGATGATGACTATAATAAATCTGAATAAAACTGAATATATGTGTTTTAAAATTATCTGCCAGACAGGCAGGTGGAGGAAAATGTCATGCAGCCTGACAGGCAGGCATTTCAGACACTATACAGGGTAAAGCTTCAAACATATTCATGTGTTATTAGAGCAATGACAAATCTTCAAAATGGTTCTTACAATGGTCATAGCAAGCATGCCCTGAATTCATCAAAATTACTTGCCAATTACTGAATAATAGTAGGGATATCATGGTATATTGATGTATTGGTAACTGTTTTAGGTCAATACTGAATTTCTGAATACAAACACTAAATCAATAATTCACCCCCACCATGCCCATAGAACCGTGTATTTTTCTTAGACTAGCATTATGAGATGGACAATGGGAAGTCATGAAATTCATTTTTAAACATCTAAATTCTAAATGGATCATCAAGTTGCAGACAACTTTCATCTTTTCACATACATCTTATTATTAATCATACAAGCTACTGATATATCTTGATACTTAGGGGTCGATATTTCAATATAATCCAAAATTTCCAATCAATGAAACATTAGCCCATAGCTTCGTCAATTTGAAAATTAATGAAATCCTTGGTCCAAATGAGCTTCACCTGTCCCACTTGTCCGCAGGAAAAGCACTTACTAATGAGAACAATATTTTACAAAATTAAACCTGTTCACGGCTTCACATAATTCAATCCGATTTGGTGTTGAGAACACGAGCAGAAAGGATGAACACAAAATTGAAACACTTTCAACACAAATCTTACCTTTTGGTCACTGAGTGGTTATCTTTAGACGTTGGCGAAGAGGTTGTTTTCTCTTTATTTTTGGCACTAGAAGAAACCTGATCAAAAAACATATTTGCCATCTTTGTCAAATGAGATGTGTTTTTATCAGTACTGTTCAATCAATGTCCTGCGTTAGGTTTGAACTGACCACACTACACTCTCTGGATCAACATCCAATGAAATGCTCCGACAGAGTCATAAGCCAATCAACAAGCACAGTACAAATTCAGTCATTATTTAGGGACCATTCAGTATGTAAGAAGTACATCCGATCAATATTGTCTGAAGTGTTCATAAAATCGCCATCAAACTATCGCTGTTAAAGGATAATAATTGTGACAAATAATGACGAGAATTATCTTGCAGGGGGCGCTAATATTCCGCGCAAACTTAAATTAACTATGAACTATGACGTCGAAAAAAGCCATAGCATTCCTATAAACAAAATGAATTCAACTAATCCTCCCTCTTTTAGTTTAAGAGTTATTACATAATTACTATAATTACATATAATTATCTCAACATGTTGGCAACATAACCATTTATTCCACGGCTAATTATATTGAAATAACTGTTGAGTTGACGATCAGCTAATCAGGCCACAAAAATATTACAGGCGCTTGAAATGTTTTGAACGACCAGGAATACCTTGTTAAAGTATTAATAAAAGATGTACTTGTTTCCACGGGACCAGTCGTAATTTGTTAGGACCCATATACATGACACGCATGTTCATGTTGAAACGTTCATAGAAATAAATATATTGCTTTACTCACAAGTTCAATTTCCGAGTCACAAGTTTGTTTGTTAACGCCGCACACAGCAAAATACCACATATATCATGTGCAACGGCATGTAAATATTCAAGACCAGTGATTGATATTATCAGCAACGATCCACGCCGCCGAGTTACGATGACGCTATCAACAAAACCACCCAGCCTTACCACCCGATCCATTAAGTCGCATTGTGCGACCAACACTGCGACTTATCTCATCTTCCATTGTGCTGATTCAAAATGTCCACAGGTCCATATTTTGTTGCTGAATCACGATGTCGCGGGAAGGATGTTGAGGAATCGGAGGAAATGTCTGAAGTAGTCCGACATGATGACGTCATGGCGGATACCAATGCTGTCATTCTTATATCCTTCATCGACAGCAGATGATATAATTTTGTGTGTTGTTTAACGCCGCAGTAGCAATATTCCAGCTATATGAAGGCGGTCTGTAAATAATCTAGTCTGGACCAGACAATCCAGTGATCGACATCATGGGCATCGATCCACGCATCAACCAAGTTAGCGAGCCTGACCACCCGATCCCGTTAGTCGACAAGTATAGTCACCCCATTTCACCTCACCCCTCATAAGACCTGTTGTACTGGAACAAGAACACGTTAACATTAATCAGTTTGTAAACAAGCACACCATTACCAATCTGATCCATTTGTGTCTGTGAGCGACTGAGAAGATTATTATATATCCGCCAGTTAGAAATTAACACCAATTATTTAGTGCATTCACTCGTTATCTGGAGCTAGAGGTGTTGAAATTCTTTAGCCCACAACTCTCTCGGCAATTGGCAATCCTCAATTCCTCGATTAACAAGTCGTGTCGGACAGATCAAGAATAGTGCCTTCGAAGATGGTTGCTGCTGACTTCAAAATATTCTGCGTTTTCTGTTGTTTTATCTGTCAAAAACAAAAAAGTATTAAAACATATTGGGGGCCATTTGGTCCAAACATATAAAGTTGAAATAAAGGACAAAAGTAAACAATAATAGTAAAATGTTACGAATAAAGAATGAGTGAGTGAGTGAGTTGGGTTTTACACTGCTTTTAACAGTATTCCAGTTATATCGCGGCGTGTCAGCTTAATGTGGGAGGAAAGCCCGAAGTGATGCAGGTCTCAGACGTTTAACACTTCTGTGAAACCCACGAACAATGTTTGGACTACTTTCTCTGCTAGACGACAGATAAATTTGATTAAATCATTCACCCATTTTCAAAATGATGAAAAAGTAAATTTTTAATCAGAACTAATTAGGACATCAGTTTTGGTTAAAATACAAAAAAAATAATTTCTTATCAACTCTACCATCATATATTTTTTTGTAAATCTATGACGATATTCCCTCGTTTCTATTCATTTTTATTGTACACTAGGCCATAATTATATAATTTATTTAAAGAAAAGTGAGACGGGAGGCATTTGGTAATGTGCGCATGCTAATCCTGTTATTACACGATCTGGCTATAAAGAGTGTTTATAAATTTTACTGTTTACTTAATTTCGGCGAAGTCGTGTGTGAACTGATTGGCAGATTCGCACCAACTCACTTTTATTTACAGCAACCACGATCAGATTTTTGCTACTGGCACCTTGAAAGAACGACAGAGAATGGATGGCTGCAGGAGAAAATGACCCCATAAATTATATTTGTGAAAATGGCAACACATTGGTGGGGTGGTGGCATGGGTGGCCCAGTCGTCTAAGGCACCTCGATTCGCTGTGCAGAGTTGCGTCCCTTGGGCACGCCAGAAACAGAAACCTATGATTGTGGGTTCGAATCCCGGTTCGCCCCGATTATGTTTCTAGGTTTGTCAGCACCATACCCGTGCTCGTGGGTTTCAACGAAGTGTTAAACGTCTGAGATCTGCATCACTTTGGACTTTCCTCCAACATTAAGCTGATATAACTGGAATAATGTTAAAAGCGGCGTTAAACCCAACTCACTCACTCACTCACCTTTCCTTGCATCTCTGTAGGAATTTGCTTTGCAACCTTATCCCCATATCTCCAGTATGTGTAATTGTCTCAAGCTTTCTGGCTTTTTAAGTGACAATGCGTGCTACTAATAGTTAAATAACCCCAAACGAAATAACAATTAATAACATCATATGGGAGAGAAGGGTCTCATGTAACAATTGTATCATCTAGATAAGTTATTTTGGGGGCCTTTTTCGGGGCCATTTTTCCAAAATTTCTGGCCTCTACCGTTAAACTTTGGGACTATTTTCTCCAAATTGCCTGGGGCCATCTGGATACCATGTTGTTTTTGATTGTGCTTTCTAGCCTAATACTCGAAATATCAGTGTAAATCTCAAACTTAAGGAATTAAGTCTTTTTATCCGACATCGAACTTTTCGACATCAACACGGCACCAAAATCAATGTTATGCGTTGAAAATAGAAATCGGCGAAATCTTTGTGTTCCAAATATGCATCCATGTGCTGTGTCACGTGCCCATGCAAGCCGGTCTACGAATCAGGTTCAGCCACATTAAATGTCTTAAACGCTAGAATTTAAGGCGTTTGAAAAAAACCAACACGTGATGCCTTTTGTTAATAAACTCCATGTATACCAAAAAATGTCACTGATTTAAATGAGATTGCAACCGCGACCAGGTTTTGTTGTGTCATGTGATAGTCACGTGCACGAAACTACTTCCAATATGGATTCCATCCGGTGCTGGTCGGGTTTCTGTTTGTTTGTTCGTTGTTTAACGCAATATTCCAGCTATAAGACGGCGGTCTGTAAATAATCGAATCTGGACAAGACAATCCAGCGATTGACTCCATGAGCATCGATCCACGCAAATGGGATACGATGACATGCATCAACCAAGTTAGCGAGCCTGACCACCCGATCCCGTTAGTCGCCTCTAACGACAAGAATAGTCGCGTTATATTACAAGCATAGGTTGATGAAGACCTATTCTACCCTGGATCTTCGATGATCGGTCTGGTTTCTGTTGGACTGAGACGAGCCGCGTGTGTTGTCCACAAACGGGCGTCACTGGCTCCAGACCTCGTATTTGGAAGACCGCCGACATGACATAGCTGACATATATTGACTTACCTATCTAGACGTCTCACTCACTTCCTTGTAGACATTTCCAGTTAAAAGGACGAATGCGAATACGTTCTTGATATGAGGTATATTATTTCATATGTTGATATATATGAACAAGAATAAGTATATGTTAACAAACCAATAAAATTGCAAAAGTGTCCCGGTATTTCGTTTTATTTCAACTGTATGGCCGGAGGCAAGAAATCTATTTCCATGGAGTCACACAACGAAAGACAAAGTGTTTGTTCTTGTATCTATGACGTATTATTCACACCTGAATACGAACATCTCAAAACACATCAGTGCTTCTATAATAACTTGGCATTTGTAGGAATACCAGAGTAAATTCCAAGATGCGTGGTACATATACTTGGACCAACCAGACCAACCAGTGATTAACAGACAGAGCATTGAACCACCGGGTGATGCATAACCAAATGTGGCCGGATGTGCACGTGTTTCTTCACCCCGATTATAGGACCAGCTATTAATTAGTTGGTTGGTTTGTTGTTTTACACAGCACTCCGCAATATTCCAGCTATATGACGGCGGTCTGTAAATAATCGAGTCTGGACCAGTCAATCCAGTGATTGATATCATGAACATCGATGCACGCAATTGGGATCGGTGACATGCATCAACCAAGTCAGCGAGCCTGACCACCCGATCCCGTTAGCCGCCTCTGACGACAAGCATGGTCCCCTTTTACGGCAAACATGGGTTGCTTAAGACCAATTCTACCCCGGATCTTCACGGGTTAGCTATAGTTATTCTGTCCTAATATATAGAGGTTATCACGCGAGTGTGTTTGGGGATGGTAAATATCCTGCATTAGGAATAAACATTGTATTTAGCGAGCCTTGGCGAGCTAAATACATAGTGTTTATTCCTAATACAGGATATTTACCATCCCCAAACACACAAGCGTGATAACCTCTTTATCATATAATGTCATTCTTTAATTCCGTGCTTCAAAATCGCTTTCCCTCTCTCACAAACATTACCGAAACATTGCGAGTTTTCCTGGAATGCGCGCATTAATATATATTACGTCATAGGGTAAGTGATGTGTCAGTCGGACAGTGACAGTAGCCAATATAGTTCCAACTGAAATCCGTTTCTCATACAGTGGCGAAGCAACATATACGCAAAACAACAATGGTTTATATTTTCCTTTCGCGGCAATCCATCGGTCTGTCCGCTAGAGTAACTGCCCTTTGTCAAAGGGAAGCTACTCTAACCCTAGTCTATGAGACGTCACGGCCACGGTCAGACGTTGTTGACAGTCGGTCTGTCATAACGTTAAGAAGTGTAGTCAGATGTACACACAGCGACAAAACGAAACAAGGTAACAATTCAAACATATTTGGTTCTGAATCCAACTATTTTAATTTGTAGAGAAGGTTTCAAGCCGCAGAGGTCTACAAGCACAGATATGGCTACTGATCCCGCTTGGCTAGGCCTCGTGCCCTCGCAAAATTGTTTCGAAATTTATATCTCCGAAGTTGCCAAAACTTATAAAATGCCTTAGCTACGTCACAGTTAGACACTGATTTTCAGTATATTAGACTGTTCTTTTGATAATGATAGCAATTATCCCTGTAGTTTATCCAGATTCCCGATGGTTAATTCTGACTCGATCGCCAGATGACGAGGGCGACGCCATGTTTGTTTATAAACAGTGAAAGTAGTCCCTACTTGACCTTTGATATTTGCATCTTTATCCGCATATGACCCCAACGGATATCGTTTTTATCCGTTGGCTTTATCCTGCCGAGAAACCTACCCATTATATGATAAATCACAATATATATATATAATAACAAATATATCCAATACAGCAAATGCAAGTATATAACATTTGGCAAGTCTAGATTACTTCAGTATCAGGTCGGAAAATGAAGAAAGTCTTTGGGCTCCCTTTTATCATTTTGTATATCTTCGAATTAACAACTGTTTTTCTTCTGTAAAATAGTTCATTTCAGAGACCTAACACGCGACTATGCTTGTCGTAAGAGGCGACTCACGGGATCAGGTGGTCAGTTGCTGACTTGGTTGATGCATGTCAGCGTATCCCAATTGCGTAGATCGATGTTCATGATATCAATTGTTAGACTGTCTGGCCCAGAGTCGATTATGTACCCTCCGCCGGTATATAGCTGGAATACTGCCGAGTCCGGCGAAAACAAACAAATATAGCGCGTGTCTGGGCTCCCTCTAACATTACTATTTTACAATGGGGGCGGCGTGGTTCGGGTTCGATTCCCCGGAATGTGTGAAGCCCATTTATGGCGCCCCCTGGGCGTGTCATTGCTAGAATATTGCTAAAAGTGGCGCAAAACCCAACTTACTTTACAACGAGACATGAAGCATACATTCAGAGAGGTTGAAGGAAAACATTGTTTTGCATTATTGTTATTATAAGTGACTGCAATGTCGTTCCGCACAAAAACAAACACGGGCCTAGCGTTGACCCTAGAACTACGTCAGCTCTTGAAATGTTTACGCCAGGCAAAGCACACACAAGATTAACGTCCTATCGTATAACGCCAGCTTCATATCAATAGCGTTATCATGTGTGCTCTTATGGGCTAACACGTGGAGCAAACGTTATCTTGCAAATATTTGACGGGAAATTATTACTTTAGGTCCAACTTCATCGTTCAGAGGGGATAAACATGTTTTGTTACGTATCTCTACAGCAGGGCGATCAACATGCAGCAAATAGCTTCAGACTCGGAGCAGACACGAGTCATCGTGGATAGGATTGCGTTCACATTGATAAAACTGATGACGTCAGGCAAGTTGTATTGCTCTCTCGTTACTTTGACGAGATAAAGCTTGTCATCACGTGCTGATAAGCATATTATGTAGTGTACCCGTTTAAACGGATGCCGATCAATCAACGATTTAGTTATTTCGTCTGGTGCATCACGCAGTAGTTAACAATATTATAGCCAGGTCGCGACGACCGGAAATAACTGAGTTCGTCGCCTCTTTAATGGAGCAAATGAAGTTCGGGAACCTGTTCTATCTCATCTCCCCGCATAATATTACACGAGTAAAGATGAACTTTCTGTATACTTTCTGGTTGTTTGCACAATACACCAGTCATAGCTCACGAATAGGCGTCAGGTTCCGGCGTCACAGCGGTGTCTGCACGTTTGTACTTCAACGTCGATCCCGTAGTCATTCGTCACCACACTCATTTTCCGTAACATACAATAAGCCCTCATTCAGCTTTCGTCATCCCTCGCATCTTTCCGTAACATACAAGAAGGCATTCGTCATCACTCGCCCCTTTCCGTCACCTGCAAGAAGACTCGTCCCCCTATCGATGAATGTTATGTGCGAAAATACGACAAACCAATCAGAATCCGCGTATGATTTCAAGTTCGTCGTCAAAGAATCCCTCGGAAATAATTTTTGATTTTATATATGTCTTGCATCTTAAAATATACCCAAGACACAGTTAAGTGTGTTCAATCATACTGTATAATTCCGCATCTCCCGATGTGCTGTAACTTGCATCTGAAATATATACAATATATAGGGAAATATATGTGAACCATTACGCAAAGAGTTGACAATTGTTTTAGGTGGAACGAGTCGCTATTCGGCTTGTCCCGGAATAACACGAGTTGGTCACGAATGACAAGAAGGCCCTCATTCAGCTTTCGTCATCCCTCGCGTCTTTCCGTAACACACAATAAGGCCCCCATTCAGCTTTCGTCATCCCTCGCATCTTTCCGTAACATACAAGAAGGCCCTCATTCAGCTTTCGTCATCCCTCGCATCTTTCCGTAACATACAAGAAGGCCCTCATTCAGCTTTCGTCATCCCTCGCATCTTTCCGTAACATACAAGAAGGTCCTCATTCAGCTTTCGTCATCCCTCGCATCTTTCCGTAACACACAATAAGGCCCCCATTCAGCTTTCGTCACCCCTCGCATCTTTCCGTACCATACAGCTTTCGTCACCCTCGCATCTTTCCGGGATAGAATAGGTCTTCAGCAACCCATGCTTGCCGTAAAAGGCGACTGCTTGTCGTAAGAGGCGATTAACGGGGATCGGGTGGTCAGAATCGCTGACTTTGTTGATGCATGTCATCGTATCCCAATTGCGTGGATCGATACTCATGATATCAAGTATCACAACTTGTGGTGTCACCCTGAGCAAATGACTTTGTGCCTCTGTTCACCCAGCAGGGAATGGGTACCCGATATGTGATGTGCATGTAAAAACCTACTAGGCCCCTAGGCAGCTTGGGTTGTATACTCCCCAGGGAGATGAAAATGGTAACTGGAATGAAAACGGATCCACTGGTAGGGGAACAAATAAAACCGCATTTGAGCAGATATTAGTACCTGGATACCTGCGGTATATAAATGTATGATATAATAATAACCCACGAAAATAGGATTCTGGCACTACGAATAGACTGCACAGAAAACTGCTGCACCGTCGACCACTGTGACACCCCCAAAGATAAGCTCACTTATTTCTGTTGTTTTTTCAAATATATTCTCCCAGTAAACAATAAACAAGGCAACAGGAAGACGTTGAGAGGTAATGCTTACTTTAAATTCCACCATTACGTCATAAACCGACGCCACCGTGTTAAAAATTAATAACTCGCGACAGTCTTTAAAATAAGGCACATTCGGAGTTATTTTTGTGACACAAAAGGTCACTTTCAACACTCACCGGCAGCACAGGGTACAGTGACCTTCAACACAAGGACGGGGCCAGGCATCTCAATCATTGTTTGCCCTCCGTGACATTTTGTGACGTACGATTTCATTATTTTGCAGACATGTTATCAAAATGCAATTTAAAACAGTATTCTGTAACACGTTTGTCGAAGCACAGTTTACTCCACCCACAATCAAAATAGTTGAAAACGTTTCTATTGCATACTGAGTGAGTGAGTGGGTTGAATTTAATTCCGCTTTGAACATTATATTAGTTGGTTGGTTTGTTGTTACCCCAAAGGATCCTGCTACATCTTATACTTTCTGTCTTCTTCAGGGTTTTCTGTTTTCTTTCTTATTTATCACTCTTTTTTACTATTGTAAAATAGGTCTTCAGCAACCCATTCTTGCTATAAAAGTCGACTCTTCTTGTCGTAAGAGGCAACTAACGGGATCGGGTGGTGAGACTCGCTGACTTGGTTGATGCATGTCATAATATACTCACACGCAAAAGAAACGCAAGTCGAGTATGCAGTATACATGTTATTTATTTTCAACAGTAAAAACAAGAAATACTAATAGGGCAAGATTGACAAAAAATTTACTGAAGACAGTTTAATGGATTAAAAGGCAGATGACATAAATGGTTTTTTTTAAATGTTAAGGGCTTACACAGTTTCGGGTCAATACCCAAAATGTCAGTCAATACCTGGTGTGACCACCATTAGCATTGATCACTGCGTGGGGTCTGATCACTTCGTCGATATACCGCTGAGCAGTGACGCCGTGTCCCCGACCTTGACCCACATTCAGAAAGCACATGGGTCCAAGTCTAGCATTAAGTCCAATCCCTGCCCATACCATGACGTTAGGATCTCTTTCCACAACGTTTCTGTCAGCGAAACGATCACCTCGACGCCGCTTCCGTCTGCATGGGAGACACAAAAGCGACTTTCATCAAGGAAGATGACACGCCTCCACTCACGATGACGCCAATTGTGATGACCCTGTGCCCACTGAAGTCGTGCTTGTCGATGCCGTTGTTGGAGAACAGGACGACGTCGGATCACAGTCCCGGCTAATGTGTCGATTGTGTGTGCCTATGGTCTGTCGAGCACTTTCACTTGCAGTTGAGCGGATGTCGCTGGTGTTGACGGGTAATCTGCCGATCTTGTCGAGGTGTCCGAGGAAGGTCATCTGTGGTCTGTGTAGCATTGTATCGATGCAGGAGACGTTAAATTGTGGTTATGTTAACGTTGAAATGACGGGCAACATCTTGGACAGACTCTCCAGCTTCCAAACGTCCGATAGCCTTGTTTCTCTGAATTCGAGTTGAGCGTGGCATTGTTGACCAAGGAGTGGTAGGTCCAAGAATCGGCCACAGTTTTATACCCACTACAGTTCGTGACAGTTCGTGCATTTTCGATTTCGCGAGAAATGGGTGCATGATACCCACATATTCATTGAAATTGTGCGTTTTGGCGATTCGTTTTTTATGTTGCGTTTTTACTCGGGGCTTCCAAAATGCAACCAAAAATATTGATAACACCATCAGGCTTCACTACATGCTAAAACTCGTATCAATTTATGGTCCCGTGTTTGTTACCTATTTGCTTAAAACCACTTGCGTTTCTTTTGCGTGTGAGTATAGATAATTCTCTCTCTTCCTCTCTCTCCGTTGCAATAATAAATAATTCTAGCAATATAAGACTATGAAGAACTTATTTGTAGATAACATTGACATGTTAGATTTATGCTGATTTGGATAAAGAATTTACTCGGAATATGCTGTTGACGCAAATGAAGATATGCGTGGCAAACAACATTACGACCGGAAGTAAAACGTCACAGTACGTCTTATCACGAATCAACAACGTGATTAGCGGTCTTTTTGATTTGTCGTCCGGAGCGTTCATTGACGTACCCGTAGTGACATCAACTAGCAGCGGTGCAGAGGTTCCGAGGTGGGACTTAAGTACTTCCTTGGCTGACAGTGGGAGTATATTAATATTGTTGTCAAGGCAATAGGTGTTCAGTCTGACTGTGTAGTCTCGTTAGTCTTGATGTGCTACAGGAAATACAACCCACACATGCCGTGTAACGATGCCGTATCCAATTACGGATAATAAGAAGAACAATATATTGTAAGTGTCACATGCTGAAAAAGAGAATAAGAAAATATTTTATTTGAAAAAATGTTTGGTTGAAGTGTCACATGCTGAAGAAGAGAAAAATAAAAATGTTTTATTAAAGTGCCACATGCTGAAGAAGAGAAGAACATTGTTGTATTAAAGTGCCACAAGCTGAAAAAGAGAAGAAGAACACTGTTTTAATACAGTGCCACATGCTGAAGAAGATAAGAAAAATGTTTTATTAAAGTGCCACATGGTGAAGAAAAGAAGAAGAACAATGTTTTGTATAAGTGTCACATGCTGAAGAGAGAAGAACAACAATGTTTTATTAGTGTGCCACATGCTGAAGAAGAGAAGAAGAAAAATGTTTTATGATTGTGTCACGTGCTAAAGAAGAGAAGAAGAAAAAATGTTTTATTAAAGTATCACATGCTGAAGAAGAGAAGAACAACAATGTTTTATTAAAGTGTCACAGTCTGAAGAAGATAAGAAAAATGTTCAAGTGTCTTATGCTGAAGAAAAGAAGAACAATGTTTTATTAAAGTGCCACATGCTGAAGAAGAGAAGAACAACAATGTTTTATTAAAGTGTTACATACTGAAGAAGAGAAGAACAACAATGTTTTATTAAAGTGTCACATGCTGAAGAAAAGCAAAACAATGTTTTATTAAAGTGCCACATGCTGAAGAAGAGAAGAACAACAATGTTTTATTAAAGTGTCACATGCTGAAGAAGATAAGAAAAATGTTAAAGTGTCACATGCTGAAGAAAAGAAGAACAATGTTTTATTAAAGTGCCACATGCTGAAGAAGAGAACAACAACAATGTTTTATTAAAGTGTCACATACTGAAGAAGATAAGAAAAATGTTAAAGTGCCACATGCTGAAGAAGAGAACAACAATGTTTTATTAAAGTGTCACATACTGACGAAAAGAAGAAAAATGTTTTATTAAATGTCACATGCTGAATTGCACACTCAACATGTGGCACTTATTGAAATAGTTTTCTTCTCTTCTTCTATTAACAGACACAGAGGCGTCAGGCATAACAATATACAAATTACATGTTACAAAACATGCAGTATAAAACAGCATCCGCCGTTATACTTTAAAGTTTAAAACAGTAATAAAACTCTACGTTATAACAGTATAAGATGAGATTAAAGCATATAAAAAACTGAAGAGTCTATTAATCAACAGAGACTAATAGTTGAATCGTGATAAAAAAAAGTGATTATTCGAACGTAAATATTTGTGTCAGTGCACAAGCACTTCCATTGATTTCACATGTACGTTTGAACGCTCACCGTCATATCTATTAACAGAACTGCCACTCCTATACGTGATAGGAAGTTGTGTTAACGCCCACAAATTCACACTGGAGTACACGTATACTACTCAAAAGAAGTTTAAGGACACACGATTCTTTCCTATTATTATAGTTAATCTGCGACCCGTGAAGGTACAGGTCAGAAAAAATCTACAGCAACTCAAGCTTGCCGTAAAAGGCGACTATGCGACTTACGGGATCGGGTGGTCAGACTCGCTGACTTGGTCGATGCATGTCACCGTATCCAAATTGCGTGGATCGATGCTCATGATGTCAATCACTGAATTGTCTGGTCCAGATTAGATTATTTATAGACTGCCGTCATACAGCTGGAATATTGGAGTGCGGCGTTAAACAACAAACAAACAAACAAACAAAGTTAATCTGCATGACACATTAACTGTAGTAATATGAGTGAGTGAGTTGCGTTTAACGCCACTTTTTACAGTATTCCAGTCATATCGCGGCGTGTCAACTTAATGTGAGAGGAAAGCTCGAAGTGATGCAGGTCTCAGAAGTTTACCATTTCGGTGAAATCCACGAGCACGGGTATGGTGCTGACAAACCTAGAAACATAATCGGGTCGAACCGGGATTCGAACCCATAGTCATAGGTTTCTGGCGTGCACAGGGGACGCAACTCTGCAAAGCGAATCGCGGTGCCTCAGACGACTGGGCCCCCTACAATAGGAAAGACAGGAGGCTATATATATATAGGTATGCAGAATAGGAGGAATTAGAATGATCGAATTGGCTTTAAGGCCGCATTGAACAGCATTTCGGCGTGTCAATCACATCACGGCGTGTCAATTTAAAGTTGGACAAACGGGACGTGGATTACACCTAAATTGGAACCTAATTTATCTAAAAGAATCTGGAATTCGAACCGCATGACCATCGGTTTCCAGGCACGCCCAAGGGGCACAAATCTACACAGTGAATTGTTGCGCTTGATAGATCCTACACTACCACCCGTCTTTTCATAAAAGGTCAGGAATCTCTGCATACGGAGCTCACTTTCCTTGTGATTATAACACACAGTGAGTAAAATATGGATCTCTACAGTGAGAAGTTTGACTTGAACAGTATGTTGGTTAGTTATATGTTGGTGGAAAGTTTTTGTTTGTTTGTTTGTTGTTTAACGCCGCACTCAGCAATATTCCAGCTATATGACCGCGGTCTGTAAATAATCGAGACTGGACCAGACAATCCAGTGATTGATATCATGAACATCGATCCACGCAATTGGGATACGATGACATGCATCAACTAAGGCAGCGAATCTGACCAACCTATCCCGTTAGTCGCCTTTTACGAAAAGCATAGTTGACTTTTTCGACAAGCATAGGTTGTTGGTGGAAAGGCCAAATTACTGCCGATGTTAAACGTTTACCACTTCTAGGAACCCCTCGATCTGGCGCTGACTGACTGAGGGTCATAATCAGATAGAACCTGGGATCGAACCTAGGACGAGCGGATCCTGTCACAACTGGGGTTGCAAACCTGCACTATGATTTGCGATGCCTAACATAGAACTGATCAAGCCGACACGCGGTGATATAACTGAACTATTTTTCAATTTTATAGCGGAACTTTGAACACTGAAACCGTGAATAATTACATGAGTTTGGATTTGCCACAGATCCATTTAATTCACTTATATACTATTCAAAAGAGGTTAAGGATCACCTGATTCTTTCATATTACAATAGTTAATCTCTCATGCCATGACATTAACATTACCAATATGAAAGAATCGGGTGATCCTTAACTTCTTTTGAGTAGTATATTTGTGAAAGCGGCCGAAATATTTCACTTTTCATGGATATCTAGTGTAGTGGAAAAATATTGTTTTGGTAAAATCTGAGGACAAATTGGTGTTTCAGTATGTTATATAAAACGATCGTTGGCTAATGACAGATGTGTTAGCGCCAATAACTAATTGGAGTCATCATTAGCTTTTCTTTCAGCTCCGTGAATAACAGTCGTGGTACATTCACACAAGGACAACGCTGACGTCACTCGGAAGGCGTGTCGCGCGGCACACAACAGGTCTTTATAAGTCGTGGTAAATAGATGGAACACATTTAAATGGAGTTACTTGTTTTTATCAAAAGCTATATTTTCAGAGACAAAGCGTTAGTCCATAGGTCCAGCGTATAGGGCCTGATTGTAAAAAGATCAGGTCAATGTATATATTTGAACATGTGGAATTCGTAAGATCGAGAAGAATTATATTAAGTACACATGTTACTGTTGTATATATTCTTCCAGAGCCAATATTAAAGTCAAGTGAACTAGACTTGTCTCGGGATGCTCGTACCTTGTATATTTGACTGGGCTGCTAAAGTTGAAGTACTATCACAAATAGATAATGGAATTACCTCAAACCTGAGGATAGTAGATTCGTCAACTATACACAAAGTTTTAAAAAAACTTTCATTCTATAAAATGTTATTGAAACCAAACATTGAAAAAATACCCTATTTGACTATTTGACATGTAAAGTAGTTTGGGGGCCTAGTCAAATGTCGATTTTACTTGGGGCTAGTCAAATTGAGATTTTGCTGAGCAGGTAGTAAAACCAAAAGGATTCTGGGATGGGTTTGAAGCCGCCAATTGTATGAAAACGTTGGAAAGTGTGATGCTGTTTGAAAATCGACGTCCCACAACCTTGAAATAAGACATCATGTGATAAATGGTTTACAAACATATTTTAGAATACACCCACAACAGATTCGTGTGTTTATTTTTTGTATTTATTGTAGTAAATGCAATTGTTTTTTATTGTAAGTTTCATAGGAAACGAATGTTGTCTTGAGTAGCATGCCACCCTTTACAATCGCGGAAGTCAAGAGTTCAGTGTATCATTCTTCTCTGTAGGTGCTGGTGGAGTTTAAACGACTCTAGCCCATCACAGCCACCACCGATATGGAAGAACATTTCACCACTGGACTCAAGGAATACTGACCGATGTTCGAAATAGCGACCTGCCCGCTAGCCAAATACAAGTGACTTTTAATTTGGGCAAGTAACATTTCCGTAAAGCCGGCCCAACTGTCCAGTTGAAAACTGTAGTCAGTACATATTAACTTCTACGAATCAAGTCCTTTAAGGCATCATTCAATGTCAAAGTTTTGTGTTCATTTCGTAGTTTATCATACGTGTTTGGGGCTAAAAATACGACGAGGGCTTGCAATTTATTTTGGTTTATTTCCTGGCCACTGGACTTTGGAAAATAGTTTATACACTGATACAGACGAGGCATTCGCAATCTGGTCAAACACAAGAAGATACCGGGGGACTACCAGGAAATACTACTCTCTCCCTGACAGCATCATCAGCAGCACAAATAAACTATTGTGAATGTACGTAAACAGTGTATTAATAATGGAACAAATATGGTTAAGACTAAGAGTCAGACAGTGAGTGAGTGAGTGAGTTGGTAGGTGGGTGGTTGGCTGGCAGGGTGCGTGCGTGCGTGCGTGAGTGAGTGAGTGCGGAAGCTACCCATAGTCTGCCTTGGTTATTTTGTAGGTCCCAGTGCAAAGATAGATGTTCCGAAATGCAAAGGTAGTTTGATCCCTGATCAACACTCAAATAAATAAAAGCGACAAAACCCTTTCCATATTCATAAGGAATCTCTACCAACAACACATTCGATTGTACGATTCTGACTGTACCATGAGAATGTATTTATGAATCACTAACAAAGAGAGATGATACCAGGTGTTCGCGAAAAGGTGAGCGTATCTTGCCCCACCGGTGCCAACCGTCACAAACACATACAAAGGCAAGTCAATTGTTCACCTGAAAAACACACACGGGAACTATGTACAAGTCAAAATAGGGAATTGCATCGGACATAATTTTGACCACTGATGCGTCAAATTTGGAAATGTCCTCAACATGTCTACAATTAACTTTTTGGAAGCTTACTGAGGCCATGAATGTTGTAACCTTGATTAATAAAGCCCCCGAGTAAGAGTTGTATGACTCTCTTTGAAATCTTGGAAGAAAGAGCATGCTCGATTGTACCTCAAAAGTTGTGAAATGAAGACACCGAGGGCTGGAGCGGTAGGAATATTACTCGACATAAAATGAAAGTGAAGTCACCCCTCTTGTCATCCGAATGAGTTGCCATTAAAATGAAATGTACCTTGAAAATACCAATACTTTGCTTTTGCCGGTACGTCAGCTACAGCTACTCCATACATTTTAGGGGTCATTAACATTATCTGGATACGACAGACATTAAAAATAAATATTCTTTCCAACTGCCCTTAGCACAGTCTGTGTATAAATCCTATATTTATGATTACTGATGACAATATATATATCTGTGAAACAAGTATGGATGTGATCGGCGTCGTCAAATAATCGTCTGACATTCTTTGTCAAACGGACTCTTCTTTATAACAATCGTCTTATCATTCCATATGATGGCATTATAAAGATTATTTTCTTCTTTCGTATTCATGCTGTTTCATACGTCCAATTTTGGAATTTGTACGGGAAGGTTTGATGCTTGGTAGTTACGTTGGAGCAGGAACGTCGACTGTGTCGTGAGCATGCTCGATTGAACCTCAAAAGTTGTGAGAAAATAGACGCCAAAGGCTGGAGCTGATGGATTATTCCTCATAAATGGAAAGTTGACTATTGGAAAGCTAAAGTCATCCTTCTTGTCATACAGTCTCGTGGATATTCTTGTGTCTAAATATGAAACAAATGAGGCGGTTGCACGGGTCTTCTTCTATTTCCAGCTCAGGTGGGTAAATCAGTGGAAGGCAATAGGCTATCAGACCTCTGCGCTTTGAGCATACAAGTTTATGGAGTTGAGTGCTACACACACATCCTTATCATTTATTGTTCGTTGAACGATATCAGATCACCTACATACCCGAGGCTGAAGTTAAACTTCCGAGCCAAATTTCCTTGTTTTGTTTGCCAATCCGAGAAGAAATTCCGATTCGTGTGCATAAAGAAACAGATCAGCATAAAGTGAGTGAGTGAGTATGGGTTTACGCCGCTTTTAGCGATATTCCAGCAATATCACGGCGGGGGACACCAGAAATGGGCTTCACACATTGTACCCATGTCGGGAATCGAACCCGGGTCTTCGGCGTGACGAGCGAACGCTTTAACCACTAGGCTACCCGACCGCCCCATCAGCATTAAGGGGGAAGTCCAGCATTTCAAATTGTTTTCTCAGTAAACTTCAGATGACTTTTGCTTTCATGCATGATTGACAAATTGTCCTGAAGCCAGAAAATGATGTATCTGCATAGTCACCACATTTGGTGACAAATGCCTCATAGATCAAGGAATTAAGGTTTTCCATAAGTTTGTCTTGTAGGATAGTGGTGTACAAATGTTTTGACATAATTGAACTTGGTCGTTTCTTAAATTGAAAAGAAAAAGCAAACCTTTTGATCTCTCGGGAATCCAAATGGTATTGATTCCACTTGTCTCAAGTACTTTCTGTGAATCTAATGAAATCCTTCCTTAATTTATTAAGGAATGTGGTGAATATTTGGGACGAGGATCTAGGGGGTACATTTGCTGGATCCATGGATGTTTATGGACCTTTGAAATCAGGTTTCAGAGACAAGCCGAACGTGGATAATTCACGATGCGGGGTTTTGGTCAGATGTCTTCTTCAGTTAACATATTGGCCTTATGTGTGGCATTATTTGATATGCCGCTAATGCCAGTTCTTTGATCAAACAATTTATGTTGTGCTGCTAACAGATAATGGGTATGTTATCTCGGGCCTTCTCTGCAAACAACTATGAACCATTGATTTACGGCAGCCATGCTTTGTATGACAGCTGGCTGGGACAGAATGGGTATAATCCAATTCCGTTTCCTGTGTTTCAGTTTGTGCATTCAGCCAATGAGAGTGAGTGAGTATGGTTTTACGCCGCTTTTAGCAATATTCCAGCAATATCACGGCGGGGGACACCAGAAATGGGCTTCACACATTGAACCCATGTCGGGAATCGAACCCTGGTCTTCGGCGTGAAGAGCGAACGCTTTAACCACTAGGCTACCCGACCGCCCCTCAGCCAATGAGATCATCACGCACGCCGAAACACATCCAACCGGTTCATTTTATCTTTTGGTCCAAGTCTTGACATATGCTTTGTCAACGTCTATTATGATAATAAAGTTGGGATCCCAAATGGTAGCGGGGACACGCGTAGCCCAGTCGTCTGAGTCGTACTGCAGAATTGCGTCCCGTTGGCACACCAGAATCCTGTGATCGTGGGTTCGAATCCCAGTTCGCCCCGATTATGTATCCAGGTGTGTCAGCACCATACCCGTACTCGTGGGTTTCACCAAAGTGGTCAAGTGGTGTTAAACCCACCTCACCCACTTGCCCAAACGGTAGCAGGCTGTTCATATTATTTTTATCCATATTTGAATAACTCGGCGTGAATTGCCTCCTTAACCTCAGGGGCACGGGTGGCCCAGTCGTCTCAGGCGCCGCGATTCGCTGTGCAGAGTTGCGTCCCCTGGGCACGCCAGAAACCTATGATTCTGGGTTCGAATACCGGTTCGCCCCGATTATGTTTCTAGGTTTGTCAGCACCATATCGAAGTGGTAAACGTCTGAGAGCTGCATCACTTCGGGCTTTCCTCCCACATTAAGCTGACACGCCGTGATATAACTGGGATACTGTTAAAAGCGGCGTTAAACCAAACCCACTCACTCTTTAACCACAACCACTCACTCCAGCATCTTCCCTTATGCAGCACGTTATTCATACATTTGGGAATATTTCAGCCGTGTTGGGTTCTGCTGGTCGTGATTCGCCCTGATAAAGATGCTTGTCCGCTTCATCAATGTAGGAAATATTTAAAACCAACTCGCTTTGGAATTGTACGTCACAATAATCACCCATGCCATTACACAGCTGAAAAAAAAGTTGAAAGCGCTGTTAAACCAAACTCGGTCACCTACATAGTGTCTGTGATCGTGTTATAATTAAACAGGGGCGCTCAAGTGGGTGCGGTTTACAGCTGTGGGTGTAACTGTCTTATTGACTCCCCGGGTATTGTGGCAAAGGAGGCTCTTCTTGCTGTGTAAAAGGACGATCAGTTTGTATAGAGCTGAGTCATCCCAGACGAAAGATGGTATTCTATCTTGTTTGGCCGATCGTGTATACTCGAAAGACTTGCGTCTGAATCACGGGATGTGGGTGTAAATCGTGCTGGCAGCTATGTGCATGCGTTTTTGATGATGTTTGTCGGTCATAACTGCCATAACAGCTGATACATCCGCGTTGTCACGTGGTACTATGTGTTTTTGTTTTTTTGTTTAACGCCACACTCAGCAATATTCCAGCTGTATGACGACGGTCTGTATATAATCTGGTCTGGACCAGACAATCCAGTGAATGACGTCATGAGTATCGACTACGCAATTGGGATACGATGACATGTATCAACCAAGTCAGCGAGCCTGACCACGCGATCATGTTCATATACAAATGTAGTTGCCTCTCAATTCAGTTTAGTTCAATTTGATTCAGTGGTTTATTGTATGAAAGGCCATTGGCCCATGCATATACAAGTGAGGTTCATAGACATACAGTTATAGTAACAAATATTGTAGTATACGGAGTATCAAGACAACAATGGAGTATCAAGACAATAAACACGTGAAGATCCGGGGTAGAATAGGTCTTCAGCGACCCATGCTTGTCGTAAGAGGCGACTAACGAGATCGGGTGGTCAGGCTCGCTGACTTGGTTGATGCATGTCATCGATCCCAATTACGTGGATCCATGCCCATGATATCAATCACTGGATTGTCTTGTCCAGACTCGATTATTTACAGACCGCCGTCATTTAGCGCGGAGTTAAACAACAACCAACCAACCAAGACAACAACAACAACCGACGTAACATTAAAACATCATGAATGCATAAAGATACTTGTTTGTCAGCAAACATATAGAGAATCTCACCCGAGTGTCTTTTGATATCAAATTTATCAACACGAGTTGATATATTTGATATCAAAAGACACGAGGGTGAGATTTTATTTATCATCCAACATCATTCTTCCAACTTTTTCAATTTGTAGAGGGTAATTAGCAGTGTCTTCGGTGTAAAAAGTACTGCTAACAGCTTCAGTAGCAGTGCCATTAGTGATGTCATTTGATTGTGACGTCATGGTAACCAGTGACGTCACAATGATCTGCAAAGCATTGTGATGTAATTTCATCGCAGCGATATCTACAGTGTAGATATCGCTTGATCTAATACAAGCGATATCTCCTGTGGGAGCCAGTTTTGGATGATAAATAAAGTTATTAGTAGATATATATGAAAATGACCAATACATATTTTGTAATATACCTGGCAAATAAACCTAAAATACAATTCGTCTTCAACACCAAGAATACAGACGGGGCAAATTCTTAGTGAGTTTTCAATTTATAAATATCTTCCTTTATTCATTTTTAAATCACGACAAGCATGGGTTGCTGAGGAGCAATTCTAACCCGGGTCGCAACAGATCGATACCATGTGTCTATACGTATTGGCTGTGAGAAATGACATGGTGTACTATAGCCTGTCGTGAGGTTCTATATATAAGGGGTATACTATATAGAATATACGATGTATACCTTGGCGAGATGAAATATATTTTAACAGTCTGAAGAGAGAAGAAATACACTTTTATTAATGTATTAATGGTTGTATCACTATCACTTAAAATACACAAGGCTCCTGACATGGTTGATGCATGTCATCGATCCCAATTGAGTGGATCGATGCTCATGATATCAATCTCTGGATTGTCTGGTCCAGACTCGATTATTTACAAACCGCCGTCATATAGCTGGAATATTGCTGAGTGCGGCGTTAAACAAACAACCAACCAACCAACCAAACAAACAAACACAATCTTAACGTATTAAAATACTGCATGGACAAGATAAACCTTTGAAAGCAATCATTATAAATAAATAAGTAAATGACGGTGGTTGTTAAATATTAGGTTTAAATCTACCAGAATTTGGTGATGAATACACATACACGTCGCTATATTACTGCAATAATCTTGGACATGAGGTTAGACCTCATTTTACTACATATCTCCAGTAATACTAATAGTCTGTATAGATATTGTATGCTGCAAACAGTGTTATGTTGGAAATCGTGTCAAACCCGTGGTTTCGAAAATACACTGAAACAGAACATCGCCGTGAAACCACTGATTACATTTCATTTATCGAATGAGATCTTCGTGTTTGGCGTGCGGCAACATCTGTAAACGGGATTGTTTTTGACGGCTACTGGACTTGATGAGATAGGATTTTGATGTTATCACAACAAATAATTGTGAAGATTCAGCTGAAAGTAACACCTAGCGATGAAAGGGAGAACTATGTTTAGTCGATCACTTTCATTCTGGTGTCCATATACCATAGCGTCTGAGTGATTAGGTTCCATTTCCTTGTCTAATGGTAGTTGTCGTCATTTCACAGTTTTCTTCCGGTTTCTAAAATATTTTCCCAAACAGGTCTTGGGACGATGTCACACGACGTGATCAGTCAATACATTCCCCGAATGTTAGCGAATACTTTGGTTCTTAAGCACTCTAAAATACAGTACTCAAAATCAAAACATGCATGGAATTCACGCCCGACAAGTGATAGCCTCCCTTTAATAATCCCAAAGTTGCTGAAGTTGGTCCGCAATCCGTAAGTGGATTATAAAATATTTGACTGGATGATTCTGAACGGGAAATGGGGATTTAATTCGTTTTAAAGGCAAGCTAATGTCAAATGAACAAGAAAATGAATGGAATAACTTTGAATTACTGAAACACCCACAGCCGACAACAGGTGATTGTAACATGAAGTATGTGAGACTCGTTGTCTAAGGTGCTTTCACAACTCTTACAGATCTGTGCTTTAAAGACGAGAATGATTCTTCCACTGGCCCATAAAACACCACGTTTTTTAGCAAACTCTGATGTGTGTGCATGTAACGTTTTCACTCCTTTTTCATCATCGCTGCTGATCGTGTATTGATCAATGACTCACGCCCTAACTTGAAGTCTTCACAGTGTGTGGAATGCTGATGGATATTTCAAAAGCATTTTTCTTATATTTTTTTCAAAATTTATCTGTATCGCGGGCTCACTGCGTTAAGTTTGTATATACGTGTAATGACGTAGGCTACCTACAACCTAAAATCGCGCAGATATGCCAGCGGAGAAACGTCATATGTCACGTGACCGCTCGTTGCCATTTTCAATGAAAACCCGATTACGTTCTTGTATTAGTCACGACCCTTTTTACTCCACACTCAGAACAGGGGACTGACAGAGTTATTCGACACTCACAACGCGTGACCTTCATTTTTTTAGGTTAATGTGCTGAAATGGACTACAGGGATATATTAAGTGACACAATTATTGGATCCGTTTTCGAGGAACAACGGTCTAGTCTCGTACCGTGATCTATGTGAAAAGGACCCAGCAAAACCACTGTTACATCGTGTTTACCACTTCTCTGCATACGCGCCAGGCGAATTAAACTACAAAATTATAATTCGTCCTGATGTGTCGGTGGTGTACCCGAGGGGAGTAACCATGTCCAAGGAATAATCATATCGGTGTGTGCGATATTACGGGGATATTTACTCTGTCGTCTGCTACGGATCAGCCTTAACGAGCTTCGGCTCGTGCGAGCTGCAAGCAAAGCTCTACAAAATGGCGACGTTGGCAGATGCCTGCGTTGAAGTTACCTCAACTGACCCTCCGTCAGCTCCCAGCACCCCTCAACATTCGAGCTCTGCGAGCTCGTCCCCTGTGTCAATCAAATCCCTACCCCAGGGACCCAAATACAAACTGGTCTCCGAGGGCGACATCCAAGTGTGTCGTCTGAATCACACACGGACGATTGTAAGCAAAATCATGAACTCTAAATATCTGCGGCGGTGGGAGAGTCATCATATTGTTCTAGATCACGGAGAAATTCGCTCTGCAACGGTGAGTGTTTGACATAAGACAAGTACCTATCATCCCTTGTATGGGCGATGATATGTTTATCACAGGATCGTAATCCGGTTTGTTGTGACGGCTGTCAGTATGGAGGCGGCGTGCCGTCCTTATCATGCGCTTGTGTTATCGTTGTTTTTATTGCTACTTCTGGTTGAATATGCTACAAGAACAAAATGTGTACATGTGCTAATTTATTCACAGGGTTTATTACATGCTTTTGATAGATTATGCGTTAAATATGTGTTGTTAACGCGTATTGTCGGGACTTGTGATCTGACCCTCAGCATAAACTAGTAAACATTGTCGGGTCACGAGAAATCGGGCTCCCGAGGAATCTGTCAAATTCCTCAGATCGATAAATGGTTTAATTTGGCGAAGGTAGATTGGATCGTGTTCCTCCATTTTCGTCAGTTGTGGTTGTTCACATTAGCTCTGTAAAACTTGTTTGTGGACGTAAGTATATCCTTGCCAATAAGTCAGTGGTCCATGCAATTTGTTAGTATTTATGAAGCAGATATGGGAGTTCGTGACAAGTGAAGAGATATAGTGTGCACAGTTTCAGGGAAACATGCAACCAGGATTTCACGTAAACAAATGTTCCCATCCATGCAATACATACACCACAAAATGACAAATTGTCAAGCTGTTGACACGGTTATTCTGTCTGGCACATGTAGCATAGGGCAGCCCGGAAGGCTGTAGATTGTTCAGTGAATACACATTCTTTCCATCACAAGTAGGTTGCATACAAGTTGCAACAAAACCCTTGAGTCTATAGAAGTAGAATACATGCATTTAGCTACTGATTGAACAATATTGATGTACATTGTTTGTGACATATTGTATAACTTTGGAGAAAATGCCTTTTATGTGTTCCCTGGCAACGCAATTATATTACCAATATCTATCATCTGATATTGGATAAGGCAATGAAAGGAAAGATCATCATCTACTTTTACAATTTAATCCAAATAAAGCAGTTGCACATTTATCACTGTAATGTTGTAATATGATGCCCACGATACTATACATCTATTTACAACCCCTGTATCGCTATACATATGATACATTACAAGTTAAATTGGTGTAAAAAGTTAAAAACACATGAATGATAACAGAAACTGTTCAACAACTAGCTTATGCATATTCTGTAGTATTTCCTGGTTGGCTATAAAGAACATTCTGCGACGTAATATCCTACCTTCGATCTTTGAAATTACAAAACAAATGATTCAGGGTTGTAAACATAAAGAATATCAACTTATGAAATAAAATTACTGTATTACTGAATCGTATCGCACCATATGTATCGTATAGCGACCCCATCATATCGTTACACCTCTAGTCAGATAATAATCACCTGTAGGAGACGGATGAGTTCTTAAAGTGGTCCATTTTAGAGAAAATGAGTTAAAACAGTCTTATACTTAGATTTCTTTACCAAACGAGACATTTGTTCTCTTAACAGAACCATTCCTATGAAAATAACATATATAGCTGTAAATGTTTCCTTCATAATTTGGACCCCATCACTTCCTTCTGAAATCTTGGTGTGATTTTCACCACAGACCTAACAGCTTGCTAAACTTTGGACTTTGACTGTAGAGGCCAGAAAATTTCAGGGAGCTTTTGAGACAGTTTGTCAATATTCCCCAATTTCAGTGTTTACCTTAGGACAGACATGTGTTCAAGTATACCAACAATTAGTGACTGCTTATGGATGTTGAAATAGGTCACATGCTGATAATTTGTTGCATGTTGTCATAATTCCCTATACAATTATCAATATTGTTTCCTGGTATAACAGTGGGGCGATATACATGATATATGTGCACAGATAATTTGACTTATTTGAAAAAACAAAACGCCATATAATGAAGCAGAAGAGTTGATGTATAGTGTCTCCAGACTGTAATGTAGAGCATTGACTCAGTCAGTCACTTCAGACACTGGACTGATGCCACAATCAAGTAAAATGTCTATTTGTCTAGTCAACTCAGTTTGAGCCACAGTGCACCATCACTAAAGCAGTGGTTTATATAGACCTGATCAGAGGCTCATTTCTGGTTCCTGGAGAAAATGTCTGTAAAAATTCCCAAATTGTAATTAAAAATATCCTAATTTATGTTAAAGTTATGACTAATTATGGCTTTGTAGAGGTAAGTGACAGAGGTAACTGTATGTCACTGATAACAGGACAATACACATGATAAAGAGGAAGAGGCTTTAGAGCTTATTCTTTGCAATGTTAAAATACCTCAAAGTTTAGGATACTAATAACTTTTAACAAATCTAAATTAGGAACAAAATAATGATTTTATCCCCCAGTTTGCCTGCCACGGGCAATTGGCTTAAAATCGTAGGTAAATTCCTGCTAAAATCTACTGGAAATGATTACAAAGGAATGGTGGGTGTAATGGGATCAAAATGTTGTACTAATTGTAGATAGGATTTGAATGTCTGTTGAGTACAAGATAAGTTCAAATGTCATTTTGTAATGTCTGTTGAATACAATATAAGTTCAAATGTTATTTTGTAATGTGTGTTGAGTACAATATTGGCTTAAATGATATTTTGTAATGAATAGCCGATTCAACAACAGACTGTAAATCAACACTGATGTTTGATTTTGTAGTTGAAGAACTGATTCAATACACTTCAGGTTCAACTGGAGTTCAGTGAAACCCTATTATTCTGGATGGTACTTATATACTGTTATCAGTGAAGTCTTCTTAATTCACAAATTTCCAGCAGCCATATTGAAAATGTAATTTGGTACATAAATTCAGTTATTTCTGCATGTATCATTATGAAATTGTACATGATGCAAGTACAGGTGATAAAGTTTTTGGCTATGGGAAAAAAATATTTTGTAGGTGTAAAACTTGAGTTTATTAAAAATGTCAGTAAATTTTGGGAGCCATGTGTTATAGCTATAACCAAGTTAGCGCTATATTTTAGGGCATAGCAGTTAGGGAATACTGTATGTAGCATGTGGAATAACATGTACTGGTAATACATCTTTTTCACACTAGTAATTTAGTACATGGACAACATGTCTGTGGTATGTTGAATCATCATAGCATTATGGGACATGTTTTCATGGTAATAGTATATTTAATTGAATAATAGGATTAAAACCGTAATCAACAAAATCACTGCATTTTTCATATATGCCTTTGTCATACCTACCTAAAACCTAACTCTCTTTCTTCCTTAAGCCGATTTTGACTGATCCACAGACATTAAACATTGATCTGATCTGGCGTTGATTAAACACAGGAGTATGTAGGACTGCACAATACTCCTCAAAACATCATTATAATGTAAACTTTTAAATAAAAAAAAATTGGTCCTGACAGGAGATCAATTGAAAACAAATCTTTTTAAAGCATGTTAAATGGTCGAACAAGTACATATTTACACCATAAAAGAATCATGTGATTTCATAATTATCTAAAAAGCAACAAACAACTGCCCTGATTCCACAACTAGAGCGGATACATATTGAAATCCCAGCGTGAGGCCAAGCTGTAGTTGTGACGCCATGATGGAGAGACATCCACCATTTTATTTTGTTTACAGTGCATTACTCTGCATGACAATGAAATTATTTTCCGTTATTCTCGGCATATTGAAGACGCAAAATTGGGTATTGTGTATACTTGTTCATCAACCAAAAGAGTCATTTCCTGAAATGTCCCAAGCGAAAAGGCAGATTTAGCAAAGAGGAAGTTTGAAGTAAGCGATGTCAGCGAGGAAGGAAAAGGAAACTGACTGAACATGCCATTTTGTGTTTCTTGCATATTTAGGCATCTGTCTATGAGAGATCAACACAAACTAAATGAACTTGGTTACAAAAATAAGATTTGCATTCATTGTTACATATAATCCATAACTGGCTCCCCTCGTACAACAATTACAAAGGACATTGATTATATTACATGCTAAGGTTATATATTTGGCACAATTTTGGTGTACATAAACTCGCATATTCAGTTCATGGTCTTGCGTACTTGAAACCCTTGTCTGATTCTGCAGGAAAGGTCTCTCTTATTTTAATCACAAAACATGAAGTATGAACTACCCTACATTTTTTAAGGGTACCAACCCCCTCCTTCTCTGAAGTTCGAATACCATCTGATTTTTCATTCATTTGCTCATCGCTGAAACTAGTATACTACTCCACAGAAATCTAAAAAGCATTGAGAAAAGTGTGCGATTTCAAGTAAATTTGATTAAAAAATATTGAAAAAAGTAAATATATGAAGAATACTATTGTGTACATCATGACTTTTTTTATGAATGTTGAATCTGCATACCAAATAAGATTATATATGAGTGCCGCGTACCACATCGCTGAGTACTAAATACCCTCTTAATAGACCCCTGAATCCCATGTCAGAAGGGGGTTGGCGGCCTTTGAGCCGGGGGAATCCTTTAATAAACTAGTCTTGAAGTTGAGAGTCTCCTGTGTGCACAGTAGCTGTAAGCCCTGAAGTTAATTGAGTCCACATTTTAAAAAAGAATATAGAACATGTGAATACTCACCACCATGTAGATTATATACCGATACACCTTTTCTATATGAAAACAGGAAAAATGATATAAATAAAGATGTCTTAGTCATGATAAATGAAAAAAAATGAAAAAAGTGAAGTACATGTATTTGCCTCAAGATTGAAATTACGATAAATGTAAGATGCGACTATGCTTTTCGTAAAAGGCGACTAACGGGATAGGTTGGTCAGATTCGCTGCCTTAGTTGATGCATATCATTGTATCCCAATTGTGTGGATTGACGCTCATGATGTCGATCACTGGATTAACTGATCCAGATATGATTATTTACGGACCGCCGTCATATAGCTGGAATATTGCTGAGTGTGGCATTAAACAATAGACAAACAAAAACAGTACTCTCTGGAGTATGAAAATTGTTGGCCCCTTAAAACTGTATTAGCACTCATGCTGTGGGTTGTTAATGAGAATATTACAGTTACAGCATGGGGGATACAGAGAGGTGTGCTGGCATAGACGTGAGGGGTGGATTAACACCTGAAGCATGGGGGTGGGCCTGAAATATAGGGATAGGCCTGTTGACGGGGGGAACTGTAAAGGTGAGGCTGACCTGAGTTCTCTACATTATATCCTAATTATGTGTGAACTGTTTGTGAACAATGCCTTTCAGGAATAGGTCAGATGTAATACATTTTAATACATGTATTCCTATTTTTGTTATACCGTATTCGACGTAATAAGCGCCCAGGGCGCTCTCAAAATTAGAAATAGGGGGCTCTTATTAGAATATTATTTTGGTGAAAAAAGAGAGTTGAAAGATAAATTTTGTGGTTTATGCTGACAGCCTGAAATGTTTATATACGACAGATATATTTTTCTAGAATTTAATTGCCCATAATTAAGGGTGCATATAACACACGAGTGCGTATTATACGCGAATAAATTAGTCTTTTGTACATTGAACAATCAGAAGGGGTGCTAATTGGGATTGTTCACTAGCCAATATATTAGCAAATATCGCCGTGGGCGCTTATTAGAGCGGGGCGCTTATTACGTCGAGTACGGTATTCATAGTATTTTATTAACAGGGGGTTCATTATACATTGTTATACTTCTGGTACAAAGTGTTGCAACTTAGACAAATAGAAATATTTTTCTCTAACATTGATAATGATCTTGTATTGCAACATTGTTTCATTTGTGGTTATTTGTAGCTTATTGTTTGCATTACTGGGAGGTAATAAATATCAAAGAAAACCTTCAGTGATAATTATTAGAAAAATATCAAGGTAGAAAATTTGTGTGAGGGTTTAAGTCTGATAGGTACCAGTACAAAAGTTTGATGTATAAAAATCTTAATTCCTTGTTTAGAGGAAGAGGAGTTAAAGAACCTGCAAGTTTTCCATGGGACAAAATCAACCTTCTTGACTACACAGTGTTTTATAGAGTAATAAAACTAAACCTATTCTATTTTCATTAAGTATATCCAGTCATATCATATACTGAATTGAATAAAAAATATTAGAAAAAAGAAAAGAAAAAAAAGAAGTATATCCAGTCTTTTCACATGGTAGTGTTTTATTTTTATCATCGCCGGCAATAGTGGTAAGTCAATCTAGTAAATAGGCTTTGGTTGATAAACATTCTAAAAAATCAGGGCAAAACACAAGAATGTGTGACAAAAGAGGCCTCTAAAGTCCTGGGCCATCTTGCACAAAGCGATCTTTAAACATAGGCTTACAATATTGTAGCGCTAAGATCGCTTTGTGCAAGAGGTCCAAGAGTAAAAGTGGATGTCTCAAAAGGAATTAACTTTTGGACTGGTCACTTAATGTGTGTGGATATCTCGTAATGGACACATCAAGTGGTTTTGCTGTGAACTTCTTGTATATTTTGGATATTGGATTGGTGTGCAAATTCATTTAGTAACAAACACATTTTCTATCATTTTGGACATATCTCATTTGCCAAACTTTTGAGCATGAAATATGCCCCAATATAGCTCCAGGCTTTGTGCGAGAGAGCAGTAAGTACGAGCACATGACTACTGCACATGTACATACTGTTGTTGTGAAGATCCGGGGTAGAATAGGTCTCCAGCAACCCATGCTTGCCGTAAAAGGCGACTATGCTTGTCATAAGCGGCGACTAGCGGGATTGGGTGGTGATGCTCGCTGACTTTGTTGATGCATGTCATCGATCCCAATTGCGTGGATCGATGCTCATGATGTCAATCACTGGATTGTCTGGTCCAGACTTGATTATTTACAGCCGGGCGTCATATAGCATCCCAACTACGTACAATGATGCTCATGATGTCAATCACTGGATTGTCTGGTCCAGTATTTACAGACTGCTGTCATATAGCTGGAATATTGCTGAGTGGGGCGTTAAACCACAAACAAACAAGCAAACAAGCAGCAGTGAATGACAGCACTGTCAGGTTATCCTAGTGGTGTGATGTTTCCTGCAGGACAGGTCTAATGATGCTAATGAAGGGCTGCATGTTCACCTGTAAACTTACCATTGTTACATGCCACAGTTACTTAATACCTTGGGAGGCCTATTCACAAAGCTGTCGAAGGTAAGACAAATCTCTGCAACTTACGACAAGAATTATGGCTGTATTAAGCCTATTGTATCATTGTCTTACTTATGACGCTTAGCTATGACAGTGAGCTCTTCTGTGACAGATGAAAAATATGCTTGTTTTTTTTCCAATGACAGCATCAATTCATGGAAATCTTTAGATGAAAATTCTTGTGTACGTTTAGACAGACAGACAGACAGACAGACAGTTAACTTTCTCAGTAGCAGAGAAAAATGTTAATGCTGTGATTAATGCTGGTGCAGATTCTTTTTAGCCAGAGGGTGGTTTTCTTCATGTTATTGTTATGTACAGTTGATCAGTAAAGGATTTTAAAGGATATAATTGAAAGCTGTTGTCCGATATAGATAGATATAGCAAGCATTGAAGATTAATATGCAGAATTGGAAAGGAAGATGCCGAAGCAAGAAGAAAATGTGACAAAATATATATGTGTGAATTAAGTTGCGATGACACCAGCTTTTGCTCTGAGGGAGTGTTGCAGAAATCGCATTTGTGTGATGTCACAAGTGGGTCACAACTTTGTGATCATATATGCCATGTATACAGCAAGGATAATTCTAGGGTGGGGGCCCTTTTTAGCCCCTAAATTTAAAAAAGGAGCATATTTTCAAATGCAATGGGGCATTGAAACATTGTGCTGTATGGGCAAGTGTGGGTGTACCTCTGGAATAGTTGAAACTTTCACGTAAAGGGCCCATGTCTGAAAATACATAGAGTAAGCCCTGACACAGGGTGCCCCATTTTGTGATGTTCTCTCATTTGCTTTGAAAACACACCTGCAACTTGCAATATGTCCGAAATAAATTCTAAACAAAGCTAGGACCAAAAAGGAGTGCACTGCTTAGCCTTAGAATAAAACAATGTTCAACTAAAGCATCAATGTGTCTAAATGTTGTTTAGTTATCATACAACTGATATTGTTTAGAATGTTTTTTTCAGACTGCAGCATGTGACATGTATGCTATCTCAAGGCCAGTGAAAAATCACAAGGACAAGTAAAAAGCCTTTGGAAACTATTCCAGTTGATTAATTATTTCAAGCAATTCGCTGTGCATAGTTGCCATGCCACAAACCTAGGATTGTGGGTAGGAATTCCATTTCGCCCTGATTATGTTTGGAGGTTTGTCAGACCCATACCTGTACTTGTGGGTTTTTACTTAAGTGTTAAATGTGTAAAACCTGCATCCCTCATCAATCTGAGAGACTCACTCACTCACTCACTCACTTTGTGTGTCAACCACTGGTTTGCCTGGCTCACACTTGATTGTATTGATGTATCATTGAAATATCATTACAACTGCTATGTACAGAAATCTTGAAGGGAAGTTTGCACATAGCTCAATATTGAGCAAGTCATCATGACATGCCACAGGTCCCAACTGTGAAACACTGTTAGTTTGGACAATCTGACCCTCGCTTCAAATGGCATCATGGTTAGGTACCTAAGTAGAGATATTTTCTGTGTGCGTTTCAGAATATTTTAAGTTTTGTTTAGTAACCGGTCAGAAAATGTATTGTCCCTCTAAACAAGAATCCATTGTTCTTGTTAAAGTTTGATTATTTTATTTCACAGGAATGTTGGGCTGTTAAATCCAAAATCAGTATTTCTTTTAAAATAACTCTTTATTTAGATCTTATCGATAAATATTTTGACAATGTCATGTGTACATTATTAGTGTCTGTGTCTTCTTTTGAACAGTTTTTTAGTATATGCTCGCATTATGCAAAGTGAAAGGTTTGTCACTCATGTTGAGATTTTCTCCTGGTATCCAAACAATTATGTTTTACTAGCATCTGCTTGGAAATTCTCTACAATCTGTAAAACAGTAAATTAAGTGCTAAAAATATCACAAATATCTACCTTCACTAAACCAGGACAACCATCTTGACTCACATGTATTAATCTCATTAGCTATGATACAATTATTTGTTGGATGGTGGGCTAGTCTGGTGGTTGAAGTGTTTGCCTGTCATTATGAAGACTTGGGTTCAGTTCCCAACATATCTAAAGCCCATTTCTGGTGTCCCCTGACGTAATATTACTGAAATACTGCTAAAAAAAGCATAAAACCGTACTTTTCCACTCACTCACAGATGTTACATGTATCACAACAGGGTGTACAGGATTAGAGTGGCAAAAGATCATGTGCGGATAAGAACTACTCAGTGTTCACATTCATAATAGTGTTTGTTTGTTTATACAGTCGTGCCCCGCTTATACGGACTTCAGATATCCGGAAACCTCGGTTTCCGGACGATTTTCATTCAAAACGAAATAATGACTATATAAATTTACCCGTATATCCGGAACTTCAGTTTCCGGAACCGGACGGTCATTTTCATACACAAAACACTGAAATGCACACAAAATTGTCTCACTTATCCGGACAATACACTTCCGCTGGTGGTAATCTTTCCGCTGATGGTAATCCTTTGACTCGTGAGAAGTCAATTAACACAGTGACACTGAGTTACGTTTGAGACGAGCTTGTTTATTGTACATGTAATCCCCAAGCACAAGTTCGTGGCTTATATAGAGACCTTGATTACCTATTACGAGAACACAGGCGATCTGGACAATTTGGATTTATTGTTTAAAATTCAAACCTCAAAATGTGGTAAAGTTCAAACTTCCATGACAGACTTCCAGTAAGAAGCTGGTTTCAGTTATACGGAAATTCGTTTATACGGACGAATTGTGAAGTGACGCAAGTGTCCGTATAAACGAGGCACGACTGTATAGACTTATATTTAGGCCAGACTTATTCAGTTTCTTGTTGAATTATTTTTGTAAAATTGTGGTTAATTTCCTAAAATATCTTTAGTATAAAAAGATGCTAGATATCTTTTGAGTCAAACAGCATTTTTTTAAAATATGGGGTAGACTAAGACCAAAATAAAGTGGTTCAGACAAATTTTACGTTTTGCCAGAAGACACGCCACAGGAGGGTTATTTGAAAGAGATTGACTCCTTATTCATGCTTGGTTGTTTGCTTAGTGGGCAGTTTTTGTGCAGTCAGTTGGGTTGGGCAATGTCGGTGCCCTGAGCAGTGATATATTAAGTCATAATGAAAATCATGACATTGCTTATGACGGTGTAAGTGTTGTGAATATACCAGCAGCATTTGTCTAGTAGACACATGTTGTCATCTTGATAATCACTGGTTTAAGACGGGTCATAAACAGGATAGATAGTTGAGCTTTGAGCGTGTGTTTTTGTAGGAACAAAATTATGGAAACTGTCAGCTTTCAGTTTCCTGATCAATGTCAGGTATAATGTTTACTGTTCTGCCGTGTAGAAATTCAACATTCATCATGTTGAATGTTAGTACAACCCCATCAAATGGGACTGGACCACTTTAATGTAATGTGACTTGACTGTAGATGATTTTTTCTAAAGCTTATTGTTATTCTTCCATGGACTTCTTCCAAGTGGCCCTGGTGATCTCTTTAGGACCCGTGAAGAATAGGTCTTCAGCAACCCATGCTTGCTGTAAAAGGCGACTGTGCTTGTTGTAAGAAGCGACTAATTGGATCGGGTGGTCAGGCTTGCTGACTTTGTAGATGCATGACATCGATCCCAACTGCGTGGATCAATGCTCATGATTTCAATCACTGTATTGTCAGGTCCAGACTCGATTATTTACAGGCCGCTGTCATATAGCTGGAATATTGCTGAGTGTGGCGTTAAACAACAAACAAACAAACAAACAAACATGAAGGAATGAATGCAATTGCCATCTTACACCAGATACCTCAGGACTAACTACTGTATTTTCTTGAGTATAGTGCGCACTTTTTTTCGGAAAAACACAGCTGTGTAGAAGGGGGTGCGCATTATACACGAATTATGAGTTTGGATGTTTTTTCCTCCCATGGAAAGACATTACGTACCGTGAGCACGAAACACCGGAAATACCATGTCAACAAATCCATACTGAAGTACGCAAAATAATAATGTAATTACACTGTCTGTCTATAAAAAGTGTTCTTTGTATTTCTGGACTTATGTTTGTAACTTACTTCATTAATTTTATTCAAAATTCCTTATAATATTGTTTTTATTAATTTCGGCGAAATCGTGTGTGAAGCGATCGGAAGATCGCACAACTCACCGTTATTAACAGCAACCACGGTCAGAATACCGCTATTGACGCCTTGAAACGAACTTTAGTTGACAGAGAATGGATACATATATCATAAATGACATACTTTGACTCGTTAAAAGTCATATTTGTTTTTGTTTGACGATTCTATGTCAACATGAAATTCTCGCGCTCACGTGCTCACGTGCGCGTGAGCCTTGACGGTGACTGGTCAGACATGTTCCATGTAAAAAATAATACCCGGGAATAGCGATCAGCTACTTCGCTTAGGGTTATTATTATTTTAAATATGTTTAGTAAAGGCTGCATATAATTAAGAAAATAATGGAATATATTATTCCTGATAAATAAAATAGTTTCAGATACAATTGTTGCCGATCCTTGCATTAAAAATCCTATAAAGTTATATCACTGGGTGTGTCTTGACCGAATCACCGGTCGATTCCAAGAAAACGTGTGTACAGCTGATTGCTGTTTCCGGCTTAGTTTACGAGAAAATACACAAGGTAATCTTAATCCCTAGATATAAAACAATGCCTAGCAGAACAATAAATACTATTTAAACGGTAAATAAACATGTCTGGTGATTTTTTATCTCAAATTTCGAATTTGTACTGACGAAGTTTCTCAGCACCCCTTCGTTTGCCGGACTTCGCTGAAAGGGTACGGTGTAAATTTTTTCTGCGCATAATATTCAAATTTCTTTTTTTCCAAAATATTGAACCCACTAGAGGGGGGTGCGCATTATACATGGGTGCGCACTATACTCAAGAAAATACGGTACTGAATATGTACCCCTGTGAAGTTTAAGGTTAAAATCTCTCTTATCATGCTTACCCATAAATAGTGGTAATGTTTTATTCAGCCAAGATAGACCCCACAGGCATGAAGATGTACCCCCACAGGCATCATGCTTATCATACAGCTGGAATATTCCAGAATAGTGTTACATTACACAAACAATAAAACAAGCAAACAAACAAACATTACCTAGGTATTAGAGGTCATCATCAATGTCTGCCAAGGGGTGTCCTGACCTAAACTATCATATGACCTTCTTCATGTTATTCCACATGATAATTACTGGGAGACGCTTCTGTTGATAAATATGGCAAAAGAAAGATTTATTATGTTTTAGCACAAAGTCCATGTAGAAATAATGCGAAGCCTGCACAATGACTGACTCCCCATTTCTAGGCTACCAAACAAGGTTTATTGCATGGGCAGTATGCCACCTGGGGAACCTTAATTTATATAAACAGGTAATATCTGTTTAGATGAAATAAATTAGTTGCTCCAGCTGTTTGTTCATGACTAATGTCAAGATATAACTGGAACCTGGTTAGCTGTCTCGTCTGTCTCTAGCTGATGCTGTGATCCTGCATGTGGAGGCAGTGATATGTATTTAATAGTGATTAATGTCAAGGGTCTAAATCAAAAACTGTTGTTAAGATTAAAGGTGGTTATGTGAATCGTCACTATCTCTCATAGTGGTGTAACGATACGGCGATACAGTATTGTATCCTGATGCACAGCCCACGATACGATGCATCGATTTGGAAAGCATGTATCGCAATACATACGCTATTTTCATACCACAGTTTTACTTACCGTATTTTCTTGAGGATAGTGCACACTTTTTTTTCCAAAAAACAGTTGACGGTGACTGGTCAGACTGGTTCCATGTAAAAAATAATACCCGGCAATAGCGATCAGCTGCTTTGCTTAGGGTTATTATTATTTTAAATATGTTTAGTAAAAGCTGCATCTAAATTAACAAGATATTGGAATATATTATTCCTGATAAAAAAAATAGTTTCAGATACAACTTTTGCCGATCCTTGCATTTTAAATCCTGTAAAGTTATATCATTGGGTGTGTCTTGACCGAATCTCTGGTAGATTCCAAGAAAACATGTGTACAGCTGATTGCTGTTTCTGGCTTAGTTTACGAGAAAATACATAAGGTAATCTTAATCCCTGGATATAAAACAATGCCTAGCTGAATAAAAAATACAATTTAAACGGTAAATCAACATGTCTGATGATATTTTTATCTCAAATTTCGAATTTGTACTGACGAAGTTCGCTGAAGGGGTACGGTGTAATTTTTTTCTGCGCATAATATTCAAATTTCTCTTTTTCCAAAATATTGAATCCGCTAGAGGGGTGTGTGCATTATGCATGGGTGCGCACTATACTCAAGAAAATACATGAAATACGTTTAACAGTTTCAAAGCCAGTTTGTTGTTTCAGTAAAACATACTGTATTGCTGACAATTTGCTGTAACAGTAAATAAACACTTTATATCTTCTTCAACTGTCACATCTTTTAGAGAGCAGAAAGACATCAACTTGGCTTAGCTTGTACCAGTAAACACTGTATTGTGATACATATCGTATCGTGACCCCTGTATCGCGACATGTATCGTATTGTGACCCTCCCGTATTGTTACACCTCTAATCTCTCAACATGTTGTCAAATGGGGAGAATTGTTATCTTGTGTCCCTCATAGGGTACGACTCTGACTGCTTCTTGAAAGCAGTTTGATACCTGTAAAGACAAGTAGGCCAAGTGTCCGAAATATCTGTCCTGGGGACCCATATTGTTTTACAATAAATGAGGGTCATTAAGGACCTGAACTTTTTTTTCTGAAGTCCATCATTGGGGCCCCTGTACCATTTCCAAACTTGGAAAATTGCCACAATTGCTGTATTTCTAATATAGAAGGTGTGAAACCTCCCTTACTCTATATGTCCTGGTTGACAGCAGTTAAAGGTGACACCCACACCCACACACCCACACACATGCACACAAATATTTTCTCTGTTCTCTGATGTATCATCGCCTGTAATATGACTGATTTGATGTGTAATAGTATCCTAGTGAAGTGGACTGTGGATTAAATGGACTGTTAGCAATCAAGTTGTGTTATGTATGATTGATGGAACTTTGAGGATTGATAAATATAGTGATATAAACTGTTATCCCACCCTCATCAATGTGTATTACAGTATGCTTTACTGATAGATTATCACCTGTAATATGATCAGTTTGGTTTGTTATAGTACCCATAATGAGGTGGACTGTAGTTTAATGTCCCATCAGCAACTGATTAGTTGCCTTCATGGTTGATGACACTTTGAAGGTTGCCAGGCAATAACTGTAATATAAGACTATATTTACTACCACACAAAACACTATTCACTAACATTATATGCAGCTGTGTAGGGAGTATTGATGAGTGACAAGGAAGTTTATAAAATGTCCAGCTGTGTGATAATAATCTATACAGCTAACCAGGAAGAACTACTTTTCTATCTTCTTATTCCTCAGTCTGGTGTTACAAAAAGTGACATAAATGTATAGGCAGAATAACAATAAACAATAATATTTGGACTTTTTCAGGTTTCTTGTTAGAACTAAATTTCTCCACCCAAGACCGCTGTCTTTTTGAGCTATGAAAAATCCTTCACATTGTTTGTTTGTTGTTTTGTCTGTTGTGACAGCAGTCTGTAAATAATCTAGTCTGGACCAGACAATCCAGTAATTGATATCATGAGCATCGATCCACGCATTTCGGATACGATGACATGCATCAACCAAGTAAGTAAGCTTTGACCACCCTATCCCGTTAGTCGCCTCTTACGACAAACATAGTTGCCTTTTACGGCAATCATGGGTTGCTGAAGACCTATTCTAACCCGGATCTTCTCAAATTCTTCAACTGCTTGACATGTGATCTTAAACTTCCATGAAATCAAAAGCAGGAAATTCCAAGAAAGGCATTTTCAAATGACATGTGCCGGGGCAATGATGAAGATTGTTCAGGTTCCATGTGTTGTTGCACAAGTTAGCACAATCCTTTGAGCATAAATTAGCAATGTTAACCATGACTTCTGTTAGCAAACTGGACATTTTCACTACACCGGTGAGCAGAGTTTTGCTTGACATTATAAGATTATTTGACAAGGTTACCAAACACCAAGATATTGTCATACTTGGTTGGTGACAGCCATAACAGGTTGATCAACTTGTGTAGTAAACTGACCACACTTGGCACAAGACTTCGTGAGAATTAGCACCGTCTTGATTTAGTTCTCATTTACAATGTTTTGTAATCTTTATTATATATGTAATTATTTCTGCCCATGTGCAGTGAACCTGACTGACATGACATTTCTCCAACATGACCAGATAAATATGTGTCACTCACAATAATTTCACAGGAAAATCCTGCTGCAGGAAATGTGGGCAGATAATGTTTGCCATATAATGGATTGTTGGACAATCTCACCATCTCATCTACATTGTGACTGCAGCAGTAAAATTGTAGCTATACTTTAGAAAAGAAGCTAGGGATCATGAATATATTTCCAGATGTTCCAAAGTCAGCGATATAACCCACTCAGCCACCGAGGCTTCCACAAAAATGAAAGTCCAACAACTGGTACTCCAGATCACGTACTATGTGTATCCCTCTGACAAGTGTAAATCGGCAAAGCTCCCATGGCTGAAAGCCATGAATTCACAATGCCATCTAGAAAGTGGTCAAATGTAACAAATTTTATATTTGGGATAACACTTTCTCAGTAAAGTTTAGATTCTCGTACTTTTTGGGTTGAGTCCTGTCGGGGATTTGAACCCACACTACCAGAACGAGGCACCTAATCGCCAGCACACGAAGTCAACGATCTTACCCACTCAGCCACCGAGGCTTCCACAAAATTGAAAGTCCGACAACTGGTAGTTCGACAACATACAATTAGGTCATTCGTCTGATACATTCTGGTATGTAAAAAACTGGTAACCGGAGACAGATTGACAACCCCCTGAAAGAGGGGTTGTGTAATAACTCAATAAATAATGTCAATATCGGGGGTGACCACCATTTGCAAGGCAGCAATGGCGCAATGAAGACACCAATGTCAACTGAAGATAATGTTCCAACTGAGCTTGTGTTTCCAGCTGGCTATTGTTCTGTTGCAGGCATCTTTCCATCTCATCCCAGACATGTTCTATGGAGAAGAGGTCTGGAGAAACAGCCGGCCATGGCAGTACAGCAATGTTATGCTGCCTCAAAACGTCTGTTTCAACACGTGCAACGTGTGGGCGGGCATTATCCTGCTGCAATGTGACGTTACATCCTTGCATTTGGACAAAGGGTAGAACATAGACAATGTTGTCCCAGTAGCGCATGCAGTTCAAATTGTCATTAACAAGGATGGGTTATGTTCTCCCATAAGTGGTGAGGCAACCCCATGATAACTGACAACGTAATGCAAGCATCACTGAAATATTCTCCTGGACGCTTGTAGACCCTTGCACAACCATCCGAACTGTCCAGTTGAAACCAGCGCCCCGTTCCACAAAGCGATCTTAGCACTAAGTTGATCGTAACACCCATTTTTAAATGAAGGCTTACGATCATCATTGCGCTAAGAAGGGGACCCTGGACTCATTTGTGAACAATATACAGTCCAAGTCTTCTGGACCTCAGATGCTGCCTACACCAAGCTAAGCGTGGATGTGGATACACAACTGGGCGTATCTTTGATGTCGGGTTCGGATGTTGTACTCCCTCAACCGGTTGCATGTGGTTCTGCCACTAACTGGTTAACCCAGGGATTCTTTGATCTGTTAATGTGTCAGTGACGCAGGAGATGCACCAACCGAATATGGTTGTCTTGTTGATGCACACACATGGATGACCTGACTTAGGCAAGTCATGAGTATTTTGCTGCTGTAGATAAGGTCTCCAAAGAAATGACATTGTGTTTCAATGAATATCAAAATATCTGGCAACTTCATTTGGCTCCATTCCTGTTTGCCGCAGACCCACTGTGGTTGACATTGATTTTCAGCAAACCATGGCATTGCATAAGCTTGTTAACAGATAAACAAAGGTTCATTAGCATCTGATATGAAATCAATCACTGTGTGCTGTTCACATGTACTATCCATATATGTGAGTGTCCTGCTCCCAACAAACACGAAAACAATCAAGTTGTGCGCCGTGCATTAACATGCACATGCAAATTGTGAATCATATGCCATTAAAGTTTAGAAGATGAATGTGTATTGAGAGATACATTCTTTAATTTCAGAGAATATTTTTTATTGAATGAAGCACAGTTACTTTTTCCTGTTGGTATAGTTACAAATGGTGAAAACCAATATTCAGTCTTCAGTGATGTCATGGCTTTAATGAGTTTTTCATGATTGACATCTCGCCGTCATGATGACATTTCCAGATTAAGGACCTCAGTCTCGAGTAGTCTTGGCAGCCTTTGAGTTAGGTCTCTTGTAAGGTAATATTAGAATGTGGTAGTTACCACACTGGCAGCACTGAGATCACTTGCTGATGGAGGCGGAGATTCTAACATCAACAGGTAAAGGTTGATGTGGTTTATTGGTTGTTCTTGTCAGAAGTCAGGTCCAGTTCAACAAACAGTCTACATATTTAACCTTTGAGAAGTTAAAGATCACTTGGCCTTGCTGTAAGTGTAAGCTGTTTTTGGACAATAACATTGATGTTTTAGACTTAATGAATAGAACCAGAAACCTATGATTGTGGTTTACTTTGATTATGATTGGATTATGTTTCAAGGTTTGTCAGCACCATACCCGTGCTTGTGGGTTTCACTGAACATGCTGAAGTAGTAAACGTCCGAGACCTGCATCACTTCAGGCTTTCCTCCCACACTAAGCTGACACGCTGTAATATAACTGCAATAATGTAAAAAGCATTGTTACACCGAACTCACTCACTAATAAATAGAATTGACTATTGACAATAGCTTAATATAAGGATGTGAAAGGGAAGGCAAAGCGAAGAAAAAATGTATTTCATGTAGGATGCCTAAACATGATCAGAAGGATAGGTAGGTAAGATTATATATATATATATATATTTTTTTTTTATGCATGTATATATAATAGAAGCTTTTCACTTTCTTAGCATTTTGTTACATACACAAATTTCAGAGTCGTGGGTGAAACGATCAGTTGGAAACACAAGTATTTGTTTTCTATCCTTGCCATAGACTAACACTTTCCTGATGTGGATTTCTGGGGAACAACTTAAATTATTTAAATCAGATTCATATATGAGAGAGGTCATAGGTCATGACTGTTCATGTCAATCAGCTAATTGGTCATTCTCAAGATAATTGTCTGGCATATATGTTTATGAATATAGGGATATATCAAGTTTTCAATTAAGGCATGTCCTTGAAGCATATCTCAGCAGCTAATCACCTGCAGTGTTTGTTCACACTGCAACAGCTAAACAGTTGTTATGGGGATGATATGTGACCCTATACCACTCTGTATGGGATCTGATCAGTCAAGTGACAATTTAACCCAAGACCACATTGTATAGGGTACTGAAATATTAGCCTATTGACAATTTAACCCCAGACCACCATGTAAAGAGTATTGAGATAAGGACAAGATAATCCCAGGCATCCAATATTAAGTACTGTGGTTCTGGCCAAATGACAGTTTTCACCCCACCCGCCTTACAGAGTTTGGGGATATTTGCCACATGACATTTTACTCTGGCTGGACCATTATAAAGTTGTATTAAGCACTACCAAGTTGGCTTCTTTGTTGTTTAATGCTGAACTAAGCAATATTTGTGGTATATGGTGACTGTCTCTAAATAAACAAATCAGGACCAGACAAATTATGTGACTGATATTGTGATCAATGATCCAATTCAGCGGGTTTCAATGGCATGCTATCAACCAAGTCAGCGAGCCTGACCACCAGGTCCAGGAACTTGCCTTGTGTGACAAGCATATGTTGCTGAGGACATATTCTAACCCGGAATCGCCAGGGGAAATTGAACCCAGGTCCGACCAGTATAAGTACTTTGATCTATGCACTACCAAACTGAACCCCAGTCAAACCAACAACAGAAGAACTTGGATATAAGCAGGCCAAATTGAACCCAGGACCGCCTTGATGGAGTTATTGAGACGTTAGCTGCGTATAGCACTTCTGGTCATGTGGGACACTTTATTTACTTGAGCTGATAGAATGGGAATAAAATGTCGGGGATTCTGATCTGCTGAGGTCAGGGACAGGGTAACCAGGCTGGCAGTGTTGCCAGGCTGAATGCAGAATGCAGAATGCTTGTATAAATACACACACTTTCACTGGGAAATGTGTCAGTGTGCATGGATACATGGTGTATGCTATATACACACCTACATGATGGTGCTTGCCATTTAACCAAACTGTTCTTTCTGCAGGCAGGCAGTAAGACCAGGAATCAGGTTTTACTTTTTCCCAGTAAGATTTCATCCCTGCTTTGAGCTTTTCCAAGTAAGATGAAGACTTGACTTTGCGTTTCCAACGTCCAATGTTCTAAAAATTAAAGACAAGAATTGAAACTTTTTCATTATGGATGATGGAAATCAAACCCACAACCTCCTAATCAGTAGTCAGAAACTTGAACCATTAGAACTGGTTGAGAATAGGTGGTCCATTAGAAGCTAACATGTTTAGCCTATATTTCCTGGCCAGATTGTAAAGGCTTTTTTCAGACTGTAGTAATGCACTTATATTAAGAAAATATTAAAGAAATATAAATAAATGTTGTTCAACAGAATATAAGTCAGAGAAAACACTTCTCGTCGGCTTTAGCTGAAAATGTAAGTCTTTGGGATTGGAATAGCCCCCCATGCCTTCGGCTTTTCCCTGGCACCCCTCCACCCAGGTTTTACATTTTCAACCAAAACCTCAAAGGCGTGTTATACAGCAGTCTTGAAATGTAGAAGGCAGGATCTGATTAACACAATATAATACTCATGTTTATGGAGACCACTATCACATATTGTTTGATAGGCATTATTTAGAAGTTTACGGATGACAAAGTAGACACAATTTATGGATAACAACTTCTTTAATACTGTAAAAAGTGATGTTTCAGTATAGATCCTTATACTGTTGTCAAGCAAGACTGAATGAGGGACATTGTACGGAAATCTACAGTATTAAAGAAGTTGTTATCCATAAATTGTATCTATCACATATGACTATACCAAATTCATGTGAGTGAGTAAAAAATATAAAGAGAGTCTCTGAGTTCCTTATATTGTATCAGGATACTTCAACAACTATGTTTTTCTGTAGATATTTTCATATCAGAGACTAGATGTTAGTCTAGTTTCATAAGAGCAGTGTAAGATTTTACGATGTAATCATATTGCATGTTTTGTTTCAGCCTTACGGCTTCATGGAACTAGGAGTACCATATTCCGGAATAGAAGATGTGCACATAATATCTCGATGGGATGCTGGACAGAAATTCTGTATACGGATTACCATACAAGATGGATCTTTATTACTACAGGTAGGCATGGAACACCTTCTCATGTCAGCTTCACCCGTGAAGACCCTGGGTAAATAGGTCTTCAGCAATGCCGTAAGAGGCGACTAACGGGATCGGGTGGTCAGGCTCACTGACTTGGTTGATGCATGTCATCATATCCCAATTGCGTGGATCGATGCTCATGATATTAATCACTGGATTGTCTGGTCCAGACTCGATTATTTACAGACCGCTGTCGTATAGCTGGAATATTGCGGAGTGCGGTGTTAAACAAACAACCAACCAACCAACCATCCCTCTGTCCATCCTCCATCCATCCTTCTGCCCATCCTTCCATTCATAATCTTGGGCAATCCTTCCATTCATCCTTCTGTCCATTCTTCCATCCTGTCCATCATTCCATCCATCATTCTGTCCATCTTTCCATCCATCATTCTGTCGTTCTTCCATCCATCCTTCTGTCATTCTTCCATCCATCCTTCTGTCCATCCTTCCACCCATCCTTCTGTCCATTCTTCCATACATCCTTCTGTCATTCTTCCACCCATCCTTCTGTCCATTCTTCCATACATCCTTCTGTCATTCTTCCATACATCCTTCTGTCATTCTTCCACCCATCCTTCTGTCCATTCTTCCATACATCCTTCTGTCATTCTTCCATCCATCCTTCTGTCATTCTTCCATCCATCCTTCTGTCATTCTTCCATCCATCCTTCTGTCATTCTTCCATCCATCCTTCAGTCCATCCTTCCATTCATAATCTTGGGCAATCTTTCCATTCATCCTTCAGTCCATCCTTCCATCCATCCTGTCCATCCTCCACCCATCCTTCTGTCCATTCTTCCATCCTGTCCATTCTTCCATCCATCCTTCTATCCATCCATCCTGTCCATCCTTCCACCCACCCTTCTGTCCATTCTTCCATCCATCCTTCCATTCTTATAGTGTCTTAAATTCATTTTTATCTCCCTTCCCTAAATGAACAGGTGATAACAGCCTTGATCAGTAATGATGTGAAATAAATTATCACAAAACATGATGATTGGCCATTAAATTGCCATTAAATTCTTGCTACTGCAAATCAATAAAAAAATGCAAATATTGTAATTACAACCGACAAAAGTTAGATATATATATATATATATATATATATATATATATATATATATATATATATATATATATATATATAATACCTTGTTTGAAGGAATGTATCTGCAGATATCCACATAAAGGAACAATATCCCATACATCTGAGGCTATACAAAGGATATAAAACAGAATCTTAGTTTGAACACTTACCCATGACATAATGCAACACTGAGTGATTTATTACCTTGAGCCCTCATAGGCAGCTGTGAACATCATTGAGATATTTTCAGGTAATCTGAATACTTCTACCACTTATTATACCTGTAATAAAGTCATTAACTGAGCATCAAGTGAATGACAACAAATACATAGGTATTAGGGAGTAGTTTCAAAGGGAGTAGGGAGTAGTTTCAAATTGTTGTTTTATATGCAATTTGCCTGAAAAATAAGGGTTGTTGCTGTTAAATATATGAACTGAATTTCATTGTTACAAATCCAATACAAACACATATTTTCTTCTATACCAAACTACAAAATTGTGCATACACATTTACACATGCGGATGAATTTGTAAGGTGAAAGGTTATAGTAAGCACCATCAACTCAAATGCGAGGATTCAGGGGAATTACCCCTTGCTGTCAACAAGGTTTTCCAGTTGTCTCCTCGCTGGTCAGATGCCCATTTTGTTGGGTTGTTTAAGGCTTTGTAGAACACTTTTTGTATAGTTTATAGTCACGACTATATGAACAATAAAAATTCTAATGTGTTCCATGGGATAGTGATAATGCTGTTTCCTTGTTTCTTCCTGATTCACGTGACCTCTGTGTACAGAGCCTTGAGGCTTGTTATAATATGACATTGTGAATAAATTATGACAAATTCAAAATTGATAGAAAACAAATTTTTGATTGAGTTGAAATGAACTTTCTTTCTTTGATTTTGAAAAAGCATTCAGCTTTTCTTTGGAAGCGTGGTATTAGGTATTTATTCTGCATCTAAGAAATCCATGTGCAGCCTAACATGCTCATGGCATGGTATAAGATATTTCTTAACCCGCTATGAAATTTATTTCCCTCCAAGGCAGGACACACAATATTTTATCAAGATGACATGGACTAATGAGATCTAATCATTCTGACATGGAGGTATGATAAATTATGCTATACATTCTCACTTAAAACCAGATCCTTACTGCTGTACTTCTTTAGCAGATAATTCATGATGGACAACATTTAGGATTTAACATATGTATCTTAATGTACATTCTTGGTTAAAATCTGCTCCTTACTGCTGTACTTTCAGGTTTTCATCTTTTGGCAGACATTTGTTAATGATCAACAGCTAGGATATAGCATGATATATATTTGGTGAATCTCGTTCTACCTTGCTTGAAGATTGAGATCTATCAGCAGACATTTTTAGGGGAACCTTCCCTCATGGCACTTGCAGAGCATGCGTGTTTGATCTAAGGGTTCACAGATGAAAGATTCTGCAAACTGCTGACGTCATTGAGACTATTTGTGATAAATTCATCAAAGTCAGATTTTTTCCCACATAGGATTTGAAATATGGCTTGATTTATTGTGAGATATTTACCAGAATTAGGTACATTAATTAGCCTTTTATTAACAAGAGCTTGTCAGCTTGGCCAGTGTGATATTGCATTGCAGAAACCATGGCAACATGTCAAGAAACTGTATATTCTATATTTTTTGTATGAATGAAGTTTTGAGGCATCCTTAATCATGGTAATTAGGAGGGATAATGCTATGATATTCTTAGAATGCTGTCAATTTGTCATTCACGTTGTAGTATGTGTTTTTTCTGAATTGCATGGTATTTCCGGTGTATGTTTACTTTGATATTTATTAGGACAAGATTTGTATGTTATTATCCCCTCACATAGAGAAGCAGATGATACGGTGGACTCAATCTCAAGACACATAAGGGAAAGGGAAATAAGGTTAGCTTCTTTATTTTGAGGAACACAACGTTTCGGAGTATAAACTACTTCATCAGGGGAATTAATGCTATAAAGCAGAGAACATATATATTTTCCCGTAAGAACAACAACGTAATAAGATAATAGTGGTGGAAGCTTCACAAGGGAAGCCAACTGTTAATTGGCACTGATAGGTGATTAGCAATGGACAAATGGAACAGTTAACAGTCTCGGGCCAATGGCAGAGGCACCAGCAGCGCAGAGGATGTATATACCAGATCCCCTGCAACTGTGGTCAAATAAAAAAATCTAAAAAAAATCTAAAAAAAATTTAAAAAACACACTACAGGTAACTGCCCACACTGCAAACAACCAGAAACCCCAGAACACGCACTCATCCACTGCACACACTACCTAACACATCGAACCGCACTACAAACCACCCTCAATATAAACAAGGCTCTCACTCTAGAAGCAATACTAAACCCACAAAATAAACTAGAAAACTTCAAGGCCTTAGGCGTATTCTTAATAAAAACGGAACTAATAAAACGCATCTAAAACCATAATAACCTACCAAATCAAAATCACAAAAACAAACAATCATCCACCATACCCAGCTCCCTTAGTTCTCCTCCCCAACCCCATCGGCATCTATTCCAAATCTCAAAATTCCCAAATTCTATATAAGCAACCCCTAAAGCCCCCTCTTGGGTTGCACAGACCACCCTCGCCCCTTTCGGAAACACATTAAATGGCCTGGCCGGGCCCGTGTGCGAAATACGCGTCAGTCGGAAAGCGCACGTTAAATCTCCAAAGTAAGTAAGTAAGTAAGTACTGTGGTCACCAGTACATTGGAGGAACCCTCAGACCCCACAACACCAGACTCAAAGAACATCAGACCTCTGTCAACAGACTAGACCTGAAATCCGCTATTTCCAAACACATCTTCAAGAACCAAGACCATAGTATCATGTTGGAAGCCTCCAAAGTCCTGTCTATCAATCAATCTTTATTTCACGTACTGAAGAGGCCACAGGCCTATAGTACAGTTTGAAGAATATACAATTTTTTACAATTTATGTACATATCTCACCAAATCACCTCGCGTCATTCCACATCGCATCTTAACACAGTCACATAATTTCACACATACAGTACAATACCATACCCTGTAACTTCATAATTTCTCTTTTACCATATCACAACTTGTTATATCATACAACATATTCTATAACATAATATCATATATTGTATCATTATTATAAGATCATATTATATAGTATTATTTCATATACCATTATCATATCATAACATACCATACATACCATCGTACCATATATCACACCTATATTATATCAACAACTGGTGACAAAGAAAACTACAGAAGAAACTACATCAGGAGACTCCAGCCAGCCATGAACGTTGACCAGGGAACCTATCTGCCCAGTGCTTGGGACTTATTGCTTTGATTATTGTCTGTGCTAATTATCCAGCTGGCTTCCATTTGTCCATTGCCATTTCTATTGCTATTACCTTCCAGTGCTTATTACCCCCTGCCTCCCGTTTGCCTACCTCCAATCAGTGATAATTTAAGTCCTGCTGTCATCTATCAGCGCCAATTAACTGTTGGCTTCCCTTCGTTAGTTTCCACCTTTGTTATCTTATTACTTCTGTTGTTCTTACAGGTACATAAATATGCTCTCTGCTTCACAGCATTAATTCACCTGATGAAGGAGTAAGCAGAAACTCCGAAATGTTCCTCATAATAAAGAAGTTTACATCCATAAATTTTCTTCTTTATTTGTTTTACTTCTAAATGCCATTCAAAGACTACATAAAAGTGTCTAAACCTCATAATCTGACATATACATCAGAATATTTATGAATACACTATTGCCCTCAATAACCAAGGTGTGAACTATTATGATTATATCTGTAATTAAATATATGCTTCTTCATAAGAGAAAGTCACTTGAACCACAAAACACCTACAGTTTGGTATGTCTAGACTGTCAAATGTAGTCAAAAGTAACAACAAATGAATATGATCGAGATATATCTGAGAAATATCTTTACTCATGGCATAAAAACAATATTGTGGCTATGTAGCCATGCTGTATTCCAAACACCTTTTTGCACTTTGCACTTGCAGACGTAATTACAAATTAACATATCGGTTTTTAGTTTCCACAAAAAGCAGTAAATGCACTATGGTGTCACTGGAGTTTCTGTCTGGTCCATTACGTGGTTCTGTGGTTTCATTAAAGACAACCGTCGCATGGAAGGCAACGTACAGCGCTTACTGTTCATGCAAATTGTGGCGTGTGTTGCCGGTAGGGCAGGACATGTGTACCTTTTTCACAGATTTTCCGTGATCTATTCATATAATTTTCACGGCTATTTTGCTGTTACGCCCAATGGAATCTGTAATAATGTGTTATGGTAAAAAAAATAGGTTTTAAACATACCTAGCTGTAAACATGCTTTGGATTTATCATGTTTATGTCCCTGAAAGGAACAAATCTTTGTGTGTTTCAACTTTGACAAGGCAGCTACAATGTTTACCTATAGAAGATGCTTTCAAGCAACACATGTTGAGAACCATGTTTCATATGACAGCCATGTTTCAGAAAAAAATGTTGTGCTTTGTTCTACTGTGGGAAGGGGTTACTCCTTAATAAGCCTCTTTTTAAGGGTTGGCTGCTGCTCTATAAGAGTGTGGATTTGAATCCTGGATGGCACTCCACCCAAACAAAACCTAAAATTTGTACTTGACTAAGAAAGTGTAATCTTAAATGTGAAATATGCTACAGCCCTTTCATTGCTCTGTTTTTATCAGGATATGTTGTGGTGTGTCCTGCCTTTTACTGAAATATATTATTGGCATTACTGGCAAATATCAAAACACAATTTACGATGATTGCTTTGCATAAAAGTATTGTGAGAAAGTGCATAATGCATTACAGTACATGATAAGACCTTGTAGTTTGTTATGCTATAGCCTGTTTGTATAATCAGCACAACTAGCGTCCGGTTGCTGAAATTCAGAGCCCTGCTTAATCCCTGACAGTGTTCTCAGCATAGAAGTTAAATATTTGTGTTTCATTTCTGATTAATCAATGCATGGTATTTATTTCAGGCCCACAATGGCTACCTGAGGGATCAGTGGTTGTACTCTATTCAGTGGAAGGTAAGTGTTGGCTGAGATTATTGATCACATACCCATTGAGAGTGTGGTATGAGCGATAGTTGGCTGGATGACAGGGCTTTGTGGGAGATGGGGATTTGAGAAGGAAGTGGGGCAATGGTGGGGAGGGGATGTTGGTGAGTGGGGAAGGTGGTGGGGTAATGGTGGGGCGGGGATGTTGGTGAGTGGGGAAGGTGGTTGGGTAATGGTGGGGTGGGGATGTTGGTGAGTGGGGAAGGTGGTGGAAGAATGGTGGGGTGGGGATGTTGGTGAGTGGGGGGTCTGTTTGGGACAGCTGTGGGGTGTTTAGGGCAGCTGGGCTGGTAGTGGGGTAATGGCTCGGTGGGGATGTTGGTGAGTGGGGAAGGTAGTGGGGTAATGTGGGGTGGGGATGTTGGCGAGTGGGGAAGGTAGTGGGGTAATGTGGGGTGGGGATGTTGGTGAGTGGGGAAGGTAGTGGGGTAATGGTGGGGCAGGTATGTTGGTGAATGGGGAAGGTAGTGGGGTAGTGGTGGGGCGGGGATGTTGGTGAGTGGGGAAGGTAGTGGAGAAATGGTGGGGCAGGGATGTTGGTGAATGGGGAAGGTAGTGGGGTAGTGGTGGGGCAGGGATGTTGGTGTGGGGAAGGTAGTGGGGTAATGGCTCGGTGGGGATGTTGGTGAATGGGGAAGGTAGTGGGGTAATGGTGGGGCAGGGATGTTGGTGTGGGGAAGGTAATGGGGTGGGGATGTTGGTGAGTGGGGAAGGATGTGGGGTAATGGTGGGGCAGGGATGTTGGTGTGGGGAAGGTAGTGGGGTAGTGTAGGAAGGAAGTGGGGTAGTGTAGGGGCGGGGATGTTCGTGAGTGGGGAAGGTAGTGGGGTAGTGGTGGAGCGGGTATGTTGGTGAGTTGGGAAGGTAGTGGGGTAATGGTGGGGCAGGGATGTTGGTGAGTGGGGAAGTATGTGGGGTAGTGGTGGGGCGGGGATGTTGGTGAGTGGGGAAGGATGTGGGGTAATGGTGGGGCAGGGATGTTGGTGAGTGTGGAAGGATGTGGGGTAGTGGTGGGGAGGGGTTGCTTGTGAGTGGGGAAGGATGTGGAGTAGTGGTGGGGCGAGGATGTTGGTGTGGGGAAGGTATTGGGGTAATGGTGGGGTGGGGATGTTGGTGAGTGGGGAAGGTAGTGTGGTAGTGGTGGGGCGGGGATGTTGGTGAGTGGGGAAGGAAGTGGGGTAGTGTAGGAAGAAAATGGGGTAGTGTAGGGGCGGGGATGTTCGTGAGTGGGGAAGGTAGTGGGGTAATGGTGGGGCGGGTATGTTGGTGAGTGGGGGGTCTGTTTGGGACAGCTGTGTGGGGTGTTTGGGGCAGCTGGGCTGTGTGTTTGGGACAGCTGGTAGATGTGTTTGGGACAGCTGGGTGATGTGTTTGGGACAGCTGGGTTATGTGTTTAGGACAGCTGGGTGATGTGTTTGGGACAGCTGGGTGGGGTGTTTGGGACAGCTGGGCTGTGTGTTTGGGACAGCTGGGCAGTGTGTTTAGGACAGCTGGGTGATGTGTTTGGGACAGCTGGGTTTTGTGTTTGGGACAGCTGGGTGATGTGTTTGGGACAGCTTGGCTGTGTGTTTGGGACAGCTGGGTAATGCGTTTGGGACAGCTGGGCTGTGTGTTTGGGACAGCTTGTCTGTGTGTTCGGGACAGTTGGGTGATGTGTTTGGGACAGCTGGGCTGTGTGTTTGGGACAGCTGGATGGTGTGTTTGGGACAGTTGGGTGATGTGTTTGGGACAGCTGGGTGATATGTTTGGGACAGCTGGGCTGTGTGTTTGGGACAGCTGGGTGATGTGTTTGGGACAGCTGGGTGATGTGTTTGGGTTGGGACCGCTGGGTGATGTGTTTGGGACAGCTGGATGGTGTGTTTGGGTTTGGACCGCTGGGTGATGTGTTTGGGACAGCTTGTCTGTGTGTTCGGGACAGTTGGGTGATGTGTTTGGGACAGCTGGGCTGTGTGTTTGCGACAGCTGGATGGTGTGTTTGGGACAGTTGGGTGATGTGTTTGGGACAGCTGGGTGATATGTTTGGGACAGCTGGGCTGTGTGTTTGGGACAGCTGGGTGATGTGTTTGGGACAGCTGGGTGATGTGTTTGGGTTGGGACCGCTGGGTGATGTGTTTGGGACCGCTGGGTGATGTGTTTGGGACAGCTGGATGGTGTGTTTGGGACAGCTGGGCTGTGTGTTTGGGACAGCTGGGCTGTGTGTTTGGGACAGCTGGGTGATGTGTTTGGGATAGCTGGGCTTTGTGTTTGGGACATCTGGGCTGTGTGTTTGGGACAGCTGGATGGTGTGTTTTGGACAGCTGGATGGTGTGTTTAGGACAACTGGATGGTGTGTTTGGGACAGCTGGATGGTGTGTTTGGGTTGGGACCGCTGGGTGATGTGTTTGGGACAGCTGGGTGGTGTGTTTGGGACAGCTGGATGGTGTGTTTGGGACAGCTGGGCTGTGTGTTTAGGACAGCTAGATGGTGTGTTTGGGACCATGTTAACATAATTGAGGTTCTTTTGAAGAATGTACAATTTCTGTCTTGTTTGCACTGTGGATGAAAGTAAACCATTAGATGAGAGGGGAAAATTATTATACGTTTATAATATGCAGACCCAATAATATAGCCACCAACCTACCTTCAAGCAGTAGAGAATGCTAAGCATGCTCACTAATACCACAGGATTAAGATATATTGCTCTATAATTACCTAATTAGTCGAAGAAGACATTCCCTTGGGCACAGTGCTCCTGGTTTTCATATTGGTTTGATACTGAATTGAGACGGGAAGGACTAGGTCCCTATTTTCAGCACTGTCTGCACAGTGTAATACTTTTAGTGTAGTACTTTTCAAATATGTAAAGTAGTACAAATTCATTGAAGGATCGGATGGAATGGTAGACATTATGGCCCAGTGTGTTGTAGGCATAATCTTGCTGCATCTGAGAATGTACTTGCATGCTGATCGAGTCGGGCCTTACGTCCTTGTGGTACAACTTATGTCACGTCTTTGGGTCAGAGTTATCCCTGTTTCCCTCATCAGGGTGATGAGTACCTGTACTTGTCAACAGGTCATACTTTGGTAGAGAACACTGGAAGCGTGTGGTAGGTGTTACAGTGATCTTATAGGTGCTTCATTTAAACTTGAAAAAACTATTAATCTAGAAAACACTATAAGTTGTAGGTGTTGGAAATGTTTTGATTCAGATCGACAAACTGATCTTATTTAAGCTACATTAAAACACTAATTAAGACTTTAGTTTAGCACAATGAAATAAAGCAGATGTTGAAAAACTGAAACCTGTTACAAAAATCAAAATGTATTGTCATACTTTGGTAGAAAATACTATGTATTTTAGGTGTTGGATTTTGTTTTATTCAAATACCCAAACTGACCTTATTTAAGCTACATCATGACTCTAATTAATACTTTAAATGTTCAGTTAATACTAACTAAATCGAAAAGATGTTGATAAACCTGAAACTTGTTGCTACTGTCACTGTCCCTGTGGCTGTTTTGTATACAACATTATTTGCTTTCAACTATCATTCAATTTGATATTTCATTTACTGACATCCAGTTTTCCATGGGATCAAATATCTTGAAGGTTGATTCACCTGGTATTTTATCGGAAGATGTTGGGATATTTAAACATAAAGGTTCTCAGGGAGCCGAGGGAATATGTTATCTGATGACTTACTTCATGAGCTACCAACACTGATTAGAGAAAAAACTACGCTGTCTTGAAAACCTGGTCTTATCATTTTCTGTGATTCTTAAAAATATTTTTTAGGAGAGTGAGGTGAAATACCTGGTAAAATTGACAAGATTAATGCCCATCTTGAAATCACTGAGGAGCCACTAATGTTGGTTTTATGTTCAAGATGAATACTGATTTGTATTAAGATTATTTAACTCTTGTTATGCAGCTTTTATTTTATGGTTTCAAAGATAACTATTTCTACTTGAGGAAAACATGAATATGCATTCCATAGCAATATTTATGTATAGACAGATAGATATATAGTTTATATTTAAAACAGCTCAACCATTCCCCATGCAGGGGTTTATCTAGACATGCCTAGAAGCTGATATTCGGCACCAAGTCTGCAACAATTGCCAGTAAAAATTCCCAAATTGAAAGTAAAATGTTCTCAATTCCTGTTAATATAGCTTTTATATCTAATGTTATGACTTTGTAGAGGTAACTTGTATATCAGTGATACTAGGACCAATAAAGACGAGGAGGCTTTGAAAGTTTAGATTTACATTATTATCTGTGAGTTTTAATTCTTTTTCAGAAACACATGTACAAATATGAAAAACTGTTAAAGAATGCTCGAAGACCTGAAGTTTTAGTAAAAGAAATAAAGGTAAGGTTTTGATGTATTTTAGACCAATCAGCTATTTACATCTGTACACCCCAGTGTTACTCTCATACAGTCATTGCTCATTGTATCTTATATACTCTTGTGACATGCTACTCTCACACAATCATTGCTCATTGTATCCTATATACTCTTGTGACACATGTTACTCTCATACAATCATTGCTCATTGTATCCTATATACTCTTGTGACACATGTTGCTCTCACACAATCATTTCTCATTGACACGTTACTTTTGAACACTTGTTTCTCATTGTATTTTATTGTTTGTTGTTTAACGCTGCCCTCAGCAATATTCCAGCTGCATGGCAGTGGTCTGTAAATAATCAAATCAGGACCAGACAATCCAGTGATTGGTACCATGAGCATCGATCCATACAATGACATGTATCAACCAAGTGAGCAAGCTTGACCACCCGATCCCATAAGTCGCCTCTTACGACAAGCATAGTAGCGTCTTACAACAAGCATAGGTTGCAGAAGACCTATTCTTACCCAGATCTTCACTGGTATATTTCTCACTGTAACAACCAGTCTTCGATGACCAGGTGTCTCTCACTAAGGGATGGACCATTTGATATTCTGGAAAATATGCCAGAAAGTCTAAATATCTAAGGTGTTATTTAAAAAATATGTCTGTCTTGAAAGAAATGTTTGGCTCTTTCTACCAGAGATATAGAATGTATGGTTTGAAGCAGTGACTTGAAGATTGTTGTCTCTCAAGAAAACTCCCATGTCTCAAATTTGTTCATCTGTAACTCACTTGAGCTGTGTGGGAAATAGCTGCAAAGCGCTAGAAACTGGCACTAGTCCTATGGTCCTTGCGAACTGCCCAATAGTTAATGTATCATAAGGACTAGTAGAAATTTGCCATTTATAAGGGTTTGGCTATATGTTATCATTATAAGGACTAGTGGACTGAAAATGTTAGTTTCTACTGCTGGCTGCACTTATCCTGTAGGCACCCTTGAGTAAGTTTTGTGTAACACTGCTTCAGTTTCGGTATGACAGCTATATGTGAGGAATGTTTAAACTGATGCAAGTCTCAGACATTAAACTCAATGGTGAACACAATGAACACAAGAATGGTTCTTACAGACCAAGACAAGATCCTGACTCTCCTAAGGGACACAATTCTACCCAACTAGGTGCAGCACCTTGATCACCGTATTGCTATGTTTGCCCAAGTCATGTGTTCGCTGTTTGTCCATCGGTATTGAATGTCATGTGAATTATTAGCAAGGTCAACTTTGTCAACGCTTGATGGATTTTGACCAAAAGGAAGTGGTAAATGCAGCGTAGCAAATCAATCAATTGTAGGATGACCAAAGGTCACAGAACCTGAGAGTGGAAGGTCAGTTGGTTGATCCGTGGTTACATCATGCCAAAAGATGTTAAAAGATACTTTTTTTTACCCTGGTGGACATTCAGCATTGAGGGGAAAAAACAAGAACTACTTGACTTGGAGTCAGTGTACTGTGTCTGAGTGGGGTCTCACTGGGCTGGCACTCGCTGCACTGCACATTTATACATGTGTAAGTGAACTTATCTTTATTGCAATGTTGAAGCCCCATTTCACCTCACCTCACAGGACCATGATTGGTTTCAGAATGACAGGAGGAAAAAGAGATTAATTTGCTTTTTGAGCCTGCCTGTATTAAGCTGATCAGAGGTCATGTCCTGTGACAGATCGTGATGGGTTTGAACCAGTTTCATATATTGTATGTACACAGGACTGAATAATCAGTCACTTTGATGTATGTGGGACTTCATACATGACTTCTACTTCAGCTGCTGCAATTTCATTGGTAAACATATTGACGTACCCACAGTGAATTAAGAAATACAAGAAGTGATATTTTTACCATCAAACCCTAATATTGTTTGGGACGCAGGTGGCCCAGTTGTCTATCGCGCTGCAATTTTGCTGTGCAGAGTTGCATCCCTTAGGCATGCAGAAAACTTCGGTTGTAGGTTTGAATCCAGGTTCACCTCGATATGATTGTCAGCACCATACACATGTATGCTTGTGGGTTTCACCAAAGCACATCTGAGACCTGCATCACTTCGGGCTTTTCTCCCACATTAAGCTGACATGCTGTGATATAACTAGAATACTGTTTAAAGCGGCGTTAACTCACTGACTCTCTTTAAAGGCTGTGATTAATTACAACAAGTTTATGGCTTGGTTGTGAATGAGTGTGTTAAACTAAACGTTAGTTGCGGTTGAAAATGAGTTAGATGGATGAGTAGAGCTCTTTCTCGATTAGAATATGTGAAAAAAGCAAAATGGAAATCTAAATTTAGGTCTTTAATGCAGAAAACATGAATGTTTATATTGTATTCGAACAATGTCGACCTTATACAGGAAAACAGAATATGTACTCTGTCCACACTGACTGCTTAGTCTCAAGCCACAGACTCCTCACGCTTTAGCAGACGTGTGAAGGCAATTTGGCGTCTGCTACAATCATGAATAGCTGAATAGAAGTGTGAATAGACTATACTGATTGTACAGTCGCACAATAACTTGTGTAATTGCTTGTTATGAAAAAGACCTTGTTTTGAGAATGTCCGAAATATTTGGTAATGAATTCTAGATCCTGGTTTGTATAACATGACCTGTATTCTGTAACATATTCACTCACTCACTCATTCACTTGGTAATTACCAAAGATGCCCTGTAGGTTGTTTTGTTTAAGATTTGGATTCAAACCCTCAAGCTGAACCTAAGTAACAGCTAATGAGTGACTGATTGTTAACACAGGAAAACTGAAGCTGTATCAGGTAGATTGTAAATGATCAAGTACGGTTAACTTCACATATCTGATATAATGCTGTGTTACATTTGCAGTGATACTTTCCAAAAGGGTTTCCAATATTATCAATAGGAATTTTTTTAGTAGCAACCTTAAAGAGGACTGCTCTTTTTGCCTCCATTGATTTTTCTTATGTCTACTACATCAAGATTATTGACATTATTTCCATGGACTTCTTTCAAATGGTCCTTGGGAAATCATTTTGCAAATGTACTGAAAAAGTCACAGGTCATGTCACAAGAAAGTAACTCACAAATAAAAGTTTGTATTTCTCAAAAGATTTTATTGCATTTATCATTAAACTTGGTATATTCCTTCTGAAAGATGGCCCTCTTTTGATAAGGTTTTAGTCAAGATTAGTCAAAGGTCAAGGTCAGCATTGTTTTTTGTGTGTAAAACATGGTTATGTTATTATTAGTTTTTGAGGCGTGGTTGTTACCTCCACATGCATGAAATTTTATATTTTCATGTATCCATATAAATCGTGCAACATGAAATGTTGGTGCCATGTCTATCAAATGTAAAGATCATCTTTGAGGTAATTGGGGAACATGATAGGAACGTTCATTGTCAGTTTCATTGCACTTTTACTTGTACAGTCCCGAGACTTGCTGATTGTTGGATCTTAAAATGTTGCACTGGATAGGGTCAGATCTAAGTAATGCTTTTGCACTAAAAGTATATGGTGGTATTTTAAGACTTTAGATGCTTTCAGGAAATCGTAATGTAATGTTTTTGCACGTACCTGCTGACACTTCTAGTTTCATGAGTGTTTAACATAGTGATTCATAGTTTTCGGAGAATCCAACATCATTTAATTTCTTACTGATTTTGCCATATCCTGGTTATACAGTTTCCTATGGCTTTGAGTACAGTAACAGATGTGCTCTACCTGTATATACAGGTAGTAACTAGCTGTGCAGAGGGCACCTGTTATCAGTCCGATGCAGGTGCAAGTTGCATACATCACTGTCCGCAACAAATCAGTAGGCCTGATCAGATATCTGGCATTGTTGTGTAACCAACAGAACAGATTGTGAAACGTTGGCATTGTAAGTTGTGTGGAAGGATGTCAACCACCGTGGAGGATGATACAGAGATAATACTTGACTCACAGCTTGAACGCATCAGAAAGTTGTATTTTGGGAACTTTCATGATGCTAGTGATAGGGAGATTGTGGAACAAGAGGATCCATATCCTGAACAGATTTGCTCATGTCAAATTTGATGACAATCAAATATGCATGTTTTATTGGAAGATCATGTTGTGCAAAGTTTGTAACTATAGCCTGTGTATTCATGAGAACAGTAATACAATTGGAGTGTCTTGTTGTTATTCACCAATTGAGGTTCAATTTCCATTGTGATACTATTGATTATTCAATCAATATTTCTAGTTTCTTGTTATGGCCAATGTACAATTAACATGTGACATACAGTTGTAAATTTGACAGTGTTGCTTGCACAATTGCGATATGTCTGAATTCATAACTACCACCATAAACTACCACTGCCCTACACACCCTGTGTTCATGTGTATTTAAGGGGTGTGGTATAATGGGGCTTACATCACGTTTAAGAATGCTTGCACATATATAGCAATGTTCATGCATGTGAATATGTGGGTATTTCTTATTGTACTAGTCTGAACCTTTATGTCCGGTTGTGTAGTGCCCACTAACATACCATGCAACAGTTTAACATGGATACCCCACTCTGACCCATATACTGACTCCAAGATAACCAGTCCTTGTTTTATTCTTGTAGTGTTGCGCCAGGCATGTACTGTCCCTTAAATTCTTTTGGTATGACACAGGGATGGATTCACCAACATTCTTCTCTCCAGGTATTAAGGATTACCTCTTCAGTAGATTCTTCTTCTTCACAGGCATATCGTTTAATAATAGCCGCTTCAGAAGTGCTGAGGTGCAGTTGGATAGCCTAGTTGTTAAAGTGTTGGTTTGTCTTGCATGTAAAACAATGGGTACAATAAGTGTAAGCCAGCTTATGGTTTACTATTAATGGAGTAATGTTATGAGTTCTGTGAAAAACTACCTCTGCAAGGAGCCTGAGTGCTTCCATCAGAGTGCTTGATGTAAGAGCAAACAGGCTTCCATCAGAGTGCTTGATGTAAGAGCAAACAGGCTTCCATCAGAGTGCTTGATGTAAGAGCAAACAGGAGATCACAATATGGAACCTGGACCCTCTTTCACAGAGCGATCTTAGCGCTAAGATTGTTGTAAGTCTGTGTAAAAATATGGAAGTTACAATCGTCTTATCGCTAAGATTTTTGTAAGTCTATGTTAAAATATGGAAGTTAAACATTTTTTAGTGCTAAGATTGTTGTTAGTCCGTGTTAAATATGGAAGTTACAAGCATCTTAGTGCTAAGATTGTTGTAAGTCTGTGTTAAATATAGAAGTTACAAGCATCTTAGTGCTAAGATTGTTATAAGTCTGTTAAAATATGGAAGTTACAAAATGGCTAAGCGCTAAGATTGTTGTAAGTCCGTGTTAAAATATGGAAGTTACAAGCATCTTAGCGCTAAGATTGATTTAGGAATGGGCCCTGGATAGTTGTGTGTCATTGTACTCCAATTACATGGATTCATGGTCATTCTGACAATCACTGGTTCAGTCACAATTATATACAGGCTGTGACTTAACTGGAAATTGCTGACTGGGCATAAAACAATATTCACTCACCCACTGTCACCAGACATAGCGTTCAAATCTGTTAACATTATGAGCAACTACATCCTTACAGGAAAAGGAAAAGCATCTGAGAAAGCTAGGTGAGTTGGTTGCCAGAGAAGACAGAGAAGGGGAGGCATCGATCAGGTGCTATAAACTGGTCTGGTGCCACTTTCACACAATCAATGATGGTGAATGAAACAGGATGTGAGTTTAAGGAAACATCTGTTGGGGGCTACATAGATGGTGTCAGAGTGCCAACCAGCCAACTGATTTAATGCTCTCACTCTCTGATCGATGCCCATTTGTCTGCAGCATGGCAACACAATCTTGGTTACACCCTGACATTTAGCCAGACTTTCCCTCCCTACTAACTGGTGATTGAGGACATGATTCTGATTTTAAGTAATAATTCAATCGGGGAAGTTTATAACCATTTAACAATACTTTATTTCTATGTCTGAATCATTGACATTAATTGAATTTGAATAATTATTCCACACCCAAACAAAGCTTTTGGGAGGATACAGAAAATATAGTTCTGTTTGTCGATCTGTCCATCTATCCTTGTCGTTTCCGGTTCATAAACTGTTGAATATTTCTTCTTGAAACTTCATTTATGTATAGGGAATTCACTGAACTGGTGCCTTTTGCTATTCAGGGATGTTTTTGATATTTATTTTTTGTGGTTCCAAGGCTACAAGTTTGACTTAGTTTCAAATCAGGTTAGTGTTTAATGCTGGAACATGACTCTTAAACCACTTACTATGTAATCAAGAAACTTGGTAAATGCTTCAGGTATGGACCTTTTGCTAGTCAGGAATATTGGAAATGTTTATTTTTTTGCGCTTCTGGGGCAACAGTTTGGTCTTGAGTTCAAACGAGGGAAGGGTTCATGTCTATAGTGTAACTCATTACTGTAAAATATTTCTTTGTGAAACTGGGTATGCCCATTAGGCAGAACTGCTGCTGTTCACTTTCCCTGATTATTTTAAGTTCTAAATTATTTTTGTTTCTTACATGCTAAGGCAAAAACAATTTGGGCTCGGGTTCACATAAGGGTTTTATTAGTAGAGCAGAACTCCTAAACCGTTCAGTATTTGTACAACCCTATTGAGAGTTCAGTCTTAGAAATTGGCACTAGTCCTGTAGTCCTTGCCAAACTGCCCAATAGTTAAGATGTCAGAAGGACTAGCAGAGATGGGCTATTTTTATCATTATAAGGACTAGTGGATGTTAGTTTCTACTACTGGAGTTTGTGTTCAGATAAGTCCCAAGCTACCTCTGCTTGTTCAGAGATGACTAAATGGATCAGGGGTCAGACTCAGTGTCTTTGTTGATTGTGTAACCGGACATATATGCTAGGCCTCTTTTGATAGCAACGTTTTGTATCTTTCCATGATACACGTACAGAACCGATATGTCAAATGTATATTTAAATATATCTGACTTTACTGATAACTGATTGGCAGATTACTTGTCATTATGACCCATGAGGATCTGGGCGAGAATAGGTTTTCAGCAACCCATGCTTGCAGTAAAAGTCGACTGTGCTTGTCGTAGGAGGCGACCGACAGGATTGGCTGGTCAGGCTTGCTGACTTGGTTGATGTCATTGTATCCCAATTGTGTGGATCGATGGTCATGATGTCAATCACTGGGTTGTCTGGTTCAGACTTGATTATTTACAGGTTGCTAGCTTGCCCGGTCTAGTTGACTGTGACTTGTTGTAAATCCAGCTCCATGTTTTTCATGTAAAATCAATACACAGTAGACAGTGGGTTGGCCTTGAGTTGCCAGGATTCCCTCTGTGTATGTGCTCTGTGTTATCTTATCGAGTGAAGGTGGCGGACTATTGTAGATGAAGTGAGTGAGTTAGTGAGTTAGTATTGTTTTACACCGCTTTTAGCAATATGCCATCAATATCATGGTGGGGGATACCGGAAATGTGCTTCACACATTGTACCCATGTCGGGAAATTGAACCCTGGCCTTTGGTGTGACGAGCTTTAATGCTTCAGGATACCCCACAGCCCCCTGTTGTAGATGAAAGTGACTTTCAAACTTTTCTTTTACATAAAGTGTCAGTTAAATTGTAGAGACTACAGGTAAACATTATCAGGATTGTGATGAGAAATGATTTGCTGTTGAGTACGACACACTCAGAAACTGAACTTGAAATGCATGGTTTTAATCTTAATTTGGGACCATTTGAAAACAAAACAACAGAAAGTGCATAGACCATGGAAGAATACAGTGAGAACACTGTCTAAACTGCAATTGATATAAATGGGAAATTATTTTTTTATGTTAAAACAAAAATTTTAAGCGTATTGTTTTGCACAATTGAGAATGTTGTCTCTCAAATACAAACGGCATCATCCTGTAGCGTTGGTAACTCTGAAAAAAATTTTCCCAGTCTTTTTCACTGGAATTTATAGCTTCAAGATTACCAGACTTTTGCAGTATTTGAGATTTACATGCTATTTTCCTTGAGGCAATGTTATTGTAAATCAGTGTATCGTATTGACAGCTGTGTGTTGCAGTATTAAACTTGTTTAAGTCATCATATGTTCTGAGATTATTTTAGAGTACATGTATATGACAGAAGGTATTAAATAAACATTCAAGATAGAACTGCATGCTTGCAGATTATTTGCTCAGTATTTTACAACTCCATTAATACCTGTGTATTACTGATTGATTGATGGAGAGCTATTATGCAACATAAGTGATACAGAAGACAGGCGAAGAATGTTTTCAATATGAATGATTATCATATTACAAAATTAGAAATAAAATGAAGTGTTATATTCCACGAGGTTATCTTGGTGCTGCAGCTGTCATAATGCCTAGGCTGTAACGGAAACTATAGTTGTAGTGCAATAGTGTATTTGTGGTACTGGTCTGCAATGCGAAGAACAACTTCCAGTCATCTTAACGATACACATGGGATGTCATTTCAATGCTTTCCTTTAGATATTATGCCTTTTTTCTTACCCTGTGTATATTTGAGGAACTGGTCCACATTGCCAACAACTTCCAGTCATCTTAATGATACACATGGAATGTCATTTCAATGCTTTCCTTAAGATATGTTCGTTTTTTCTTACCCTGAGTATATTGTATTTTTCTTTGTATTGTAGAGTATGATAGATGTGTCGCTGACCACCCCCATACAAGATGTCTCCGTGTACCAGTTTCCCCTGGACCTGGTGTCCGAGTTACTACAACAGGTATGTAAGGTATTATCAACCATTTATCATTTATCATCATTTTAAAGTATCCAGGTACCATTGGACCCACATACTATCTGCCTCTGTAAGACAGCCAATCCCTATGAAACAGACACCATTGCTCTGTGGAATTAGACTATTTAATGATCTACACAATAAATTTTAAAATAAGAGATTTGAAAATAAAAGTTTGACTTAAATCACTTTTACTAAGACTGCTTTATATGATCTCATTTTATTGGCAACTGGTTCGGCTCATTCACAGACAAACTTTACATCGAGGCATGATGAAGCGCAATTTGCCAGGTCAAATGTGGTAACTACCAAGTCCTCACTGTCTACTCTTGTGACAAAATTGGGGGGCGTATTCTAGGACAAAGTACCTGACCTCCTATTCATCTACTGTCATCTCTTTAAATAAGCATGTGATCACTTCAGTCAGCTGTATTAAACTTCAAAACCTCATGGGTGCAGTTGGGTAGCCGAGTGTTTAAAGTGTTCGCTTGCAAAGCCTGGGATTGAATCCCTACAATACAATATGTGAAGCCCATTTCCGGTGTCTCCCGCCGCGATATTACTGGAATATTGCTTCAAGCGGCATATCACCATACTCACTCACTCACTCACTCACTCACTCACTCAAAGCCTAATGATACGTTCTCTATCATGTGAAATGTATGCTTTGATTATCTTTCTTATTTATTTGTCTCCTTATACAGAATTCAGACGTCATCACCAAAGTTGCTCATGAAAATATTATAGTAGCATTGGCGCCTCTTCTTGAAAACAATCATCCCACACAAGAAATCTGTGATTTTTTCAGCAAGGTGAGTGTTTCTGACAACTGTTCAACATCATATGTAATGGTCAAATAACATACTGGACAGGTCATTTAATAGATCATATAATTTACATTTTATTTCCTTTCTCAGTGGTTTTGAATTTCTTTTATAATTATCGATTTTTCTTCTCAGAAAGTCAGGGCTTTGGGGTGGCATGGTTGTCAGTGTTTAAATACTCATACCAGTACCCCAGTGGCGTGTATAAAGTAACAAAGTGTAAACAGTGTAATTTAGCCCCAGATTAAGTCTTTCTAAGTGGTTACGTACCATGTCATGTATTGTCAGGGTTTGTTCACAAGAATGAATCAGTCAGGTGTGGCAGTCACCAACCATGTGATGATATCTTATTTCTTGGCAATATTGTCAAATACGAGGTAATCGTATAATTTAAAGCAAAGCACGTCATCAGCCGAGTGGAAATGTCCGGTGCAGTAATAGCATACTTAGTTATGCTTATCGAATAGATCACGTTTATTTTCAAAAGTTAATGCTTACTCGTGTATCAACACCTAGAGCCATTACGATCTTCATCAGTAGTCTCATGTGGCATCTCCTGCCTCTGGTATCAGTCATGTCACATGTCATGCTTGCAATAACTGAAACGTTTCAGAACAGTAAATTAGATTATTCAATCAAATTGTTAATACTCTATATCTCTTGAATGTTTCATGGTATTCAGTATTCAGTTTTATCATTTATTTGAAATTACATGTCTTATTTTTTTCACAAACTGAAAACTACCGTATTTTCTTGAGTATAGTGCGCACCCATGTATAATGCGCACCCCCCTCTAGCGGGTTCAATATTTTGGAAAAAAAGAAATTTGAATATTATGCGCAGAAAAAAATTACACCGTACCCTTTCAGCGAAGTCCGTCAAACGAACGGGTGCTGAGAAACTTCCGTCAGTACAAATTCGAAATTTGAGATAAAAAATCACCAGACATGTTTATTTACCGTTTAAATAGTATTGATTGTTCTGTTAGGCATTGTTTTATATCTAGGGATTAAGATTACCTTGTGTATTTTCTCGTAAACTAAGCCGGAAACAGCAATCAGCTGTACACACGTTTTCTTGGAATCGACCGGTGATTCGGTCAAGACACACCCAATGATATAACTTTATAGGATTTTTAATGCAAGGATCGGCAACAATTGTATCTGAAACTATTTTATTTATCAGGAATAATATATTCCATTATTTTCTTAATTAAATGCAGCCTTTACTAAACATATTTAAAATAATAATAACCCTAAGCGAAGCAGCTGATCGCTATTCCCGGGTATTATTTTTTACATGGAACATGTCTGACCAGTCACCGTCAAGGCTCACGCGCACGGGATCACGTGAGCGCGAGAATTTCATGTTGACATAGAATCGTCAAACAAAAACAAATATGACTTTTAACGAGTCAAAGTATGTCATTTATGATATATGTATCCATTCTCTGTCAACCAAAGTTCGTTTCAAGGCCTCAATAGCGGTATTCTGACCGTGGTTGCTGTTAATAACGGTGAGTTGTGCGATCTTCCGATCGCTTCACACACGATTTCGCCGAAATTAATAAAAACTATATTATAAGGAATTTTGAATAAAATTAATAAAGTAAGTTACAAACATAAGTCCAGAAATACAAAGAACACTTTTTATAGACAGACAGTGTAATTACATAATTATTTTGCGTACTTCAGTATGGATTTGTTGACATGGTATTTCCGGTGTTTCGTGCTCACGGTAATGTCTTTCCATGGGGGAAAAAAACATCCAAACTCATAATTCGTGTATAATGCGCACCCCCTTCTACACAGCTGTGTTTTTTGGAAAAAAAGTGCGCACTATACTCAAGAAAATACGGTATGTCTTCTGTGATACGAAAAGTATGTATCACATGATGACCAAGGCTTATACAATCTGTCTAGGTGCCCAGTAAGTGCTGTACATTTGGATATTCAGTATTCTTGGTGTTTGCCAGTTGATGAGATCGTATCTTTTAGGTTTGTACTAAATTAAATAATTTTCCTTTAAGGTGAATAATATTTAACCAGGGATTTATCAATCAAAGAGCCCTTAGCAAGCAAATTGGGAAAAAATATTGTTATTTTGTTGACAATGGGGATGTTTTAAAAGTCAAATTCAAAGATGTTTTACTTTTTGTAATGATACATTGAATAACATTCAATAATGGTATACTTGGCATTAAAGCCTCTTCTTCTTTATTGGTCCTTATATCAGTAAAATACAAGTCGACCAAACCAGGCATGGGGATGAATACCAGCTTCTGAGCAGGTCTAGATAAATCCCTCTTATCATACATTACGGTTTTAGAATTTTTGATTTCCATCATTTTCTTGAAAGCCACAGGTCATGAAGGAGACTGCTTCTGGTCAAAATAGGTTGCTAGCAACCTTTGCTTGTTGTAAAAGATACCTTAATGGATTGGGTGGTCAGGCTTGGTGACTTGATTGATAGCATGTAATTGTATCCTGATTGAGAGGATCTACTGAGGGAACACCAGATTTGGCCTGAATATGATCCTTGGTTGGTCAGAACCATACATATGTTCGTGGTTTTCACAAAAGTGATAATGTCGCTTGTGACATTCCTTCCACATTAGGGGAGGTGGGATAGCCAAGTGGTTGCATAGTTTGCTTGTTATGCCGAAGGTTTGGGTTTGATTCCCCAACATGGGTACAATGTGTAAGGCCCATTTTCTGGTGTCCCCAACTGTGATATTACTGGAGTATTGCAAAAAACAGTTCAAAGCCATATTCACTCACTGTCTCGCTCCCCTTCCACATTAAGCTGACAATGCAAGGATGTAGTGGAGTGCATACCTTAGTAATTTGACCAGAAGTTTCCTTTTGTTAAATCATACCTTTTATCCAAACATTCTTGTTAACCTGGAATGTTATTCGTTTTGATGTTTTGTAAGTCAAAATCAAAATGGGTTTCCTTGTCGGTTATCACATGAACACTTTCTAGTGTAGATACTTTTATTTCGATATAGTTTTTTATTTCAGTGCGTAATATTCAGTGTATTGTTCTTTGGTGGCATGTTGTGTGTGGGAGGGAAACAAAGCATATGTCAACCGGATTATCAATAATTGATTTCCAGAAACTGAGGGAGTATAATATTATGCATTGAGCAGTTGTACAAGTGCATTGTAGATGGTAGTAAATGAAGTTTATTGTTGCATATTGTGGAATAATGTAGTACTATCTAGTGTAATGTGTACAATGTAGAATAATGCAGTAGATCGTTTTCTTCTGGACCTACCCCTTATGAATATATTACAGTGGACGTAATAGCAAGATTACTGCAGTTTACATATGTATTTCAGAGCCAATTTTGTTTCAATAAGCATAATTAAATAAATAATTGTTTTCAGAGAAAAAGGTTATTGCAAAAGGTACAGGATGAACCGTGGGAAGGTTCGGATATCAAGTACATAGCTGTGAACATTTGTGACATGTATTTCAGAAAAATGTTTATTGCAATAGGCACAATATGAAGTGTATTGTTGTAAGGGAGGGATATTGAGTATACAGCAAAAGGCATGCTATTAAGTCTATAACACCCGGATTGCAGAAGGGTTTGAAATAATGGTTTAATTGCAATAGGCACAATATGAAGTGTATTGTTGTAAGGGAGGGATATTGAGTAGCCTGTAACGTTATGATGCATATTGCAGAAGGGCATGAAATAATGGTTATGTGTCTGACACTGTCATGCATGCCCTTGTCACAGCAATAGCCAGGAGCTATTGTCTCTGGCCGGTCTGCAACAATTAAACAAAATGCCCCCTCAGCAGGAATTATTTTCCAAGGGTACTTGGTTTCTTCACAATTGATACCTCAGCTGTCACCAAATGTTATTCTTTAAGAATATGGCGGTTAACATAGTTCTAAATTTTTTACACAATTGTTAAGGGTTACGTTACCAATGTTACTATCTTTGGGGCCTGAATGTGATCAATGTGGAGGTATGTGCTCCAGAGATGGTATCCTAGTTCACTTCTCTCACGTGAAGGTAAAGCGTTTATGTTCATACTGGTAATTGGGATGTTGGTTCAGAAATTACCCTCCAATGTGTAGAACAAAAACAGTTTGCCAGATGTTTTATTGACTTTCTGTGATCTGTGGACAATGGTTGCCATGATTAATAGAGAAGAACAAATAAACACTGCCACAGACCCCAGCCTCCTTCCATGACAAACCTCGGGAATGGTTTTCAGTCGTCTTATCTTTTAGAAAAAAGGATTGCATCAAAGTACAGATTACAGGGAATTCCTAGTTTAATATGTCTGGTGATAAGTAATAATGTGTTGCGGCCGCGATGATGATTGAATGCGTTGAAGGAAATGGTCAAATAAAGAATCATGACAGACTATTATCACAATTACACAGCAGTTTTCCATTTTCATTAAGATCAGTTTGATCCTAGGTATTCTTGGTATATTATGAATAATAAATGCTACAATGTACTTCATGCTTTGTGATCATAAAGTATATGAGCATGTGTGTGGAAGGGTTTTAGGATGGTGATGAATATGGTGCAGTTCCAAAAGAGGTATTGATTATTTTCTTATCCAAGCATTAAAAAAATCATGCTATATCTCCTTGTTTTTTTTAAGATGATTTCCTAGTTTTCTCAGATAGGAGTAGTTTCTATCCACTTCAAATGTACACATCAAACGTCCGTATCTGATTTCTGCAGGGTGATCAATGTCATGATGACAGAGTTTGAAATTGAATACGATCTTGTTTTAGCAAAATCATGTGCAGCCAAGATATGATATTGAGCTGAGTTCCTACATGATAGCTAGATAGAGATACAATTTCAATATATCTAATGGCAATTCTGTTTGAGGATATCCCAAGAGTGTGTCTGCAAACTTCTGAACTCTTTTAAATGGCAATCCAGGCTTCAGGGAGTAAATGATTCGAAAGTGATATTTGATGTTGAACTATGTTAATTGATGGCAAGGCGATGTAGGGAAACAGAGAGGAGGAGTAGGTTTGCTGAAATGCTAGTTTAAGGTTAAACTCGGCATCTGTTACCAAATATCATTGACAATTCCACAGGGTGCAATTGAAAGTTCTGAAACCCTGTCAAAGGAGGAATGAGTTGAACCTTGATCAAGTACCTATAAATTGATTTCAATGTTTGATGATTTTATCAGCATAAGTTTTTTTATGACTTCTGTGGAGATTTAACTGATGTAGATGATCAATGTTGGTATGTCCAACTGGGGACATTCTTTCAAGACCTTGACACGGATTTCTTTTGTGGATTGAGTCCTTTCATGTTAGTCATGTTAGTCATTATGAAAAAACTGCTTAAAGGGAACTGTAAAAAATATATTTACCATAGCTTCAAGGGCAATGAAATAGGGTCATTTTGCAGGATTCTCAAGCTTCAAAGACCTAATGTTTCAGAATTGTCAGATATTGAAAACTAATTTTGAGATATGTTTGTGGACATCAAATACAAATTAGTTTTTGTAAAGGCAATATGCAATGATATTAAAGCAGTTATACTTCCTTTAAAGGGGGGCACGGGTTGCCCAGTCGTTTAAGGCGCTCGTTTTGCTGTGCACAGTTTCACCCCTTGGGCACACAGAAAACTATGTTTGTGGGTTTGAATCCCGGTTCGCCCCTTTAAAAACAAAAAATGCATCAGTGTCCAGGAAATATTTCTATCAAGTGTTATAAAGGAAACACCGAAAGTACAAATTTCTAACATGCCACATTTTGATGTGTAGAGTTGTGTCCTTTAGTTACATCAGGATCTGCTGATCAGGGGTTTCAATACCCTATTCCCTGAATATGAACCTTGTTTGTTACCACCATAACCAGGCTTGTGAGCTTCACAAAAGTGGTAAACATCTATGACTGACTTTTCCCCTCACATAATGCTGACAAGTTGGGAAATAACTGAACAGGCTGTGATATATAACTGAACAAGCCGGGATATAACTCAAGAAGATGGGATATAACTGAAGAAGCTGGGATGTGTGAACAGACTGGGATATAAATGAAACAAGCTGAATTATAACTGAGTTTGGGGATACATCTGAACAAGTAGGGATGTAAACTGAACAGGCTTTGATATCACTGAAATTTTGTTCAATGTGACATTATGCCCAACTCACTCATTTGAAAATAGATGGATAATATGAACCAAAGTTTTGCTGAATAAATCACAAAATTCACTTCCATTTCCATTTCATGAATCTTTTTCGTAATACAATTCAGATACATGTACTGCATAACTAAAGCATTAATTGTATGAAATCAAAAATTTGTTTCTGAGAAGCTTGGATTATAAAACTGGTTCCTGTATGATAGCAGTAATCAGTGGTAGGAGGAGACGTTTCCATTGTATAGATCAGGAGCCTCTATTTGCTCGACTTACACTGTGTTGCATGCTAAGTAATGTACATGCATTAATGATAGCTTAAAAACCACACAATTGTGTTGATTTACGGCTGATGTGATGCTCGCTGTGCCACGCATGGTTTTAACTCAAAACATGTCTGTAAATTGTGTTTAATAGATTGACTTAATCAATACCAATACACAGTGGTCGTGGTGGCCTGTCTGCTACTGGGGGCCCGTCTGCTGCTGTGGTCGTGGTGGTCCATGAGCTACTGGGGGCCCGTCTGCTGTAGCGGTTGCAGTGGCCCATCTTCTATTGGGGGCCCATCTGCTGCTGAGGTCGTGGTGGCCCATATTCTACCGAGGACCCTCTGGATCAGTGACAATGTGACATTTCATTCAATATCAAAGTTCTGCAGGTGGCCCATCTTGTACTGAGGTCATGGTGGCCCATCTTGTACTGAGGTCATGGTGGCGCATCTTGTACTGAGGTCATGGTGGCCCATCTTGTACTGAGGTCATGGTGGCCCATCTTGTACTGAGGACATGATGGCCCATCTTGTAGTGAGGTCATGGTGGCCCATCTTGTACTGAGGTCATGGTGGCCCATCTTGTAGTGAGGTCATGGGCCCATCTTGTACTGGGATCATGGTGGCCCATCTTGTACTGAGGTCATGATGGCATTACTTGTACTGAGGTCATGGTGGCCCATCTTGTACTGTCATGGTGGCCCTTCTTGTACTGAGGTCATGGTGGCGCATCTTGTACTGGAGTCATGATGGCCCCATCTTGTACTGTCATGGTGGCCCTTCTTGTACTGAGGTCATGGTGACCCATCTTGTACTGAGGTCATGGTGGCGCATCTTGTACTGGAGTCATGATGGCCCATCTTGTACTGTCATGGTGGCCCTTCTTGTACTGAGGTCATGGTGGCCCATCTTGTACTGAGGTCATGGTGGCCCATCTTGTACTGAGGTCATGGTGGCGCATCTTGTACTGGAGTCATGATGGCCCATGTGCTACGGAGGACCCTCTTACATGACTGATCAGTGACAATGGCATTTCACTATTGTGAACTACAGTCTCTTGTATGTCATATGCTCTTACACATGTACACAGGCTTGATTTAATCCTGATATTAGGGTGGTAGAGTAGTCAAATGGTTAAAGCGTTGCCTCCTCACCCCACATGGTTTAATACCCTCTAATGTTTGAAGCCCATTCTTGGAAACAAGTACAATGACATGACTGTAACAGTGCGAAGTAAGCACCTGCACGGTAGCCCACAACCACTTTATTTTCTCTCTAGCTGGTTATATATACATTTGTAATCTATAAACTCTGGCTAACTTACTTTTATATTAAGTGAGATATAATACTGTTATTCAGCTATCAAATATGAAAGTTTGAAATTAGAATTTCCTTCCAGAATGGTCAATAGATAGATTTTAAATGGCTGATTTCTGATTTCAGGGATATACTGTAACATTTGTCGTACTTTTTCTGTACAATCCCTTGTCACTAGTTCTGGATTTGAGAGAAACCTTTTTTATAATGACTCAGATTGTTGAAAAATTAAATAAATGCTTTTGCTCCTCTACCAGTTTTCTCCTTGTATTAGGTGGTGTTAAACACATCAGGCTATTCAAATCTAAAATTGGCTAGTAAACAATTTTCTAGCTCCCACGACTGGCTAGGAATGGCTAGTTCTGTTGAAACTTGTTTCACATGTTGCACTTTGAATATTGCTGAGAGCAATGTAAGGCCTCACTCACTTAATCCTGTCATGACTTTAACTTCTTGATGTTGTATTTCAGCACTGTAAAAACAGTCCCCGGTCTAGCATAGTGATAGAGCTGTTCACCCCTGTGGTTCAAAGGATACTAAAACACAATATGGTGAGTACACTAAATACCTAATAAGTACCAAAGATGATTAAGCCATAGAATATAAGCTATGAGACCTATGATTCCTCTGAAGGCCAGACATATTTGATAACCTGCTTTACAATTTTTTACCCGGATACTTAAAGGCAAGAGGAAACATAGATTGATTGACAGTCACTTAAAGAAAAATGTTCAATGACTGCAGATTTGTTCTGCCTTGTGCCTTTAACCATATTTCATTTTGGGGTTCTTTTGCGGGGCGAAATGTGCGATCCTTCTTCTTCAGATGAAATCTTTTCAGGAGCAAGGGGAAGACATGGCAATGAAACTGTAATTGTTAAGCTATGAATTATCAAACATGAATACTTCAGATACTTTCTTTTGAAATGGCTAAAATTAACCTGCAAATTTGTAAAACAAGTGATTTAATTGGCCTGGCCTTCTGTGTCTTCATGCTCTCATTTGATTTCGTTTTGTTGCCTTTCCTTTAGGGTTGGGATGAGTAACTTGGGTACCCAGGTCGGGTGGGTACTGAGTAGGACCCGGGTACACACAGGACTACCCAGACCCATGGTGTCAACTGATATAAATGACAAAAATTATCTAGAACTCAGAACGCATTCCTTCTGACATTCATATATTTTGAATATAGATAAAGCTCCAGTCAACTTCAGTGTATGCATGACCAGATTGTTCTGTATGTGTATCTAAGTGCATTTTGCTAAGGCAATGGTAAAACATTTCCCAATCGGACATTTTGTACCTATCTCCTGAGACCTACAGCGGGTACCAGGGTAGGGTCGGGTAATTGGGGGGGGGTTGGTACCCGGGTAGTGAATTTGGACTCTTGCATGTGCTTCCACATTCATGCTTGAATTAAAACAATTATGTCATGATAAAGCACTTGTGTATCCTAATTGCAACTTAGAAGTTGACGGATGACAAGGTAGACATAATTTTATGGATAACAACTTCTTTAGTACTGTAAAAAGCAATGTTTCGGTATAGATCCTTATACCGTTGTCAATTGCAGTTTCGTTTTTGCTACCTGAAAAATATTTGGTAATTATACTTTTTACTGACAATTATTTGATGCTGATGATAAATATGATAGATGGGTGGTTGGGCGGGTGGGGTTTGCAAATAGTGCACCCTTCCTTCCTTACCATGTGCTTCATTACCTAAAGAGGTGACTTACGGGATTGGGTTGTTGCATGTCATTGTATCCCAATTTCGTGGATCAATGCTCATGATGTCAATCACTGGATTGTCTGGTCCAGACTCAATTATTTACAGCCGCTGTCATAGAGCAGGAATATTGCTGAGTGCAGCATTAAACAACAAACGAACAAAGATCACTTTGTGACTAGGTTTGTGTGCACCCCTTGAAATCCTAGATCACCACCTCTGTATGATATAATCTAATGTGATATCAAATGCTGCTACTATGCCAAAATACTACATTCTAGCCCAGAATAAATAACACCAGAAGTCTTGACACTTTTGTGTTGCTCGGTAATCTGATGATTTGGTGCCTGTAGATGTGTTTGTGGGAAATGTGATCTTTCTTTGTAATTACCTCACAAACATTGGATTTCAAGAAACACAATTTGCGTCTCAACTAAATAAAGGAGGTATAGGATTTCATTGTCATTGACAAACACAGGTGCTTATTTCTGTCCTGCCATGATGTTATCTGCCTGTGAGTTACCTTCCTCTCCACTTATGACGTATTGTCTAGCATCATGATATGACATTTTGTCATGGTGTTAAATTTGTTGTGACATTATTTAAGAATGAAAATGTTCACAAATAACCTAGGCAGGGCATGTCCTCTCACCTGCAGTGTGATTCCTGGCATGTCATCTCACTTTGAGTGGGACACAGGCTATGTCCTCTCACCTGCATTGTGAACTGACCACGCTGCAAGACATAGCCTCTCACCTTGGTCTGATGATGGGCATGTCCTCTCACCTGCAGTCTGACACACCAACCAAACAGGGCATGTCCTCTCACCTACAGTGTGACACACCCACCAAACAGGGCATGTACTCTCACCTACAGCCTGACACACCAACCAAACAGGGCATGTCCTCTCACAAACAGTGTGACACACCAACCAAGCAGGGCATGTCCTCTCACAAACAGTGTGACACACCAACCAAACAGGGCATGTCCCCTCACCTACAGTGTGACACACCAACCAAGCAGGGCATGTCCTCTCACCTACAGTGTGACAAACCAACCAAGCAGGGCATGTCCTCTGACAAACAGTGTGACACACCAACCAAGCAGGGCATGTCCTCTCACCTACAGTGTGACACACCAACCAAACAGGGCATGTCCTCTCACAAACAGTGTGACACACCAACCAAGCAGGGCATGTCCTCTCACAAACAGTGTGACACACCAACCAAACAGGGCATGTCCCCTCACCTACAGTGTGACACACCAACCAAGCAGGGCATGTCCTCTCACCTACAGTGTGACAAACCAACCAAGCAGGGCATGTCCTCTGACAAACAGTGTGACACACCAACCAAACAGGGTATGTCCTCTCACCTACAGTGTGACACACCAACCAAACAGGGCATGTCCTCACACCTACAGTGTGACAAACCAACCAAACAGGGCATGTCCTCTCACCTACAGTATGACACACCAACCAAGCAGGGCATGTCCTCTCACAAACAGTGTGACACACCAACCTAGTAGGGCATGTCCTCTCACCTACAGTGTGACACACCAACCAAGCAGGGCATGTCCTCTCACCTACAGTGTGACACACCAACCAAGCAGGGCATGTCCTCTCACCTACAGTGTGACACACCAACCAAGCAGGGCATGTCCTCTCACAAACAGTGTGACACACCAACCTATTAGGGCATGTCCTCTCACCTAGTGTGACACACCAACCAAACAGGGCATGTCCTCTCGTCCTCTCACCTACAGTGTGACACACCAGTCTGTTCTCTCACATACACTGACATTGCTGATTATTTGAAGAAGCAGGCTTCTAACTCTCCTTACACGACACATACTTGTCATAGTCAGGCTTGAAGTGCTCTATTTCAAGAATTGCAGATTTTTGAAGAGACTAGAAAGGTTGCCTCCATGTTGGATGTGATTGTGCCCGGGGTCTTTATGAACAGATGGGGGTATTTGCAGCCCGGGACTTGTACCCTCTGCAGGGCATGTGATTAACTAGCCAAGAAGAATGGGCACTTTACTCTCTGTGTGTTACAGACAGTGTTAATCAAACTGTCCAGCAACAAATGTTTTTAACACTAGGATGATTTCTGTGAGACCAAATGGTTCAGAAAAGTAGTTTGTTAAAGGTCCATGTATAAATGCGCACCAAACTGAAATTTAAAATGAGCTGTGTTCTGTCTCACCATTTTCTGCATTTTGTATGCTATGATGTAGCATGTAGAATAAAAATAAAAGAAGTTTTGGTCATGGGGGTGGTGGCCTTAGCAATTCATGGTTTATAGTGACTGTCAGTGTTACAGGCCAAGCATTGATAAAAAATCAAACAAACTCAGTATTTCATGGTATTTATAGGCCATCATACAAGCTCAGCACTGTGTGTTAGTATTGGCCATCATATTGGCCAAATGTTGTACGGCTTGTATTAACTATCAGTGTTGTAGATCCATCATTGTGTGGTTAGTATCAGATGTCATATAGGCACATCATGATATGGTTTGTATTGGTGTCACATAGCCCATCATCATGTGGTTTGTATTGGCGTCACATAGGCCCATCATCACGTGGTTTGTGTTGGCGTCACATAGGCCCATCATCACGTGGTTTGTATTGGCGTCACATAGGCCCATTATCATGTGGTTTGTATTGGCATCACATAGGCCCATTATCACGTGGTTTGTGTTGGCGTCACATAGGCCCATTATCATGTGGTTTGTATTGGCATCACATAGGCCCATTATCACGTGGTTTGTGTTGGCGTCACATAGGCCCATTATCATGTGGTTTGTATTGGCATCACATAGGCCATCATCACGTGGTTTGTATTGGCATCTCACAGGCCCATCATCACGTGGTTTGTATTGGTGTCACATAGGCCCATCATCACGTGGTTTGTATTGGCGTCACATAGGCCCATCATCACGTGGTTTGTATTGGCGTCACATAGCCCATCATCACGTGGTTTGTATTGGCGTCACATAGGCCCATCATCACGTGGTTTGTATTGGCGTCACATAGCCCATCATCACGTGGTTTGTATTGGCGTCACATAGGCCCATCATCACGTGGTTTGTGTTTGCGTCACATAGGCCCATCATCACCTGGTTTGTATTGGCGTCACATAGGCCGATCATCACCTGGTTTGTATTGGCGTCACATAGGCCCATCATCACATGGTTTGTATTGGCGTCACATAGGCCCATCATCACATGGTTTGTGTTGGCGTCACATAGGCCCATCATCACATGGTTTGTATTGGCGTCAAATAGGCCCATCATTACATGGTTTGTGTTGGCGTCACATAGGCCATCATCACGTGGTTTGTATTGGCCTCAACTAGGCCATCATCACGTGGTTTGTATTGACATCACATAGGCCCATCATCACGTGGTTTGTATTGGCCTCAACTAGGCCATCATCACGTGGTTTGTATTGGCCTCAACTAGGCCAACATCACGTGGTTTGTATTGGCCTCACATTGGCCCATCATCACATGGTTTGTATCACGTGGTTTGTATTGGCGTCACATAGGCCCATCATCACATGGTTTGTATCACGTGGTTTGTATTGGCATCACATAGGCCATCATCACATGGTTTGTATTGGCCTCAACTAGGCCATCATCACGTGGTTTGTATTGACATCACATAGGCCCATCATCACGTGGTTTGTATTGGCCTCAACTAGGCCATCATCACGTGGTTTGTATTGGCCTCAACTAGGCCATCATCACGTGGTTTGTATTGGCGTCACATTGGCCCATCATCACATGGTTTGTATCACGTGGATTGTATTGGCGTCACATAGGCCATCATCACGTGGTTTGTATTGACGTCACACAGGCCATCATCACGTAGTTTGTATTGACGTCACACAGGCCATCATCACGTGGTTTGTATTGACGTCACATAGGCTCTGCACAAAGTAGTTTGTACAGGCTGTCAGTATGATGAACTCACATCTGTGTATTTAAAAGGCAGTGAGCTTAGGTACATGCTACTTAGTAAATGACCTTGAACTTACTGTTGCAAATAAGAGTAGCCCTTCTTGGACTAAGTGGACAGTCGTGGGAAATGTCATCTTTATTATTATCACTTGATGCAACCCTGAGTCTTGACTCTTTAGTTCTGCAATAATGATTTTATTAAACATTGTTGCAGCAAAATCTTATGACTTGACAAATCATGTTCTGTATGTGAAATCTCTCAGTTTAGCCCCCTGACAGATGTCTCATACGGAGAGACAAAGTCAGGGATCAAATGACCAGCTACACATTTTGTATTTATGCACTATGACTGTTCCAGGGTTTCCTATTACAGTGATTGATCAGAAACTATAAAAAAAAGTTACATTTACATAAACATGATAAGTTGCGAAAAATGTAGTACCCGTACACTCATACCCATCAGTCATGTAAGAAACCATTGTTTTAAAACATGTGAAATTACATGTATTTTGAAGACATGAAACATTTATGGATCACAACTTCTTTCTTGTTTGTAGCAACGTTTCTGTGCTAATTCTTGCCCTTGTCTTTGAATGGCATTTAGAAGTGATTCACATAAGGAAGAGAGTATATGAATGTCAACTTCTTTAATATGAGGAACACAATGTTTCGTAGTATATGCTTACTCCTTCATCAGGTGAATGAATGCCATGAGGCAGAGAGCACATATATGTACATGTAAGGACAACAAAATTAATAAGATAACAGAAAGGTGGAAACTAACAAAGGTACAAGCTAACAAAGAAAGCCAACAGATGATTGGCGCTGATAAGGTGATTAGCAATAAACAATGGAAGCCAACACTTAAGTAATCAGTTCATTACCTGAAGAGGCGACTAACTGATCAGGTGGTCAGGCTCACTGACTTGGTTGATGTCATCGTAACCCAACTGCGTGGATCGATGCTCATAATGTCAATCACTGGATTGTCTGGCCCAGACTTGATTACTTACAGACCGCCATCATAGCTGGAACAGTGCTGATAGCGGGGTTAAAAAACAAACAAACCAACCAAAAAACAAACCTGACGAGGGGGCAGAAAGTCGCCTTGAAACATTATCACAAACATAGAATTAGTTGTTATCATACAAGATTCATGTCATTATAATGCCTATCATAGACTAAAAGTGTTTTGGAATTCGCACATATTGAAAACAGTACCTGAGGGAGCGAGGCTAAAAGTTGTCGCCACACATTGGGGCATTGCTCCATGACAAGTGACTATAATTTCCATGCCAAAGCCCCCAGACAGACAATGCATGCTCTGTCTGCCCTGGCAATCAATAGTGCTGGTCCCATTGCTTGTCATTAGTGTTCATCTGCGTACTGAAGCATGATGTTGATTGTCAGGCTCTTTGCCCAGATTTACCTCAATCAGGTGATTGCAGGGATTCATACTGCTGCTAGTTCCAGAGTAGAGAATTGTTGTGAGGACTAGTAGATTGCTCCCAGAATGTGTTAATGTTACATAAGCCTCAAGTCCAAAATGAATTGAAGGCAAACTGAATTTTCCAATGGTGTTTAACTCTGTGGTAATATACCGTACTACACATAAGAGGTTTTGGACCAACCAATTCTTTTATATTACTACAGTAACTCTTTTATGCCATTACTGATTAACTATAGTAATATGAAAGAATCGAGTAATCCCTAACTTTGTTTGAGTCATATGTTTACTATGCCTGCAACAGTGATTTATAGGATCAAGTGTAGGATGCATGGTCACAAGGGGTGGAACAAGTCACTGCACTTTCGGTGAATTACGATTCTCTGTGCCACAACTGTATCTTTTGTATCGTGAAATCATGTTTTGATGAGAAAGCTAAACTTGGTATTTGATAGTGATTCCTAGTCACATGCTTATGGTCGGAATCGTACAATGGATTCTGTTTTTAGCAGAAATTTCTTCTGATGATGGTAATGTTTTATGTTGCTTATATTTGTATATATAAGGGTGAAATTTAAAATAGTCTGAAAATTAATTGTAAAAGTAATTGCATGTATTTGTGATGGGTGCAGTGTTCTTATAAAAATATAATGCCAGACTGCCATCAAGACCAAGAATCTTTAGAAGCTGCAGGCCTGACTAAACTCTTCAGGACCTCGTGTGCGAAAACCCTGCAGCTTTTTATGACAAATAAATCGAGGACCCATACTATTTTGAAACGAAGGGCCGGACTCGAAATCTACCTGCCACAGTCCTTCAAGCAGGCACTTATTTCGAACACTGGACGGGTGCCACTGGTGTGGCAGGATACATTCAACTTTTCGTGAACACCTGATATCACTATTTCATAGTGATTCGGGGGCACGGGTGGCCCAGTCGTCTAAGGCGCCGCGATTCACTGTGCAGAGTTGCGTCCCTTGGGCACGCCAGAAACCTATGATTGTGGGTTCGAATCCCGGTTCGCCCCAATGATGTTTCTAGGTTTGTCAGCACCATACCCGTGCTCGTGGGTTTCACCGAAGTAGTAAACGTCTTAGACCTGCATCACTTCGGGCTTTCCTCCCACATTAAGCTGACACGCCTTGATATAACTGAAATAATGTTAAAAGCGGCGTTAAACCCAACTCACTCACTCAAAGTGATTCATTAACACATGATCATGATATGCTAGTAGTCGGAATTGTAAAGTGGATTCTTCTATGAGCAGAGACAAAATTGGAAAGGATTTTGTTGCTGTTATTTCTTATGTGAATGTGTTGTTTATGTGTTCATACATTTCAATGATGTTCCTCTTTTTTTTTTGCAGGATTTTGGAAAGAATCCCCAGATGCGATTTTTTGTTCAGGAATATATCCAAGCCTTGAACTGTCAGAATGATGGCATACGGGTAGTGCAGAACTTCGTCAGGAGGTGAGATCAGTGGACTCGCTTATACCATCTTGACACTTATTCCATCTTATTTAAGCTGACAACATTATGACAGCAGTGTTTGAAATTAAGGGGGGCTGACTTCATGGTCTTTGAAATTTGCTCCTGTGGCATTTGAATCTGAGACCCCTTGAATCCTTACTTTTAGCATGGGGGTATGTCAAGGACCCGTGGACTTTCAGTGTTGACAAATAATTGATTCTGTGGCTTTGACGTTTTATATTTCTATGCTTGATTTCAAACGTTGAGATAGTGTGTGATCAAATCAAATTGCAATGCATGAATTATCATCACAGGAAATAGGAAGAGAGCCAGAGCCCATGCATGCATTGAAAAGTATTTGAAAAAAACCACAGTTGCACATCAGTATTAGTTGTCGCATTGCTTTGTGCAATTACTTATCTGCTAAAATGCAGTCATTGAAAGCAAACTATCTTGGTCAATATGTACTAATGAGTATGCAACTATTTTTGGTAAATCCAGATCAAATACGAAGTGGAATCTACAGAGTGATTGATCTCCAACATATCGGCTATCTCAGTACTACACTACTGGAAGCAGTAAAATTAACCATTAACATGGCAGCAGAGTCGTTTCTGATGGAATCTCTGCTGCCATTCCCCGCCTGTCTAGGATATGTCATTAAACTACTATTTTAGGATGTTGTGTAGTTTCAGTGGATACACTCTGTTGTCTGGTCTATCAAACAAAGTAAAGTCTCACAATGACTGGTGTAGAGTGCATAACATTGCATTGCAAACATTCTGAAATGGTCATGTTTATTCCTCTAGGAAGTGCTAATTATAAATGATCTTGTCAGTTCTTACATTCTGTTTGGGCACAGATGGTGCGGTGGTCTGAGGTGCAGCAACTCTTGTCTGTTCCATCTCTTTGTTGCCAGATGTGCTAATGGGGATTTTTTCCCCTCAGTTACATTGATTTTGACCCTTCTCTTTCAACCCATACTTGCTGTGGCCCGTGAAGATCCGGGGTAGAATAGGTGTTCAGCAACCCATACTTGCTGTGTCCTGTGAAGGTCTGGGGTAGAATAGGTGTTCAGCAACCCATACTTGCTGTGGCCCGTGCAGATCCGGGGTAGAATAGGTCTGCAGCATCCCATACTTGTTGTGGCCTGTGAAGGTCTGGGGGTAGAATAGGTGTTCAGCAACCCATACTTGCCGTGGCCCGTGAAGATCCGGGGTAGAACAGGTCTTCAGCAACTCATACTTGCTGTGGCCCGTGAAGATCCTGGGTAGAATAAGTTATAAAAGAGGCTGTGATTGGTTCATCTTCAACTACCCTATGAAGGTCCATGTTAGAATTGTTCTTCAGCAACCCATGCTCGCTATAAAAGGCGACTATGCTTGTCGTAAGAGGCAACTAACAACTATTGCTGAGTACGATGTTAAATGACAAACAAACAAACAAAACAAAACAAAAACATGAAGCTGGCATGTCATGATATAACTGAAATGATGTTCACATCAGCATTGACTGCCTCTATGGTCTTGTGGATAGAGCATCTGCCTGGAGAGCAGAAGGTCAGTGGTTTGATTCCCTGGCCACCTCTTAGATAGAACATCTGCCCTGATAGTGGAATGTCAGTGGTTTACATCCCTGACCTCATCATACCAAAAGGCATTAAGAGATGGTACTTGTTGTTTATACCCTGTCTAGCACTCAGCATTAAGGGAATTTGATAAGGACCGGTAGACTTGGAGTCAGTTCATTGTGTCTGAGTGGGGTGGGGTATCGGTTAAACTGCATGGACATTAAGAATGACATTTTCATCAAGATTTCTGCTTGCATTTCCTCTCAATAAGGTTGATATGGTGGACAAAATGAAACCTATATATCAAGGAAGCTTGTGCTTTTATTTCCGCTCTGTAGTTCTAATTCTGCTGACCGCCTCTGTGGTCTAGTGGTAGAGCATCTGTCCGGAGAGCGGAAGGTTCGTGGTTCGATTCCCGGCCGCGTCATACCAAAAGACGTTAAAAGATGGGTACTTGTTGTTACCCTGTCTGGCTCTCTGCATAAAGGGGCTAAAACAAGGACTGGTCGGCTCGGAGTCAGCATGCTGTGTCTGAGCGGGGTATTCATTTTTTACTACAGCATGGTATCTCAGCGAGCTGTAAATCGGCATCAATTTGGACTAGTACAAGCAGCCACACACACACGCACACACACCTGCTTGCATGTCGCTATGTAAGTGCAATGATCTTGTACGCGACGTTAAACCCAATTTCACCTCACCTCACCTCATCTCACCTCATTCTGCTGCTTGTATCCCAATCTGCTTCTGCCCTACTGACATTAATTCTCCCCGTTGACATTTGCCATCTTCACAGTGATGGTAAGCTGTGTTCAAGTGGTTCACTATGAGCACTGACCAACAAGACCTCCAAGTGGGTGACCAGATTAGATGCCATGACGACAGGCGCCCTGTGTGATGGCCACAGTGCATGGTGCTGATAACTATGGTTCCATATCCCATCAGGTTCCTCTGGCAGAACCATTGGAACTGACGGTGTTATATTTAGCTTATCCTCATGGGATTAGTTTGCCAACATGACCAATTATTAAGTCAAGACCAATACTCCCTCTGCAGAGGGGTTATTGTGGAATATTGATGCTGACATTTCATTTAGAGCGCCACAGATCCTCATGCCCCACGTGGTTGAGATAACTTTTCATCCGATGCGTAAAGTGACAGAGACATCAATATTTCACAAGAATTCAATATTTCATTGTCATCATGAATTCAATGTAGCATTTGGAATTTATGAATCTGACATTTCTTGAAATTAGACTATCTGTTTCTTTATCTAAGAATCCATTCCCTGGTAACGTTCATTTCAAACATGTTTCAAACTGTTCCATGCCATTAAATACACAGAATGGAATTATGTATCGTGAAAAAAGATTCTCATCCATTTAAAAATTGAATATTGTTTGTTTGTTTTTCATCCCCTGCCACAAAGTCAGGCAGGGGATAGAGGAACGGAATCTTTCTGTCCTTCCGTCTGTCCATACCATTTAAGTCCGAGAAATGAAAGTTTACGCACTGATGTTACTGGTCATGATCTCAAATGAGTTTGAAAATTGGTGTCCTAAATGCTTTTTTTTACATAATTATGACCCTTGTTCCATGGTTTTCATCTTAGCAACTGCCTGTCTCTTCCTAAGGCTTTATAGGACTGTTTTCTATAGTTAATATTATATACTATATGTAATATAATATATAAATTATACTATATAAACAAAAACAAAATTCTAATGAGGGAGGATAGTGATAATGCTGTTTTCTTGTTTGTGTGTTAAATGCCACTTCTAGATTGCGGTGGTCTGTAAATAATCGAATATGGACCAGACAATTCTGTGATTGACATCATGAGCATTGATTTTCACAAATGGGATATGGTGACAGTGAGCCTGACCATCTGATCCCGTTTGACATTGTGATATTGTATTTCAGTATGCACGGACCCTCCCATACATGTCCGCACCCAAGGGTGTTGCCAAACCTAGTTGCTGTCTGCCTGGCTGCCATCTACAACCTGTACGAGGAGAAGAGCAAGTGAGTGTGCCAGATAAGACTAGACTAGACTTCTTGCAGCTCGTAAGGCCTTTCAGCTTACGTTGTGTATTAAGTGAGTTGAGAAAGAGTTGTTTGTTTGTATGTTTGTTGTTAAACGCCGCACTCAGCAATATTCCAGCTATATGATGGTGGTCTGTAAATAATCCAGTCTGGACCAGACAATTCAGTGATTGACATCATGAGCATCCATCCCCACAATTGGGATACGATGACATGCTTCACACCAAGTCAGCGAGCCTGACCACCCGATCCCGCTAGTCGCCTCTTACGACAAGCATAGATCTTTATGGGTCAGTTGAGAAATAGTGCTAACCGATCCATTGACAATAATTAAAATGAGGCATTGTGAAAATGCATTAGTTGGTGAATTTTGTGTGTTATTATTATTATTGTTGTTGTTGGTGAAGACCACCCAATAAAGTACTTGTATTATTTGTGGTGGCATGTCGTCCTGTGTACCAGTGAGGTACCTGTAACCTTCCCCGTGGTTGAGAGTACGTGGGCAGAGGTGCATCCAGGTTTTGTGAAAAGAAGTGACTTGGCCGAGTGAGGAGTTAACATGTAAGGTGTCTGAAAAATGGGGAGTGTGAACCCCTGCTCCCCACTTCAGGATCTGCCAGTGGTGGGTTGGTGATTGCATTCAGAATGCAACTTCTGAGAGTTTCTAGGACTTTGGTCCTGCCCCATGCCATCGTCAGTACTTCCTGGGGTTTGCACATGTTCCTTCATTACTCATGAATACATGACTGTGGCACATACTGCAGGAGAAGTATTGCCAATGTTATCTGAGTACTCATTGGTCTGAGCATTCATGGTTCTGAGCACTCATTGGTCGAACACTCCCTGGTATCCTCTTGCTGGAAGCAGGCTGTGTCGTCATTGGTTAAAAATAGAAGCTACACTGCAGAATAGAGTTGGGACAATACATCGATGCATCGGTGGATTGCGATATTTTACTTCCCGATACAAGTATCGATCACAGTTGCACACAAAGTAAAAAATATCGATTCATACCTTAAATATACTTTAATGGTTGTTACATCAAGCACTAAATTGTGGTGAAAATTAGTAGTGAAGAAGTAAATATTTTCATTTATTCATATTTTTTTCATTCATTGCGACACTGCCAACTGTAAATCATCAGTATGCCAGGTATTTGAGCAGCCTGACTATGAAAAAGATGGCTTATGCACCACAGATAAGAGCATATGCAAGTATCGTGATACATATCGGATCGTGAACAAGGTATCATGATATGTATCGGATCGCACAGTTTGTGTATTGTCCCAGCCCTACTGCAGAGTGTCAATATGTATTCATGAGTGCTGGGAGGAATGTTGTGTTAACAAGCCTGGGTAACACTAATGAAGGCCCACAGTGAAACACAGATTTCATATCATGTGGTATCTCCCTCGGCAAATGTTCACCCACCGGTGAATGGGTACCCAGTCAGATGACATGGTAACGTGAATGTAGAACCTTCTACGGCCTAACAGGCAGCTTGAGTTGCATGATCCCCAGGGAGCTGAGAATGCAAATTGAATGTACACTGATGTGTTGGCTGTGTTAATAAGTGGACTCACTTTGAGCATGTGTTGTGTGTTGTGTGCAAATGTACATATTGTTATGCATACATGGAGCAGCATGGCATCAGTATGGTGAGGTAGTAGTTCAGCCTTGCTCATATTTGGGGCAGTATTTGAATACGTATAGCCCTGCTACTGCTAGATAAAGTAGCCCTCTGTATCATATCAGATATCTAGCAGTACATTAGTGACTTCTCAAAAGTATCTTGCTATTCTAGCCCTCCGATCTACGTGAATTTGTTCCAGCATTTAAGTGGTATCTTGTCAGTTGTAGCTCTCTAGCTGTGTGGCAGTACTCAAGTATTATCACAGCAACAGCAGTCCAAGAAATATTTTACAAGCTCTGTAGCAATGCCTTACGAGGGCTGTTTAAAAAGTTTTAAGCCTGACTAACTTTCAACAATGGGCCATCTCAATGTGAACTAGTCAAAGTAGTACATTATTTGAGTAGCACTGTGACGACAATAATGACCTCAAAACTGCCATGAATGGGTTTTTCAGGGTGGTTTCAGAAAACTTCCTGACTGGAATTGAAAAGCTTCACTATCGATATGAAAATTGCATTGAAAAGAAGGGAGATTATGTTGAAAAATAAAATTAAAAACACTTTAACAGTTGTTGGTTTTGTTTGTTAGGTTTAGAACTTTTTGACCAGCCCTTGTATAAGCAATCAAGTAGTATCTCAGTAATAGTGGCCTCCTGACAATACCGGCACCTTTGTAGGTATGTAGCAATGCCTTTATAACAGTCCAGTGTTATCTTGGTAATAGCTATAATACCTTAATAGCTCATCTGCAATATCTCAGGAATAGTAGCCTTTAGTTATATTTCTATAACCCTGTTGCAGAACTTACAGCTTTGGGGTACCTTAAAATCCTAATTTTGGCGATTTTGCACCTCAGTTGCAGTGTTCCCGCTAGCTTCTCAGTGGACTGACAACTTTAAAAAATACCAGTCCCACCCAAATTTTGTCAGTCCCCACTTTGAACAAATTAATATCGTATGAAAATTACCTGGTTAACATCAATTTCAATGCAGTTTACTTTCATGGCTGACAAATTCAGTGACGTCATTTCTGAAGTAACTTATTTAGACCTACATGTAATCTACACTTAGTTCAATCACAATTTACTCTTTTTTTTTCATGAATATTTCACTTTGATTCAAGACTAAGTCACTACAAATAGATATTTAATCTTGACGCTAAGTGAAATATTATTTCCTTGCACTAAAAATAGACAACGGGTAAAACCCTAATGACAGACAAGCAGACTTCATTCAAGAGATTGTTTTGGACTATCGACAATGTTTTGTTCAACAGCGAAGATTAACAAGATATCTTATTTGCTGGTCCACAGGGACTGGCAATCACAGGAATTACTGGCCCAAGCCTAATTTTAACGGTCAAAATCTGGTAATTACCGGTTAACGGGAACACTGAGTTGAGGTGCCTTGGTATTCCAGTTGTCTTTATGGTGTCTTTAGCAGTATCTCAGTAGCATATCAGTGCTATAGTATGAGTGTAATGATTTTCCTACTTCAATGAAACGGGGCGGTCGGGTAGCCTAGTGGTTTAAGCGTTTGCTTGTCATGCCGAAGACCTGGGTTCGATTCCCGACATGGGTACAATGTGTGAAGCCCATTTCTGGTGTCCACCACCGTGATATTGCTGGAATATTGCTAAAAGCGGCGTAAAACCATACTCACTCACTCACTCACTTTAATGAAACATATACTTGAACAGTATGGCGCTTAAACATGTTTTGAAATGTATTCATCATTCTAAATGTATAAATAATGAATCTGTTTTTTAACAATTTTGTGTTTGTTACAGTGCTATGCATAACAACATTGATGTCATCTTTGAAGAAAATGACTGGTCAGAAAAGCTCCTATGCTACATCTCCATGCTTGAGACTATGTAAGTAGAAACCTTCTGACAGTCAAGTTTTGTATTTGTGTGTTTTGTAACACTGCTTCCTGTAAAGAGGGGTCACGGGTGGCCCAGTCATCTAAGGCTCCGCAATTCACTGTGCATAGTTGGGTCCCTTGGGCATGCCAGAAACCTATGATTGTGGGTTCAAATCCCGGTTCACCCGATTATGTTTGTCAGTACCATGCAAATGCTTGTGGGTTTCACCACAGCACTTCATCTGAGACCTGCATTCCTCCTGCATTAAGCTAACACACTGTGATATAACTGGAATACTGTTTAAAGCGGGGTTATACCCAACTCACTCATTCCTGTAGACATAGCAACATGCCATGCCATCAAGGTATGATGACACACAATCAACCAAGTCATCAAGTCTGTACACCAAATCCATTTAGTCAACTCTTACAACACAATAGATAGCTACCACCATGACATATGCCACTAAGATAAAGCTTGACTCTTGCAGACAAGAAGCAACTAAGACATTACAGTTAGCATGTCACCCGTAGCGTAATTGCCCATTCGACTACCAACCCTCTCTCATCCAGGACCGACTGTCCAGAATGACACAATCTTAGTGCTAAGGTTATTGTAACTCATTTACTTATATATGGAAAGATAATATTGATATCAGCGATTTATCTAGGATTCCAAACTAAGTGCCCATGACAGGCAAACTTGGAAAAATAGTGATTTTTGTCAAAGTTATTTTCTCAGATTAGGAGGTATTAACATTGCATTCAATGCAACTGTAAAACTAGGCATTAATCCTTTTGGATTCTCTGTATTGGTCTTGTAAGCACTGAAATACATGTTACCTCTTCAGAGCCATAACATTTGTTATCATTGGTTATGACTACAAGACATTAATTGGAAATTTGTAATTCTAGTTTAGGAATTTGTGCTGACATAGGCAGCAGACTTGGGTCTGAACAGAGCAGATCTAGATACATCCTTGGCTATATATAGATAGATTACACTAGATGTAGTGGCAGGCCAAGATGGCACCAAATCTATAGATCTAAGAGGGTATCTAGCAGACTTCCTCTCAGTCGTTTGTTTCCTGTTCTTTGCGTATAATGGTCAATATTTACTATTGGGTTCATATTGATGTAGTCGTGGATGTTAACATTGCTGTCACTTACAGAGAGGCAATGGGTACACCTAATTGAGTATTGTAGTTACCAAACTCACCTTCAAAAATCAAATAGGAATACCGGTTCGCACATGCTTGAAAGGATCTTGACATGTGCAGTCTGGCAAGCCTTGATAAGGCCTTAAGTTTAAATCTTCTTTGAAAAGGTTTTTAAATTCAATAAGAAGCAACAATTTGGCAGCCATTGTTAACTTTGCTGGTTAATAAATATATACTACTAAACAATTGACAAGGGATGAGTATTAGAAGTTCAAAGTGCATCACTATTTTTTAATGCACAAGGCCATATTGTGATATGTATCACGATATATGGTATAATTCTAAATTTTTTGTTCAGAAGCAATCTGATACATTAAGGTATAAACAGTAGTTCATAAATGTAACAGAACAAGATCCTGGTTCAACATAATGTTTACTCATTAAATACGAAGCCATCATGGGACCCAGTGTACTCTCTCCTGGGGGGTATATAACATTAAACACATGATAGTTTTCCCAATTTGAAATCATCTGATATATATCAAGCTTGAAAAAATGAAAAGAATGGAAAGAATGAACCTCAGTTTACAGATATACTGGTGATACCTCACACCCTTAGTACTGAGATTTTGTTTCCTGTTACAGAACTAGTGGACATAACATTATTGAATAATGCACTGGTGTTTAATTAACTTGAAATAAAACAAATCATGATTCAGTGCCACTGCTTTATCAGATACTATTTGTATGACCACACTTCCAAACAATTAGTTTTGTTCAGCCCCAAACTTGACACCCAGAATATCCCTATCCAAAGTTGAAAGATATATTACAATTATAGTTTTTGCGTAAAGACATCATGCAATGAAAGTGTAGATTTGGTGTCTGAAGTTGTGCGTGAACCACGGAGCAGTATCAGGTGTTCCATGATGGTAACCCCATTTTGATGATTTTCCAGGTCTGAGTATGACGATTGGCGCTATGTACTTGGCAGCTTATTACAACCAATCCCCTTTCCAGATGAGTGAGTATATTACACTTATTACTTCCACTAATTAAGCAGCACCACATCAATATACTTTAAGGTTTTGTCTGAATTTAAATGCTGGTGACTCTTTTTGTTTTTGAAACCACTCAGTGCTTGGACATCCCTGGGATATTATACCATGTATATCTTCTTCATAGCCCCGGGAATTATTTAGTGCCACATTGACCAATCATGTTAATGGTCAAAGTCATCCTAGAGGTCAGAGTGCAAAGAAAAGTTTGTTTTACTGTATGTCAGTGAAATTTGGTACATGTCATCCCAGGGGCCATGATCTGAATAGGTTGTGTGACTTACGTATAAGGTCAAGGTCACAGGTGAATGTATGTTTGCCAATTTCACTAAAGTGCCCTTTTCTACTGTCATTTTAAGTCTTATGCATGTAGTGGTTATTCTGTTTGAATACTTCCGTATGACAACTGATGACTATATTTTGAGATCAGAAGTAGGTCACAGCCCTATGTTTTCAATGAGAAGGATATGCTATTTTTTCATTGTTACATTGAATTTCACCGAGGAACATCATCCATGATTTACATGCTGGTTAGCCCTATGATCTCTTGAAATACTTTTCACTGACATTATGTCAAATTCATTCTCTGGGTCATACACTCCAAAATGTATTATGCTCATGATAACTCAAGAAGTGTTCAGAGTAGCTGAATGTGATTTGGTACAGATCATCCTTAGGTCGGGGCATGGGCTGGCTTAGCTTTTGAGCAACCTTTATTGAAAATCAAGGTCACTGGAAATCATTCAGTAGGTAGTTTTTCATCTTAATGTAATGAACCAACACAAAGTATTTATATGAAATCTTTGACACTAACTGTTTTATAGATATCTTGCATGGCAAACACATTTTCACAACCTTGGACATGGTCATATGCAACCAGAAATGCATATAGCTTTCTTATCAAGGTAGCTAGAGGCATAGGACTTTCTGTTGCACTGCTTGGGCATATGTTTTTCCCAAACCAAAATTGATGTAATTGATCCGGAAGTGCTAATATATTTGTTTTTAAGATAACTATAGCCGCAGGACTTTCTGTTTCAAAGATGTACTGCATTGGGAATGTGTTTTCCTAAAAAGGATGTGATGTACCGTATTTTCTTGAGTATAGTGCGCACCCATGTATAATGCGCACCCCCCTCTAGCGGGTTCAATATTTTGGAAAAAAAAGAAATTTGAATATTATGCGCAGAAAAAAATTACACCGTACCCTTTCAGCGAAGTCCGGCAAACGAACAGGTGATGAGAAACTTTGTCAGTACAAATTCGAAATTTGAGATAAAAAATCACTAGACATGTTGATTTACCGTTTAAATAGTATTTATTGTTCTGCTAGGCATTGTTTTATATCCAGGGATTAAGATTACCTTGTGTATTTTCTCGTAAACTAAGCCGGAAACAGCAATCAGCTGTACACACGTTTTCTTGGAATTGACCGGTGATTCGGTCAAGACACACCCAATGATATAACTTTATAGGATTTTTAATGTAAGGATCGGCAAAAATTATATCTGAAACTATTTTTTTTATCAGGAATAATATATTCCATTATTTTCTTAATTATATGCAACCTTTACTAAACATATTTAAAATAATAATAGCCCTAAGCGAAGCAGCTGATCGCTATTCCCGGGTATCATTTATTACATGGAACCAGTCTGACCAGTCACCGTCAAGGATCACGCGCACGTGATCGCTTGATCGCGAGAATTTCATGTTGACATAGAATCGTCAAACAAAAACAAATATGACTTTTAACAAGTCAAAGTATGTCATTTATGTTATATGTATCCATTCTCTGTCAACTAAAGTTCGTTTCAAGGCGTCAATAGTGGTATTCTGACCGTGGTTGCTGTTAATAACGGTGCGTTGTGCGATCTTCTGATCGCTTCTCACACGATTTCGCCAAAATTAATAAAAACAATATTAAAAGTTATTTTGAATAGAATTTATGTAATAAGTTAAAAACATAAGTCCAGATATACAAAGAACACTTTTTATAGCCAGACAGTGTAATTACATAATTATTTTGCGTACTTCAGTATGGATTTGTTGACATGGTATTTCCGGTGTTTCGTGCGCAACCCCTTCCACACAGCTGTGTTTTTTGGAAAAAAAGTGCGCACTATACTCAAGAAAATACGGTAATTAAGCTGCGTAAGCTTAGAACTTTGGTATTAAGGTAGCTAAGGCAGTTGTAGAGCATTCAGGAAAAGGTGGGTATGGGGATGCTTTGATTTTGGCGTGTAAGGCAAACACCTGAATCCCAAATTCAAGTGCTGTTCAAAGAGGTGTTAACATTATTCCTGTTTCGTCTAGTGATGCAATGTTGATGCACATAGGTGTGGATGCATTATCTACCAATATGCTATAAAATATGTTTTCTATTTCAGTGCAATAGCCCATGAGGCATTCACATCGTAAGTAGAAATTTGTTGTGTTGTTAAATGTATATAATGGTTGATTTTGTTAGTGATTGTGGAAATGGCTTTAATGTTTAAATATAATGTATTTAACTTTGCAAAAGAGCATCTGCCCGTAGAGCAGGAGCTTAGTGGTTCGATCATCTGGCCGCTTTAAAGACGTTAGTGATGGTACTTTTTGTTACCCTCCCTTGTCCACAGCCTTAAGGGGGTGGTCGGGTAGCCTAGTGGTTAAAGCGTTCGCTCCGGGTTCGAATCCCGACATGGGTACAATGTGTGAAGCCCATTTCTGGTGTCCCCCGCAATGATATTGCTGTAATATTGCTAAAAGCGGCATAAAACCAAACTCACTCACTCACACAGCCTTAAGGGGATAAAACAATGACTGGTTGGCTCTGAGTCAGTATGATGTGTCTGATATAGGAATATCCATGTTAAACTTCATCATGGTATCTCAGTGAGCTAGCGCTGAAAAAACGTCATAAGTCTGAACTAGTACAAAGAAGCACTCACATGTGTGGCTATGTGAGAACAATAATCTTGAATGCGACATTAAACCCCATTTTCATTCACCTCACCCTTTACAGTAAGTTCATTATACTATTACCGTGTGGATACAATCACAGACCCATAGGGAATCATGTCACTATGTCACTTTCAGCCATCACGTCTATTTCACCGACCATATTTAGCTTTTGGCTTTTGGGGGGGGAGAAGAAGGACAATTGTGGGCATTTTGACAGCTGTAGAATCTCTCCATGTGACTCCCTACAGTTTTGAGATAAAAAAACATGTTTTACAATTCTTTATTCTCACCACTCTCGCCCATGATGTTTCACACCACATTTGACGACTGAGTACCATTTTACATACATAAAAAACTGGAATTCACGCACGTAAATGTCACTGATCAAAATCCACTAACACCATCTGAAGCCTGCCTTCAATTAGCCAGGTCGTTTGATGCAGTGTCGGCTGAATCACCCTGACCACAGATCTTACAGAAAATGATGCTGTTACTTCTAAAACAGCTTGAACCCAGTTTACCTAATCCATGTCTTGTCTTAGAATCCACCTTTTTGTTAAGCCCATGCCCGGAAATTACTGATTGTCCAAGCAACATCGTTACATTCCACAAAGGCCAGATTATTTTGTGATCATTGTCAAAACTGATCATCACTACTTGATCCAGTTTGCCCTAATGATGAAGGACAACTATTAGATATTTATGTTTAGCAATGGTTGAATAAGAACTCAATATTAGTGTGCTTTCAGTGATTGTTGTTGATACAATGTAGCGATGAACTCAGAAAAATGTGTGCATGTGAATCATATAAAATATTTCAATTGAGGTTGAAGATGAAAATTGACATAGCATCCCGCAAACATGTCCTGTATTTCCGATGTTCAGTAGATTGCTGGGGAAGTTGTTGGAGATTAAGGAACCTAGTTTTGGTGTAAGCTGTAATCCTCTCTGGTAGTTTTATTGTCAGGGGTTATTGGCCTGATGATCTGTAACACTGTTCCAACCCAGTTTTGTGCATCATCAGTACTTCATGTGTGTGTATACACATTGTTCCTCCATCACCCGTGACCAACCAACCAATCAGACCTGTGAAGATCCAGGGTAGAATAGGTCTTCAGCAACCCATGCATGAACCATTAAAGGCGACTATGCTTTTCGTAAGAGGAGACTACCAGGTTCGGGTGGTTAGGCTTGCTGACTTGGTTGATGCATGTCATCGTATCACAATTGCGTGGATCGATGCTCAAGATGTCAATCCCTGGATTGTCTTGTCCAGACTTGATTTTAAAGACTGCCATCATATAGCTGGAATATTGCTGAGTGCGGCTTTAAACAACAACCTCTACTCAGCACATTGCTTCAGTTTTGAGCAGTGGTAGGGTTTGTCCAATGTTTGTGCACAGGGTAGAATTGATTTGAATTCCGAGTTATACACAGCCACTTTTGATTACCTGACAAGAAATAGACATGCATCACTATTACATAGACTAACGCTTAGTCTATAAAATTTATTATCTTGATAGACACAAAAACTACATTTGAATTGAAAAGGAGCGCCAGTGATATGGGAGGATTCCTGAACGTGTAGACTTGCTTCATTTGAGGCAGTGGCATTACAGTAAGGGTGGGTGGAAGGAAAAATAATATGGTTGAGGGGCTGTGAAACAGACTACACTATTCCACTGCATTCCCAGGGTGATGGAGGACTGAAGTGTAAACAAACCCGTGTGGGGCAAGGTCAGCTAACATGACCTTTACTGATAATCAGTTTGAATCAAGATTAGTTTTTTTAATTTTTTTATTTATTGAATCTTGGAATTACTTCACAGGTCCTTAATTTTCATGCATTAAAGTGACTGAATGGTGCAGTTACCTATTGCTCTTTGTTGTAGAGTTGTTTAAATGCAGTATTTACGCAGAAATAAACATTAATCTGGAGCTAACCTGACCACACACACACTCGGAGCCATGTTTTCATGTGTGAAGGAACACACATGTCCGTTGTTGCTTTAGATTGTTTTATTTTAGGACAAAATATGTGTTGATTATGTTGTAAGGAGTCTTCATGAAATGTATAAGATTCGCATGGATTTGCAAATTGCTTGAAATGAAAACATCTTATTTAGTATTTATGGGTATGAAGAGTGTTTGAAAAGTCATTCAAATCCCGGGACAAAAGTTTGAATTTTTAGATGTAGGTAGCTTCTGTTATTACATGGAATTTAGTGACTACAAACAAACTTGGGCATTGAAGAAATGGTTGTTCAAGCATGGTCATCATTGAAAATTATATTTAGATCACAAATTTAGTCTGTAAAGGTGATACATTATATGCTGCTCTGTACTGAACAGAACAGTGATGACAATGTCAATGGTGCATTGTTTGAGGGGATGTTAGGAATATTTTTCTATTACAATATGCAAACTCACACAAGCAGTAGGAAATGTTAATATTATCTGGAATTATTTTTTTTTAATCTGATGTCCTGTTGTCATTTACTCACTCAATAACTGACACATGGCATGATCTACAGGCAACCACTCACTGACACATGACATGATCCACAGACATTGACTCACTGACACATGACATGATCCACAGACATTGACTTACTCACTGACACATGACATGATCCACAGGCATTGACTCATTCACTGACACATGACATGATCCACAGACATTGACTTACTCACTGACACATGACATGATCCAGACATTGACTTACTCACTGACACATGACATGATCCACATGACATGATCCACAGACATTGACTTACTGACACATGACATGATCCACAGACATTGACTTACTCACTGACACATGACATGATCCACAGGCATTGACTCATTCACTGACACATGACATGATCCACAGACATTGACTTACTCACTGACACATGACATGATCCTCAGGCAACCACTCACTGACACATGACATGATCCACAGACATTGACTTTCTCACTGACACATGACATGATCCAGACATTGACTTACTCACTGACACATGACATGATCCTCAGGCAACCACTCACTGACACATGACATGATCCACAGACATTGACTTTCTCACTGACACATGACATGATCCAGACATTGACTTACTCACTGACACATGACATGATCCACAGACATTGTCTCACTCATTCACTGACATATGATTATCTACTCACTCATTATTGTAATTTGAAAGAGCCTGATGGTTCATAACTTCTTACTCTTAAGCATGTGCTGCATTGTGAAATATCAAAATTTCTACCATTACTTGAAATAGCAGTAATTCCCAATAGATTCCCCACCACCATCTTAACTATGGTGAATGTTTGTTTGAAGAAATAAGCTATGAATATTTACATGGGTTATAACATCCAAGGCCTTGTTTTTTCTGGTTATACCTTTTGAAATATGTACCACGATTTGAAATATTAATGAATGACTACCACAATATGTTTGGAAAATACCTGTGTAGTGCATTTCTAAAGATCATGCATGTCTTTCATCTTGTGGGAAAATATTACATATGTGACATTATGGACATGAAGTTATGAAAAGAGCAACTGTTTCCTGTGATACAAAAAGGAAACCTGTTTGCAACCAGTTTCCTGTATTTAATGTGTCTGTATTAACTACACGCGACCTCAGCAACATCCATCAAAAAACATCATTGTCAAAAATGTGCAGGGAAGTGCTTTATATGCAGGTTCCAAACAAGTTAGAGATGAAAGAACACAAGCACTGTATCGTGGTATGTAATGCAATACATGAACCATTATTACAATCTATTGCAATATGACATTTAGGCCCATACCTATCACTAGTATCTTGTGTGCCACTGGACGTGTCTTCTTGGTTGCCTGGGTGAGGGTAAAGTGCTGGTTTAAATATTGGAAGCAGAAAAATGTATGGTTTGTTCATGTACTACGGATTATTTTAATAAGAAATGAGTTTCTGTGAAACATTTAAGATTTGAATCACATGAAAACTCATTAATGTATCGAACTGTGAAGATCCAGATTAGAATTGGCCTTCAGCACCCTATGCTTATGTCAGACTGGCTGACTTGGTTGATGCGTTTCATCTTACCCCTTTTGTATAGATCAGTGCTCATGATGTTAATCACTGGATTGTCTGGTCCAGAAGAAACAAATTATGTAAGAATATAATGAAACAGTAAGTGGCGTTAATTGTTGACAATCAGTGGTATGTTAATCCTTCTAAAAGCTTGATCAACAGCACGTTCGAATGTAATAATGTTGATAACATGTAAATTGTCTGAAATAACTTCCTGCTGTTGATTAAAGTTGGTGTAATGGACACCTCTCACAGTGGTTGCCATGGCAATGTCAGATGGCGCCACATTTATGTGAGAATTTTATTCAAGTGTTAATATGGAAACAACGTATCACAGTGCCAACGTGACATCGGTCACAAATCATTATTATTCCCTTGACACAAAAGAGCTGATTTTGAAAACACTAATGCAGAATTGCAAGAAACATCCAAATAACCCTTTTATGGCTGCATTACTTTGATCACTGCTCTCTGGCGTGTCATGAGATTTAATGTTTAATGGTTTATTCCAGTGGGGATACAGACCCTGTTTTAAGCATTTGCACGTCATCACTCCACAATAGAATAAGATTACATTAGTGTTGATAACCACACACTCATCAGTCAGTGTTTTACATTTCCTAGTTTCCAACATTGATTTATTGGCACCTAATTGTATACCGAATGTACTCTAAAAATCCAAACCGAAATATTTACCAAATCATTTTTGCAAAACTGACATGGAATATTTTATTGAGAGGTATTCCAAATCTTGTTCAAAACATACATGGCATATTTCATTGAAATATCTGAGACATACATTCATTTTATTGAATTTGAAAATATTTAAATGAAATATACTTGGGAGAGATATTGAAGAAAAAAAGGATGGATGTTTTTTTTTTTGTCCAATAGTGAATTACAGCTGTATGTCCTGTAGAAGGAGGATCAGGCCAACAAAGGGAAAATAAATAAATTGCAAGTGATTCTGTGGGATTTGATTGGATAACCAAGCAATCCTTTTAATAAACCGAAAAATTAGGCCCACTAACAGACTACTGTTTACTGATTGACTGAAAATAGAAAAGAATGGGGCTTGTGGCGCATTATTGTGCTGAATGATGTCAACGATTATGTGCTGTTAAAAAGCAACCTGAAGTTATTATTGTTTAAGGTATTTATTGAAAAACAACCCTCTTTTTTTAAAAGTTTTTTTCGTTCATGGAGTTTTAAAGGTAAAAACACCAGAGTGAACACTCACCTTGCACCACACTGGTTTTCACATTTATACCTTCATAAGGCGACACATTTTTTATTTCTTGGTTTACAGATTTCAAACTCATTTCAAAAGTGAGGCAGGCCAATTAAAAAAAAAAAAAAAAAAAGCCTCTCACATTTTTTATCTGAATTTTGTCTTAAAAAGTTAGGTAGGTATGAAAAAAAATATCCTGGCGTAATAAAAGTAAAATAACTAAATTTTTCAAGAACATTTTATTATATCCCTTGCACTCAGCTTGTGCAGGGATGACAACATAACAATATTCATGTCATGGGTGGAAATGCATGAAAGACGCTGCTATTTTGGCAGCAAATGCATGGGCAACGTTTAACTCTTTCAACACCAGCCAACCAGAAGATTACTGCTGTGACACCAAGTTCCCAGAGACTGTTGTGTGATAAATGAAACCAACATTTATCAATGAATTATCTGCTGAAATTAACATCTTTGCTACTACATGTTTGGCCATACACTATTTGAAAGGTCTAATTAATCCTATTGTTTATAAATATGAAAGTTATGTGTATTTCATTATTTAAATAATTCATGAACAACTAAATAAAGTTCGTTTTAAAAAAATAATAATGTAAGCTAAAACATTCATAACGTCCAAATTTAGAGCAAATCTAACGATTTTTTCGGCAAATATAAGAATTCATAAAATCCACTTACCTATTTCTTTTTAATTTTCATTTGTTTACGTTGAACATTATTTTAAAAAGAATTACAAATAATATCTGTCATCACCCATTTCCCGATGATAGTGGCTGTCCGCTCACTAACATGAGGAAATACCTCGGTTTCCAAAGCTTCGTATGAATAACACATACGTCCTGCCATGTCAGTAATTGTTTCACCGACAAAATCTGCTACAAGGTTCGTGATTAGTCAAATTTAAGCACGTGACCTAAGGCAGCTAATCAAATTACAGCAAAGATAATTTTCAGACTTTGGCGAAAGGTTTGTGTTAAATCATGTTATTCTGAACGTTTTAGCATGAAATCGCGATCTATATTAAAAATATGGAACTCTATGGATGCATAGAGCTAGGTTACGAGCTGTGACAAAGATTTCTTATGCATATATTTTGGCATTAAGACATCGTGTCCGAGCCGAGAAATCCAGGCGACGAAAGCCGAGATGTCATTTGACTTACGATATGCGATCGCACGAAAAGTTGGAAATAATAACTAAGATGTCAGTTTGGCAACTTTTATAGATACATTTTTGATGATTTTATTACTTTGTAAATAAAGACGTTTCAGCCCGTGAGGACCCGTTGTCGAAGTGTGTCCGAGAATTTTATTTTCAATAACATTGCGGGAAATAGTGTCAAGTGAATATATTTATAATCTATAGATAAAAAATGATAAAATCAAATGGAATAGGTATTTCAGACATTGTGAAATGTGATAGATTTAATAAATGAATGATGTGACAAGTAGGTTAATATAATTATAAACTATTTTGACGTGGCTTGGACGGTTTACCGTGCGGTGTGACTTGTGGCTTTGAACGGCCAACAGTGTTGAAATAGTTAAACTGGTCACCACTGCGCTTTGCGTTGACATGCTTTGATGGTATAAAGAAGGATCCCAGCAAGAAATATCAGAGTGACTTCCCTTTGCTTTACGCTCGACGAGGAAAAGAAATCTTTTTTTGTTTGAACTTTTTGTCGAAAAGATCGGCGGTAATAAAAAAAAGGGTAATTTTCATTTTTATTTTTTTTTAACATTTGGACTTTGAAAGAGCGGCGCATCCGTAAACCAACAAATAAAAAAAATGTCGCCTAACAGTAGGAACGACATCTTCTGGATTCAGTGCTTTAACAATCATCCTGGACAGACAGCATAACCATCTTAATTTAAATTCAAGCAGAGATGAGATGACAAAACATCTGTCTAATATCCTACAGTTGACATATATGATAAGTTTTGAGCCACATATAGAAAAAGTTGACCTAAAGACATTTAAACGGTTATTTTTCAACATAATCCTCTTCCACATAGATACACTTTTGCCAATGATGTTGGTGGGATTTTATCCCAATTCTGTAGAGGTTCTTCTCTTAGCTGTCCAAAACGTTCTCCAAAGCTGCTATGATACCATCCTAAAAATTAATATGGTTGCATGATCTATTCATGATGTTTTGGTTGAACATTGTAACATTCTTTTAAACATACTTCAAATCTAAACCGGAAGTAATCACAACACAAACCAAGTTAACCAAACGAAACCGTACACAAGAGCAATGAGTGAGTGAGTTAGTTGTGTTTAACGCCACTTTCTATAATATTCCACTTATATCACGGTGTATCAGCTTGATGTGGAAGGATAGCCCAAAGTGATGGAGGTCTTAGACGTTCACCACATTGATGAAACCCACAAGCACGGATATAGTGCTGACAACATAATCAGGGCGAACTGGGATTCGAACACACTGTCATAGGTTTCTAGCATGCCCAAGGGACACAATTCTGCAAAGCGTAGGCAGCGCCTTAGGCGATTGGGCCAACTGTGCCCCGTACACTACTGTAACAAACTTTCATACAACAAAGATGTGTTTGATGAGATATGTATTGCGTAACATTCCATGCAGAAACAGTGCCAGTATTACACTGTCACAAACTTCAAAATATATGCACAATACATCACAGGCACACCCACAAAGGAGGTACATTATGACAATTTTATTTTAAAACAAGTGTATCATAATGATATGGAAACACTATGAGAATTGAGAAACTCTGCAACAAACAAGGAATTTGGTTATTATTGTAGATATGATAACCAATCTTGGAAATTGTTTCTGGATTACTGTCGGTAAAAATTATTAAGAATTGTTCCTTGTAACAGAGTGTACCAAATTCTTTATCATGATTAAGGATTATTTGTGATTCTCTTTCTTGGTTGTATTTTATACAAGAGAATGCATAATGTTACTCATCTTCTAAGACATCACATGTTTCACAGAGACGTTGTTCCAATGGGGCTGGTCTGTTTTGTATATCTTCCAGTTTCAATTTTGTGTTTGTGAATACTTTATAGAAGTTTTGAGAAATGTGACCATAAGCTTGGTTTTTACAATATGTAAGATAATTCTCAATATTTATAGATGACTTGTTGGATAAAGGGGAATCCCTTAATGAATGCATGAACATATTTTTACATTTGGACTGAAGTTTATTTACAGAGGATTCATTACATTTTTTTTGTGTGTTTACTATTTCAAAAGTTTGTTTTATTTTACCTAGCCAATATTTTGACCAGAAAGATTGATATTTGCTGCCAAAGCATGTTTAAGAATGACATTTCTTGTGTTATCTATATTGGACTTGTAATCAGTTATTTTATATATTATTGGTCCTTAAAGTGGTTATTTTACCAAGTTCTGCCTGACAGGCCCAGTTTTGTGTTTTCTTGTCTAGGTTTGTTTTGTGCTGACACTGTTTCTTTTATTTTGATTTCCAAAGATTAATAAACATTAATAACAATCAATTTGTACTTTACACCAATCCTCAATTGCTTACACTTCCTTCCTCTGCATATGACATTATATGGCGGGGAACAATTCATGCTCTGCAGCAATCTCTACTTGTTGCCTTAAAACTGCAGCATGATATGTTCCCTTTATTGTCTGTTCATTTGGAAGCTAATCCTCCACGATGACTCCTTCGGCATCCCAGAAAATGATTGGACTGATTGGACAGTCTGTGTCTTCTTTGGTGGTGTTGATGTCAAATGGTTCCACTGTTTTCATTGTTGTTTGGACTCGAGCTGGAATTGGTGAACCCAGGTTTAATTCATACTTACAACAAAACAAGAACCTTTCTGGATCAGCTTCAAAAAGAGCTAGGTTATCATGAGACATGATATGCCAGGTGCATTTTGATCAGAATCTTTGGAACCAAATGAGCTAATACAGTGATAATGGAATGTACCCTCTCCAATGCCTACTGAACCAACAATATTAGGCTCAGTCATTTGCCAGTTGGTCATCACCATATCATGGATTCTCTGGATAATTTCTGGTGTTGCTGATGGGTCAGGATGGGGCCTCACCTTCAATGCTCTCCCAGGCTGGCTTAAACTCTGTTGCCCACCTCTTTACACTGGCATTGGAAGAGGCGTCCTCTTCTTGTGTTATGCTCATATCTTTGAGAATGGCTTTTGGTGTTATCAATAAAGCCCTTTTTTCTGCAAGTATTTTATCACTGCACGTTCCTCAAGGTTGTCATATTTCTGAAGGTCGCAGACCCCCTGCTGTTTTGTTACCGCAAAACAATTTGCTCAGTTGGCTCAAGTATTTGTTAATATATCTATGACGTCTTGTAGTGTCCACAACAACACATTTCTGTATTGTGCAATTCCTTCTATGTGATGCCCGCAACTTATCACTCTACCCTGGTATGTTCCATAATAGCTGAAAGAAATAATTTTGCCAATTTACTTTTCCTCAAAGTCCAAGATGGGATTCAAATGGCGACTATGCTTGTCATAAGAGGCGACCAATGGGATTGGGTGGCCAGGTTTGCTGACATGGTTGGTGCATGTCATCGTATCCCAGTTGCGTATATTAATGCTTATGATGTCATTCACTGGATTGTCTTGTCCAGACTCGATTATTTACAGACCGTTGTCATATAGCTGGAGTGCAGTGTTCAACAACAAACAAACTCACACTGCTCTACATGCACTTGGTCAAGATGCTTATACATGTACATGTAGGTTTTAACTCAATGGGCAAGGGTGGCCTAGTGTCTTACATTCATCTGTTGTCTTATGTTTTGAATTAATACTCTCTCAAAGTTGAGAGTTGTCGAGGGAGACATGTCACAACTGTCTTATGATCCTTAGGGGTTTCTAATAGAGCCTATAATCCATGTTCTTGTGCCCATTTTAGTCCTATGTCTAGGCATTGTCTTTGTGTTATTTGGACAATCACTCACAAAAGAACAAACGAAGGAGGTTACCATCCAAAGACTTACGTTAAACACTTTGAAGTATAAACAAAGCCAATTATTTCACGTTATCATATCTTTGTAAGGACAGAAAAAAGTATGGATCAGTCAATGGCAATATCAGGCAAAGAATCATAGGATGGCTATATTGACTGTTTCTTTAGCCTGACTGGTGTATACATTGCGTCTTACTGCCAGATCAAACCAACTACCAGTACTGATGAACAGGGAGATCTGTATTCCCCTATTTGGTTCATCTATAAACTGGCCACGGTCAAGCCACTGACTTTTTTGGTGCCATTGTTTGCTGGAGGCAGTTGCGTGTCCCGTGATAGTTAATGTGATCATAGAAAAAAAATATGTCATCCTCTGATTGGCTGTTTTGGAGAATCTGATACAGGCTGTAGTGATGTATGGAAGTATTGATGTATAGTGAAACAATAATGCACCAATGTCTGTGATATATTTTCCTGCCAAGGGTTGTACATTGTGCTGTCCTGTCATTCTCTGATTACCTGTTTTTGAGGTTTCGGATGTTGCCTTGGCCAGAATAAAGTCAAGGAATGTTGATGAATCATTTTAAGATCCCCTTCATGTCATGTCTAGAAGATTTATTGTTTTTATTAATGTGTGTGTTTTTTCATTGTAAATTGGTGTAACAGTTATTCTTTAAATAAATTCAAGAATGGCAGGTTTCTAAAATTGGGAAATCATGCTGTTTTTAAATATTGTGTCAATCAACATCAAAACTATTGTTGTATTTTATGTCTTGATTTCATAATGCAAATTGTAGCATGGGAAGGTATAGTTTCATTTCATAACTTACCAATTGTTATATGGGTAACTCTGGTATCTGTAGGTGATCAGTCATCAGCCCTTTGCTGGCTGGTGGAAATTATGGTAGCCTGCGATGCGAGTCTTAACGACAGGCAATAGGCGTCTCCAATACGACAGTCCTATTGATCTTCCTTGATTTTTCGGCTCTTTAGCGAACATGTTATTTGGCTGTGTTTTTAACCATATCTTTTGCTTTGAAGGAGATCAATTTTGGTTTAGTGTTGAAATTGAGATGTACACATACAATATCATAGTGGATTGCATGAAGACGTCAATAGCTCATTGTTGTTGATTTTCTCTTGTGGAATATTTCTGCAGCACAAATATTGTATTTTTTTTTAGACGAAAACTTTCTTTGAGGATTCCATTTGATGTTTTCAGATGAATATCAGTGTCAGTGAAATCCCTCTCAATGTCATGAATGGTCAATAATGTATTCTTTTGAAAAAGTGATCAATTTAAGATTTTGTCAAGTGTGTCAGAAAGCAGAGCTATTTTCTTCAGATCTAGTTACACGTACATTGATTCATGGCATGGTCCATGTGTTCATCTTATAGCTGGGATCTGTCTCCACAGCAGACATATGTATCTGCATACATAACAAGCATCAATTGCAGGCATCTGCCTAACTGTATACATACAGTTCCATAGCAGGCATCTGCCTAACTGTATACATACAGTTCCATAGCAGGCATCTGCCTAACTGTACACATACAGTTCCATGGCAGGCATCTGCCTAACTGTATACATACAGTTCCATAGCAGGCATCTGCCTAACTGTATGCATACAGTTCCATAGCAGGCATCTGCCTAACTGAATACATACAGTTCCATAGCAGGCATCTGCCTAACTGAATACATACATACGTTCAGTGCAAGCACATGACCAACTGTGTATATACATGTATCCATACCAAATGTCCCTATTGGAGTGCATCATTGTATCATAAGTTAACTGTTTGTTTCAGGCACATGAAATCAGTGATCAGGAATGTTGCATCTGATGAGAACTGCGATGTTCACCAGACAGTGCTTGCTATCCGAGAAGGGAAGGAGGGCTGGTTCCACCTGTATTGCCCCGGGGGCATCGCATGTGATGATGAGGGAGACCTCTGGGGGGTCATGGTAAGTTTATATTGGACTCTCAGCGTACCATTTTATGAACAAATCTTTGAAGTATTACAAATAGAGAGTAACACCCTCCTTTCTTTTGACATCAATATATCAACACTTGTCAACCTATGTTTCAAACTCATTAGGAAGTCTTGGAGTTTTTTACCTTTATTGACTTGGGTTGATATATTTGATGTCAAATGAAAGTCAGGTGAGATTCTCTGTTTACCGTCTAGCATGGTACGCTACATGATGGCGGTAGTTAACTTATAATGGATCGTGATAGAGCACACTTACTGACCAATTAAATATGTCATTCGCAAATGTTCCTTGTTCTTCGTTCAACTTTTATGACACATCAGTTAGGATTGATTGATGCTGATTTTCTTTACCAAGTTTGTTTACCAAAGTACCTGTCATTAGTGATTCAAGGGCAGGCAACTATATTATCGAGGTATGGTTATTTTGTGGTATGATACATGTGGGATATGAACTTAACATCACTTCCTGTTTTGGATCATGCATATTCAGTATGCATACGACCTAGTTTGGGACAACGGACTTCGTCCAAACAGATGGGTTCTTTTCTAATCCATTTAGAATGGAGGTAAAGGGGTAATTCTACTTAAAAAACATTCCAGAAACTACCATAAAAAAGTTTATGTGTATACCTACGAGTAGCTATGATAATGAGTCCTGTATTCGATCAAGTGATGGAAAACTGTGCTCAGATTTGCAACAGTAAAACAGTCAACATGGTCAACAATGGGTGTGGATTACCAGATTTACCAATACCGCATTGATAGAGAGCTAGCAATAATATAGTGTCATACTATACTTTTTCTTTCTCTTTGTTGATTTATTTTGAACACATTGAGAATCTGTACAATTGCAAATAACAAACGGAGAAGGTATTCTAAATTGTATAACTTCCCAATTCTATTCATTTTGGAGCATAAGATATGTTTGCATTAGTTGTGTAGATAGGGGTAGTTCCACAATATGGCCCTGTACGTCATGGTTGCCCAGCAACTAGGATGGACATCAAGTGGTCACAATGGATGCAGCACATAAATAGTACAAAGATGTGGTAACCAACTTTCGTCATTGTAAGCCACATACTATCAACTCGTTTTACTAAGGAATGCTCTCTGCCTCATGGCATTTATTCACCTGATGAGTAATCATATACTCCAAAACGTTGTGTTCCTCATGATAAAGAAGTTGACGTCCATATATTCTCTTCCTTATGTGTATCATTTCTAAATGCCTTTCAAAGACCTAGTTTTACTAAGCCCCAATGATGTCAAACTGAGATAATCACAGGTTTGTATGGTCTAAAAACTGTGAACACCTGGGTTAGAACAGTGGCAGTTATTTGGTTCACTTAGGCAGTAATAAGTAGCTTTTTATTTATTATCCCCCACCATGAAATGGAAGGGGGATATACTAATTGGTGCTGTCCTTCCGTCTATCTGTCCATCTGTCCGTTACGTTTCGTTTCTGGAGCAGACCTAAAAAAACATGAGAGATCTCTTAACCAAACTTGGCACATAGATAGGTCTAGTGGTGAACTGGTGCCTTTTGATAGTTCGGGATTTTTTACTTAAATATTTTTTTAGTTTCCATAGCAACGACTTTGACTTTGAATAAGGCGGTTGTGCTTGTTTCCCAATGAGTATTTCATGCTTGCTATGTTAATATATATGACTTGAAAAGAAATTCCTTTCGAGGGTATGTGAGACTCAATATTTTGGGATGTTTTTTCCCCCAATGAAAATATTATTCAATCAATGAATATTTAGAAAAGTGTAGGTTGGGTTTTGAAATGGTCCCTCATAATTCTGAACTGTAATCAAAGTTTGATGATCAGACTGGTATGTAATAGACTATTCAGATGATGACTGATCAATTCAATTTCACTCAATAGAATCAAACTTTATTTCCTAAATTCTAAATTTCTCCCCATTTTACTGATGTCAATGAAAGTGACAATTTAATGTTGATTTCCACAGATAATTACCACAAGACTTTGTCCACTATTAGTTGGATACGAAATTGTGCACCCATGCCTCTGAGAAATAATGAGTTAGTGTAGCATCAAATGTGAAGTAATGGGGCTTCAATCTTGAAAGGAGTTGTAAACATGTCCTAAGTTAGCGGATCGTCCCCCATTACAGCATCCTAGGCCAGTTAAGTCAGCTGTACATCACAAGTGAACATGACAAGATGCGGACAAAAATTGTTTTAATTCCTGATAGATTCAGCCGGTTGTGAGAACTTAATGCATTTCATGATAGGAAACTCAGTAACTTCTGACTTTTATTGACCATTCACCCACTCCTGTGTTGTAGCCTATATCCACCGAGCAGAGGAAACGGTCACTGCAATGCCCAGGGCTTAACGATAGTCTGTTTTTTACCAGATTTAATCAAGCTTGTCTTGAGGGCCAGATATTGATTGAAAGTAAACGATGATATTTGCAAACAGCTCCATTGACATCTTACCACACAGTGTCTCAGAGGACTGAAATAAAGCCAATGAAATTGCCACATGCTTCACTAACCAATCAGATCGATACATTTGGGTGTGATAAAAGTTGGTACTAAGCTTTTTATTGATCATCGTATTGCTTCTGTAGGGTTTAATTGTGCAAGGTCAGCTTCTGGGAATGCCAGAATGGGTGGAAGTACCAAGATTAGCACATTCAGTAAACCTGTCACTGGGCTTATAATTCAGGCATCAAGGTGACTAATATGAAATTAGATCTCAATCCAGTTGATAACCCATTAAGGCCATATAAGGAAGTGCATACCTTCTGTGGTTGTATTGGTTCAAGTTTTGTTAATAGGAATTATTGGCATTATGTGATAGCAAATTCATTTTTCTGATATTTGGATGTATTTGAACATTGATGTCAATGCCGCAAAGTAAAACTCAGTATAGAAGCCTCTTCCTCTTTGTTGGATCTGTTATCAGGGAAATATACAGTTGCCTCAACAATGACATAACATTATCTTTAGGTGAGAAGACAGCATTTGTGAAAAGTCTTTGTAGAATTGGAATAGAAAGATGGTGTCTCCATTTGTAATGCCCACGTAGTGTTATAATGGTAGGACAGTATGTTTGTGACAGGCCCTTGTAGTGTTGGTTTGAATGGTAGGTTAGTATTGGAATGGTAGATCAGTGTCTGGTAGGTCATGGTAATATTGGGATGGTAGAGCAGTGTCTGTCTGGTAGGTCATGGTAATTTGGGATGGTAGAACAGTGTCTGGTAGGTCATGGTAATATTGGGATGGTAGAGCTGTCTGTCTGGTAGGTCATGGTAATATTGGAATGGCAGAGCAGTGTCTGTCTGGTAGGTCATGGTATTATTGGAATAGTAGAGCAGTGTCTGTCTGGTAGGTCATGATAATATTGGAATAGTAGAGCAGTGTCTCTGGTACGTCATGGTAATATTGGGATGGTAGAGCTGTGTTTGTCTGGTACGTCATGGTAATATTGGAATGGTAGAGCAGTGTCTGTCTGGTAGGTCATGGTAATATTGGAATAGTAGAGCAGTGTCTCTGGTACGTCATGGTAATATTGGAATAGTAGAGCAGTGTCTGTCTGGTACGTCATGGTAATATTGGAATGGTAGAGCAGTGTCTCTCTGGTACGTCATGGTAATATTGGGATGGTAGAACAGTGTCTGGTAGGTCATGGTAATATTGGGATGGTAGAGCTATGTTTGTCTGGTACGTCATGGTAATATTGGAATGGTAGAGCAGTGTTTGTCTGGTATGTCATGGTAATATTGGAATAGTAGAGCAATGTCTGTCTGGTACGTCATGGTAATATTGGAATAGTAGAGCAGTGTCTGTCTGGTAGGTCATGGTAATATTGGGATGGTAGAGATGTGTTTGTCTGGTAGGCCATGGTAGTATTGGGATGGTAGAGCTGTGTTTGTCTGGTACGTCATGGTAGTATTGGGATGGTAGAGCTGTGTCTGGTAGGTCATGGTGATATTGGGATGGTAGAGCTGTGTTTGTCTGGTATGTCATGGTAGTATTGGGATGGTAGAACAGTGTCTGGTAGGTCATGGTAATATTGGGATGGTAGAGCTGTGTCTGTCTGGTACGTCATGGTAGTATTGGAATGGAAGAGCAGTGTCTGTCTGGTAGGCCATGGTAGTATTGGGATGTTAGAACAGTGTCTGGTAGGTAATGGTAATATTGGGATGGTAGAGCTGTGTCTGTCTGGTAGGCCATGGTAGTATTGGGATGGTAGAGCAGTGTCTGATAGGTCAGGTAATATTGGAATGGTAGAGCAGTGTCTGTGTGGTAGGTCATGGTAGTATTGGGATGGTAGAGCTGTGTCTGTGTGGTAGGTCATGGTAATATTGGAATCATAGAGCAGTGTTTGCCTGTGATACAGTGAAGCTAATGTGTAACATGATCAGGGCAATAGTTCTCTTGTTGTTCCTACATGTGGTGTGCCCTTGTGATATGGATTACTGAATGGCTGCCTGTGTTTCAGCTGCGGACATTGATCAGGTGTTGTTGCAAGAGGAAGAAGTTCCTGCAGGGGATGACCAAGATGATTGAGCCAGTTATGCTCCTTGCCATCAGGGACAATGTTGCAGCCATGGAGGTCAGTACACACCAGGGGACATGGGAGAGGATGGATCCTGTCTTTCGTAACAGTCAACTCAATTGGATGATATGCTCAGGCATGATACCCCACACAGCATGGGACATTGACCATAATTTCAACCAATTGTTTGTCAAGCCAGATTCAATTACTTGCAGGCCATACAGGCAGCTTTGGTATAAGTATTGCTGACTAAGGTGTTGCATAAAATTCACTCACTCACTCAGTAGTCACACAAGCAGGTACAACATGCAGTGGGAGCTTGTTCATCTTAGTACAGCTACTATAAACAAGATAACATCTCAACAGAAAAGCTAAATAGTGAGTGAGTATGGTTTTACGCCGCTTTTAGCAATATTCTAGCAATATCACGGCAGGGACACCAGAAGTGGGCTTCACACATTGTACCCATGTCGGAAATCGAACTTGGGTCTTCGGTGTGACGAGCGAACACATTGACCACTAAGGCTACCCGAACGCCCCTTAAAAGCTAAATAATTGTTATACGCCTAGTGTAGTGGTTAAAGTATTTGCTTACTACGTAAATAACTGAGATTGTTTCCCACATGGGCACAATGTGTGATTCCCATTTATGTGGTCCAACAACACTATTGCTTGAATAATTAAAAAGTAGCACAAAAACGTCTTCGCTCACTTTCAAGTAGGGTGCTCACAAAGCTCTGAACTGATATTTGTACAATCCTTTAACCACAGTGTTCGGGTGAATGCTTTCCATGCATTGATCGAAGACATTTATTAGGTGAAATTCTGTCACCAAATGAAGTATAGCAGGACGCGCAACAGACACTACAGTGTTCGTCAATGGCCAATATTTAATCCCAGATAGTATGAACGTAAAAGCACCATTAGGTCTACAATATAAAACAATATACATGTATCCTAAACAAAGATATACACATAAAATTCATATACATACTAAGAAGATAAGATACAGTAACTAGCAATGTTGTAAATGCAATGTTTTTATATACTAGTACTTAAACACATGCTTGTTCTTAGCAAGTAAATGCACATAGACATGGAGCTGAGCATGATACTATAAAATGCCACATGCATTCATGCTTACCTTCATTTCTTTATTTATACTTACTTTCATTTATACCTCCTTTCATTCATTCATTCATTCATTCTTACCTACATTCATTCATGCTTACCTACATTCATTCATCACATGCATGCTTGCGTAGCCTTACCTCCTGTGTCACAAATGAGGCCTACTATTATTACTAAAGTTACTAATAATATTTTTTACTTAATGCTTATACATGTTTTGATAAAATTTATACTTATCTGGTTGTTTAACTCAATAATCACGAATCCACATTCTGTGTATTCGTGTCTAAACACACATATTTCCAAATACAAACACTATCTGCAATATTGCAAATACAATTAATTAATAAGATCAATCCAATAATAAAATACTAACCTTGGAATTTGATCCAAAGCCCCAAAGCGATCCTTGCGAATAACAAGTGAGAATATAGATAAATGTTTATCCTTTGAAAGGTATATGTGGAGTGACCACAGTCCTATAAAGTGTCCAGTACACAGCATGGCTGAGTACCCAAGCTGGCCTTATAGACAAAAGGGCTTGAGTAGGGAAAGGGCTTTGGCTATTGTGTTAGTGCACAGTGTGTGACATTCACAAACTAACCTTGCAGTAAGCATGCTTAGAAAAAGGGCTGTGACTGATAGAGTTTAAGGTAAGCTGAACAATAAAATAAGATGACTAAAACTGCATTTAATTATGTACATGAATTATACTTAAAAGGTAAAATACAAGAAATATTCAAAATCTGTTACTGCCACAGTATTATTCCTCTTATTTGATTATTTCCACTGATTATGTTCAGGACCAAAGTTTTTACTGATTTCGGGCTCATTTAAGCAGAGGCAGTCTGCACTGTGGTAAATGATGCATCAGTTTTGATTTGCTTATACTCTCATGACTATTTTTAAGGGGGCGGTGGGGTAGCCAAAGGTTAAAGCGATCGCTTGTGATGCCAATGGGTACAATGTGTGAAACCCATTTCTGATGTTCCCCGCTGTGATATTGCTGGAATATATATTGCTAAAAGCAGAGTAAAACCAAACTCACTCACTCACTATTTTTAAGTGCCTTATACACATTGTCAAATCAAACTGGGATTTGCAATGACAGCCTACAGTCTTGTCTCCATTCACTACATCAGAGATCATCAAATGTTTGTGAAGGTTTATGTCATTAACATGTACTCAGTTATCTGGTGTATTATATCCATTATATTATGCTAAATACCCGGAAACTGTTTTCTACCACATATTTGTTTTGAACCTGAATCGAATAAGACAATGCTAGAAATAGTCATCCAGTCAAATTCCTCCCACAAGTTGATTGAACCACTAATCTTCGGCTGTGCAGGCAGGTGCCCTATCCACTACATCACAGAGGCAGTGCATACACTAAATAAACAAGGATGTTTCTATGAACATTCATGAACTACTTGAAATACTGTTGTCAAGAAAACATTCCACTCACAATATTTACCTCTGTACCATGGGCCTGAGGCCCATCAGTTTGACAAGTCAATTAATTAACAAATGCACCTGTCACAGCTTGTAGTGTATCCACCTTGCTGACAGCTCTTCTATCAAAGGTCACTCCAAGGAAATGTTTTTGTAGGTTTGTGTCAGGTGCAGTCACCATTGGACCATTTCCTCTGTGAAACCCTAACCTACTTTACAAAATGTTTGAGAATTTGTATTTGGCCTGTGTTGGTTAATTTTGAGGTCAAGGTTTCTTGGTCTTGAAACAGATGAGTCTGGGTGATTAGATGGATCACTGACCATCAGGATTAGGAAGGTGATTCTTTAGACTAAAATACTTCCTTGGTCTTCCTGTTAACTTTATCAGCAAGCACTCTCAGAAAACAGTACATTTTTCAAGTTTAAGACAAAAATAAATTCTGGCAAATTGGCAAACAATTGATAATAGTGAGTGAGTTTGGTTTAATGTCGCTTTTAACAGTATTCTAGTTATATCGTGGCGTGTCAGCTTAATGTGGGAGGAAAGCATGAAGTGATGCAGGTCTTAGATGTTTACCACTTCAGTGAAACCCACGAGCACTGATATGGTGCTGACAAATCTAGAAACATAATCGGGGCAAACTGGGATTCGAACCCACAATCATAGGTTTCCCAAGCGAGGCAACGCTGCACAGTGAATCACAGCGCCTTAGACGACTGGGCTATCCATGCCCCCCAATTGAAAAGAAGTTGACCTTCCCTCATCAAATTAACTGAAGTCATGACGTTTTATGTGTCTGGATATAATTGTTGGATATGTAAAATGATTGGCTGTATTTAATTATTTATATTATTGTCAACTTTAAGCCATGATGAAATAATATTTATGTTTTTTTACTGCATTTAATCAGGCAAACAGTGATTTGCCGTCACAGTAAGGCAGACTGTGTGGTATTGGGGGGCACGGTGGTATGATGCACCATCATCTCCTGTGCAGAGCTAGGTGTTTCCTTAGCCATTCCTAAATCTGCTGGTCATAGGGTTGAATCCCAGATTCTCTACATTTATGATTCTTGGTATACCACCAATCCCTTGGTTGTGGATTCCAGTGGAAAAAGTCTATGTATAACCTGCATCACTTTTCCCGACTGTCAATCTGAGGCATGCTGCTATATACCCCCTACTAACTGACTTCTTTTGTACCAGGTGCTGTGTTCCATGCTTGAGCTGGAGGTGATATCCAGCCAGGATCTGAAGATGCAGATGATCACCACGTTACAGAGCACCACGGATGGCAAGCGGATGTATGCAGCGCTCTGCGAGAGACAGATCGCCCTCAGGGAACTGGTAAGAGTACATCCTAATATTCTACCCTGGTTAGAATCCAGGTTAGTATTGGCCTTCGGCAACCTATGCTGTGCTGACTAACGGGATTGGATGGGTAGACTTGTTGAATTGGTTCATGCATGTCATGGTATGCCAATTGCGTAGATCGAGGCTCAGAATTGCTGGATTGTTTGGACCCGACTATTTACAGACCACTGTCATATTGTCAGAATACAGTGATCCCTCGCTATTGTGCTCTTCGATAAAGCGCTACCTCGGTTACTACGCTCGGTAACGCATGGCTCCCAAAATTAATGTACACTTTTAATACTGAGAGTTTTACACAGACATGATTGTATTGTTGTTGTTGTTCATTTGCACATAACGCTTCTCATTGCATAATCAACCGTTTATCGCTGAATGGAGTTCTAATAATCTGTTTGAAAACATCCGCGGCAAGTCCCGGAAATACGATTGTTCTACTAGTTAACTTTTCACACTATACATCCTTTGATCTTAGAAGCGCATGCATGCAATAAAAGAGAACCACAAGCGAAGTTTATATTCTTAATTAGTGGGCAATCCAATTTGAGGCGACACTGTCAACTCACATGTTGTTGTCACAACACGGCGGTCATTCCTTTTGATTCGGATCAAGTAACCTTATCAAACCAATTAATCTGGCTTGAATGTGTATCTATATTTGTATGAATGTGTATAAATGCGCATAGTGCTGGTCAAAACCCTCGTTTTCCGTATTTTAAGCAACATGACCAATCAATGCCACTGAAACAATCTGTACTTGTGTAATGAATAGTGATTGGCTCTTCACTCATAGCGTCTGTTACTACCATTATCGATCGATATTTTCATGTAAGTAGACTACATTCACATTGAATGTGACAGTTAAGGCTTGTATATAATAACAAACAGCGAAAACATAATGGATATATATTTTTACACTATGAACGGTAAACAACTTGTATCATTGCAATGTGCGAGACAAGGCGAAGATCGTGAGATTGGCCGAGCGCGCTCCCCCGCCTCGGTTAAACGGCTCATCATCTATAATGCCCACCAATTATTTGGACCCCATTGGTAGCGTTGTAGCGAGGGACCACTGTATTACTGAGTGCGGCATAATAACATTCTGGTTGTTTGGTATTTTTCATTTGTATAGATTTTCTTTTATTTCATGAGGAAGAAAGAATGTGCCAGGGTGTACTGAAGATACAATGTGTTAATACCAATCTTGATGCCCCCACCACAATATACTGGAATATTGCTCAAAATGGATAATAACCGAACTTCATTCACTAGTAAACAAAGCTTTGAATAATATTTTTTTAGGCTTACATCACAAAGTAAGGGCAAATTTTTACCTTATGAATGTTAGGGCCTGGACTTTGTTCAATAAAGCAGTCGCTAAGACAACTATCATTCCGAATTTGTAAACAGACAATCAAGTGATTGACATCATGAGCATAGATCCACACAATTGGGATACGATGACATCCATCAACCAAGTCACCGAGCCTGACCGCCCGATCCCGTTTTTTCCGCTTTTTATGACAAGCATTGTCGCCTTTTACGACAAGCATGTGTTGCTGAAGACTTATTCTACCACGGATCTTCACTGGTGGCCATACTAAAACATAGACTTATGCCATACCATAACATAGACTTATGTCAGGTGCAGTCACTAAGACGATCATGACACTCATACTGTAGCATAGACTTACGACAGTCAAAGTATTACCAAGAGGACTGTGACTCGCATACTGTAGCATAGACTTACGACAGTCTTAGTAGCACCAAGACGATCATAACTCCCATACTGTAATATAGACTTACGACAGTCAAAGTATTACTAAGACGAACGTAACTCGCATACTGTAACATAGACTTACGACAGTCTTAGTAGCACTAAGACGATCATAACTCCGATACTGTTATATAGACTTATGATAGTTGCACTTGCTAAGACGATCATGCTACCCATACTGTAACATAGACTAACGACAGTCATAGTAGCGCTAAGACGATCATGACACCCATACTGTAACATAGACTTATAACTCTTGTAAAGTGCATGCAACTTAAACTGAATTCAATTAAATGTTTGTTGAAGGTATTTTATGGGCTTTCAACACTGCAAAGTACATTTGATAAGACTTGCCACATTGTAAGTTCTTTTTGGCCAGTGAAATTTGAGACTCGGGTGACTGGGTCAAATGGGCTCCCCATCACAATAAGTGTATCCAGATCATGACCCAGTTGTTACGGTTACATTGTACATTTCAGCAACAAAAAGGTGGTCCAAAGAAACTGACTCTCCCCTCCAAATCAACGGATGCTGATTTGACGAAGATGCTTAGTTCTGGGTCCTTTGGGAATCTAGAATGTCTCAGTCTTGCCTTTACACAAGTCACTAGCTCCTGTGCTCATGAACTCATCAAGTTGCCTTCGCTCCGATACCTGAATCTCTGGTCCACACAGGTTGGTATTACTTCATCAGGATAGGACTGTTAGGCTAGTGTTTGCTTGTCATACTGAAGAGCAAGGTTTAATTCCCTACACAGTGTGGCAACATCAAGCCTTCTACCTGGGTTGGGGTGTTTGGTGTATTAGCTTGGATTCAGGTAGATTTGCACTTGTGCTGCTCATGCTTGGTGTCCTAGCTGTTGCTGTGATTTTGCTGGAATACTGATAAAGCCACCATGCTCTGTCACTCACCTCTCTGGGGGCACGGGTGGCCCAGTTATCTAAGGTGCTGCAATTCACTGTGAAGAGTTGCGTCCCTTTGGCACGCCAGAAACCTATGATTGTGGGTTCGAATCCAGGTTTGCCCCGATTATGTTTCTAGTTTTGTCAGCACCATAACCGTGCTCGTGGGTGTCATTGAAGTGGTAAACGTCTTAGACCTGCATCACTTTGGGCTTTCCTCCCACACTAAGCTGACACACCGCGATATAACTTGAATACTGTCAAAAGTGGCGTTAAACCCAACTCACTCACTCACTCCCTTCTCTTGATGTGAAAACAAAGTGGTTAATGCCTAAGCTGACATGCCAGTATCTGTTTGAAATACTGTTAGCAGCATTAAACTAACTCCCTCACTATTGTGATATTGTAACAGCCCTTCTGAGTACACAAAAGACGGTCAGGTAGCCTAGTGGTTAAAGCGTTCCCTCATTATGCCAAAGACCTGGGTTCGATTTCTGACATGTTTACAATATGTGAAGCCCATTTCGGGTGTGCCCCGTCGTGATATTGCTGGAATATTTCTAAAAGCGGCTTAAAACCATACTCACTCACTCACACTGAGTACTATGGTCATATTATAACAGCCCTTCTGAGTACACAAAGTATCTTCTGTCTGCAGTTTGGTGACGTGGGTCTGCAGTTGATCTCGGAGCACCTTCACAAGCTGCAGGTGTTGAACCTGTGTGAGACCCCGGTCACTGATAAGGGACTTGTTTCATTGTCAGGTAGGCGACCTCTTAACATAGATAATGTAGGGGATATTCTGGACATTCTGAACATTCTGAATTTAATGATTGATATATTAAATGTTGTATGGGACCATGGCAGTTTTGAAACTGCTTACACTACTCAAAAGAAGGTAAAGAACACCTTATTCTTTTACATAACTACAGTTAAATAGTTTGATAGGCATCACCTAGAAGTTGACGGATGACAAGGTAGACACAATTTTATGGATAATGACTTCTTTAATACTGTAAAAAGTGATGTTTCGGTGTAGATGCTTATACTTGCTTGACGACGCTATTAGGATCTATACTGAAACGTCACTTTTTACAGTATTAAAGAAGTTGTTATCCATAAAATTGTGTCTACCTTGTCATGACTATATTCAACCTGTTATGGCCTTTACAGATTAAGTTTTGTCATATGAAAAAAAATTGGTTGTCCTAAAATTCTTTTGAGCAGTATATTTTATGATTACACCATCACATTAGACATAAGTTTATGTTTTAGTTACTGCCTTTTTAATTCTACTTTGGTATTCAGGGGGAGCATTCTCCTTAAAAAGGAAGGCTCTGACAAAACATTTGAGTTCTCTTAATAATTTTCTCAATAGTGTCTTGTATTTCATTTCTGGATATTTTTGACATGGCATATGGACTTAGCATAGCACAACTGACTAGAAGAAGTTTTATGCTTTGGCTATGGTGTTGCACATGGAAAGATGAAGCAGTAGCAATTATATTTACCATCGGAATCCAGAAACCTGAATTATGAATACTCTTCCTTTATATTTCAGCATTGAAGAACTTACGGAAACTTAATTTAAATAGCACAAGCCTTTCAGCTCTAACCTTTGAAGGATTGAAGGTGAGAGTTTAAGCTGTAATTGGTTATATGGCTTCAAGTTATTGAACAAGTCGTTCACAAAACATCTCTTTTGGAAAATGTTTCTCACATAAATTCAATTCCTAAGAACCCCCACCTTATTTACGCTTGTATTGATGAGTATCAGAAAGGCTTTTTATGGGCAATTTTAGTGAAATTCCATACTGTACATTTACATATGAACAAGAAAACTCCAAATGAATCTTTTCATTATATTCTTTTGTGTGGGGAATACATCAGTGAAATACATTCCTGTGGTAATGATACTGGTCATGAGAAGTTAAGGTTGGCATCTGGTTGCCTCAATGTTTGCCGAGCATGAACCATACTTACAGAGGCCACCACCAAGTGGCAACCATGCCTGCCTGGCATAGATGATACTTACAGAGGCCACCACCAAGTGGCAACCATGCCTGCCTGGCATACATGATACTTACAGAGGTCACCACCAAGTGGCACTCATGCCTGCCTGGCATACATGATACTTACAGAGGTCACCACCAAGTGGCAACCATGCCTGCCTGGCATAGATTATACTTACAGAGGCCACCACCAAGTGGCAACCATGCCTGCCTGGCATAGATGATACTTACAGAGGCCACCACCAAGTGGCAACCATGCCTGCCTGGCATAGATGATACTTACAGAGGCCACTACCAAGTGGCAACCATGCCTGCCTGGCATAGATGATACTTACAGAGGTCACCACCAAGTGGCAACCATGCCTGCCTGGCATAGATGATACTTACAGAGGCCACCACCAAGTGGCAACCATGCCTGCCTGGCATAGATGATACTTACAGAGGCCACCACCAAGTGGCAACCATGCCTGCCTGGCATAGATGATACTTACAGAGGTCACCACCAAGTGGCAACCATGCCTGCCTGGCATACATGATACTTACAGAGGTCACCACCAAGTGGCAACCGTGCCTGCTTGGCATAGTTGATACTTACAGAGGCCACCACCAAGTGGCAACCATGCCTGCCTGGCATAGTTGATACTTACAGAGGCCACCACCAAGTGGCAACCATGCCTGCCTGGCATACATGATACTTACAGAGGTCACCACCAAGTGGCAACCATGCCTGCCTAGCTTACATGATACTTACAGAGGCCACCACCAAGTGGCAACCATGCCTGCCTGGCATAGTTGATACTTACAGAGGCCACCACCAAGTGGCAACCATGCCTGCCTGGCATAGATGATACTTACAGAGGCCACCACCAAGTGGCAACCATGCCTGCCTGGCATACATGATACTTACAGAGGCCACCACCAAGAGGCAACCATGCCTGGCTGGCATAGATGATACTTACAGAGGTCACCACCAAGTGGCAACCATGCCTGCCTGGCATACATGATACTTACAGAGGCCACCACCAAGAGGCAACCATGCCTGCCTGGCTTACATGATACTTACAGAGGTCACCACCAAGTGGCAACCATGCCTGCCTGGCATATATGATGCATACAGAGGCCACCACCAAGTGGCAACCATGCCTGCCTGGCATAGATGATACTTACAGAGGCCACCACCAAGAGGCAATCATGCATGCATCATACTAAGAGGTTGCCATGAGGTGGCCTCAGGGTCTGCCTGGCATGGGCAGTACTTTAAGAGGTTACCACCAAGTGGCAACCATGCCTGCCTGGCATAGATGATATTTACAGAGGTCACCACAGTTGGCCACCATCCCTGGCATGTATGATACTTAAAGAAGTCATCACCCGCTGGTTACCGTGTGTGCATGGCATGTACCGTACTGCACACACAGTGGTGACCGATTGAAGTGTGTTTTTTCGGTTAGGGCATTTGTAACAATTAATATGTTTGTTGAGGTTCAATACAGAACACGTAGTTAGGAGGAACCATGAAACCACCATTTACTCTCCAACTTACTGGAACTTTGGAAAATGTGTATGACATCACCTTGGTACCATCCCAGTTGTTAGTCAAACCCATGGTACCATCACAATTGTATGCCAAACTTGGTACCATCAAGAATTAATGGTTAATCAAAACAAACCTTGCATTTAGTATATTTTTCCAAAATGGAAGTGAATTTATCAAGCTGGAAATGCATATTTTAGAGTAGTTAAAGGTACTGGGCACCGTTCCTCAAAGCGATCTTAGCGCTACAATGATCGTAAGCCTACCGGTATGTTAAAGTATGGGACTTACGATCACCTTAGCGCTAAGATCGCTTTGAGGAACGGGGCCCTGGACTTAGTTTTACTGCATTAGGGATCAGAGATGAACATAGATACATACTGGTTAGCTCAGCTGGCACCTAATTTGGTATAGCCAGAATTGTCACTGATACATGTGGTGGGAAGGGTGTGCTTCTGTTAGAGACACCTTTCCAGCCCACACCATGCAGTTGTTCTATTGTTTTCATTGTTAGTGAAGCGGTCATCCGATCAATAAATTGTTGTTATGAATTGACGATAATGTCAGCAATTGTCCATGACGTCACAGATGGATTTTATGTGATGTCCTACCAGCAATGGAGTCACTACTGTCTGCCCTTGTGTTTGGGTATTGGTAACATGCAGAGAAGCTCACCTGAGTGTCTTTTGATATGAAATATTAGCAACACAAGTTGATAAAAGTTAATAAAGTAAAAGCTTGATAAAGAGTTTTAAACTTTAATGAACTAGTGTTGTTGATATGTTTTTTATGAAAAGACATGTTTGTGAGATTCTTTGTAGCATCCAAGATCATTCTTTTTTTCATGTGTAAACAGTAATAACCAGTGCCTTGAGTGTAAAATTAGAGCTAACCAGCTTCAGTGGCAGACAGATAATCGATGTCATTTGATTGTGGCATCATGGTTACTGATGCTGTCACAATTGGGCTGCAAAACAGTGTGATGCAATTCATTTTGGCAATATCTCCCGTGGAACCCAGTTTCGGATAATAACTAGAGTTACCTACACCCAAGCCTATGATATAACATAAGTACGATAATCTGAAAAATATGGACATTTTTTGTGAGATATGGAATATGTCTGTATTTATGTTATTAACTGGATGAACAATTATTCAACTGGACAAAAATGTCACCCTGTGTTGGTGTTTTTTCCTCTGTAGTGGAGGTCACTGTGACCTTTCTACTTCCCAGGCACGACTAAGGAAGCTCCCATGCGGACATTGATCTGCTCTTTGTTCTTTGCAATGCTTGCAAACTCACTACATTTAGTAATAAAATTTGACAGAACCAAGTCTTTTTGCTGAAGGGGAAACTATCTTGAAGTGGTTTTTCTGGAATTGAAATTGGCTTTGGATTTGATCATATCAAGTTTCACCTCTGTGCATATCAGTTTGATGCTTCTGTTGCAGCTAACCACACTTTGACATTAAGATTAAGAAAATAATGTATCACTATTTCTGTTTATAATCAGGCATTTCATAGAGAGAACATTGGGGTTGTAATTTCCAATATTGTGATTTAAACATTGCTTGAGAGAACCGCTTCTGTTCTTTCAGGGTTTTTTGTGAGATGCATCCATCAAAGGATGGAATTAGGAATTTAGGAAAGGGGATCCAAGTGTTATATTTTTCAATGTATATTTTGTATGAGTTGGGTGGAAAATGAAAGTGTATATGTAGTTTTCAAAAGGTAAAAGGTTTTGTGTCAAAGAGAAGTTGATGTCCCGTCTCACTGTGCGTAACACTGACACTGTTAGTACTATCAATTGGCATAGCCAGTCAAAACATTGTCTCTGTCATAAACTGTAGGAGGTATAAAAATGAAAGATTATAGAGTCATCTGAGAGTTGAAAATGTCAAAAGTCGATCTCATTAAAATCAGTTAGTTTTACTCCAATACAGTACCTCTATGTGAAGATACGGCATCTCCACAGAAGTTTGAGCCAGGTAAACCAAGAGCAAACCCTTTACTGCCCAATCATAATGACGGATACATGGGTTCTTAAGCCAGTCAGATGTCAGCTTTTTTTAACAATTCTACTTCATTTCTTTTCCATTTTGATTTGGAAATTTTGATTTTAGCAAAATAAAACCTGCACAGAAAACAAATCATCCTTCTATGGAACTACTGTTTGGCAGTAGAAAGCCATGGCTCTCAGAACTGACAAGTGTAAATAATGGTGTGACATTAATTATTCACTTTCAAGCTTCACATTTGTTTTTCAAGAAATGTGTTTTGCATGTCTGATTGCTTAGCTTATTCGGGCAGAGAAATTAGAAGCCTTGTTGCTGAATTGCTCATCAAAAAGTTCACCTGATCTAAGATTGTCACGCAGAGGTATTGTGTCAGAGTAAGGTATCTATTTTAATGAGATTGTGTGAAGTATGGATTGATATTACGGTTTTATTTGTTCCAGGAGAAGTTGCCAGCACTACAGGAGTGTGATGTACGGTACACGGATGCCTGGTGACTATAGGAACCCACCACTTCCTGAACTGTTGCTAATAAAGTCAGCAATCTCCCTCAACCGACAACTGGAGGACTAGTCCTAGCCTTGTTTGTGCCTACTGAGGATTGGTAACAGAGACAATCATGACCGTCTGCTCACTGGCAGACGGCAGACTGCTATCCTTTATGACAGCAGTCCTACAGATGTGTCAAGATTTGGTGCATTGTAGTTCACTGTCATCTCAGTATGAGTATTGACGACAGCTTAATCAGGAGCTGGTCAGTGAAATCACTTCATCTTCATGCAAGCTGAATGGCGTTTAAAAAACCCATAGGAAACAGCTGTTTCTGCTTCTGCATTAACACTGGATGTGAGTGTATGATTAATGCTTCTGTCAATAACAGATTTGATTGGTACAGCAAAAGAATCATTTAGAGAATTGATAATAAGCAAAAGAAGGATGGAAGCTAGTCAAAGCCATCGTCCTTTGATTCAGCATTGCAAGCAAAAACAATGAATGGCAAAGCCATGTGTGCTTGTTTGGACCTATTTCCGCACAAGAAGTATAATGGAGAAAGGATTTGATTGTGCACTTGCTGTGAAAACAGAGTGTATACTGTTCTATAGTTGTCTCCTAATTGTCTGTGCTCCTGTCCAAACTCTGTGTGCAGTATGTCATCTTGTGTTCATCTGGTCAGCTGATTGTGTACATAGAGCGTCATATATTTTGTAACAGCTGAAATTGTGGGATATTTTATGCGACATTTTGATGACCTAAGGGAGAACAAGGTCAGTGTAGTGACATCTGTTGGACGAATCGGAAACGAGTTGGATTCCTTCCCTTAGTGTTCACAAATTCTGCCTGTAGAGGGCAGCACTGCAGTGTTGGTAGATCGTGGCAATGGAAATAAGCAGTGTAGATTTCAAGATTGTAGAATAACATGTCCTAAAATGTTCAGGTCACTGTTGAATATGATTGAAGTGACTTTCCTTGATCCCCTACAGTACAGCATCTTTCCAGTAATGGTAGCTTATGATGTTTTACTGTCCTAGACCTTGGACTGGAAATCAACCCACAGATTCAGTATTGACTTTACTAACTATTTTGCTGTTTTTTCTACCGATCTTGACTCTCATAATACGGTCATTCCAGAGTTTCTGGAAAAATGGACAATAATTCATTGTATAATTCCAGTAGCCTTATGGGACCTCCCAGTGTAACTCTCCCACAGTCTAATTAATCAAATTGATAGCGTGTGAGGGTGGGCCCATGTATGTTTATATGAGAGACTTAGCATTACACCAGAAGTCGGTATGCAGTCCAGTGATATTGTTCCAAAAGCGGAATGCTTTTCGATTGCTGACGAGACACAGCATAGTCAGCAGGGTTTGAAATAACCAAAATTTCAACACATAAGGTGACACACCCTCAAGATGATAAAACAGAAGGTATTATTACAAAGCCGTGAGGCAGCCATACTTATTACAGCTCTGTGTAGATATTTATGGCTTGTCATTGTTACTATGGTAACGCGAGTTGCTGTTACCATGGAAACATGAGTCGTTGCCATGGTTATGTGACTTCAGAACTGAGTGCCCAATGTGAAAAAGGAAGAAGGAAGGAGATGAGAAAAAGAGAAACTTTGTATTTTTTACCAGAAGATTCTTGAATTAGAAGATTGAGGAATAAATGAAATGTCTTATCTTTTTAAGTGGATGTGGTGTGTTTGCTATGTTATTGAATGATTGTGAAAAGTTTGTGTGAATTGCATAAGTCTGGCTTTAATTTTGCCAATTTTGAATTTTCGCCATTTTATACTGTAGTATTTTGGTGTATCAGACTGTACCCATATCTGTGATTTATGTATTAATTATAATTATCAATTGTTTAAAATGTTCATATGATTCATACATGTGAGTTGTGATGTGTAGCATTTGTCAGGACATTCCAGAGTTTGCAAGCCATGATGTACAGTGCACCATGTATTTTGTGCTGGACAGCCATGTTAGTTCCTACTGGTCAGAATGATCTAACCATAATGCACTGTGTTGTCATGGCAACTTGATACCTGCCATCTGCAGCAGCTGTCCAGGGAGATATCTTGTATTAACCAACATTGCAGCATGGTGCAGAACAAGGCGTTTGTGGCACTGATTAGAATAAAACTGTAACAGGGTTGGAAGTGGAAATAGTGGGGATTGAAATAGGGAATTCTATATACTACTCAAAAGAAGTTAAGGATCACCTGATTCTTCCATATTACAATAGTTAATTTCTCATGCCATGACAGATTAACATTACCAATATAAAAGAATCGGGTGATCTTAACTTCTTTTGAGTAGTATATATACCTCCTGACACTATGAAATACAGTGATTGGTTTATTTAGGTTAAATTATGTTAAGGCTTCAGGATTAGCTACAGTTGCTTTTCAGTATCTAAACAAGGTTATTTAAACCAAAGGACCAGTAATTTATTATGGGGGATGGGGTCTGTGGGCGTGTTCAGAGATTTTTGAAAAGCTAATGATCTGAAAATATTAACCCTCCCATAATTCTTGTCATACTTTTGGATGACCCTCACAATGTCCTTGCACATTTTTTCCAGTACCCTCCCTGAAAAGACAACATGCAAAAGCACTTTATATCATATTGTAAAATTTTCTCATCACACCCCCCTATAATAAATGACTGGTCCCTAACTCCTGGTTTGTTTTTGCAATAAATATTTAAGCTTTCATCTGGAAAGGAATGGGATTGATGGAAAGTGTAGCTACATCATGTCAATTGGTTCCTAGTTAAATAATATAGGAATACATAAACTGGACATTGTTTGCAGTAATTAAACATGTTGATACATCAACTGGAAATAAGATAGGTTGGTCTAGGTAGGCGTTCATGTCTTTGCTTACCATGCTCAACACTTAATCTCCTTTTCCGACAAGGGTACAGCATTGTTAAGCCATTTCTAGATAATCCTGCCTTGATGTTGTTGAAATATTGTGAAATGTTGCATCAACTTGGTCTAGGTCTTGATATTGCTGCAATGCTGCTGACAGCTTTGCGAGAATATTCTTATCGGAAGACAGTATCATATGCAAGTCCAGCATTATTAGAGGGTTAGTTACAGAAGGCGTGAAAACATCTGCAGACATTGTATTGTGCCTGATCAGTAGGAACTGGAAGAGATCGCATTTGTGGAAAGTGTGCAGCTTGCTTTGCAGTGTCATGTTGTCAGCCATTAGTCACTCGTGAATTTGATTCGTTCGATGTTTTTCATTAAGTCTTTGTTTCTGACAGGTGCTGTGTTTAGTGAAAGAGATACAAATGTTCTTGGCATGATCGAATGAAAGTTTTGCATTTGTCCCTTTCTTAACATAATATAACTTTTGATGGAGGGTTTCTGCCCCTAGCAACCTGGAAGCTTACTGATGCTGAACTGTTACTGAAAATGTCTGTTTCCATACATATATGCTCAGGCAAGACTGTCCCAATGCAATTGCCACAGCTATACTACTCAAAGATGTTTAGGACCACCCAATTCTTTCGCATTACTATAGTTAATATGAAAAAATGGAGTGGTCCATAAATTTATAGTACATAGTTTGGGAAATCATCTTCAGCCAACTATGGATACAATTTAACATGCTTCCTAAAAAATCTGCTTGTTGTTTTTCTACATTTTCTTTTCGCTAAGCAGTCTTTATAAACCACTACACTTTGGAAATTATTTTGTTAGCTATTTTTATTTATTTGGGGTAGCCTAGTGGTTAGATCATTTGCTGCCCATGCCAAAGACCTGGGTTCAAGTCCCCCCAGTGTGTTATTGCTGGGTATTGCTTAGCAGCAGTAAACCAAACTAATCACAACAGGCTTTATCTTTCTTTATCTGGAGCTGTTGATGCTCTCACCAAAATAATTAATTGTTCTCAGTTGTTTTATTAATTTTTTTCCCTATGTGGGCAAAGACAAATATTTACAGTTGTGTTCTCCAGCCTGTACTGTTTTGTTCAATGATCATATACTTTGATGTTAACAGAGTACAGTTTGTCTGTAGCAACAACATGATCAGGTTTTGGTTTGTGTAATTTTTGTTTTGACAGTGCTGTTCAGATCCAGTATTTGATTACAGGGTTGCTTGTTAATTGTGGCTCAAGTAAGAAACGTCACAGGCAGTGCCGTCAGGTTATGACCCCAGGCAGATCAGTGTTCATGTACGACACTGGAAGTAATCTTATTCTCTTCCCACTCTTCCGAGTTCAACAAGAGGGTACTGAACGCTATTTATCAGGAACTGACATTTCATTACCAATTACTTTTGGCTATGAGACAATTTGTTTCCGAAATAAAAAATATTAATTTTTTTTTTGGCTCCATTTATACCCCCCAAAAGAACAAAAAATAACAGAAATCTTCATAAATGCTGATAAAAGTGCCTGGTCAGGTAAAAATGAATTGAAAAAATAATAACTGAGGGTCTGTGAGGATCAAAAGGATAAAATGGCCGGTTCCTTGCAGATGTGCTGTGGTACAGAATCCACTCACTGCTTTTTGGGATGTTTGCATGTAAAAGTTTGTTCAGTGCACACTGACTTTGAAACCCTGTTGATCAGGGATAATATGATGAATGTCATGTCCGAGGGAAAGAATATTCATACACAGAAAATATTAAAAGAAATGGACCCTACTTTGATGTTTAGGATAAAACATGAAAGCTGTTTCTGCTGTGTGCAATTTAACAGATCATGCATTTAATGGGGCGGTTGGGTAGCCTAGTGGTTAAAGCGTTTTCTTGTCATGATGAAGACCCGGGGCCGATTCCCGACATGGGTACAATGTGTGAAGCCCATTTCTGGTGTCCCCAGCCGTGATATTGCTGGAATATTGCTTAAAGCGGCGTGAAACCATACCTACTCACTCACTCATGTTTTTGACTGACCCGAAAATGTCAGCTGAAGTATTGGCCTATCTTCCATAAAAAGGCACAAAGTATTAAAATTTCCAAGGGTTACAAACCTTAGTGACTGACTAAAAACCCTGCTCACTGACTCTATCAATTATGGGGCCCTGTTCAGTACCGACCATCAAGGATCGCTTTCATTGTTTATACCAGACCAGTTTAATTTCAGTTTCAGGGATTATCTGGTCAATATGACAAGTGGAAGGAAAAAATTCAAATGTTTCTGTTCATTTGAGGTTAAATTGTTCGAGAGGCATTACTTAGAAGTTGACTGAAGACATAGTAGAGATAATTTATGGATAATGACTTCTTTATTTTCATTAAAAGCGACATTTCGGTATAGATCCTTATACTGTTGTCAGCCTTGCCTTTAAAGTAAATAAAAAAAGTTGTTATCCATAAATTATCTCTACCGCGGTACTTTGATTTGAGGTTAATTTCCCTTTTTTAAAAGATTTAGCAAAATTTCAGGTCATTGTTTAATAACTCATTTCATATCAAACACAGCATTATGTTATAATTTTTATACTTTATTTGGTGGTCTGGTAAACAAGAAAATGAACTGATCTGGTTTAAATTGTGAGAATAGCAATTGCAGCATCACAAGATGTGATTGTTTTTGGACTCATTAGTGACAACAGGAACAGTTAACATTAAACAGAAAGTTCAACAGACAAGACAGCTGTTAGAGGAGTCGTACTCTTTGGTTTGTTAGATATTTGAAAGTTGGTTGGTTTGTGAATCTTTTTTATTTCGTTTGTTATATGTTTGACAAAACCGTATTACTGTTGTGTTGTTGCAGTCTGTAATTGTTCCATGATTGTTTTATTATGATTTTAGTTGATTTATTATGAAGTATATGAAAAAATAACCGGTTTTTAAGTCATTTGATTATTCATGTGAAAGAAGTGCTCAGAAAAGAACCAGTCAGATTTTTGTCAGTAGATAGCCATGCTGGCATCCTGAATTAATGGTTATTGTTTTCAGTCATGGAGGGACTAATTTGCATGACACCCTTTTATAAATTTAAGGCCTGTTGACTGAATTCTGATCAATATCAATGCAAAAACACTGACAGTTATAGCATATTCACTGTTACACTTTACCCTTTCTACAATGTCTTAGTCTTAGCCTTTGTTACCATGGTTACCAGTATCCTCAGCTGTGCAGCTTTAAGTGTGAAACTCTGTGATTTTAGCTGATTAATAGTGCTACTAAGTTATGTGCCATGAAAGAGTGTATAAGCCTCAGTGCTGTGTGAGTTGATGTGGTCGTCCATGATGCCAGTAGTACCAAGTGTGAGTGGAGTTACGTAGAATAGCAACCTCCAGGTAGGATTTGCTTGTTGTTTGACAGTGCAGTCAACAGTATTCCAACTCTGTGATGGCATCCTGAAAATAATCATGTCTGGGCCATACAAATCTATTAACAACGATCCTTGTCATTGGGGTACAAGATCTAACCATGTCACCGAGCCTGACAACCGTTTAGTCGCCTTTTACATGCTTATGTCACTGGGATCTATTCGAACCTGGAATCTGTTCGGGGATTAAAATATGATCCAGTAATGCATAAACTGGCTGAATTCATGTTGTCGTTCCTGGATATTATGGATTGTGCTCATACTATCAACAATTGCTTATTGAATGAAGGAAAGCAATATTATTCTTCATATCTAATTTCAACCTCATAATGACAATATCGTAATTTCCTTCAAAAGTAAACTCTATCAATCTATGCTTGTTGTAAGAGACGACTATATGGATTGGATGGTTAGACTTGGTTACTTGGTAGATTGCATGTCATTGTATCCTAAATGCGTGGATTGATGTACATGTCAATCACTGGTTTGTCAGGTCCATATTTGATTATTTACAGACTGCCATGATATAGCTGGAATATTGTCTGTACAGTGTTAAACGACAAACAAACAAAAGTGAATGTATGCATGTTCATTCAGAAAATAGTGTATTTCATTATATAAAAAGGAATGTGTCAAACACGAAAAATATGTAAAATCACATTGATATTTTTCGTTTAATGATGGAAGTGTGAACCAATAAATTAAGACAAGAATGGCCAGGTTTAAGTTAAGTGTCTATTTCTGGACCTTGAAGTGAAAAACTATTCCAGATGTAAGTCTATTGAATAACTGAGTATCATTGTAATAGTCTCTGGCATAATGGAGTGTAACATGAATGTTTTTGAAAGGTACTTGATGTTGTTGTAGACCTGGCATTTACTGGTTGAAGGATGTTGGGGGCTGTGTTGTCAAATGTGCATTTATTTGTTTTCTGTATTTTGGGTGTATTGCATAAATTCCCCATTGATGAAGCTGGCCTTCAATATCCTGTATTGTGAGATCTGATTTAGTGGGTCCAGTAGCACCATTCCTGCATGGTGGTGCTCGTGGACTCACTTCCTCTGAGGGGGCATCTCAAAACTTCTCTAGCTCATGTATGTTATGTACGAATATGAATAGTTTGGTTTGTACATGTTTGTATTCATATTAGACTGGTCTTTATTTACCTCATTACAGTGTATGCTGAGAAATATCTGAATGCTCTGGTATTTTGTTCTGACACTGAACAGTCTTTATGTATTATTTTATGAGCATAGTCAGTTGTCTTTTAATGTTCAAGAATGTTTATCTTGAAAATCAAATTTCTGCTTGGTCCTTGTAGACAATTCAAGATTTGGTAGTATGAATACAACTACGGACCAAATTGTTTTTGCTGATGATTATCATAATGAGAACTGTCTTCAACATTGGCTTCTATCATTGATCCATTGTACAAATGCTCTACTTGTGAAACAAGTGCGACCTTTCATCCACAGCTACTCCGTATGACACTACAGTGTCCAAGCATATTAATCACATGACATAAGTTACCAGTGCAGGACAGGATTTCATTTTATGACATTGTGTGCACATATTTATGACATTTTTTATCACTTCAGTTTGAGTACCAATCAAAACCATTATTGTTCTGATTTAGCGTATATTGAGGAAATCAACCATCCCTTTGAGCATTGAACTGTTTTAGCACTAGAAGTTCTGACTGTTTCTACTTACCTAGACATACTTGGTACAGGTGGCCAGTGGTCTGTGGCGGTTCTATTTGCTGTGTATTCACTCCCCTTTGGTGCCAGGATGCCCTGGTCTTGGTTCAAATCTCAGTTTTGCCCAGATTATTATTACAAAACAGTTAAATCAATATCTTTTTGACAATCTCCGACATTAAGCTGACGTCCTATGATTGACTTTAATATGGTTAAAAGTATTGTTTAACTCACCCACTCTCAGAAAAACTTGTTACATCTGGTTGATAAAACATGAATTATTTTACTGTCAGTGTCTGACTGCTATATCATATCATTGGTCAGTGTTTCTGGGCCAAATCTTGCAAGTTCAATTGAATTGGGATACGACTGAACTTGTTCCCTGAAGCTTCATATGAAGTTACTGTCAAATAGATGGTTTAGATCTTACATATTTCTTTGCTCGGTTTACGAATTTTCCGACCTTAAAAATAGAAAATTCAAAAAAGAAAAAGAAATCAAATCAGAAAGACAAAAAAAAAAGAAGGTTTATACCTCTGACAGTCAAGATCACTTTGACAATGCAAATGACATTGTAATGCTGCTGGATGATTTTACATCTAAAATATTTATGAATAACCCCAAAGCAGGCCAAGATTTATAAAGAAGAATTTAACTCCTCTCCAATGCATTTTATTTCCCCACTGACCAAAGTTTTCACAATAAAAAGTGTGTAAATCAATAACAGAAAAGTCTGGCCTTGGAACAGGTAATTGCTAGCTAGGTCTGATGATTAAAACTATCAGTACACAGGTTCATTGTCAATTGGCTTCATGAGTGTGGGCGTGGCCCGTCAACAATACTTGGCCCGTATGTAATTGTACGTAGAAATTGCTGGAGGATAAGCAGTAGCCCCTGAAGTATCCCAGTGGTATCGTCCATATGTATTTGTATCTACATGATGAAGACAAGTCAGGTCAGTTGCTCTGAGAGAGACAAGCAGCAAAGGATATGGGTGACATTGATGTGACGACCAGTAGGTAAAACCTCATAAATCCAGACCCTGTTAGTCCAAACACCCTGCCTTCTGTGTGATCTTTTGAGAACATTGATATATATTACTCAAAATAAGTTAAAGGACACCCACAATTGGAAGGCTGTATGTTGCAATAACCGCCAGCCATGACATTAACTACAGCCATATGAAAAAAATCGGGCTTTCTTTAACTTCTTTCGAGAAGTATATTTCGAAGTTACTAGTAATAATAAATCTGGACAACTGTTTACTTTCTTACCAACATTTGTCAGGCACAAAGCACAGGTTATAGTCTCATGCATATTAGATAGGCTCTTTCATATGCCAGGGCCAGTTGCAAGTGAAGAGTCGAAACGTTTATACTTTTATTTGGAACAACAGTTGTAGCACCAAGGTGCTTGGTCAAACATTGGTTATATGAGGTAGTTTTCAGTACATAAGCTCGAAATGCTTACATATCCCCAAACTGTGTACCCGGTCCCATTCCACAATGCTATCTTTGCGCCACACCTATCAAACTCACATTCTTTAACATTGACTTATGACACTTGTAGCACAAAGATCACTTTGTGGAACAGAGTCCTGCACCAAGGGTTCAAGATTTCATTTAATTGTTGACATCTCTACTTATCGTATGTTTCCCCCAGTATGTCCCTGCCTTTTATATGTATCTTCTCCAGTTTGTTTGCTTTTGTGATGGAGTTGTCTGCCCTTTGCGTTGTTGCCTGTGGTCGCTGAGCGCGTTAGTGCTCATCTTTTATATGCAGATCAAGCATCTGTCAAATGTCGGAATAAAACCATAAAATAAAGTCTGCCTTTGTTATTATGAGAGTTGTTGTGCATACCCTGTATCAAGATTTAGGCAGTGGTCCCATCAAGATTCATGGAACGCTGCATCGGGTTTCTTCACTTGTGAATAGCTGAAATTTTATTATACACTCATACTCTCTCCAGTCAGCAGCATTCTAGGTTTCTCACAGCAACCTGCAAATCATAAAACTAAAACTGAAAGCACGAGCACTATTCAGAACAAGTCACAAAATCCTGAGCACCTGTTCCTCAAGACAACCGTGACCAACCTGGATCCTAGTCTTCTCCAGATAAGATAAGATTTGTTTGTTCTTTAACGCCGAACTCAGCAATATTCACGCAAGTGGGATCAATGACATGCATTAACCAAGTCAGTGAGCCTGACAACCCGATCCCCTAAGTCGCCTCTTACGACAAGCATAGTCGCCTTTTACAGCAAGCATGGGTTGCTGAAGACCTATTCTACCCCGGATCTTCATGAGTCACATAAGAATTCTGTGAACAATTACAGAGACACCATTGTTACGACCATCCAAAGTCTTAGCATTTGATGCATGTATTATCCCAATTGTTAAGATCATTGCTCATGATGTCAATCACAGGATTGTATGGTTTGAACTCAATTATTCACAGACTGCAGTCATATAGCTGGAATATTGCCGAGTTCTGCATTACATGACAAACCAAACACACGGAATGAGATCTGAACCTGTACAACAACGTTGTTTATCTCATGCCTAAAAACTTTGAACAACTTAATTTGATTTTTGTGGCCATTTTGACAATTCTTACAAAAACATGAAAATGTTTCAGAATTATCCTGCTTACATGATAAAGGACAAAAGACAGAGTATAATTCTTTATTTACAAATGTCAAACCTGTGACATGATATATACATTGTAATTTACAATTTCAACATGATAAAACACGCTGGAGCAAACTAACAGTAATGACAAGCCCCCATTCCAAATACTAAACAAAATGCAAAGGAGCTACAGAACAAGACTTAATGCTAATACAATTATAAAAAATAATATTTGTTGGTGAGGGTAGTATTTTTTGAGAAACTACCCCTACATGTATGACTGTCATATGAGATCCATACTAAATAGGTGGTACCAGTGAATTTCCATTCAATTTTATAAACAGCTATCAGAATGCTAATACTACTCTCACACAAACAGGAATGTGTAAACATATCTACGTGATTAAAATACAAACACAGCTGTTGTTATGTGTTCAGAAAACTTTGGTCAACGTAAGAAAATACTGTAGTCAGTGAAGAGTTACTTCCCTTGTAGATTTGGCATTCAGTGACTTCAGTGAAAGACGGCACCGAGTCTCATTATATCATCATCATTATCACAGCTGATGTAGGTGGTTTTCAATCTCCAAACATTTGTCACTATTATGTAGAAAAAAACTCAAGAAAACAAACAACAAATATATGTAACAACATTCTGGGTTGGTATCTTTCTTCACCAGTATAAATTATGAATATATAGCGTTTATTTGTTGTAATAGTTCTGCCCTCCATGTATATAAGCAAATAAATGCTGTTATGCATGATGATATGATTAAAAGGACATTTCTTTTGTTGACTATCTACAAACTATAATATTACAGAACAAAAACATAGACCCTGGCAGAACCAAAATCCATTAATTACAAACAAAACTTTGGCCACTAAAGAAGTTACGACTTGAACAAAGAATGAGCTAATGTAATAAATCTTGCTTGATTATGGCTGGACTGCAGACTGATCAGTTCTTTTCCCCGAAAAAAGGTGAAACATTTTCAATCATAACCAGAGCACAAAGTATAGTGTTTCCTGCTCATATTGTTGTCAGAGACAAACGGCTTATTTGTTTTGTCAAACTGGGATATAACTTAACAATAATTTTGCTCACAACACACAAATGTAAGTTATCTTTAAATTTAAACATCCAAGAAATATTTTCAAACTGTTCGTAACCATGGTAACTCTTGAAAACGCTCCATGTCAAATGATCATCTAATCCTCATTTGTCATATAATACTAGCAGCCATATCACTGAAATGTATGACAAGTACAAACTTGTACAGCTTATGAAGGAAAATGATTGACTTGAAAAACAAGAATCAAGACAGGTCCTGTACTTGTTTTCACATAATGACCTTGCCAAGAGTAATTAATTGTTTCATTATACCGAAATTTATTCATATTTAATCTTTCTTGTCCCTCTTATCTAGCATTTGATCGAGATCATCAAACTGTGTATTGTCACTTGCAGACATTGTACAGTTTTCTAGCAGATGAAGAAATATTGATCATGTGACAAGTCAAAATTGATCATGTGACAAGTTAAATATTCGAGGTCAGTGTCAATCACATGATTTGACAAAATTTCTTGTTTCATAACCAAGGTAACGGGATATGGAGTAATTAATGAACTTCAAAGATTCTGAATAGAGTGAATGAGTGAATTGGGTTTAACGCCGCTTTTAACAGTATTCCAGTTATATCATGGCGTGTCAGCTTAATGTGGGAGGAAAGCCCGAAGTGATGTAGGTCCCTGACGTTTACCACTTCGGTGAAACCCACGAGCACGGGTATGGTGCTGACAAACCTAGAAACATAATTGGGGCAAACCGGGATTCGAACCCACAATCATAGGTTTCTGGTATGGCATGCGACTCTGCACAGTGAATCGCTGCGCCTTAGATGACTGGGCCACCCGTGCCCCCCGATTCTGAATAGGTCTGATAGTTAGCAATGTTGATAGCTTAAGAGTGGAATGCACCTCTCCATTACACAGAAAGTCTGACAGACAGATTTATTTACAATTATATATAAAGACGTGTTAACAGAGAAAAATGGATGCAATACATGATACTGGAGAAAAATATAAGTACCATATTTGACATCTACTGAAAACAGACAAGATAAAAGTCAGACACAAGACAACGTCTTCTTTTTTGGAAATATCACACAAACATGTAAATGAACACAAATAGATTCTGAAACAAGATGGAAGCATATGTGACTTGCATACACAGTTCAACATACACTTACGGTTGCCATTTTGTGGTCGTTATTACTTATGAATTGTATATCTAACAAGTGGAATAATCATATGTAATAAGCAGTCTGAAAGTTCTTATATCAAGTAATAACATTATTTTGCTATCAGCTTTATTTTGGCTGGTATTGTCATCCCTGGTGTAACAAAAGAACATCCAAATTAGTTTCCAGAACACAATGAATATGTTGAAACCAGTATGATACGATACATGTAGGAAGTATGTGTGTGTGTATATGTGTGTTTGTTGTTAAACGCCGCAGTCGGCCATATTCCAGCTAAATAATTGCAGCCTTTAAATAATCAAGCCTGGACCAGAAAACCAGTGATTGACATTGTGAGCAACATACCATGCTGCCGGGGTACGATGAAATGCTGTCCACCAAGTCCACGAGACTTACCACCCGATTCATTAAGACCTGGCATAGATTGCTTGGGACCAATTCTCCAGACATTCCCTGGCATGTAGTAAGTAGTGCTAAAACTGTATAAGATTCATAATCCCTCAGTGAGGGTACTGACAGAGGCCACCTCTAAATAGATCAATATGTTCCTTATATACGAGTTGTTGACCCCAAATACTTTTAAAAACCAAATTAATTCTAATTGTTAACAGAGCATTAGTAATTTAAAGTTCTCAGCAAGAAAATGTTATAGAAAGCTGCCTTCTAAAACAGAACATTCATGTACCAGGGTACCATGTTGTAAATGCATCAACATTCAACAAGAATAGAAAGTCTTTGGTATGCATTTAGAAGTTGCAAGAACATGAAGACGTGACATTTTTATAACACAACCTCTTTGTTTTGTAACAACACTTCAGGGCTAATCGTTGCCTGATGAAGTGGCAAGAAGTAGCCAGAAATGTAGCGGCAAACAAGTGTCATGTTTTGTTTGAAAGGCATTACTTAGAAGTTGACAGATGACAAAGTAGACACAATTTATGGATAACAACTTCTTAAATACTGTAAAGGCAACGTTTCGGTATAGATCCTTATACCGTTGTCAAGCAAGACCGAAATGTTGCCTTTACAATTTTAAAGAAGTTTTTATCCATAAATTGTGTCTACTCTGTCAAGTGTCATACTGACATGTATGGATCTTTTAACATCCCACATCAATAAAATACCTGAGCATCAAAAATCTAATTAAAACGAAACAATAACACTTAATTTTATAAATATTGCTGGAGAACGAGAGGTTTCTATCTTGGGCTAGGCATCTGAGTATACCTAAATGGAATGCCTGTTTCACCTGAGGACTGGTCAAAGTGTGCTCAGTAAGGAAAGAGATCTTACGAAAACAGGTAAAGATATGTCATTGTGTCTCACTATGAGCAAATATTCATATACTAAGATTATGACAAAGAAATATGATACTGATACGTTAAGTTTTGATGATATAATGAATAGGCATCTTCTATCTGAACATTCAGTCACCTCAGCACATCCTAGAGTTGGTTTGACCACATGAATCATGGATTTATCTGGGATTCCCAACTAAGGAAAATTGGTCAAGCTAATCATTATTTTCCAAATTGGGATTTTTAGCTCACCTGACATGCAAAGAAAGCTTATGTCAAGTGCTGTTTGTCCAGCTTCTCCAATGCGTCGTCTATCAAACATCCTCACTGCACAAAGGAGGATGAAGCTTCACATACTTGTTTCCATCAATGATGACACTCCATTTCTTTTAAGAAAATCAAATCTGATTTTCAATATGGCTGCCATGACAGCCATATCAAACAAGAATTTAATGGCAACTGCCTAGGAATTACTTTTCACAAAATGTAATGAAACTTAGTACATGTGTATTTAGTAGTAGGGTTCAAAATATATGTTTTATGTTTGTTTGCAAAATTTGACCTTTTTTTTAACCGGAACATGCAACTATTTCCATGCAATCAGCATCCTGCTCTTATAGCACTGTATAAAGAAAGAGAATTGAATAATGGTTACAATTAGAACTGTGTCCACATTGTCTTTGTATTGTCTATCTGAGAGAGTTAAACACTCTGTACATGTGAGGACTGATGTTCTTCCACCATCATGAAGCACAAGACAAATGGACTTCAAACAATGCTCCCATAAACTGGGTTCTCGGTGGGATATGAAGGAACATTCACAACTAGATTACCACCCACATCCTTACGCTTTCACCTTGAAGACCATGGAGTAAGTGATATTAATTATTAGTCTTATTACTTTTCTCCTGTTACTCTAAGCTCCTGCTGTGCAAAACCAACTTCATATCACCTATGGCCCACTTCATATATACCATGTGTATATATGTCACAAACAGTTCAGTAAGCATCAAACACAGACATCTCAAAAGCATGCACACATATAATCCACCATGTTGAAGTACTTCTTGACTACAGAACACTGTGACCTGGATAGCACCTGTTGTTGAGCTGGCTGTCTATAGTACGGACTTGTATTTACATGCAAACATCAGCCACGTCGCACATGCAGCCTCGGGGTAAGGGAAGACTCGGACTCGCAGCCCTAGGCGGACCTGGTCGCCGCGGCAGTTGATGATCTCCTCACATCGTGATGCTCTGTAACCATAGACACAGCTAGCTACACCATCACCAAATTCAGTGATTCTGCTAAAACATTTCACCATGCCTCCCTTGTTAAAAGGAAGTGCTAACAAAAGCATGATCATTTGTTTATGGAAGAAAATTTGAAATGGCTAAAGCTGACTTCAATTGTTCAGGGTATTTCATTATTTGTTTGTTTGTTGTTTAACTCCGCATTTAGGAATACTCCAGCTATATGATGGTGGTCTGTAAATAATCAAGTCTAGACCAAACAATCCAGTGATTAACATCATGACCATCGATCCACGCAATTAGGATACGATGACATGCATGAACCAAGTCAGCGAGCCTGACCACCTGATCTCGTTAGTCGCCTCTTACGACAAGCATAGTTGCCTTTTATGGCAAGCATGTGTTGCTGAAGACCTATTCTAGACCAAACAATCCAGTGATTGACATCATGAGCATCGATCCACGCAATTAGGATACGATGACATGCATGAACCAAGTCAGCAATCCTGACCACCTGACCTCGTTAGTCGCCTCTTACGACAAGCATAGTTGCCTATTACGGAAAGCATGGGTTGCTGAAGACCTATTCTATCCCATGGGTCCCCTACAAGTAGGGCTGCAACGAATACACTATGAGGTGAATACTTTTCGTATCATGAATATAGGGTAACGAATACAAATATTTATTCACGAATACAATAGCAGGTCAGCAGTTGATGTATTATTTATGAAAGTCAGTAAAACAATAACAACATAAATTATGTGACATACATGTAGTTTGTTAATTATTAATTTATTATACATTTATATACTTCACTTATCCAGGTACTAGTATCTGCTAAAATGCGGCAATGACCAGTGACTACAATACTGTCAAATTAAATATAAAAGAGTTCTTATGGATATTTTAAGGGTCAGGGTATGTAAATGCACATGACTGCATATTCATTAATATTCGAAACTAGTGACCACAAATAACAAATTCAATTCATGAATGGATACGGTTCCAATTCACCGAATACACGAGTGAATCGTAACAGCCCTACCTACAAGTACTTAGACTTAAAGAAGGCAGACAAAGTGTGGTGATATTGAGTGTTGTTGAGTGTCATATATATTATACATATTCTACAATATATTCACACAATGTCCATGATGTCTCCACTGCACGGCTATCATTAACATCAGTTCCCATTTACTCAGTTCTTACAACATATTAGCCCAGCTGGATACTATTCTGCACAGTGTCTGAAATAACAGCCTGCCTGCTGCCTGTGGCTGGTAACTTTTCTGTCAGGCTGCATGAAATTTTCCTCCACCTGCCCGAATATCTGGCAGATAATTTTAAAACTATTTACGTATTCAGCTTTATTATAACTCCTTGTAAACTATCAAGTAATTGTTTGCATTATTTCAACTGATTCGAGACATGAATTGTCTCTTAGTTTTGTGATTTTTCAATATTTATAAAGTCTGAATGTGGGCAGGTAACTTTGAAGATGGGCAGGCAACACTGATGGATCACCTGCCTGACTGTCTTGTTGGGAAGTATTTCGCACACTGATTCTGTACCTGAATACCCAAGATTTGGGTGGGGGCTGCGTTTACTTACTTGAGGCATGTAGCGAACACCTTGCGGGCATTGCGGTGTGTGAACTGTATAGGGTAACCCTTGAAGGTATGGCCGTCTGGCACACAGTGCCTCACAGCATCCTGGAAGTCTTCGTTGCCTGCGGTCAGTCCTGCACAACAAACACAGCTCACACATTGGATTTGTCAGCGGTACAAATGAACCTGAGTGAGTGAGTGAGTGAGTGAGTATGTTTTTTAGCCGCTTTTAGCAATATTCCAGCAATATCATGGCAGGGTACACCAGAAATGGGCTTCACACATTGTACCCATGTCAGGAATTGAATCCGAGTCTTCGGTGTGACAAGCAAACGCTTAAACCACTAGGCTACCCGACTGCCCCACAAATGAAGCTGAACAGTCTACTGGCATGAATGGTTAATATGAGACTGATTGTTGTAAGCATTGCTCCAGCTATTTTAATTGGGACATCGGACAAGCAGGCTAGACCCGTGTCCTTTCACTGTTCTTAGTACAATAGCATACTAAAACTGATGGCACTTCAGCATGTTCACTGTCTGGTATTCTGATATTTTATTTAAACTTGAAATGTTTCATAAATGTTTTTGAAACAAAATGCTAAGATCTTTATTGTTTTTGTGATGATTTGTGGTACTGGTGAGTGAAGTTTTCACACCGCTTTAAGAAACAACAATAACAATATAAAGCTTGTTCATTTGGTGAATGCTACATTATTCAATGTTCCCACTACATGATGGTGGTCTGTAAATAACCAAGTCTGGATCTGATAATCCAGTGATTGATATAAGCAACGATCTACATCCTCAGGGTACGAAGGAAACACTATCAACCAAGTCTCAGGTGTGATGAGTGAGTGAGTATAGTTTGACGCCGCTTTTAGCAATATTCCAGCAATATCACAGCGGGGACACCAGAAATGGGCTTCACATATTGTACCCATGAGGGGAATCGAACCCGGGTCTTTGGCGTGATGAGCTAACACTTGAACCACTAGGCTCCCCCACCATAGGTGTGCTGAATGAATTCCTGGTTAACACTAGGCTATCCCGCCATAGGTGTGATGAATGAATTCCTGGTTAACACTAGACTATCCCACCATAGGTGTGATGAATGAATTCTTGGTTAACACTAGGCTATCCCGCCTCCCCTGGGTACATGTTGCATCGGCCAAGTACCTGTGACTCTTTCCAACTCGTAAGCTGCCAGGGCCGGTGTCAGCAGGTAGCTCAACTGGTCATCCCAGGATGTGGTCAGACCCTGGTCCTGGAACCAACAACATCATCACATAAACCTTCGTCTCTCATCATGATCTTAGGAATACAGAAAAAAGTTGAAGTACATCAGGATCTTCTGCACAAATTACTAAAGCAAATGCATGAAAATAAAACCCAGGGTCCCGTTCCTCAAGCAATCTTAGTACTAAGGGGAGCGTAAGTCCCATACTTTAACATAGGCTTACGATCATCGGAGAGCTAAGATCGCTTTTAGTAACGGGGCCCAGGTCTCTACTGCTTTACAATGTATGTTTGTTGTTTAACGCCACACTCTGCAATATTTGAACTATATGACGGTGGCTTGTAAATAAGTATGAACCAGACAATCCAGGGATTGATATTGCGAACAATGATCCATGCCATCGGGGACAAGCCATCATCCAAGTCGACAAGCCTCTCCGACCGATTCAATAAGTCACCTCTTACGACCAATTCCACAGGCGTATTTCTTTACTAGCTTTGACTGACTTCATACAATATAAGACAAGATATCACATATTTCTCAAAAGAAGTTAAGGACCATCTGATTCTTTCATATTACTACAGTTAATCTGTTTGCTTTATGCAACGTGGCTTTATGGAACATTTCATCATGTACCTTAACACACAGGATAATTTGCAGACCAATTTGGGAGAAATGTATTTTTTGACACTATTGCAATAGAAAAGACTAGTAAACTTACGATTGAACCAACAATCGAGGAGAAATAACTGGGTTGATTACTAGCTGTACTGCTCTTGAGGTTTCTGAGAAGTCTAACATGCACAGTGTGCACAGTGACACACTGACACCAATCACACTTAGCAAGGGGAAACAACTCTGTATAATCCTCCTCACCCTCCTGTGTTCCATCACCAGGACACGTAGCTGCTGCTCCAAGTCATTGCTGAGGATGCTGGGGTCTAGGGTGGAGGCACATAGAGGGGGCGGGGTCGGCCAGGTGGGACACGCCCCCGGCCCACATACAGACATGACAGCATCACCTGCCATTGACTTCCACCGGGACTCATCCGTCAGGTCGAAGCGACATGTCTCCACATTGTCTGTCACCTGAAATACATGAAAAAATTATTGACTGTGTTCCTTGGAGCAGGATTTGAGTTTTCATGGCATGGCATTGTATCACGGGAAGAAAAGGCTTAGGTAATGGATGTCATTTTGCCGAGATGGAGGAGCGTATGCCTCACTGACAGTTTCATTAAAATCAGATCTAAGTAACGACCTTTCGGGAACTTTGACCAACCACTGAGATGACTAACAAGAAGTTGACATCAGCCAATTAAAAAGCAGCTTTCTCGAGCTTTACGGCACTCGTTTTGAACCTGGCAACTTCCATTTCAGACTATGCTTGAAAAATATGTTGACAAATTTCTTATTTAAAATTTTGAAAACTGGACAAAAGAACATTCCGGAATGTCTAATAGATGGTTGAGATTGTATGGCACGTACTGTGCAACGTCTCCTCCGTTCAAATGTTTATCCCAAAGGGAAGGAAGAGATGGACAATGATTTTGATGGAATTAGTTGTACGGGCCGTAACTGCCATTCGGAATACCCTGTGTTAATATTTTTGAGGTTGAATGATTAGAAAACATATTCTAACTGTCACTTTCATGATCTAGTAAGCGACGCTTTGATTGGTCAGATGAAAGGTCATTCTGACGTGACCCATTATGGAATGTTCACAGATCTTTGTTTAGCGATAGCGGGAACTAAGATCTGATTTTAATGAGATTGCCTCAGTGACATCCATAGATCATGATACATCTGGGGAATATCTGGGATACATCTGGGATTCGAACCTGCTCACGCTCATGTATCACCGATATAAGTTGATGATACATTTTGTTTTTTGGTTGTTTGTTGTTTAACGCTGCACTAAGCAATAGTCCAGCTATATGAAGACAATCCAGTGATTAACATCATGAGCATCGATTCACGCAATTGGGATACGATGACATACATCAACCAAGTAAGTGAGCCTGACCATCAGATCCCATTAGTCGCCTCTTACGACAAGCATAGTCGCTGTATTGACAGGTACATGTATTTAGTCAGTGCCCAAAAACTTTGGAGTCTACTAGCCTGTCTCTTGACATCATTTTCAGACCTTAGTGTTAATGTATGGACTTTTATTAGCAAAGCTTACAAGACCAAAAGAAATTTTACTAGGCTTGGGCTATGGACAAGTCACAGACTGTGAATTACTGGTACAAGTTAATGATACAGACGTGACCATAAATCACTGATATGAACTGCTGGTACAGAAAAATAAAAAAAAATTTAATAGTCAAAAATATTTTGATAATAACAATAATAAATGAAACATAAATGACACAATAATGAAACTAATGTATTTGATGTAATAAGCGCAAAGGGAGCTGTCAAAATTAGAAATAGGGGCTCTTATTACAATATTATTTTGGTGGGGAAAAAAACAGAGTTGAACTATAAATTTTGTGGTTTTTGCTGACAGCCTGAAATGTTTATATACGAGAGATACATTTTTCCAGAATTTAATTGCACATAATTAAGGGTGCATATAACACACGAATGCATTTTATACACGAATAAATAAGGGTTGTGTACACTGATCAATCGGAAGGGGTGCTAATTGGTATTGTTCACTAGCCAATATATTAGCAGATATTGCCATGGGTGCTTATTAGAGTGGGGCGCTTATTACGTTGAATACGGTATGTACATGCTGAAAAAGTCCTTTCAGGGTGCCTTTGTACAAAACAACCTTAGTGCTACGACTATCGTAAGTCTATGCTGAGGAATGGAATTATGATCACCTTAGCGCTATGATTGCTTTGTACAATCGCACCCAGGTTTCATTACCAGTAATAAATTCAGGCCAAATTTCACAATTTTCATTACTGACAAAACCTTACCTGAGAATTGGCAAAGAAGCTCTGGTGGTTGAATACACAGCCTATAGTCTTGTAGGGGTATGCTGGGCGGGACTGTTTGGACATGGGAGGACCGTTGGGGTCCACTGCTTCGTGTATATACCTGAACACACCACAGTAATAACAGTGACATGAGGGACAGTTCCTGTTGTATGTTGTTTGTTTGTTTGTTTGTTTGTTGTTTTACGCCGCACTCAGCAATATTCCAGCTATATGACGTCCGTCTGTAAATAATCAAGTCTGGACCAGACAATCCAGTGATTGACATCATGAGCATTGATCCACGCAATTGTGATACGATGACATGCATCAACCAAGTCAGCGAACCTGAGCACCCAATCCTGTTAGTCGCCTCTTACGACAAGCATGGGTAGCTGAAGACGTATTCTACCCCCTTCTTCAAGGGTCACAAATTATCAGAAAAGAGTAAACATGTTTCACTGCTTCCCATCAAAACCTGGAAATGAAGCAAATCACTAAGCACTAAACGATGTGACATTGTCAAATATGTTGAAAATCAGATCATCTCGATAACGGTGAAGTCTAACAACACTGGTTGTACATGATGGTTTAACATTGGAAAAACATTTCATCTAATTATATATAACAAGTCTAAAGCATTACTGAATTCAAAACACATTAACACTGCTAGCAGGTCTCAAAAGCCTATCTGACAATGCCTGTCAGGACTATGATTCACCCACCTGTGGCCATTGAGACTCTCCCAGAAGGTGATGACGCCATCTGTTGTGATGGTCATGACCCAGGCATGTACAGACCCCTTGGCCTTGGTGCCCACGCACACATAGGCATCGAGTCCGAAGCCCATTAGTAGGCTGCAAAGTAACACTGCATGATCCTCGCAGTCCTGGTAAATACACCACACACATCAGCTCACATATAGACAGGACAAATACTAGGAGTGTTACCACATTTCAAACTATTAATTTAACGCAATTGTTTGTTTCACGATTGTACTTTGTCGCTAAGTGAGTGAGTGAGTTGGGTTTAACACCGCTTTAAACAGTATTCCAGTCATATCACGGCATGTCAGTTTAATGTGGGAGGAAAGCCCGAAGTGATGCAGGTCTCAGACATTTACCACTTCGGTGAAACCCACGAGCATGGGTATGGTGCTGACAAACCTAGAAACATTATCGGGGCGAACCGGGATTCAAACCCACAATCACAGGTTTCTGGCATGCCCAAGGGACGCAACTCTGCACAGCAAATCGTGGCGCCTTAGACGACTTGGCCACTCGTGCCCCCGTACTATGTCGCTAAGAATTTAAAAGCACTGATTGTATTTTTGATAGTATGAATAACAATGGATAGTTTCAAAAGTTACCATCTGTTATAAATAAAACTATGCATCAGTAAACTTAGATTTTACAGTAGCATTTCAAACCAGCCGGATATAAATTAACAAGGATTACAACTTCAGATTAGAGTTACTTCCCTTTGATTTGAATAGCGACCGGGATGAAAATGGCTGACTGTAATATTGTCAGCAACGCCTCATTCTTTTCTATAACATTTATTAACATAATTATCATCCCTAAAGTTGGTTTAATGCTATACTACCATTACAATAGTATGGGGCACCATTGCAATACTATCCAAATAGTAAAAACAGCCCCAGTAGTGACTCCAAACATCACACAGAAAACTCAACTAATTAACTGGAGGTGTTGCTTAAGATGTGATTTTATGACCATGGCAGAATCTTAGCACTATTGTCTGAGATTAGCTGATTATCAGGTATCACCAGAGAGATTGTCCCGATATTCAGTCCCGATAAGCAACACTAAGCTACATAAAACATGGTCCTTATGATTCTGGCAGAGACTACTCATGAACTAGAATCTTTTTTTACATCTGAAAGTTAGGTTTGTGTTATATTTGTATATTTTTAAAAACAGAAAGCACATGACATAATTTTACACCATCAAATACAGACTTCTGAATTACATCCATCCTTGGTTTTCCTGACTGACGACAACTCTCGTTATCCTGATTTTAATCATCTTCATTTATCCAGTGTATTAGATCTCCGTTCCATAAGTTCAATGGGCCCTGTTCCACAAAACAATCTTATTGTTAAGACGATCGCAACTCCCATACTTTAACATAGACTTACGACAATCTTACCGCTAAGATCTCTTTGTGGAACGGGTCCTGGACTATTACCATAGTTGAGTCCGGTTCGAATGGCCTGATGCTGAATATAGCAGCTGAATCCAAATACCCTCACTAGCAAGAGGAATTCTGTTCAAAGTTACAGATACGAATGATGAAGGCAGTCATGCTGCTTCTGAAGTGAAGCTATGGCGGCAGAACGCTCCAGGGTATTCATCATAACAGAATGGAGACCTAACACACGAGATAAGTGAGGATAGTTAGCAACAGTCTTGACACATAGGCATGATTAGCGTCCGTGTGAGTAAGCCTGTCCACGTACCCCTTTGTTTCTACACAGGAAGGCGTGCATGTTGGTCCACTGCTCTCGCTTATCTCCCCCTCCCAGGGTGGGCACCTTCTCGTTGTGGATCAGACTGACAAGGCGGGCAGCCTGTCTGGGGGTGTCCAGCAGTCGACCAGCACGCAGGGGCTTCACATAGGAGCACACCGGCCTGTTGGTCCCATTCTCATCCTGACAAATATATATCATAGCTTAACATTGTGTGGTATTACTTATATAAACTGACACCAAATATTGTTTATTGCACACTGAGCCTTCCTACATGTGACCACAGAATTCACCCTTCAACATTACAAACAGGTGGTGCCAGAATGAGAAAATGGAGAATGTGAGTGAGTGTGGTTTAATGCCTCTTTGAAAAGTATTTCAGCGGGATCAGCTTGATGCGGGATGAAAGACTATAGATTTGCCGGTCTTAGATGTTTACTATGTTATTGAAACATGAGCATGGGTATGGTGGGGACAAAAGAAGAGAACATAAGAAAATGGAGAAAATAATACACTTGACATTATCATGATTATCAAAAGATCAACATCAACATCATCCTATCTAACCTGAGCAAATATCTTGACAAGTCTATCCTTGTGAGCTTCTCTGATCTGGAGGAACTCCTTCCACCATTGTTTGGCATAGACAAGAAACAACCTCTCCTTTTCTGCCTGTCGAGACCGCTCGAGGTCCAGCTGTGCCCGCACAACACGCTCGTCCATCACCTGCTGGGATCTGGGATACAGCTCCATCTGGACCTCCAGGATACCTACTGGTACCTTGCTCTCATTGCCTGGGTAGAAACAACCGTTTGACCTTACAGACAGACACTGGGAGGTGACGTGGGCTATAGGCCTGAATAAATATCAGCTGGTTTGCAAAATACAACTGGTTAAGAAGTATCTAAAGAATCTATTTTCACAGTCATCAGAGTTTTACCGTTAGCCAAATATTGAGACTAGATGCAAATAATTGCCTGTTCCGTGGGATACAAAAGAGTATGAATCATTCCATTTATCAAACTTGTAAATTACATTTAACATATTATTGACATATCCACTCAGTGCTCGGCACTTAAAGCAATCTCAGCACTGTGACTAACTTAATTCTAAGTTGAAGTCTTGGTGCTGAGGTTACTTTCTGGAACTGAGAACAGGAAAGTGAGTGAGTGAGTATGGTTTTCCGCTGGTTTTCCGCCGCTTTTAGCAATATTCCGGCAATATCACGGCGGGGGACACTAGAAATGGGCTTCACACATTGTACCCATGTCGGAATCGAACCCTGGTCTTCGGCGTGACGAGCGAACACTATAACCACTAGGCTACCCGACCACCCCGAGAGCAGGAAAGAAATGCACACAAAGATAAGGGTGTTGATGGTAAATTTGGTTCAATGTAACATTTAAATCTCCAATTATAGGCTTAAAGTTCCTGAGTATATGCAGTAATGTGTCATCACAAAAAAATCTTTTAATATAATTATCCTATTTCACACAATGCATGTTTTCCTTCTTTTGATCCTTATGTGGAAACAATGCTTGAACAAAGTTTCCAGCTTCTAAAAACAATTCACCAGAACCCATCCCAGCATCACCATAGTCGCGACCCAAGCAAATGGGTTATGCACTCTAATCCCGTCTGCTGTGACCTTACACAACTTGATCACCTGACTCCCCCTTCCACATTCTCTTCCTTAGAGCTGACAGGCTGGAGTAGCTGTGATGTGGGGATGGTTGGGAGGGCATATAATGTGTGAGATAAGAAATGTATTATAAATATCCAGTTTAATGTAAAATTTACAAATCCTATCTCACACTATGCATTTAGTGATACACACATTAAAGCTATAAAACTGCCAAGTGTCGTAAAGATAACTCGTGAGTGGCTAACAAACACCATAACAGGCGATGAGACCCCTTTACACTAGTCAGATGTCACAACATGAAAAATTGAGTGTAACATGTGTAATGTGTTTGTTTGTTGCTTAACGCTGCGCTCAGCAATATTCCAGCTATATGATGTTGTCTGTAAATAATCAAGTCTGGACCAGACAATTCAGTGATTGACATCATGAGCATCGGTCCAAGCAATTCGGATACGATGACATGAATCAACCAAGTCAGCGAGCCCGACCACCCGATCCCGTTAGTCGCCTCTTACAACAAGCATAGTCGCCTTTTATGGCAAGCATGGGTTGCTGAAGACCCATTCTACCCCGGATCTTCAGGGGACCCACACCCACTAACAGACTACTGTTTCTTGATTGGTTTGTTAATAAACTAGGCAGGCTTGTGTAGTATTATTGCGGGGAACGATGTTGCTGCTTTTGTATTGTTGTCTACAGTTTTGGGTATATTAACTATAATATAATCAGTCTGTTAAGTTATTGTTGACTTATTTATTTATAATTATGATAAGAATTGACTTCAGTATGCTTTCCATTTTTGGAGTTGTATAGATAAAAATTGGTGTGCATACTTTGTGTAAATCTGCTATGTGGATTTACACTGTATACACATGACGTTTTTTAAATCCATATGTAATTTTTTAAATAATCAATTATTTTACATATTCAAGTTTATGCAAATAATTAATATCATTAAGATTATACAGGTTTATGTCATAAGTGATAACTACCTATTCCTTTGAGTTCTACGGAGATTTTCATGTTTGACTGTGATGCTGTCAACACTGGCCGCCATTCAAAGAAATGAGACGATACAAGAGTTGTGTCCCCTGTTGCGTCTGTCTTCACCAGGACCATGTGGACCGGGTCCGAGAGGGACAACATGCCTGCTGGATCTGCCATCCGACCAGCATCTCCTGGCAACAGGACAGGTAAAATCATTAAGAAGAACAAAAGAAACAATTTCAAGTCTACAATCATTTGTCAATTGATACTTGTATTTTATACCATATCTAGTATCTACTACAGAATAGACAGAATGAGTCTCAATAATATCATACATTTCTTGAACAAATGACATTGGAATCTATGAGAGTGAAATTTTAATGATGCTAAGCTTATAAGTTCGACTTTGTATTTCAAGAATTATTTCATCTATATTACATTAAGAATTGGTGAATATTCCACAAGGGTTACCATGGTTACCTGCTGTATCTTTATGGAGTTCCAGCAGGAACATCTCGTCAAACTGAGGCTCACATGCACAGGCAACAGGCCGGGACTTGAACCTCTGACCCCTGAAGTAGACGTGGAGACAGAAGTAGGCGCTGACTTTCTGACCTGGAAGAGGGGCATCATCCTGGAGATGTTCCAGAAAGGCCTTGCCACCGTACACATGCAGATGAAGATAGCGCCGGCTTGGGTCCAAGTTGGCTGGAGTAAAGAAAATGGTAATCCTTCTTTATTTTGTGCCAGTTCCCTTCTGCTATCAGTAAAATGTAAGTCATCTGTTATTACTAAAATAACATGACTTTTCAGCAGTAGAAACTAACAGTTTCCATCCACTAGTCTTTATTATGATAACATAAAGCAAACCCCTTATAAATGACAAAATTCTACTTGTCCTTATGATACCTTAACTATTAGGCAGTTTGGCAAGGACTACAGAACTAGTGCCAACTCCGAACGCTGCTTTTCATCTTTATATTTATATTTGGGAAATTTGACTGACATTTGCTGAAGACTTGGTGTAATATTCTCAGGTTATAGTATCAGCTGAGAACTGCATAAAGAAAGCTTGGTTTGGTTAATCACTGTTTACTGATATACTAAGAGACGTCTGTACAGGCTGACGGCTTACTGGGACTCACGCGGCGCATGCGTATAGATGTACAATGTCAATAGTCTAAGGTGCTAGTATCCTGATGGATAATTATGGATCATATATTATTATAGGTATATTAATGTCAATCTGTTACAGCTGGGGCAATATTGACCTCTGGGAATATCTCTCTATTTTCAGCATGACCATATGTAGAATTTGTTTACTACTTTGATAAAGCATAGCAAGCTGGCATCATATGTTCAACAATTTCATATTTCCGTAGAAGCTATAAACATGATAAAATAAATCAGCAATGATTTTGTTGGAGACAAAGTTATTAGGACATTCTACTATATGATTATAATTACCAAATTTGAAGAAAATCTTTAATTCAATCAGTCAGTGTCCTAGAAATTAAACCGATCTGAAACCCTGATAAGTCACATCAAATCTCACCTCGTTTTGAAGCAGTATGTTGTGTTGCATGACTATCTCTGTCCATGAAGTGGGAGGCAGGTGGACCTATGGCTGAGTTGCCGTCAAAATGTAGCTGGTGCAGGATGTCATCAACAACACCCTTCTGTCTCAGTTTCTGCATCAAGTCTTGCTCACTCACATGGTCAGATCGACCTTGGAACTCGTCATGAATAGTCTCTGATAAAATGTCTCGAATCCGAGACTGAATGTCCATCTGTCGAAGTGGGATGAAGGAAGAAAAATGTTGGTAATACACTCCATACAACTAAACAACACATAACGGTAACCTGGTCTTCTGATTTCTTTTGTGTGTAATTGTGCTAATAGTAGTAACCATGGTAACCGAAAAAAACATTCAACCAACATGAAAAAATATTCTTGCTATCTTTTGTCGATCGGAAGTATATATCTATTTCCATCTTAAACAATTACCGCCTTTCACAATGTTGACTGAAACAAGGATTTCTAATATATATAATCTACCAAATACAATGCATAAAGACAAGTTGGGTAAGATTATGGTATATCCCACAATAGTATGAAGAAATAGTCAAACTGACAATTGCCAAGGTTTATACTATAAAAGTACTAGATGTTTCATTAACTTACAGGTAAGTGACATCTTTAGGTATGCCACATATGCTATATTATTTGTTTTTGTCAACACTCGGATGTAGCATTACCCCATTACAGGGCTGGAAGGGTAACTCGGGTCGAGTGATTCCTGAGATGGACCCGGATACCCATAGAACAACCCAGACCCACGGATAGTCACGATATATTGTTAATGACAATAACAATACAACTCTATGGTTACACAAGTCACTGATGTTCGCATTTCTTTCTGACTATGCACACAGACCGTCTGACTGTTGTAAAGATAAAACTTCAGTCAACTTCAATGCATACATGATCAGACTATTTCATACATGTATCTAAATAGGTCTTGCCTGTGCTCCAGTTAACAATTGGTCAGTTTGTACCCTGATATTGAGACATACAGCGGGTACATGGGTAGGGTCAGGTAATAGGGGGTCAGGTACCTGGCTGGTAAATTTAGACTAGTTCCAGCCTTATCCCATCAGCAATATTAGCTGGATGTAATTCACTGAGTAACCTCTGAATGATTTGGCATGATGAACACAGATAAGTAACATCTTCCATTTCACTATATAACAAATGTTTGGAAATTTCCCAAACATCTGACAATGTACATTACAACACACTTTTAATCATGGTAATGCACCATTTCTATGAACAAACTATAAATCAAGAAAGGACAATGCCCTGTTTAGACTAGATCTTGGTTCGACATTTTATGTTGTTTACCTTCCTGTTGAACTAGAATACATGAATACGTTTATCATCTTTTTGATGTTTTCGTTTCATAACTTCAAATGTAACCCTCAATAACGTTACATCATTTACATGGTAGACATCAATTGGGAAGAGCTCATAGTTAGCAGTTATGGGTATTGATTCCTAATGTCCAAGTGGTTCTCAGATACAAGGACTGGCGGAAAGACAATACGCTACAGTGTATTTGCAATAAACATGACAAACCACCCTCCACTTTTCTTATTTCCGGCAGTAGCCTAACTGGGTTAACCAACAGTAATAAAACCAACATACATGAACTATCACAAACCAAAACCAATTCTCAAGTACATCTAATACAATGCCACTTTGATAGTGTAAGGTGGGAAGCTAAAGCATCGTGGTCGTTTGTAAATATACACACGTGCAAGTTCGTTCTTGTTTTCATCGCTGTCAGCTACTGAGTCATGTAAAAAATTGCACAATATACACCCACCTGTGAAAGCTGGGAATGGATTATTTGTTTCAACTCTGAAATTTTCTCCGGAGGAAGTGACATGTCGCCTGGTGGTTCCTTCCTGTCTTAACGTAATCAAAACAAGAGTATCAGCGTGCTGTCATGTGCTGTCACCTTGTTTCGAAAATGGCCGCGAGTTGACGCGCATGACTGACCTTTCATGGTCAGGGTCAATGATGTTATCAATGTGAAGGACGTTATCTCACGAGGGAAATATGACGAGCTAACTGTATAATCAGTCGCGGAGAAGCCTACAATAAAAGTATGGGGTCTTCTCAAAGTTCAGATAGCGGGGGACCTGATGTTCACTTCACAGATGAAGAGAAGGATAATATTTCTCAAATGTTTACTAAGATATCTCATGGGAATAAGACAATTTCAAAAGAACAGCTACAGGTAAATAATGTTGTTTACATTCACGATTTGGCAACATATGACTCATTAATTCACTCTGTGTACATTTATTTTCTATGTATTTACCTGCCACTGTTATGTAAGCATCATATATCTAACCTAAAGTGTTATAAAAACCTATTATGATTGATTTTTGTGGCAGAATATCTGATATTCTGAGAGAAAAGGTGCGCGTCTCAATGAGGACCTATGTACAAAAAGTAGTAGATCCGGGAAAGAATAGGTCTCAGCAACCCATGCTTTCCTGTAAGGCGACTATGCTTGTCGTAAGAGGCGACTAGCGGAAATGGGTGGTCACGCTCGCTGACTTGGTTGATGCATGTCATCGTTTCCCAAATGCATGGCTTGAAGTTCATGTCAATCACTGGATTGTCTGATCCAGACTTGATTATTTTCAGACCGCCGTCATAAAGCTGGAATATTGCCGAGTGTGGCGTTAAGCAACAAACACACAAACAAAACAGCACACTTATGCCAATGCCTATAAAGTTACATCCAACCAAGAATGGAAATAGGCATAGCAAACCAATCAAGTCCCCGCTGTAAAAGGGGTTTATGGGACAATGGACTATATTTGCCATGATGTACTTGTTGATGTGTAAATGGCAAACATTCTGTGCTGTAACAGATTTAGCATATTTTTTTTTCCCTACACGCCAATCTAACAAAATAAGATATGATTATTGGATTACACAATTTTTTAAAATGTTCATTTGTTTGTAAAACAATCATTAACAAGTGGTAATTGGTACACATTTACCTATGCTTGTCAATCACTAGATTAGTTCTAGATATATTTGTTTCTGTAAATGATCTATCTTGATAGTGGTAAGATGAATAGATCCGTATTCAAAGTAATGTGAAAACACATTACACAACCCGTGAAGATTCGGGGTAGAATAGATCTTCAGCAACACATGCTTGCCGTAAAAGGTGACTATGCTTGTCGGGATCATGACTAACAGGATCGCGTGATCAGGCTTGCTGACTTGGTTGATGCATGTCATCGTATCCAGAGCTCCAGATAAGCTCCAGTGAAATACGCATCAGAAATGCAGAAATACGCGGTAAAATATAATCCAAGCGTATCAAATACGCAACGAACATTACAGATACGCTACAAAAATAAAACTTGTGAGTATCATCAAAATATTGTGAAGTAACCCTGCGTATTCGATTAGCAAATCAGCAACTTATTTTGAATTATAAACGGGCATTCCGTCAACCTTGCCAAACTCCACGATGACAGTTACATCATGATCATTTGCCATCACACTTTTTTGTGGAAGTATCGTGGTATTTTTGAGTCCTATAAAGCTCTCGAACCCACACGACACCAGTTTGCACAGACTAGATGAATAGTGTTTTTAAATATTTAACTTAAATACCCACATCTGTAAAAACTAGTGGGTAACAGAAATTTGAATACGCAGATTGAATTACTGATACCCAATGATTTTAAAATGCATGGGTAAAATACCCACAACACCAAAAGCTTATCTGGAGCTCTGGTATCCCAATTGCATGGATCGATGCTCATGATATCAATACAATGGATTGTCTGGTCAGTTATTTACAGGCCGCAGTCATATAGCTGGAATAGTTCTGAGTGTGGCGTTAAGCAACAAACAAGACATTAGTAAAGACATAATTAACTTGTAAGGTGTGAACAATTGTTTCTTTCAGTTCCACACAGGTCCTGTCCTGGGACAAGAGTTGAGCCTCAGCATGTTCTGTCTGATGGAGTTGTCTGGAAAACGGCATCAGCCTGGGGGCGGCGTCGATCTGCTGCAGTTCTTGCAGTGTCTGTCTAGTTTGCTACGAGGCAGCGTGACGGAGAGGTCGACTGCTCTTTTACATCTGGCAACAAGGGGAAAGTCAGAAGCAACACCTCAGCAACTAATTAAGGTCAGCACATGTTTTTGTTCGGGGAAATTCTTTTGAATTACTACTGACATTTTTCTGGATGATAATAGATTGTCAGCACTGTGTGAGCAGTATTCCCTATGTGCACATTTCATACAGTCTATTTTGCATTCTCGACCCAATTGCTACCTTAGTTCCATTTGGAGCTAGGGTCACGGGTGGCCTAGTCGTCTTAGGCGCCGCGATTCGCTGTGCAGAGTTGCGTCCCTTGGGCACGCCAGAAACCTATGATTGTGGGTTCGAATCCCAGTTCTCCCTGATTATGTTTCTAGGTTTGTCAGCACCATACCCGTGCTCGTGGGTTACACCGAAGTGGTAAACGTCTGAGACATGCATCACTTTGGGCTTTCCTCCCACATCAAGCTGACATGCTGTGATATAACTGCAATAATATTAAAAGCAGCGTTAACCCACTTACTTACTCACTTACTTTTTTGTTTGTTTGCAAAACATAGCATTGTAAGAAAAGCGTTATTTTTTCAGTCACCAATTAGAGATTAATTCAGATACAACATGTACATTGACTAGGCACGATGTGCTTTTCAATTGGGCATCTATCAGTATGTTTGTCGCAGAAGCTTTTCCGAATGTAACTTTTAGTTAGTAATTTCGCGATCGGTTGATACACAATCATTTTATCTAACAGTTGTAGTATATGCTATTGTTTTCTCTAATAGTAGTAACATACGCATTATTTTATTTCAATAGCCTATTTATAGTTTTTGTTGCGTATTTGATACGTTAGGATTTGATTTGTCTGTGTATGTCAGTATATTTAATGTATATTTTATGCAAATACACATCTTATCTCGAGCTCAGATCCAGTCAGATTTCTCCCATGAACAAGAAAAATTCTGTGCAAAGTTTGACAGATATGAGAGATTGAGATTTTGATGTTTCTCACGAAACGAATCTATGGTGGTGAATGAGTGTGAGATATGAAAAAACTAGAGAAAAGTAATATGATATTAAAATTAATATTAAAATGGAGGCATTAACAATATTAGCATTGTATATGACGTGAAGACTTACACATATCTGTTGATTTCCTTTTTGAACACAAAACTGTGTACTTGAATACTTGAAAACTGGACCCGGGCAGTGGGAACTATGATTGTATTTCTTATCAGGAGAGTAATATCCCTCTGACGTGTTTTATCGTACACAGAATAACACATGAACTGTATTGTGTTTCAGTGTGTGACAATGCTGATATACAGTTTCGCAAGAATTGCAGAGAAACATGATGAGTATAAAAGTTGGGTGTTGCATCGATGTGAAGAATCCTACTCACAACTTGCCCTCTGTCTTTTGGAGGATCTTTTCCATACAGGTGTGTCCTCCATCCCTCTTCCTCCCGCGTCTACGCCAGTCTTTAGTCATTCAGACTTACTGGATTTGTTGAATTTTATTTTGTTTACAGTGGGTGGGAAAAGGGATATTTTAGGTAAATTTTGTTTGTTCTTCAAAAGGTTACCGCCCAGGTCTAATAAGGGCCCACGGTGATATTTACTAATATTGGCTAGTGAACAGTCCCAATTAGCACCCCTTCCGATTGGTCAATGTACAAAAGACTTATTTATTTGCGTATAATACGCACTCGTGTGTTAAATGCACCCTTAATTATGGGCATTTAAATTCAGGAAAAATATATCTGTCATATTTAAACATTTCAGGCTGTTAGCATAAACCACGAAATATATCTTTCAACTCTGTTTTTTTTCACCAAAATACCATTCTAATAAGAGCCCCCTATTTCTAATTTTGAGAGCACCCTGGTCCCTTATTACGTCGAATACGGTATTTGAATATGTTGAGAAGTGGTCTTTTTATAGCTGCAGTTAAACAGCATAATATTTTGGTGAACACATAAGTTTGTATTAGACGGAATAAAAAAAAAAAAATAATGCTTTTCAAGTTTCATTTTTCACAGTTCTTAAGTTATGTCACTTATGTTAATCCACAAACAAATAAGGAAATACAGTCTTGGAAATGTGAAGTCCATTTTGGGATAAACCCACCATGTTATGTATTTCAAACACTGATTTGATACCTCTACCCTTTCTTTGAAGCCAGTACATTTCAAATTGGAACTATTTACTAGGTTACAAACTTTTGATGATCTACAAACAAGCTGCTACTCATGCTATCGACCACCAGTCTGCCTGCACTGACCCAGTCACATCTTCCTGGCTGTGGTACTGATGCATCCCTTAGGGATGCCATCATGTTAGTGGGTTTGAATCCTGGTTTGTCAGCACCATACACCTGCTCACGGGTTTCAACAAAATGGTAAACGTCTATGACCGGCATCACTTCAGGTTTTCCTCCCACATGAAGTTGACACTGTGATATAACTGGAATACTGTTCAAAGCAGCATGAACCCAATTCACTCATTGATGAAAATAATGTAAGATTAAGTTTCCTCACCAACTCTTGCATTGGCTTACTTTACACAGGTCCTGCCAAAGACATTGGCATGGGAGTTCCCGTGGTACCAGACAATACTACCTTTGACCAGAGTCAAATAGAAGACTGCATTTCTAAATCACAGCTGTTCCTCCAGATGTTTGAACAGATCTTCTCAGGATGTTTTCATGTACTGTCAGTAAGTTATGTTTCCATTATCATGGTGGGTGGTCGGGTAGCCTAGTGTTTAAAGCGTTCGCTCGTCACGCCGAAGACCCGGGTTGGATTCCTAACATGGGTACAATGTGTGAAGCTCATTTCTGGTGTTCCCCGCCGTGATATTGCAGGAATATTGCTAAAAACGGCGTAAAACCTCGCTCGTACGCAATCATGCCATTACCATGGTAGAGCGTCTGTCCAGAGAGCGGAAGGTCAGGGGTTCGAACACTAGCCACGTCATTCCAAAAGAGGTAAAAAAATGGTATTTTTTGTTGCCATGCCTGTCACTCAGCATTAATGGGCTAAAAAAAGGACTGGTCGGCTTGGAGTGTGTCTAAGTGAGGTATTCATGTTAAACTGTGGGTTGGTATCTCACACACACACACACACACACACACACACACACACGCCATAATAAGAGCAATAATCTTGAGCTTTAAGGGGCTAAAACATGGACTGGTTGGCTTGAGTCAGTATGCTCTGTCTGAGTGAGGTATTCATATTAAACTGCGGCATGGTGTCTCAATGGGCTAGCACTATAAAATTGGCATTAGTTTGGACTAGTACAAGCAGCTACACACACGTGAATGCACGTCGATATATACATATGTGCAATAATCTTGGACAAGATGTTAAACCCCATATCACATCGCCCCCCCTCCCTCCATCATCATGACTTACCTCACCTGCGCCATGGTGTCTCATTTGGCTAGCACTATAAAATCGGCATCTTGGACAAGACGTTAAACCCCATATCACCTCGCCTTGCCTCCATCATCATGACTTACCTCACCTGCGCCATAGTGTCTCATTGGGGTAGCACTATAAAATCAGCATCTTGGACAAGACGTTAAACCCCATATCACCTCGCCTTGCATCCATCATCATGATCATTGATCCTTGTGATGAGGATGGTGTAAAATCAGCATTTTGGACGAGACGTTAAACCCCATTTCACCTCACCTCGTCTCCATCATCATGATCACCTTGTGATGAGGATATTGATCCACAGTATCCCATGCTTGTCGAAAGATTTGTCTGTAATAGGTGAGGCCCGTCTCACAAATCTATCATAGTAGTACGACTTTTGTAATTCTATGTTAATATAGCGGAGTTACGATTGTTTGTATTATTCCCAGATCCCTGACATAATCGTAATACTTCTGTCTGCAGCGTCACCCAACATGCTCTCATTGTCTTCCAGAAGGACGAAGAAGTGGCCCATCATCTGACCCCACGGGTGCCAGTGGCCGGCTGTATCAACTGGGCCAAGGTCAAGAGCATCCTAGACTTTCCCTCCCTCATCTTCCTCAACTCAGTGCTGCCCCCCGACAAGCAGATGGAGTGGCGCTTCCTCTACTCCAACCTGTTGTTCGGAGACAGCTTCACGCAGCTGGTACAGAAGATCACCAAACAGGGCCCCACTGTCGTCATCATCAGGGACAAGGATGGGCATGTGTTCGGGGGCTATGCAAGTCAGGACTGGGATTTTAATCCTAAGTTTGCAGGTCAGTTGAGCTGAATTGGAGAGAGATTTTATGCCTCTTCTAGTTATATTCCATCTTCCCGAGGCAAGAGAGTTAACGGACTTTATAAGTCCAGTTTGCACCCTTGCTGAACTAGGCTGGAATTACTTGGCTCGATCGTAGCGCCACCAGTGTCTATTACAACTTATGTCCCTTCTAAGCCTCTCCTGTGGACCAATCAGATTCCACCTCTCATATCACTTGCGTTTGCTTCAAACAAAATGGTGACGCCCAGTCAGGACGATCTGATAGATAATCAAGTGTCATAAAACAGGTCTTATACCGCGAAATGCATCAAATCACGTGAGCGCCTTGATTAAAAACATGAAAAGATTTGGAAAATATCTGCTGACAACGAGTTGGCGGTGCACATACTTTGCAAACCCTGCAATCGACCGAAATCTGAACGACAGTTTATGAACCGGATTTCGATTTCGGTGCGTGATTTTGACTGGACTATACATAGACTCGTTAGTCCAGCCATAATACCAGCCTAATTCGGCAAGGGTGGAAACTGGACTTTTAAAGTCAGTTAACTCGCTTGCCTCGGGAAGATGGTCCAGATGGTTATATTCCAGCTAGAAGGAACACCATGGTGTGTATCACATCCCAACGCATGGTGGGGAATCAAAACCAAGCTTTTGTCTTGACAAGCAACTACATTAATGAATATTCTACTCCACCCCCAAGTTGGAATATTTAAGTTTACTAAGTATTAAATTGTTTTGGGAGCATGAATTGACTGCAAGATGATATGTTTGTCCTATCACATTGAAATTCTCTTCCTATTTATAGAATAACTTGATAATTAGCAGTTTGCTAACAAGGTTAGTTAATATCAAGGTCATTTAAAGGAGCAGCACAGAGCTACGGTTACTGTAGCTATTCTAACAAAATTGCAAAATTGTTTCAATCTGACAGAGCTACAGATAAGCAGCATATTTGCGTAAAATACCCCCCCCAAAAAAAAAATAAAAATAAAAAAAATTAAAAACCCAATTACTTTCTATTAACTTGCGTACAGAAATGTTGACTAATTTTGGGAAAACCCAACAGAGTGATGAATTGTCGAGTGAAAAAATATTGGTTACCCAATGAAAAATGGAATAACCCAATTTAAATAGAAACTCTAGAGTAAAAACTCAATTGCTCAAAAAATTATCTGGAGCTCTGATCGGATCATTGTCATGAAGATGATCCGTGAGTGTCCAGCCTTAGAAATATGTCTTTTTCAAGACTTGTCCTGTGAACTACTGTAGACCTTGTCTCTTCTGTCCTCAGAGTTTGAAGCTAGTCCTGCTTGAACAAGACAAAAATGTTTACCATTTTAACATTTTCTGTCTGTTTCATTCAGTTTGTAGCAAACTTGAAGCACTGAACTTTAGAACTTTTGGTTTAGAACTATAGCCCTCAAATGATACTGGTCATTGAGGACTACTATCAGTGGATTATTACTTGTCTTCAGCACAATTTAGTAGTCTCAGGGGGAAGGGTCGTGTGAATTTTGAAGGCTCAGTGTCCATTTTTATTCCTCATCTAGGTGATGCTCAGTGCGAGTTGTTCAGTCTGAAGCCACACTATGGGGTATATACCACCACAGGGTACAACGACCACTACATGTACTTCAACAACCACGTCCAGACTCTGCCCAGTGGGTTGGTAAGTGGGTTTGTTGGTTGGTTTGTTGTTTAACGCCACACTCAGCAATAATCCGGCTATATGACGGCGGTATGTAAATAATCGAGTCTGGACCAGACAATCCAGCAATAAATATCATGAGCATCGATCCACGCAATTGGGATACGATGACATGCATCAACCAAGTCAGTGAGCCTGACCACCAGATCCCATTAGTCGCCTTTTACGACAAGCATAGGCACCTTTTACAGCAAGCATGGGTTGCTGAAGACCTATTCTACCCCGGAATCTTCACGGGTCGGTTGGTAAGTGGGATGCTGGGCTGTTAGGTACTGGGCTGTTTGTAGAAGTCTAGGTGTCATTTGAAATTGCCACCTGATCCTGTTAGTCGCCTCTTACGACAAGCATGGGTTGCTGAAGACCTATTCTACCCCAGATCTCCATGGGTCTGTGAAAGTATGAGACTGTGGCATTGATAACATGATAACTACGGTAATATGATGTGTATTCAGGGTTAGAATTGGTCCCAAGCAACCTGTGCTGGTTGTAAGAGGCAACTTAATGGATCGGGTGGTCAGACTTGATTGATTCTATGTCGTCATACCTGATGTATTGAATCGTTGCATGTAATATTAATCACTGGATTTTCTGGTCCAGACTTGATTATTCACAGGCTGATGTCATACAGCTGGAATATTGCTGAAAGCTGCATTATACAGCAAACAAACAAACTAATTTCTTGATCTCGACACAATCATCTATGCCTAATCAACAAACATGTTAAGCTTGTGCTTAAAGAAACAATTTATATATAATTTATATATAGTACTATTTGCAAGCAGTACTTTTGTACGGAAGCCTTTTAGGGCCATTTGTATTTTAATTTTTTTCGATACTATCTTGAAATTTCAAGATACTAAGTTGAAATTTCAAGATATAGAAGTTGAAATTTCAAGATATAGAAGTTGAAATTTCAAGATATAGAAGTTGAAATTTCAAGATACTAAGAATAATTTTTTTTTAAAAACCAAATGGCCCTAAAAGGCTTCCGTAGTATCTTGAAATTTCAACTTCTGTATCTTGAAATTTCAAGATAGTATCGAAAAAAAACACCAAAAAACCAAATGGCCCTAAAAGGCTTCCGTACTTTTGGGCGAGCAGACTCGTGTGAATTTTGAAGGCTGAGTGTGTTTCATGTTCCTGGTCATGGGTTTATGTTGAGGATGATCTAAGATCTGAGATGAATCATCTGTTATTATCAACATGTAGACTATAGTAATGTATAGCTGTGACTTGTCAGGGCATGGGAGGACAATTCGACTACTTCGGTCTGTGGATCGACCACACCTTCAACAACGGACACAGCAAGGTAGGGCCCCGATGCACCACGTACGGCAGCCCACAGCTGTCTGGGAAGCCTGACTTTGAGGTGGACGTTATCGAAGTGTGGGCGGTGGGACCGGAGAAGAAAACAGACGATGAAGACATCACAGACGAGGTAGGTCAGAGGAGTGGTAGGAATAGTGTACTGATGGTGCAGTATGCTGACCTGCTTGTTCCATTGTTGTTATGTCCAGTTTACTGACCTGCACACAAACTGTTGTTCACTGATAGACATTCAGTTGTTGTTATGCTGACTTCCACACAACTGTTGTCTCATTGTCCTACACACAAAGGGTTGTTTTATTGATTTGTTCCAACTTTATTTTATCTGGCTCACACACAAACTGTTGTTTACTTTCCCCAAAACACATTGTTCTTATGTTGACCTCTACCCAACGGCTGCCATTGATCCACACACAAACTGTTGCTTCACTTTCCATTCACCAAGATGTTCACTGAACTAAACACAGCTGTTTTTTCAATGCTCTTTTCTATTGACATTATCTTTTATATCTGGCCCTCACATAAACTGTTGTTTCACTGACCTCCATCCTGTTGTTTCACTGACCTAACCGTTGTTTCACTGACCTAACTGTTGTTTCACTGACCTAACTGTTGTTTCACTGATCTCCACCCAACTGTTGTTTCACTGACCTCCACCCAACTGTTGTTTCACTGACCTTTACCCAACTGTTGTTTCACTGACCTCCATCCTACTGTTGTTTCACTGACCTCCATCCTACTGTTGTTTGACTGACCTCCATCCTACTATTGTTTCAATGACCTCCATCCTACTGTTGTTTCAATGACCTAACTGTTGTTTCACTGACCTCCACCCAACTGATGTTTCACTGACCTTTACCCAACTGTTGTTTCACTGACCTCCATCCTACTGTTGTTTCACTGACCTCCACCCAACTGTTGTTTCACTGACCTCCACCCAACTGTTGTTTCACTGACCTCCACCCAACTGTTGTTTCACTGACCTTTACCCAACTGTTGTTTCACTGACCTCCATCCTACTGTTGTTTCACTGACTTCCACCCAACTGTTGTTTCACTGACCTCCATCCTACTGTTGTTTCACTGACCTCCACCCAACTGTTGTTTCACTGACCTCCACCCAACTGTTGTTTTACTGACCTCCACCCATTGTTTCACTGACCTCCACCCAATTGTTGTTTCACTGACCTCCACCCAACTGTTGTTTTACTGACCTTCACCCAACTGTTGTTTTACTGACCTCCACCTAACTGTTGTTTCTCTGACCTATCTGTTGTTTCACTGACCTCCACCCAACTGTTGTTTCACTGACCTCCACCCAACTGTTGTTTTACTGACCTCCACCCAACTGTTGTTTTACTGACCTCCACCCAACTGTTGTTTCACTGACCTCCACCCAGCCGTTGTTTCACTGACCTCCACCCAACTGTTGTTTCACTGACCTCCACCCACTACTGTTGTTTCACTGACCTCCACCCAACTGTTGTTTCATTGACCTCCACCCAACTGTTGTTTCACTGACCTCCACCCACTACTGTTGTTTCACTGACCTCCACCCACTACTGTTGTTTCACTGACCTCCACCCACTACTGTTGTTTCACTGACCTCCACCCAACTGTTGTTTCACTGACCTATCTGTTGTTTCACTGACCTCCACCCACTACTGTTGTTTCACTGACCTAACTGCTGTTTCAGTCAAGAAAGAAGAAGAGCATTTTGGACAAGGACCCCGAGGCCCAGGCGATGTTGACGCTGATCGGGAAGGGTCCTGTAAGTGAGGGGCTGCGAGAGGAAGATGACACTGCCGGCAATCCGGAACACAGCAAAGTTGTCTCCCTGTTCTAGCGGCAGATACTAGCGGGGAGGGATAGTAAGAGCTGAGCATTTGATATTTGCTCACTGGATAATGCTAAATGTTCTGAAAAATATTTTGTAGGCCAGAAGAATTGTTTGGCTCCTTCTTTAAGAACAAGATTGTATGTTTTGAAGCACGTTTGAAGTAGGGTTTCTTGTGGATGTGAAATAAGAGCTCCTCAGTGTAAGATCATGTACAGCTGTCATCGTGTTTCTTCTTGGTTTCCTGGCTAGACTGTCTGGGTACGGCCCACATTGACATGAGAGTGTATATATGCATTGCTTACGTCGCACATTGTCAAAGTATTCAAGCTAGTGAATATGTACTTATCAAGTTTTGCTTTTAAACTTGTACCTGTGTTTGCTCTGTGCTCTACAGTATTTGACTGAGGTAGGTTGCTGTAATTTGACAAGCGTCAAGCTGTCCTTGAGAGATGAAGAATGAGTTATCACTGTAATTGTCTTAGTTCTGTACTCATGAACACTCAATGCCATTAAGAAAGTGGTCAAATGTAACTAATGTTATATTTGGGATAGTACTTTCTTAGTAAAGTACAGATTCTTTTTGGGGTTGAGTCCTGTCATTCAAAAATGAAAGTCCCGGACGGGATTCAATCCAAAAAAGTAGTAGAATCTGTACTTTACTAAGAAAGTGTTATTTCCAAATATAACATTTGTTACTTCTGTAATCATGATAATTGGATAAAAGATTCTCCATTTCAGTGTGGTAGTATTATCTCTACCAAATCCAATGCAAGTTGATTTGTTAGCATGTTATGCTTGATAAACCCTTGAATCTGCACAGCATTGACAAATGGGCCAGCCTCATACATCCTGATTGTTGTCATGTATGATAGTGTAGTTATTCGAAACAGTCTTTGTGTTTTACTGTTTACAATATTGTTTTATTGTTTACGGATTTATTGCTCACCCAAAAGCTTGGTTACGTTGAAATACAAAGAAAAATACACTTATGCAGAACAACATTTTTATATTTTTAGGCATATTGTTTGGTTTCGTTTACAGATGGATTTGTGCTCTATATATGTGTCCCTATAGACTACCGTATTTGATGTAATAAGCGCTTTCAAAATAGGGTGTTCTTATTAGAATATAATTTTGGTGGAAAAAAAACAGAGTTGAAAGATTGTAATTATTGTGGTTTATGCTGACAGCCTGAAATGTTACAAAAGAAATATCTGTGCGTATTATACACAACAGATATATTTTCCAGAATTTAATTGCCCATAATTAAGGGTGCATTTAACACATGAGTGCGTATTATGCACGAATAGATGTCTTGTGTACGGTGATCAATCGGAAGGGGTACTAATGGGGATTGTTCACGAGCCAATGAATGAGCAAATATCGCCATGGGCGCTTATTAGAGCGGGGTGCTTATTACGTCGAATAATACGGTATATATAAAATGCGTTATGCATAATCAATTATTATTCACCAGTTAATTTACTGTTTTTAATTGATTTTTCTTGTTACATCATCAAAGCTAGAGCAATAACACAGGTAAATAAATTAAAGTTGATATTATTTTTTGTAGACTCTAAACAATTTTGTGTTTTTAAATGCTGCCTAATATATATTATATCAGTTCTGTATATTTTGGTGATGTGTGATGGATGTACTGAATGGGAAGTCCAGTGTATATATATTTGTTGAGTTAGTGCATGAGTTTGGTTTTTGCGCTGCTATTTGAAGAGTTATAGCAGTATGTTAGCTTGATATGGAAGGAAAGCCCTTTACTCCGATAGCGCCTTTTACAAGAATAACTCCACACACCACGATCTTGTTATACAATGAGCTCCCATCTCTTCAGTGATCCATGAAGATCGGGGTAGAATAGGTCTTCAGCAACCCATGCTTGCCAAAAAAGGCGACTATGCTTGTCGTAAGAGGCGACTAAGGGGATTGGGTTGTCAGGCTCGCTGACTTAGTAGATGCATGTCTTCAATCCCAATTGAGTGGATCGATGGTCATGATGTCAATCACTGGACTGTCTGGTCCAGACTCGATTATTTACAGACTGCTGTCATATAGCTGGAATATTGCTGAGTGCGGCGTCAAACAACAAACAAAACAAACAAACACTAATCATATGGGTGAATTAGGTTCAACCCAGCTCTGAACAGTTTTTCAGTTATATCACAGCATGACTTTTTCTGTTGCAAGAATGTCCTAAGAGACAGAGGTCACAGATCTTGATGAAAAATGCACTAAAGGAAGGATTATTATCGGGACCAATCTTGGATTTGAACCCACAATTCATAGATCCCCTCACTCACCTGTCCTATCACCAGAGGGTAGAGCAGTGTCATGTGATGAATTCATTAAGAATTAACGGCAGAATAGGTTCATTGCATGTATACAAGTTACAATTCTGGTACCTGTTTGCCATATCCATAGTGCAGACAGATTGGAAACCATGCCAACATTTAACTCTTTGATTTGAGTTGTGTCATGCCACATTATGGTATAGTTATGTTAGGCTTAAAAAATAAAAGAATTGGTTCTCAGGCAATGTTTTTTGAAAATAAAGTGCAGGCGGGCAGTCTTTTTTTTCTTGTAGTTCATATAGTAGTAGTATGTCATCAAATAAACAGTTGTGTAACCAAATAAACAATGTGTCCAATCAACTTAAAATTGGGAAATGGCCTTCTTACAAAATGTATTCCTTGATCAGTAAAATACTGGAATACTGTATTTGACTACTGTTGGACTTGGAATATTAAGGGATTTTTTTATATTTAAAAAAAAAATGGAAATAAGAATTAAACATGCGGCAAACTTTATGATGATACGGGTGGTGCCTGAGAACCAAGACTATTATTGTTTTTAGCCTTAACTGGACATACAGAAACAGCTACATGTGTAATGAGTGATTGGAGGTGTCCACAGTTATTCAGTGCATTTTTTCTCCATTCTATCATGATAAATTCCGTGGTCCCAATCACCACATGGCCGGAGTGACATCACCACCTTCATCCCTCCTATCTCTAGCTCAGCATGTTATTTCTCTTGGTCGTGAGATTAATTTGCGTGGAAGGTTTCTTAGCGTTGTGCCATTTGAAAAGGTCTCAAAATGAAGCTGAATGGATCCAGGGGATGTATCTTAATAGATGGAGATGCAGTTAAAGATGGCAAACTGTGTAGTACAAGGTGCACATAGTGCAGCTTTTTTACATATTCATTTTGAATTAAATCTTTATGTGTTGTGTATCATTAATTGAGATTGTTTCATGTAATAGACAAGCCAGAAGGATTGATATTAAAAATTGTATGTATCATTTGTGTATGTTTTGTTTTTCAAAAGATGAGGTGTTTGACATTAACAAATCAATAAATTACAAACATAATATTGCATTGATAGACAAAATGAGAATATGGATACAAAATAATAAGAATTCAGAATCTATACTAGAATAAGAATTTTTAATCAAACATTCTATATTTAGCTCTATAGCATCAATCATTGATTACCATGATATTGTAGTTGATTATGAATGCTGAGATTTTGATTCAATGGCAGCCCTATTGAGTTACTATATATCAGCTCACGCTCCATACTGACTTCCACTGTTGGGATTCTGGGATAGGTCGCCAGCAACCTGAAGAAAGCCTTTGCTGGTCATAAGAGGCGACCAAATGGATCAGATGGTCAAGCTCTGTGACTTAGAGTGTTGATGGCATGTACCCAACAGCTTGGATTGTTACTCACAATATTGATGAATAGATTGTCTTGTCCAAAAATTAAAAAACCCAGCTTGGTTACACAAAACTGCAGTCTCAGTGTGTTTTCAAATTGACTCAGGTTCCTACTATTCTCTAGTTCTATGGGTCGATGACATCTTTTATAATAAAACATTTCTCTCCTAAGAAAAAATAATTATTTTCTTATGCTGATTTCATATGACAAAAAACTTAAATTATCTCACCACATCCTTATGTTAAGAATACCCTGTCACAAGATCACTTACATACGCAATATGATAAAACCTGATGACTCCCTTATCTTCCCACATCCCCTATGTAAGGAGACCTTTGTTGCTTATAATATTCTGGATTGTTTTTTTATATTACAACATATATACATACATTCTACAGTCATGGTGCAGGACTAATACTCTGCCACTGACAACATATCTGTAATGAGATGAGAGGGGTCTGCATTAGGTCCATGATCATTGCATAATCGCTTCCCTGTGGTGATATTGGTCAGATTAGTATCATGTACATTCTTGTAGTATTGGATTTCAAAATAATTGCAACCATAGGTGAAGACGAACTCCTGGAGATAGTAAAACTGATGGATTTATTACTCTGTTAACAAGACACTAGGCATGGAACAGCTGGTGTTTGATTCAAATTATCAAAGGCCACTTTTTTCGTCGCTGCTAAAATTTATATCTTGTGTATCTGCCCAGCAATAAATGCTTACCAAACTTCGTGCCAAGACACTAGAACCAACTTCAACTTGGTTACACTTACAAATTAACCATTTTGAAAAATATACATGAAGGAAGTCGTAGTCTTGTCAATAAATGAAAACATATGCAAATTTATGGTGTTCGGAAGCTTTTGGAAATATTTACTAAAGGTATGCAAGTAACATAGACTGAAAAACAATTACCCCCCTTTGCAATTAATAGCTTCCGGGTCAAATCGAAAGCAAGATGGCTGTGGAAGGGGGAACACGGGAAGGGAACTCGGGTTTTACCCGACGTCATTTCGAATACGTTCACTCTACGAGACGACCAGATCGCAAACCGATGACAGGAAAAAAGCCCATACCAGAACCAACACATGTTGGTCACTTCGCGGTGATGCTTGTCATGAAAATTTGCCGTTCCGTGCTGCTGATCGACACGTCAGTAAAAATTGGTGTCTATCTCATCGGGGTAATGGTTGGATCTGTCTTGTGCGATTTGTTTGCATTCCCAAGATCCTTCTTTTCTAACAAAAGAAACTTCTTCAATGTCTTTTTCGTCAAGATGGGATGGGGATGGACCTTCACGCTTCTACTGGGATTCATTTTCCTGACGAGTTCTGTGTACTGTTTTGGACGGTGGAATGAAGTGAGACGACACTTGATGCGGCTTGCTGTTGGAACATTCTGGTGGTATTTATGCACAAAATCGTTTGAATGTATTGACAGCACTGTCGGCCAATGTACCAAGCTAGGAATAAACAGTAAAATAGATTGTGTCCGATCAGGAAGAGAATGGATTGGGTTAGATATATCTGGACATGTTTTTCTTTTGATACACTGTTTATTGACCATATCTGAAGAAGTCAAGGTGTTCAAGGACTGGAAGAAGATTGGAGAAATGTTGTATGATGATGAATTGAAGGAGAAAAGGAAAGTAACAGAGGGAGACATATCACAAGGGAGACTTTCACTAAAAACTCTCACCCCATTTATTAAAGCAACTGTTGCTGCTCTCGCCTTTATTGTTATATTGTGGGAATTTATGTTGTTAGTGAGTGTTATTTATAGATTCCACACACTTCCTCAGAAGATTGCTGCTGCGTTCATTGCGGTTTTATGTTGGTTTGTGAGCTACAGAATTTTGTTCAGAAGTAAAATTCCTTGGCTACCACCTCAACCAGGATATTCGTCACTGGGTTATATGAAACTTGCATAGTGTGAAACAGGATGATATGTTTTGGGGATACATTACATATTAATTATTCCATCTTTGTACTGTCAACTCTACCATACTTATAACTATGTACAAATGTAATATGTCACTGCAGAAGATCTGTTTTGGTATGACTCTATGAGTTTTTTTTGTCTTAAACATGTTAGTTGTGTACATGACCATTTACCGCACAAAATGATCATGTTGATCGTTATATTAATAACTGACGTGTATATGAATTACACTAATTAAACTGATAATCTTGTTTCTTGTGACCTTGTCTGTTGCCTCAAATTGCCATTGTTATTCCACAGGCATCTTTTTGCAAGTTGCTTTGTCATCATGATTAAAGAAATCCTAAGCATCAGTTGTGACCTGCAGTGCTAGAACTCATGTGTACCTAGAGCCATTGTCAAACTGATGAATTATTCATGGAATGTTAATGTGGTCTATTGACATGTTGTGCATACACCTTTGGAAATCTTAAATACATGTATGTCAGAAGTTGATTTGGTTAGTGCATTTTACATGAAGTGCAATATTCATGAATTACTGAGACATGTTATAGTTTCTTTTCACCATGTTCAGCATATTCATGATTTTTATTTATTTAAATATGTATTTATTTATATATGCTTTTTTTCTAAGTTTGATTTAAGCAGATTTATTAGGTAGTAGATATATCATCATGAACCGAGCACCATCTGTATCTTAGTTTACATCAATTTTAGTCATAGTAATTATTGGTATCATTGAATCAATATGAACAACAACAAATATATGTAGTATTTAAAGTTATTAAAGACTTTACATCTTAATCATTGCAACCCAAATCTTTTTCATTTAGAGGCACTGTTGGTATTTTCATGTTGAAGACTTTGTATAACATGGTATAAGGGAGCCAAGCAGGTGTAGATACTCACTACCAATAGGTGTTTACTTTGGATACTAGTTTAAACATAGCAGCCCACTCTGTTAATGAGGGTGTGTCGAGGTAGACGGTGACTCATGTACTAGGTGTACATGGCAGAACTCACATCAGGCTCACATGGTTAGGCTTATGTAGCATGATTGTATGGAAGTGGTACACACAAACTTTGCAAACCTAATTACCGTATTCGACGTGAGCCCAGGCGCTCTCAAAGATAGAAATAGGAGGCTCTTATTAGAATATTATTTTGGTGAAAAAGACAGAGTTGAAAGATAACTTTCGTGGTTTATGCTGACAGCCTCAAATGTTTATATACGACAGATATACTTTTCCAGAATTTAATTGCCCATATAAATTAAGGGTGCAAATAACACTCATATTATATTAGTATTATACATGAATAAAGTCTTGAGTACATTGATCAATCGGAAGGGGTGCTAATTGGGATTGTTCACTAGCCCGTATATTAGCAAATATCACAGTGAGTGCTTATTAGAGCGGGGCTTACGTCGAATATGGTAATGTGATTGCTGTTATGTTGAGTATATTTCTTCGATGGAAAGAATTGAGCCCAAATTCCATCCTTGATGGTTCGACCCAATTTTCATTTTATGGTCTGATGTGTTCATTATATGTGGTACCAATGCATTAAGATGTTTTTTGATTGTTCACTGTAATCTTGGTAATGAGTAACTGAATGATAAGGCAAAAAGAATTCTGTTTTTCCTATTTCAGTCCATCCAAAAATAGGACAAGTAGGTTGGGTTTTGATTGTATTTTCATTTCTTTGAAAAACAGTAATTTGCATTTGTGTGGTATGCCTGCTTATAAATAAGGATAATGACTGGTTTATGGTGAGGCGTAGTCTGTCATACAGACCCTGAAACAAATATATCCAATACAGCCCGTGCAAGTCTATAATGTTTGGCAAGTCTAGATTACTCTGCAGTATCAGGATCTGAAAATGAAATTCTCTGGGCTCCTTTTTATTATATTTTATAACTATAATTTAACAACTGTTTTTTTAAAATATGTTCATTTCAGGGACTAGATGTTAGTCTAGGTGAAGTGTAAAAAATTATACCAGTGTTATATCGTAGGATGGTGATAAAAGCTATGGTGCAACTGACTAAAAAAAGAAACAATGTTTTTGTTTGTGAGCTCCAGATTAGGGTCCGTCAGTACTGCAGAAGCACACACACGTTTAATGGGGCGGTGAAATGGGGTTTAACGTCGTGTCCAAGATTATTGCACTTATATAGTGACGTGCATGTACGTGTGTGTGTTTGTGTGGCTGCTTTTACTAGACCGGACTGATGCCGATGTATAGTGCTAGCTCACTGAGATACCATGCCGCAGTTTAACATGAATACCTCACTCAGACACAGTATACTGACTCTGAGCCGACCAGTCCTTGTTTTAGCCCCATAATGCCGAGCGTCAGACAGTGTAACAACAAGTACCATCTTTTAACATCTTTTTGGTATGACACGGCTCGGGATCAAACCCCGGACCTTCCGCTGTCCGGGCGGATGCTCTACCACCAGACCACGGATGCGGTCCTTTAATGGGGTGGACAGCATTGATAAGGAATTGCAGTACCCACGGTCCCTAGCTTACATCTTTGGTTGTTGATGATCCTGTTTTTATGTTGTGTAGTTTAGTAATAGTTTCCTCTTTTAAATGTTCTCAATCTAATTTTAAAGATAAAATGTGACATATTGTTAATTATTTAACTGTCCATTGTTGATAGATTTTATCATATTATTAACATGATTAATATATAACTATTCCTAGTCATTTTAACTCGCAATAAGGAATGCGAATGTGAATGGATGGTCAGCTTGATGGTTGCTGTTTTATATTTACTCACCCCATATCTCATGTATTTCATATTGGGTAAAGTTGTGTGTACTTGTAATGTTTTTTTAATTTTTTTAACGCCGCACTCAGCACTATTCCAGCTATATGACGGCAGTCTGTCAATAATCGAGTCTGGACCAGACAATCCAGTGATTGACATCATGAACATCGATCCACACAATTGGGATACGATGACATGCATCAACCAAGTCAGCGAGTCTGACCACCCGATCCCGTCAGTCGCCATTGGGATACGATGACATGCATCAACCAAGTCAGCGAGTCTACCCTTGATCTTCACAGATGGCTCAGTATTGTGAATACATAGAAGCTATTAAACGGGATCTCTTATCAAATACATACATCAAGCATGGGTTGCTGAAGATCTATTCCACCCCGGATGTGTACTTGTTATATCATGGAATAATCATGGCAATGTAAACTTTGAGAAAAGGGACATCTTCCCGAGGTAAGGGAGTTAACCGACTGTTAAAGTCCAGTTTCCACCCACGTCGAACTAGACGGGAATTTCCAGGCTCGACCGTAGTGCCACCAGACAGTTTTACAATCAGTTAACTCCCATGCCTCATTTAAGATGGAAAAGGGATAGATTATCAGTTAATGAGAAATTCCAGTTTTTGTGTTTTATGTCAGCAAGTGTGTTCAATATTAGATTTGCCGAATTCTGTTTGGTCTACTATATCACATCATGTACCTGTTAGCACTAACCACAAACAAGACTTTTGATATAAAAAAAGGCTATTGGATGCTCTTGCCTTGGGAAGATGAGCACTACCATGACGACAGCCTCCCTGTCCACTTGTCCAGCTGACTCTCCTGCAAGCACACCCCTCAGATCTGTACAGAGGAGGTGGGGAGGAGAGTTTATGATGCTTCATGTTGGTTTGATTGAGGTAATGTGCAAATCTAATATGAGGTTTGTCTCCCATGTAAAGACATTCTCAAAGAATGATCAGATGATTATTTTCCCAACAGACTTAGACAGTCTAGTTCAGTATCTGTTGCTTTTGAATAAAAGCTATCACCGACATGGTCTTCGCAGAATAAAACATACAGCAATATATGTGGAACTGAATATCGGACATATGATAATCAGGTATTGAGAAAAAGAAAATATGCATGTACAAGCATGGGCATTAATGTTTTAATTTTTTTGTCCAGAGCAGGAATACTATGCTTTCATGTGGATATATTATTTGTTTGTTTTTTGTGGGAAAGTCTGAGAAGGAACAATATTTTGTTTCTTTAGGCATATCCTGTTATGAAAGTTTGTCAATATCATTAAAATCAGATCTAGGTTCTCACTGCCCGTTAAACAGAGATGTGAGGACATCCCATTACGTGTCACTTAAGAACGACCTTTCGCGAACTTTGACCGACCACTGAAATGACTAACAAGAAGTCGACATCAGCCACATTAGAAAGCAGCTTTCTCGAACACGAATAGCCTGTGTTAACGTTTTCAAGGTTGCATGATTAGATATAAAATTCCGACTGTCACTTTCACGATCTGGTAAGCGAGGCTTTGATTGGTCGGATGAAAGGTCATTCTGACATGACCCGTACAGGGATGTCCTCATATCTTTGTATAGTTATAGCGAGAACTAAGATCTGACTTTAATGAGATTGGAAAGTTTGTCGATATACAGATTAAATATTTTTGATAAATTGGAAAGAACATGTATTGTGTGCAATTGATTCGATTATTTTATACTGAAACAGTGTTCCCGAAAAGCGAAAACTACAAAACTATCCAGACAACTTGTTCTACATGGGCATGACTGTGATGGCACACGTCAATAGACTTTCTTGAAGAGTCTGAAAAGGTGGTCTTCAAAATAGAATCTTTGCCATATTTACAGCCTACTTGTTTTACCTGTGTACCATATATTTATACTACTCAAAAGAAGTTAACCCATTCTTGCCGTAAAAGGCTATGCTGGTCGTAAGCATGGTAAGAGGCGACTAACGGGATCGGGTGGTCGGACTCGCTGACTTTGTTTATGCATGTCATCGTATCTCAATTGGGTGGATCGATGCTCATGATGTTAATCCCTGGATTGTCTGGTTCAGACTCAATTATTTACAGACTGCCATCATATAGCTGGAATATTGCTGAGTGCGGCGTTAAACAACAAACAAAAGAAGTTAAAAAATACCCAATTTTTTTCATATGACTATTGTTAATCTGACATGGGCATGGCAGATTGACAATAGTCTTATGATAAAATTGGGTGTTCTTTAGTGTGTTTGAGTAGTATATATATACGTGTAAGGTTATTGGCTATTGAAGAGAAGACGCCAAACCGCCTGACAAAATGTCTGCTATTAGAAACAGTTTTCTGGGAACACTGCTGACGTAGCAGGGCTGTTTTCATTGGTTTGATTTAGTGCAATCAAAATTTTTTTTTTACAATTGTATTATACCAGGTACTGTTCAACATGTTAAATGGCAAATGAATGAAACCATGATGTGTGAGGATCCGTTTGTGGAACAAAAAAGTTGTTTCCTTTTTCCAAGATTTTCCATTGCATGTTTCTTCTTTCCCTTGCAAAGTTCCATGTGCAAATAATGTGTTAATCCCCTGGAAATAAAACCAGATTTGTGACATTGTTATTTTCAATTTCTTATGCCACAGTCATGATGGTGCAAGTAGCTGGATCAGCATGGACAGTTTCCTGATACTCTGATTTCTGAATCTCCAAAACAAATGGACCTCCCGCATTAGAAGATTTTAATAGGAGTTTTTTTTGTCTAGAAGCCAGCAATGTTTCTTTATTACATGTTGCTGCTGGATTCGTTTTGCAGAGTTGCCTCCCTTGGGAACGCCAGAAACCTATGATTGTGGGTTCGAATCCCGGTTCGCCCCAATATTGTTTCTAGGTTTGTCAGCACCATACCCATGCTCGTGGCTTTCCTCCCTCATTAAGCTGGCACGCTGTGATATAACTGGAATACTGTTAAACGCGGCGTTAAACCCAACTCACTCACTCTTTTTGACATCTGATATAAAATGGGTGAAAATCTAAAGTAATGCGATTCAGTGTGCATGCCAAAAACCAATGACGCTATGTTCAAATCCTTGTTTGGTTTGGTCAAGTTTCTAGGTTGGTCAGCACCATACCTATATTAATTGGTTCACAGAGTGAGCTCTATAGGTAACCATGGTAATACATGGGCGTATGTATGACAAATGACATATTTCCTCTCAACGGGTAATTAAAGATTTCACAGTATAAGTTTTAACATGATGTTCTTGATCTAGTTCATCATGGCAAACATTTTGGCATGTAAACCTGGCACACACCTAAAATATTACTCACCAGTAAACACAAGCCCTGTATCCTATGAAACATCAGTAATTATACCTGTACACTGATAGAAATGTTCCCGTTGGAGTGTATACAATTATCTGGTTTGGGGTTAATGGGGGTCTGTACTAAAGTCATGGCTCAGTATTGTGAATACATAGAAGCTATTAAATGGGATCTCAAATACATACTTACAGCGAAGTGAATGATAAGGAACACTGCACCATTACAACCATTATAAACTTGATGGGGTGGGGGGGTAGCCTAGTGGTTAAAGCGTTCGCTCGTCACGCCGAAGACCCGGGTTCGATTTCCTACATGAGTACGATGTGTAAAGCCCTTTTCTGGTGTCCCCCGCAGTGATATTGCTGGAATATTGCTAAAAGTGGTGTAAAAGCTTACTCACTCACTCACAAACTTGATATTCCATTAAATATATAACACGTAAAGTTTCCTTTTCAAACTGATATTAGAACTTGCGAGAAGTCTTTGTGTTGAGACCGCCTCTGTGGTCTAGTGGTAGAGCGGAAGGTATGGGATTCGATCCCCGGCCGCATCATACCATAAGACGTTAAAAGATGGTACTTGTTGTTACCCTGTCTGGTGACGTTAAACCCCATTTCACCTCACCTCACCTCAAAAGCACACACACACACACACGTGAATGCACGTTGCTATATTTGCGCCATAATCTTGAGCATTAAGGGGCTAAAACAAGGACTGGTCAGCTCGGTGTCAGTATACTGTGTCTGCAGCATGGTATCTCAGTGAGCTAGCACTATAAATCAGCATCAGTCCGGACTAGTACAAGCAGACACACCCACGTCGCTATATAAGTGCAATAATCTTAGACGCGATGTTAAACTCAATTTCACCTCACCTCACGTCCTTTGTGTTGGCCACTCATAAGGTACGATCTCTGTGTGTTGAATGCTATCTTGTGTAAAGTGTGTTGTCAAAATGTACATTGTTGTACTTCTGAAAGGCAGTCAGTATAAGCTGAGTCTATGGAAGATATAAGATTGCTTCTGGTGATGTCATTGTTAGAGTGTACAAGGGATTAAAAACTAGCTAAAAGAGTACGGAAGTGTACTGTCCGGATAAGTGAGACAATTTTGAGTGCATTTCAGTGTTTTGTGTATGAAAATGACCGTCCGGTTCCGGAAACTGAATTTCCGGATATACGGGTAAATTTATATAGTAATTATTTCGTTTTGAATGAAAATCGTCCGGGAACCGAGGTTTCCGGATATCTGAAGTCCGTATAAGCGGGGCACGACTGTATATGTGAATGTTAATTTTGAAATACAAGATTATGAACAGTGTTATTTCCTGTTATGCTTGGCATTTTATGTATGCGAAGCACGTCATGCACAAAGTGTCTCTATAGCTAACATACCCATGAAGATCCGGGGTAGAAAGGTCTTCAGCAAACCATGCTTGCCGTAAGAGGTGACTAACGGGATCAGGTGGTCAGACTCGCTTACTTGGTTGATGCATGTCATTGTATCCCAATTGCATGGATTAAGACTCATGACATCAATCACTGGATTGTCTGGTCTAGGCTCGATTTTGTACACACACCCCTCATACAGCTGGAATATTAATGTGTGCAGCATTAAACAACAAAACAAAAACAAACTATAGGTAACAAGAATGCATGTATTCCTATTGGCTTAATGAGTTGTTGCAGATTTCACAGTATAAGCTTTTAAATTGAAAACCTTTGGTTTCTGGTCATGTGGTATGTAAAGTCAGGTGGTTATAGGTAGTTCAAGTCAGGAACAAGTAGAGAGTCCAATTCAAATATTTTTTATTCAGGTAGCTTTAGATTCAGTTATACATGAGCTAACATTGACGTCTGCTGAGGATATACTTGTCCTTCACCTTACTCCTGGAGGTCAAGGGCATGTTTAGGTCACCAATTACAGCTTTACAGCACCATCAACAAGTAAACGGTGGCACACAAAGATGATTGTCAGAATGCATGCATCTTGCCTGTAAAGATAAAACCTTCTAACGGCTGACCTCAGAGTCTCATTCTCTCAAGACACTTTTGTCAAAAGTCTTCCTGATATCCAAAATGGTAACCATGGTAAACTTGAACAATTCAGCTTTACAAATGTTTTCAGTGTAAACTTCTACAAGACACAGTTGTGTACAAAGTTTATACCCAGTACAATATTAACTATGCTAACAGCCCAGCGTTCTGCAGATCTCAGTTCAACACACAGATGTGTAAAGTTTACATCAGGTGCAGTATTACCTATGCTAACAGCCCAGCGCTCTATCAGATCTGTAAAGTTTACATCAGGTGCAGTATTTACTATGCTAACAGCCCAGCGCTCTAGCAGATCTCAATTCAACACACAGATGTGTAAAGTTTACATCAGGTGCAGTATTTACTATACTAACAGCCCAGCGCTCTAGCAGATCTCAATTCAACACACAGATGTGTAAGGTTTACATCAGGTGCAGTATTTACTATGCTAACAGCCCAGCGTTCTATCAGATCTCAATTCAACACACAGACATGTAAAGTTTACATCAGGTGCAGTATTTACTATGCTAACAGCCCAGCACTCTAGCAGATCTCAATTCAACACACAGATGTGTAAAGTTTACATCAGGTGCAGTATTACTATGCTAACAGCCCAGCGCTCTAACAGAATTTTACAATTTACATCAGGTGCAGTCACTACACACCAATACTATCAGGTCTTCATCACAGACAAATTTATCTTTCTAAATTGCACATGTATATCAGCAAATAATTGGAGTGTACTACAAGCAGACCACAGGGAATCGTATTGACACACGGCACAGATGGAGTGTTGCTGAAGTGGAATGCCGGAGGAAGGGGAGTCAGTGAATGAAGTGGGCTTAATTCTGCTTTGAACAGTGTGCCACTACCTCTTTATATGAGAGTAAACCCCGAAGTTGTAGACTTTTACCATTTTTTTTTGTCATTTAAAAAACAACATCACAGGAGCATGGGTACTCCTATACCAAAGATCATAATCTGGCCAAACCTGGGATTTTATTGCATAACCAGCATGTCCTTGCTCAGCAAAGGGATGCAACTCTGAGTAGGAAATTTTGCCAACTAAACCATTTCGCCAGGACTTATAAAACTGAAAACAAATATATGTCCTTGCACAGCAAAGGGATGCAACTCTGAGTAGGACATTTTGCCAACTAAACCATTTCGCCAGGACTCCGAAAACTGAAAACAAATATATGTCCTTGCACAGCAAAGGGATGCAACTCTGAGAAGGACATTTTGCCAACTAAACCATTTCGCCAGGACTCCGAAAACTGAAAACAAATATATATTTAATTTTTCAGACCTTTAGGACAGTCACCATGAAAACATTACATGTTTATAAGTCCCATGTTGGTCTGCCCAAAGAGCAAAATAAGGAAATATTTTCAGGTTGTTTATATCAGAAAGGACATGATTTTACAGAAGAAATCTTAAGATAATGTTTATTCTACAGCTTTCTGAACCAACATCTACATAGGTGGTAAGATGATAACAAATCTAGCAATGTGACTAAATCAAGGCCATGAGAGTGGGAATGATGCCTCTGGCTGCCAAGCCTGCCCTCTGTATTCTTCTTGCTATGCCATCGTGGAATAAAAAGTGAAATCAGTTATTATAATGAAACAGAATATCAACATGTAGAAACATTAAAAAAAGCCATGACTATTCTCCATAACTAATAACTTTTCACATTCTTAAAAGATTTAAAACAAACATATTGAGATCAACAATGAAGACAACGTGGTCACATAAACTTAATCATGTTATTGAACATCTTACTAACACTAGAATGAAACTGGCTGGGTTAGTCTAGGTAGGGGAGAGGACTCTACTACTACTTATCCCCAAAGAGAATGGAAGTTCTGACAGTTGTTCCAAGATATGTGTGAAACAAGTAAGTACCGTATTCTTCATAATATGCGCCCCACTCTAATAAGCGCCCACCGTGATATTTGCAAATATATTGGCAAGTGAACAATCCCAATTAGCACCCCTTCCGATTGAACAATGTACACAAAACTTAAATCTATTCGTGTATAATATGCACTCGTGTGTTATATATGCACCCTTAATTGTGGGCAATTAAATTCTGAAAAAATATATCTGTCTTGTATAAACATTTCAGGCTTTCAGCATAAACCATGAAATAAACAATCTTTCAACTCTGTTTTTTTCACCAAAATAATATTCTAATAGGAGCCCCTATTTCTAATTTTGAGAGCACCCTGGGTGCTAATTATGTAGAATATGGTATTAATAAATTATCGGTATGCTTCAGTAATGATATATATACAAACAGCAGTGGGATGAATAATAGTGTTATATAAAAGGACTGTCTGTGTAAGACTTGGAAAAGAAATGCCTTAAAATGTGGCACAAAAGAGACAAATTCCCTCAAATTAAATATCATTGCACAAAGGATGTTATCATATGTTGTGTGGAATATTTCAGTTATATTCAATCTCATTAAAATCAGATCTTAGTTCTTGCTACCGCTAAACAAAGATCTGAGGACATCCCATTACAGGTCACGTCAGAACGACCTTTCATCCAACCAATCAGAGCGTCACTTACCAGATCATGAAAGTGACAGTCGAAATGTATTTTCTAATCATGCAACGACAATATATTTAACACAGGGTATTCCGAACGACAGTTACGGGTTTTATGATTATATCCATACAATCTAGGCTATCTATAAGCCATTCCAGCATGTTCCTCTTATCGGTTTTAAACTTTTTAATCGAGAATACGTCAAAATATGTTTCAAAGCGTAGTTGCCAGTTTGAAACTAGTGTTGTAAAACTTGAGAAAGCTGCCATCTGATTGGCCAATGTCGGTTTCTTGTCATTTCAGTGGTCGGTCAAAATTCGCGAAAGGTCGTTTTGACGTGACCCGTAATGGGATGTCTTCAGATCTTTGTTTAGCGGTAGCGAAAACTAAGATCTGATTTTAATGAGATTGAGTTATATTGATCATCACAGATAATTATGGCTACTGTTTGAGACATGGACTGTTGAAGTAATTCCCATTGTGAACTTGTGCAGTAATCTTGTTCTGAACATATTTTCAGACTAAACATTTATCAGACAAGAATTGCAAAGTAGACACAATTTAAGGATATCAATTTCTTTAATTTACTGCAATGGTCATGTTTCGGTTTAGATAGCTGACAACAGTACAAGGATCTATACCGATACATCGCCATCACATTAAATAAAAGAAGTTGTTATCCATAAATAATCTACTTTGTCATCCATCAACTGCTAAGAAATGCCTATCAAACAAGACAATTGGTTCAATAAAGTTAACTTGGACAAGAAGTAAATATATTGCCTATTTGAGAATTAAGTTGTTCAAGTAATATTCATTTTTATGTTTACACTTTCTGTGAACTCAGCCAATTGAAAATCTTCAGTAAACTAGTATCCATGGAGACCCTGGTTAGAATCATTCGTGACCAACTCGTGTTATTCCGGGACAAGCCGAATAGCGACTTGTGCCCCTCTTATGGCCATTTTTGCGACCGGGTTCCGTCTTAGCGCAAAGGGGCATACCTAAAACAATTGTCAACTCGTTGCATAATGGTTCACATATATTTCCCCATATATTATATTTATTTCAGATGCAATTTAAAGCACATGTGGACATGCGGAATTATACAGTATGATTGAGCACATATATGTATATTTTTAGATGCAAGACATATGTAAAATCAAAAATTATTTCTCAGGGATTCTTTGACGAAGAATTTGAAATCATTCGCGCATTCTGATTGGTTTGTCGTATTTTCGCACATAACATTCATCGATGGGGGGAAGAGTCTTCTTGCAGGTTACGGAAAGGGGCGAGTGGTGACGAATGGGTTAGAATAGGTTCCCTGTACTGTATAGCTTGTTATAATACTATATTGGATCGGGTGTGGTCTGTCTCAGTGACTTGCATGACATCATGCCCTGATGCAGTGGGATGTTGATACTAACATCAATCACAGGTTTGTCTCATCCAGACACAGTAATTTACTAGCTGTCGTGGTGATTACTGAATACTTCAGAGTGCAGCATTAAAAATTCAACAAAAGTTAAATAAGTCTTTAAAGGGCATTTGGAAGTGATACACATGAGGAGGAGAATTTATGGATGCCAACCTTTTTATTATGAGGAACACAAGTTTTCGGAGGATATATTAACTCCTTCATCAGGTAAACTTAATTCACCTGATTGTGTTCCTCATGATAAAGAGGTTGACATCCAGGTAAATAGTCTGGGAAGAGGATGAGGAAAAGATGTAGAGGTGGAGATATAATTGTCGTTAGGTTCTGGTCAGAATGATACACAGAGACGATTTCATATGGTACAACCGGCATAGGTGGAACCCAATCTAACCCAGCATCCCCACCTTCAATCTCATCAAAATCAGGGTCCACTTGCGCAAAGCGATCTTAGCGATAAGATGATCGTAACTCCAATTCTATAACATAGGCTTACAATAGCTACAGCTAAAAAATGATCTGACGACTTCCAATTGCGGGTCATGTCAGACTGACTTTTCATCTGACCAATCAGAGCATCACTATGAGATCATGAAAGTGACAGTTTGAATGTGATTTTTGATCATGCAACCTCGAAAAATCACACACAGGGTGGTCCGAACGACAGTTATGGGATTTATGTCTGTATTCATACAATCTAGACCATCTATTAGCCATTCTAGAATGTTCTTTTGTTCAGTTTTTAATTTTTTAATCAACTATATGTAAAAATATGTTTAGAAGGGTACTCGCCAGTTTGAAACTCGAGCTGTAAAGCTCGATTAAGATGCCTTCTGATTGGCTATTGTTGACTTCTTGTTAGTCATTGTCATTAGTCGGTCAAAGTTCGTGGCAGTCCAGTCTGACGTGACCCATAATGGGATATCCTCAGATCTTTGTTTAGCGAGAACTAAGATCTGATTTTAATGAAATTGCTGTAGATATTGCCAAGACCAAAATTCGGGCCATTAGACTAAAAACTTTTAACACAGACTGGGATTAGACACAGATCTGATTTTAATGAGATTGCATCCCCACTTGGACATCATCGTCATACTGATGGAGTCAGTTTGTAACAGGAGACTTTCAAACAGCTCTGATTCAACCACTATATAAATATCTGATTAGCTGCAACTTATCATTACATTTCTAGCAGTTACAAATTCCCCAGTCAAATCCCAGGTGTAGGTTTGTGGAAAGCAGTATATTATAAAAAATGACAATTTTTCAGTTTTTCTGATAATAAAAGTGATAGTGATATACTTCGCTATAGCGTATGACTGAACAATGACTAGGTTACTTGAATACTGTTACACAAACAAATATAAAACATTGCCATACATGGATATAAAAAACAACCAGAACACTGTATAACAACTTGTATAAAAAAACAGGGGTGTATTGTATATCAGGCTTTCATTTATTTGATGTATATACTGTTTATAATATTTATTGTAGCAGGATTACGAGGGGTACATGGTGTTTTATGCATCCCACGTTAGGTTTTATACGAGTTTGATGGTATAAAACCTAACATGGGACGTTCAAAACCCCATGAACCCCTCGTGATCCTGCGACGAATTTATCTCACCGAGATGTTTTAATATGATATTGCGAAATAATTCAAACAAATTCAAAATTGATAGAAAACAGCTGTTCGATTGAGCTGCGGTTAACTTGTGCCATGTCACAAGACTTCCAGTGACTCGGAAAGAGTGTGTGGCTTTTTGCTTTGAAGCAGGTTATAAGGGATTTATTCTGTCTCTGAGAATTCCATATGCAGTCTGTATTGCTTGTGTCGGGGTATAAGAGATTTATTCCCCTGCTGAGACATTTATTCCCCTCTAAGGCGGGATACACAGTATTTTATCAAGATCATATGGACCAATCAAATCTCATCATTCTGACATGGAGGTATGATAAGATCAGTTATCTTACCTTGCACTAAAATACTAGTTTCCGACACGTTAAGGGAAGGGCAATTATTTTCCATGTAGCCCACTGAGAAATCAATTGGAACACATCTTAGGCAACTTTCTTATCTCAGCATTGCTGAGTTTCTGAATTGAACCCATGTTTATCCAAATGCACTGGATAAAGGGAAGTAACTCAGTTCATTTGTGCTGTCTGATATGTGTTTTGCTGTCTCTGAACTGAACATATGTTCAAGAACTTGTGTGAATGAATTTAGGTAGGATACTTTCATTGTCAACCGATCCCTCAGGGCATATGGTATGATGTGAATGATGCTTGGCTCGGGGTACATCGGCTCACACAGTACATCACACCATATGTCATACCACATCCCCCTCAATTCGGATGTCAGTCTATAGTAAGATATTAATACAAATGATTATTATTTTCATTACAATGCAGGATTTTACATTTAAAAATAACATACTTTGAATGAAATAATTTCCAATGTACTTTGTTGACAGTTGGTCCCAATAGCACGAGTTGGCAACTTATATGTAAATAATAGGCATAATTAAATTCCATTACAAATCTCGAGTTGGAGTGCGTGAGTGAGTTGGGTTTACAACAGTATTCCAGTTATATCACAGCGTGTCAGCTTAATGTGGGAGGAAAGCCCCAAGTGATGCAGGTCTCAGACGTTTACCACTTTGGTGAAACTCACGAGCACAGGTATGGTGCTGACAAACTTAGAAACATAATCGGGGCGAACCGGGATTCGAACCCACAATCATAGGTTTCTGGCGTGTCCACAGATGCAACTCTGCACAGCAAATCGCGGCGCCTTAGACGACTGGGCCCTCTAGAGTTGGAACATAACAGTATTTCTCATGACAATGCCCTTTTTTTCAAGTTTTGTTCTAACAGTTTCCTTTTTCAAACATAAAATTTCCAGACTTATTGTTTAACCAACTGCACAACAGTATCATATATCAACTATTTAACACTTGCATCAGTTGTGGATATCAAATACATCACTTTGGCTGTACACATTACAAACACCAATGTCAAAACAACACTGGACATGGGATTTTAAAAAACCCCAAGGTATTCACCCCAAACAATAAACCATTTTGCATGAAAGTAAAAAACAAACCAAAAACAAATGTAGGACTTACATCAATACAAAGTCCCTGCAATGTCTGTGAACATTTGATACAAAACATGGTCATGGATGCTTGAAAACTCTAACAATACAATAACATTAATGAGATTCACCAACACCTTTTGGGTACACAAAGCAATATATGTATTTCAAATCTTTTCTTCAAATTATGACAATAACCTGATAGCAAGGCATATATAGAGAGATAAAAAACATTGAAAACAAAAATGCTTGAAAATTTCAAACTCATTAAAATCAGATCTTAGTTCTCGCTATCGCTTAACAAAGATCTGAGAACATCCCATTACGGATCACGGCAGAACAACCTTTCATCTGACCAATCAAAGCGTGGCCTACCAGATCAAGAAAGTGACAGTCGGAATGTGTTTTCTAATCATGCAACCTCGAAAATGTTGACACGGGGTATTCCGAACGACAGTTACTGCCTGTACAACTGATTCCGTAAAAATGATCGTCTATCTATCTATCCGTGGGATAAACATTTGAATGGAGAAGGCGTTGCACAGTACTCAGGAAGCTTTGCCTTACAATCTGAACCATACATTAGACATTCCGGAATGATCATTTGTTCAGTTTTCAAAATTTTAATCGAGAACTGTGTCAACATATCTTTCAAGCATAGTCTGAAATGGAAGTCGCCAGGTTGAAACAAGTGCCGTAAAGCTCGAAAAAGCGGCTTTCTAATTGGCTGATGTCGACTTCTTGTTAGTTGTTTCAGTTGTTGGTCAAAGTTTGTGAAAGGTCATTCTGACGTGACCCATTATGGTATGTCCTCAGATCTTTGTTTAGCAGCAGCGAGAATTAAGATGAGATTGGGAAAATTTCAAAGCACAACAGATTTACCAAAATACAACTGTAAAATAAGTGGCGTGTCAAGTAGAACATGATACTGGACCAAGGAATCATAATTTGGCTTTAAGTATCACAAACATATTTAATAGGAATGGGATAATACATATTGAATATTGAAAAATAAATAGTTCTCATACACCACATAACAAAAACTCGTAGTTTAGGCTGGTATTAAAATAATGCTACAACAAGTGCACTTCATAGTCATTGTGTATGTAGGTTCAGCGTCTTCAGTAATAATACCTTATTATGCAACACCTTACAGGCTCATATCTCCTCAGTGTCCGTTACTTGTATTTGTGTATGAGGAAGGCGGCTAGACCAGCGGCCAGCCCCACTGTGGCAAGACCACCAATGACCGGCAGGACGCACTTAGCTTTCTCCTGGATGATATATTTGGCCAAGAACTTCCCAGCCCCCAGGACCACTTCCCGCGTGCTAGATCGTTGTTGTGTCCGGCCCCAGTAAGCCCACAGGTTGGGCCGTTTTTCCTTGGGGAAGTATCGCTCACCCAGCCCCACAAAGATGAGTCTGCCCAGGAGACAAGTCAGGGTGAGGTCGGCAGCAGTATAGTTGGGCCCACACAGCCATGTCTCATCTGATTGTTCTGCAGTAAATGATTGTCTGTACTGTACCAACATTTCTTATCTACAGTCCATCATGAGTATACATAACAAAACTGTATATTAGGGTTTGAACTTAACTCCAAAACTTAACTAGCCCTGGTAATGATCAAATGCCCTCCTAATGATAAAACAATGGGGAAATTTGGAAATTTTTACTGGCCTGCATGAATTTTTACAAGCCCTGGGCCAGCTGGCTAGTGTTAAGATCTAACCCTGTATATGTAGCAGGGCGTGGAGTCATCCCACAGATGACATCCTTACCTTGTCAGCTTGCTGACGGGGTTAACCTCTTTGGTCATGTGGACAAGGCGTCCGACCTCGGTTCAGAAAGTCCGTGGTTCGAATCCCATCACGGGACTCGGAAATTTTATGGCCGCTACATTGGCGCCCAACGTGGGGCTGAGCACGTTCATATTAAATTTGAGCAAAATAAGCCTCAGTACCCTACTATGCGGCCCGGGACGTGCCTTCTGTTGACCGGGGAGTATGTAGCAGGGCGTGGAGTCGTCCCACAGATGACATCCTTACCTTGTCAGCTTGCTGACGGGGTTAACCTCTTTGGTCATGTGGACAAGGCGTCCGACCTCGGTTCAGAAGGTCCGTGGTTCGAATCCCATCACGGGACTCGGAAATTTTATGGCCGCTACATATATATACCATAACTAAGATTAGTCTAGAAATCCCACCATGAAAACATTAACAAAGGGAGACTATTCCTGTACCATGACTTTTTGATCTTGAAATTTCACAAGGAACAGTTCCGTCCAGATTGGCAGAACTGCGCTGTACAAAACCATCGTAATGATTCGAGATCTCATATTCACTTTCTTTATTAGTTAAAATACCAGTAAACAAGTCTTGTAATGGCTTAAAGATTCATCTTCCTGAGGCAAGGGAGTTAACTGACTGCAAAAGTCCAGTTTCCACCCTTGCCGAACTAAGCTGGAAATTCTGGGCTCGATCGTAGCGCCACCAATGGCTATTATGAGTTATGTCCCTTCTATGTCCCTCCTGTTGAACAATCAGATTCCACCTCTGATATCACTTACATGTGCTTCAAACAAAATGGCGGTACCCAGTGAAGAAGATGTAATCGATAATCATAATCTATATTGTAGTAAAACGGGTCTTACTTCGTGAAGTGCTTCAAATCACATGAGCACCTAAATTTTAAACATGAAAAGATTTGGAAAATCTGTTAGCGCTAAGTTGACGGTTGACATGCTTTGCAAATCCTGCAGTTGACCGAAGTCTGCACGGCAGTTTACGAACCGGATGTCGATTTTGTTACGCGATTTTGATTGGACTATGCATAAATTCGTTAGTCCAGACAAAATATAACTTGATAATTCCAGCATAGTGGAAACTGGACTTTTATAGTCAGTTATCTCCCTTGCCTCGGGAAGATGTAAAAGACTGGGCTGTAACTCAGTTTCACTGACTCCAGCCTATTGACCAGCAAGTGATCACACCAAGACTATGTCATGACTCACCGATCTTCATCTTCTTCAGCTGTTCCTCCAACACATCACAGGTCTTCTCCAAGTCATCCAGGACTTCCTCCACACGGGACTTGTCCATCAGGAAGTTGAGTCTGTCGGACATCAGCTGGCTCTTAGTAAGGTAAGCATCTCGCAGATCTAGGTGGCGCTCCGCTAGCTTGGCCGTATCTACAGCCCCTTTCAGAATCTTGGCTTCCAGATCTACAATTTTCAACAAACATTTTAAAAACACTAACTATTTCATTGTTCACAATGGATAAATCATTATCATGATCATTATTGTATGTTTAGGAAGATGCTCTGTAGCTTGTAACAATCTCATTAAAATTAGATCTTAGTTCTTGCTGCCGCTAAACAAAGATCTGAGGACATCCCATTATGGGTCACTTCAGACCGACCTTTCGCTAACTCTGACCGACCAATGGAATTACTGACAAGAAGTCAACATTAGCCAATCAGAAGGCAGCTTTCTCGTGCTTTACGGCACTAATTTCAAATTGGCGACTACGCTTCGAAACATATGTTGACAAATTCTCGCTTAAAAATTTGAAACCTGAACAAAAGAACATTCTCGAATGGCTAATATATGGTCTAGATTGTATAGATTCAGATTCAGTCATTAAGCCTGTAACTATCGTACGGAATACCCCATTTTAAAGTTTTCGAGGCTGCATGATGATAAATCACATTTCGACTGTCACTTTCATGATCACTTGCATTTGCATTGGCAGCGCCCAGTGAAGACGATAGGATTGATAATCAAGACCTATATTGTAACAAAACGGGTCTTACTTCGAGAATTGCATCAAATCGCATGAGCACCCTGATTAAAAACATGATAAAATTTGCAAAATATCTGTTGACTCTAAATTGATGGTACAAATGTTTTGCAAATCCTGCAATCGAACGAACTCTGTACAGCAATATTACTGACCAGATGTTGATTTCGCCACACGCTTTTGATTGGTCTATGCACAGACACGTAAGTCCAGCCAAAATATAACTCCATAATTCAAGCCTAGTTCGGCAAGGGTGGAAACTGGACGTTTATAGTCAGTTAACTCACTTGCCTCAGGAAGAATGGGACAGCGCACGAACAGATACAAATAAGAAGTCACCTGATACAGCACTTTTAGCCGAATTATTTTACAAACATTTCTACTTTTTAATGTAAAACTACCCACTAGACTGGCCCCAAGGGAGTTAAAGTATCTTGAATATCCAAGAAAAACTATCAATCTCCAGTGTGAATGATAACGAGTGAGTAAATAATCAAAGGGTAAAAAACATTTTTGGAGCCTCGACCAGGTACACAAACACAAGCATAATCAATGTGTTAAACTTGAACACAGGACTCCTTCCTACCTTTTCTTGACTGCCTAAATGGGGGAGGAATGTGGCCGCCTGGAGCTGACAGCTCATTGTTGAAGAAAATGCCATATGTTACTTTGTCTATGGGAATTTTATCCATCAGTTTGCGAAATTTCTCGACCTGTCGTCCCATCTCTGACTCTGTACCAGGAACCAAACGAACATCTGCTCATAAAAAGATAAAAGAGACAAATTACGTCGTGACTCTCACAAAACTATATGTGGCCTTTCATAAACTATTTGTTCAACATTTCTTATTCATTCCTTAAAAAGAAACGCAAAACTGGTTTTAGATGTGTATTTTATATAAATTTTATATTCCTATAAAAAATCAACAGATGGTAACTGATTGTTCAAAATTGGCATACATCATTGGCATTGACCCAGGTTCCATATGGCACACATGGAACAATAGATTTTCAAGGTGAAGGTCATCTGTTCTCAATATCCTGTATGTCCAAAAATGTTTGTTTGGATAGTTACCATGGTGATGCTTGGTGTGTTTGGGTGAATTGTTTTAGAAGCTGGAAACTTTGTTCAAGCATGTTTCCACATAGGATTGAAACAAGAAATACATGTAAATGGTGTGAGATAGGATAAATTTATAAATGTGAACATTACATGGAAATATCTAGACCTGTTCAGAGGCTGATACTTGGCCACAAGTGTGTAAAAAGAGTCAGGAAAAAATACCCAGATGGGCAGAACAATTTCACTGTTCATGTTAATATAATTATCCTGATGGCTTGGCTGAGGTGACTTGTTTTCCACATGACTAATATAAAGAGGATGAGACTTAATGCTTATCATTTTCATCTACTCAAATTTACAGTTTGATCACTGTGATTCTTTAGTAATTTCATTCATGCTTTATCTGAACTTAATGATCAAGTGTGTAGAACATGTAAAGAGCTACATGTCCTCATTAATAGCAGCTCCCTGAACCAATTTCTTCCTGAGAAGATGATGCAAACATTTTCAGCAACAGAAGGATATTTTGTTATTTTAAAAAAAACAACTAATAATTTTTCAAGTTCATGCCATGAAAAAATCAGTCACATTATTGTTCCACACATCTTAAAGTTTCAGTTCTCTGTGTCTAGGGGTTCATGATAAGCAGATTCTTTTAAGATTTTTACCAAATTGGAAGGTATTTTTTCATCATACTGGCATGAATAAACTTGAATCCCATTGTGCTGCTAAATGGCATATCAGTTTTCCACATTCCTGAACGAGATTCCTTGTGGTTTCTGAGGATAAAATTAAAATGTGTTTAACTTAAATATTTTCTCAATTTGATTTATTTTTTCTTCCTTTTTTCCCACCAAATCTGAAAACCTATTTTCTGTTTACCGCCAGGAATTGCCCGGTCCACATAGTTGATGATGTCTTCAGATTCCTTCACTATCTTGTCCCCATCCTTGAGTACCGGCACGGTGCCGCTGGCGTTCATCCTCATGTACCAGGCCTGGGTCTGCTCCAGGTTGAGGATGTTGACCATGCGCAGCTGGAAGCGGACATTCTTCTCTTTCAGCGCGATTAGCACCTGCAGCAGAAACACCCATTCTTACTTTCATAGAGATATTTTGTTGTTCCAGTGATAGAAATGTTTGTTTTTTTAAGAGTGCCACAGGGCATCCATAATGTGGAATGTAATCATGCCAACAAGAATACAACAAAGAAAACAGACCCGTGAAGATTCCGGGGTAGAATAGGTCTTCAGCAACCCATTCTTGCCGTAAAATGTGACTATGCTTGTCGTAAAAGGCGACTAACGGGATCGGGTGGTCAGGTTCGCTGACTTGGTTTGAAGCATGTCATCGATCCGATCCCAGTTGCGTGGATCGATGCTCATGATATCAATCACTGGTTTGTCTGGTCCAGACTCAATTATTTACAGACCGCCGTCATATAGCTGGAATATTGATAAGTGTGGCGTTAAACAACAAACCAACAACAACAACTATTTATAAAACATCTACAAACTCTAGATGTGTTTTAACTATGCACTTGATAAAAATAATACCTTTAAAAGTTTTCTGAATTCCCAGACATATTTTATGAATCATGATGTTTTGTTTGTTTGTTTGTTGTTTAATGCCGCACTCAGCAATATTCCAGTTATATGATGGCGGTCTGTAAATAATCGAGGCTGGACCAGACAATTCAGTGATTGATATTTTCATCACCATGCACCACATTCTCATTAAAATTAGATCTTAGTTCTCGTCATCGCTAAACAAAGACCCGTGAACATCCCATTATGGGTAATGTCAGAACAACCTTTCATCCGAATCAATCAAAGCGTCGCTTACCAGATCATGAAAGTGACAGTCGGAATGTGTTTTCTAATCATGCAACCTCGAAAACATTCCGAACGACAGTTACGGCCCCTATGACTGATTCCGTCAAAATTATCGTCTCTCTCTCTCTCTTCCGTAGGATAAACAAATTGAGGAGGTGTTGCACAGTACGTCGGAAGCACTGCCATACAATCTCAACCATATATCAGACCTTCTGGAATGTTCATTTGTTCAGTTTTCAAAATTTTAATCGAAAACTGTGTCAACATATTTTTCAAGCGTCGTCTGAAAGAGAAGTCAACAAGGTGAAACAAGTGCCGTAAAGCTCAAGAAAGCTGCTTTCTAATTGGCTGATGTCTACTTCTTGTTAGTCATTTCAGTGGTCGGTCAAAGTTCACGAAAAGTCACTCTGATGTGACCCATGATGGGATGTCCTCAGATCCTTGTTTAACGGCAGCGAGAACTTAGATCTGATTTTAATGAGATTGCACGCACCATTTTCAACAATCAGTTTGTACACTTGGTATACTACTCAGTAGGGCTGGGACGGGTAACTTGGGTACTCGGGTCGGGTGGATGCGGAGTAGGACCCGGGTACCCACAGGACTACCCGGACCCGTGGTTAGTCACGTGATATATTGTTTAATGACAAAAATTATCTAAAACTCTATGGTAACACTACAAGTCACTAATGTTCGCATTTTTTTCTGACTGTGCTCCCATTCCTTCTGATTTTTCATATGGTTGAATAAAGATATAACTTAATTCAACTTCAGTGTATGAATGACCAGATTGTGTAATACATCTATCTAACTACGTTTTGCCAGGGCTATGCTAAAAATTTTCCCAATCGGACATTTTGAGACATCTCCTGAGACCTACAGTGGGTACCTGGGTAGGGTCGGGTAAAATGGAGGTGGGTACCCGGGTAGTAAATTTGGACTCGCCCCAGCCCTACTACTCAGGCCACAAGATATGTTCAGAATGAATTAAGAAATGTAGAGTCTGTCTGTTCATCATGGAATAACATTGTCATACACTAACAAAGACAGATTGGTGGATTAATGGTCACGACAATAAATAACATCTCTACTCTGGCTGGGATGAGTGCAAATTTACTCATGGAATAACATTGTCATATAGCAAACAATGCCAGACTGACAAAGACAGATCGGTGGATTAATGGTCACGACAATAAATAACATCTCTACTCTGGCTGGGATGAGTGCAAATTTACTCATGGAATAACATTGTCATATAGCAAACAATGCCAGACTGACAAAGACAGATCGGTGGATTAATGGTCACGACAATAAATAACATCTCTACTCTGGCTGGGATGAGTGCAAATTTACTCATGGAATAACATTGTCATATAGCAAACAATGCCAGACTGACAAAGACAGATCGGTGGATTAATGGTCACGACAATAAATAACATCTCTACTCTGGCTGGGATGAGTGCAAATTTACTCATGGAATAACATTGTCATATAGCAAACAATGCCAGACTGACAAAGACAGATCGGTGGATTAATGGTCACGACAATAAATAACATCTCTACTCTGGCTGGGATGAGTGCAAATTTACTCATGGAATAACATTGTCATATAGCAAACAATGCCAGACTGACAAAGACAGATCCGTGGATTAATGGTCATGACAATAAATAACATCTCTACTCTGGCTTAGGATGAATCCAAATTTACTAACCAGGTACCTGACCCTAACTGCTGTCAGTCTCAAGTTGGGTACTAAATGTCTGATTGATAATTTTTTTACGGGAGCCCTGGCAAGAAATAATTAAAGATACATAAAACAATTTATTCATGCATACACTGAAGTTGACTGAAGATTTATCTTTATTTAAACATACAAAAGTCAGAAGGAATGCATCATATGAAAATATGAACATTTAGCAACTTGTAGTGTAACCATGGAGGTTTATTGTTATTAATCATTAAACAATATATCACATGACTAACTAAGGGTCCTGGTTGTCCTGTGGGTATCGGGTCCTACTCAGGACCCACCCAACCCAAGTACCCGTCCCAGCCATAATCTCTACTGTCAGTAATTGTCATGTTTTTACCCTGGAAATGAACTGCATCACTATCCTAATGAATGTGGGTAAAGGGTGATGAATTTGAACTAAAAGAATGATTAGAACAGTTCAAACCCCTTCCTTGGTGCAGTGGTATTGCTCCACAACCTTTGTTGTGCTATGTGTTGATGACATTAACGCTACTACTATTAATTTTGCGTTTTTCTTTCTGAAATAATATCATTGAGGAGTCAACAGAATCAAGCTTTATCGGGTGTGGACGTATGTGTGCTTGAAACCTCAAGGGTTCTTGAAATTATCCCATAAGGCATTATGGGATAATGATTTTTTGATTTTTTTTAACCCATTGATTATATAATACAAAACGCGAGGAATAATTCGTAAATCGTTTGTGATTAACGTGCACCTGGCAAATCGTTAAACATCACCGTTCTGTTTATCAAAATGCATAAACAATTCCAAGACCAAGACAATTCTTCTATAACTGTGTGCTAGATATTTAACCCAAAAAATAATCCATTTTGTTAAAATAATATATTCAATTTCAGCTTTTAAATAAAATGAAAAGGGTATTCATTAACCTGTTCATTTGACTGTTTGGTTGGTTGTTTTACGCCGCACTCAGCAATATTCCAGCTATATGATAGCAGTCTGTAAATAATCGAATCTGGACCAGACAATCAAGTGATTGACATTGTGAGCATCGGTCCACGCAATTGGCATAAGATGACATGCATCAACCAAGTCAGTGAGCCTGACCAGCCGATCCCGTTAGTCGCCTCTTATGACAAGCATAGTCGCCTTTTACGGCAGAGCATGGGTTGCTGAAGACCTATTCTACCTCGGATATTCACGGGCCAAGGCAATGAAAGAAGAGCACATTGCAGCAGAAGAGGCCCTAACCTTTGTGTCGTTTGGTTCTCAACACACTAATGTCCAAATCTACTATCTGGAATCACATATATGAAAATCAACTACCAAGTTATCAGAAAATGAAATATTCAAGCTATCAGGCCGTGATACAAGCTATACAGTCCCTCAGTGGCCTCAAAGAAGACGGCCTGTTGCGGCTAACTTGATCTGCACTGTCAGTGAGTGTTCGACAGACACATGCGTGCATTCACAATAATGTGCCTAGCATCACTTGAATAACAATCCCGAGTCTTGGTTATCCAAAACGTCCGCTAGTTATATGAATAGACGAATTCTGTGTTGCATAATACATGTAGTAAAGTTGATACCTTCTGTGAATAATACGAAGTCGGGAAGTAAAACAGGGTGAATTTCGAGTCATTCATGTTTACTGAAACAGTGACCTCGACCTTGACCAAAGTTGAAGGTCACATTTAAGGTCACTTCCGTATCAAGATTAACACAACGCAGACTTTGGAGAAATAATTACAAAGAAAACAATGGCAAAACGTACGAACATCACAAAACAACAATAAATAAATACATCGACAGATCTCGTGCGTGCCGAATATGTAACATGGGCTATCAGTTTTTAAAATCTTGCTGCCATTATCATATGGGGATGTAGCTCAGATGGTAGAGCGCTCGCTTAGCATGCGAGAGGTACGGGGATCGATACCCCGCATCTCCAGAAACTTTTTCATTTCTTTTCGTCTTCATATTCAATTTCGTTTTTGCATGTGACAGTGTGATCGTGTAGGTTAGGGTGGACATACCGATATCCCGAAGATTCCTATATCTCCGGATACAGGTTGTAGAATATGATATTCTCACCTCTCCAGACATGTACTACTGTAATCACGAACCGAGATAAGCATGTTCTGCAACGGGTTCCTAGTGAACCTCGCGGCCTGGTGCTCATGTTTGTTTGTTGTTTTACGCCGCACTCAGCAATATTCCAGCAATGACGTCTGTCTTATGTAAACAATGTTCAAACAAACAGGAGATTATCAAAGGCTCATACCTTTTGAGGCCTATGGATATATACGTACGATATCATATTGAATACTGATGAATATTCAAAGGGAAATTAATTGTGTGAAAGAATTGTGTAAAAGATGTGCAAAATCTACATCAACATAAGACACGTGAAGATCCGGGGTAGAATAGGTCTTCAGCAACTCATGCTTGCCGTAAAAGGCGACTGTGCTTGTTGTAAGAGGCGACTAACGGGATCGGGTGGTCAGGCTCGCTGACTTGGTTGAAGCATGTCATCAACCCAATTGCGTGGGTCGATGCCCATGATATTAATCATGGATTGTCTGGTTCAGACTCGATTATTTACAGACCGCCTTCATATAGCTGGAATAATGCTGAGTGCGGCGTAAAACAACCAACCAAACAGTCATATGAACAGGTTAATGAATGCCCTTTTCATTTTATTTTAAAGCTAAAACTGAATATATTATTTTAACAAAGGGATAATTATTTTGGTTAAATATCTAGCACACAGTTATAGAAGAATTGTCTTGGTCTTGGAATTGTTTAAGAACGGCGATGTCTAACGATTCGCCAGGTGCACCTTAATCACAAACGATTTTCGAATTATTCCTCGCGTTTTGTATTATATAATCAATGGGTTCACCAGGGTATAAAACTGTTTACGTTATTTCTCCAAGAAATGTAAAAAAAAGTGTGAAAAGTATAAACCGTGCCACGTGCCCCGTTGGTTCAAACCGTATACTGATAATTCTATATCAAATGAGCTTACAGCTCATCTTTTATTGTATAATTCTGAGACGAGATGAAGAGAAATAATCACATACTAATGAACAAATACATGCCCAATGTCGAAAATATTTGTGCTTGTTTTGAAATATTATTTGGCGTATTTGATTACATAATTTGATGCCAAATAGGTGCGGGTCTTGTCCAATTAAGATACACGGTAAAACTATCTTTTCAAGACATTATTTACATGGCAAAAGCAGTCATTTTATGTTGTGTCGAAAAAGCGTCAAATTCAGTTTTTCACATCGAAATTTGCCAAACCATGAACGAAAATTAGTTGAAATGTATATTAATCAAAATACCAATGTCGTCTTTCTCTGACTTCGTCAAAGACGTAAAACCACTTATTTGACGTCATGGCTATGACGTGAAATAAAATGGTGTCAAGGTTTTAGTAATTTACTACATTTGATGACGAGGCAAGTGCACCAACAGTGCAACAATAGCCAAATTACACTTGCACATTCAGCAGAATGTGGGAATCTAAGGACTTATTAATTTGTTAGATTGGGCCATCCATTTCGCTATTACTTCCTTTTTCGTGGTTTACGATTTCATCAGTTCTTTTGTTTTGTTGTATACCTAACGTATACAGTTTCAATATCCATATTTGTGTGGAAATAGTTTGGCTCCTTGTGAACAAAACATCGCGAAAGTATATTGAATGTAGTCTATATCGTTACATAATTGCATGCAAATCCATTTGATATATATATATTTGTCGTTCAAATATTAGATAAGTATTTTGTTCCCTCACAGTTTCCGTAAAGCTGTTAAATAACAAAATCGTCGCATCGGTGTGTCGGTGTACGATAAAAAGCGGGGAAATTTGCTGTTTCTCAACGCAGAACAAAATCTTGGAAAACACTTAGTCTATTTTTTGCAAACCGGTTTAATATTTGCAGTTAAATTTACACCATCAAATTTAATATTCTACACCTCTGCGTAATGCTATAACCGGAGGAGGGACGGGCGGGTAGCCTAGTGGTTAAAGCGTTCGCTCGTCACACCGAAGACCCGGGTTCGATTCCCGACATGGGTACAATGTGTGAAGCCCATTTCTGGTGTCCCCCGCCGTGATATTGCTGGAATATTGCTAAAAGCGGCGTAAAACCATTCTCCCTCACTCACTCACTCACTATAACCGGAGGTAGATCCAGTGACTTGGCTGATGCATGCCATCGTATATCTATTGCGTAGATCGATGTTCATGATGTCATTCACTGGATTGTCTGGTCCAGACTCGATTATTTACAGACCCGCTGTCATGTAGGTGGAATATTGCTGAGTGTGTCATAAACCATAACAAAAACAAACACCATACAATCTATAAGGTAAACTATTACGGGCTGTATTGGATATAATTGTTTCAAGGTCTGTATGACAAATTAGCAGTACATATCACATGACACATAAATTATTATATATTATCATAAATGTATATCGCATCATACAAACTAACGTGCCCTTCATTGTCATATGGGAAATGTCATGAGTTCATTATTAGCTATGTTTATTTATTGATTATGTTTACTAATGGCAGAGCACACATGCGTATGCTCTACAGGTCATCAACTCATTTATGTTGATATCGTTTGACACGTTCACTGTGTGTCGCGGAGAGTGGGTGGATGGGTGACTGGGTACAAGCTAAACTCCTGAGAGTTTCTCGGGCTTCGGTCTTGCCCCTCACTGGAACACATGTTAGTGCCTACTTAGGCAAGTGACTCTCTTTGAAATATGAATATGTTCATGGCAATGTGTCTGTTAACCTTCTTGCGCCTCATAGGCAGCTGGTGTTGCATGTTTTTGTTCAGGGAGCTGAAAATGACATTCGAGAGCCTACTGATCCAATGACTGGAGCAATGATGGTGTAGCGCTTTGAGCATATACTAGTCTGTGGAATTTAGCGATTTTATAAATATACTCATAATTCTTTTTGTCTCATATCAGCACTCTGGATGTCTCGAGCTACGGATAATTCGACATGTATTGGCTGGTTCAACTAGACATGGTGGCTAGTTCAATAAGACATGGAGTTAACGAGGTTACAGTGTACCAATATCTTCAAATAAGTGAGAACACATGTTAGTGCCTACTTAGGCAAGTGACTTTCTTTGAAATATGAATATGTTCACCTCGCAGTAAGATGTGATGGCAATGTGTCTGTTAACCTTCTGACGCCTCCTAGGCAGCTGGTGTTGCACATGTTTTTCTGAAAATGACATTCGAGAGCCTACTGATCCAATGACTGGAGCAATGATGGTGTAGCGCTTTGAGCATATACTAGTCTGTGGAATTTAGCGATTTTATAAATATACTCATAATTATTTTTGTCTCATATCAGCACTCTGGATGTCTCGAGCTACGGATAATTCGACATGTATTGGCTGGTTCAACTAGACATGGTGGCTGGTTCAATAAGACATGGAGTTAACGAGGTTACAGCCTACCGATGTCTTCAAATAAGTGAGACCGCCTCTGTGGTCTAGTGGATGGAGCGTCTGCCCGAGAGTGGAAAGTCTGTGGTTCGATCCCCTGCCGGGTCAAACCAAAAGACGATAAAAGATGGTACTTGTTGTTACCCTGCCTGGCGTTCGGCATTGAGGAGATAAAACAAGGACTGATCGGCTCGCAGGCAATATAATGTGTCGGAGTGGGGTCTCCATGTTATACTGCAGCATGATGTATCAGTGGCTATATGAAAGTATGCAACATCCATTAGGCCCTGAATGCACGTCCCTAAATAAGTCCAATGATCTTGGACGTGACGTCAAACCCCATTTCACCTCACCTTCTCCTATATACACGTGCATTTATCTTGAACGCGACGTTAAACCCCATTTCACCTCACCTCACCCTGTATACATGTGCATTAATCTTCAACGCACTGTTAAACCCCATTTCACCTCACCTCACCCTATATACACGTGCATTAATCTTCAACGCGCTGTTAAACCCCATTTCACCTCACCTCACCCTATATACACGTGTATTAATCTTGAACGCGACGTTAAACCCAATTTAAGTTTAGTCGTCTCCTGTAAAGAAAGCACTGGGTATTGTCGGTCCACGATTCGTGTGGTCAGTCACTTCCAATCACCACCAAGTGGCCTTGATCTTATACTAGTATCTCCGTTCTTTTGCGAGCACTAAGATCTCATTGTAACGAGATTGAAATCCCAACATCACATTTGGAAATTAAGAAATTAAGAAGATACGAAACTGTCCAGCAATGACTTTATATATAAGTGTGTATGCATTTCGCAACATTTAAGAGTATATATGGAACTGTTCATATGAAACCAGATAAAAAAGCAACAAAACATATCGACATATATAACAACATTAAAAAGTGAGGGGGAATCGTCACTTTGCACATATATGTTATTTCGGCTGTTTAGCGGCTTGCTCCTGTGCGTATTTTAAAGCGAACGCCCTCATTTGTTTCATATTTTCACGCGCTTCAGCCCTCTCCCAGAATGCCGCCACTAGGGGTCGTGTTTCCGTCAGGAACATCGGCAGGATACCCAGAAGCACTAGTCTGTTGATGAGTACGGTCAGTGAGATGTCAGCGGCACTGTAGTCGCTGCCACACAACCACGCGTCTGCAACAAAATGGTAAACATTAATAAACAACGATGTCTCCCCGTCACGTATAACCACGATTACGTAATTCGCCCACAGCACGAACCTAAATAACCGCGGTTATTTCAGTCCGTGCCAACATTAAATATTGCATTCCAGATGTAACGAGGGGATATTACAAGTCTACGCTACCCGAGGGCAGTTTTAATCGTGCACTTCCGGTGTTGTCCTGTTCCTGTCCGGAAATGATGCGGTGCTGTGGTTCTCGGCCTGGTGTTCATTTCCAGGATACGTCTAACTGGTATGCATTAGTGAAATGTGTGACAGTAGAGAACGTCACTGTGTGTATCTACTGGCAGGTTGATAGCAGAAAGACAAAACGGTATCACGACGACTTAATCAAACCTGCGAGGACTGCTAATTAACTCGAGCAATGTACCCGTAGAATAGGTCTTCAGCAACCCATGCATGCCGTTAAAGGGGACTCTGCTTGTCGTAACAGGCGACTAACGGGATCGGGTGGTCAGACTTGGTTGATGCATGTCATCGTATGCCAATTGTGTGGATCGATGATCATTGTGTCAATCACTGAATTGTCTGGTCCAGACTTGATCATTTACAGATGGAATATTGCTGAATGCGGCGTTAGACAACAGACAAACAAATCATACTCATTTCTGGTGTCCCCGCGTGGTATTCCTGGAATATTGGTAAAAGCGGTGTAAAATCATAAACATTCACTAAGTCAGCAACCATTGTTACCACCCAATACCCCGAATAATTCGCTCTTACGGCAAAGATGGTCATGATGGGGTACATGGAATCTATTCTGTCCGAAACGTGAACGGGGTTAAATGAAATCGACAAAACCCTTTCCAGAATCATGATCTCCAGTCCGCCGTTATGTAGCTGGAATATTGCTGAGTGCGGCGTTAAACAACAAACCAAATCAAAACCATTATCTCCAGTGTATGAATCTGACTATATGTTTGTCATGTGTCTGTGAACCACTATAAAATTGTGATGATACCAGGCGTTCGCGAAAAAGTGAGCGTTTATCACGTCATACGTCACAAACACATGCACATGCAAGTCAATTGTTTACCTAAAAAAAACAACAACCGGAAATATACAACAAACAAACAATGCCATGACCAGGCCAGGTTGCTGCGACATTGTCACCCAGTATAAAGCTATGATGTCGCAGCTAATAATAGCGACAATTGGATGCCGGGTAGTAAAATCGGAGTACTATACAGCTACGATTTCGCGGCGACTTGGTCACGTAGATAAGTAGAGGATTTGAAGGCAGAGATTGGTTGTTGATTCTTGACTGATTGTTTGTTGTTTAACGCCGCACTCAGCAAATTTCAGCTATATGACGGCGGTTTCTAAATAATCAGGTCTGGACCAGACAATCCAGTGATTGACAGCATGAGCATCGATCCACGCAATTGGATACGATGACATGCATCAACCAAGTCAGCGAGCCTGACGACCCGATCCCGATAGTCGTCTCTTACAACAAGCATAGTCACCACTGACGGCAAGCATGGGTTGCTGAAGACGTATTTCCCCCGGATCCCCACGGGTCGGCAGAGATTGAACTATCATGGCATCGTCATCACTGACCTCCTCCCGACTCCTTCAGCTTCTCTTCCACCTTGTCAAACACAGCCTGTATCTGGTCAATCTTGGCCTTCACCTTCGCAGGGTCGGCGATCACGTTCTTCCGTTCCTCCATGCCTTTCAATTTCCGTTCAATGTTTTCTTTGACTTCGGGCATCCTTTCAGCAAGTGCCATCATTTCTTTTGCAGCTTGTTCACCACGTTCTCTCATTTCTAAACCAAACCAAACAGTATGCAACAAATGGCCTACTAAACAAAACAAGTTAAAAATAACATACACATTCAACATTAATCACCCTCGATCATCCAACAATATATCATATCTTGTCTGATACGAAAAATACCCATTCGTTATCACACTTTCTCCAACCCCCCTTATTTACGTAGCTTAGAGTTGTGATGGGGGGTGGGGGGGCGGTAAGCTAGCGGTTAAAGCGTTTGCTCGTCACGCCGAAGACCCGGGTTCGATTCGCCACGTGGTTATAATGTGTGAAGCCCATTTCTGGTGTCCCCCGCCGTGATATTGCTGGAATATTGCTAAGTGGCGTAAAACCATACTCACTCACTATTTGATTGGATGGTCTTTTTAGTGTCGTGAAATTCGAACTGGGGTCAAAATGAGTTTGTTAGCAAATTGGTCCAGAGTATTTATCATAACAGAATGGAGATATAATGCTATGGATGATCGTGGATGACATTACCAGCTTTACCGACACAGGTGCGTACACAGTCTATACGGTTGTCAGATAAGTCAAATACAATGGAACCTGTCGAAACAACCTCTGTGGAACCGAAAGTTTTGTCCGGTTTAGACAGAGGTCCGCATTGCTGAGATTACAGCCGATAAAGAAATATGAAATAAGTACAGTAAACTACGGTTAACACGAACTCCAAGGGACTACTAATTTTAGTTCGTTATAACCGTAATTCGTTATAAGCATATATACAGTATAACTACAGCAAATAGTGGGGACTAAAAAGTTAGTTCGTTATATCCGTTAGTTCGTTATAAGCGTGTTCGTTATAACCGTAGTTTACTGTAGTAAATTTAGGACCGTTAATGTAGCCCGGTATTAACAGAAGTACGGACTCTATTACAGTTGGACCATTTAGCGATGCTTACTTAAACGCTTAAACTCACATCTAGTGTCTGAAATGAACATATTTAAAAGAAAAAAATCATACTTGTTAAATAATAGTTATAAAATATAATAAAAAGGAGCCCAGAGACTTTCTTCGATTGCAGTAATCTAGACTTGCATTACAGCCTTGCATGGGCTGCATTGGATATATTTGTTTCAGGGTCTGTATGACAGACAAATAAACACTGGACGGTATCGGCTGAATGAGCTTTGCAGCAGTATAGGTGTATTACCATCTTTGGTGAGCGTGACCGGAGACTTGATTCCAGTTAAGGACAACTCGGGGTTGTAAAACACCCCGTATGTTACCATGCCTATAGGTACGTCTGACGTCAGCAGCGAGCGCCATCTGGCGACGTCTTTTCCAACATCGGTGTCGACTGATGGTACCAAGCATGATTCTGAAACATGGTAATGGTGACTGGTTGACATTGTATGAACGTTGCTGTTTTCCAGATTAGAATAGGACCTACATGTAGCATACATCACCTTACGCAAATAGGGAGAGTGAATGTTGTCAATATCTAATCTGGGACAACCAAACCATTGGTACATAGCATGAACAACGATCCATGCGGTTAGGGCTTGATAACACCATGGATAGCAACGATCCATGCCGTCTGAGTTCGATAACACCATGGATAGCAACGATCCATGCCGTCTGAGTTCGATAACACCATGGATAGCAACGATCCATGCCGTCTGAGTTCGATAACACCATGGATAGCAACGATCCATGCCGTCTGAGTTCGATAACACCATGGATAGCAACGATCCATGCCGTCTGAATTCGATAACACCATGGATAGCAACGATCCGTGCCGTCTGAGTTCGATAACACCATGGGTAGGAACGATCCATGCCGCCTGAGCTCGACAGTACCGAGTGTGATTCGCCCTGATCCTCCATTTTATCTTATCATAAGCATGGGATACCGGGGACATATATTGCACGTGTCTCAGTCAAAAGGCCAAATAAGTGAGGTTTGATTAATATATTCACTTGCTGAAGATAAACACCTGGTTTTTACGTTTAATTCGCAACATTACAAAGTCATCTGAAGGTATATAAACCATTTGAAATAGTTAAAAGAAAAATTACATATGCAATTTTACACTGTGAAATGGGTAATGGAACGATATGTTGTTTTTAATAAGGCTGCAGTGAATGACATGTTTCACAATCTGATATGATTCAGGTGAGCTACAAGCACTCGTCCGATGATCAGCCTCAAAAATCTGTCGTTATAGAAACATCCCCAGAGAGTACACCAATTCCATAGCTCTCATCAATCCCAAAGGCCGCGGAATAGATAACGAGAGAATTCAGATCCTAATCCGATAAATACACTCAGTTGCGTTGTACGCTGATAACGCCAGAGCCACAACACTGGCTACAACAGTTTCCGATACAAACTTTTGGCCTTTTGTCAAAGTGAAATGAAAGGCTGTGATAAAGCGATTTTTGTGTTCCTGTTGTCTGCGACCTATTGGATTGGACGACTGCGTCTGGTCAGCATCATGGTCATGATGAACGTGAAGGCCGTTCACATGAGAGACCCTCGTGCGGAATCTGAGGTACAGTAATTCCCAGCGTGTTGTTAGAATGAGTTGGCCTAACGCCGCTTTAAAAAACAACAACATTTCCAGTGATGCCATGGCGTGTCAGCTTCACGTGGAAGGATATCCAAAAGAATGCAGGTCGTACATAGCCCTTTGGGCCAGTCTAGTGGGTAGATTTACACTAAAAAGTAGAACTTTTTGTAGAATAATTTGGCTGAAAGTGCTGTTTCAGGTGACTTCTTATTTGTATCTGTTCGTGTGCTGTCCCATTATATCCGAGGCAAGGGAGTTAACTCACTTTAAAAGTCCAGTTTCAACCCTTGCCGAACTAGGCTGCAATAATGGAGTTACATTTTGGCTGGACTAAAGAGTCTGTGCATAGTCCAATCAAAATCGCGTAATGAAATTGTCAGCGAGCCTGACCACCCGATCCCGTCAGTCGTCTCTTACGACAAGCATAGTCGCCATTTACGGCAGGCAGGGGTTGCTGAAGACAACCCGGATCTTCACGGGTAGGATATCATATCAAACCGATCCACTTATTGATGAAGCAAATGAATCACAGGGAAATTTCTACGTTCACCCTGGGCTGTACATATTCCCCAGACAAGATAGTTAACTGACTTTAAAAGTCCAGTTTCCACCCTTGCCGAACTAGGCTGGAATTACTGGGGTCGATCGTAGCGCCATCAGTGGCTATCACGAGTTATATCCCTTCTAAGACTCTCCTATGGACCAATCAGATTCCACCTCTCGTATCACTTGCATTTGCTTCAATGCGGCGCGCAGTCAGGACGATCTGATCGATAATCAAAATCTATATTGTCATACAAGGGGTCTTACATTGCGAAAAGCGTCAAATCACGTGAGCACCTTGATTCAAAACATGAAAAGATTTGAAAAATATCTGTTGACGACGAGTTGGTGGTGCACATGCTTTGCCAATCCTGCAATCGACCGAAATCTGCACGACAGTTTGCGAACCGGATTTCGATTTCGTTGCGCGCTTTTGATTGGACTATGCATAGACTCGTTAGTCCAGGCAAATTGTAACTCCATAATACCAGCCTAATCCGGCAAGGGTGGAAACTTGACTTTTATAGTCAGTTAACTCCCTTGCCTCGGGAAGATGGAGGCTATATGACTAATGCACGATAACCATGCCCTGTCTTATACCTGTGCTTTGTTTATCGAGATGATCCATGATGTCGTCAGACTCCGGCAGCAGTTTGTCGCCATATTGAAGCAGAGGGACCAAGCCGTCAGGGTGAAGCTTGTAGTACCATTCTTGTAATTGTTCATTGGCCATCAGGTTGATAAACACAGGTTTGAAGTCGATGTTTTTCTCAAAGAAGGTCAGGAGAACCTGGAACACACACGAGCCATGTCAGGAACCAACTATTTGATATTTTTTTTATTTTTAACAAAACACTTGGGGAGACAATAATTATGCCTAAGGGTTAATATGAATATTACTTGTATTTTATTTTTTTAAACTTGTTATTCTCATATCTGTGGATATATTACATTTAAATGGTGACATTTATGTCGACATTGCAGTGATTGGCGACACGCTAAAGTAGATAAGTTAAATAAATTAAATTAAATCATTAAAATTATTTGTTTAGATACAATAAATAGTAAGACTGATGGAAATAAAACACGTGGGAAAGTATATACTAAGACAGATAGATAGAAGGACCCCCCCCCCCAAAAAAAAACCCAAAACAAACAAACAAAAAAAACACTAGGGAAAATAATATTTTTGCCTCAGGGTAAATATAGACAAATATATTATTTTCTGGATGTTCTGTGTTTTGACTACTCCTCCATAGGGGAAAGTTGCACGTTTTGAAGCCATGACATATAATCTGCCCCTGACACAGTCGCAGTCTGGATGAGGGCACTGGGTACATAACGCCAGTCCCTTCGACGACAAGCATTCGGCAGTGGGTTGGGAACCACTTGAAGGTTACAAAGGATGATGAAGCAGAGATGTGTGTCATCAGACTGGGGAAGGTGTCAAAGTTTTCCAGCATCAGTTAAATATTTCATACTCGTCAAAAAGAGATGATTGTTTTTTCATAATAAAAGTAAAGAATTTCTTTTCTGGACTACTAGTATTCCTATCTGAGAAAACAAGCTTCTGTCAATGTTGTCAACGGTTAAGAATTTTCACTTTGATGACGTCGGACTAAATATCCAAGTTATTGTAGATGGCTACCAGTGATATTTCGAAGCATTAGGCTACTACCGACAAGGCAAAACACTAAGCTACCACTGATATGTTGAGGCACTAAGCTACCATTCATATGTGGAAGCACTAAGCTGCAACCGATATGTCGAAGCAGTTAGCTACAACTAATATGTCGAAGCATTAAACTACCACTGGCATATCGAAGCACTAAACTACCACCGATTGTCGAAGAACTAAGCTACAACTAATATTTCGAAACACTTAGCTACCACTGTCATGTCCAAGTACTAACCTACCACTGATATGTCGAAGCACTAAGCTACAACTGATATGTCGAAGCACTAATCTACAACCGATATGTCGAACCAGTAAGCTACGACTGATATGTCGAACCACTCATCTACATCCAATATGTCGAAATACTTAGCTACAACCGATAGGTCGAAGCAGTAAGCCACCGCTGATATGTCAAAGCACTAAGCTACCGCTGATATGTCAAAGCAATAAGCTACTATTGACATGTCGAACCACTAAGCTACCACTGATATGTTGAAGCACATTTTTTTTTATGAAATTGGGTCTGTCTGCTCCACAAAAATATATCCCCAAAAGCATTTAGAATCCATCACGTTTTGGTTCAATAGAGAATGAGGAATATATAATACCCTGGACAATCAAGGATGCGCGGTATGACCTTACGCGAATATAACACTCAACAACTCATTACAATGCTACCCCAAAGACGCACGTACTTTAGCTTAAAAGAAACAAATGCTAAAATCACATCACACAGAATTTGACATTTAAGCTTTAATGTAAAATGTGTTAACTTCAAACAAGTTGAGCAGCCACGGCGCGGAAGAAAGGACTTACACATCTTGCAATTTTTTATAGAAACCTGACCAATAATGGGGTTATTATTCACAATCTACAGCCTGTCTGTCATACTCTAGAGTGATTTTGGCCCAGGCTTAAAACAGTCAAGAGTGACTTGGGCCAAGGCTGAGATCACTCCAGAGTGTCTGAGAAGCATGTTTAAGCATGTGCTTAGCTCAATTGCATCCGTGATTATGAATTCCCCTGTGCATATACTTTGGCTTGTATGTGAAATTTCATTGTGATTAGGTGTTTCGTTCAGATGCAACGCGACGGTACGATAATAGCACACCTCAACTAGAGCTACATTCAAATAATTGCTTCCCTTATTTTTGTCGGTATATATAGATCATTTCATGCATAACTACCTACTGTACACAAACATAAATGTATGTCGACAACTGACCTGTCAGTTACTTCCTTTTCAGGTAAGAAGGTCCTATGAACATCCGAAACCTTTAGAACTGTACGTCAACACAGGAGAAGTATTTTGTAAAATATAGAGGATTGATTTGAGCCCATTGAGGATTGATTTGAGCCCATTGAGGATTGATCTGAGCCGATTGAGGATTGATTTGTGCCCATTGAGGATTGATTTGAGCCCATTGAGGATTGATTTGAGCCCATTGAGGATTGATTTGAGCCCATTGAGGATTGATTTGAGACAATTGAGGATTGATTTGAGACCATTGAGGATTGATTTGAGCCCATTGTGGATTGATTTGAGCCCATTGAGGATTGATTTGAGGTCATTGAGGATTGATTTGAGACCATTGAAGATTGATTTGAGCCCATTGAGGATTGATTTGAGACCATTGAGGATTGATTTGAGCCCATTGAGGATTGATCTGAGCCCATTGAGGATTGATTTGAGCCCATTGAGGATTGATTTGAGACCATTGAGGATTGATTTGAGCCCATTGAGGATTGATCTGAGCCCATTGAGGATTGATTTGAGCCCATTGAGGATTGATTTGAGACCATTGAGGATTGATTTGAGCCCATTGAGGATTGATTTGAGACCATTGAGGATTGATTTGAGACCATTGAGGAGTGATCTGAGCCCATTGAGGATTGATTTGAGCCCATTGAGGAGTGATATGAGCCCATTGAGGAGTGATCTGAGCTTTAAGTGAGCATGTTGAGCCTAGCTGAAGGGAGAGGCCTGAACCTGGGCTAAAAACACTCAAGAGTGAATTTTTAAGGAATAGATTGGACCCTGCTGCACCATATCACATTACAGGCGGCAACTAATACGCCACGAATTGTACCAAGCTACTTTTAATACGTCAACCTGCTACCACAAATATGCTACTACAGTAAGAAGCTACTACCCTTACGCCACGTAAGCACAAAGATACCACCAATACCTGACGTACATTACAAAGCTGCCACCAATACGTCACGTACAGTACCAAGCTAGCACCAATACGTCACGTACAGTACCAAGCTAGCACCAATACGTCACGTACAGTACCAAGCTAGCACCAATACGTCACGTACAGTACCAAGCTGCCACCAATACGTCACGTACAGTACCAAGCTAGCACCAATACGTCACGTACAGTACCAAGCTAGCACCAATACGTCACGTAAAGTACCAAGCTAGCACCAATACGTCACGTACAGTACCAAGCTACCACCAATGCGTTACGTACAGTACCAAGCTACCACCAATACGTCACGTACAGTACTAAGCTGCCACCAATACGTTACGTACAGTACCAAGCTACCACCAATACGTCACGTACAGTACCAAGCTACCACCAATACGTCACGTACAGTACCAAGCTACCACCAATACGTTACGTACAGTATTAAGCTACCCCCAATACGTCACGTACAGTACCAAGCTACCACCAATACGTTACGTACAGTACCAAGCTACCACCAATACGTCACGTACAGTACCAAGCTACCACCAATACGTCACGTACAGTATCAAGCTACCACCAATACGTCACATACAGTACCAAGCTACCACCAATACGTTACGTACAGTACCAAGCTACCACAATACGTCACGTACAGTACCAAGCTACCTCACTTACAGTACCAAGCTACCACCAATATGTCGCGTACAGTACCAAGCTACCACCAATATGTCGCGTACAGTACCAAGCTACCACCTATACGTCACTTACAGTACCAAGCTACCACCAATACGTCACGTACAGTACCAAGCTACCACCAATACGTCACGTACAGTACCAAGCTACCACCAATCCAATTGCGTGGATTGATGTTCATGATGTCAATCACTGGATTGTCTGGTCCAGACTCGATTATTTACAGGCGGCCGTTATATAGCTGGAATATTGCTGAGTGCGGCGTTAAACAACAAACAAACAAGTTTGCTTTAATTATGGCCTAATCGATACAATACAGAGAGGCCGACAATGCCACATAACAAGATGCCAAGTCCAAAGCGTAGTGCTGGAGAGGCCGTATCTCAGCCTCATAGATATTGTCTCTGTCAGGTGAGCATTGTGATATCCAGACATGTGTTTCAGAATGAATTAAGGTCGGATGTAGGGACAGTTATTACTGATTCTGTCGACACAGTGTCTGCACTGGTCACCTGCAGGTAAGGTTTCTCAAGCTTTGATATCGACTCTGTTACATTAGCTCGGTGAATTCCTTGGCAGATCGCCAAGATGTGTACACTGATGGAGACGAACCGCATCTTAACTGAATGTTTTTTTACTTTCTGCAAACACATTCAATGGGCCCCCTATAGCCATCAACCAGGCTTTTTCACCGCGCCAAACAAATCTAAATATATAAAAGTGGACCCAATGGGAGAGAAAGAATTGTTTAAATGTAGACTCGTGTCTAAAGAAAACAACGTCTCGACAAGTTAACCTGTTTTGAGGAATGGAAAACAATTTGTTTTCCAAAGAACTAAAACCGTCTTTTTCTTCCTGGATGGAAGAAATGTCATGTCACGTGATACAAACAGAACCCGCAGCTCGTGCTATTGACAATATAACCGTTTTTTGGGGAAAGGATAACACTTTTCTTTATTGCACAATTCGATAACCAGGGGGATTTCTGTGAATATATACAACATATGAAGTTCCATTGAACCTTTGGGCAGATTCCTTCTGGGATAGAATGGTTAAATAAGATAAGATGGCGTAAAACTTAATTATCCCCAGAAAAAAATAATTTCCATCTGCTCAGTAGCAGTATGGATAAAGGACAGAATAAAAATGTTTAATAACAATTGAATGAATTAAACGAAACGTACAAGATGTTCGCACCGAAAACACTAACATCGAGGCACTTTGCATAATTGGATATTTAACACCAATATTATAACTATAGCTCGGTTAAAGTACGCATGTTGATAAAAAAGAACATAAGCGGGATGTAGACTGACATTTAGCTAGAAATAAAGTTATCTTTCTATATATTTATCTACAAAACAAAAACAATAAAAATCTAAATGGAGCTCAGAACACTCCTTAATTTCGCAGCTGAGGCAATCTAGACTTCCCAAATCATTCTAGACTTGAGTTGGACTCCTTTTTAATTTTCTTTCTCTAGAGTCTTGGAGACAAGCTAGGCACTATGGTTATAGGGTTAACCTGTCTCCGTTTCTACATTGCAACCCTAATATAAACATGTAACGAACACGGAGTAGCACTACACAGGCAGCGAGGGAACTGGAAATATTATAGAACGGTTGTACTTGTACATGGTATGGAAAGGCAAATCTTGTTCCAACTAAAATGCATTCACCTCAGAAGCACTGCAACCAATACAATACATCAGATGAATATTTTCAAGACCAATTCAACCTCTAGTTTGTATTTGGGTGGAGGAACTGCCCTGTTATGTGTGGTTCAAAGCAGAGTTCACGAACTTTGCCGCTGCTGAGGAGAGACTATCGCGTATTTACAACAATATGTAGATAGGTCATTCGTGTGACGGTGAACAATGTATAGAGCTGTAGCTCTCTAATGAACACTGTGATTAATGTGTTGCTGGTATGTTATGAACAGTTATCATTAACAGTTCTTTTCAAAACTGTGAATTGTAAATCTTATAATGTTTGAAAAAATAATCTCTTCAAACGTTGTCAAAATTTGCCAGACATTATATGTTGAATCTACAGGCCTGCACCACGTGTCAGGTCTTATCAGGAAACTTTGACACGCTATGCGGAAACAAACATTCCTTCAAGTTGTAACTGTGGGAAAAATGTGCCTTTGAAGGGAGGCGTTATTTTCAGAACTACGGTTAAATACCATGTTTGAATGGTCTAGTCACTCTATCCAGACACTTAAAATCAAACAAACAATAAATAAAACAAATGAACCCATCTTAACTTTTGAGATAACCCCTAAAGAAAAAGTGCAAACTTGATTCCACAATGCATCGTAACATATAATGTATATCAACAACGAAACGACATCAACATGCAGGGACCATATACCGAAATTATACTGGTATATGGTCTCTGTCAAGATGCTGGGGTTTTCAACATTTAGATATCCTGGGATTATGAACGCTATGACAAATAAGCTTCAATTCCCTGCACAGTTCACATCGCCACAAAGCCCAGTATCCCCCCCCCCCCCCCCCCCCCCCCCCCCCCCCCGGGAATGGTAGAACTTACCTTCTGTGAATAGTAGGACATCGGGAACTGATACAGCGTGTATTTCGGCTCCTCAGCCATTTTGTTGAGCGCCGTTCCACAGACTGACCGGCCGGACTGACTGACTGCTGTTGTATGCGTCTTGTTTACAAAGAGCGGCAGGCCGTGTGCACAAACGCGTTTTTATGTCGACTCTCAGTTTTACAGACTTCCCTTCAATTGGAGCATCGCGTTTTGACATAATAACACCACCGCCTTTATTCTATACACCAGATTGACGGCTTTGTCATAATCTGGTGTTTCTGTTTATGGATATGTCATCAATTCTTGCAAAATTATTTGCATGAGGAATAAAGGTTTTTGTTTGAAAACATTACATTGCTGGAGCGGGGTGATGGGCAGCAATAATTTTGTGATATATGTCACTCTTAATTTAAAGCGGGTCAGATAAAAAACCAGTAAAATTGGTGTAGATGTGCAAAAGCCATTCCATACACAGTAAACTACGTTTATAACGAACAAACGGATATAACGAACTTTTTTTTTGTCCCGGCCACTTTCTGTATAGATGCTGAATATATGTTATAACGAACTGCGGTTATAACGAACTAAAATTAGCGGTCCCTTTGAGTTCGTTATAACCGTAGTTTACTGTAGTTAGTTCACTGTCGGAAAGTTGCAGCTTCTAGCCCTGGTGCATGTCTCGTCATGTTATGATAGCTGATGCGCGTGACAATTTCTTACATACATCTTAACAAATACGGTCCAACCTTGTTATTTAGAAATCGGGTATCTCGAATGAACTGTTTCTCGAAAACGCTCGTTGGTTCCGGCTGAAGACAATAAATATGGTTTATCTCGAAATAGACAATATGTTTCCATGTTAAGAAGCCGATGTCAAGTCAAAGCTTCAGAAACCCTATGTGTCGATGGTTTGTTTGTTGTTTAACGCCACACTCCAGCTCTATGACGGCGGTCTGTAATCAGACAATCCAGTGATTGCCATCATGAGCATCGATCCTCACAAATGGGATACGATGACATGCATCAACCAAGTCAGCGAGCCTGACCACCCGATCCCATCAGCCGCCTCTTACGACAAGCATAGTCGCCTTTTACGGCAAGCATGGTTTGCTGGGTCTTCTTAGGTGAAAAGTGTTTGTGTCGATATAATAAATTGGGTTAGGTTAATTGGAAAAGAAAATCAAAGCAATTGGTCTGTATAATAAATTGTGAATATGTAAATAAATTACATGCATTCATTGTTGTTCATACCAGAGACCATATAATAGATGGTCTCTGTTCACACATATATGAGGAGATACATACATTTCTCTCTTTAAAAAAAGGTATTGTTTTCTAATACTTATTACATGTGGAATACAACTAGCTACACCTATTATGGAGGGTATAGAAATGTTCACGATATTATGCACTTTGCACACTGACGGAGTTTGAGGACGCCTGTGCCAAATTAGCATCTGCATTTAAGAGAACGTAATGGAGGTACGAAACGTAGCTCTGATGAGCTAATGGGTGTTGAATAGTAAGAGCGGGTGAGAGAAGAGCTACAATTTCGCAGATATGGTTTTCTCCTGCTTTTGTCAAAGCCCCAGGGCCCTGTTCCACAAAGCGATCTTAGTGCTACGTTGATCGTAAGCCTATGGTAAAGTATGGGAGTTACGACCAACTTAGTACTAAGATCGCTTTGTGGAACAGGGCCAGATCAATATCCTTCATACACACCGTTGCATTGCTTGTCTTGTCGAATCGCGGAGACGCGTGTCAACGTCCATTAAGGTCGGTCACGGAGAAGTGTCCATCTACACACACACACACACACACACACACACACACACACACACACTTAAACACCTTTGTTTGTTTGATGTTTAACGCTGCTCTCAGCAATATTCAAGCTGTATGACGGCGGAGTAGTACACACAAACACCTTTAATTCTAGGGGCGGAGCACAGGGTTATGCCTTCACTTGTCACACCGAATGCCCGACCCCAATTGGAGAAACTGGACAACGTTTTACAAATATTTTATCACGTTACATGCCTCATATTAAGAATTGGAAATTGTGAAATAAGGGAATATTACAAGTCATGTACCATGTTTCATTATCTTAAAACTGCCAAGGGTCAAACCGATAACGCATATCTGACAGGACAAACATCTCTCAATGTGCTGGTCAGATAGAGGCAGGCAAACAAATCAGACAACGTAAGACGTTAATATCATTATCTGTATCTACAGCTGTTTATCATCCACACTTATTATTCTAACTGATCGCCTCCGTGGTCTAGTGGTAGAGCGTCCGCCCGGAGAGCGGAAGGTCCGGGGTTCGATCCGCGGCCGCTTCATACCAAAAGACGTTAAAAGATGGTACTTGTTGTTACCCTGTCTGACGCTCGGCATTAAGGGGCTAAAACAAGGACTGGTCGGCTCGGAGTCAGTATACTGTGTCTGAGTGGGGTATTCATGTCAGCATCAGTCCGGCCAGTACACACACACACACACACACACACACACACACGTGCATGCATGTCGCTATATAAGTGCGGGGGCACGGGTGGCCCAGTCGTCTAAGGCGCCGCGATTCGCTGTGCAGAGTTGCGTCCCCTGGACACGCCAGAAACCTATGATTGTGGGTTCGAATCCCGGTTCACCCCGATTATGTTTCTAGGTTTGTCAGCACCATACCCGTGCTCGTGGGTTTCACCGAAGTGGTAAACGTCTGAGACCTGCATCACTTCGGGCTTTCCTCCCACATTAAGCTGACACGCCGTGATATAACTGGAATAATGTTAAAAGCGGCGTTAAACCCAACTCACTCACTCACTCACTCACTATATAAGTGCAATAATCTTGGACGCGACGTTAAACCCCATTTCACCTCACCTATTATTCTGACTAAACTTCATTCACAAACGCCTTTATTATCAATGCTTCTGTCAAACTAGATATATAATTCTGTCGAGACAGCGCCACTAACGTTCATAATAACAAAAACATATGAGATTATCAATAGTCGCTAGAATAGGTATAAATACGGACGACAGACAGTCACAAATCATTCTGTGGCTGTCTAATAAACTGATAGTTTATTCACTCAGGTTAGAAACGTTACTACCTTGTACTATGTTAAATGTTAACTATATGCTATTACCCTTGACAATGCCTACAAGTTTGTTTGTTTGTTTGCCTTTCTTCATCATCACGTTCCATCTGAAATAAATCAGTCCTGTCACAGGTACGCAAACAAGAATACTTCCCCCAACAAAACTAGGGATGGTGGAGTCATGGTGTCTAAATCCGCTACTCACCAAAATCGAGTTAATTTGAAATCACTCCGTCATACAGTTCAACATGATGTTTGTTTGCTGTTTAACGCCTCGCTCAGCAATATTCCAGCTATATGACGGCGGTCTGTAAATAATCGAGCCTGGACCAGACAATCCAGTGATTGACATCATGAGCATCGATCCACACAATTGAGAGCGATGGCAAGTCTATTTAGTAATTGAAAATGTCATACTCTGGAGTATATCTTAGATATTCCCAGTGTACTACTACTGTGTATAGATTATGTCAATTCTGTTAACCTTATTACGTTGATTGCCTTCTGGAATATGTATCGTGGCTGAACTAGATTGTATCTTGTGTGAATACCCACTCGGGTAATGTATTAGTTAGAGTTCAATCATATTCAATCATATGTAAACTGTTGTATTATGTTGTGTACATTGGAATATGTAGCGTGACTAATGCTGTACATGTATATATTTTGTGTAATGATTCTGTATTATGTTCAACTGATGTTCTTCGCTTATTATGGGGGGCACGTTTGGCCCAGTCGTCTAAATAGATTCGCTGTGCAGAGTTGCGTCCCTTGGACACGCCAGAAACCTATGATTGTGGGTTCAAATCCCGGTTCGCCCCGATTATGTTCCTAGGTTTGTCAGCACCATACCCGTTCTCGTGGGTTTCACCGAAGTGGTCACTTGGGGCTTTCCTCCCACATTAAGCTGACACGACGTGATATGTTAAAAGCGGCGTTAAATCCAACTCACACACTCACTCTTCGCATATACTAGTATGTACTTCTATAATTGATTGTAAACATTTTCTAATAATTGATTGTAAACATTCATTTGTTGACTGATTATATATCGTTTGATTCTGTGGCTGTCTATTAAACTGACTGTTTATTCACTTGTGTTGTTGTGTTGGTTGGTTGTGTAAAGTACCTCTGCAAAGCGAGCAGATTCCCCAACTCTCGCTCTTTAATAGGTATAATATGTTTCTCGTATACCCGGTCGTCATATTACTGGAATATTGTTAAATGTGGCATAAAACTTAATTCACCCACTCACTTTCATCTTTGATAACTTGATTCAGTGTTAAATCTGTAGATATCCAAATGGTTTTTTTCAAGGCATACGTTTTCCCATTACTTACATCTGGGATATGTTTATGTCGGAACGCTGTCTGTTTCTTTGATTAAACCAGCATCATATAATCACTCACGAGCCCATATTTGCAACAGATGCCATCAGTCACTCCGACTTAACTGCACAAACACAAGTCTGGTGTCTCGTCCCGATGTTACTCATATTACTTAGGCCAATATAACTAAATTAATATCTCACTATCTCTGTCATCAGGGGGCTCATCACGCCGAAGACCCGTGTTCGATTCCCCACATGGGTACAATTTGTGGAGCGCATTTCTGGTGTCCCCCGCCGTGATGTTCCTAGAATATTGAGGAGAGCGACGTTAAACCATACTCACTAACTATAACCACTAGGCTACCCGACCGCCCCTTCGTGACCAACTCGTGTTATTCCGGGACAAGCGAACAGCCCATCTACATTCGTCACCACTCGCCCCTTTCCGTAACCTTCAAGAAGACTCGTGGTGTTCACACATTATGCCCACATGGGGAATCGAACTGGTGCCTTCGGTCTGATGAGCGAACGCTTTAACCACTAGGCTACCCTGCCACCACGTGTGGGCTTGTACTAAAGACGCGGGTCTGCTGCTCAACACTCCGTCAGTCTGTTATTCAGATGGCCCCGGGGTAGTATGTACCGCCAGGGCCTCAGAACCTCGTGAGAGGCGACTAAATTGGGAATCCATAGGGATTCCAGGTTAGAAATGGTCCCTAGCAACATATGCTGGTGTTTTAATGGATCAGGTTCAGTGACTTGGTCGAAGGCATTCCATTGTGAAGAGACAGCGTGGGTCACTGCTCACAATATCAATCACTGGGTGGTTATATCTGGTCTAGACATGGTTATTTACAGGCGTCCGTCATACAGCTGGAATACTGCTGAGTGCAGAGTTAAACAACCAACAAACATGCACGGTATACAGATGGCAAAAATAGGATCACGAGTCACGGTCACATGACCCCAAGCCATCCCCAACGAGTTGGCACTGCATATAAACTTTTAAAATGAGTTTATACGTTATAGTTTTTGTGTGTGTTTTTTTTGTATCTCAAATCGATAGGGAACAAACATCAAATATTACATCATCTCCCGATATGAGGAGCACCACTGTTAAAAGACATGTTTCAAACTTAAAAGTTCTCCGTAATTAGTTGACCGTATTCAAAATTTGGACTGAAAACTGGAATCAAATCACAACAGCAAACATTCATCCTTTATTTTCCCGAACTAATACAGGTCAATGCTTCAGTTATGTGTATCGTGTTTTGTTTTATCCAAGATGGCAGACGTTTCCGAGCAAACAACGAAAAAACCCAAACTGATTCCGGTAATATATATTAGAACATGGAAAATATATAAATACCCTCCCCCTCTTCGAGTCGTACAAATAAATAGCACGAGAAACAAGAAACCGGCCTTATCTATTAGGTATGTAAATAGCTATATGTGACCTTGAACATAGACGTTGACATACGTTGTGAGTTCCTGGTCTAAAGTTGCCCCCAGCTGACCTCTGACCAGACATTGCCTGTAAAGTGAGGGCTTTACACGACGAGTCTGTGGCAAACGGTTCACGACCTGATCGTTGAAATGTCTATGTCAGCGTGTTCATAAGGAACACTCACACTGCAGCACCAAGTCCCATCTCCAAGGCAAACGTAAACTCGCCGTGGCAACACAACCTTGGTTTCTCATGATAAGACCCAGGCAATCGTAATCATTTATCGCAGGTTTCTCGACAGGCATATATGCGTTCCCGATGTAGTCCGATTTGGGTGTACTATTTTTTTATTCTTTGTTTGTGTGTTTTGTATTTGTCTCCATCCTTACGAGAAAATAAATTGTATTTCAGGATGGCATGACAAAATATTAAGTCTCACAGAAAACTCCCATCACTTGCCCCAAAGACCCGTGAAGATCCGGATGTGAATAGGTTTTCAGCAACCATGCTTATCATAAGAGGCGGCAATACTTGTCGTAAATGGGACTTAGGGGATCGGGTGGTCAGGCTCGCTGACTTGGTTGATGCATGTCATAAATCTCAATTGCGTGGGTCGATGCTCATGATGTCAATCACTGGACTGTCTGGTACATACTCGATTATTTACAGACCGCCGTCATATAGCTGGAATATTGCGGAGTACGGCGTTAAACAACAAACTAACCAACCAACCAACACGCATTATTCAAGGTAGACAAACATTTAGTCTATGAAATCTTATATTACGCAATACACTTCTTGATATAATAATTTTCCCTATGCACATAGAATAGAGCTAGCTGGACTTGCTTTTGTATACGTTTCTAGTTTGTTTGTTTTTTCCATTAAATATATATATTCCATAGTCATGGTGCATGACTACATTCAAGGCGGTCTTCCAAGGTAAGGATTCGATTATTTAACCTTTAGCCTGCTGAATTATTTTCACACTTCTTACCCCTGCCTGCTGGATTAATTTTAGCATAAGGCGCTCTAAAGAGGGTGGGTGATTTCAAACAGTCGGTGCCTCATTAAACAAGGGCCAATTGAAGAAATATTTTGCACATTTATTCCTGATAGAAAACTACACAATTCTATATAAAAATATCCTGGTGTTTTCAATCATACCAAGGTTAAGACCAAAGCGAACACAAAATTTGTTAATTTTCTTGAACTTACCTGAATTGCGTTATTGAAGGTGGTTTGCATTTCATGCTAGAAACCCTCTAATATCGTAACATTTTTGCAAATTGATTTCAATAATCATATCTCCGATATCATAATTTCAATTGAGTAAAAATTCGGGATTTATAATCGGCATATATCAGCGCGATGGTAAATTATGAACCATTTCAGTGAATTTATTATCTAAACGTTAAACAGAAAAATAACTTAATTTTCGAGGTCATCATGTCGGTTGCAGAAATACGAATATTCGGGTTAATCTGACGTGTCATGTTATAAAATTTGCAGGAAACAATTAATGACTTATAAATATTCACTAATCCTAATTTCAAGCGTTTTGGTTGAATATTTACGATATACAAAAATAAACAACCCGTGTCATGATGCTAGCAGACGTCCTAAAATCAAACATGGCGCGCTTCGCCCGACCTCCGCATAACTTATTGCTATTTTAATATCAACAAAGTTTACATTGCCTTTATAAATATAACTTGGCGAAAGTTGACGATCTTCTCAATCGAAGAATGTTTTATTCGTCATATTCCAATAAATATGACGAGAGAGAAATGAAAATAAAGATCGTGAATTCTGACAGCACTATTTCAATTAGTGCAAAGGTCACCGGATGTGATGTCACAGACAGGGGTAGTCTGCTGATAAGCTTTCGAAACAAAACAATTACAGTAAAATTTGAAATAGTTCGCCTATCACATAGAGCAAAAATATAAGTCGATACACAGTATCAGTAATCACCACTAACATGAAATAAAAATGTGACTTTGACGATATAATTCGCGTATTAGTTAATCCGTTTGACCTTGCATGCTCCCGTGACCCGGAAACGGTAGACGATAAATCAACATGCCACATGCAAGTTTCTCGGTATCTTTTATTTGAACTTCTGTTGATATTTAAGAATCACCATTCAATGTTGTGAATATAAATGGGACATGATTCATATTTCTGCGATGTACATGCTGATAAGTTTCACTACAACAAGTGTATCCCACGTAATACGTCTATGGATATCGTCGATCAGCAAGATCACCCTCAACAACAGGTGCGCGAAAATGGGCTTGACAAAACGTGTTTCAAAATAACATCCCCGCGTTGCTGAAAATGATAGGGTATATATAAGCAATAAAATTCTACGTACATATTTTCGGTGTTAGTTCCACATTACATTTAGGATAGTTTTCCTTTCGGGAATACATTCATAGATTCTAGCATGATTTTAGAACAGTTTCACGAAGGATTTCTAAATTTATTCCAAAAATATGAAGACCACCATGATTGCGCATTGATGATAGATTTGTAATTGTTTAATTATTTACAGCTTTTTACAGGTTTTAAAATTTTAAGTTATATTTAATAGTTATTTTTCCCACAATGATGGTGTGTGGGGACAGTAAATATTAGTCTTTGCATCAGCACAGTGTAACTGATCAAACTTCAATTATTATCTTTAGTTTAAACATATTTATTCAACAATTATTATCTTGCACTCTGAAAATCAACTATGTGAATAAGTAACTCTCTGATGTCATCATTTTAATTTTAGTATTCCATGAATAATGATTAAATCAGATCCTTAACATATACATACTAAACTCATATGGACATTAATTTTGCGCATTATGTGGTTTGTTTCCAAATAAAACAATTCTGAAATATAATTTAATAGGAATTAATTTAATTTAATTACAGTAACAGTACTTGTAACAGTACATGACATTTGTGTTTGTTTAATCACAAGAACCATGGTGGCACATAAGCTGGTTAGTTTGCCATAGGTTTCTTAGAAAATGCTATCTCAGTCTTCTGGTTGGAATGAAAAGAAACATGCCTGTGTACATGTTTACCCTTGCCAAATGTATTTTTTCCAGTCAGCCAATCCATTACTTTTGTTCACCTTATGTGGTCTATTTTATACATACAGGTACTGCTTCCAAACTGTTTTTTCTTTGTATGCAATCACAGTATCACAACTTCCTCAGCTGGTGTGTATAAAAGTTCCCCTGTCATCATGAAAAAAGAATTATAAAGGAAAGTCATATTTTCATTCAAAAACATATCTGTCTTTCCTTGAATACTCTTTGTCTAAGTGCCAGAAATGTAAGTGTCATAAAAAAATTTAAAAAAGATTTTCATAAGGACTTTTCTTAGATAGACCTAGATCTAAGTCAAACCATGTGACTAGTTAGGTAGAATTATAACCTTATAAGCCCTCATTTCTGAGGTGTCCATATTTTTCACATTTTTAGGACTAAACGTGATCCGTGTAGATCTGCCTGTTTTGTTATGTAAAACAAATTCTTGTCTTAAAAAATGAGAAAAGGAATCATTCAGACGAATTTTTTTTATCCCATTGATTCACGAAAATCAGTTGAAATGTACAGTGGTGACTGTGGCACCCAAAATTTCTAGTAATTTGTTACCCAAATGGGTATGTGATTTTGTAGATCTACCTAGAATTATTTCAAAGATATACATTAATTTGGTGTCTTAAACTTAACATAATATCACTTTCCTATAAAAAACAATTCATTCTAAATTATGTTTAACCAACTTAACTGGCCTCTCCTTCAGTGACAAGACGTCAATTTTCTCTCAAAACTAAACAATCAATTTCAAGGATCACAGTCATAATCATATTTGGAACTTGATGAAATATTTTATTATGTGTTCTGTTCATCTACATTAAAACATAAATATAATTATAGATCTATTGTCTTATTTTCTTAGGTACAAATTCACAAAGTATTTTGGGTACAATTTAATTTGTTTTGGGTACAAAATCACACACATATATAAATAGGAGCCTAGAATCTATATATATTTACACTACCTCGTTGTGTACCAAAATGTTATCGGTTCAGAGGACGGGAGGTTCTCAGAAAGTTTTCAACAACATCTTTAATATTTAAATTGTTCTTTTTGTAATGTTAGACCAATAACAATATTATGTTATTATTATGGCATACCAATACGTTGGATCGCTCTCCGTTGCGCTCGTTTATAGAAAATATTTTAAAATTAAAATCATCGAGCGTGAAATCCATTACGGTTTCGGATTTAGACTTACACATTTTATGGCGACAATCACGAAGAAATATGAAACAAATAAGAGTGAAGACTGCTCTCCAGATCAATAAATAGTAAATAGTTGACGAAAAATAGTAAATTATGTATTTTCTTTTGAATTTGAATCTATTTCGGAATTTCTTTATGATAGCTTACCAACTTTTGCATATTTTGCTTCCATGTGTCACATGCTGTACGTGCTTCCGGTTTCAGAAATGATAGCTAAAATTGCAAGTACTTTGATTATTTCTCGTTAAATGCATTATGTTGCTATTGAATGGTTTACCTAGAATGTATATCAGTTCAGATTTTGCGTATCATCCAATATTTGTCGTTTTTCGCAGTGTTTGTTGACTTTGTTCGACTCAACAAATCGCGAGTTAGGCCACGCCCAAACGTATCACTGACGTTTGTCGGCTTGGCAATGTGTCGGAAAGTTTATCAAACGAAATCATTTGCAAACTCTTTAAAAATGAAATTCTTTTTACAAAGATTTATACATGCGTGTCAATAATTCTAGAAAATTAAGTTAGATGTAACAAAATGATTGTAATAGTCTAACGGGATAACTATGCATGTGGAGTTGTTTGTTTACCGCCGTTGCCATGATCGTACAAGTTCCATCCAATCGATGATGTTACGATTCAGATTGTTTTTGTTTACAATTAATTACACCGAAAGTTGCTAATTTTTAGAAATAAAGGAACATGAGTGTTTTCCTTTCGTCAGCAAACACAAAATTATGATCGAATAGGAAAAATGATGAAATTATAAAGAAAATATCGGACTGCATGCCGCTCAACGTGAAGTGCCAAAAGTCAACAATGGCCGTTCCTGGTAGATGTGTGCCGAGAAGTTTGGCCGAAACTTTTTTAACTCGCGATATTTTCTTTTTGAGGTAAATAAATGACTGAACGTTTTGATATTGAGCAAGCTGAGCATTTATGCATGTCATACGTAATTTAAATGTTACGCAAAGCCTTCTTGGTAAATAGATATGGCGTGTTTTATTTTGGGGTGTTGTTATGCTATTCGCCTGTCGAATGGGTTCGACATCAGATGCACGGGGATGGACACCTCTGTCGAATGGGTTCGACGTTAGCGTGCAGAGCTTTAAGCGAGTACAGTGAATGAATTTACATCATACAGCGCAAATACAGAATATTAGAGACGTGTATCATTATATTAGCACTGTCAGGTGTAAATTTACACCCTGTTTGTTTATCATCGCGACATGACAGTCAACTCCTTCTTGTTCTGCGGATGCCTAGTTTGGTAGGTTTCCCACTGGTGGCATACGCCAAAAACACATGCAAAGGCAAGTCAATTGTTTACCTGAAAAACAGCAACACTGGAACAAGTAAAAATAAGGAATTGCATCGGACAGAATTTTTTATCACTGAGGCGTCAGATTTGGAAATGTCCATAATACAAATGTCCGTGTCTTCCATAAAACTTTCCGAAAGCTCTACTGAGGCCTTGGGTGTTATTCACATGATGAAACAACTTCTGAGCAAGAATTGTATGGCGCTCTTTGAAATCGTGGAAGAAAGAGCATGCTCGATTTTAACTCAAAGGTTGTGAAATGTGGACACCAAGGGCTGAGGCAGCAGTGACGCCGATAGTGAACATACATCTTGCTGCGTATGGATGGTTCAATAGGGGACACGCAACATCAGTGTAGATTCCATGTGACTTACCACGTTGCCTTGACAACTGATATTACCACGTTGCCTTGACAACTGATATACACTTATGATAAGTTTCGGTTTGTTGTTTTACGCCGCACTCAGTAATACTCCAACTATATGACGGTCTGTAAACAATCGAGTCTGGACCAGCCAATCGAGTGACTGACATCATGAGCATCGATCCACGCAATTGGGATCGATGATATGCATAAACCATGTCAGCGAGCCTGACCACCCGATCCCGTTAGTCGCCTCTTTTGACAAACATAGTGGCCTTTTACAGCAAGCATGGGTTGCTGAGGACCTATTCTACCCCGGATCTTCACGGGCAGAACTGGCATCCCCAACATAAACTGATGGGGAAAGGTATACACCCATGTATGATGGTGGCGTAAACAGAAACAAAGACGAAATGGCTACATGATGATTCTGTATTTGATTCAAGTATCACAGTTGCGTTTTGGACGACTGTTTGCAGTGATTAGAAACTGTTTTCAGCCTTGTAACGTTTGGATAACATTTCTTATTGTTGGTCAAATCCAATTTTCAAGCGTATAGTTTCTTTTGCCCGGCAGTGTAGAGGAAGTGATTCCGCCCTATCTGATGGTAGCCTTTAATGGGTGTCCAGAGGAGGCAGTCATCTATCTTGTCTCGTATATAATAACGCCCTATACACTTGCGTCATAGACGGCGAAACCCCGTTAGAGCCGGGAACTTACATAAGCGCCGGTACGTACGCACGAACACACACACGCACTCACGTACGCGTACGTACGTATACGTACATTACTTCACGATGTGTAATCACGATGTGTAATCTCGATGTGTAAATCCGGATTATTTTAAATTACTCGGAACAGTATCTTCCTGACTATGTAATGAGATCTCAGTCTGGTCAATTTCCTGATACACACCCTGAAATTACGAGACAGTGTTCCCATATAGAATTATTTTTAATTGACCTTACACATAACATTATTTCGGGAACTGTATGCTAGTTAACATTAGGCTGAGGTTTACAGCATTAATACCAGGTTACGGTGTGTATTCATTCCGGATTATTTTAAATTACTGGGAACTGTATCTTCCTGACTAAAGGGGCCTCAGTCTGGTCAGTGTCCTGATACACGTGTCCACACCCATGGTGTCTGATGTGTCGGTAGTACATGTAATGATGTAACTACGCCTGGACGCCGTACTTGACAGCGATGTCCCCCAGCCGACTGTATGCTGGGAGAGTCTGTAGACGGAGCCAGTACTTGTGTAGTGCCGGCCTCTGGGTGGGGGAGAAATAGACGGAGGCCAGACCACTCAGTGACAGACGTCGGAGCAGCACTGCCAGGGAAATATCCGCCGCGGTCAAGTCGCTGCACAGCAACCACGTCTCACCGGGGGAACCTGCACATGAAGAGAGGAACATTGAACAAAGACTTTTGTTCACTTTCACGACTAAATGTTAGTATCTGAAATCCAAACACTAAAAATTTGTTTTGTGCTAGAAAGGAGCCGATAGAAACTGGAGAAAGAAGACTTTCCAAAGTTTTGTAGACTTGCTTGGGTGTTTTCGGATGCTTTTGTTTTATGATCTGTAAGAGAAACTATTCGCGAGTGAGTTGGTGAGTGAAGCAGGGCTAATAATATCGTAACTTTCGGTAACAGTGGCCGAAATAAAAGGGGTTTATAAGTCAGCCTTGGCGGTGCCCCCTTGGACAGTACTTAGATTTCTGTGTCGGCTTTGGCGCGACCCCTAGAAACGGTATTTGCCGGTCTGTTCGAGATGGTCGGTTGCTGGCCAACTGTCATTGAGATGTGAGTGTGCACGGGTCAGCGGATCTACAGCTCTCATGCCAGGGGAGGGGCGGGGAGGGGAGGTTAGTGGGTAGGTGGGTGAAGTTGGTGTGTGTCTGTGTGTGTGTGTGTGTCTGTGTGCGTGTGTGTGTGTGCGTGTGTGTGTGTGTGTGTGTGTGTGTGTGTGTGTGTGTGTGTGTGTGTGTGTGTGAGAGAGACTGAGGTGAGGTGACATGGCGTAAAACGTCACTTTCCAGATTATTGCACATTAATAACGACTGGCATGCGCGTGTGTGTGTGCTTGTACTCGTCCGGACTGATGCCGTGTGTGCGTGCGTGCGTGTTGGGGGAGGGGGGGGGGGGGGGGAGGGGGGGAGTTACCAGTCGCGCAGGGAACATATGCTGTTTTGCATGCAGATGGGCAGGGGGAGCTTTTGTTAGCTATATGTTCATACAAATCCAGGTTTATGATGTGATATGGTATTTTGTGAGATCAATGTTCAAGAGTAATAAGCATCCCTAACTGCCACATTGCATATCAGAGTTAGGTTGCTGTCGCATGAGGGTTACGTCGATAATACAACTGGTATTTAGCACTATCTTTAGACTAACATCTAGTCTCTGAAATGAACATATCGTACAGAAAAAACCCAGTTGTTTAATTATCTTAATAAAAATATAATAAAAGGGAGCCCAGAGACACTCTTCATTTCCTGCTACTGCAGTAATCTAGACTTGCATGGGCTGTATTTGATATATATTTGTACCAGGGTCTGTAAGACAGACTACACTATCTCAAGAACAGGACCGACTTGTCTGTCCCTCAGACATAAATGTATAATTTAAGAATAGAATCCAACTCAAGTGTAGAATGATTTGGCAAGTCTAGAAATAAGCCTTGTTCTGGGTTCCATTTGTATTTCATCTTATATTTTGTAGATATATGTTTTTAAATAAAATAACTTCTGGGACTAAATGTTAGGGCAAAATGGAAAATCGTATTGTTAGTCTTAGACCAAAAGCAAGACATGTGCGTATGTTTTAGGATCTCACAGAAGCAGTACATGTGTCCTCCATTAATTGGTATGACATCTCTAACCTCCTAGAAACCCCCCTCCCATCTGGAACTCGCCACAGAAAGTATCATGTTACAACAAACAAACACTTTTCCCCTGCTGCTTGACCAACAGCTCAGACATTGTGATAATGTAGTCCACTGACAGTGTATAAAAATGGTAAAATACTGCACATTACATCAATATATGGTTTGTATACAGTACATTTTATACATGAAACGCCATCAAGTTTTACAAACAACTGAAACTTGGTGCAACTCTTTCTGCGATGTGTGAGATCCTTTTTTGTATATTGCTTCAGTATGCAAAACGTCATAATCATGATATGATGTTGAGCTAAACCTGTTTGGTCCCCCTTAATAACCTGTGCCTTCCATGTTCAATTTGGTCATGGTAGAATTAGGAGATAAACAGACTGTTATTTCAATGCAGAGCTGATTAAAAATGTAAACCTCTCCTTGCACACTTGGTTCCAGATTTAATCTTCAGGTAACATATATGAAACATGAAACATATATAAGACCATTGTAAAACATACAATTGGCTGTAACTGAAAAAATATGTTTGGATCACATTTACATTTATCCTTATTTTTTATTTATTTGTTGTTTAATGCTGTGCTCAGCAATGTTCCAGCTATATGAAGCCGATCTGTAAATAATCGTTTGAACCAGACAATACAGACATTGCTATTGTAAGCAACGATCCCGCTATCGGGGTACGATGACACACAATCAGAAACGTGACCGAGTCTGACCACCCGATCCATTTAGTGAGTGAGTTGGGTTTAACGCCGCTTTTAACAGTATTCCAGTTATATCGCGGCGTGTCAGCTTAATGTGGGTGGAAAGCCCCAAGTGATGCAGGTCTCAGACGTTTACCACTTCGGTGAAACCCATGAGCACTGGTATGGTGCTGACAAACCTAGAAGCATAATCGGGGCGAACCGGGATTCGAACCCACAATCATATGTTTCTGGCGTGCCAAAGGGACGTAACTCTGAACAGCGAATCGCGGCGCCTTAGGTGACTGGGCCACCTGTGCCCCCCAATCCATTTAGTATAGCCACGTACGACCAGCATAGCTGTGGAGCAATTCTAACCCGGATTTCCCATGGGGCTCCTTGAAGGTGTTCACTAGTATGTAGACCATTAAATGATTAACAGAAAAGTGGCGACATGACTTTGTATAGATTATAAAGGTTTTTGGTTGACTTCATCAGGACCATTAGCTGAAATAGTAAATTGATGAAAGTAACGTGTATCCGGTATGATATTAGAGCTGTTGAACCTGTCACTGAGAACATTTCTTTTAAAAAGACTTAGGACATGAAACAAAATAATAATTTACGGATTTCACACACTGTGTGTCTTCTACTTTTCGCTTATGACCCGCTACTTCGATTTGATTCACCCGATCAACAACAGGAATTTCTAGTGTTTGCATTGACAATTGTCAAGAATGAAAAGGCTGATGCTATTATTTTTCGGTCTGAAGGATGTCATGGGTGCATATTGAAGAGGTCAGTAGCGGAACCCTACATATATCAGTCAGACAGATAGACATTGTAGATAGCTCTTATGGAATTGTCTTACACCAAGAGTCTACATTTAAGCAGGGTTTGGAACTTCTTGTAAGAAAAGGGGCGTTGGGGTAGCCTAGTGGTTAAAGCGTTCGCTCGTCACGCCGAAAACCAGGGTTCGATTCCCGACATGGGTACACTATGTGAAGCCCATTTCTGATGTCCCCCGCCGTGATATTGCTGGAATATTGCTAAAAGCGGCGTAAAACCATACTTACTCACTCACTCTTGTAAGGAAGGACAGAGAGCATACCACATGCTTTCTTCTCTTCTATTGGAGTCAGATTTGGCTCCAAATGTATGCTGCATCTAAGGCAACTGTGGAACCTGACGTTTCTCTGTACAGCAGAGTAGGGGGAACAGAATCAACTTTGTTGTAATATGGTAGCAACTACAGCAGATAGTTTAACACCCGAACAGCATACAAATACATGTTTTAGGGTGGTTTGTTTTAGAAAACACAAATTGTGGTGTGTAGAACTGAGCTGTGATTCTTTCCCTTTTATTTTACTGGCATATTAGAAATGTGAAATGTTACTGCCATACTGGCATGTGGCCGATACTTTTAAAAAAATGCCTTTAATAAAAGTGTTAATATGGCTCAAAATAGAATTGGTTGGTACTTAAGTCCCTTTTCTCTTGGATCAGCTTGTTATAAGATAAAGTGCTTTAACAGCCACTATCCATACATTTCCAGACATTTATTGACAACAGTTGAGAAATAAACTCAGAAAATATAAAGATGACATTATCCTAATTAATCTATATCTGCATCACTGCACAGGAGAAAAAACAGATTTGTTTATAAAATTGACAAAAGAATATTTGATGAATACATGTATATTCCAACCTTTTAATGTGGGAAAGAACATATTAATAATTTGATTGTGTTGTTCGAAAGATTTTCAATTTCCACGTGCGTTATTCCGTTTTGTGATAGCCTACAACTACCATTTTTCTCTTTCTCACTTCGATTTGTTTTCAATTAAGGAGACAATTCAAACTAAGGAGACGCCGTCATAAGTGTCAATTAACATTGCAAATTCGTTGTAAATGCTGGTGGTACATGTGTCATGCTTGACTTATAACACTTAGTCTTTGAAAACATTTTAAACATTCTTAAAAAAAAGTATAATTATTTTTCAAAAGAACCTTTCCTCCTCTGCTATTTTCATACAAGGAAACTAGACTAGGTTTAGACTGGTCTTGACTTGCCTAGGCTTTTATTAGAAAAAAATCACTTGTCGGCTCGGAGTCAGAATTCTGTGTCTGAGTGGGGTATTCATGTTAAACTGCGGCATGGTATCTCAGTGGGCTAGCACTATAAAATCGGCATCAGTCCGGACGAGTACAAGCACACACACACACGCGCGCGCGCGCATGCCAGTCGTTATTAAAGTGCAATAATCTGGAAAGTGACGTTTTACGCCATGTCACCTCTCTCTCTCTCTCTCTCTCGCTCTCTCTCTCACTCTCTCTCTCTCTCTCTCTCTCTCTCTCTCTCACACACACACACACACACACACACACACACACACACGTGCATGCTTATCTGATTTGTACATCTAATTTCAATATATATTATACATCTCATCCATATTTGACTTCTAGCCTCGTGAAATGCACTTGGATTATGTTTAGAGTATGGGGATGTTGCGATTCGGTGGTGTTTATGCCACGAGGCTTTAGCTCATTTCATGTTTAGACCCTGAACGTGTTTAGATAGAACACACTAAATGTGCATACCGTTTAGGATTGAAACACATTCCTGAACATGACTTGTATGTGTTTACATTCTTAACACATTATTTACAGTGTGGTTTAAGTAGTGCATGATACAATTTGAATATGTGGTGATATTTACACCGGTGTTTAGAAACCTTCAGGTTAAGTGACTAATTAAGTTTGAACAGTTCACTATCCTTGTTTCTCAATGCGTTTGCCACTTTGGAGACCCACACGATCATGGTTTCTGGTACGCTTAAGAGAGGCGCCTAACCTTCCACCCCAAATCAAGTCACAAAAAACGTCATCACTGAAGATGGCTGGTTTGCCACAACAAATGTTTACTACAACAGAACATTTCCAAAAATGTTATTCTACCTTTCACCAATTTGGCCTCGACTTCATCAAAGGTCGTCTGAAGGTCATCAAGTTCCCTTTGAACAACTTCCGGGTTACTGCACGTTTCCTTCCTCTTCTGTAATGGCGGTATCTTAGCGAGGTAGGCGTCTCTAAGGTCGGGGTGTTCACACTGGCGAGTTTCTCAAGCTTTGCGATTTTACCAGCAATCATCTTATCCAGTTCTGGGGTCAAAGGAAGAAACGTCAAGGTTAAAGGTAAACAACTAGGAACGTGGTGCCAGTATTAATAATGCCAAGACCGAATCACTGCAAATCGAACAGTAAACGACTGTGAGAGGATGAGACATTTGATAAAGAGATTACCCATGAAACGTTCATACTTCGCGATCATGCATACACTACCTTTCTGAAATGCACCACAGCACCCATCGGCTCGTTCTATTCCCCTGTACAGTAAACTACGGTTATAACGAACTCAAAGGGACCACTAGTTTTAGTTCGTTATAACCGTAGTTCGTTATAAGCATATATACAGAATCTATACAGCAAATGGCCAGGACAAAAAAAACCCAGTTCGTTTTAAGCGTGATCGAACTGAGAGGACCCTGGTTAAACGCATGCAACACCGTCACAATGGCCGTGTGTGTGTGTGTGTGTGTGTGTGTGTGTGTGTGAGAGAGAGAGAGAGAGAGAGAGAGAGAGAGAGTGTGTGTGTGTGTGTGTGTGTGTGTTATATGTGAATCAGTACTGTTAATTTTGTTTCAAATAATAAAAAATGTTTAAAAATATAAATGATTCAATCAAAGATTATAGTTTTTACCAAATTATTTGGCTATGCAAAAAGTGTTGTTATGTGTATTTAGAACTGCTTTGATACTATGAAATAATACCGACCCAAACCAACTCAGAATTGAGTCAGGGGTGTGATCCCATGTATAAGGATCTCTTGCATTATTCCAACCAGACAGTGTTGTTCAACAGCATTCGGCAAGTGGGAACAACAAATATAAAAAATAACATCCAACCTACAAATACGATATAGTAAACAGAACCATGACTTAGTATAAAGAGGTTTAATAGCAAAGGAAATCAACTGCATGTTTGGCTGAAACAGCCCAAAACTCAAAAACACTTCATTGTGTCTTGCTTTGTTATTCATTGAATCCCTAAAACATATCTAGTATCGTTGACCTTGACGTTATGAGGTTGTCTCACCTTCCCGTGTCTTCATGGCGGTGTAGTCAGGGGAGAGGTTGGGGTTGTAGGCGATGCCGAAGACGATGAGGATCACGTTGACGTCCAGCAGCTTCCTGAAGTGCGCCACCTCACGGCCGAGGTCTGACGACGGATCAGGTACAAGGCGTGGTGCTAGACAGGGAAGAGGGAGGAATTATCAAAGCGGCGGTCAAAACTCGCTGGCTTTGGAATCGACCCAGATTCTGCTCAGAAATACGTTTTTGTACGCCCCAGTTGGGATTGGTCTTCAGTGACAAGGTCTGTGGTAAGAGGTGACTAACGGAATTAGATGGTCAGGCTCGCTGACTTGATGCATATCATCGTATTCCAATTGTGTTGATCGATGCTTATGATGATCACTTGATTGTCTGGCCCAGTCTCGATTATTTCAGAACGCTGTCACATAGCTGGAATGTTGCTGAGTGTGGCGTTGAACAACAAACAAACAAATAAACAAACGAACGTGAAGCAAGCTGTTACTGAGTGAATGAAAGGGGTTTCATGCCGTTTTGTCAGGGACGCAATAACCAAGAAACCTTATGTTTAGGTGTTAGGGTGTTGAATTAAACTTATCATTACAAAACCGATTTAATTAAATCAGATATTTTACTCCGATGCGATATTGGAGAAAACGATCTGATTTTAGTGCGATTTTCATATAATTAAAACAACATTCAAACAAACGAGGGTCTCCTGCCTTGGCTTATAACGTCACATCACAAACGAGAGGCAAACTATAGCATAGATGCCGGTAAAGAACCTCCTCGATCCCGGGACAAACTATAGCGTTAGATGACGTTAAAGGATGTCTTTGATCCAGGGACAAACTATAGCGTTAGATGACGTTCAAGGACGTCCTCGATCCCGGGACAAACTATAGCGTTAGATGACGTTAAAGGACGTCTTTGATCCAGGGACAAACTATAGCGTTAGATGACGTAAAAGGACGTCCTAGATCCAGGGACAAACTATAGCGTTAGATGACATTAAAGGACGTCCTTGATCCAGGGACAAACTATAGCGTTAGATGACATTAAAGGACGTTCTTGATCCAGGGAAAGCTATAGCGTTAGATAGTAGATATACTACAGCATTAGATGTTAATTTACCAACCTTGGGGCGATTCCTTGTCAAGGTAGTCGATGATGTCGTCAGATTCGGGAATGATCGTCCCTCTGTCCTCCATAACTGGAACCTTCCCTAGCGGGTTTAGCTTCATGTACCAGCTCTCGTAGTTGTCGTCTATGCTTTGGTTCACCAACTTTTCTACAAATGGTTCTTTTTTCTCGAACAGTGCCATCATAACCTGATGCAAGAGATGCAGATACATGGTATGACAGTGTGTCTAATCAGAATTAGCGTCGTAGTTGGGTGAATATACGGAATCATCCATTTTTGTATCTAAGCGATAAAAAAATTAAGCCGACATCAAGATTAGACAGCTGATATCTGATTGGCTCAGGGGCCCTCGCTACGAATTTTTTATTTAGATTTGAGCGGTCAAAGTTCGCACAGGGTTCATCTGACGCGACCTACTATGGAAGCGTCCTTAGATCTGCACGCGAGGAGGTATCCAAAGGTTTCTAAAGATAGCTCCTCCCCGACATTCTTTCCCACTGGATAGTAATATGTGTTAATGACTGTATGGATGACTATCATCGCCTCGCTTGCTGAGTGAGTGTGTCATCGTACCTCGGCGACATCGACAACTATCAAGCCGCACGCTGCACCAATCACACAATACATCAGCGTCGTGATGCTGTTGATGGACCCGTGTTCGAAATAACTGCCTGCCCGCGAGCCAAATGACAGTGACTTTTAATTCGGGCAAGCAACATTTCCGTAAAGCTGGCCCAACTGTCTAGTTGAAAATTCTAGCCAATACATTATTCTACGAATCATTAAGTCAGTTAAGGCGTCATTTAATGTCTTAGTCTGTAGTATTTTGTTTTCATTTCATTGTTTATTGGAAACCCATCAGTGAGCTGGGTTTTTGCTCTATACTGATTGACGGATATACATGTACACGTGTTATGAGCGATGCGTGTGAAAGGCAAAGAACCACCACAAACGTCAGAGAAAAGTGTTGTACCTAGCAGCGAATCAGCTCGCCGTTGTCTACCACGATGATAAAATATCACACAAAATACATTGATGTTAATAAAACCATGTTTGTTTGTTAGTTGTTTAACGCAGCACTCAGCAATACTTCAGCCTGGACCAGACAATCCTGCTATTGACATCATGAGCATCGATCTATGCAATTGGGGTACAATGAAAATCATGAACTAAGTCAGCGAGCCTGACCATCCGACCCCTTAAGTCGCCTCTTACGACAACCATTGTCGCCTCACAAATTATGTAAAGTGCAGCTATAATGTATAATGAAGACACAAAATGAATTAAGGTAAACACAAACTATGTTTGTTTGTTTGATAACGCCGCACTCGGCAATATTCCAGCTATCTGACGGCGGTATGTAGATAAACAAGTCTGGACCAGACAATCCAGTGATTGACATCATGAGCATCGAACTACGCAATTGAGATACGATGACATGCATCAACCAAGTCAGTGAGCCTGACCACCAGATCCCGTTACTCGCTTCTTACGACAACCATAGTTGCCCCACAAACTATGTAGGTTGTAGCCATAAAGTAGGGCCTGTATATTATGACGAGGGCTTCGGGGTGCAGCAGTTTTTGTTAACATGCCCCCCTGGCCAGTAAACTTTGAAGACGATTAATACTTAGTACTGGATGCCTTTCAGAACTCACCTTCTGGGCGTAGTATGATGTCCCCGACATGTAAAGTGTGTAGCGTGGGCTTGGGGCCGCCATCTTGGAAAATCCGGTCTTAATAGAAGTGAATACCGTATTCGACGTAATAAGCTCCCGGGGCGCTCTCAAAATTAGAAATAGGGGGCTCTTATTAGAATATTATTTTGGTGAAATGACAGCTTGAAATGTTTATGTACGACAGATATATTTTTCCAGATTTTAATTGCCCATAAATAAGGGTGCATATAACACACGTGTGCGTATTATACCGAATAAATAAGTCTTGTGTACATTGATCAGTCGGAAGGGATGCAAATTGGGCTTGTTCACTAGCCAATATATCAGCAAATATCGCCGTGGGCGCTTATTAGAACGGGGCGCTTATTACGTCGAATACGGTATATAACGTCGTGTCACAAACAAGGACGAACTGCTTGTCACGCGTCTCAACACTGATACCATACCCGTAGATATATGTATGTAGCCAGAAGGTGGCCCCTCGCCTGATGAAACTAGCCAATTGTTATCATTCCAAGGTCAAGGCAACATGACCTGGAACCGCCGGCTCAGAATGTTGCAGTAAAGTTCAGCCACCAAGGATATTATGCGACTTTGAGTGTCTTACGTGTGCGGAATAAGATTAAGGTTTTAATTGTCATGATAAAACTCAATGACTAATGTCACAGAGTGACTTAACAGCACTCTGGACAACGCAATGTTAAAGAATTGTAACTTCTGAACAACTTTCCTTTTGTACAGTGTTGAGTACATAACGTTTAGGAAATCTGGACTATTTACATGATGTAATCCATGCGTAACAGCGGTCAGTTGAACCATTGTCTAACACGGCATTTCACATTATGACATTTATAGTCTTAATCCATTTTCCTCTGGGCCGTGTCTGTAATCACATCCATAAGTCCAATGTCCAGGGCAACGCCATTTCCTCTTTGTCTGTCTATTGTTGTCCAATAGTGTATATAAATGTTTACATCTTTACTGTTAGCTAGTCTGGTATTCCGACAGCACCTGTATGTACAGCCGCGAGAAGGATACGCCTGCTTGCTGGACTTGTAGTTGTTGAGTTGGAATCTCCGCTCGACATATTTCTTTTAGTAATTGTATTTGTTTGTTTTATTGCCGACTAAAGAAGTGTGGACTCAACGTATTCTTCGTCTTCAATCTGAGCTAATTTCCCCGTCAACATACACGTTGAGACTAACAATACATCATAGCGCTGTAATTTTAAGACTGTGTTCATACAGTGTTAAAAGTAGTGTATATCAAGTGTATAACCGGTGTATATCAAGTGTATAACCGGTGTATATCAAGTGTATAACCGGTGTATATCAAGTGTATAACCGGTGTCTATCAAGTGTATAACCGGTGTATATCAAGTGTATAACCGGTATCTATCAAGTGTATAACCGATGTATATCAAGTGTATAACCGGTGTATATCAAGTGTATAACCGGTGTCTATCAAGTGTATAACCGGTGTATATCAAGTGTATAACCGGTGTCTATCAAGTGTATAACCGGTGTATATCAAGTGTATAACCGGTATCTATCAAGTGTATAACCGATGTATATCAAGTGTATAACCGGTGTATATCAAGTGTATAACCGGTGTCTATCAAGTGTATAACCGGTGTATATCAAGTGTATAACCGGTGTATATCAAGTGTATAACCGGTGTATAACAAGTGTATAACCGGTGTATATCAAGTGTATAACCGGTGTATATCAAGTGTATAACCGGTGTATATCAAACGTATAACCGGTGTATATCAAGTGTATAACCGGTGTATATCAAGTGTATAACCGGTGTATATCAAGTGTATAACCGGTGAATATCAAGTGTATAACCGGTGTATATCAAGTGTATAACCGGTGTATATCAAGTGTATAACGGATGAATAACCATAGCCACTCACTCACTCAATAACCCAGCCTGCACATTATCGACTAAGAAGCGTACTTGGAAAGCTCATTCTAATTTAGTAGCAATTGCATTTAACTTTAATGTGCAGGTGAGGTTGCTATGGGAGAGTGAGTGAGTGAGTATGATTTTACGCCGCTTTTGGCAATATTCCAGAAATATCACGGCGGGGGACACCAGAAATGGGCTTCACACATTGTACCCATGTCGGGAATCGAACCCGGGTCTTCGACGTGACGAGCGAACGCTTTAACCACTAGGCTACCCGACCGCCCCGAGGTTACTATGGGAACGACCATTTGAAAATACTGGAAATAATCATTTTGCCTCACATGGTTTGGAAACAAAATATAATTGTGGTGCCCTCGTTATAAGATGGTATTTGTTGTTACCCCGACTGGCGTTACTCGCACATACACACGCACGCACGCACGCATGCACGCACGCACAATTAAAACTCATTTTACCTCACCAACCAAGAAACTAAGTTTGTTAAACATTACGGCTGTATTTCTGCTTCAAGAGAAAACACAACATAAATTACTGGCAACTTTATTGTAGTCTACGGTGCTTCAACTGATAAAATACAGACTCACTTCAACGATTTCAATCCTCATCTCTGGAAACTGTCCTTGGCATACAACGATACACTTTCTCACCATAAACTTATGGAGCACGAAATTCGCGGGGCACAATTTTAAATTTGTTCTCATTTTATCATGAAGGGGAATGACTTCAGAGTTCCAACTAAACCATTTAATGTTAGTAGGTTAAGTAAAAACAATACGTCTGCTACAAACCGCCAATAAACCGATTTTACAATCCCCTTTCAGAACATAAAACAGAGTCAATATACATTTGTAGTTTTTTATCACCTCATACAATATGTGTCAGTCTTTAAATGTACTTTTTTGCCACCCCGATAATTGTGAAATGTCACTGTCAATATCTGGCTGCAGACCAAATAACCCGTTGTGTTTTGCACCTCAAGTTTGTAGTGTTTCATCGGCTGTTTTCAGCCCTGTAAAGTTTTGATAAACGTTTGTAATTGTTTGTTCAAATCCAATTTTCAAGACTTCGCGTGTACTTTCTTTTGCCTCGCACTTAAGAGGAAGTGATTCCGCCCAATCCGATGGTAGCCTTAGTGGGTGTCCAGAGAAGGCAGTTATCTATCTCATCTCGTATTTAATAACGACCTATACACTTGGCGTTAATCCCGTTAGACCCGACTTGATGCGAACTAAAGCACGCTAATGTACGCACACAGAGACACGTACACAAAAGAACACTACTTCGTAATCATGATTTCTAAATCCGGATAAGGTTACTGGGACTGTACCTTCCTGACTACGTAATGGGATCTCAGTCTGGTCAATGTCCTGATACACGTGTCCACACCCATGGTGTCTGATGTGTCGGTAGTACATGTAATGATGTAACTACGCCTGGACGCCGTACTTGACAGCGATGTCCCCCAGCCGACTGTATGCTGGGAGAGTCTGTAGACGGAGCCAGTACTTGTGTAGTGCCGGCCTCTGGGTTGGGGAGAAATAGACGGAGGCCAGACCACTCAGTGACAGACGTCGGAGCAGCACTGCCAGGGAAATATCCGCCGCGGTCAAGTCGCTGCACAGCAACCACGTCTCACCGGGGGAACCTGCACACGAAGAGAGCAACACTGAAGAAAGACTTTCGTTCACGTACACGACTAAATGTTAGTATATGAAATCCAAATACTGAATTGTTTTGTACTAGAAAGGAACACAGAGAAACTGATGAAGGTACTCTTTCCAAAGTTTTGTAGACTTGCTTGGGTGTTTTCGGATTCTTTTGTTTTATGATCTGTAAGAGGAACTATTCACGAGTGAGTTGGTGAGTGAAGCAGGGCTAATAATATCGTAACTTGAGTGGCCGAAATAAAAGGGGTATATAAGTCCCTAGTCTGCATACAGACCCTTATACAAATTATACAAATATATCCAATACAGCCCATGTAAGTCTATAATGTTTGGCAAGTCTAGATTACTGCAGTATCAGGAAAATGAAGAGAGTCTCTGGGCTCCTTTTCATTATATTTTTATTAAGATAATTTAACAACTGTTTTTTCTGTAAGATATGTTCATTTCAGAGGCAAGATGTTAGTCTAGCGCGCCCCTTTAGAAAGAACTTAGAGTTCGGCGTCGGCTTCGGCGCGTCCCCCAGATACGGAATTTGCCGGTGGGTCCATGGATGGTCGTTTCCTGGTCATCTCACATAGGAATGTGAGTGTGCACTGGTCAGTGGATATACGGCGCCATGGGGGTGGGGTGTTGGTGGGGGTGTTGGTGGGGGTGGGGCGAGGGTGCGATGGGGGTGGTGCGAGGGTGCGAGGGGGTGGGTACCAGTCTCAGAGAACAGATGATACTTTACATGCAGATGGGCAGGGAAACTGTTAGTAGATACGAAGAGCGGAAGGTACCCGGTTCGATCCCCGGCCGCGTCATACCAAAAGACGTTAAAAGATGGTACTTGTTGTTACCCTGTCTGGCGCTCGGCATTAAGGGGCTAAAACAAGGACTGGTCGGCTCGGAGTCAGTATACTGTGTCTGAGTGGGGTATTCGTGTTAAACTGCGGCATGGTATCTCAGTGTGCTAGCACTATAAATCGGCATCAGTCTGGACTAGTACAAGCAGCCACACACACACACACTCACTCACTCACTCACTCACTCACTCACTCACTCACTCACTCACACACACACACACGTCGCTATATAAGTTCAATCGTCGCTATATAAGTTCAATAATCTTGGACGCGACGTTAAACCCCATTTCACCTCACCTCACCTGTTAGTAGATACGTGTTGATACATGTAGCAGGGCGTGGAGTCATCCCACAGATGACATCCTTACCATGTCAGATTGCTGACGGGGTTAACGTCTTTGGTCATGTGGACAAGGCGTTCGACCTCTGCTCAGAAGGTCTGTGGTTCGAATCCCATCACGGGACTCGGAAATTTTATGGCTGCTACATTGGCGCCCAACGTGGGGCTGAGCACGTTCATGTTAAATTTGAGGAAAATAAGTCTCAGTACCCGCCTATGCGGCCCGGGACGTGCCTTCTGTTGACGGGGGAGTATGTAGCAGGGCGTTGAGTCATCCCACAGATGACATCCTTACCTTAGCTTGTCAGATTGCTGACGGGGTTAACCTCTTTGGTCATGTGGACAAGGCGTACGACCTCTGATCAGAAGGTCCGTGGTTCGAATCCCATCACAGGCTCGGAAATGTTTTGGCTGCTACATACATATACACGTTTATTATATGAAATGGCATATTTCGCGACGAATGTTGAAGATCTAGAGTTATCACTGTCACAAGCAATCTCGGCTGGGCAATCTGACAGCTCTGTTTTAGTGTGTTCATGCCCGCAGTCACCTGTCATCAGGGGCAGATAACTCTAAACGGAAAAACTGGAACATTGAACACCATATCCGAACTAGGTTGGTGTAGCAGGTATAGGGCCTTCTAGTCTGTCTCCCAAACTCAGAGAATAAATTAAGAAATTAACTTAAATCTAGAATGAATTTGACAACTTTAGATACGATGGATTACTCAAGGTGGACTGTTTTCTTTTACGCATACTACAACAGAACGTTTCCTAAGATGTTATTCTACCTTTCACCAATTTGGCCTCGACTTCCTCTAAGGTCGTCTGAAGGTCATCAAGTTCCTTTTGAACAACTTCAGGGTTACTGCACATTTCCTTCCTCTTCTGTAATGGCGGTATCTTAGCGAGATAGGCGTCTCTCAGGTCGGGGTGTTCACTGGCGAGTTTCTCAAGCTTTGCGATTTTACCAGCAATCATCTCATCCAGCTCTGGGGTCGAAGGAAGAAACGTCAAGGTTTAAGGTAAACAACTAGCGACGTGGTGCCAGTATTAATAATGCCAAGACCGAATCACTGCAAATCGAACAGTAAGCGACTGTGAGAGGATGAGCCATTTGATAAAGAGATTCACAATGAATCGTTCTACTTCGCGATCATGCATACATGACCTGTCTCCCCGCTGTTCATTCTGTATGTAAGCATTATGTAAATAAATTTGAACACAAACAGTAAAAAATATAATAAAATGTACCTCATCTGAGTATGACTCGTGAACTGAAATGCACCACAGCACCAATCGGCTCGTTCTATTCCCTTGTACAGTAAACTGCGGTTATAACGAACTCAAAGGGACCGGAAGTTTTAGTTCGTTATAACCGTAGTTCGTTATAAGCATATATACAGAATCTATAGAGCAAATGGCCAGGTCAAAAAAAACCAGTTCGTTATATCCGTCTGTTCGTTTTAAGCGTGTTCGTTATAAAGGTAGATTACTGTATAAGATTGGTAGAAGATCGAACATAGAGGACCCTGGTAATACGCACACAACACTGTCACATGTGGCCATGTTTGTGATATTTGGGGGGTGTTGTACAGCATGTGAATCAGTAGTGTTAATGTTTGTTTCAAATAACCGGAAAGCGAACACCAGTAATGGCAATTTAGGCAATCTGAACTGTCAACTTTGACCTATGGTAAAAGTTTAAAATATAAATAATTCAAACAAAATAGTTTTTATCATTTTTTTGCAAAAAAAGTGATGTTTATTATGTGCATTTTGATCTGCTTAGATTCCATGAAATAATACTGACCCAAACCAACTCAGACTTGAGTCAGGAGTGTGATCTCATGTACAAGGTTCTCTTGCATTATTCCAACAAGACAGTGTTGATCAACAGAAGTGAACACGTACGAACAACAAATATAAGAAATAACATTCAACCTACAAGTACGTAATTGAAACAGAACCGCCCCTTAGTATAAAAAAAGTATAATAGAAAAAGGAATCAACTGCATGTTTAGATAAAACGGCCCAAAACTCAAAATCACTTCATTGTATCTTGGTTTGGTATTAAAAAAATCCCTAAAACATATCTAGTATCGTTGACCTTGACGTTGGTGGGCTCACCTTCCCGTGTCTTCATGGCGGTGTAGTCAGGGGAGAGGTTGGGGTTGTAGGCGAGGCCGTGGAGGATGATGCCCACGCTGACGTTCAGCAGCTTCCTGAAGTGCGCCACCTCACGGCCGAGATCTGATGACGGATCAGGTACAAGGCGTGGTGCTAGACAGGGAAGAGGGGGGAATATTTACGTCGGCTTAACGACGCGGCGGTCATAACAAGCTGGTTTCACACGTCGTACCCGCATCAGAAATCGATCCAGATTCTGCTCAGCAATACGTTTTTCACAACATTGAGTGTTTGACACATATTTCGGCCTTGGTTTAGTAGGAGAAGGGGTGTCATTTCTAGTAACGTCACACAGATAAAGTGAAGTACGCCCCTGGGTTAGAATTGTTCTTCAGTGACATATGTTTGTGGTAAGAGGCGACTGACGGAATCGGTTTGTCGAGCTGCTGACTTAATTGTTAAAGGACGTGTTTGATCCAAGGACATATCATAGCGTTAGATGACGTTAAAGGACGTCCTAGATCCAGGGAAAAACTATAGCGTTAGATGACGTTAAAGGACGTCCTTGATCCAGGGAAAAACTATAGCGTTAGATAACGTTAAAGGACGTCCTTGATCCTAGGACAAAACTTTCGCGTTGGATGACGTTAAATGGCGTCATTGACCCAGGGAAAAACTATAGCGTTTAACTTAGATAACGTTAAAGGACGTCCTTGATCCAGGGATAAAACTATAGCTTTGGGTGACGTTAAATGACGTCCTACAGAGACAAACTACAGCGTTGGATGTTAATTTACCAACCTTGGGGCGATTCCTTGTCAAGGTAGTCGATGATGTCGTCAGATTCGGGGATGATCTTCCCTCTGTCCTCCATAATTGGAACCTTACCCAGCGGGTTTAGCTTCATGAACCAGCTTTCGTAGTTGTCGTCTATACGTTGGTTCACCAACTTTTCCACAAATGGTTCATTTTTCTCGAACAGTGCCATCATAACCTGATGCAAGAGATACAGATACTTGGTATGACAGCAGATACATGGTATGACAACATATACATGGTATGACAGCAGATACATGGTATGAGAGCAGATACATGGTATGACAACATATACATGGTATGACAGCAGATACATGGTATGACAGCAGATACATGGTATGACAGCAGATACATGGTATGACAGCAGATATATGGTATGAGAGCAGATACATGGTATGACAACAGATACATGGTATGACAGCAGATACATGGTATGACAGCAGATACATGGTATGACAGCAGATACATGGTATAAACAACAGATACATGGTATGACAGCAGATACATGGTATGACAACAGATACATGGTATGACAGCAGATACATGGTATGACAGCAGATACATGGTATGACAGCAGATACATGGTATGACAGCAGATACATGGTATAAACAACAGATACATGGTATGACAGTAGATACATGGTATAAACAACAGATACATGGTATGACCGTGTGTCTTATCAGAATTAGCGTCGTAGTTGGGTGAATTTTTATAAAAAACTCGGTATTTACACTCTGGGATTCGAACCCTGGCATGTGACGCCCTGGGAGATGTTTGCTAGATTTTATGGGAAAACATATATTGTCCCATTTTCAATTTTTTTTAATCATGCTTCGGAACTTCAAAAAAAGAAAGAAATTGCTTGCCAATAAAATTACATTGTTGCAAGGTGTTTTTCTTTTAATAAACCAGCCTCAAAGTTTTACATGAAAAAATGTTTTTAAAAAATGGGTTTGCAATGGTCGCTCCCTTCTCGAGGACTGGGCAACACGTGTCTCCACCTTTGTTGTGACTTGGAATCCCTTTTTTATTGACCTGAAGATATTTGACTGGTTCTACACCGCGCTTACCAATGCACGGTCTTGTGGGCTTTTCAAAGATACCCCCTCCCCGAAGCTGCCTGCTTTTCAAGCTGGCCCGAATGTCCACCTAAAAATTCTAGTCAATACATTATTCTACGAATCATTAAGTCTCTTTAAGGTGTCATTTAATGTCAAAGACTGTTGCCATTTTGTTTTCATTTCATAATTTATTTGAAACCTGGTAGTAAGCAGTTTTTTCCTGTACGCTGATTGACTGATATACATGTTTATGCGTCACTACCAATGCGTGTGAAAGTCTAAGAACAACCACAAACGTCAGACAAAAACGTATTGTACCAAGCAGCCAACAAGCTTCGCCGTTGTTTACCACGATGGTCTCAAAAAACACAAAATGCATTTAGGTTAACACAAACCATGTTTGTTTGTTGTTTAACGCCGCACTCAGCAATATTCGAGCTATATGACGGCGGTATGTAAATAAACGAGTCTGGACCAGACAATCCAGTGATTGACATCATGAGCATCGAACTACGCAATTGAGATACGATGACATGCATCAACCAAGTCAGTGAGCCTGACCACAAGATCCCGTTGGTCGCCTTTTACGACAAGCATAGTCACCCCACAAACTATGTAGGTTGTAGCCATAAAGTAGGGCCTGTATATTATGACGAGGGCGTCGGGGTGCAGCAGTTTTTGTTAACATGCCCTCCTGGCCAGTAAACTTTGAAGACTAAAAATACTCAGTACTGGAGGCATTTCAGACGAACACACCTGTGTGTGGGACTCACCTTCTGGGCGTAGTATGATGTCCCCGACATGTAAAGTGTGTAGCGAGGGCTTGGGGCCGCCATCTTGGAAAATCCGGTCACAAAAGAAGTATAAATATAACGCCGTGTCACAAACAAGGATGAACTGCTTGTGACGCGTCTCAACACGGATATCATACCCGTATATGTATGTAGCCAGACGATGGCCCCTGACCTGACGAAACTAGCCAATTGTTATTATTTCAAAGTCAAGGCAACATTGACCTAGATACACCGGCTCAGAATGCTGCAGTGAAGCTCAGTGTATTGTGTTCGACTTAAGTGTCTCAGCTTTAAGGTTAAGTGTCATAATAAATCTCCTTTACTAACAACCCGTCATCTTGCTGTAAGTTTCAAATTCTGCTGATGAATTGTTTACCGATGTATAATCATAGCGACTCACTCAATCACCTCACCTGTTACAGCACATTATCAACTACAGTAAACTACGGTTATAACGAACTCAAAGGGACCACTAATTTTAGTTCGTTATAACCGTAATTCGTTATAAGCATATAGACAGTATAGCTACAGCAAGTAGTCGGGACTAAAAAGTTAGTTCGTTATATCCGTTAGTTCGTTATAAGTGTGTTCGTTATAACCGTAGTTTACTGTACTGGAGAAGCAACGTTGCGTACGCGGAAACCCATTCTTATCTGACAACTGTATTTAACTCTGATGTGCAGGTGAGGTTGATGTGGTAACGACCATTTTAAAAATACTGGAAAAATCCCCTGGCTTCAGTTTACGGAAAAAATAAATTGTGGGGGCCTCTCCTTATACCCCCCCCCCCCCCCTCCAACACACAAACAAACATACACACACGTACACTACACAACAAGTACACTACACAACACTACACCACACACACTACACACCACACAAACACTCACACATACAATACACAACCTACCTCCCACACACAAGCACACACACACAACACACCGCACCACACATACATATACACACACACGCACACGCACGCACGCACACCGTTTCACCTCACCAATCAACAAGCTACAAATGTATTAAACATTACCACTGCAGGGTGTTTCTGATTCTCGAGCACGTCATATGTGTCAAAACTCATCACGTAATGTTATCGTGCGCCATGAAATATATCCCGGCTGTATTACTGCTTCAAGATAAAACACAACATAAATTACACTGGCAATTTTATTGTAGTCTACTATGTTTCAACTGATAAAATACAGACTCACTTCAAGATGTCAATCCTCATATCTGGGAACTGTCCTTGGCATACACCAATACACTTTCTCACCATAGACTTAGGGAGCACGATAACAAGGTCACAATTTTGCATCGTTCTTATTCTTTCATGAAGGGGAATGACTTTAAAGTTCCAACAAAAATATTTAATATTAGTAGATTAAATAAGAATGATAAGTCTGCTACAAAACCGAATTGAATAATACCCATCAGGAAGTAAAATATACTAGACATACGAGTACATACATTGTACATATATGGTTGTTTTTATCACTTAATATGCTTTGTATAAGTTTTGATATGTAATTGTTTTGCCAACCCAAAATAATTGCGAAACGTTACTGTTTGAAATATTATTGTATCGTTACAGTAACGTTACAACAACAGATATACATACAGTTCCCTTCATTATTTCACTGTGTAGCGTACGGTCAAAAGCAACTGGCTTCACGGGAGTCGTGTTGTAATTTACAGTTATGTTGATCAACTGTACCAAACTAAGTGTTTCTATAGTTGAATCAACAACAACGAAAACAAAATGTACATTCCCAATGTCTAAATATGTTCGGCCATTGATTAACATCCTTGAGGCTGTATCTTTCCAACACATACTTGACCGAGGACCCTGTTGTGTATTACTGTTCGTCATTTCTGCAAGCTCTTGGAATAGTTGTTCTCGAGTTCTAAGATCTTAAGGAAGGGCAGCCTCTTCTGTACCCTCTCCCAGTAGTGCCACAGCGACTTCCGCTTGTTTTGGGAGCAATAGATGGAGAAGAGACCCAACTTCGTCAGTCTCTTCAGCAGAACCGCCAGGTTGATGTCAGCCGCCGTGAAGCCTCGTCCTAACAGCCAGGTTTCACCTTCCGCACCTGCGCAGTTGCTCAGTGTCAGAATAAAGTACATTTTTAAAGGGAGCCTATGAGAACCATGTCCAGCCTATGTCTGTATGTTGTCATAAATGCCATTTTGGAAATGCCTGTATAGGTGCTGTATCTGCTTTGTCAAATCAATGTTGGGTGAGTTGGGGGTTAACGCCCCATTGAACAGTGGTCCAGTTATATGGGGGCAGACAAACCAAGAAATCATAATCAGGGTGAATCTGCAATCATAGGATTCACCCCCCCCCCCCCCCCCCCATACTAATGCAAACTAATTCAATGAAAATAATTGTATCAAATATTATATATATCCACGTTGTATAACTTAAACCTGCATTGGCACACTTTTTTGTCGGCGTTCGAAATGAATCGTAAAAGAAAGACAACCGTCCTTTGCAATCTCACTAAGACCAGAAGTACAATTAACTGTTTGATTGGCATTCTAGAAGTTGGTGAGTAAGTAAGAAAACGTATAACTTTATTGACAACAGCCTCTGGTTTATTGTACATAGCGACGTTCCGATGTAGATTCTTACACCGTTATGAAGCTGGAGTTATACGTTTCTTACGAGAAGATAAATTAATCAAATTGTTTTGTTTGTTTTTTTAACGCCGCACGCCAATACTCCAGCTATATGACGGCGGTCGGTAAATAATCGAGTCTGGACCAGACGCTCAGTGATTGACATCATGAGCATGGATCCATGTGAGCCTGACCACCCGATCCCTTTAGTCCTCTCTTGCGGCAAGCATTCGTCGTTTACGGCATGCATGGGTGGCTGAAGACCTATTCTACCCCGAACCTTCACGGGTCTAATCAAATTGTTGTGCACACTTACATTGTCAAAGTAAGATTGGCAAATACTCTCCACCGTCTCACCGTGTTTCGTTCTGGTCAGCTGTTCTTCAACTTCGTCTAACACCGGATGTATGGTTTCAATGGCGGCCTGGATTCGTGAGGTGTCTCTCACGAGCTCTGACCTGGCCTTGACGTCAGCTGCTTTTTGTAGGTAGGCTTCTTTTAAATGGCCCTGTTCTTCCGCCATTCGAGTCAGTTTAGCCTCTTGTTGTATGAAATACTCGTCCCATCCTGGACAGTAAAATGTACACTTTGGAGAATAAGCTACGGAGATTACCGATGATCTGTCCCGAAGGAATTTAACTTTCCGAGCTTTGGCGAGGCACTTACAAAATGAAATCACTCGGGACAGATTCTCCATAGAGGCACAAACATAGGTGAAACTATTTTCATTTATTCTCAATGAGCATTATAAGTTGTGCATTATGCTGATTGGATAGTTAGCCCCAATTGTTCCTCTGTTTTCATTGTTTGCGAAGCTTCCCTTAGCCACGTGTCGTCATATTAATGATTAAGATGACGTCATCAAATGTTCATGGGCCCCCAAAAATAGATTGAGTAGATGTTTCCGCTTGTGATGTGGAAACTCAAATATTTGTTCATTTTCACAGGAAAAGGACAATGCGTCCCACACAGAAGAACGTACTCGTAAACCTCCTTGCCCCTTGTGAATGCTGAAGAAATGCTACAAAACTGATTCTCTCGGGACTCCGTTATTCCCATATTTTATGGGTTATATTCTAATTCCATGATAACATTTGCTGTGTCTGAGTGGGGTGTTAAAACTGCTCATGGTATTTCAGTGGGCTGGCATTATATAATACAATGTGTCCAGACTAGTACAAGCAGCCACAGCAACACGTGCATGCACGGCGCAATAAAAGTGAAACAATCTTGAAGCCCTATTTCACAACCATGTGTCATACACCCCCTTTATAAGACAGTTTAAAGCCACATACACTATCATATTAATAACCCACTTCCCATTACACCTCTTTATAGCATGATTTATTTACAACATTTAGCAGAGATGACATGAGCACATTATACCACGTGCAGAAAAATGCAACGGTATGACGTCATAATACTTCAACCAATAAATCACATTCAGGAATTTGGTAAAATGCACATATGTAAATAGCATAAGATATTACACTCTTCTTTAGAGGAAATGTCATAGACAATTCATAATTATAGTAGTTTTACGACATAACAGTTTATAAATATAGTTGTTTTAAGTCTATAAGAGTTCATAATTATAGATGTTTTAGGTGACCGTTATTGTAAACTGCAAAAGAAAGAATATACTTGAAAACTGGATTTCACCCCAAAATTACAAAGATTACCAGGCGGAAAACACTGCAAACTTAGGATCCAAAATATAACTATGATACACCAATACTGAATTACTATATCCAGAGACCATATAATATCTATTATATGGTCCCTGCTATATCTTGTTTGTTTCATTTCCAGCCTCCATCAAACAAGCCCGGCACTTTTACTTGAAAATTATCTTCTCGAGGCTCCCGGCACTTTTTTCGAAAATTAACTTCTCGAGGCCCGTAGATTATTCACATATAATGATCCCGATGCACTTAAGTTGTCGTACACTGTAGACACGGTTTATTGGTATATGTTGGTTAATGAAGTATCCATGACGACGGAATGAGTTAGCTCACCTGCCTTATCTCTGGGGGATGCCATGCCCCCCGGGGACATCTCAGGGTTGTACCAAAGTCCGTGAGTAAGGATCTCCACGGGGGTCTGCTTTAACAATTTTCGGAATTTTTCAACATTCTTTCCAAGATCTGTGTCTGGCGATGGCACTAGGATGGGTTCTGAAGAAGAAAACATCACCATGATGTAAAACAGTTTCAAAAATATGTCTTTCTTGTTCTCCGTTGATGTTTTCACATTCATTCGGTATTGATGTGTGGTATTGAGAGGCGATTTAATTGTTTGAGGATTTTGAAGTGGCATTTATAAGAAGATTACGGTTCAAGCTTAGAATACTTTATAACTGAGTTGAGTTGCGTCCCTTGGGCATGCCAGAAACCTATGATCGGGGGTCGAATCCCGCTTTGCCCTGATTATATTTCTAGGTTTGTCACCATACCCGTGGTCGTGGGTTTGATCAAAGTGGTGAAGGTCTAGTCTGAGAGCTGCAACACTTCAGGCTTTGCTCCTACATCAAGCTGACATGCCGTGATATAACTGGAATACTGTTCAAAGCGGCGTTAACCAAAACTCACTCACTCACACCTCTCAATATATGTGTGCCGCACGTTTCGGGGATGTTCATTTGAGACAAATGATCGTGTTTTGCGTGTTTGTTATTCACACAAAAATAAAATGACAAACAGTTAAGTGTTTGACTCCTAAAAACCATAACCGCCTCCGTGGTCTAGTGGTAGAGCGTCCGCCCGGAGAGCGCGGAAGGTCCGGGGTTCGATCCCCGGCCGCGTCATACTAGAGGTGGTTCGTTGCTATATAAGTATAACTTGAACCCAATTTGACCTCACCTCACCTACAAACCATAAGGAACAAATTGATTTTTACAATTAATGTATTTCACTGAAACGTGAAGCAAGATTTATCCATATTGATGAATATATCCTAACCGCTACAAGCATGCTAATTCACTACTTTAGTATGTATATAAAGATGATATACTGTATTTTTCACAGCTTGACCCAATGATGGTTTTCAGAGAAAGATCGTGAAGATAATTAAGAAAATACACAATTATAAATAGAAATTTGCATGTTCTGTTAAAAGAAAAAAACTAAAACTGACACATATCCCGACAATGCCTACAATATCCACTCGTGAGTCGTGACTGCGCCACTCAAGAAAATATTTTTGCCATGTCAATCGATGAGATAAAACTGTTATTTGACAAGACAAATATCCTCTTATTCTGTGACCACCTATGAGTAACCATGGTTACACCTACCATGTGGAATCTCCCTGTCGATGTATTCGATAATGTCTTCGGACTCGGGTATCAGCTTGCCCCTGTCCCCCAGAACGGGCACCTGTCCCGCGGGGTTGATCTCCATATACCACTTGGCTGTCCCCTCTCCTTTCCCTAAGTTCACCACCCTCTCTGTAAACAGCTCTCCTTTCTCATACAGAGCCATCAGGACCTGGCATTATATGTCAACACATATCAGAGATATTTATTTTGTTAGGTTTGGTTTTCAGAAAAAAATGCTATTTATGTAATAGAGAAATCCCTCGAATCTGTTTATTCCACTCCAGGAATTCACATATTCTTATGATTTCTCCATTACATAAGTATAATGTTTCCCTACTCTACGGAATCAACATATTCGAGGGTTTTCTCCATCACATAAATATAATGTTTCACTACCTTCAGGCATCAACATATTCGAGTGATTTCTCCATCACATAAATATAATGTGTTTTATTAGTTCCGAAATCAACAGATTCGGGTGATTTCTCCGACTCAAACCTTGTTATCGTTGAAATGTATGTTCTCTTTCAGAGACCAGAAGTTGCTGCAGTTTTACTTAAAATGCACGTTCAGAACGACAAGTGAATTCCTGGCACTGAATCGACTGCAACAATAGTGTGACGTCATCATTATGCTTTAAGCGTTTTCTCAGTCCCTTGTCAATCAGTTCAATTTTTCATGCATAATAGGTTTTAAAAGATCCTATTCCATGCAGGAACATCCACTGAGAAAAATGTGTTATGTGGAAACGGAACGAATGACTAATGTTTGATATTTGCCCTTGGAGTGATAAATGAACAAGAGAAATCATACATCTGTAAAATCCCTTTCGAACAACCAAACATTTATATAAACACCGACACCAAAACATTCATTATAAGGACAAAAAAATCTTTCCGAGTCTCACTATCAGCAGCAATTCTATTTCCCCGAATATCACATACTGTATACATGATCATACTCAGGAAGTCAAGATACGGCCTTGAAAGTCACATTATATAACATGGAAAAATAATGATTTGACAGAATTTACAGTAATTACAGATATTACAGAGCCGCGAATTGAGTGTTTTTGTGGGAGTTAATGTTTTATATTGACTGTTGGCATGACAACATATTCAACATCACATATTTATCATTATCATGTGGGATATTGTACACCAGTGACCAGTATGAATGTCAACGTTAATCATGGAAACAGGTGCTGATTGTCCGTATGTTGACATGGCAATATGTCTTCACACTGTGAATGTCCATTTATCTGGTTGATATATGACCCAACATAATACTTTCTGGTGCTTGAGCACTAGTCAAGCAATATTATCTAATTCCATTTTCTTAAGAACCCGCTTATACGTTGATTATATTGTCCACCGGGATTTCCTTTACTGCCCAGGTTTAGCTGTCCTTTCATTAACATGCCCAGACAGAATGTATCGCACCGTTTACCTGTCCTTCCGCAATATCTACCTGCTAGTTCACCCTCACTACCATCCCCTCGCCCACTGACCACACTGATCATCTGCTCCTCCACACACTGCATCTACCTGAGGTTGTATCACATTGTCTACCTGCCCTTCCACACCCTCCATCTACCCGAGGCTATATCACATTGTCTACCTGCCCCTCCACACCCTCCATCTACCTGACTCTGTATCACACTGTTTACCTGCCCTTCCACACCCTCCATCTACCTGACTCTGTATCACATTGTCTACCTGCCCTTCCACACCCTCCATCTACCTGACTCTGTATCACATTGTCTACCTGCCCTTCCACACCCTCCATCTACCTGACTCTGTATCACATTGTCTACCTGCCCTTCCACACCCTCCATCCACTTGACTCGGTATCACATTGTCTACCTGCCCTTCCACACCCTCCATCTACCTGACTGTATCACATTGTCTACCTGCCCTTCCACAACCTCCATCTACCTGACTGTATCACATTGTCTACCTGCCCTTCCACACCCTCCATCTACCTGACTGTATCACATTGTCTACCTGCCCTTCCACAACCTCCATCTACCTGACTGTATCACATTGTCTACCTGCCCTTCCACAACCACCATCTACCTGACTGTATCACATTGTCTACCTGCCCTTCCACAACCTCCATCTACCTGACTCGGTATCACATTGTCTACCTGTCCTTCCACACCATCCATCTACCCGACTCTGTATCACATTGTCTACCTGCCCTTCCACACCCTCCATCTACCCGACTCTGTATCACATTGTCTACCTGCCCTTCCACACCATCCATCTACCTGACTCTGTATCACACTGTGTACCTGCTCTTCCACACACCCCATTTACCTGAGGTTGTATCACATTGTCTACCTGCCCTTCCACACCCTCCATCTACCTGAGGTTGTATCACACTGTTTACCTGCCCTTCCACACCCTCCATCTACCTGAGGTTGTATCACATTGTCTACCTGCCCTTCCACACCCTCCATCTACCTGAGGTTGTATCACATTGTCTACCTGTCCTTCCACACCCTCCATCTACCTGAGCTTGTATCACACTGTCTACCTGCCCTTCCACACCCTCCATCTACCCGACTCTGTATCACATTGTCTACCTGCCCTTCCACACCCTCCATCTACCCGACTCTGTATCACATTGTCTACCTGCCCTTCCACACCATCCATCTACCTGACTCTGTATCACACTGTGTACCTGCCCTTCCACACACCCCATTTACCTGAGGTTGTATCACATTGTCTACCTGCCCTTCCACACCCTCCATCTACCTGAGGTTGTATCACACTGTTTACCTGCCCTTCCACACCCTCCATCTACCTGAGGTTGTATCACATTGTCTACCTGCCCTTCCACACCCTCCATGTACCTGAGCTTGTATCACGTTGTCTACCTGCCCTTCCACACCCTCCATCTACCTGAGCTTGTATCACACTGTCTACCTGCCCTTCCACACCCTCCATCTACCTGAGGTTGTATCACACTGTTTACCTGCCCTTCCACACCTTCAATCTACTTGACTCTGTATCACATTGTCTACCTGCCCTTCCACACCCTCCATCTACCCGACTCTGTATCACATTGTCTACCTGCCCTTCCACACCCTCCATCTACCCGACTGTATCACATTGTCTACCTGCCCTTCCACACCATCCATCTACCTGACTCTGTATCACACTGTGTACCTGCCCTTCCACACACCCCATTTACCTGAGGTTGTATCACATTGTCTACCTGCCCTTCCACACCCTCCATCTACCTGAGGTTGTATCACACTGTTTACCTGCCCTTCCACACCCTCCATCTACCTGAGGTTGTATCACATTGTCTACCTGCCCTTCCACACCCTCCATCTACCTGAGGTTGTATCACATTGTCTACCTGTCCTTCCACACCCTCCATCTACCTGAGCTTGTATCACGTTGTCTACCTGCCCTTCCACACCCTCCATCTACCTGAGCTTGTATCACACTGTCTACCTGCCCTTCCACACCCTCCATCTACCTGAGGTTGTATCACACTGTTTACCTGCCCTTCCACACCTTCAATCTACTTGACTCTGTATCACATTGTCTACCTGCCCTTCCACACCATCCATCTACCTGACTCTGTATCACACTGTTTACCTGCCCTTCCACAACGTCCATCTACCTGAGGTTGTATCACACTGTTTACCTGCCCTTCCACACCTTCAATCTACTTGACTCTGTATCACATTGTCTACCTGTCCTTCCACACCCTCCATCTACCTGAGGTTGTATCACACTGTCTACCTGCCCTTCCACACCCCCATCTACCTGAGGTTGTATCACATTGTCTACCTGCTCTTTCACACACCCCACCTACCTGACGTTGTATCACACTGTATACACATGACGTTGTATTGATCAAACCTATTACCTTCCCTTCCATCTACCTCAATCCACCTGACGTTGTATTGATCAAACTGTCTACCTGCCCTTCCAGCTACCTCAATCCACCTGACGTTGTATTGATCGGACTGTCTACCTGCCCTTCCAGCTACCTCAATCCACCTGACGTTGTATTGATCGGACTGTCTACCTGCCCTTCCAGCTACTCGTACCTCAGTCCACCTGACGTTGTATTGATCGGACTGTCTATCTGCCCTTCCAGCAATCTCAATCCACCTGACGTTGTATTGATCAAACTGTCTACCTGCCCTTCCAGCTACCTCAATCCACCTGACGTTGTATTAATCGGACTGTCTACCTGCCCTTCCAGCAACCTCAATCCACCTGACGTTTTATTGATCAAACTGTGTACCTGCCCTTCCATCTACCTCAATCCACCTAAAGTTGTATTGATCAAACTGTCTACCTGCCCTTCCAGCTACCTCTATCCACCTGACGTTGTATTGATCAAACTGTCTACCTGCCCTTCCATCTACCTCAATCCACCTGACGTTGTATTGATCGGACTGTCTACCTGCCCTTCCAGCTACCTCAATCCACCTGACGTTTTATTGATCAAACTGTCTACCTGCCCCTCCATCTACCTCAATCCACCTAAAGTTGTATTGATCAAACTGTCTACCTGCCCTTCCAGCAACCTCAATCCACCTGACGTTTTATTGATCAAACTGTCTACCTGCCCTTCCATCTACCTCAATCCACCTGACGTTGTATTGATCAAACTGTCTACCTGCCCTTCCAGCTACCTCTATCCACCTGACGTTGTATTGATCAAACTGTCTACCTGCCCTTCCATCTACCTCTATCCACCTGACGTTGTATTGATCAAACTGTCTACCTGCCCTTCCAGCTACCTCTATCCACCTGACGTTGTATTGATCAAACTGTCTACCTGTCCTTCCATCTACCTCAATCCACCGGACGTTGTATTGATCAAACTGTCTACCTGCGCTTCCATCTACCTCAATCCACCTGACGTTGTATTGATCAAACTGTCTATCTGTCCTTTCTTCAACCTCTGCGTCACAGTGTCTACCTGCCTTTCTATAAACCCCATGTACACGAGTTGCAGCGTTAAAGTCTTCGCCAGTGTATACGACCTAGTCCTTCCTTTATAATGACCTACAATTGTGTCAATGTATTTCGCTACGACTGTGCAAGTCACAGCTCACACAACACCAGAGAGTGACCTGGCGTAGTTTGAACACATTCATTAAACCGCCAGGAGATTGAAATAATATCAAATAGTTACCTGTAATAACTTTATCTTAGTGGTATTTCTGTTACCATGACGACGTCAGTACCTTACCTTTTGAGAATAGTATGATGGGGGGACATAGTATAGCGTGAAGCGAGGCCGGGACTCGTCGTCAGCCATGACAAACAGTATAGGGAGTTACTAGCTGGCTTGGACGCTCAGGTATTGCAGGGGATGTAGCGTTGTCCCACTCCGACGACAGCTAACGCACAAGTGAAATTTCGCCCGTCATTATCAGGTGTGTTGAACTAGATACTATATACCTAAGCCTAATCGCTCTCTCTACGGTCTTCACACGACAATAACGGAAGTGTTACTTCGATAGCAAGTTCTGATGTTACAGTGGTGTACGCATGCATATATTTAGGCTATGGACTATGGATGGACGCGCGGCATGTGTGATAAAAACATGAGTGACAAACACTGTGTTTATTTGTTGTGTAACGCCGCATGATATTCCTGCTATATGACGGTGGTCTGCAAATAATCGAATCCTGACCAGACAATCCAGTGATTGACATCAAGAGCATCTCTCTACGCAGTTGGTATCCGATGACATGCATCAATCAAGACAGCGAGACTGACCACCCGTGAGTCGCCTCTTGCGGCAAGCATAGTCGCCATTTACGACAAGCATGGGTTGCTGAAGACCTATTCTACCCCAGATTTTCAGGGGTCGAGAAACAGTGTGAGAGTGAACACTTGTCCTTTGCATGTTAAAGTATCAGCTATGATGAGACTCTGTCTCACTCTTTATATTATGGTAGTCAGGCAGATGGAGGGTGTGAAAGGGCAGGTACATAACGTGATACAGCCTCGGATAGATGGAGGGTGTGAAAGGGCAGGTACACGCTGTGATACAGCGTCGGGTAGATGGAGGGTGTGAAAGGGCAGGTCTCTACGTGATACAGCCTCGGGTAGATGGAGGGTGTGAAAGGGCAGGTACACAACGTGATACAGCCTCGGGTAGATGGAGGGTGTAAAAGTGCAGGTACACTACGCGATACAGCCTCGGGTAGATGGAGGGTGTGAAAGGGCAGGTACACTACGTGATATAGCCTCGGGTAGATGGAGGGTGTGAAAGGGCAGGTACACAACCTGATACAGCCTCGGGTAGATGGAGGGTGTGAAAGGGCAGGTACACAATGTGATATAGCCTCGGGTAGATGGAGGGTGTGAAAGGGCAGGTACACTACGTGGTAAAGCCTCGGGTAGATGGAGGGTGTGAAAGGGCAGGTACACGCTGTGATACAGCGTCGGATAGATGGAGGGTGTGAAAGGGCAGGTACACTACGTGATACAGCCTCGGGTAGATGGAGGGTGTGAAAGGGCAGGTACACAATGTGATACAGCCTCGGGTAGATGGAGGGTGTGAAAGGGCAGGTACACTACGTGGTATAGCCTCGGGTAGATGGAGGGTGTGAAAGGGCAGGTACACTACGTGATACAGCCTCGGGTAGATGGAGGGTGTGAAAGGGCAGGTACACAACGTGATACAGAGTCAGGCAGATTGAGGGTGTGAAAGGGCAGGTACACTATGTGATACAGCCTCGGGTAGATGGAGGGTGTGAAAGGGCAGGTACACAATGTGATACAGCCTCGGGTAGATGGAGGGTGTGAAAGGGCAGGTACACAATGTGATACAGCCTCGGGTAGATGGAGGGTGTGAAAGGGCAGGTACACTACGTGGTATAGCCTCGGGTAGATGGAGGGTGTGAAAGGGCAGGTACACAATGTGATACAGCGTCGGGTAGATGGAGGGTGTGAAAGGGCAGGTACACTACGTGATACAGCCTCGGGTAGATGGAGGGTGTGAAAGGGCAGGTACACTATGTGATACAGCATCGGGTAGATGGAGGGTTTGAAAGGGCAGGTACACTACGTGGTATAGCGTCGGGTAGATGGAGGGTGTGAAAGGGCAGGTACACAATGTGATACAGCCTCGGGTAGATGGAGGGTGTGAAAGGGCAGGTACACTACGTGATACAGAGTCAGGCAGATTGAGGGTGTGAAAGGGCAGGTACACAATGTGATACAGCCTCGGGTAGATGGAGCGTGTGAAAGGGAAGGTACACTACGTGATACAGAGTCAGGTAGATGGAGGGTGTGAAAGGGCAGGTACACTACGTGATACAGCCTCGGATAGATGGAGGGTGTGAAAGGGCAGGTACACAACGTGATACAGTCAGGTAGATGGAGGGTGTGAAAGGGCAGGTACACTACGTGATACAGCCTCGGGTAGATGGAGGGTGTGAAAGGGCAGGTACACTACGTGATACAGCCTCGGGTAGATGGAGGGTGTGAAAGGGCAGGTACACTACGTGATACAGAGTCAGGTAGATGGAGGGTGTGAAAGGGCAGGTACAGTACGTGATACAGCCTCGGGTAGATGGAGGGTGTGGAAGGGCAGGTTCACAGTGCGTCTCATATAAACAGTGAATGTTTCTGTTTGTAACAACTAATACAAAGACGCCGATACTGTTTCTCTTTTCTTTGTTGTTTGTTTGTTTGCTGTTTAACGCCGCACCCAGCAATATTTTAGCTATATGACGGCGTTCTTTAAACATTAACTTTATATCGGGACGAGGCAGAAAGACCAAGGATGTGTCTTTGATGATATCAAAACCGTTTTGTAGAGCTCATGCCATAGTAACAGAGAGTGAGTTGGGTTTAACGCCTCTCTGAACAGTATTCAAGTTATATCACGGACTGTCAGTTAATGTAGGAGTGAGTGAGTGAGTTGGGTTTAACGCCGCTTTTAACATTATTCTAGTTATATCACGGCGTGTCAGCTTAATGTGGGAGGGAAGCCCGAAGTGATGCAGGTCTCAGACGTTTACCACTTCGGTGAAACCCACGAGCACGGGTATGGTGATGACAAACCTACAAACACAATCGGGGCGAACCGGGATTCGAACCCACAATCATAGGTTTCTGGTGTGCCCAAGGGACGCAACTCTGCACAGCGAATCACGGCGCCTGAGACGACTGGGCCACCCATGCCCCCTCTTAATGTAGCAGGAAAGCACTTCGTTGAAACCTGCAGGCAATGTCATCTTTCCGAGGCAAGGGAGTTAACTGACTGTGAAAAGTGGACTTTTATGGTCAGTTAACTCTCTTGCTTCCGGAAGATGGGGTATAGTGTGACAAACCTTGAAACATAATCGAGGCAAACCGGGATTCGAACCCGTAATGATAGGTATAGGCGTGTCCAGGGGACGCAACTCTGCACAGGGAATTGTGGCGCCTCAGGCTAATTGGTCACTCGTGCCGCGCGTCAAGTGAAAGCATGCAGAGGAAATAATTGAGAGATCGAGGACCAATGTCTCCACGACACTTTCATCGCCCAAACTACATATTTCTAGTAGGGCTGGGACGAGTCCGAATTTACTACCCGGGTACCCACCACGCTATTACCCGACCCTACCCGGATACCCGCTATATGTCTCAAGACTTGGGTGTCCGATTGGGAATAGCTTGACCGTAGCCCTGGTAAAATGTACTCAGTACCCACCCGACCCGGGTACCCGAGTTACCCGTCCCAGCCCTAATTTCTAGCACCGCCGGCATATAGCTGGAATATTGCTAAGTGCGGCGTTAAACAACACACAAACAAACAAACATAGTCATATGTTGGGTGTTATCTGTGTAACGTAAAGTCCCTCCTTTTAAGATTGTCACAGCTTTGCTGCAGATTTAGAAAACAAACATTGCAACGGACTGTACATATTTACATCAAGGATAAGGCTGGAGCGAACCGATAGTAGTGTTGTGTTCTGGGATTCCCTTCCAGGTGTTAATGAAGAGTTGTTTCCCTTTGTACGCTGTGTCGCCGTTCTACCCCCACCGTTCATGTTTGATTCAATCGCTAAAAGGATCCAAGGAGTTGCCTCCCTTTTGGTTAATAGCACAACAAAACTGGAGGAAAACATAGATCACAGTTTATTAGCTAAGAAAATAATATATATTGCCAATATCAAGCTAAACATACATATTGTAAAATCAGTTCAAACACACACACAAAGCCAGTTCAGTATGTATCGACTTATGAATGCCTGAGTATGATTTTACGCCGCTTTTAGCAATATTCCAGCAATATCACGGCGGGGGACACCAGAAAAGGGCTTCACACATTGTACCCATGTCGGGATTCGAACCCGTGTCTTCGGCGTGACGAGCGAACGCTTTAACCACTAGGCGCCACGATATACTTTTGACAATTGAGAATGTAAATATATAGATATAAAGAGTAATACAACATTGCAGTTTCAGTGACCTATATACTTAAATAGTAGGACAATGTTACAGATGTTAGACAAATTCTTCTTTTCTGTTTTAGGCAAATGTTTTTTCTGATTTTTGTCAGTTACACGAGATAGTATGTCATTGTCGATTTACAGTGGAGTAACCCAAACGATACTAACAGAAATGCTAAAATTTTATGTCCATTGAATATATAATGGTCGCAGGCCATGAATGAATCATTGTCGAAACTGTAAACATGAGCTGGTCATTGACTGTTACTCAAACTAAACAAAATACTCAATGGTCATTTGATAAATATAAACTTAAACACAAAAAGTGTTTGAAGGGTCCGTACAGGTATTAGTATGGAACATGTATTTTCCCGTCCCTTGAACATCTGATGTAAACGGGGGCACGAGCACATTAAGCACACACACCGTGATATACTCATCGCCAAAAGAAACGCGAAGCATAGAAACATATAGAGAAGTATGTACGTTAAGAAGAGATGTTTCCAGTGTGTTCCAATGTGTTCCAATGTGTCCAATGTGATGACGAAGCTAACTATCAGTCAAGTGTTACCACAGAATGTCTATATTCTTATCACGAATTGCTGCACGTGATTTCCAAATATTCCACGCTAATCCTGCACTAGACAAACGGTTCATCTCGAGTCATGGATCTATGACGTCACATGTGATCCGGTCATGAGCGTCGGTTCACACAACATACATTTATGTTCGTTTGTGCATCAAACCAATCTTATATCTCTTGAATATGAGTATTTCTTCACATATTAACCAATATTCGCTTTTCTTTTGGCGGTGAGTATATAATACTGTTAAAAGGAGCCTTAAACCCAACTCACTCACTCACTCACTCACTCTGATATCGACTGGTCAGGTCGACTCAGGCCGACAGCCTTACACATGTCATTGCATACAGGGTGGACCTCTAACCAGAATTTATCCATGCCTTTCTCCTGATGATCATAAGGACTAAATTTCTCCATGCCGCTTGTGTGGAACTGTGGGTCGGTGAGGTAGATGACACCACTGTCCTCACTTCCCAGCCACCCCTGGATGTCCACGATCATCAGTGTGCCCTGGGACTCGCAGAAGGAGAAGTGGGTCAAGGCCGTGGCCAGCTCCTCGCCGCGATGCTCCCTCTTGTTAGAGAAGGCCAGGTTGTTGGTGAGCTTGATGAAGTCGCCGTGGAGGTACGGCTCCACGTTGATGCAGTCCTCGAGACGTCCGTCCGGGGTCAGCAACTGCAGGTGGGCAGCAGGCAGGAACTGCACCTGGATGTCCCGCTTGTAGTTCTGCAGGGCTTCGTTGAACTTGAGGACATAGTGGCCAGCCATCATCTGACATACCACATCCTGCATGTAGCGTGTTACAGAGTGATGCCGCGAAGACCTGTACCGTTTGCCCACATATCTGAAACACAGCAAAGTTGTTTGAAATGTGCATATTGATAAACAGTCGGGCCTCATTCTCTCGCGGGAATCCTGCAGTGATGGCGCGAAGACCTGTTCCGTTTGCCCACATATCTGAAACAAAGCAAAGTTGTTTGAAATGTGCATATTGATAAACAGTCGGGGCTCATTCTCTCGCGGGAATCCTGCAGTGATGCCGCGAAGACCTGTTCCGTTTGCCCACATATCTGAAACAAAGCAAAGTTGTTTGAAATAACAGTCAGGCCTCATTCTCTCGCGGGAATCAATTTGAATTTTGTCAGCAAACACATAATCTCTTTTTATCGGCGGTGTGTATCATTCGCCTTCACATGTATCAGATTACGAAGTTGGAATGTTTAACTATACCTACATAGTAGGGGCAGCCATTTGATTTTTAGGGGGAGGGGGTTTCCTGTTTTTATCAAAAATATTCTGTTCCCCAAAATGTTTAATACAAATATTTTGTAGCCAGCAAAATTCTCCTAAATAGGTTTGAGCATATTGTTCAAAGAGCTGACTGAAAACCCTTTCAGTCCATCCCTAGAATACTAAATGGTCCATCCCATGGACATTCTCCCGAGGCAAGGGTGTTAACTGACTACAAAGGTCCAGTTTCCACTTTTAAAGTCAGCTAAATCTCCTGCCTCGGAAGATGCCCCTTGCTTCAAGGAAGATCAGGAGTGGCCTACCGTCCTCTGGGTTCGTCTTGGTGCAGGAACTGCACGTGGTAGGCATCTCGACAGTGCCCTCTCTTCCCCTCTGCCAGATCTAGCTTCTTCCCAATATATACCAGAGTACTCTGTGCTGTCCAGTCACCAGTGGCGGGGTTGTACGTCAACAGGAATGATCCTGAACAAATCGTCTCCATGAACATGTGAACTTGTGTGATGGTAGGATAACAACTAATGTTACGGAGATTCAACAACGACAGGAACTTTTTCGCAGAATGAATAAGTCTTTCAAACGTTTTGAAACAATTCTACTAACATTTCAAATTTTAAATAGATGAAACTAAGGTTAATTTTGCATCAGTTAGTACAAAATCATATGAACCTCTCAGTGTAAATGTAATTTCAGTTACGCTGACAATTTTTTTATAACCTCTCACGAGGGCAATTCCCACTTTTACATGAATGTAAACGTTTGACGTTATTTTTAATTTTTCACTTTGATATTTAGAAAACAAAAGACACTACTTACTTCGAAGCTTATCCGCGTGAGATTCCGGCTGTGGCAGTGGTGGACGCCAGTTGCTTAGATACTCTGCAGGGTCATCCGTTGTGATACTCTCGCCAAGATCCATTTCTACAAGAGAATCTGTCAATGTTGTCCTTGAAAGGTCAACAAGGGGCTGTAACTCAGGAACATCAGTATTCTCATTCAACTGCCTTTTCTTCCTATCATCCTCGCTTCTCATTGGCTGATTGGGAATGTCATGTGGGTGGAGGAACACACTGTGAACATATTCAGATGTTTCGCTTGATTTTGTTGTTGCATCCTGGTCTACCAAATTATTCTCTTTGGTTATCTGTTTTCTCTGTCCAGTACTTTCTCTGCTTTCTATAGTTTGGTTCACATACGGTTCTGATAGATTCACGAGGAGATCTTTGCCCGTCGGTGGGGATGATGCCTCATCCAGGTCCTGGGCGCTTTTACATGGCACCGGGGAGGAGAAAAATGCTGGATCCACAGGAAGACCTACACATTTATGTTTATATACCTGCCACTGCTTCTTGAGATCCCCAACTCTACGTGGTGTCATCTGGGGATAGGTGTAACAGCCTTGAGTCGTCTCTTCATTGCCGAGGGATGTTCTTTCCTGTTGGAAGCTGTAGGTCCATGCTTTTAGGGGAGTTTCCTTCCTTCGCCTGGTTTTCGGAACAGATTCATCTGTTGCTCTTAGGATATCCGTGTCTTCTGGGTTGTGGGTACTGAATGATGATCCCATTGAAGGCTCTGTTTCCGCTCTTCCCAAACAAGGCGGAATAGTTTCTGCTTCATTTGGTTTGCAGTGTGAAGCTTCTGGTTCTGTCCATTCATGTTGTCTTTCTAGAGAGCACATTCCTTGCTTTGTGAGCGACCTATCCCCATCTAGTTCCTGGGCCTTATCTCCTCCCAGTTTCAGAGACGCCCCTCCTCCTTGAGACCCCATTCTTCCCTGAGAGGCCCCTCTTTCCTGAGACTTCCCACCTTCCTGAGACCCCCCTCCTTCCTGAGAAATCCCTCCTTTCTGAGATGACGCTCCTCCCAGAAATCCATCTTTTTCTTTCTGAAAGCCATCTTCTCTTTTAGCTTTCTCCCCATTCTGTTGCCTATCCATGCTCTCTTTCTCTTCTACCTTCCCTTCAAGCTCAGGTAGATCAAGGATCGTTAGAGACAAGTTCATAATCTTCACTGTCCTTGATGTATGGTCCAGCTGGGCAGCCTGGCCGGCGACTTGATGGCTACACAGATGCAGGTATAACTCCATGCTCAGTTGCTGCAGGTACTCGGCCAGGTCTCGGTCCTGCTGAATCGGAGTGAGTGACAACGTAAGGCTTATCATGAATAGAGCGCGAACAAACTCATGGAACTGTTCCAAACTCCTCAGTGCTGAAATGGTCTTGTGGGCACTCAAGCAGGACTTCATCTCCTTCAGGACTGTCTGAAACAACTTGTATTCCTCTTGGACAGAAGGTCTCAATATGGCATACTTCAACAGTGATACATCCGCATCCAGCTGAAATAACACGAAGAACGTATATAATCACAGTGAAAAGAACAATGTGAATGAGAAATAAAAATGAGAATAATAATGCCAAAGAAAATGACAATAACAATAGCAATAGTAAAAACAAACCACAAAGTATTTTTTCCATTTCATTGCCAGACAACATTTCAACAAACTGTGTAAATGTGTAACAGGCGTAAATTCCCCCAAAATACATGGCATTGGCATTATGAATTTATAAGACCAACAGACGTTATGTGAGCTTAGTCGTAAGGGTAAGGTCTCCAAATCAAAGGCATGCATTGTTTATACCTTCTTATTTGTCATATTGGGGTTTTAGAAGCATGTGATTCCAAACACCTCTTTTATAAAGATATATATTGATACAAAAGACATCTTTCCCGAGCATGCATGCATGTTTACAGATTCACAAGGGTAGCAATATATGTGCAGTTGAATAAGAGGGAGAGTTACGTTTAAACAATGGCATGAGGATTTTACAGAATTTGGACACTTTTCTTGATGTTCCTAATCGTGAATTATTGAAAAGTAAATTAATGTGTATTTTGTTGTTGACATAATTTTGTACCTCTGATGCCGCTGATAGCGGCCTGGGTGTAAATAAAGGTTCAGTTCAGTACCTGATGTTTTGAGCGGTACAGACTCTCGTGAATATTTTGTATGTAGCGGACAGCTTCAATGCCGGTCAAGTAGGACTGGTGGCAGGGATGATGGGACTCAAAGTCCTTGGGAAATCTTTGCCGGACTTGTTCGTAGTCGTTGAGTGACAACTTCCCAATACATCTTGTGAGCAACCCCAGACACGAAGCTATACCCTTGTCGTCCGGTTCTCCCAGGGAGGCAAACAACTGGATTGATTGTAACAGAGGTTCCACGGCTTCTTTCATCATTCCTGCAAAGAAACTTAAGAGTTGGGTTTAACGCCGCTTTGAACAGTATGCCAGTTATATCACGGCGTGTCAGCTTGATTTGGGAGGAATGCAGGTATTGGACGTTTACCAATTTGGTGAAACACACGACCACGGGTATGGTGCTGACAAACCGATAAACCCGATCAGGGGGAATAGCACGGACAATGATGCCGAGTAAAGTACACGTAAGCATCTCAGGATTGTGTTGGTGGTTGAAACATCCTACACAGTCTCCCCACACTGCACATATGTGCATGGTATTCTGGATCTTTTCCTGCTGTAGCCATTACACATGGAGTGTGTACATACCGTGCACAAATACGTTTATCAAAAGGGTGATGGTAACATTTGGCTAAAATGGTTCCCAAATATTTGGCTTTGACACGTAAAGGGAAGAGGGTACTTCGTCTTCATCCAGATCTCCGTTTTGAACGTCCAATTCCTAGTTTAATACATTTTGACTTCTATAAAAACATTCAATTTCGGTGACGTCATTTTACTAGTCTGTCTCACAGACCCTAAAGAAAAAAATAATTAAAAAGCAGCCCAACTCAGGTCTGGAATGATTTGGCAAGTCCAGATTGCCTCAGCCGACTGTTCCAGGCTCCATTTGGATTTTTATTATATATATTTTTTAGATATATTTTTGTAAAAAATAGAACGTTTTTCTGGGACTTAATGTCAGTCTACCATTTAACCTGATGGGCCAGTTGTTTAACATACAGATAACTCACCCAGATTGTGCATTATATTGCCCTTAATCTTGATGACCTCTGCCTTTGTGGTGACATACTGATCCTCGTCGGCGTACCTCCATTCCCCTACAAGCATACACACACTTCAGTCGTAATGGACAGGAGTCGGGCTCAGATATGTGACAGTACAAGAACGATTAGCCTTATTTTTGTGTTGAGAATTGAAATTGCAAAGCAGAGAAGGGCTTCTTGGCTATATGTACTGACAGGGTGTGTATATTCAGGGTGTGTAATGCCCACTAAGCAGCCGTTCAGCTATAGGACGGCGGCCTGTAAATACTAGTGATCGAATCGAAACCAGACAGCGATCTACCTGGATTCCCCTGGGGTCTAATGAGTACTTGGTTGAGGACCTGGATAGCACCATGGAGATCCCCCTCGTCCTTCAACAAACGGGCTTTCCTCACTTGGATCTGGGGAGCGATGGACACTTCTGGACATTTTTCTTTTATAAATTCCACAACTTGCAGCAGAGGTTTGGACGTCCCAGACCAATAGGACGCCCGGTCCACGGTAAAGGCAATACAGGCGGCCATCTTGAAATCTCTCGCTTTTATGGCCAGGTCGATGCACCTCTGTGAATATACGGTGAAATCATGCGTGAAAGTTGAAGATTAACACTGCTTTGAACGTTATTTCAGTTATAACACGGCGGAGGAACACGGGTGGCACAGTCGTCTAAGTGGTCGCAATCAACTGTGCAGAGCTGCGTCCCTCGGGCGTGCCAGAAACCTATGATCGTTGGCTCAAATCCCGGTTCGGCCGGATTATGTTTCATAGTATGTCAGCACCATACCTGTGTTCATGAATTCACCAAAGTAGAACAAGTGTAAGGCCTACATCACTTGAGACTTATCCCGAACGCCGTGATATACCTGAAACAAACCCAACTCACCCATTCGCTATATCAGGACGTACCAGTTACATGAAGGAGGGGTCCCATTATGAGGAGGGTCGTGGACGTCTACAACAATGATGAAACCCAAGAACATGCGTATATTCTGCTGATCAGAGGGGTGGTGAGGTGTGTGGGGTGTGTCGAGGGGGCCGGACTTCTCTCCCCCTCCCCCCCCCTCCCCTTTTAAAAAACCCCACCAAATGTAGTATTTTGTAGGCAGTAAATTAATCTGGGGGAGTATTTTGATATTTTGGACCCCTTCCTTTTAGAAATCCTGGATCCGCACGTGCTGACTGAGGATCACAGTCGTGGCGAATCTTGAATTCGAACCCACGATCAGCGGATACTGAACGATCGCCTAGTGTTTCTCAAGGAGCCAAGTTTGAAACAACAGGAATGTTCTCAGATAACGTTAATGTTCAGGTTTGAAACACATAAAAAGAAAATTTAAACCATGTGTTGACATGTTTTACTGCAGGTGCAGTTGTGTCAATAAAGTGTTCTCAATTTATGCTAGACCGCCTCCGTGGTCTAGTGGTAGAGCGTCCGCCCGGAGAGCGGAAGGTCCGGGGTTCGATCCCCGGCCGCGTCATACCAAAAGACGTTAAAAGATGGCACTTGTTGTTACCCTGCCTGGCGCTCGGCATTAAAAGGGGCTAAAACAAGGACTGGTCTGTCAAGGAGTCAGTATACTGTGTCTGAGTGGGGCATTCATGTTAAACTGCGGCATGGTATCTCAGTGTGCTAGCACTGTAAATCGGCATCAGTCCGGATTAGTACAAGCAGCCACACACACACATGCATGCACGTCTTCGACGCGACATTAAACCCCATTTCACCTCACCAATTTATGCTAAGAATACCTCGAATATATTGTTTATTGATTATTTACTCACATACAAAACTTCCATCTGGTTCATTGATGAGATTTTATCGTTTGGAGCTGTCATCATTTCAGGGGTGGCGTCCGGCGGTAGAAAAGGGCGCTTCTGTTTCCCAGCGTCATCAATCAGTTTTCGTATAGTCGGTGGAAGAAGAGCTAGCCACTGTTGTAGTCTTTCTGTTGCTGTGGTGGGCACAGAGGGTCCATAGATGACCGCCTGGATTCCTGCAAACCATGAGTCACGTGTCAATAGATGTGGTAACGGCATTTTACCTTTTGAATGAACTTTTACACCGGGTGGCCAAACGTTTAGCCCGTTAATTCCTTCACATCCCGCTATTGTTTATTTGTTTGTTGTTTTACGCCACACTATTCCAGCTATATGACGATAGTCTGTAAATATTCGAGTAATGTCCCCCGGTTTAAAAAGGCAACTCTCACATGGGTTGGTTGGTTTGTTGTTTAACGCCGCACTCAGCAATATTCCAGCTATATGACGGCGGTCTGTAAATAATCGAGTCTGGACCAGACAATCCAGTGATTAATGTCATGAGCATCGATCCACGCAATTGGGATCGATGACATGCATTAACCAAGTCAGCGAGCCTGACCACCCGATCCCGTTAGTCGCCTTTTACGACAAGCATAGTCACCTTTTACGGCAAGCATGGGCTGCTGGAGACCTAGTCTAGCCCGGAATCTTCACGGGTCCTCTCACATGGGAAAATAGTAGCGCTGGGACGAGTCCAAATTTACTACCCGGGTACCCACCTCCCTATTACCCGACCCTACCCGGGTACCCACTGTAGAAATCTACAGATAGGTACATGTATTTAGATATACGTGTAAAACAATCTGGTCATGCAGACACTGAAGTTTAGTGCATGAAATTGTATCTTTATTTAGACATATAAAAGTCAGAAGGAATGGGTGCATAGTCAGAAAGAAATGGGAACCTTAGTGACTTATAGTGTAACCATAGAGTTTTAGATAATTTTTGTCATTAAACCATGGATCCGGGTTGTCCTGTGGGTACCCGGGTCCAACTCAGGACCCATCCGACACGACTACCCGAGTTAGAAAATAGATTTGTTTGTTTGTTGTTTAACGTCGCATCTAGCAATATTGTTAATAATGGAATCTGGATCCAGCAATCCAGCGATTGAGATTATGAGCCACAATCCAGGCCGTCGGTGTACGATTAATTAATTTGCAGGAAAATCCATCGCGGGTGAAAACAATCCATATCTAGATTTCTCTTATAAGGCACGTATCTGTGTTCCTAAGAGATGGAGAAACTAGACGCGTGGTGATGCTAAAGAAAGATTCAAGAACAACACATTTATATAAATGGGGTGAAAAAATACAAGTGTAAAACGATAAGATTACTGCGTACACAGACATTCACTGCTTACTTTGTTTAGGAACAGTCATAAAAGTACAAACAAATTGTTGTGTTTGAATTAGATAGGTCTACGGCGAACATATATAAAATACATTTAAACTTGTTTACCTTCATCGGTAATTGGCTGCAGACCAAAGTATTTCAACACGTTGTCTGACATCTTGAATAGTGGCCCTGTTCAAGAGAGCATGGATACTAGAATTGGAAAAAAAATGTTTTGAAGCAAGGATTACTGATATCCCTCGAGGTCAGGTCACAGTAACATCGACAATCTATCATTTACAATCAGTGTCGCCGATATTCAGGCTGCACTTCGGTACATATTACACATATTGTATTATTATTATCATTACATGAACTTTACAAATGGTTACGACATAACAGTGATTGACTTATATTTTTAATTTGAATTTTGACAATACGCCTTTAAAATTTGATATTACCAGCATGGCGACGTGAGTCGATCGATACACACGCCCCGCCCCGCTTCATTTCACTGGTATAACCACGCCTACTTACTTGATTGAACTGGCAGTAGACTCAGTGAATCGGTGCTTGACCAAAGCCGTCAGTGATAGTTCTTGTTGGTTTCATTGTTGTAATTAGTTTTCAACTAATTATAATTGTTCTGATTACGTGTACAATGACGTCATAGCTAAACTTTGCAATCATTCATTCCTTTTGGTCGGCTATGCGCGTGCGTCAGCTTTCGTTTCATCAGTTCAGGACTTGGGGATTCCCCGTATTGTCACGTGACCTATATGCTACCAGACAACAACTAGTTTAAAGAGCAGGTTTATCGAAAGACCTCCTCCGATCAACCTGAAATTGTGAAGTATCCGAACTGGCATGTCACAAGCCTATATTCCGACATTGGTGTAATAGTTTCAAATAACTAGAACAATAAAGTTTAACTTGCAAACACGCTAAGGAAAATATCAGAGACCACTTAACAATATTGCAGAAAAATAGTTACAGTTGTCAGCTAAACAAAATATACAAAACAAGCCACTGAGTGCAATTTAGGTTTCGGTGTAGTTCATCCTCGATTACCAAGTCTGATATACATAATTATCCGTCCTATTTCAATAACGATAACAAACTGAATATGCAATGCACTGGATTGCCGAGGATGGGTGTTGTTTAAGGCACTGCTATTCACCCTGCAGAGTTGCATCCCTTAGCCAAGTCAGGATCCGCTGATCGCTGGTTCGAATTATACATATGTCCATATTATATTCCTTTGTCTATCAGGGCAACGTTAACGATCCTGTTCGTTGCGTTCGTCACACTCGTAAATGTCTTCGAGACTTATGTCTTTCCTCCGACACGCTGACACCGGTCGTGGTATAACTGTAAAAGGCCGCGGTATACCTGAAATAGTCTCATCTTTAATGTGTTCGAACCCCTACAGCGTCATACCAATAGATGGTACTTGTTGTTTCCATGGCTGACTCTCGGCATTAAAGGGATAAAACGAGACCTGGTCGCCTCGGACTCAGTATGCGGTGCATGGTATCTCACATGTAACACCTTTATCTAGTAAGTGATGTGAGTGAATCTTGTTACAGTCTACATCGAAACGTCGCCTCGTTTGCGATAAAGAAGTTGTTTATCCAAGAGAACTTTTGCCTTGTCCAGTGTCTAAGGGAGAGGGGAGATAACCGGAGGTGTCTTGTCAGTTGAAAGGGGCGATTTGTAGCTTTGTGGTTAATTAAGTCGTTCGCCCGTCGAGTTCGATTCCCCAGTTAGGTACAATTTCTGTTGAAGCCCTTTTTGGCGTCCCTGGTGGTAAGGGGGGAGGTGCAATCACATATGCTGTATAATTTCGTAAAGAACGTTTAATCTGCTCTACGTAAATAAAATCTACAACTAAATATAGAATATCCTCTTCACGTCCAAACCGGGCAACGTTATTTCCGACAATAGTCCATTAGGTGCTGGTCATAAGACCCCTTTTGAAAACCATACCATGTGTTATAGATATTTGGAAAGCTCCTGGCATTCGACCGCAACACTAAAATATATCAAAACCAACAAATATATTTTTTTAGATCGTTAGGGTATTACCCGTGTGACCGCATACTAGAAGCTCGTATTGTGACCTATTTCAAGGAATCTATCTGGGTATTTCTGATACGAACCTAATTTTCAAAAATATCTGTTGAAACCCTGCTGTCGAAAGGGTGTTTATTCTGTTTGTAATTTTTTTCATTTATACAGCGATGAGGTACAATTTCTTTACGAATTAAGTGAATATGATTGATGCAAATAAATTTCGGTGATATTCCAAATACTAGTATGTCACTGAAGATCAAACTGATAAATCTTAGTCTGTCTTACAGACCCTGATACAAATATATCAAATACAGCCCATGCAAGTCAATAATGTTTGGCAAGTCTAGATTTCTGCAGTATCTGAAAATGAAGAGAGTCTCTGGTCTCCTTTTTATCAAATTTTTATTAAGATAATTTAACAACTATGTTTTTTTCTGTACGATATGTTTATTTCAGAGACTAGATGTTAGTCTATCAAATATCTGTTATTATCGAGTCCTGACCATGCCAATATGACTGATTTATCTGAAACCAGTGACCGTCAACCTGCAGTTCATCGGGTCACTGACAACCGTTTACGCGTGGTATAATTGGTTACATAAATTTGTTAATCGAAATTTGTTTAATCTCGTAAATACATACATACACGAACTAGACGGGAATTTATTACTTGAAATTAACTGGTGTACTCACGCGCAATAAGTAGCATTGTTTATCGTTTTATTCCCGCATCCTTATTGACAGGCGGAAGATTTTATTTGTCTCTCACTCATTGGATACATGTCTAACACTTTTTAGTACACACAATAAAACCACTTACGACCAATAGAACAGCGATTTATGAGAGACAATATATTACAGAGATACATATATACTTAGTGACTTAAACATATACAAGTTTTGACGACTATTGGCTAAAATGTCATTGCAGGCTTTGGAAGCGTAAGGGTTAGGTCATGGATGAATATAATACATATTAACTTTTGCATTGCTGTATAAAATATAAAGTTCGCCAATTTCTTCATACACTGATTAAAAAAATCTAATCTAATTTATTCCTATAAAGGACAGAGAAGAGAACATGAGTCTCATCTTCGACTGTTTATGGGCAATTAAATAAATATCAGTGGTCATGCGGTAAATTTTCATATCGCCCTGTCTCTACGCGTACAGGCGTCTCCCCACACATAAACTTCACGTAAGCATTTCTGTATCCACGGGGTAAGGGGCAGTTAAGGTGCTTCTCTGTGGTATAGTCATACTTGTACAGTCTATATATCCGTAGTTTATTTCTACCACTTGCTCGGGCTGTATTAATTGATTGCAATTGTGTATTCATGCATTAGTGTAGCACTGGCTTATTACACACAAACTTGCGTACAAAACAAGCGCCATTGAACAAAATATTCGCTTTAACCACGTATATACTAAATAAAGTTTTCAATAAAGACAAGATGTTTGTTCTCTGGTGGAATGAATGCGTTTAATAAGTAATCGGACAAGGTTTTTCACCTGAAGAACGAACCATATTGACAGAGCTGACATTTGTTGTTGGGCTCATAGTACGCGCATGCGCTTCAATCGTACTGGAAGTACATGCAGGGAAAATACCTTGCACGGAGAAATTTTGGAAAATGTTTTCTGTCACCGACAGTAACGATACTGGAAGCGTTCCAGCATTTTTGAAAAAGTTATGGATATTAGTTGAAGACCCAGCTTGGAATGATTTGATTTGTTGGGGTGAGGTACGTATAATCGCAGTGTCAGTGGTGAGGGGAGAGAACCGACGTATGTGCCCTGCGTGGTGTACAAATTGTTTATGGTGACATTTCACTTTTGGGTCGTTTCATAATCTACTATTACACATTTGCCGTAGTTGCAAGTTTTGTTCATAAGTTTCGACTACATATAGAGTCAAGAGGTACTGATGTGAGATGTAGACATGTTCTAATTACGTAGAGCCTTGTACTTGTCATGCAGAGTGGTGCAAGACAGAAATTAGGCCAAGCCTACCTACAGTCCTACCCCTAACCATTGTTGGGCTTTGTTGACTAAGGTCATGGAGTAGTGGACATTTTTAGCTTAGTTTTTGTAAATCCTAATGGTTATCTGCAGAATGACTGACAGCACTGGGACTATTTAAATGTTACCACAGTTTATGCTGTAGATCCTGATGATTTTCATACTTTCAATGCAACTGTAACCTCTTTATCATGTGCAGTTAATTGTACCACACTCAAACCTGTGAGGCTTGTGTTGCCATTGTCATGAAATTAATACTTTTTGACTTCACATAAAATCCAAACTAGTAGTTCTACTATTTTGCATGTTCTGATGATCAGTACAAATTAAGAATATATGTTATTTAGTTATCCTATAGTCATTCAAATAATATATTTATTAATGATAAGTGTCTTTTATTTGTTATTAAATTTTATGTTTTTGTTAACAGTTGAAAATAAATAAAATTAAACCCCAATCAATATTATCAGGCAACAAACATGACAAATGAGCATGGTCATATTATCATGATTATCAGACATATTTTCAGTGTTCCCGTTTACCGGTAATTACCAGTTTCTTACCGGTAAACTTAGGCTTGGACCGGTAATTCATGTGATTGAAGTACCTTATATAAATCTTTGTTGTTGAACAAAACATTGGAGATATTCATATACAATGATATAAGTACATTTTTCAAACAAAGTCAGCTTGTCTGTTGCCATCAGGGTTTCCCCTGGTCTATTACTAGGTTAAATATCCATTTGTGGTGACTCAAAATGTTAATAAAGAGAGAGAAAATTGTGACTGAAGTTTGTGTGAATGACATAAAGATCTAACTAAGTTACTTCAGAGATGACATCTTTGCACTGAGCATGATGTTGAAAGAATTAAAGCTTAATAATTTTCATACATTTTTTTATTTGTTGAAAGTTGGGACTGGCAAAAGTTAGGGGGGGGGGACTGGTAATTTTTAGATTTGCCTGTCCACAAGGACTGGCAGTTTCAAAAGCCAGCGGGAACACTGATTTTACATCAGCTCCAAACATGCCATTTAACATATTAATATTTGGAAGATACTCAAACTGTTGATAACCAATTACAATTAATGGTTGATCAGTTGGAACAAGCTAATGTAAAGACTTCAATTTTGACATGGACCCCAGCGACAAATGGAAAGCTAGGTGGTATCTATAGTCAGTATAGAACAAATTCTGCCATACAATTAAAAAAACGTGTAATGATATACTAATAGAGAAATATGCAAGGGTTTCAAAATGTTAATTTTTACGGACATTGACTGATTTTATTCCTCATAAGACTTGATTGACAACAGTGATAGGATCTATACCGAAACGTCGCTTTTACAGTATCAAAGAATCTGTTATCCATAAATTGTGTCTACTTTGTCATCTGTCAACTTCTTAGAAATTGCCTATCAAACGATTCCTCATAAGCATAAGAGGTGACCAAATGGATTGGGTGGACAGACCCAGTGACTTGGTTGATTGTGTGTCTTCGTATTCCTGATGGCATGTATCAATGATCACAATATTGATCACTGAATTGTCTAGACC